>NC_138877.1:49438613-50907347 GCF_965194805.1 Balaenoptera borealis
GTTTACTGGTAGAAAGTGTTTTTGGTGATTCTAAGTCAGGATTTTCTTGATATGCTTTGACTTGGCTGCTTCTGACCCTGGGAGTCCAGCCCCACCTGAAGCACTGCAGGCTTCCTTTTTTTGTTTTTTTCAACAACAGTCGCGCCTGACTCCATGGAAGGTTAGCCGGGTGGCCGGAGGGTCTGGCAACTTAAACCCCTTCATTAGCAAAGGAAAATAGCCTCATTGCCGAAGAGAGGTGAAGCAAAGGGAGACCACTATGTTGTATTCATTAAACGTCCAGCTTAAACTCCCCTCAGCCCTCTCCAGCCCTGCGGTGGATAGAAAAAAACATGGAGAGGAGTGACGAGACCTGGATTCCAATTCTGCCTTTTAGTACTTAGTGACCTTGGGGAGGTCGCTTTACCTCTGCAGCCTCTGGTTTCTACATAAGAATAAAATGAGGTATTTCGCCTCATACCTGAAGTGGGCTTATCTTACCACGAGGGGGCAGGCAAATACAACCCGTGAAGTTCTTGCATCTCTCTCACACGCAGGAGTGTACAATGAAAAGTTATAATACAAATAAATGTGTAGAAGTTTTAAAAAATTGGTACAATAATATACGGATTTTCTGATAGGGTGTTTGAGGACTCTCAACTGTAGGTTACACCCTTCATGTTGTCTGGGTTTAGTTGCCTGTATTGTACGTTGCAATAATGGCTAGCATTTATTGAGTGCTTGCTGTGTGCAAGGTGCTGTGTTTTACATGTTATCTGTAATCCACACAACAAACTTTGCAAGGTGGGCATTATTCATGCTTTACCCAGAAGGACCCTAAATCTCAGCAAAGTTAGGTGGCTTGCCCAAGGTCACGCAGCCAGCAACTGGCAAAGCTAGGATTCAGATGTAGGTCTGATTTCCCCTCAGCCAGACCCTGCTTTTATTCCCACAGTTAACCTCCTTCCACAGCTGCATGAGTGCGTGCACGTGGCCTAATCCATCCATCCCTGCAGTCATCCAGAGGCACAGTGATGTCATGGAAATAGTCAGTATTTCTCTCTTTGAATGAGTGACTCTGATCTCATAAAACCACAGAAATCGCTAGTATAGAAAAGGTTAAATCCTGACCTTATTTCTGGAACATCACTGGATTCACCTGTTCTGTTTCCATTGGTCCCACAGAGCTCCGAGGCCCACACTCCGCACTCCCACACAGCCTGCTACTCCCTGGAGGCCTTCCTTCTCCAGCTCCTCTCCTGTCCTCTCTCCTCGTGGTGCCCAACGGGAGGTGACAGCTTGTGGCTCTGTACGCTCTCTATTGGGAGCCTACAGACGCAAATGCTGAAGGATTCATTACACAATATTCCATCAGCCATCACTGTTCTCCTTCCGCCCCTCCTCTCTCACCTTAGCTTAGGACGTGCTACTTCCAACTACGCAAACCAATGTATGTTTCCTAAAAACACCCAGCATTTCAGATACCTTCTCTCTTACTTGCTGCCTATCAGGGTTTTGTGTGTGTGTGTGTGTGTGTGTGTGTGTGTGTGTGTGTGTGTTTTCATTTTAACATCAATTTCAAAATGTCTGCTTTGAAATGCTTTCCTTGAATATCACTACTCCACCCTGAATGTGGCTTTGCTTAGCTTTCAGTTTCCATTTTGTTAATTTTGTCACCTTGTACATTGCTTCTCAGATCTCCCCTTTCATGAGTTGGTAGTATATTTCTAACTGCACTGTAAGTTCCTTGAAATCACTGGAATTTGATTTCTCTCTGGATTTAACTGAGTGTTAATAATAATAAATACTGAGCTGGATTCCACCCTGATCCTCATTTATGAGGCAGGGATGAGGGTGCATCATTTCAGTAGCTCAGGGGATCATCAGTGTGCCCACTGGGGGATATTTACGAGCCCCTAGAATGTTCCCAATTCTGTGTTTTGTGCTTTAAGCCATGGTCTGGTATCATTTACTCAAAAACCCAGGGAAGTAGCCACCATTATCATTCCTGGTTAACAAATGACATCTCTCATGGTCAGTAGTCTTGTCCAGAGGCAGAGTGCTGACCAGGGCAGGATTTGAATCCAGGCAATCTGACTCCAAAGCTCATGCCTTTAACCACTGCTCTATCTGCCCCATATCCAGACTTTGGTACAGTTTGGCCTTCAGAGCTGGGTTGTGAGAGGGAGGACAGGAATGATGATGGCAAGAATGATGAAAGCGGAACAGGGTAGCTGGTGGAAGTCTCTACTCCACAGTGTGACTCTCCCTGTGACCCCGAACATCTTGAGTAAACTCTACTAAAATTCATGAAACGTTTGAGACCAGAGTTCTTGAGACCAGAAACCCTGGGAAAAGGCAAAGTAGCTTGACAAGATTCAGGCATCTGGTGAGAATGCTGATTTTATCTAGATCTCTAAAAGGAGTGGGCACCTCAGCTGAACAAAAATTACTGTTTTGGCACTAGTCTCTAAAACAAAAACAAAACAAACAACAAGAAGTATGTATCACCTTGAACTAAAATGACTCAACAAGAGGCCACGTCTCTGTCAAGTGAGAGAAAGTTCCCGGCTGATCATCACTAGGCTTCCAGCCGTGCTGCACGGTCACTGTGGGGACCGCCTTGGGTGCAGTCAAGAGGGGAAAAGCAAAGGCTCCCTTACCCTTTCTTTTGTTTCTTTGCGTCTGTTACAGTTGCTGCAGAACAGCAATCCCATCACTCAAAATGGCTCCAAGTCCCTTACTCATTCGTTAATATTGGTGTTAACATTGAAAATATTGAACAACTGGACTGGCCCAGGCAGTGACCCTCAGAAAAGATGATAATTATAAACAACTCATGTAGGTAGGAAGTGTCAATTAAATATTAGATACGGTTAGCCTAAACATTGGCTTTACTGTTTCTCTGATTGCAGGCAAACAAGGAGGAGGTGGTAAAATTAGCTCTTGCCTGGACTTCAGGTGGCAGAGAAGACTGGGATTGGCTGTCACCGTCGGCGACTCCGGTGGGTGTTCAGGAAAATACTAGAGGGTGATGAAATTTTACGTGGCATCGCAAGACAGAAGGTCAGGTAAGTGGTACCTAAACCTGGCTGATTATTGGAGTTACTTTGTGAGTTAAAAAATATACAGATCCCAGGTTTTGCTTAAGGTCTGTTGAACTTTTAACCACGGGGCTACATTCATAAAATAAAAATTCCCCAGGTAATTTCTGATAATCAGTTTGATCAATAACTTATTGGAGGGAACATTCCATTATTGTTATTTATTTTTTCTTGAGACGCCTCCCTTATTTCTTGATTGAGATCCAGAACTCTTTCTCTGGTTACGAAGGTCAATTATCTGAGCAAAACGATATGTGGATAGGGCATTCAGAAGGATTTATGCCATCCGTGTGTGTGTGTCTGTGTGTGTGTGTGTGTGTGTGTGTGTGTGTGTGTGCATATAATGCATTTGAAATATGACTTTTAGTCTATAATTAAGCCCAATGAAAATGTGATATTTTAAGCCTTGGTTTCACTATATGTAAAATAATAATGATTATAATAAAAATGATGATCTATGTAAACCATCTCAATAGCATCAGTTGTACATCTCTGCCTAGTTCCTGGCTGTTGCAGGTAGAGTTTTGCTAATCCCACAATCAGCCTCAGGGTTTTTTTTGTTTTCTTCTAGGTTAAGAGAGTTATGATTTCTTCTCTTCCTAAACTTTTAGTCTCTCATAGACTTCCCAATGATAGAAAAAGACTAGTACAATTTCCTTAATGACAGTTGCCCTTTTCTCGGGTTTTCTAATGTAGGGAAGCAGTTTTTGAGTCAATAGATTGGCCAGTGGGAAGTCTATACTGAAATCAGCATCATGCCTATAAGTTTGCTTGGGGATTACTTCAATAAACTCTGGGAAATAAAACTCTTTCTGCAGAAGAATCGATCATACTTATCTGGCTTGGAGCCAGTTCTGAAACAAAGGGCTAACTCACTGGATATAGTACTGTTTCTAAACTAAGTGATACAGAATGTTCTTCATTGTCAGAAAGTGATAAAAATAAATATGGTGATTAGATACCCATTGTGTTTATCAGGAACTCCAAAGCAGAAAAACTATTGTTGGAAATTCTGTGATCACTATAAAAATAAACTCAAAATAAATTAAAGAATTCAAAGCTGCAATTCTCAATCAGGTGTCTCTAAACTAAATAATGAACGGGGAAAGAGACTTTTAATTAAAAAATTCTAATAAAAAGCATATGTCTACTATGCAAAGACCAACTTATTTGGTGGATATTTCTTGGGAAACAAAACTTTTAAAGATTGGGCACATAAAGCTATAAATGGAAATAATAAATGTAGAAAGGTTAAAAATGGTGAAAAGTTTGCTTCAAGGTGTTCATTATTCAAAAAGAAACTGGGTTCCTTGGATCTAATTGCATTTTATAAGATAGACTTGAGCATATCATTGAGGATAGTGGACCCCAACTTTTTAAATGCCCCAAGCTCATTTTTTCCCCGAATACACTCAACACAATATTATTTGTAAATTTATCTTATAGTAATTGTGGTGATTCATAATTACAAGACCACAATAAATAGCTTTTCATATAAGTGGTATTTCATAAATCAGAGCAGCACATACAAACTACATAAGATTAAAAAAAAGTAGCAGCTATACATGCAAGAAATGTATGTCATCTACAAACAATGTTTGAGGATATACGCTATGAAAATATAGATTCTTCCACCCCCCTTTGTATTAGCTCTCCAAATCTCAGGTGATCCATGGCCCACATATTTGGGATCACGAATTTATTGAGTGAAAACAAGAACAGTGGATGGTTTAAACTCTCCCTCAGATACACTGTGTACACAGATACACTGATGGTTTAAACTCTCCCTCAGAAACATTTTGCCTGAAATGTATTCTTTCCTACTTCTGTCTGTGCTGACCACCATTCACAACTGATGGTACCCATCTTGCTGACTGTGATCCTTGGCAATTTTAGCCTGTGTCTCAACAATATGGTGTAGGACTAGAAAAAAGGAACTAAGAGAGAGCGTCCAGATTCTAGCGCTGGGTTGGGACTTGGGGTTAATCATTTTGACTCTCTTTTTATATGCAACATAAAGACTCCAATGCTCCTGTTATTAACCCAGCTCACAGGGGACCGAGAGGAATAAAGTTAATACGAAGGAACAATCTGAAAGCTTTGGCTGAAGGGTATTATTTAAGCCACTGGAGAAAACTGTCCAATTATGGATAAGAAAGTAGTACGGATGAGAACTTGTGGGTTTTTTCCATTTACGTAAATTAATGGTAAGAGGTCTAGAACATACAATTTTCTTACGTGTATTTTATTCCTTCACTAGTAGATAGAAATAAAGGCGCCCAGCCTGCAAGAGAAAGTTGGGAATAGTGGGGCTGAAATTGCTATTCTTGTTATTTTCCCTTCCCTGGAGCTAGCTTCATGCAATTCATGCTTCAGGGTCTGGCTGAACCTCCCAGGGCATTGCAATGCCCAATACTCAGTGGAGTATAAAGATTCTTTGGAAGTTTTTTAGATGAATACATAATAACTTTTCATACATTCACAATACCTCTTATTCCTTGAATTCACAAGGGAGAAACACTAATCATGGCAATGTTAAGTACTGTAATGAACACAAGGTAGCATATGGGCCCTGGGGTAAACAATTTCTGTACTGTTGATGTACTTATTTGATTTTCCTGTAAAACGTCCACGACCTGAACCATTGCTGCAGAATACAAATACAGGTTTTCAATCTAAGCCACACATTAAGATTCTTTCTTTAAAAGAATCCGAGTGTTCTCTGGAAAGACAAAGGAAGGCTAATTAAGTGTCTTGGGCCCTGGAAACCAGTGTTTTGCAGTTTAAGTGAGTTTGTGAGGATGAATCCTCTATAAAGAACGCCACAACTTCTATCAAGACACCACCAATATGATTTCATTTCCAGATGCTTCTATTTAGAGTTCAATATCTGCCTGGCATTCTGTTGTATATTATCACATCATGAAGGTATTGAGGTATGATTTCTTGTCTTCAAAGAAACACATAATATTTACAATATTCATATAATTCCTGAGAGTTCACAGAAGACATATAAACATATAAGATGCAAACTTAAATGCCTCAGGGGCCAGGCAGATAGCGTCAATGTGTGGTGCTGCCTGGTATAAGACAGTAGGGTGTGGTGGGGACTGTGGCCAACTGGGAGATGCATTACCCTCAAGTTCAAAGTCACATTTAAAGAAAACTGCTCTGCTATTCAAATGAAACATGTACGTGGGACACATTTACCCTGTTGACTTCTTTTCAGATACACACAATCTCTTTTGAGCCTCTAGCAATTGTTCAAAGTTGACTATAGACACCATTTTGCAAAAGAGGAAACAGAGGCTCTGTGAGGTAAAAGTCTCGGGCAAAGTAACTCAGCAAGTAACTGGGAAAGCAAGAATAAGAAATTGAAGTTCTATGGACCCAAGCCCAGTTATTTTTGTAAAAAACTAGTAGAGTAGGAAGGGGCAGAAATTGCTATTTACTTTGAGACTTACTCACTCTTCTCATATCTAACTCATCATCCAAGGGCTCCTCCACTGATTTTGGTTGCCCTTTCCCCATATTTTTGTACAACATTAAAGAACACAGTATGTGTGTGTAATATCCTCTAGTCAACATGCTTCTGATTTGTCAGAAGTCTCTGGGCTGCTTTCAATACA
The DNA here is from genome assembly GCF_965194805.1 of Balaenoptera borealis. Classification (NCBI taxonomy): domain Eukaryota; kingdom Metazoa; phylum Chordata; class Mammalia; order Artiodactyla; family Balaenopteridae; genus Balaenoptera; species Balaenoptera borealis. The sequence continues at coordinate 49,445,326 of NC_138877.1, forward strand.
TTGATTTGCTCTCCAAAGACACGAAGAAATTGCTGAGGAAAATAGCTTGATGCAAAAGGTTGCTGCTGTCATCTGAGCAGGCTGGTCAATCCAGGGTGGACCCGATGCAGAGCTGCAGACCTCACTAGGGCTGACTGTGTAGGATGCCTCAGAGCATGGGTACACGTTACAGACAGACATGAAGAGCTATCCTTATAGCCAGTTCAGGTGGCAAAATATAGGCTTCAGAATCAGAAAGAGTTGGGTACAAAACATCTTGTCCTGGGTGGCCAGGGCAATCTAATTAAACCTTCAATATCACTTTTGTTGTTTGAAAATGGAGGAGACAATTATCGTGGGGCTACATAGGTGAATGTATTTGGAACAGGCGTTGGGCAGCTCTTACTGAATACTAGATGCTCAGTAAATGCTGGTTCTCCTCTCTCCCACTTCCTTTCCCCTGGCTTCATGCCCAGTGGAGGAGGCTTAGGCCATGCTGGTAAAATGAGAAGTTGGGAGAAGATGTGCTTTGGGAGCTGGAAGACCACAGTCCTCATTGCCACGACCCATACAGTGTTGACAGGGACAATATCTGCCTTGGGATGCTCCAAATACTTTGTCACTCTTAAGGGAGAGTGAGTAGGAAGGAAGTTATGGAAAGTGAAGTAGAATTTCTGTGAACTGCTGGCGTAAAATCTCTGACAGGGTCACATGCAGATTAGCATAATTTTTGTTCTATTTTGGTCCTGTGAGATACTTATTTGAGTTTCATTGTGCCCATTGTGCGGCTTTTGTTCTGAGGCTATGGGTTTAATTATTTAGTTATTTATGAGTGCATCTGGGCATAAATGCCACAGTTTTATTTCAGTGACAAATTTATGGTCAGTGAATTTTAGTAATGAATGAATAAATTATTTCTCTTTCATAAATGCCCCTGCAATTTGTGATTTCCATGGCAATTCATAATACTTAAGAAAGGTTCTTTATTAGTTGAAAAAGCCAGTGCTAATGGAATCAGGAAAGGGGAGATTTTAAATTGCTTTAATTAACTGTGTTAATTAATATCCAGCATGTGTAAGATATTGAATTGGCTTTGGCTGGCTCGATTAGAATTTAGTTGCTTAAAATCTGTCTAATATATAAATGTTCTTTGTTAAAGGACATTCTAATTCTTTTGTGAAGTAAGTGGCAGGAATAAAAGGATTTCCTCTTCTGTAATCTTTGATTCCTGGTATGTTATTGAAATAATGAAATTACTGAAATTCGCCACAAAAAAAAAAAAAAATCAGCACATGCAAGCAAATCCACATCTTGACTTTCTAATAAAGAAACCCTTAAAGCCACATTGTGATGTGATTTGAAGGAATTAGGGACGCTTATGACTGATTGCCTATTTCAGATCTTTTTCAAGAAGAATCAACACAAACAAAGAAATTTAAATAAACCCTATTCTCCACAAATCACTGCACAAAGTGGACTGGGGCAAAAAAAAAGACAAAGAAGACTAATCCCTGCTCCCATGGAGCCCACAGCTGAGTGAAGATGGGAGACTCAAACAGTTACTCAAATGAGGAGTTGGGAAGAGTGTTTGAAGATGGAGGAGATGCTGAGTATGGTCTCTGTGCGGAAGGAACAGACTGTTTCCTTGAGGATAGTGAATGCCCTAATTTTAGATCCTCCTAGGCTTAGCATATGTTTCCTCAATGGAAAACATCGAGACTCATTCTTGATTTTTCTTTTTCTTCACACTCACATCCATTTCATCAACAATTCCCATCAGCTTCACATTCAAAATATGTATTGAATCTACACACTTCTTATCACCTCTACCAATACCACATAGTCCAAACCCCTGTGCAGATTTCCTATTTCATCTAACTCTTCCCAGGGCCTGGAGAGAGTTAACTAGTGCAAAGGCCCTGGGCCCTGGATATTCCCTCCGCTGGAATAATTTCCCTTTAGATATTCTCAGGACTCATTTGCTACCTCATTCAGGTTTCTGATCAAATGGTACCTCCTCAAAGAGACTTACCTGACTGCCCTATCTAAAATAACCTCTTGCTATGTACTTGTCTGACTTTTAAAAAATCATGGTACCTGTATCAGTCAGGGTTTAAGCACAGAATTACGTATATATATTATATAGATATAATATATATATAGTATTTGCATCTGGCACTTAGTGTCCCCAGGGCGGTGGTCAGGAGGGGAAGATGGATGTGGAGTGGGGAGATCAAGGGTTGTCTGGAACCCACAAACATGACCTGGAACCCCATGGGGATGGACTGAAGCCTGTATCCATGTTTTTTTTGCCACTGGCCTTGCTGACAAGGGTATCCTGCAGAAGCCAAGGCACTTCATCAGGGAGCTAAACACACGCACCTGCCCAGGAGTCACTGGCTCAGGTGTTAAAGAAGCAGCAGGAGGATAGGAAAAGGCAGTCCAGCTACTGCTCTGTGCCCCTGGGGTATCTCAGCAGATCAGCAACAACGGGTGTGAGCTACAAACAGGCAGCTGCTTCCCTCTGCTCTCTACATCTCCCGGAATCTTCCTGTGGTCTAATCAGAGAGACACAAGAAATGGAATTCTAGAAAATGTAATTCAGCCCAGCCAAACTGACATGTTACAAAGCCATCACGGTATCTATAGTACCTAACATTGTGCTATATATTTATTTGTTCCATGAAAGCAATTATTTTTTTCTTCTCAGAGCAGATTCAGGTATGTGATCCGTAACAGAATCTTTCTAGATTGTTACCTAATATCCATACATCTCCCCCATCAGCCTGTTGCTACTGTCTAAAATAATATTACTGATTCTTTCCTTGGTGTTATTAAGAATTCGTCAGCAATTTGACAATGCCCAGATGACCTCCTCGTTCAACTGACTAATGTGACAATTTTGTGCTAAGTGTCTAACATATACTTCATTTAGTCCTCACAACAACTCTGAAAGTAGATGTTATTATCTCCATTTTACAGATAAGGAAACTGAGGCTTAGGGAGGTTAATACCCCAGTGAGGTCACATAGTTAGTAACAGAGCCCTGCAGGATTTGAACCCAGGTCTCATTGATTGCGAAGTTTGTTCTATTAAACTCTATATGTGGGTAATTATAGTGTAAATGTTGGACTAACTGAGATCACTGTTATCCTTTTGAGAAGTGCGAATCAGCCACCGGCCTCTGGGTCTAGTATTCTACAGCGTGAGGCAGGATGAGAACCTGCGGGTCATTGCATTGTATTGATCTAAAGCTAAAGTAGTTGAAACCAAACGGGTGGCAAAATCCAGAAGATGGACTAATGTAACACATGTGATCAAATAAAATCAATAAAAATGGTTCAAAGGATTGGTCCCTGACAGGAATTATTGATTTAAGCGGGAACAAGTTAATATGGATTTGACAGCAAATCTAGGTTCTAGGCAGCCCTTAATGAGTGGACTCTTGGAAGATGGGTAGAAATTGCACATCTTCAATATCTATGTTTTTCCTCTCTTTCCCAGGCACATAGCTGAACTACATTTCCCAGATCCTTAGCAGTTACTCTGGGGCCATTTGACCAAGTTCTGCCTAATGGAATATGGGTAAAGTGAAGCCTGTCCTTTCCCTGCCTGACTCATAAAAAGCTCTATGCATGACCCTCATCTCTTCTTTCTGTACTGCCACATCCTCAGAAGTCACTTTATTTTTAAAAATAAATTTATTTATTTATTTGTTTATTTTTGGCTGCGTTGGGTCTTTGTTGCTGCACGCAGGCTTCCTCTAGTTGTGGCGAATGGGAGCTACTCTTTGTTGCGGTGCGTGGGCTTCTCATTGTGGTGGCTTCTCTTGTTGTGGAGCACGGGCTCTAGGTGCTCGGGCTTCAGTAGTGTGGCTCGCAGGCTCAGTAGTTGTGGCGCACAGGCTTAGTTGCTCTGCGGCGTGTGGGATCTTCCTGAACCAGGGCTTAAACCCATGTCCCCTGCATTGGCAGGCAGATTCTTAACCACTGCGCCGCAAGGGAAGCCCCAGAAGTCACTTTAAAGTAAATGTACTTTAAGAATAAAGGAGTCTGGAAGCCTGGGTCCCCCTATTATTCATTGCTTCTCGCTCTCCACTCCTCACCCTGCCTCACTGACTTATGTTGGACTGTGGCATGAGAGAGAAATAAACCTTTGTTGAGTTAAGCCACTGAGAATGTGGACTTTTGGTTATATAAGCCAATGTTATTTATTCTGTAAGAAAAGCATGCACAGTGGCTCAAGCTCAATTCTCCTCGAAGTATCAGTGCTGCCACTGGATTTTCTGCCTGTTCTTTCCTATTACTTTCAATACCAGAACTCAAAGGTGTCCAAGCGCCTAATGATAATCAGACCTTAGATGCCAGAACCAGGAGCTAAAGCACAGGCTCCCTGAGTCTAGGTCAAAGCACAGCTCAGATTCAGCATTTGTGTCTGCTTGGGTCCTTGAAGAAAATAGCAGGCCTTTGATGGGAAAGAGGATTGTAAATTCTGAGAGGTTGCAAATCACATCACATAAGATTTCATATCTTGTGTTGAACTATGCTGGTGGGTGAAGAATTGATGAGATAGAAAGGAGGGAACTTTTGTAGTTTTGGAAAAGAACGGCCACAATAAATGTGGTGTATAAAATGAGTGGACCCTGAGAGGCAAGTACAGACAATGAAAGAATTAAATTGTGAGTTGAAGGATCAAAAGAAAGCAGTGAATGCAGAGAAAGGAATAGATGAAGAGATGCTTTGAAGGAAATAAAACAAAGTTGGTGACAATAAGCATTAAAGATGGGAGGGAGGTGAGTCAAAGGTAACTTACAAGTTTCAAGGCTTGAAGATTTGGGAAAATAAATGGTAGTGCCATTGGCAGTGACAGCAAATATTTGGAAGAGGCATAATTTTTTTATTGCCATTTAGTTGACCTATGATGTTGGTTTCAGGTGTACAACATAGTGGTTCAATATTTCTATACATTACAAAATGATCTCCACAATAAGTTAGAAACCATCTGTCACCATACAGTTACTATTACAATATTGTTGACACTATCCCCTATCCTGTACATTACATCTCCATGACTTATTTATTGTATGAATGAAAGTTTGTACCTCTTAATCCCCTTCACCTATTTTGTTCATTTCCCTACCCCCTTCTCCTCTGGCAACCACCAGTCTGTTCTCTGTATCGCCAACCCTGTTTCTGTTTTGTTTGTTTTGGTTTTTAGATTCCACATATAAGTGAAATCATACTGTAATTGTCTTTCTCTGTCTGACTTATTTCACTTAGCATAATAATTTCTAAATCCATCCATGTTGTTGGCAAGATTTCATTCTTTTTAAAGACTGAGTAATATTCCTTTGCATATATTTACCATATCCTCTTTATCCATTAATCTATCCTTGGACACTTAGGCTGCTTCCGTATCTTGGCTATTGCAAATAATGCTGCAATGAACATATGGGTTCATATATCCTTTTGAATTAGCATTTTTGTTTTCTTCAGGTATTTACCCAGGTGTGGAATTTCTGGATTGTTTAATAGTTCTAGTTTTAATTTTTTGAGGAACCTTTATACTGTTTTCCATAGTGGCTGCACCAATTTACTATCCCACCAACAGTGCAAGAGGGGGGTCCCCTTTCTTTACATCCTCACCAACACTTTTGTTGTCTTTTGATGATGGCCATCTGACAGGTGTGAGGTGATATCTCATTGTGTTTTTGATTTGCATTTCCCTGTGGCTTATTGATATTGGAGCATCTTTTCATGTGTCTGTTGGTCATCTGTATGTCTTCTTTGGAAAACGTATATTCAGGTCCTCTGCCCATTTTTTAATTGGATTTAAACCCTTCAGGTTTTCAAAGCCAGACATTTTGTGGGCTCGTCTTCCCTGTGCAGCACCCCCAGGCTGGGGAGCTCAATGTGGGAATCAGATTCCTGCCTCCTTTGGGAGAACTCTGCAGTTGTGATTTTCCTCCCACTTTTGGGTCACCTTGCTGGGGGCGGGCGTCCAGACTAGATGCCCCTTTTGTTGTTGCTCCTTCTTTATATCTTTTGTTATGGAAAATCCTTTCTGCTAGTCTTCAAGTCACTCTCAAATATAGTTGCTCTGTAAGCAGTTGTAATTTGGTGTGTCCGTGGGAGGAGGTGAGCTCAGGATCTTCCTGCACCACCATTTTGTTCCAGATTCCAGGAGAAGAATAATTTTTGATGGAAATGTGATGATTTTTTTTTTTGTGTGTGTGTGTATGTAGAGTTTCAGTGACTGAGACATTTAGAAATGTCCAGTAAGCAGTTGATAAATTACTTTCTAATCAGGCTGACTTTTCTTTTTCTTTCAAGTATAGTAAAAACTAGGCTTCTGATTATTGGAGTCTTTTTTTTTTTCCAAACTGAAGTTAAACTAATACTTTCCAGGCATTTGATATATACCTTATGATGGTGACAATGCTTAATAACTCCATCATTTTGCTGCTGTCTCTTGTTTTATTTCCCTTCCCACCACAATAATTAAGGATTCTATACTTTGCCCACACTGCTAATGTATTTATAAAGCATGGCCCTGCTGCTCTTTCATGCCCTTGCTAGTTGCAATGTATTTTGTGACGTGGCCTTTTGACTTGGCCTATGCTTGTGTCAAATTGTCTTATACACGTCCTTGATCTTTTGCCCTGCTAACATTTTACATGCTATTACATTTCAGAGTTTGGAATCTTCAATCATGCAGTAAACACTGATGCTGCATTAATTTTAAATTCAAGAGATTGAAAAAGAGGGAGATTGAAAAAGAGGTCAACTTGGGTCTAGAGATTGACTGAATTTCTGTAGGAGGCAGAGCACCTTGAAAGCCTGCATTTCAACCAGATGATTTGTGAGTGACCCTTGTGGCTGATATTCAAAGAAAGAAATTACTGCTTTGGAGGTGAGAGCCAAGATAGTGCCTCACTGCTGGTCAGTTTCTCATCATCTTTGGAAAATAAAGGTAGAGAATATCAAGGACTGTTTGGACCAGAAGAACCTGATTGGTTAGGACCCCATTGGATCTCCAGATTATGCCAGGAGAACGGGAATGTGTGCTGTGAGCAGCCAGTTAGTGATTTTTCATCTCCCTACACATAGCAGAAATATTTGGAAACAGCTCCGTCCTCTCCCTGAACTCAGTTTCACTGGCCTTACTGTTCAGTGCTGTCGTTTCTTCAGTGCCTTTCACATGAACAGTGCAGATCCAACAGAACCAACTGTCACTGAGTTTGGTGATTGTCAGCAAGGGGGGTGAATGTCTCTTTGATGGGTGTTTTGATGTGCTTGTTTAAATGTGCCCTTTGTCCACTGATGCTTGCGGAATGACCTCTTGTTGTCTCAAAGGCTGGCCTCTCTTATTTCTGCATGGGAAGTAGAAGTGTGTTCTTCCTCCCACCCATTTCAAGTCTTGTCAAAGCAGACATTGAGATGAATATTTGCCCTTTCCTCCCTTCTCAGGCCAGCTCTGCAAACTAGTAACATTATTGACATGGATTGTATAGATATAAAAACAAAGAGATAAAATGATAATTAGTACTAATGAGCATAGGGTAAAATAATATATGTCTGCAATATGACCTGAGCTGTGCACAAACAAATGCACAATGATATTTTTCAGATTATCAGTGGACAGAGGGCATATCAGAATAAACTGGGGGACTCTTCTTCAAATATACTTACCAAGGATACATCTCCTCTGTGACAAACAATGACAGATGATACAGCTAGAAATGCACTGTGTATATGACCAGCATAGAGGAGAAAAATGTTGAGCACCAAATCCTGTGTGATTGATTAGAATAAGATAAGAAAATCTTTGTTCAGATTGCAGTCTTTATTGATAGCAGATCAGAATCTGAGTATGAAAATCAGACCATATATACTTGTAGAATTCAACATTTCTATGTATATGGACTTAGAATTAGATTAGGCTTCTTTATGCCTCAGGTTTAATAAGATTAGAAAATCGTGTTGCAATTTTGCATGTTTAGATGAGAAGGGATAGTAATACTTACCATGTGGCTCAAAATCCTCATTTCACGGAGGAGAGTTCTGAGGCCTAGAGAAATTAAGATCATCCATGGTCAAAGTGGTGTAATGGCAAAAACTTAGGCTTTGGAGACACAACAGTCTGAGCTTGATTTCTTGACTTGCCATTTGACCTTGAGCAAGTTTCTTACCTTTGCTTAGTCTTAGTTCCCTGATTTGTAAAATCAAGATGTTAATCCCTGTCATTCAAGTTTATTGGAAAAAATAAATCAGCTAACATCTCCAAAACAGTTATAGGCATGTAGTAGGCTCTGAACAAAGGGGGACTGCTAGTATTATTATATATGCTGAGAGAAGACAGATTTGGGATTAGAATCGATATCAACATTATAGGATAGAGCTTTTGTTTTTCTACCTCATATAGCTCATAAATCAAGTTTCTATCAGTGAAAACTAGCACTTATGGAGAGTTTGCAAACACTTTCACATCTGCTACTCATGACTAAATGCAGGGGCCGGTATTACAATCCAGCTGTAATGGTAGGGAACACTGACTTTTAACTTTAGGTTAAATGACTTGCTCAATAATGCTAATAAGGAATAGAGTTGGGACTGAGTCCAAACTCGGATCTTCCCCTACCCTGAACCATTCCAGATTTGCTCCTTTATAATCGATGTTTTGTGGCTCGCCATTTCCTCCATTCCCTAATTAAAGTGCTGTATCAGTGCTCCACAAACGTACTCTATTTCTTATTTTATATATATATTTGAAATGGTAACATAACTGGTATATTGAATTAGTTGAACACTATAGGGTGCAAGTAGAAAACAATTTTATCTCATTATCTCAAACATTGTGGATATTTCACTCCTGTAACTAGGATAAAAGCTCAGCCAGCCACTGATGTTTCCAGGCAATCTTAGATAATAAAATTTCAACTGACCTTCCAGCCATGAGGGTAATTGGTACTTGACTAGCTCTTGCAACGTAAACAACTATAAAGCTAGACAAATATATATGGAACAACTGGTTTCAGATGATGGATGACAGGCAGCAATGGACTGTAATCCCTAGAAAAGGAAAACACATGATCCTTATGATTACCCCAGATTTTTGACTGAAGGCACTTTCAGACCATGGCACAGGAATTTGAAACCCTAGCAAAGTATGACAGTCTCACTGAATGGAGGAGCCAGAGTTTGGGGCTGCTGAGGCTGGAACTTGTAGGAATGGATATCTGAAAGAAGGCAGCTGGTCAGAAAATAAGCTTCAGAAATCTGCCTAAGGGTCCCCTTGAATCGTTGGCCAAATACTAATCTGCATGTACAGGGAGAGACACGGCAAGGCTTGACAGCAAGCAGCTACTTAGGGAACCGTGAGCTGACCTGAGATTTTTGAGATCACAGAGTTCAAGGGAGCATTAGAATTCTGACCAACCAAAGTAGAGAGGTCTTGCTGAAACTTCAAGTATTCAATTGAAACCCCATAAAGGCCACATCTCAGATGTTGGGCTACTCTGGCCTTAGAGAAAGAAGTAGGAAAGTGATCCTTATACCTGTAGAAAAAAAATGATCAATGGAAGCAGACCCAGAGATGAGAGAGATATTGGAATTAGCAGGAAAGAACTTGAACAGCTATTATAAATATATTCAATAATTTAAAGGAAAATATTGTCATACTTAGTGATGAACAGATGGATAATCTCAGTAGAGAAATTGGAATTATAAAACAAGAACCAAATGAAACATTAGAACTGAAAAAAAAAAGGAAATGAAAAATTCACTGGACTAGCTTAACAGAAGATTGAACACTTTAGAAGAAAATATCAGTAAACTATCCAAATTGAATGACAGGAAAAGAGCCTGAGAAAAGGAACAGTCTCAGAGATCTGTGAGGCAACATTAATCGGTCTAACTTATGTGTAACTGGAGTTCCCAGAAGAAGGAAGAGTGAGACTGAGGCAGAAAAACAAGGATGAAATATTAGCAAAAATTTTAAATTTGATCTTTAAATTTTGGAACAGGGAAAGGAAGTTCACTCTTAAAACTTCTTTTCAAAATTGTACTGGATGTATTAGAACTAGTAAGTGAATTTAGAAAGGTTGTAGGATTCAAGATCAATATACAAAAACAATTGCATCTCTATATACAGGCAAGAAACAATTGGAAAATGAAATTAAAAGTCAATTCTATTGTCAATAGCATCAAAAAATATAAAATACATGGGAATAAATTTAATGAAAGAAGTGTAAGATCTCTATACAAAACACCAACAAAGATAGCAAAAAGGAATAAAAGACCTAAATTCATGGTGAAATATACCATTTATGGATTGCAAGATTTAATATTGTTAAGACATGATTTCTTTCCAAATTGTTCTATAGATTCATACAATGACAATTGAAATCCAAGCAGTTTTTAAAAAATAGAAACTGACAAGCTGATTTATATGGAAATGCCAAGGACTTAGAATAGCCAAAACAATTTTAAAAATAAAGAACTTAGACTACTTGATTTCAAGATTTACCTTAAATTATTATAATCCAACATTATTATTGATGTAAGGATAGACAAATAGGTCAATAGGATGGAAGAAAATAGTCCATAAATAGACCCACAGGTGTATGTTGTTATGGTTTTAAAGATGACTACAAATTCTTAGATACACCTCCCACCAGGATGTGGGGTTCTCTTGAATCTAGATGGGACTGCGATTACTTGGACCAAAAGAATATGATGGAAATGAAACTGTATAATTCCTGAGAGTAAGTCGTAAGAGGCAAAACACCTTCTGCCAGGTTCTCTTGGGACACTCCTTCTGTGGGAAGCCAGGCTTACGTAAAAAGTTTGACTACCCTGTGGCTACTATGCTGGAGAGGTCATGTGTAGATGTTTTGATTGACACTCTCAGCTGAGCCCCTGGCAGCCAGCTGGCATGCCAGTCATGTGAATGAGCCATATTTGACCCTGAGCCTAAATGAACCTTCAGAATTCTACAGCCCCATGCTACACCTAAGTGTATCCACCTGAGAAACTCCATGAATAAACTCCAGCAGAGCCTTTCTCAGATTGCTGACCCATAAAATAGCAAAGTAAAATCTTTGTTCTAAGCCAGTCATTCCGGTGGTAGTTTGTTATGCAGCAGAAGTAATTGGATAATTTAGTGGGTAAATGAGACTCTTTTCAAGAATTGGTGGAAGGAAAACTGGATATCTGTATGGAAAAAAAGAACTTCAACACATACTTTGTACTATACATAAAACAGTTCAAATTGGAGGATCGACTCAAATGAAAGAACAAAATATGTAGAGCTTCTAGATAAACACATCAAACTATATTTACGTAATGGAATATATTCAGCAATAAGGAAGAAAAATAACTCACTGATACATGCAACATCAGGGATGTATCTCAACAACATTACCTTGAGTAAAATAAGCCAGACATGAAAGAGTACATATTATATGACTTTATTTATATAAAGTTCTAGGACAGGTAATCTACAGTCATATTGAACAGTAGTTGCCTCTGCAGAAGGGATGAAATTCTGGCACTGGTTCCCTCTGTTTATGGCAGGTCCCTAACACTGATTATTTTTCTTTTAGGTGCTTCTGTGACTTCCACAGAAATACTCCTGCTGGGGCTCTCTAATTGTAATTGTCATGATTTGAGTCTCAGCTTTTGTATATGCAGTGACCCATCCCATGCTAAGTCTCTCTTTAGGGTTCCATCATACATTCAGGGGATCTCCTGAGTAAAGTTTACTTTAAGGCAGCTCCAGGTCAGCTTTCTTCCCCATGTGGTCCACATCTCACCAACGAAAATGTTCACAAATATTTGTGCCACCAAGAACTGCAGTTTGTTCCCAGTGCAGGGCTTTAGTCTTTAGCCATGGGCTTCAGCTTCTTGCCTCAGGCTTTTTTCAAACATGGTTCTGACATCAGTCTTGGACCCCAGATATGCCAGGCAGTCAAGGTCAACTGCTCTTAGCCATTCACTAGATGCTTCTCTTAACTTGCCCTCTTCCCCTCCTCTATGATGGGAAGAGAAAATATTATAGTCCTCTAGAACTGGCTGCAGTAGTTTTGCTTTGCAATCCCTTTAAACCTCAATCCTTTTATATCCTCAAGAGGGTTGCTGAGCGAATCACGGCAACACTGATTTATTATCATTTGCTTTAGAAGCTCTGCAGAGGTGGTCTTGCCCTACACTTTGTAACATAGGGTACTTAGTACCTATTGTTTGCTTTCTCCAATTTTAGACTGAGGCAGAAATAGTCAAATTTTAACTTCTTATTACAGAAAGGGGGCATTTCAAAGCCCTGGGAGCTGACCTTTAGCTGACATTCTTGGCTTTCCAAAGCAGAGCACTTTTACTAAATTATTGGCTGCAGAAAATCTGTCAGAAGATTCAGTTTGTCCACAATTAACATTAATGTCAAGTGTGACAGCTATTTTTGTGATGATTTCAGCGGTGAAAATTCTCATCTCACTAGTGTTCCTGCCACCCACAAATTAAAAAAAGCTCACTGTTAATGGGCCTCAGTTAGTTCTTGTGCCCTGTTGAATAATTCTATGTTCTCACTTTATAATTTTATTTTAAAATAAAAGTCACTACATTTGAGGGTGACCTACAAGATGGCGGAGGAGTAAGACATGGAGATCACCTTCCTCCCCACAAATACATCAAAAATACATTTACATGTGGAACAACTCCTACAGAACACCTACTGAACGCTGGCAGAAGACCTCAGACTTCCCAAAAGGCAAGAAACTCCCCACGTACCTGGGTAGGGCAAAAAAAAAAAAGAGAAAAAAGAGACAAAGCAATAAGGACGGGACCTGCACCTCTGGAAGGGAGCTGTGAAGGAGGAAAAGTTTTCACCCACTAGGAAGCCCCCTCACTGGCAGGAATGGGGCGGGGGGAGCTTCGGAGACACAGAGGAGAGGACAGAAACAGTGGTGCAGAGGGCAAAGCGGAGAGATTCCTGCACAGAAGATGGGTGCCGACCAGCACTCACCAGCCTGAGACGCTTGTCTGCTCACCTTCTGGGGCAGGTGGGTGCTGGGAGCTGAGGCTTGGGCTTCAGAGATCAAACCCCAGGGAGAGGACTGGGTTGGCTGTGTGAAGACAGACTGAAGGGGGCTAGTGCACCAGAGCTAGCTGGGAGGGAGTCCTGGAAAGTCTGGACCTGCCAGAGAGGCAAGAGACCATTGTTTCAGGGTGCAAGAGGAGAGGGTATTCCTGCTCCGTGTGCCCACAGATGGCAGAGCACCGCCTAAGCAAGCTCCAGAGACAGGCACGAGCTGTGGCTATCATCTTGGATCCCAGAGGCGGGTGTGGACTGCTACCGCTGCCACCACTGCCACCAGAGGTCCTGTGTGCAAGCGCAGATCACTACCCACACCCTCCCAGGAGCCTTTGCAGCACACCACTGCCAGGGTCCTGTGATCCAGGGCCAACTTCCCTGGGAGAACACACGGCGTGCCTCAGGCTGTTGCAATGTCACGCCGGCCTCTACCGCTGCAGACACTCCCCGCATCCCAATTATGACTACCGTACCCTTCCGTCTCCCCAGCCTGAGTGGGCAAGAGAGCCCTAATCAGCTGATGCTTTAACCCCCTCCTGTCTGGTGGGGAACAGATGCCTGAGGGCGACCTACATGCAGAGGTGGGGCCAATCCAAAGCTGAACCCCAGGAGCTGTGTGAACAAAGAAGAGAAAGGGAAATTTCTCTGTGCAGCCTCAGGAGCAGTGCATTAAATCCCTGCAATCAGCTTGGTAAACCCTGCATCTGTGGAATACCTGAATAGACAATGAGTGTTCCCAAAACTGAGGCAGTGGACTTTGGGGGCAACTGTGGACTTGGGGTTTGCTTTCTGTGTTTGATTTGTTTTTGCTTTTATGTTTATCTTAGTTTAGTTTTTAGTGTTTGTTTTCACTTGTGGGTTTGTTTATTGGTTTGGTGCTCTCTTTCTTTCTTTTTTCCTTTTTTTCCCTCTTTTTGTGAGTGTGTGTATGTTTCTTTGTGTGACTTTGTTTCGTTTTGCTTTTACCCTTTGTCTTGGGGTTCCATCTGTTCGTTTTTTCTTTTCTTTTTCTTCTTCCTTTTCTTCTGTGCCATGTGGCGGGCAGGGTCTTGGTGCTCTGGCCAGATGTTGGGCCTTAGCCTCCAAGCTGGGAGAGCCGAGTCCAGGATTTTGGACCACCAGAGACCTCCTGGCCCCACGTAACATTAATCAGTGAGAGCCCTCCCAGAGATCTCCATCTCAACACTAAGACCCAACACCACCTAATGGCCAGCAAGCTCCAGTGCTGGATGCCCCATGCCAAACAACTAGCAAACCAGGAACACAATCCCACCCATTAACAGACAGGCTGCCTAAACTCAAACTAAGTTCACTGACACCCCAAAACACACCACCAGATGCAGTCCTGCCGACCAGAGGGACAAAATCCAGCCCCACCCACCAGAACACAGGCACCAGTCCCCCCCCACCAGGAAGGCTACACAAGCCACCGAATCAACCTCACCCACTGGGGGCAGACACCAGAAGTAAGAGGGACTATGAACCTGCAGCCTGCAAAAAGGAGACCCCAAAGTTAAACAAAATGGGAAGACAGAGTAATATGCAATAGATGAAGAAGCAAGTAAAAACCCACCAGACCAAATAAATGAATAGGAAATAGGCAGTCTACCTGAAAAAGAATTCAGAGTAATGATAGTAGAGATGATCCAAAGTCTCAGAAATAGAATGGAGAAAATACAAGAAACGTTTAACAAGGACCTAGAAGAACTAAAGAGCAAACAAACAATGATGAGCAACACAATAAATGAAAAAAAAATACGCTAGAAGGAATCAATAGCAGAATAAGTGAGGCAGAAGAATGGATTATTTACCTGGAAGATAGAATAGTGGAAATAACTGCCACAGAGCAGAATAAAAAAAAAAAAATGAAAAGAATTGAGGACAGTCTCAGAGACCTCTGGGACAACATTAAACACACGGATGTTCGAATTCTAGGGGTCCCAAAAGAAGAAGAGAGAAAGAAAGGGTCTGAGAAAATATTTGAAGAGATTGTAGTCAGAAACTTCCCTAATATGGGAAAGGAAATAGTCAGTCAAGTCCAGGAAGTGCAGAGAGTCCCATACAGGAAAAACCCAAGGAGAAAAATGCCAAGACACATATTAATTGAACTATCAAAAATTAAATACAAAGAAAAAATATTAAAAGCAGCAAGGGAAAAGCAACAAATAACATACAAGGCAATCCCCATGAGGTTAACAGCTGATCTTTCAGCAGAAACTCTGCAAGCCAGAAGGGAGTGGCAGGACATATTTAAAGTGATGAAAGGGAAAAACCTACAACCAATATTTTTCTGCCCAGCAAGGATCTCATTCAGATTTGACAGAGAAATTGAAATCTTCACAGACAAACAAAGTTTAGAGTATTCAGCACCACCAAACTGGCTTCCCAACAAATGCTAAAGGAACTTCTCTAGGCAGGAAGCCCAAGAGAAGGAAAAGACCTACAAAAACAAACCCAAAACAATTAAGAAAATGGTAATAGGAACATACATATTGATAATTACCTTAAACGTGAGTGGATTAAATGCTCCAACCAAAAGGCACAGACTGGCTGGATAGACACAAAAACAAGACCCATATATATGCTGTCTACAAGAGACCTGCTTCAGACCTAGGGACACACACAGACTGAAATGGGATGGAAAAAGATATTCCATGCAAATGGAAATCAAAAGAAAGCTGGAGTAGCAATTCTCATATCAGAAAAAATATACTTTAAAATGAAGACTGTTACAAGAGACAAAGGACACTACATAATGATCAAGGGATCAATCCAAGAAGAAATAACAATTGAAAATATTTACACACCCAACATAGGAGCACCTGAATACATAAGGCAAATGCTAACAGCCATAAAAGAGGAAATCAACAGTAACACAATCATAGTAGGGGACTTTAACACCCCACTTTCACCTATGGACAGATCACCCAAAATGAAAATAAATAAGGAAACACAAGCTTTAAATGACACATTAGACCAGATGGACTTAATTGATATTTATAGGACATTCCATCCAAAAAAAGAGAATACACTTTCTTCTCAAGTGCTCATGGGACATTCTCCAGGATAGATCATATCTTGGGTCACAAATCAAGCCTCAGTAAATTTACAAAAATTGAAATCGGGCTTCTCTGGTGGCGCAGTGGTTAAGGATCCACCTGTCAATGCAGGGGATGTGGATTTGAGACCTGGTCCGGGAAGATCCCACATGCCGCGGAGCAACTAAGCCCGTGTGCCACAACTACGGAGCCTGTGCTCTAGAGCCCACAAGCCACAAATACTGAGCCCGTGTGCCATAACTACTGAAGGCCGCATGCCTAGAGCCCGTGCTCCACAACAGAAGCCACTGCAATGAAAAGCCTGCGCACTGCAACAAAGAGTAGCCCCTGCTCGCCACAGCCAGAGAAAAGCCCGTGTGCATCAACAAAGACCCAATGCAGCCAAAAATAAAATAAATAAAATTTAATAAATTAATTAAAAAAGAAAGAAAGCTGAATTCATATCAAACATATTTCTTGACCACAATGCTATGGGACTAGATATCAGTTACAGGAAAAGTTGTAAAAAATACAAAGACATGGAGGCTGAACAATACACTACTAAATAACCAAGAGATCACTGAAGAAATCAATGGGGAAATAAAAAAATACCTAGAAAGAAATGACAATGAAAACATGAGACCCAAAACCTATGGGATGCAGCAAAAGCAGTTCTAAGAGGGAAGTTTATAGCAATACAATCCTACCTTAAGAAACAAGAAAAATCTCAAATAAACAACTTAACATTACACCTAAAGCAATTAGAGAAAGAAGAAGAAGAACAACAAAAAACCAAAGTTAGCAGAAGGAAAGAAATCATAAAAATCAGATAAGAAATAAATGAAAAAGGAATGAAGGAAACAATAGCAAAGATCAATAAAATTAAAGCTGGTTCTTGGAGAAGATAAACAAAATTGATAAAGCACTAGCCAGACTCATCAGGAGAAAAAGGGAGAAGACTCAAATCAACAGAATTAGAAATGGAAAAGGAGAAGTAACAATTGACACTGTGGAAATACAAAGGATCGTGAGAGACTACTACAAGCAACTATATGCCCATAAAATGGACAACCTGGAAGAAATGGACAATTCTTAGAAAAGTACAACCTTCCAAGACTGAACCAGGAAGAAATAGAAAATATGAACAGACCAATCACAAGCACTGAAATTGAAACTGTGATTAAAAATCTTCCAACACACAAAAGCCTAGGACCAGATGGCTTCACAGGTAAATTCTATCACACATTCAGAGAAGAGCTAACACCTATCTTTCTCAAACTCTTACAAAATATAGCAGAGGGAGGAACACCCCCAAACTCATTCTGTGAGGCTACCATCACCTTGATACCAAAACCAGACAAAGATGTCCTACAAAAAGAGAACTACAGGCCAATATCACTGATGAACATAGATGCAAAAATCCTCAGCAAAATACTAGCAAACAGAATCCAACAGCACATTAAAAGGAGCATACACCATGATCAAGTGGGGTTTATCCCAGGAATGCAAGTATTCTTCAATATAGGCAAATCAATGAGATACACCATATTAGTAAACTGAAGGTTAAAAACCACATGCTCATCTCAATAGATGCAGAAAAAGCTTTCAACAAAATTCAACACCCATTTATGATAAAAACTCTCCAGAAAATGGGCATAGAGGGAACCTACCTCAACATAATAAAGGCCATATATGGCAAACACACAGCCAACATCATTCTCAATGGTAAAAAGCTGAAACCATTTCCTCTAAGATCAGGAACAAGACAAGTGTGCCCACTCTCACAACTATTATTCAACATAGGTTTGGAAGTTTTAGCCACAACAATCAGAGAAGAAAAAGAAATAAAAGGAATCCAAATCAGAAAAGAAGTAAAATTATCAGTATTTGCAGATGACATGATACTATACATAGAGAATCCTAAAGATGCTACCAGAAAACTATAAGAGCTAATCAATGAATTTGGTAAAGTAGCAGGATACAAAATTAATGCACAGAATTCTCTTGCATTCCTATACACTAATAATGAAAAATCTGAAAGAGAAATTAAGGAATCCCTCTCATTTACCATTGCAACAAAAAGAATAAAATACCTGGGAATAAACCTACCTAAGGAGACAAAAGACCTGTATTGAGAAAACTATAAGACACTGATGAAAGAAATCAAAGATGATACAAACAGATGGAGAGATAGACCATGTTGTTTCGATCGGAAGAATCAACATTGTGTAAATGACTATACTACCCAAAGCAATCTACAGATTCAATGCAATCCCTATCAAACTACCAATAGCATTTTTCACAGAATTAGAACAAAATATTACATAAGTTGTATGGAAACACAAAAGATCCTGAATAGCCAAAGCAATCTTGAGAAAGAAAACAAAGCTGGAGGCATCAGACTCCCTGACTTCAGACTATACTACGTAGCTACAGTAATCAAGACGGTAAGGTACTGGCACAAAAACAGAAATATAGATCAATAAAACAGGATAGAAATCCCAGAGATAAACCCATGCACATATGGTCACCTTATCTTTGATAAAGGAGGCAAGAATATATAATGGAGAAAAGACAGCCTCTTCAATAAGTGGTACTGTGAAAACTGGACAGGTACATGTAAAAGAATAAATTAGGACACTCCCTAACAGCATACACAAAAATAAACTCAAAATGGATTAAAGACCTAAAGGTAAGGCCAGACACTATAAAACTCTCGGAGGAAAACATAGGCAGAACACTCTATGACATAAATCACAGCAAGATCCTTTTTGATCCACCTCCTAGAGAAATGGAAATAAAAACAAAAATAAACAAATGGGACCTGATGAAACTTAAAAACTTTTGCACAGCAAAAACAGAAACCATAAACAAGACAAAAAGACAACCCTCAGAATGGGAGAAAATATTTGCAAGTGAAGCAACTGACAAAGGATTAATCTCCAAAATATACAAGCAGTTCATGCAGCTCAATATCAGAAAAACAAACAACCCAATCCAAAAATGGGCGGAAGACCTAAACAGACAGTTCTCCAAAGGAGATATACAGATTGCCAACAAACACATGAAAGAATGCTCAGCATCACTACTCATTAGAGAAATGCAAATCAAAACCACAATGAGATATCATCTCACACCAGTCAGAATGGCCATCATCAAAAAATTTACAAACAATAAATGCTGTAGAGGGTGTGGAGAAAAGGAAACCCTCTTGCACTGTTGGTGGGAATGTAGATTGATACAGCCACTATGGAGAACAGTATGGAGGTTCCTTAAAAAACTAAAAATAGAACTACCATATGACCGAGCAATCCCACTACTGGGCATATACCCTGAGAAAACCATAATTCAAAAAGAGACATGTACCACAATGTTCACTGTGGCACCATTTACAATAGCCAGGACATAGAAGCAACCTAAGTGTCCATCGACAGATGAATGGATAAAGATGTGTCATACATATACAATGGAATATTACTCAGCCATAAAAAGAAACTAAATTGAGTCATTTGTAGTGAGGTGGATGGACCTAGAGTCTGTCAGAAAGAGTGAAGTAAATCAGAAAGAGAAAAACAAATACTGTATGCTAACACATATATATGGAATCTAAAAAAAAAAAATGGTTCTGATGAACCTACTGGCAGGACAGGAATAAAGATGCAGACGTAGAGAATGGACTTGTGGACATGGGGGCTGGGAGGTGAAGCTGGGACGAAGTGAGAGAGTAGCATTGACATGTATTCACTACCAAATGGAAAATAAATAGCTTGTGGGAAGCAGCTGCATAGTGCAGGGAAATCAGCTCTGCGCTTTGTGACCACCTAGAGGGTGGGATAGGGAGGGTGAGAGGGAGGCTCAAGAGGGAGGGGATATGGAGATATATGTGTACATATAGCTGATTCACTTTGTTATACAGCAGAAACTAACACAACATCATAAAGCAATCATACTCCAATAAAGATTTAAAAATAACCAAAAGTCAATATATTTAATAGTATAATGGGATATGTCATCATCTAATTGATTTTAAAAGAAATCTTTATTTTACTTTTTGTGTGTTTTTTAACTCTATTGAGGTATGATTGATATATCAAGAAATCCACACATTTGATGTATACATCTTGATGAATTTTGATATATGCATATACCTGTGATGCCATCACCACAACCAAGGTACTAAACATATCCTTCACCTCCAAAAATGTCCTTGTGTTCTTGTGTGTGTGTGTGTGTGTGTGTGTGTGTGTGTGTTTTGTGATAAAACAATTACCATGAAATCTATCCTCATATTTAATGATTCATCATAATACCGTATCATTAACTTTAGATACTATTGTTGTACAGCAGATCTCTAGAATTTATTCATTTTTCATAACTGAAAGTTTATACCTATTAATCAATAATTCCCCAATAGCAATTGCTATTGGATCAGCAGTTTCTGTTGCAATGACAAGTATCTGGGACTGAAGTAACATGACCTCTTTTTAACAAGTTTTGTCAAACAAGATGATATGTCGTGGTTTCCCCTGATAGAAATAGTAACCAGCATGAAAAGCAAACCAGTACCCAAGAGTGTGTAGTGACTACTGTGGTTTTCTTGGTGAAGAACAGATTTTTCTACTTGGAAGTTGAATTTCCTTCTTCTCTTCCTTTCTTTTGATTGCTCTCTAAATGCCATTTTTAGTTATAGAATTGGTTCTCTTGTAAGAAGATCTGGTGACTTCCACTTAAAGTTGTCATTTCGCTCCTTTCTTTTTGGCTTATCCAAAAGCAACAAGAAAAGAATGAGAAATGAAAACATATTATCTGTCTTCAGAAGAGACAGCATAAATTTGGGACAACAAAGTAGGTGAAGAAGTATAACAATGGTGGCGATCCAACAGAGGGATGGAAAGAATTAGAAGACATCCCTCTAGAGAGATCCCAGAAATCAGTGTGCTTTTCTAAGGTAGGGGCCTTAGAGGTGCAAAACTAAGACCCTTGCCAGGAAATTGGGAACAAGGTTCACTGACTGGCATAGACGTTTTCCCTCTGCTTGGTTTTTTTCTCAGAAATGAAAAGCAAGGCCAAATGAGGAATTACACAAGTAATACAATTTGCAAGAAGCAGTCCACTCTTGTGGTGATGGGTGGGCCTTCAGGGGTCTTTATATTATAAAAATTCCTACAACTGACAGTCTCTACAGCTAGGGAAAAGTAAACTCCCAAAGAACTCATGGATACTACTATGGTATATTAGGAGCCATATCCTGGCTCCTACCCCACAATTATATGACCTCATTCATATAATTGGTTCATGAAACTTTACTACATTCAAATAATGAAAAATTAAAAAAAGAAATCTATATCTATATATATAGAGAGAGTTATTACTAGAAAAAAGGAGGAATGGAAATGAGAAACAAATTTCGGATAATGAATTCTTACTAGAAATACATTGCAGGTGGAAATTGTAACCAGATATTTCACATTCATTAAAAAAATTAAGGAGGCAATTGCTCTAATATAGAAAGCAGACAAAGCAGAAATATGAGGTCAGGGAGAGGTAGTTAGAGAGTATGAGGAGATCACTGTGAGCTGGCAGAGTTCAGGAGTCAAAGCACAAAAGAAATAGAATATAAACAAAACTACTCTAGAACTAAAGGCAAAACTATTAGCAGACAAGCAGAGTCTAGACATTGATGAAAATACAATAAGGGGCCTGATAAAAATTGGCACACTGAAATGGAAGCAAGGAGTTTAAAAGGTTAGAGAAAAAATAATAGACAAAGGTGATATGTGTAATTGGTGTCCTAAGGAGGAAACATGGAGATAATTATTCAGAAAAATATTTAGAATATTTTATGGATAAAAGGAGAATCTACAATTTGAAAGGGCATGCTATTTCCTAGGAACATTTGACATAGAATGATAAATACAAACTTCAAGTAAAAGAAAAATTTCAGTAAAACAAAAACAGTCCAGGTTCAGACTTCTTCACAGAAAAGAGCGGGCAGCACTTAAGAATTTCATACCCAGCTAAAATATTTTTCCTGTATTAAGACAACAGACATTCATGAACATGTTAGAATGTAGGGAATTTTGATTCGATGTATTATTTCAAAAACTACTTAAGGATAAGCCTCAGCCAATGAAGAGATAAGTGGTAAAATATAGAAAAATGGTGGTATATACTGAGTCTGTATAATTGCACAAAAACAAATATGGGGAATATGGCTATAGAACCCAACATAAATGTTATAAACCCTGACAGATACTGGAAAGAGATAATGAGAGAGGAGAAAGTTTATTATTATTTGGCTGGTTTTCTTATCTTTTACAGTGAAATGTTAAAAGATTAAGTAAAGCTGATAAAACAACTGATAGAGGCATACAAAGGGGGTAGGTGGCAGTGGGGTGTTCTCTCCTTATAAGAAAGAATATTTTATCACTGATATTGGATTATTGGAGCAGTGTGGTAGTGATGATCAGACTGACTTGTAGTTGGTTTCATTATTGTTTTAAAATTTTCTAAAGAACAATGCACGTTCTTCTTGCTAGCACCTGGCAGGAACTGCTCCTACAGACTCATCTTTGGTAATTCACTGGATAAAGGTACAATTAAATTTACCATTACAAAAGCAAACGCTAAAAAGATAATATCAGCTAGAGGGAGGCAAAGAGAAAGCAAAACTACATGCGCTAATTTCTCTTTGGTCAAAGTGCGGAATTAATCAGTACTGCAAAAAATACTCCCCTGTGAATCTGAGTAGGCGAGAATTTATTAAAAAAAGAATCCTCACATCACAAACCACAAAGGAATGATTTACAACCTATGATAATTCTAAAAAACTTCTATTCTTCAAAATACACAGAGGACTAAATGTATTACATAATGTTATAAATATGAATGTTATCACTAGGAAAAAACTCTTCCAAATTTTCAGAAAGAAATCAGATACAATACAAAATGGAAAACAATAGACCACACAGGAAAAGATCAAAAAAAAAAAAAAAACAAAACAAAAGAATATTTCTCTTAAGAAAATGAGAAGTTTCTTTCTCCACAAGCTGTCATGGCCTCTATATCCATTTTTCTTATTTTGTTGTTTCTTGTCCTGCATGTCTTGCACGCAGAAGCCGTGAAAAAATACACCTTTCTCTCTTGGAAAGGCTTGTGGTGGGGTGGGAGGTGTGCAGGCACTAGAGCAGAGAAACCCAGGCTTCTATAACCGTAACTATTATCAACCATCGTTGATTGTCTATTACTCTGCCTACTTTTAGTTATGCCCGGGGTGGGGGGGGGAGTCCAAACTCTGTCCATCAATTTCATTGGCTTCAGTCAGAGGTGAAAACCCTATCGATCTGTCCATGTGGACGCTTCCTTCTCTCTCTGTGAACTCTGCTTTTCAAAGAGAGCTTGCAAGTTTCGGCAGGGATCATGGGAGCTGACTTGAAACGGAGAGCAAATGTTCAGAAGAAAGGAAGTTGCCTAAGCATGATAAATGCACGTAAAGGACTATTTTGGGATTTGTAGATGGAGATCTTTCATCCCCTCCCTCTGCCTCAGCCTGGGCCTGCTGGCAGCATATCGTGTCTGGCTGTGGGCAGAGAGCAAAGACCTTGGCCTTCCTGTGGCTCCGCCTCTTCAAACTACCCAGGAGGAAAAGAACCTTATTCAATACTGTAACAGATGAGCTCTTGAGTTCACCTCATTCCCTGCCGCCACCCGTCCTCACACGACCAGCCTCTTTGCAGTTACGACTCTTGATTTTCGAAGTCCCAGTAATTTATTCATGTTGCTCAAGCACTACTGTGTCCCTACGTGGAAACAGCAGTTGTTATACTGTTAGCCAATATATTTATCTCCAGTCCCGCGGCCATGCTGAGCTGGTGAAACAGATGCCGGTGAGGCTCTTTGCTCTTTGCCTCTCACGGAGATGAACCTGGCGGGAGTGCAAGGCCAGAGCAGCCAAGGGAAAGCCTCAGGGTCCCTTCCCCAGTTGGCTCCCCAAACGGTGCAGGCAGACGGTGTGCAAAGCTACTCGTGAGCGCTAAGGACGGCAGGCTCGGCGCCACGCCCACGGCCCCTGCTCCTCTGTTTTTCCCAGGACTATGGGTGTGAGATGAATTGTTAAAAACCATCCTGGCTTCCAGAGCCCATGGGGAGCTGCTGCCTTTCACTGTAATTACCCGTCACACCGTTGCGCTGTTTAGCAGGGCCGGCTGGCTCTTTGGATGAAATTAGATTCCGAATATAAAGCCACGTGGGCATGAAATTATGTTCTAATTGGGCCACGGGATTGTAGTCCCTGCTACCTCTGTACCTCAGTCCGTTTCCCACACCCAACCAAGATGCTATTGATCTTCCCATGTTCTTGCTGGAGTCTGAGTTCCAACAGGCTCTAAGGGATAATGTCACGTGGATAAAAGTGAAAACCTTCATAAGATGAGCCCGGTGGGTACTTGCTGGGCTTGAATGCTTCCAAATGTTTCTCTGCAGTGGACAATATTTCTTTTCAAATGACAGTGAATGCATTGTAAGCTTGGGTGAGGCAGTTGTGTCCTGTTTTTTAATAGTTGTGATTAAAAGAAAAACTAGAAATAAAAAAAAAAAACCAGATTAAGCAAATTTAAAAAATCAATTAGATGAGATTGGGTGTGTTCAGGGTGGTGTATACTACATGATTCCACTTACGTGATGTATCTAAAATAGTCAAATTCATAGAATCAAAGAGTGAGTGGTGGTTGCCAGGGGCTGGCAATCTAGAAATCTGCTGTACAGTACTGTGTCTATAGTCAACAGTATGTATTGTACACTTGAAAATTTAAGAGGGCACATGTCATGTGTTCTTACTACAATAGAATAGAATAGAATAGAATAGAATAAAAATCAATCTAGGAGAAGTGCCAGGGGTACATTAAGAGAGAGGACATGAAGTCAAAGATGACTTTTTTCTGGAAGTGTTGGCCCTGCTGCTTTTTGGTGACTGAGGCCCGGATGTCAGCGTCGCGTGGGTATGCTCTGCTTGTCATGTGTCAATGCAAGGAAGGTAAGGATGATGCTATCCTTTTCACCATTGTTTTCCCCTGACCCAGAGGCATTCAATGAATATTTGTTGAAAGAACATGTCAGCGGAATTGCCCTCTGCTGAAGATAAAAAGCAGTCGATTTTCTTCCCTGAAAGATCCACATGACCCTCATGGATTTCTGAGTCAGAAGGGGACCTAGGCTCTTTGTGTCAGGGAGAAGCAATGGCAGTAGCCCACTGATTTTCTGACTCCCCACATAGGTGTGCAGAAGTTGGACTGACCTCTTCCCTCTAGACTGCCCAGAGTTCTTAGTCTACTCTACAGGAGGGGAAAACCCCAAGAAGATACCAGCTTTGCTGATGAGAAGAGGCTTGAATCACCTTTGGTATGAGCTATTAATAGAAGAGATGCCCTCATATTTATACCCAACTCTCTGCAGCAGTTCATTATATTCATATGTGGAAATCAATTCATAAACTCAGTACTCTGAGTCAAGGCTTATATGAAAATGTGGACTTAGTAATAAAGGCCTGGGGTTAAGAAGCAAATTCTCAACATGGATGCATGAGACAAGAACCATCTGAGACCTAGATAAGAATTTAGCCTAAGGCAGATTTTAAAAATTAAAAAAAAAGTTATCTTCAATTTCATAATAAGGAGAAATTATTAACTAGTATCAATTTTCCATGCCTTATAAAATTCATGTTTTATAACTATGAATAGTAAAATATAAATATCAAAGATGTGAACTCAGTTATTCTCAAGTCAACTCTGAGAACATCTGAGAGTTAAAGGAACCCCTCTAGGTTTTGTTACAAATACAGACACCTGAGTCTCATGGGGGCCTACAAGGTTCTGAGTGTGCCAAACTAGGTTAGCTAGTCTCCACAAGAATTTTGTCTTGAAACAGCTTCTTTCTGGCTTGGTGTGGTAACCATTGGTTTACAACTGGGTAGGGGTGGGAGAAGTAAAGGCAGTGCTGTAATGCTCAGATGTTATTTATCTGTAATTCTTTAAGACTGATAGGACCTTAATTATCATTTCTAGGAGGACATGGAGGGAGGGAGTTAGGTTGGGGTAGACGGGTCATTGCTCTTTCTCAGGGGAAATGATTTTGGAGGAGAGTTGGTGGAACGATTCTCCCTTGGCGTCTTTTACTCTGTAATTTGATCTGGATGGAGTCAGTTGATATCAACAACAATAATAACACCTGGTATTCATTGACTATCCGCTTTGTTTTGTAGGGACTGTGTTAAGTGTTTTACGTATATCACCACATTTTAAACCTTTAGTACAACCCTGTGAATTTAATAGCACTTATGTCTATTAGGTGGATGGGAAAATCTAGGAGTAGTCAGAGAGAGGCTCTCCTGTGGAGGTATGGCTGGGAGGGGTGTGTACAGGGACCTCAGCCGAGTAGGGAGAGGAAAGCGGAGACAAACTCTGTAAACCTCACCAGCCCTAAGGCTGCCCTTGACTGTGTGACTCAGGCAGGTCTTCCCAGCCACCGTGTGCGTGTGTGTGTGTGTGTGTGTGTGTGTGTGTAATACCTCGTTGTGGTTTTAAGCACATTTGAGCCAGTTGAGGATTCATTGTGAAGGCTAAATGGAGTGATGCACAAGTGGAAATAAAGACTCGTGGGTATTTCCCATCTAGTTTGATAACTGTCAAATGAAAGGGATTCGTGCTGCCCACAGAAATGCTAGAATAACAATCTGATAATAGTATTTGGCACTTGCTTCACAGAGTAGCACTCTTCCAGAATGATTCTCTGAAACCAGCAGGATAGCAATCTTCTTTTAAGTCCACATAGGGAAAGCATGTCCTCAAAATAACACTTCTGAAATCAAGGACTAGGGGTTGAAGTGGCTACCAGCTTCACTTGCTCTTTAGCCAAGATGCCCAGGTTTGATTCCATAGTTGTTTCTTTTATATATTTTCTAAAACTTCATTGGGAAGGGAAGAAGGGAGAATAGTGAGGGATGTATAAAGCAGAAACAAACCCTGTTTTAGAGATAATATTATAGCGGTTCAATTTCTTTACAGCCTCACTGAAACAAATCAACGAAAACCCAAGAAAGTCTCAGTTTAACCAAAAAAAGTGTAACAAGGTGAAGAAAAGTTTATTTGCCATAATTTCTCTTGGGGAAAGCACCTTGTTGTGTGTGTGTGTGGAATTTCAGTGAATTGTTTGGGATAGAGAGTGAGACCGGCCCAGGAAGGAAAAGATAGTCCCTTAACTACATGATATAAGATGAGAAAGGAAATTTGTGTGCAAAATGGGTGGGGGACAGGGGGGAAGAGCCAGAGCTGGGAGCTCCAGGGGCAGCCCAGTTGCAGGAGCTTTTGGGGAAAGAAAAATGTGTTTCATGAATTTCTAAGTTGGTTTTCGTCTGTGCTCCATCAACTCTCTCTTCTCAGCTTTGGCCCTTGGACTCCCAACAATAATCTTCAGTGAAATGGACATTTCTCACTCTTCTTTTTAGGGGAGTGTAAGTGGATACTTTTGATGAAATTTGAGGAGATGACTTTCTGTGTTTGGGTCAAAGTTGGGTCAAGGGTGGGCATATACTGGGGCAGCTTGTGACAATAAATTACATTAAATAGTAACCTTCATATTTTTGTCATTTAGAATACTGCATTTTATATTTAGAGTATTTAATTTTGCCTTGCTTATGATTCTATGTTTTCCATTTTGTGTGGTATCTCATATGGCTCTCTCCAAGAAGGCCGAGGTGGTTGCTTACCTGTTGGCAGGTCATACCGTTTGTGGGTAATCTCTCGCCTTCTCTAATGAATTATATGTTTTGTGAATTTTTCAAAGCACAATCCTTGGCTTGGCAAGCTGTCAAAACAGTCCCCTATAGTGTGGAGATACCATTCCTGGAGAATTAGTTCTGGATGGAATTAGTTCTGAGTTGCAAAAATAAGAAAATAAGATTACAGGAGAGAATGAGTTGTTCATGGTGAGCGAAAAGAAATGCAAAGGCAGATGGGAGTGAAGAGCTATTTGCTCTGCCTAGAGAGACTTTTGAAGATAATATCCTTAACATTTATACAGCTCTTCATATTTTTTAAGTGCTTCCTGGTAATTGGAGTCATTAATCAGATATTAACTGCAGGTCATTCAATGAATTAGCTGTTGATTTAGACTGAAAGCTGTGCATAATTTGGGGGACTAGGAACAAATACGATTCATTTTACATTTCTCAAAAATTTGACTTTCTTGTGCTCATTGAGAGTTACTGTGTGTGTGTGTGAGTTCTGATTATGGATACCAATATGTACTTATTATTGTATGAATTCACATTTATGTCGAATACTCATCTATAATTTGTTAGTTTGATCTTTGTAACACGTGTGGAGATAAGACTATGAGGAGAAACTCCAGTTGTTAGAGCTGTCATGGTGCCAGTCATCACTGAATGCCCTCCCCCAGCACAGGGGGACATGCTGGCATTGAGTGGTCAGTAAAACACACAACCGAGTCTCCTTCCTTCTCCAGATTGAACATTTGCCACCTTGGATGCGCCAAATGATTGTAAGGAGATCAGGAATAAATACGATTTTTACTACAAGTAGATGACTTATCTATTTGGCTATTTCTATAAATCATAACTAGTTTATCTTCCATCTAACCTGGAAATAAATTATGCATATATATATAAGGCTTAAGTTTATTTGGCACATTATGTCTAAATATCAAGACATTCTTATTTCCCACTAGTATTTCTGCATACGTGTTCTTCAACCAATAATTGCAAATAATTGAGGTCTAAGGGAAGCCATAGAACTTTGGAGTTGAGTTTTTCAGAAATTAATGGGGACTCCTTTGGCTTTGATGCTTGAATACGTTAATATCACTATAAGTCTTGTTGATTTTCCTACAAAGGCTTTGAAACCGTGGTTACTTCTCCCAGCAGAGCCTCTGCATTTCCTTCCTTCTTATAATCATGCACAGTCTCTGTGACCAGGTGGCCTGGATTTGAATCCTGCTTCTCCTATTCACTAGCTGTGCAACCTTGAGTAAGTTACTTTGCCTCTCTTGACACTCTGTTTACTCATCTGTAAAGTAAGGAATAATTTATCTGCTGCCTTTAGTTGTTAGGAAGATTAAATGAGCAAATATTTATACTGTGTCTGGTGCATTTAGAGCACACATCTTCCTCGACTAAGATGGAGTTACATCCAGATAAACCCAAGGTAAGTTGAAAATGTCCTAGGTCGAAAATGCATTTAATACACCCAACCTACTGAATATCAGAGCTTAGCTGAGCCCACCTTAAATGTGCTCAGAACATTTACACTAGCCAACAGTTGGGCAAAATCATCTAACACAGAGCCTATTTTATAATAAAGTGTTGAATGTCTCATGCAATCTATTGAATATTTTACTGAAAGGGAAAAACAGAATGGGTGTCTGGGTACGGAATAGTTGGTTGTAAGTGTATCTGTTGTTTACTCCCGTGATCACGTGGCCTAGGAGCTGTGGCTTGTTGCTGCTGCCCTTAATCACGAGAGAGTATCGTGCTACATCTCTCTGGCCTGGGGAAAGATCAAAATTCAAAATTCCAAGTACGGTTTCTACTAAATGTGTATTGCTTTTATTACCTACTTGGGTTCTTGGACTCTTTAATCAATAAAAATTGATGAGGCCAGACAAGAAATTCAGGCAAGGCTTTATTGGCACTGGTGCTGCAGGACGACTGAGCGAAAACAAGTAACAGGTTTCTTTGCTCGCTCCCTAAGAGGCGGTGAGCTGGTCCCTTAAATGGCGTGAGGGTGTGGGCGGGTCCAGGCTGGAGGGGCGGCTAAGGCGGTCGGCCCAGCCCCTTAGTGCCGTGCGCAGGGAGCATGCGCAGTGTGCACCTTGCTTTTGCTCCCGGCACCTCAGAAGCGGCTGCTGGGTTTTTGGTCTTTTTCTATCTTGTTACTTATAATTTGCCCCAGCTGCCTATGCATGCAGTTATTTTTAGTCCTTTATAGTTTCTTTATATTCTGTTGCTGGAGGAGACGTTTGTCCAGTGTTGCAAGCACTGCAGCCAAGGATCCCAGGTCCCAGGTCCCAGCCTGTCTCACCTTCACACCGTCGTGAAGTCGAAAAATCGTAAGTCGAACCATCCAAAGTCAGAGACATAAGTATTTGTTAAACCTATTAAAAATTTCACATTTAAAAATACGTTGCTGAGTCAAACATAGAAGATACTCTATTAATGTTTGCTAAGCCTTTTTAAAATTCACATTTTAAAATACGTTGCGAGAAAATGAGTTTAGATTTCTTCACTTAGCAAAAAAAAAAAAAAGAAAGAAAGAAATTACACTTCGCCGCTGGTAAACTTTAAGGAGCAAAAATTGGCTAAATTTGCACTACAAACAACTACTTTCTTTGAAAATGCCAGGGGTGTGAGGATTGGGCAAAGGGTATTTGGTGGTGGCTCTGAGCACTGTGGGTGAGTTGGCAAAAAACTAAAGACCTGGATTAGCTGTAGCGTCTCACTGAGGTTGTTGATTGGTGAGCTTGAGGCAGGGAGCTTGGGAGGTCTTGGCAAAGCTTATTTGGAGCTCTTCAGCTTTCCTCACGCCCTATCTCAGTGCCCTCTAGGTTTAGGAAAGGTCATAAAGCAAGCCAGCAGCCAGAAGAAGAGAATTTAAATACTCGAGTAAGGGAGCTTCCCTGGTGGCGCAGTGGTTAAGAATCTGTCTGCCAATGCAGGGAACACGGGTTCGAGCCCTGGCCTGGGAAGATCCCACATGCCGCGGAGCACTGAGCCTGCGCTCTAGGGCCTGCGAGCCACAACTACTAATGAAAAGAGTAACCTCCGCTCACCGCAACTAGACAAAGCGCATGCGCAGCAATGAAGCCCCAACGTAGCCAAAAAAAAAAAATGGGAGTGATTTATTCCAGGGATGCTCCAAAAATTCTCAAATGGAACAATTTTCATTAGGTAAAAATATTTTAATGTTACACAAGAAACATTTAGAAGGGTGAGTTTTGTTCACAACAGAACAAATGAAAAAAACCAGGCTATTAAAATTCCTAAAAGATCGCATTATATTTAGACATTTTTTGGGGGGAGGCGGGAGTCAAAAGATCAGAATACTAGTAGGATCATAGGAACGAGGTCAGGAACTGAAGTTGCACCAGGAACGCTCAGCCCCGAATCCATTATAGAAACAGTTGGCCTGATCTATATTTCATAATCTGATATTTCTTCTGAAGACCGGCTCCATGTTCCCCTTTTTTTCATGATGTTGACTCAGGTTAGGAGGATGGTTAAGTTTGGGTGGGCTAAGTTACAGTTCAATAACAGTTGACCTCCAACCTTACCTTGTATCTGTGGGGGTCTTGGGTGGGTGGGGGATTGTTCCCTCTTCATGTCTCACTGGTAATACATCTCTGTCTTCAGTGTGCGGCATCCTGGAGCCCAGCATCTTCCCCTCCCTCCAAGTCAAAAGGCTTTTACTTCTTTTATGCTTCCATCAGCCCTGCTTCTCCTCTAGCTGAGACTCCTGTTGCTTGTTACTCAAGGCTCAGAGCCGAGGCAGAAAGGACCCGTTCCTCCCTTGGGGATGAGTGACTGTTGCCTCTATCTCTCCCTAAGAAACAGCAGATTTTACCTGGGCCCCCGGGGGTGGGGAGCTTTCCTGGCCCTCCCCAAGCCCTTTCAAGCTTTTGTTCTAAACTGGTTCCTGGCAGTCTGCATTTGGCCTTTGAGAGTTCATTAATGTTTTAGCTGCTTTTTCCTTACCTGATTTCATGGTGGCTAACTCTTCCTCCCCAGCTCTGCTGAAGGTGAAAGAGTCACGCGTCCCTTCCTCCTTGGAGGAGCTTCTCACATTTTGTATTTCACTTGGTGCCTTGCAAGCTCAGCTGTCTGATGGCCTGAAGAAAATTTATGATTTTGTAGACTACCTGACTTTTTCTAGTTGTTAGGGTGTCAAAGATGCTCTCTTACAGCTTTATACATTTTTAAGCAGAAGTTGAATTAATATTTAAGCCTTCGTCACACTGTAAACTTCTGTGCTTCTATAGCCCAGACAAGAGAAGAGGAAAGGCAAGAGTTCCCGAAATTCAGGGGGACAAGCTGTACTTGACCCAGCCAAAGGAGCTTACTCTTGTTCATCTCATTAGTGATGCAGAGAGGTGGTGACTCAGTATGTCCTGTGATCTACCACATGTTCACAAATTTCTCCTTTGCTAAGCCTTTCATGTGAAATTAATCACAATCCTTCTGTCTGACAAACAAGGCACTTCAATTTGGTCCCCAAATGCTTTTCTCAGTATCTCCCTACAGGCTCAGTTGCACCTTGTGCTTCAGCCACGTGGGTTGACAAACCTTGGAGTGGGGTCTGTCTTCCTTGGTTGGAATCCATAGTAGACCACTTATTAGCTCTGTGAGCTGCAGCTAGCTCCTTAACCTCTCCATGGCTCAGCTTCTTTATTTGTAAAATGGAGAAAGTAATAATTGTTACTTACATCATAGGTTTGTCACGAGGTACCAGCCTGGTCTAGACTATTCCTAGTCCTCTGAGAACCTCACCTGTAAAAGTAGAATATATAAAACACTGATGTTCAGCTCAGGTTCAAATTTGTATCATGTTTCCCCTTTGCTGCCCTTAAGATTAGCTTTCGTGAGCGTGTAAGAACTGTGATCTGCCCTAGGGTAGAAGGTGAAGATCCCCAGTTTGATGAGTTCTAAAATATATCCATCACACCCAATTCTTTTCTTCTCTCATTATCTTTTTTTAGCTTGTAATCTTGTTATTCCCAGTAAAAGAGTCTGTTAAAATTAAATAATAATTGACTTGAGGTTCTATGTATCTATGGAGTTTTGAAAAATACATTAGTTCTCTGACCAGTATATGCTGTAAGAATCATTCATTCGTCCATAAACATTTATTGAGCGCCTACTATGTGTCAGGAATCGTTCTAGCCAGATGTTATCATGGTGGTCTAAAGCCTTTGCTTTATGAATTACTCAAAAGGGAGAATAGATTCAAAAGAATACAGAATTCACTGGCAAATAGAGAAAGGTATCAGCATCGAATCACATTATTGTATTATTCTATAATAATTCTAGTCACAATAGGAATCATCACACGTGATTTTGATGATTTTGATACTTTTCATGTTAGCATGGGAGCTGAGGGAAAAATAAAAAAGCCTTCTGAGATGACTTATTAAACTTAAATTATATTCTTGTTCCTGCTTTATCTCAGTTATAGTCATTTTTTTCACTTGAATGCCTCTGGATAGTTCAATCATATTCTAAAGAATTACAAGCTACAAAATTATGGCTAAATCTTTATTGTCAGAACTCTTGGTCAGTTAAATGTTGTGGTTAATTGAGTTCTCTTGTTATAATGAAAGATTAAATTGATAATACTAGTTTCAAA
This sequence comes from Balaenoptera borealis, assembly GCF_965194805.1. NCBI lineage: Eukaryota > Metazoa > Chordata > Mammalia > Artiodactyla > Balaenopteridae > Balaenoptera > Balaenoptera borealis. The sequence continues at coordinate 49,478,840 of NC_138877.1, forward strand.
CTTTCTGCTGCAAATCATTCAGCCTTATTTTTCTTTCCAGGTATAAGGAAAGTTGTTAAAATAGGTTTCTGGGGGTTGTTTTATTCTATATTATCTTGTTATATTTTTAACAGTGTGGCTTACTCAGCGTCTCATGGTTATACTTAAAAATTTCAGGTATCATTTTAAAGCACTGAAAAGTGAGACAAATTATGGATTAAATTTAACAATGACTTCAGGATATACCTGAGGAAAAAGAGGCTGTGCGATTTAGTGGGACATGGATCAAATTTCGGGCCTGAAAGACCTAAATATAAATTTTGGTCACCATTTACCGTTTGTGTTAGTCTAGGGAAATTTACTGACTGTTCCTAAGTAGCCTCAGTTTCTTCATCTTGAAATATAAATAATAGGTTGTATCACATATTCTTTGATCACATGATGATCAAAAGAGATATTGTGTATGGTGGGCCTGGACACAACATTTATTCAGTGAATAATTGTGGGCATGTGGTTTTTGCCTCCCCTTGCTTCTGGTTTATTTTGCTATTAATTACTCTTATAAAAGTCATGGGTGACCTTATGGTTTAAGAAGGTGGATTTGTCAATGTGTTTGTCTCCTTTTACTTTTTCCAGCCCTCACTAATATGATAGTAAGTGGGTGAAAAAAATACAAGGACAAATAGGAGAACAGACATCAGTGGGAATAGACATTTGAACATTTTTTTTTTTTAGACAGAATAAGATAGAGGAAGATAATTGATGGAGAAGGGTGGAGAAAGTCACACCCTGAAATGTACGCAGGACAATACATTTTTTTAAAGAAATAAAAATTTTCCCTCCCCAGTTTAGACAGGTTTGGGATTTGGAAGCTGGGGAGAGTAGAGAGTACGTTGTTAAAAACAGGGGATCTGGCTTTTGGCCAGCACAATTGCTGATTAGGGAAGGATGGGATAATAAATATTGTTTTTCTTTTTAAATTCAGTGCTATATAATCTTTTTTTCCTATGTGCATGAATTAGGTTGATAAAAATAGCATTGGGGACACACATGATTTCCAGGTAGGAGAGTTTCATCATTGTATGAAATTATATGATATAATTGGGGGCATATAAATATGCATGTGTGTACGTACATATGTGTGGATATGACTTTATGGTCTTTGATAACAATATGGAAAGATATATACTAGGTTCTCAGGATGAATTTTGCTAGGGATGGGAAGTGACCTGTGTGAAGAGAAGGAATAAAAGAGGAGAAAACAATATTTGTTTAACAAACTCTATCCTTTTAAATTGCAGAACTTCAAAAAATGGTAAACCACTGTAATCTCTTAGAAAAATCTAAACAATTTAGAGAGATAGTAACCTTTTTTGTGTGTGCTTTGCTGAAATACATTTAGTTTCCTCTAATAGGCATTATGCACAAATCTTTCTTTGCACCATTTCAGAAGTTAGCAGACTTCCATTATTCTATACAGAGAGTAAGGATTAACCGTATTGTTCTATTTCTGGTTTCATTCAAACTGATCGCAGTTATTTTACGCAACCAAATTGTTATTCAAGGACTGGAGAAAAAAAGAAAAGCGCATGTATTCATGCTATTTGAATGGGTTCTTAAAAGGAATTTTACTTGTTGGGAAATGTTAAGAGTCGGAGATATGCTCCTGCCTTTATTCTCTTTTTACAAAAAGCAGAATTAGAAAATGAGCTTCGTCTCTTAGAAATTTTCTTAGTACCAGTTTCTCTACCTAGTAAATGTCTTTTCATGATGAGGTCAGAATTACTTGAAAACAATTCCCTCTTCTACCATTTATCTAGTACCTATATGTTTTAGATGGTGACTGTGTATATTATTATCTCCATTTTTATGAGGAAATTGTGGCTAAGAAAGGGTTAATAGTTTGCCTAAGGTCAAAGCAGTAATAGTGTCAAATTACGAATCAAATCCAAAACTTGTGCTCTTTTTCCTGCCCTCTGTGGCCGTAGAGGGCTACATTTAAAGATAGCGTTAGTGATCCCTGACAGTTTTTTTCTGCAAGAGTGTTGGAGGAGGTCATTGAGAGGATGTGACTGTTGGTTGACCCAAAAGCTGGACCAGGGCAATCAGAGGCTCCTCACTGTGTCTCCCTCCTTGGAATGTAGGCTCCACCCACTGTTCCCGCACTAGGAGTTGTTTCAAGGAAGAGGCTCGAGAGAGCAAAGTGTTGTTGAGACCATCTGGATGGTTTACTCCATTGAACCCAGTTAAGGCCTCTCTAGAAACTCTTTCCTCCCCTTCCCCCCACCACTTAAATGGCCAAACATCCTGGCAGCTTTCTTTGCAGGAAAATGAAAGTAGGAACTACATTGCATATAATAAAAAACAACTGCTAGCACCAGTCTCGAAACATTTCCATTTATACCTAGAGTAGGTATAATTTCTCTACCCTAATTTCCCTACCCTCTCTAGCATTTAATTTTCCCCAAACCACAGATCTAATTACAGGTATATACAGCAAGTTTCATGTTAAACAATGGAACCCTTTGTCTATTTTCACAATTTTTAACTCTACCTATTATCCCAATTTAACAAAATCTAAGGAACAATCTTCACTTGAAGGCTTGGGCTGGAAAAATTATAAATATTTTTAATTTCAAGGTTTCTTTTCCAAGTCAATTTATAAATCCATTGAATTGGGGGGAATCATCGAGTTAATTAAGCTATTTCAGTTTAATAATTTTTTCATTTTTTGCTTTATGTTACTTATATATTCAGACAGAAAATACTGATTCAGCACATAACACAAGTTTGCATAATTTACTATGCACATGAGGGCAAAATGATGGACAAGACAGATATTCTACCCTCACTGATCTTAGATTCCAATGAAGGCTGACAATTATTCACATTAAGTTTGAAGAGCCCTTTGATAAAGGAAGAGTGGAGTAGATAGAAGTAAGCTGTAGTAAGAAACACTATAGTCTGAGGGATGAAAAAAAGACCAGAAGAAGTAATATATAAATTGTAATTAGTAACTTGAATAGGTGTTGATGAAAAAGGCTGATGTTGGTAATGTTTGATTTCAGATGTTAGGAAATTGAAAATGTTCCAGGAAAAGGAAGTTAATTCCTAGATTAAAGATATAATGTGGCACATATTCCTGATAATATGGCTGCATGATAAATTACAGGAAAATTTAGTGGCATAAACAACCATTTATTACACTCACAGATTTTGTGGATCAGAAAAATTTGACTTATATGTATGGCCTTTGGTGCTGGCTGTTGACTTGGGACTCCAGTTTCTCTCTACGTGGGGCATTCCATGTGGTTTCTCTATATGGACCCTTTGGGGCTTTCTTACAACATGGTGGTTAGGTTCTAAAGGTGGGTATCCTGAGAGAGATAGCGAGACACAGAGAGAGAGAGAGACATATGAACTCTTAAGATCCTGGCCGCTGGGTTGGGAGATCTATTCATCTTGTAGCTGCCGGAGAGAAGCCTCGTAAGTAAGTTTTCTTGCTTGTTAAAACTGCCACCTACCAACCTGGAGTGGGCTGCCCCTTTCTTTGGTCTCTCCTTGCCCTCCTGTACACAGACCAGTTTCAGATTTCACCTGGGGAAGTCCCTTGAGGTTTTGAACCAATAAAGGGAGAGTGTTTCCTCCCTCAGACTGAATTCCTGATCCTTCCTCATACACCGTATACATATGAATATATTCAGTGCCACTGCAGAGCCATTAGCCTCTGGAGATACTCCAGGTAAGAGACAGCTGGCCTTGCCCTAATGACTTCAGACCCTTTGGATGTACTTAGCTGAGCTTATTGTGCGGGAGATGGATTACAAAAGGTTCCTGGTACAGCTTTGTTCACTGAGACGGGGTAATTTGCCGAAAACAGAAAACATACTTTAAGGCTATGTTGAAGTATAAGCGAAGCAATAAAATTAGCCTCCAATGGCTGGAGTTGCAGCCAGGTATAGGGCAGGGCAGGAACTCTTCTGAGGTGGAGGAGATTCATGATGCTTGTTTTTAAATCTCTTATTCAGTCCAGCCTTGTGCTGGGCACATAGTAGTTCTCTTGGTTGACACAGCATGTACTCAACAAACATGTGTTGCTTGGTCGATGCAGAGGAGAGCTGGCTTACTTTGTCACAATAAAGAAAACCACCATAGGCTTGGAAAATAAAGATCACAATCTAGGCTGGTAGCTGTCATTTATGGAGAACTCACCACGTGCCTGCCACCGTGCTAAGGATTTTACGTGGGATGATTCACTACTCTCAGAAGAACCTGCGAAGTTAGATATGATATTACCTCCTTTCTTTTAGAATGAGGTGTCAGTGGTGGAGCCAGGATATGGAGCTAGTGTTCTGGTGAGGTCTAGAAGACAGTAGACTGAGAGAGAGGTATAGCATTCTCACTCTACTTTTTCTTATGTCACTCCAGCTCTCCTCTTCACCCTGAATATGGAATTAGGGCCCCTATACCCAGATCAGTTGTGTAGAAGACCCAGCTCATTTACACATCACTTGGATTTCCCTTTCTAGAAAAATGTATGTATCCAAGATGTATGCAAGGGATCGATAACCGTCTTTAGCTTGCTGAGCCATAATTAATTCCTATGCCACGCTCTCTATTTTTAATGGCTAAAAAATTCATACTTTCACCACGTCCTCTGTCTGACCGTCATTCATTAGAGCTGTTGTTAACCTGACAAATCACCTGGTACTCATCCTAAATCATCTTCTCATTTAATTTCATCCCCTTTGTTATTCTTAATCCTTTCTGAAAAAAATCTCACTCTCCTGATTTCTGGACTGATCCAAACTTCTCACTCTTTCCCTGTGGATTTTGCTTGTACAACACACTTATTTCACTTTTGCTAGATTTCCTTATTATCCAGCTCTTTCACTTCCTAAATTGTTTTGTGTTTTATTGTGAATGATTTCCAATGTTTAACGTACTTATGGTTAGAAACTTTCTAGAATCAAATGCAGTACTTTCCGGTGTAGTGTGGAATGGGGTTGGGGAAAAAGCCTAAGTGTGCATCCTTCATTTCTATCTTCTTCCTTAGGGACTGTTGTGGTTGAAAAGCTATGTTGAAGTCCTAATCCTTGGTATCTGTGAATGTGACCTTATTTGGCAATAGGGTCTTTGCAGATGTTATCCAGTTAAGATGACGCCATACTGGAGTAGGAGGGACTCTCAACCCAAAGTGATTGGTGTCCTTATATGAAGGGAAGACACACAGAGAAAAACACACAGGGAGAATGCCCTGTGATGACAGGCAGAGATTGGAGTGATATGTTCAGAAGCCAAGGAGAAGCAGGGATGGCTGGGAACCCCAGAAGCAAAGAGGAAGGCAAGGAACAGATTCTCCCCCTAGAGCCTTCAGAGAGATCATGGCCCTGTTGATTTCAGAATTCTAACTTCCAGAACTGTCAAGTAATACATTTCTGTTATTTTAGGCCACACAGTTTGTGACAATTTGTTATGGCAGCCTGGGAAACTAATACAGGGGCTAAACTATTTTCTGATTTATTATCGTCCTCATCTTAGTTATAATAGCATCAGTATAGTGGGCACCCAATGTGTTCCTGGCACTGGGTTAAGTGTAAATATAATGCCATATCTGATTTAATCCTCATAGCCACTCTGATATTTTAGCAGTATTTTTCTTGATGTAGAGAATACATCAAGAGATTGAGAACTGATGAGGTTGAATCTATTCCAGTAAGAAGTGGACCTTAATATAAATTCAAATGGATTTGACTCCAAAACCAGTACTTTGAACCACTTTACCATTCTGCCCTCCACTGAGGCGGTGTGATCATTTTCTTTGTTTTCCTTCCCTCACTGATACAACATTTTGTGGATTATGCTCTCTGTAAGGTACTCTGACTTCATTTTTTTAACAGGATGAAATCACTGTTTTTCTTTCCCCACATTCCATTACATTTCAAATATGTCTGACATCCTCTTCTCTTGTCATTACTGCTCACTTCCCTTCTTAAGAACGATTTTGGTCACTAGGAAAGGTACAGAATCAGATCAGGAGAAACATGATTTGTTTATGTCTCTGAGGAAGAGTACAGGTCAGAACAACTTCTCTGAAGCTTGTGGTTCAAGGAGATGTGTGTCTAGCTATTAGGGCGTAAATATGCTGTGTCTTCCTTTTCTTCAGGTTATAATTTGGTTAAAATTTATTCTTGTCTGTAACAAGGAGCAGTAAACCAAGATTCCTTGGCTTCATGCGCTGAGATAATGTTTTGAAAAGCTTCTAAAATGACCCACCTTTTGGCATGGTTGAGAGAAAAGTCTGGAGAGGAGAGGCCTCTGAAACTGTTCTCCCTTCCATTTGTTTACTTGATTTACATTTTAAGACTTTATTCTTAGGTTTCATGTTAAAAAAATTTTATAGTTTATCTTATTATCTATAGAGCACTTTCATATATATATATTTTTCATTTGATTCTCACAACACTCTTGAGATACAGACAAGACGGCTACTATTATTCTCATTTTAGAGATGAGAAAATATACTTACAGATATGATGTGTTTTGCCTAAGGTGGTATAGACAGTAAATGGAAGCAGGATTAGACCGTGAGTATTATGGTTTCCAACATTCAGTTAAACTTTCATAAATCAATGCAATTTAATGATAAAAATTAACATTTATATTGTGTATTTAATCTCATAATCCTCAAAACCACCTTATAAAGTAGATTTCTAAAATTGCTATTTCACAAACCCATGGTCAGAGACTTAAAAAAGAAGCTTAAGAGGGTTGAATAAATTGCCCAAGGTCCCATGGGGTGTAATGGTACAGAGGATTTGAACCTATCACAGAACACACATTCTTAGCTGTTTCACTGCACATCTTTCCCAAGTCAAGCATTTGTTAATGGGGAGGTCAGACCATGAAACGCTTTACTAAGTGATGATACACCAGGACAGTCAATCTCAGCCTGAAATTAAAGCCAGGATTTCAGTTAGATAGGCAACTGGATGGGTAGTGTAATTTGAATTAAAAAGCATAAATTTCTTTGACATTGAAACTTTAGTTGGGTCCAAATACTCTTGGTTCCTAAGTCCCATAATTTAAAACATCTCTGTTCTGACATAGCATTTAAAGAATTTACTTGACTCTTAAAATGTGCACTCATAGGCTTTCTTCCCCTTTTAGGATCTGTTCAGGTACCTTGATGAGACTTGAAAAGTTGAAATCCTTGAGTGATGATGGCTCTGTGCTGTTAGGTGACAGCTTTCAGGATCTGACAGACAATCCAATTGGTTTAACAGTGATCAGACTGTTGAGAAGTTAAAACCACCTTGCAATCACAATGAGATCTGATGGGGAAGTTTGAAAAAAAAATAGCTTGCAATAGTTATGTGTCTGACCACATTTTTTCCACAGTTAAATCTTAGAGATAAACATTTTTCCTTTTCAGAAAGCAATGCTGGGTTAGGAACTTTACCTGGGTGTTGGATATTGAGCACATTTCTCTGGACTCATTAAAAAAATAAATAGAAGTCTCTTATTTAAGAGATGCTTGATAGAAAATCTTTGCACGATGACCATTGGTTTATCGACCTCTCTGCATAACACTTAGATTGGAAGATGTTGGAAGGTTTCCTTTAAATCATTCATTGAATGGCTTTAAAGTAAATTTAATTACTTTCACATGTACCATCTAATGAAATGATCAGAGTAACTTTTCATTTTTCAGAGACAACTAATCTTAAATAATTTATTCGTCTATAGAATCAGGCAAGCGTCAAACTACTTCCCAGGATATTGATAAAAATCTATTTTCTTCCTCAATTTCAACATATGTCAAAACCCAACATGAATTCAACACTGGAACAAGTGATTAGACTAATTCGTACTACATGCAATTAAAAAGCCTAATGTTGAGAATGAGACATATAAAATTATATATATATATATATATATATAACATTTTTTCTTTAAAATTTTAATGACTTAACTTTTAGAATGTTTGGTGGTTTATATTGGTTGTCCTAGAAACCTGCTGTCCACATGTGCTGGACTGACTGAACATGTCTTAATGCATTGTTTCTGACAGTAGACCTCAATATAATCAAATGTAATGTTACAGCATCTATTCATACTGAAGAGTTTATCAACCATCACTGCATAGTGATGGATTTTCTGTGTCTATGTTTTGGTTCAGTCTACTTGTAGATAGAGGGCCAATTTAAATGAAGTGGCACACCTTTGTATTTTATTAGTGATATTCTACAGCTATAGAAAAACAAAAAACAAGTTAAGATGTCATATTCTTCATGACAACAAAACTGGAACCATATTCTGACATTTCCTTAGGACCCCTTTTCCTGATGTAATTTTCCTATTCTGTTATATAAATTTTTCTAGGTCTTTCTTATGTAAAGCTAATCCAACATCACCTTTAGAGTTTAGTTTCCTCATCTAACATGGGAATCTCTAGTTGTCCAGGGTTATTCCTAGGATTCAGTTGATATTGGAGAGCCTTAGTATTCTCTGGTAAGTGTTTGTTAGGAGAAAACTTTTGCCAAGGCTCTGGATTACTTGAGTTTGAACATTTCAACACAGTATATGCAATACTGGGGGTGCTTTTTAGGGACTGTAAGTGCTTACCCTAAAATGAGTTATTGCCATGCAAGCAGAGCTCACTAGAGAGTCTAGGACCTTGGGCAAGGTGATTGCTTTACCTTTTAAGCCACATTCTCTATAAAATATGTATAACAGTAATAATAAAAAAAACCTGTATTTGTCTCATAAAGATGTCATGAGAATGAAATGATCTAGCAATATGCCTTGATATAGTAGGTGCTCAAGAAACCGTACCCTTGTTATTCGTCTATTAGCTAAAGGGGCAGAGGGGAGAGGAGAAAGACTGAAGGTATCAGTAAACATTGTCTTCATTCTTTTCTGAGGACCCACTGCTCCTGGGACTGGAGGGCAGTTGAACATACATTCATGGGACAAGGATAGGGAGGAAATATAGCCAAATAGTAATTTATGGGTGGTCGAATTAGAAGTGATGTTTTGTTTCTTTTTTATACTTTTCTGTACTTCCTGCATTTTATACCATAAATGTTACTTTTTTAATCCTAGAATTTGTTTTTAAAAAATAATATAAAATTATGCTGCCCTTTGTAATTTTTTTTTTTCTGTTAATACAGCTCCAGGAATCTTAGAATTGAGTCCCTTAGAGAGATTTTGCAGGATGGTAATTGCCATTAGTATTGCAATAAGATCCGAGATGTGAGCTACCCTCAGGAGGTGGAAACACAGCTTAGGAGTCAGACCAATCTGAGCTGAGTCCAAGCTGTGCGGTCTGGGGAATGTTACTTCATCTCTCTGAGTCTGTTTTCCAATCTGTAAAATGAGAGTGACAGCGTCTCCTTTGCCTGGTTGTCGTGAGGGTTAAATCAAGTGAGAGTTCCTATGTAGTGCGCTTAACACAGCCTGACCCATAAAAGTATTCATATAACGGTGGCTATTATTATTTACTGAAAGATCATTGAAGGTCAACTTCCTCTTTTTCGTGGTGAAGCAAATGAAGTACATGGAAGTTACATGACTTTTCTGATATCTTCCAGGTAGCAAATGACAGAGCTTGGACTAGAAATCAGGTTTACTAACACGAGTAACAGGTGTTACTCTGTTCTGTTACTCTGCTCTGACAGATGTTCTCAAAATTTCTGTCATTGAGTACAATCTTCACAACATTTTCCATATCCACGTAACACCTAGATATTATTGCCTTACTATTTTTCTTTATAATTATTCTTTTTCACCTTAATAAATTTGTTTAGAAATTGTGTGTCATTCTAAATATAAATTCAGTATCACTTTCAGTGTCATAAACAAAAGGTAATTGTAAAATAAATTCATTACCACAAAACAATTTTATTATAGTTTAGCTAGATAGTGTTAGAAGCAAGTTCAATGCCAAAAAAGATAATAGCTTGGGAGAGAAATTTAAGGAGACTAGAGCACTTCATGACATCAAGGAGCTGGTGTCCTGGTGGTAGGAAATGAGAAAGCAGAAAGATGAAACGTTTTGGTACGTAAGTGTAAGAGACTGGCCATCTGCACTTTGGGTTTTAGAACGGATCAGAATGGGTGAGAATAATGTACAAAGATTGATCAGGCAGTGAGTCCTTAACCAGAGTAAGATGTCATTTCTGTTTCAGAAACGTCTGAAACCATCATATTGCTACTCATCAGATTTCCTAAAAGGATCTTACTTGTTTAAGAACCTGCTTAGTTTATTCCACCTTCTTCCTCCGCCATCCATCCCACTTCCATGCTGTCTCTCACGTCCTAAGATGGTTTGAGATCAGTTGTTGCTGTTACTCTTATGCTAATGAATTGAACATGTATTTTGTAGCAAGGAGGCCATCCATTTTCAGTGACAGGTTGTAATGAACTGAGAGGGTTACACTATCAAATGCATTTCGATGGGAGTGATGGGAGTGCAGCTTATACATCAGTCAAATAGCCAAAAATGGCCTTTTGCATGCTGGATAGGGATGTGAATAATGTGACCACAGGCAGAACAGATGGTGTAAGGCATGTTGGCAAGAAACCTTCTCTCCAGAGGTTAAGTTTCCAGAGTTGTCTTCAGCACTGTGTGAGTAATTGTTCTCTCAGTCAGTATTTTGGGAAAGTAATTAGTGAAGTACCCACATGAGAACAGCAGTGTACTTCTAGGAATGAGAAAGAAGTGAAGGAGATCATCCATATGACTAAGAAACAAGCAGGGAGACCCCTCTCCTTCAATTTAAAAATCTTTCTTTCCTAATCCTGTCATTTCAGTTCTCTTCCTCATTTTTCCTTTATATATCTCTTTATATTTTTCTCTCTGATAGATTATCCTTTAATTTTTTAAGTACCTTAGCTCTGGCCCCTTCTAATTTCATCTTATTACTGTCTACAAAAGGTCTCTGAAGGAGAAATTTCCATTTTTTGGGGAAAAAAAAAGGCTTAAGGAGATTGTAGTCAAAGCTCATGAAATATATGAAAACGGTAAAGATAAAACAGGTCATCAGAAGTTCTAATATACCAGGAGTAAGATTTTTCTGTGAAGCTTAAAAATAGTAGATATAAGATGAGAAAAATGGATGATTGACATTTAAGGGCTCTATCCTGAGATTTTTCAAGAGTCTCTCAAATGATAAATATCAATGAAGTATAAATTTTCTGACATAAAATGCAAGAAAAGATACTGAACCATGGGTGCATTTTCTTTAGACTGTTAGAGTTCTTACATTATAAACTGATGCCAAACTCTGTAAAAGTGGATAGTAGGGTTGACTAATGATGTGAGGATGAGTGGTTTGATAGACATGCAGTTTGGTCAGTAAGTAAGAAAACTATACAGACATTTCTGTGAGGCACTTGGTGGTAAATGCATTGGTGAAGCTACTCAAACAATTTATAGTTTTATCTCTTACTTGATGGGTAATATTTCCCACTGGCTGCAACACTAGCCAGAACGTCATGAATTGCTTTCTTCCTATTTCTCAATAGATATATCATGGATATATTCACCTTACAGCTATGAGTACTGCTGAACTAGACATTCTCTAATTTATTCCAGAATTCTATATTGTATAATGGGCCATATTGTACTTATGAGCCATCATTTTCTTAACCTTAAAATTCTATTAGCAGCACTATCATTTGCCTTTCTTTTCAGAACTGTTTTTTCTCAAGGAAATAAGTGTGTGTGTGTGTGTGTGTGTGTGTGTGTGTGTGTGTTTTCTGGGTCTGGAAGGTATTGGTGACCAGATGAATCTGAATTTCTCCACATACCCTTTATCTGCAGATGACATAATAGTATACCTGCAAAATTCTAGAGAATCCAGGTAAATCGGACTCAAATAATAAAGGAATTCAGAATAGTAGTAAGACATAAAATCAATATGCAAAAATCAATAGTGTATATATACAACAATAATAACTAGTTAGAAGACATAATGGAAGAGAAAAATCCCATTTGCAACAGTGACAAAAAGGTAATTTATGTTAGAGTAAACTTAACAAATGTTCACAACCTCTATGAAACACTCCCGAAAAATTCAAAAGTATGCTGGAATAAATGGAAAAACATCTTTTATCCTTGGTTAGCATGTCACAACATCATTAAGATGTCAGTTCTCTCTAAGATGACGTCAATTTAATGTGATCTCAAAAAATATACCAACAAGATTTTTTTTTCCTAGAGCTAAAAGTGTTGATACTAAAGTTCATTAAAAATAACTTGCAGGAATAGCTAGGAAGACATTGAAAATCAAAATATATAATTAAATGTGTGTGGTACTGGTGCATAAATAGACCACTGGAATGCATGTTCCAGAAATAGAACCAACTTCGTGTGGAAATTAACTGTCTGCAAAGGTGATGTATTAAATCACTTGTGCAAAGATGAACGTTTAAAATAAATGGTGTTAAGACAAATGAATACATGAAAAAGCATAAATCTATTTCTTATACAGTATATAGGAATAAAGTCAAAATGTGGAGGAAGTGGTGAAGTTGAAAAAATTATTTGGAAACCATTATTTTAAAAAGATTGATTCAAACAAAAATATGGGTGTTAAGGCTAGGGAGGAAGGCTTGAGAAGGAAAAGATATTTGCATAGTCTCATTTGTTTCCTCACACATTGCTTAAGTTGCAGCTGTGCTGTGCAGAAACTGGGCAGCACTGTGACCTGGTGATCAAAATTAACAACAGTAATTAGTGGCAGGTGGATATCTTGTGCCTTTAGATCTACTACCCTGAGAACAACAAACATCACCTAGATGGTATTCAAGTCAGAGATGCTTAATTGACTCAGATGGAAATAATAGCAGGGCAACCCCACTTGAGTAACCCTCTGTAATATTCTGTATTCTTCAAAGATGTCCATGTCGTGAAAGACAAAGAAAGCCCAAGGAAATGTTCCAGATTGAAAGAAACTAAAGCGTCATGACAACTGATTCTATATGTGATCCTGGGCTAGATCCTGCATTAGAGGAAAAATGTGCTATAAAGTACACTAGATAAAAGTATAGTATCAATGTTAAATTTCCTGAATTTTATAACCATACTCTGATTATTCAGGTTAATTTCTTTGTTTTTAAGAAATACATGTTTAAGTATGAAGGGCGAAAAGGGGCATGATGTATGCACCGCTTTCAAACGGTTTAGAAAAGTAAACTATACACATATCTGTATTTATACACCTATCTATCTATCTATCTATCTATCATTTATCTATCACTTATCTATCTCTCATTTATCTGTCTATCTATCTACCTATCTACCTATCTACCTATCATTTATCTATCTACCTAGAATGATAAAGAGAATGTGGTGAAGTGTTAAATTTGGTGAATCAGGATAAAAGTTAAACAAGACTTCTTCTTACTATTCTTGTAACTTTTATTTAAGTTTGAAATTATGTCAAAACAAAAAGTTAAAGCACACGTATATTAAATTTTAAGAAGTTTATTCCATGGTTATACTGTCGTGTTCTACCCAAGATAGAAAATAAGAAGGAAAAGGGAAGAAACCTCCATTTTCTGAGAATATGCTGGGGTTTCAGGAGAGAGCAGAGGTAAACGTGTGTCACGGCTGTCCTTTGAAGTGTCCTTGAAACACCAAACCCAATTAAAATGACAGAAAGTGTATTAAAAAGGTGGTAATATAAAAACAAAAGGAGAAGAATGAGGAAAGCACAGCATTAGGATTCTGGAGGTTAGAAAGCATATGGTGGAGTGGTAACAGCCTCAGTAGACTAGAGAAGGCTGCCAGTGAGGGGAACTTAGATGCAGGTAGATTCATGCAACAGAACCCTAGAAAATCCCTGGAGTTGGTGGTACGAGACGCCACTGAAAGTGAGGGTCATGGGAACCACAGATAGGAAGGGGCTGAGTATAGGAAGATTGGTTGCAGGTCTGCACACGAAGCTCTAGCCCCAGAAGCCCTATTCCACTCTGCAATGCTGGCTCACTGCTTCTCCCTTAACCCGAGCAGAAGACTGGTTGTCTGCTCTCTGGAGAGGCTGAGTCAAAGGAACTCAGCGCTCCGGGACCCATTTACAGCTGGGCTCTGGGCAGTCACACTAACAGCAAGGGGGCCATTGACGGTCTGCACACTGAATGGTGATGACCTCATCCAACTTACTCCACTTGCCTCTGAGAAAGCAGGCAGCCAAGTTTATGTAGTTAAGGCAGGGCATTGGGATTTTCTTCTGAAGAAAGACTTAGAGGTATTGAACATTAAATATTCTCAGGAAATGTTTCAGCCCAGTAATGCTGAAATGAAGGATACCAATTGACAAGCCCTGACTACAGACACTTTTTAGGGCTTTATGGAGAATTTCTAGTACAAAGGATAGGACAAAACAAGCACAGTAAGGGATTCAGAGATAAAAAAGACACAAAGCTAAAGATAACCTCAGAAAAGTATCATTACTATCTTTAGGCAGAGAAAAGGAGATACTGTCTCCATGGAATAAGAAGGGTGAAACAAAAAAGGAGCAGAAAAATGGCTGCCTGAAACTAAATAGCAGTTAAAAATTCAGGAAAAGTTTGGAAGCCAAAGTTGATAAAATTCCCCAAAAAGTAGACTAAGAAGACAAAGAGGTGGAAAATAAGAAATAAAAGAAGGTTAAAGGATCAGTATAAGGGGCCAAATATCCAAATAAGAAGAGTTTCAGAAAGAGAGAGGAGGAAATAAGGGAGAAAATCATCAAATAAATAATTTAAAAAAATTTCCCAGAATCAAAAGACATGAATTTTCAGGCTGAGAAAATCACTTGAATGCCCAATGAATGCCCCCTTTCAAAAATGGGAAAAAAATCTATGCACATTATCATGAAATTTCAGAACATATTGACTAAAGGGAAGATCATAAATATTTCTAAATTAAAAAGGAGTAGTAAGTCAAAAAGAGAAAACCAAATATCCTATATTAACACATATATGTGGAATCTAGATCTTATTTGCAAAACAGAAATAGAGACACAGACGTAGAGAACAAACTTATGGACACCAAGGGGGAAAGAGGCGGTGGGATGAATTGGGAGATTGGGATTGACATATATACACTAATGATACTATGTATAAAATAGATAACTAATGAGAACCTTCTGTATAGCTCAGGGAACTCTACTCAGTGCTCTGTGGTGACCTAAATGGGAAGGAAATCCAAAAAAGAGGGGATATATGTACATGTATAGCTGATTCACTTTGCTGTGCAGTAGAAACTATGCAGTAGAAACTAACACGACATTGTAAAGCAACTATACTCCAATAAAAATTAATTAAAAAAAGGAGTATATTCAAAGGGTATAATTGAAAGTCACTGGATTCCTGAATAATATCACTGGCAGGTAGAAGGCAGTGAAGACAGACAAGTTCTTCATTGTAAAAATGGGCATAAAGTTGTGTTGTTTTGAGAATAAAATGAGAAAAGCATGTAAAGTGTTAGCCTACCTGGCATACATTGGTTATTATTAGTAGGTGGTGAGTAACTTGAAGATAAGAATCATGCTTTACTCAACTTGGGCTCTTCCAAGTGCCAACCAACCTGCAAGGCTGGGCGTATGTTAATACCTACTATGTGTTTGTTGCATCCAGAGGGAAGCATGCGATTGCACTGATGCGACTAATGGCCATAGGGAAATCCCAGAGAAGAGTAAAAGTGCTCCTTCCTGGTTTTATGTGGTAGACTAAGTAAGGATCCCCAGGCTGGAGCTCTTGTTTGTTTTGTGCACAGCCCTTGCAGAGAACCTTCATCATAGTTTCTGGTCAAAAGAGTAGTGGGAACTACTCTTTTGAATGGAAACCCCATATTTGTGGAGCTTTGCCTGTTGATGGTGCTAATGCACATAGAGCTTGTCAAGTTTGTTCTTTGCGGCTCCTGGAAGAAGAAGTATATGTATATTCACAGAGCAAATAGACTTAAGGAACAAATTATTTATATGGATAATTTGAAATGACCCTTCCTTCTACTCTGTACACACACAGGATGATTAGTATTCAGTATCTTTCTGGCACTTCTAGTTAACATGAAAATGGAGGAAAAAGCAATAAGCTATATATATTAGAAAGGAAGAGATAACTTTTTTTTATTACATATGACATGAAAATTATCATTTTTAAAAAGTTAATAAAATAACTTTTATCACAGATGACATGAAAAACTATTAGAAATAAAAAGATTTTGGTAATTATAAGATTCATGTATAAAATCCAGCAGCATTCCCTTATTCCAGAAATAACTTGTTAGAAAATATAATAAAAAATTCTAACCCACAATAGAAAAATGCTTGGGAATAATAAGGAAACAATAGTAAATAATAAAACCCAGGAGGTTTTTAGTTTGATGTTAGCTGCCCCCTTTAGTTTTTAACCAGAGAGGGCCCCTTGCGGTGTGTGGAAGGCTACTCAGTGGTACCAAGCCGGGGCAGCTCTCAAAATCCCACTGCAAAGGGTATCCTCACCAAAGAAGACATACAGATGGCTAAGAGGCACATGAAAAGATGCTCAACATCACTAATTATTTGAGAAATGCAAATCAAAACTATAATGAGGTATCACCTCACACCAGTCAGAATGGCCATCATCAAAAAATCTGCAAACAATAAATGCTGGAGAGGGTGTGGAGAAAAGGGAACCCTCTTGCACTGTTGGTGGGAATGTAAATTGATACAGCCACTATGGAGAACAGTATGGAGGTTCCTTAAAAAACTAAAAATAGAACTACCATATGACCCAGCAATCCCACTACTGGGCATATACCCCGAGAAAACCGTAATTCAAAAGGACACATGCACCCCAATGTTCATTGCTGCGCTATTTACAATAACCAGGTCATGGAAACAACCTAAATGTCCAACGACAGGTGAATGGATAAAGAAGATGTGGTACATATATACAGTGAAATATTACTCAGCCATAAAAAGGAATGAAATTGGGTCATTTGTAGAGATATGGATGGACCTAGAGTCTGTCATACAGAGTGAAGTAAGCCAGAAAGAGAAAAACAAATATTGTATATTAACGCATATATGTGGAATCTAGAAAAATGGTACAGATGAACCTATTTGCAGGGCAGGAATAGAGACGTAGACGTAGAGAACGGACATGTGGACACGCGGGGAAGGGGAGGGTGGGACGAATTGGGAGATTAAGATTGATATATATACACTGCCATGCATAAAATAGATAGCTAGGGTAACATGCTATAAAGCACAGGAAGCTCAGCTTGGTTCTCTGTGACAACCTAGATGGGTGGGGTGGGAGAGAGGTCCAAGAGGGAAGGGATATAGGTATATATATAGCTGATTCACTTCACTGTATAGCAGAAACTAACACAACATTGTAAAGCAATAAAAAATGCTAAACAAACAACAAACAAACAAACAAACAGAAAGCCAAAGGGCATCTTCAGAGAAACAGCAAGCTGGGTGGTGAGAGCATATTCTGGAGGGAGGCTGCCTAGATTTGAAGCCCAGCTTCAAGATGTAATAGGCAAATCACTGCCAAGTTCTGCTCCTAATTGTCCCATCTGTTAAATGGGGTTAATAATTACCTGAATCTAATAAGGTTGTTGTGCATATAAATAAGTTAATACATATAAAGCCCTTAAAACAGTGTCTGGTACATCGTAGTTTCCACAAAAATGTGAGCTGCCGTGGGATTATCACTGTGGATTCTGCTCGACATCATCTACTGTGTGTTCCTACAGGACTTAATTTCCACTTAAGGCACTCCTTCAACAATTATAATGAAGTTAATCTCATTATCATTTTCTTCCAAAATGTAGATGGAACAGGGGAAAGGTAGATGGGTGCACAGCAAAGATGGGCCACACTCTAAGTTTCAAGAGATTGAGGTATTTTTCTCCTAAATGTGCAATTCATCTTCTTACCTCACAGACCTGTGGGAAGATAACTATAAAAACTTCCCAATGGAGAGACATGCTACATGCCAGATGAGAAGATTTGATATCATGGATATTGTCAATTCTTCCCAAATTAATTTATACACTTAATTTCAGTGTGATAAATGCTCCCTGCCCTTTTTTGCTAACTTAGCAAGCTAATTTTAAATTTTGATTGGAAGGATAAATGCAACAGAAAAGCCAAAAAATATTTAAAAATAGAACAAGAATAATGATGGTGTTTGCTTTGCTATAAAACAAATCAAATAATAAAGCTCTAGTAATGGAAGCAGCCTGGTGCTGGTAGAGGACTATCCAATATGGTAGTCATAGCCACATGTGGCTATTTACATTTAAATTAATTAAAGCTAAATTAGATGAAAAATTCAGATTTTAGTCATATCACGTTTCAGGTGTTCAATAGCTACATATGACTACTACATAAACAGTATAAATATAGAATATTTCTATCATCAAAAGTGTTTTATTGGGGGCTTCCCTGGTGGCGCAGTGGATAAGAATCCACCTGCCAATGCAGGGGACACGGGTTCAAGCCCTGGTCTGGGACGATCCCACATGCCGTGGAGCAACTAAGCCCGTGCGCCACAACTACTGAGCCTGCACTCTAGAGCCTGCGAGCCACAACTACTGAAGCCCATGCGCCTAGAGCCCGTGCTCCGTAACGAGAAGCCACCGCAATGAGAAACCCGTGCACCGCAACAAAGAGTAGCCCCTGCTCACCGCAGCTAGAGAAAGCCGGGCACGCAGCAACGAAGACCCAATGCAGCCAAAAATAAATAAGTAAAAAAAAAAAAAAAAAAAAGTGTTCTATTGGACAGTGGGACTCTAAAAACTAGTATAGGATAAAGGTGGAAATTCAAATAAATGGGTAAAAATGGACTTCTTTTTTATAATGGGGGCAATTATTGATAGTTTTGGAAAAAATATTCAAATGATATCACCACTTCAAGGTATAAACAAAAATTTCAAATAGTTAAATGTTTTAAAATAAAGATAAAAAATAAGTATTAGAAGAAGAGAACATTAAAAAATTTCATGATTGAAAACATCTCTTAAAGAATAACAAATTATTCTGAAGCATAATGAAAAATAAAACAAGATTACATTAAAAAAAACTTTTATGTAAGAATATATGGAGAAAATAATAGGTGACAAATGGGAAAATTTTGCAAACTAATTGACAAGGGCTATTTAAAGCACTCTTGGAGATTTAATTTTTTAAAAAAGGTAAAATTCAATATAAAAATGAGTAAAGTACATTAAAACTCAATTCAAAAAAGAAGGAATGCCCTGAACACTCAACATATGAATGAATAGTCAATTTCTCAAGTAAAAAAATGGAAATTAAAAACAATATTGAGATGATTTTTTACCTGTTGTACTGTCACAGTTTAAGAAAGAGTAGACACAAAGCTTTCTTCACACTGTTGAATGGAATGGAGATGGGTACTTCATGTTTGACAAGAAATTTGGCAAGAGTAGAAAAATTTTAAATGTGCCAACTTGTTGACCCAGAAACTCCACTTCACACAAAGATGTACTGTACTTGTATGTAAAAGGTTAATTGCAAGACTACTTATAATTCACTCCAAGTGGAAACATAAATGTTTATCAAAAAGAAAATGATTAATTGTGGCATATATGCGTGTATACTATATACTAGGTATATGTGTATTATGTCTGTGTATATATATATATAACAAAAATACTACACAGCCATGAACACAGTGACATAGCTCTGTATGTTCCTGTATGTAGAAATGCCCTCAGTGTAGACTGAAGTAAAAAGAAAGAGTATTACTTATAAATAAATATTATACATTTTACAAATTTATAATATAATTACTTTACTTACAAATTATTTATAAATAATGAACATTATAGAGTATTACCCAACTTCTGTTAAAATATATGTTTGTATATACACACACTCTCTCTCTGTCTCTGAAACATGTATATTTTTCACATGCTTAGAAATAAGGCTGGAAGACTTGAAACCATACTATTTATAACATGCTACTTTGAAAATAAAAATATCCATGTAATATAATAGGAGAGAAGATTTATTAGATACAAAGAAAATCTTCTGGCTAGCATGGGAAAGACAGTGTAAAAGTTTTCAGAAAATAACTCTGGTCAGGCTGAGGTCAGTATGATATAGTAGATAGATAAAATACCATGGAAGTCCACACGGAGGCTCAATTAATTCCAACCTGAGGGAGGCAGGACAGAGGAAGAGGTCACAGAGGATATCTGATAATCTTGAAACGAAGAGTAGGATTTTATTGTTCCTCATTTGTTCACATCAAAGAACCAAGGCACTAGAGGATTTTTGGAAGCACTTAGCCCAAAGCCTGGCACATAGAGTGCTCAAGAAAAGGAGTGGGGTATTCTAGGTTGGTGGAACAAAATTTGCAATACGGGTGTTATGAACATTACAGTTTGCATGGGGGAAGTGTAATTGGGTGCCTGGTACTTAGGATTTGTGCGAAAGGCTGGGAGGCAGGGAGGATGGAGAGGAGAAAGGACCATAGCAGGGTGTTGAAAGAGAGCTTGGGTTCAGAACATAGAGGGTGTTATATTGCTTGCTATTGAGTTTAGACTGTATCCACTAAGCAATGGAGAGCTAGTCAAGGGTTTTGAAGAGTGATGAAGTAAGATCAAACATGTATTCTGGAAAGACAACTTTGGTGGCAGGATGGGAGGTGATTTAGAGAAAGAGGAGACTACAAACTCCTTAGTGTGTTATTGTGAGTGTTCACACCAGGCATGATGCCATCTAGAACGAGGGGAGTGACAGTGGAATGTAGAAATGAGGGCCTACAGAGGTAGTGTCTGCAGAAGCTATAAATGCATTCTATCCTTCTCATAGGATGGCTTGGCTACTCCCAAAATATTTCTCAACATCCTTCCCTGTTATGGCTTTTGTCTATTGCCCTTCTGCCAGGTTTCTCTTTTATGAGCTGCCTGCCAACTACGGAGGCTACAGTGGCTTTTTGAAATACCATAAAGCTTGGAAACACTATTGAATTAAACATTATTTAATTCGTGAGGTGCCCCTCCTAAAACATTTAGATCCTTTTTAGCCAGGAGAGCTGAAAATCTAAGTGTAGAGTATAAATAGACTGTAACTGTAAAGAGTATGAAATAATTTATCTAATGGTTTAGGGCAGGTTTAAATTTAGTTTAATAGAAATTCATTGCTGACTGACTTTGATCAGTATTGTTCTTTCCCTTGTAAATAAAGGAAACCAAAGAGTGCAAACAAAGGCCCCAAAGGTGACAGACGAGTTCCTTCTAGGAACACTGCTCCAGGAATCATATGGGGATAGATTTCCCTTCCTCTGAATTGTCTGTGCTGTCTTGTGAACTTTGTTACTGAAGAATCTGGCCAGGATGACTTTTTATTTTCCTAAAAATGAATGTACATGTGGAGAGAAATTGAAGATTGCCTGGATGTTGGGACGTTTTCGTCTCTGGGAACCACCAGATCTTTAGCCCTTTAATAAGAAACCACTGTGGCGATAGTTCCCCCTGTAGTGACTGCCCCCCACAGTTATTGTGTTTCTGGAGAGACTTCCTTGCACACAACCCTGGGCTAGGTGCTGGGTGAGGAAAGCCAAGAGACGTGAGACTCAGTCTGGGACCTAAAGGAGCTTGCAGTTTAGACAATGAAATAAGACTAACAAATGAGGAACAGTTAACTCAGTGTGAAACTGTCAGAGGAGTGGCTCGTCATACTTTTTCCACAGCACTGAAGATATGACATGGCCTTCAGTCTACATTTGGTTCTCACAGTGGATTGCTCAGCTAGTGTGAAACTGATCCTGGGCTGGAACTGCTGAAAGAGAGAATGCCTTACCTGGTCCAAACTTACATTAATCTTAAGGCATTCAGAAGATGGAAAGAAAGACTGATACAGTCCGAGAAGCCTTCAATGCAGAAGTGGCATGGAAGGATGGATGTGTCTGAATAACGAGGATCTGAGGAACTTTACGTCCTCTTCCCTTTCAGGTCCGGGGATACAAATGCTGACGTGATGCTATTCAGGTCCTTAAAGCAAAATTCTGATAGGAGCAAAACACTTCAATGATATTTCTCAACAAACATATCCTGAGAAACATATACTGACAGCTGCTGAGCCGAGCAGAAGGGCAATAGAGATGTGAAAGACATGACTCTTGCCCTGGAAAATCTTCTTGGCTGAAGGTGGAGAAAGATCTGACTTAGCATCTTTGTATTTCCTGCAGTTATTGGAAGACAACAACATCCTGTACCTCTGGCGAAAGGTCAGTCTCTCTGGGAGGCTGTTTTCTGTATCCAAGTGAAACTGGAATGAAACACATGGACTCTCAGTTAACCAATCGTTCAAGCTGGTTAATCACTCCCCGCTCATGTTACCCCTCTGGGTCTCCTTGAAAGGTCTGCTTGAACTTGGGCAAATGGCATTCAGGCTTTTATTTTGCTGACTTCAGTGACTCTGGGCTTGATGTCCTAGATTCTAAGAATGCTTATTTTTCTTCTTTTCAAAACCTAATCTTCCCAATATCCACTAAAGAACTAGAATGTTTTTTTAGATGCAGTAATTGTTAAGCCTCAAGAATAATGGTTAGAATATTTATTGATGTTTTGGATGACTTACATTTTAAAAGTGTGCTCCAATGGGAAAATACTTAAATTCATTTGAATGCTTAGTATTTACATGTTTAAAGGGATTCACAATCACCATCATGTTTCTACAGTTAAAGAAATGAAAAAAACCATTGTTATAAAGATTTGTTTAATTTCCATTCATAATTGAGCCATACTATAATTCTAAAGTCATATTCATCATCTTCCCTCTGTACTCTTTCCCCAGACTACTTCTCCCGCCTTCTACCCCATCTCTGCTCAAGGCATTAAATACCTTCCCTCTAATCAGGAAGAATCTGAACACTGGGGGCCCCTTTGGCTCCTCCCCTTCTTTTACCTCTGTGTCTGGTCATTGCTCAACTTTTATCTTACCATGCTTCTTCCCGCATGTCTGTTCTCTTCTATTATCTCAGTAATGAAACCCAGTTTTTAATTGGCTATGTTGTTATGCAAAATAAAGACTACATCTCCAGTGTTTCTGTGTCTTAGTTCTGAAAAATGAGATGTAAGTGGAAGTGCTATGCCGCAACTTCTAGGAAGCTTCTTAAAAGAGAATATGAGTACCTTTTGCCATACTTTTTTGTCCCTTCCTACTGTGTACTTCCTGGTTGGAGCTCAAGCAGCCATTTTGAAATATGAGGCAACATACTAAGGATAGTGGAGCAGCGAGATAGGAGAGTGGTGACCTGCCAGTGGGGAGCTGTGTTCCCAGCCCCGGACTGCTTAAGTCTGAATTTCTTCCACATGAGAGAAAAATACACAGAAACCTGTTACATTTCTATACACTAACAACGAAAGATCAGAAAGAGAAGTTAAGGAAACAATCCCACTTATCATTGCATCAAAAGGAATAAAATACCTAGAAATAAACCTACCTAGGAGGCAAAAGACCTGTACTCCGAAAACTATAAGATGCCGATGAGGAAATCAAAGATGACACAAACAGATGGAAAGTTATACCATGTTCTTAGATTGGAAGAATCAGTGTTGTCAAATTGACTATACTACCCAAGGCAATCTACAGTTTCAACGCAATTCCTATTAAATTACCAATAGCACTTTTCACAGAACTAGAACAAAAAATTTTAAAATTTGTATGGAGGCACAAAAGACCCTGAATAGCCAAGGCAATCTTGAGAAAGAAAAATGGAGCTGAAGGAATCAGGCTCTCTGACTTCAGACTATACTACAAAGCTACAGTAATCATTTTTTTTTTAAACACTGTTTTGGGTTTTCTCTTAAGAGTCAAACCTAATCCTGATTAATATACTTCCTTATGCTTCTGTCCTATTCTTGCCATGCTCACTCTTTGTTATCAATCTCACGGGAGACTAAACAACAACGTAATGTAGGCAGTGTAGTGGAAGGCTTAGCAACACAGGTTTTAGAACAATTCTTGTTTTATTCTTTGCTCTGTAACTAGCTTTATCTTTCTGTGTCTCAGTTTTCTCATTGTTAAAGGGGAACCTCCTGAGTTTATTAATAGGAATGAATGAGATAATGCCTATGAAAGACTCATATGCATAATATCTGGCAGTAAGTGCTCCATAAAGAGTAGCTTCACTTGATATTATCGTCTTGTTTACTTTGACCAAATGGAGAGATCAAATGCCATTGGACATGATATACTGATTCAGTGATTTACTAAATAGTAACCTGCCATTCACACTCTTCTAAGCACAATATTTTTTATATTTATATCAAAATTTTATATTTGATATATTTACATTTAAAGGTGCCCAAATTTATAGGTCATATTAAATCACAGGGTTGCAATGACCATGCTGTACATGTTGATATGGCATATTTCTCAAAATATTATTCAGGCATAATCTTTTTTACCATCTTCTTTGGCAGTGGAGCCTTTTATACCCAAGTCTTTTATTATCTTCTATAATATTTACCACACCTAGATTATTCTGCTTTTTGCCCTAGGTTTTCTTTATGCAAACGTAAGCCTGTGAAAGAAAATATTTTCCAGTCAATTTCGGTAGCTGCCTTACTTCCAGATTAAAATTTGGATATTCAGTTAAGCACTTATGTCTAATCTCTCTTTTTCTTTTCAAGAATCCTTTAAAAATTAAAAAAAAGATTTAATGTATTTATACCTATAGAGTTCATGACTGAAATCTGCAACATTTTTCAATAGTCTTATTCTTTACGGAAAAATGTTTTTTATTTTGTAGTACTTAGTACAAATTATAGATGCCTAGTCTATAACTGACCCAACAACTCTAGCAGATTTCTCCATTCCATTAGCCAAGTTCCCTTTTTTTCTGCATTTCTCATGTCACTTCCTAAATCCTCCATACACAGTTACACAGAACTTGATCAAGTTACCCTCTTGCTGAAAAGCTTTGGTTCACATAACTCTTTTCTCCTTGGCTGTCCCTGTATTACATTTTCTATTCCAGACAAATACCACCAGCTCCATGAAACATGATACCTGCAGCCAAAAGTGAATTTTACTCTTCCGTCTTCCCTTATCAAAGGGGAAAAATCCCCAATCATATATTCTTTAGAATTATTATATTTGCCTCAAATTGTTCAACTTTCTTATTCATGATTGCCAAAACTGAACAGAAGTGGGCTAAGCTCCTCTTGACCTCTGCTATGATGAATGGTTTTTTGCCCCAAGGAAGGTGGTAGGAGAGGAGGTTAGAAAACCAGGACCCAAAGATATGAGCAGAGGCAAAATTCATGAACGGCAAAATTGGAGGAGGCAGAGAATGAAACTGAAATTGGAGTTGACCCAAAGTTTAAATCATGTTGGATTAATGACCAAATGAGTCCGAAACAAGCAAAGTTGAAGGACATTGACAGCATGTCTTGGGAAATCACTTCAATTTCCATCCAAAGTCCCTAACTTTCTGTTACGGGCTGGTATTATCAGTGGAAGGTGGCTGCTGGAATTGCTGGGTGGGAGAAGTAAAAGTAGAAATCCATTAGGACAAATTAGCTCTGTATTTTTAAATGGCCTTAAAAAGTAATTTTCCATTTTTTTCTTTTAAAAAGTAGGTGGGTGG
This sequence comes from Balaenoptera borealis, assembly GCF_965194805.1. Lineage (NCBI taxonomy): Eukaryota > Metazoa > Chordata > Mammalia > Artiodactyla > Balaenopteridae > Balaenoptera > Balaenoptera borealis. The sequence continues at coordinate 49,504,436 of NC_138877.1, forward strand.
TATGACATTTTTAGAAGGAGAAGAAATTGTGTCACTAATTTGGATTATCTCCCAAATGGTGCCTCTTGGCTCTACTCTTTGGATTCTGGATCATATTCTGTACATGTTGGGTGGCCAGCAGCCTCTTCAGGCGATGACAAGGTAGAAGCAGGCTCAGCAGTGAGCTAGAAGTGGAAGCCCCATTGCTATGGAATGGTGGAAATATGCAGGATTAGCATCCTGAATGTGGGATCTGAGGCAAGTGAATTATTAGTATTTCTGCAAACTGCGAGTTCTGGATGTCCTTTCAGGGTTTTACTGTGTATTCAGTTGGGGAATTTTCATGGGCCATGGGGTGGGTTTCTACTGAAGGCAAGGCTGGTGGCTTTTGTGAGTGGACACCTTACCTCCTGGAAGCTTGTATTTTCTCCATCAATGTTGCAGTCTCCTAATGCTCTTAGATTGTAGTGGTAGAGTGTGTGTGTGTCTGTGTGTGCGCATGTGTAACTCAACAGAGGATTCAAAGCAATTTGGATTCTTTCCCCACAGTTCTTCCTTATCTCTCATTGAGACTCTTGTAATAGTCTTCTAATTGATATGCTTCTAGCTCCAGCCTTCCTTCCATCCCTGACATGCTTCCTATGTATTGCTGGGGAATCTTTGTGAAACACAAAGCTAGTGGTTCTTCATTGCCTAGACTAACTTGGCCACGTATCTAAAGGTGACATTCACCTACATGACTAGTGAAAAGCAGTCTTTTTTTGTGTAGACTGAGTAGGATAGATAGTCTGTAGATTTTATGTGCAGTACAGAATAAGGTCAAAGTTCCTTGGTGGAAGGCATGGCCCTCCACACCCTGGTTCCTCACTATATCTCTTGCCTTATACCCCCATAACCCTTTGCTGTACTCATGCCCCTCTGCATGCAGTTTACTCACACTCCAGATTGATTCGTGTCCATGCACCTGGCTCACACTACTGCCAGGGCCTGAAAAGTCCTCCTAACTCTACCCTATTGAAAAACTCATCCTTCCAGACTCAGTCCAAATATTATGTTCTTAATGGTCACTTTTCAAGCTCTTTTAAATGAGTGAATTAGCCACTCTCTTCTGTCTGCTTTAAGATTCCATGCATATAATACTTGTTTTTATTGTAACACATATTTTTAATGCAAATGTTTCAGTATAGTCTTGTTATGTTTATTAGGTAAATAAAAAACTCCATTATGATTATTGTTTTATACAGACAATATTCATTTAGACCTATGCAATTTTTACCTTTTTCTAAAGTTGCTTTTCCTTTCTCCCAGCATGTCCAATCTTCCATTTGGGATCATTTTCCTTCTGCCTGAAAAACTCCTTTTACTATATTCTGTAGTATGGCCCATTAGTTATAAATTCTTTTAGTTTATGTTTCTCTGAAAATTTTAAAATTTCAACTTCATTCTTCACTTTTTTTGTGTGTGTATGGTAGTCCATGTTTTCTTTTAACACTTTGTGGCTTCTATTGCTTTTGTTTAGAAGTCAACTGTCAGGGGTGAATTGCTGCTCCTTTTATAATTATATGTCAATTTTTGTTCTGTAGTCGCTTTTAAGATTTGCTTTTTGTCTTTAGATTATAGCAGCTTTGCACCTAGGTATCTTTCTCTCTGTATTGATATAGTTTGTGGTTTGTAAATTTTCTTGAAATTGTGCCTTGATTTTTTATTGTTCCTTTCCAATTTTTCTTCTCATTTTTTTAAATGAGACTTCAATGCATACATGGTTTCACACTGTAACCTTTATGTCTCTTACATTATTTTTCTATTCATTTTTCTCAGTGTTTCAAGCTATATATTTTATGATCACTTTTCTTTTTTCTTTTTTTAAACATCTCCCTCCCTCCCACCCTCCCTATCCCACCCCTCTAGGTGTTCACAAAGCACCGAGCTGATCTCCCTGTGCTATGTGGCTGCTTCAGACTAGCTATCTATTTTACGTTTGGTAGTGTATATATGTCCATGCCACTCTCTCACATTGTCCCAGCTTACCCTTCCCCCTCCCCGTATCCTCAAGTCCATTCTCTAGTAAGTCTGCATCTTTATTCCCATCTTGCCCCTAGGCTCTTCATGACCATTTTTTTTTTTAGCTTCCATATATATGTGTTAGCATACGGTATTTGTTTTTCTCTTTCCGACTTACTTCACTCTGTATGACAGTCTCTAGGTCCATCCACCTCACTATAAATAACTCAGTTTCATTCCTTTTTATGGCTGAGTAATATTCCATTTTATATATATGCCGCATCTTCTTTATCCATTCATCTGTTGATGGACACTTCAGTTGCTTCCATGTCCTGGCTATTGTAAATAGAGCTGCAATGAACATTTTGGTACATGACTCTTTTTGAATTATGGTTTTCTCAGGGTCCATGCCCAGTAGTGGGATTGCTGGGTCATAAGGTAGTTCTATTTTTAGTTTTTTAAGGAACCTCCATACTGTTCTCCATAATGGCTGTATCAATTTACATTCCCACCAACAGGGCAAGAGGGTTCCCTTTTCTCCACACCCTCTCCAGCATTTATTGTTTGTAGATATTTTGATGATGGCCATTCTGACTGGTGTGAGATGATAACTCATTGTAGTTTTGATTTGCATTTCTGTAATGATTAATGATGTTGAGTATTCTTTCATGTGTCTGTTGGCAACCTGTATATCTTCTTTGGAGAAATGTCCATTTAGGTCTTCTGCCCATTTTTGGATTGGGTTGTTTGTTTTTTTAATGTTGAGCTGCATGAGCTGCTTGTAAATTTTGCAGGTTAATCCTTTGTCAGTTGCTTCATTTGCAAATATTTTCTCCCATTCTGAGGGGTGTCTTTTCATCTTGTTTATGGTTTCCTTTGCTGTGCAAAAGCTTTTAAGTTTCATTAGGTCCCATTTGTTTATTTTTGTTTTTATTTCCATTTCTCTAGGAGGTGGGTCAAAAAGGATCTTGCTGTGATTTATGTCATAGAGTGTTCTGCCTATGTTTTCCTCTAAGAGTTTGATGGTGTCTGGCCTTACATTTAGGTTTTAATCCATTTTGAGTTTATTTTTGTGTATGGTGTTAAGGAGTGTTCTAATTTCATTCTTTTACATGTAGCTGTCCAGTTCTCCCAGCACCACTTATTGAAGAGGCTGTCTTTTCTCCACTGTATATTCTTGCCACCTTTATCAAAGATAAGGTGACCATATGTGCGTGGGTTTATCTCTGGGCTTTCTATCCTGTTCCACTGATCTATATTTCTGTTTCTGTGCCAGTACCATACTGTCTTGATTACTGTAACTGTGTAGTATAGTCTGAAGTCAGGGAGCCTGATTCCTCAGCCCCGTTTTTCTTTCTCAAGATTGCTTTGGCTATTCGGGGACTTTTGTGTTTCCATACAGATTGTGAAATTTTTTGTTCTAGTTCTGTGAAAAATGCCAGTGGTAGTTTGATAGGGATTGCATTGAATTTGTAGATTGCTTTGGGTAGTGGAGTCATTTTCACAGTGTTGATACTTCCAATCCAAGAACATGGTATATCTCTCTATCTGTTGGTATCATCTTTAATTTCTTTCATCAGTGTCTTATAATTTTCTGCATACAGGTCTTTTGTCTCCTTAGGTAGGTTTATTCCTAGATATTTTATACTTTTTGTTGCAATGGTAAATGGGAGTGTTTTCTTAATTTCACTTTCAGATTTTCCTCATTAGTGTATAGGAATGCAAGAGATTTCTGTGCATTAATTTTGTATCCTGCTACTTTACCCAATTCATTGATTAGCTCTAGTAGTTTTCTGGTAGCCTCTTTCAGATTCTCTGTGTATAGTATCATGTCATCTGCAAACAGTGACAGCTTTACTTCTTCTTTTCCAATTTGGATTCCTTTTATTTCTCTTTCTTCTCTGATTGCTGTGGCTAAAACTTCCAAAATTATGTTGAATAATAGTGGTGAGAGTGGGCAGCCTTGTCTTGTTCCTGATCTTAGTGGAAATGGTTTCAGTTTTTCACCATTGAGGACGATGTTGGCTGTGGGTTTGTCGTATGTGGCCTTTATTATGTTGAGGAAAGTTCCCTCTGTGCCTACTTTCTGGAGGGTTTTTTTAATCATAAATGGGTGTTGAATCTTGTTGAAAGCTTTCTCTGCATCTGTTGAGATGATTATATGGTTTTTCTCCTTCAGTTTTTTAATATGGTGTATCACATTGATTTGCATATATTGAAGAATCTTTGCATTCCTGGGATAAACCCCACTTGATCATAGTATATGATACTTTTAATATGCTGTTGGATTCTGTTTGCTAGTATTTTGTTGAGGATTTTTGCATCTGTGTTCATCAGTGATAGTGGCCTGTAGTTCTCTTTTTGTGTGACATTTTTGTCTGGTTTTGGTATCAGAGTGATCATGGCCTCGTAGAATGAGTTTGGGAGTGTTCCTCCCTCTGCTATATTTTGGAAGAGTTTGAGAAGGATAGGTGTTAGCTCTTCTCTAAATGTTTGATAGAATTCACCTGTGAAGCCATCTGGTCCTGGGCTTTTGTTTGTTGGAAGATTTTTAATCACAGTTTCAATTTCTGTGCTTGTGATTTGTCTGTTCATATTTTCTATTTCTTCCTGGTTCAGTCTCGGAAGGTTGTGCTCTTCTAAGAATTTGCCTATTTCTTCCAGGTTGTCCATTTTATTGGCATACAGTTGCTTGTAGTAATCTCTCATGATCCTTTGTATTTCAGCAGTGTCAGTTGGGTCACTTCTCCTTTTTCATTTCTAATTCTATTGATTTGAGTCTTCTCCCTTTTTTTCTTGATAAGTCTGGCTAATGGTTTATCAATTTTGTTTATCTTCTCAAAGAACCAGCTTTTAGTTTTATTGATCTTTGCTATTGTTTCCTTCATTTCTTTTTCATTTATTTCTGATCTGATCTTTATGATTTCTTTCCTTCTGCTAACTTTGGGGTTTTTTTGTTCTTCTTTCTCTAATTGCTTTAGGTGTAAGGTTAGGTTGTTTATTTGAGATGTTTCTTGTTTCTTAAGGTGGGATTGTATTGCTATAAACTTCCCCCTTAGAACTGCTTTTGCTGCATCTCATAGGTTTTGGGTCGTCGTGTCTTCATTGTCATTTGTTTCTAGGTATTTTTTGATTTCCTCTTTCATTTCTTCAGTGATCTCTTGGTTATTAAGTAGTGTGTTGTTTAGCCTCCATGTGTTTGTATTTCTTACCGATTTTTTCCTGTAATTGATATCTAGTCTCACAGCATTGTGGTCGGAAAAGATACTTGATACGATTTCAATTTTCTTAAATTTACCAAGGCTTGATTTGTGACCCAAGATATGATCCATCCTGGAGAATGTTCCATGAGCTCTTGAGAAGAATGTGTATTGTGTTGTTTTTGGATGGAATGTCCTATAAATATCAATTAAGTCCATCTTGTTTAATGTGTCATTTAAAGCTTGTGTTTCCTTATTTATTTTCATTTTGGATGATCTGTCCATTGGTGAAAGTGGGGTGTTAAAGTCCCCTACTATGATTGTGTTACTGTTGATTTCCCCTTTTATGGCTCTTAGTATTTGCCTTATGTATTGAGGTGCTCCTATGTTGGGTGCATAAATATTTACAATTGTTATATCTTCTTCTTGGATTGATCCCTTGATCATTATGTAGTGTCCTTCCTTGTCTCTTGTAATAGTCTTTATTTTAAAGTCTATTTTGTCTGTTATGAGAATTGCTGCTCCAGGTTTCTTTTGATTTCCATTTGCATGGAATATCTTTTTCCATCCCCTCACTTTCAGTCTGTATGTGTCCCTAGGTCTGAAGTGGGTCTCTTGTAGACAGCATATATATGGGTCTTGTTTTTGTATCCATTCAGCCAGTCTATGTCTTTTGGTTGGAGCATTTAATCCATTTACATTTAGAGGTAATTATCGATATATATGCTCCTATTACCATTTTCTTAATTGTTCTGGGTTTATTATTGTAGGTCTTTTCCTTCTCTTGTGTTTCCTGCCTAGATAAGTTCCTTTAGCATTTGTTGTAAAGCTGGTTTGGTGGTGCTGAATTCTCTTAGCTTTTGCTTGCCTGTAAAGGCTTTAATTTCTCCGTCAAATCTGAATGAGTTCCTTGCTGGGTAGAGTAATCTTGGTTGTAGGTTTTTCTCCTTCATCACTTTAAATATGTCCTGCCACTCCTTTCTGGCTTGTAGAGTTTCTGCTGAAAGATTAGCTGTTAACCTTATGGGGATTCCCTTGTGTGTTATTTGTTGTTTTTCCCTTGCTGCTTTTAATATTTTTTCTTTGTATTTAATTTTTGATAGTTTGATTCATATGTGTCTTGGTGTGTTTCTCCTTGGATTTTTCCTTTATGGAACTCTCTGTGCTTCCTGGACTTGATTAACTATTTCCTTTCCCATATTAGGGAAGTTTTCAACTATAATCTCTTCAAATAGTTTCTCAGTCCCTTTCTTTTTATTTTCTTCTGGGACCCCTATAATTCGAACGTTTGTGTGTTTAATGTTGTTCCAGAGGTCTCTGAGACTGTCCTCAATTCTTTTCATTCTTTTTTCTTTATTCTGCTCTGCAGTAGTTATTTCCACTATTTTATCTTCCAGTTCACTTATCCATTCTTCTGCCTCAGTTATTCTGCTATTGATTCCTTCTAGAGAATTTTTAATTTCATTTATTGTGTTGTTCCTCATTGTTTGTTTGCTCTTTAGTTCTTCTAGGTCCTTGTTAAACGTTTCTTGTATTTTCTCCATTCTATTTCCGAGATTTTGGATCATGTTTACTATCATTATTCTGAATTCTTTTTCAGGTAGACTGCCTATTTCCTCTTCGTTTGTTAGGTCTGGTGGGTTTTTGCCTTGCTCCTTCATCTGTTGTGTGTTTCTCTGTCTTCTCATTTTGCTTAACTTACTGTGTTTGGGGTCTCCTTTTCGCAGACTGCAGGTTCGTAGTTCCTGTTGTTTTTGGTGTCTGTCCCAGTGGCTGAGGTTGGTTCAGTGGGTTGTGTAGGCTTCCCGGTGGAGGGGACTAGTGCCTGTGTTCTGGTGGATAAGGCTGAATCTTGTCTTTCTGTTGTGCAGGTCAACGTCTGGTGGTGTGTTTTGGGGTGTCTGTGGCCTTATTATGATTTTAGGCAGCCTCTGTGCTAATGGATGGGGTTGTGTTCCTGTGTTGCTAGTTGTTTGGCATAGGGTATCCAGCACTATAGCTTGCTGGTCGTTGAGTAGAGCTCGGTCTTGGCATTGAGATGGAGTTGTCTGGGACATTTTCGCCGTTTGATAGTACGTGCACCTGGGAGGTCTCTTGTGGACCAGTGTCCTGAACTTGGCTCTCCCACTTCAGTGGCACAGCCCTGACGCCTGGCTGGAGCATCAAGAGCCTGTCCTCCATATGGTGCAGAATAAAAGGGAGGAAAAAAAGAAAGAAAGAAAGAAGAAGATAAAATAAAATAAAGTCATTAAAATAAAAATTAATTTTTAGAAAAAAAAATTTTTAAGTAATTAAAAAAAAAACAAAAAAACGGACAGACAGAACCCTAGGACAAATGGTAAAAGCAAAGCTATACAGACAAAATCACACACGGAAGCATACACATACACACTCACAAAAAGAAAAAGGGAAAAAAAAATATATATTGTTGCTCCCAAAGTCCACCTCCTCAATTTGGAATGATTCATTGTCTATTCAGGTGTTCCACAGATGCAGGGTACATAAGTTGATTGTGGAGATTTAATCCACTGCCCTGGAGGCTGCTGGGAGAGATTTTCCTTTCTCTTCTTTGTTCGAACAGCTCCTGGGTTTCAGCTTTGGATTTGGCTCCGCCTCTGCGTGTAGGTCGCCTGAGGGCATCTGTTCTTCACTCAGACAGGATGGGTTAAAGTAGCAGCTGATTCGGGAACTCTGGCTCACTGAGGCCGGGGGGAGGGAGGGGTACAGATGCGGGGCAAGCCTGTGGCGGCAGAGGCCGGCATGACGTTGCACCAGCCTGAGGTGCGCCATGCGTTCTCCTGGGGAAGTTGTCCCTGGATCACGGGACCCTGGCAGTGGCGGGCTGCACCGGCTTCCGGGAGGGGCGGTGTGGAGAGTGACCTGTGCTCACACACAGGCTTCTTGGTGGCTGCAGCAGCAGCCTTAGCGTCTCATGCCCGTCTCTGGGGTCCGCGCTGATAGCCGCGACTCTCGCCCGACTCTGGAACTCCTTTAAGCGGCGCTCTTAATCCCCTCTCCTCGCGCACCAGGAAACAAAGAGGCAAGAAAAAGTGTCTTGTCTCTTCGGCAGCTCCAGACTTTCCTGGACTCCCTCCCGGGTAGCTGTGGCGCACTAGCCCCCTTCAGGCTGTATTCACGCAGCCAACCGCAGTCCTCTCCCTGGGATCCGACCTCCGAAGCCCGAGCCTCAGCTCCCAGCCCCCGCCCGCCCTGGCAGGTGAGCAGACAAGCCTCTCGGGCTGGTGAGTGCAGGTTGGTACCGATCCTCTGTGCGGGAATCTCTCCGCTTTGCCCTCCGCACCCCTGTTGCTGCGCTTTCCTCCGCGGCTCTGAAGCTTCCCCCCTTCGCCACCTGCAGTCTCCGCCCACAAAGGGGCTTCCTAGTGTGTGGAAACCTTTCGTCCTTCACAGCTCCCTCCCACTGGTGCAGGTCCCTTCCCTATTCTTTTGTCTCTGTTTTTTCTTTTTTCTTTTGCCCTACCCAGGTATGTGGGGAGTTTCTTGCCTTTTGGGAGGTCTGAGGTCTTCTAGCGTTCAGTAGGTATTCTGTAGGAGTTGTTACACATGTAGATTTATTTCTGATGTATTTGTGGAGAGGAAGATGATCTCTGTATCTTACTCTTCCACCGTCTTGAAGCTCTCCCCCTATGATCTATTTTCTACTTCACTTATTCTCCTTTCAACTGTGTCTAATCTGCTCTGAAACTTATTAACTATTATTATTATTTTTTAAATGTTAACATTTGTCTTTGGCTTTTATTTGTTATTTCCAGTTTTCTACAGAAAATTCTTAATCTTGTCTTTTATCTTCATGACTATGATAACTGTATTTAAAGTCTTTATGTGATAGCTCTCTTATTTGGATATTCTGTGCATCTGTTCCTATTGTTTGTCTGTGTTTTTTTGGTTTACAGTCGTATTGCTTTGTTTACTCATGGGCCAGGCTATTTTCAATTGAATAATGGGTATTGTATCTAAAATTTTAAACTAATTTTGAAATGTAGGATAATGTTATCATCTGCTAGAAATAATTTATATTTATTTCTGAAAAGAAAATTTAGCAACCTGACTCTCAACTCCTCTTCTAGAATTGGCAGATACCCCTGGTGGAAATGTGGTCTCAAATACAAGACATGACAAACTGGGTTTATTTCTTCTGCTACATAGTCTTCACTGACTTAGTACTCTGATGCCTTCAACTGTTTTTTGTCCAGAATTTCTAGTTATACTCAGTCAGAAGGTAGGTCTACTATTACCAGAAATAGAAGTATGGATAATTAATTTTAATACACTGGGAAAATTGCACTATATCCTCAAAAGTGAAGAACACAACATTCTCTTCTTATTGGCAAAGAAGGAACATGAGGAAACATTTGTGGATTATTCCCAGCTCCACTCTTAACCAAATAATTTACCAACAATTTATAAAGATGTACTAGTAATTTTGATTATTACATCTGATAGGATGTCTGCATAAATATGAGTTATTATGTCTCTCCATCCTCTTATGTAGTCTCTCTTGCTATATATGTTTTACTGAGAATACTATATTTTGAATCCCAACCGTAATAAAAAAGTTTTTGATGATTTATTAATGACATTTCTGTCTCAAAGTAATATTTGTGAATAAAAATGTTCTCCATAGGCACTCTTAGTAACTAGAAGTAAAGGAGGGTGTTTTGGCTGAGATTCATGTAGGCAAATGAAATTAGTTGTCATACTCTTCCTAGAGCTCCTCTGTCTACTCTGGGAAGATACCATTTAACAGTCAAGAAGATCTCAGAGAAAAGACTCTAACATTTCCCTGACTTACTAGGGCCCTGAATATAATTGGAGTTTAGGAATATATAGACATGGTTGAGGGATTGAGATGCTACCCACCAAAGCCATATAGCAAGGAGGGGCAACACAATTCTTGAGAGAAAAGTCATATGAGTGTGCAAAGAATCATAATAGAGTGGGCCAGAATGAACAGAATTTCAAGTGCAGTTCAAGGCTATGGTTGACTGTGCTCTGGTGCAGCACTCCCAGATTGCTGTCTCACTGGTAGGTATGATAAAGAGGACTCTGGTGACAGACATTCATGTTCTTTTGCTGTGGGATTCTCCCTTTTCAAGGCTGAACATCTGAAGACGGTGTTTTTTTATGACTGAGAACCAGGTAATAACTGGAGATGTAGCAGCAAGATGGTGGAAAGCCCAAGGTGTGAGCCCTGGAAAGTGAAGATAATTCACTCCACCAAGGACATTAGTGGTTCTAGGTAGAATATAGACTCTGCAGAGAGAGGCACTGCACAAGACCTGAGATAAGCAGACCAATGATTAGACAATGGAGTAGAAACACAGGGAGAATTTTAGTCAAAAGAGAGGGACTGCAGAGCTGAAGTTCAGGGACTTGCATTCTATGTGAGATGCTGTTCTTCTTACCTGTTGGAGACTGTTATGGAGTAAATGTTTGTATCCCTCCAAATTAATGTGTTGAAACCCTACCCCACAGTGTGATGAGGTTAGGAGGTGAGGACATCAGGAAGCAGTCAGGATTAGATGAGGTCTCAATGCAGGGGACATGGTTTCGAGCCCTGGTCCGAGAAGATCCCACATGCCGCTGAGCAACTAAGCCCGTGCGCCACAACTACTGAGCCTGCGCTCTAGAGCCCGCGTGCCACAACTGATGAAGTCTGCGTGCCTAGAGCCCGTGCTCCGCAACAAGAGAAGCCCCCGCAATGAGAAGCCTGTGCACCGCAACGAAGAGTAGCCCCCGCTCGACACAACTAAAGAAAGACCGCACGCAGCAATGAAGACACAATGCAGCCAAAAAAACCCAAAAAAGAGCCATGAGAAAGCTTGCTTCCTATCTGTGCTCTCTGCCATGTGGGGATACAATGTGGAGTCAGAAGTCTACAACCTGGAAGAATGCCGTCACCGCAACCTGAACATACTGCCTCTGATCTTGGATTTCTAGTCTCCAGAATTGTAAGAAATAAGTTTCTGTTGTTTATAAGCCACCTAGTCTATGATATTCTGTTATAGCAGCCCAAACTGACTACAATAGGAACTCTTAGTGTGACATAAAAAAAGAGGGGAAACAGAGGTTCTTTACTTAAAAGGTAAGGATCCTTAATACAGCCTTAAAGACTATTAAGGGCCTTTAATTAGGGTCTTTGAGTGCACAGATGACGAGGGACATTTTGTTATACAGGTAAGTAGCCCTGAGGACCATCAGATCCAGGGGAGGACAAACCTAGGAAAATCAGAGCTTCTTGCAAACCAAGTAAGTGATGATTCAGAATATCTCTGAACAGAGACCAAAGAAGCCTGAGCCCTTTGTAGAAGAGGAGAGTATTAAGATATTTATCCTCTTGACAAACACTTCAGCTTTAGTTCTAGCAAATGCATTGGACGTAGACAATTCACTGCAAATTTTGATCTTTCTTCTAAAACTAACTTTAATTGCCACGAGTATTGTTTGTTAGAGGATGTAATGGCATTTAGAATTTTCTCAAAGATAAATATTTTTTACTACTTAGATCCTATTTCTTTTATAAGTAAAATGTATATTGGTGAATATTATTTTATAAACTGAGAAATTTAAACAGTCCTTTTGGTAAAAAATTGCTCAGGTGTTTATATTCATTCTGTTTTTCCAGTGGGTGTGAGGTCACAGCAAGTGACCAAACATCACTGGAATGGCTTATCTGCAGAGTCAAGGAACTGAGGTCCATTCTAGAAATAGTCCTCCTGGGATGTGGTAAAAGAACTATTTGGTTTTCTTGAGGCCTATACATGACCTTCTCAAATCCTGCTATCATTAACAGAGATGGAGAGAAAACATTCATGTAGGATACTACACAAGTTGAGACAACTTGCATGTAAAATTGATGATTTCTCTTCTTTTACCTCAGAAAGAAACTACATTGTTACTGATAACGTAGAATAGTAAAAAATGTGGCTGAATATATAGTGTCTCAACCCTAGAGATAGAGAAATCAGGTAATGATGCAATCATGGCAGAGGAGGTAGAAATGAGGAGTTCACTAAGAACTAAGATGATGAGAGCTTCCTGGGGCCACGATACTCAAGGTACCAAGGACAGCAGGATGAGAAGACAACAGGAGAGGACTAAAGAAGGGTAGTGGTGTTTTATGGAACTCTGAATTTAGGCATATCTGGGCCTAACCATGCTGCTGCTTCTTATTAGCTCTATTATCTTTACAAAGCTTTTAAATTCAGTAAGCTTTAGTTCCTTCATTTTCAAAATTGGAATAATATTAAGACTTTGTATTATATTAAATAATATTTGCAAAGTTCTTGGTTTAAAAAATTACTATTATTAGATAGAGACTTCCCTAAAATTTGATTTTCTGAGAGGGAAAGAGGAATGTCAATCATCCTTCCTTAAGTACTTCAGGATGAAGAGCAGGGAGAAGGAATAAAATTGTATGAAGGGACTCACTTTGGATGATGAGAATGATACTTTGATATTTACTAGCTAATCTATGAGAAATAGTATATCATAATATTTTGGTGGGCTCTTGAGTTAGAGATAGAATCTGTGAATTTTACTTTTTGCAGATAATTAACGTCTTGGGAGTAAGATTATGGTGATATAGAAAAAGAACTGAAAGGCTGTTGCCAAGAAGCACCTAAGGGATATGAAAAATTATTCTACCTTTCTAACTCAGAAACAGAAGATGTAAGAAATGATCCCTGGCAAAGAGAGATGGTCTGAAAATGCATCATGAAAGGACAAAATTCCCCCCAAAAGCTAAGAAGTGACATTCTTGAAGATTTTTTTTCTTGATGAAACTATATTTGTAAAGGTAGTAGTTTTCTATTTTGCACAAACTGAGCAAAAAAAAATGTGTCTAACAACAAACATTTGCATCAGGATGCATAGGACCCTCAATGCAGAACAAGACGTAGCATCTGCTCTGAAGGAGCACATAGAACATAAATCATTTTACACCCAACAGTGCATTGCCGTGGCGCTATATTTATTTGTCTGATAAAGTCATAAATGTAACCAGACTAGAAATGCCATTTTCATGCTTGGAAACACAATCTAACTTCATACTAATTCAGAAGTTTATATGTTATCTGTTCTCTGATTTGGAAATTTTGTCAAAAAACAATGCTATTCTGATCTGATTATATATTAGGGGTAGGAGAACATCCATCTGTAACAGTTTTTATTCTTTTCACCATATGACATGGAACAAAATGTCTGATAACAGAAGACACTGTATAGGTATGTGGTCATTTTGCTGTAAAAGACCATCTGCCTATCTCTGTACAACATGGTTGAAGAAGCATAAAATGAAGACCCAAATCCCTTTATACTCTTGAAGACCAGATGCCTTATGACATGACTGATGGTAGGGTAAAATCTACCCCAGTGCCTATCCAGCAGGTAGACATTAGGTAATAAGCAAAAGAACCAGCTGTCAGGAATCTGAAACACCATGGCATTTTAGAATTTCATCACTAAAATACAGCATGAAGCTGAAATTTTTAGGTGAGTAATTTTATGAGCAACCTTAGAAAAATAATGACACTGGAGAACAGGCAAAATGTAGCTGAGTGGTGTATTACACTAGATATGGCCAGCTCTTTAAAAATGCTATATTCTTGAATTCTGGAATAAAATCAGCACTCCTTTCCTTGGGGAATCATGAACGTAGTGTTAAACAGAAGTGGTAGACCAGGAACTCAAGGGTGAGCCACTGTAACCCTGAGTCCGGATAGGGAATGCTCTGTAAACCTGAACAATACATTCAACCTGCACTAGGAAAAGGAAAGTGTTCCAAAGCACCCCCTCCCAAGGCAGAAGCATTTTATAATACTTGACAGGACATTGTGTGCAATGAAAATTAATAACAATGATTCTTTTTCAGAGACGAACCTCTCACTTTTGCCTAAGTATTTCAATCTGTTGTCCGATTAGAGAGAATATGAGGAATGAGACTCTATCCTTCTCATTTTTGGCTAAAAGTCTTGGCTGGCCATTGGGACAATCTGTTGCTGCTGGCTATTGCTCTGGGGGTGAGTTAATGCCAGCCATTCAGATGCTCACTAAAATCTATACTCGCGTGGAATGGTGGTTTTCTGCTTCCAAGTGATCAGCTTGCTATCCTATGAAGCATAAGCAAAAAAGACTCCCTTTCTGCCCCTTGGTCTTGCTGAAATTTGGGCCTGCAACTCACATTCTCTGTGCTTCCTCAAGCTCGCTAGTTTACAGCCATCTGTCTTTGTACCATTAACCCACCCGATTAAACACCATACCCTTGTTTTCTGTGTCTGCTCTGGTAAATTTTGTGCATTCTGAGGCGTTCTCATGATATACTGGTCTAAAGACAGCTCCCTCAGAAAGGATGTGGGTGGAGACTACCTCTGTGAGAACCTCAAGCTGTGGCAGATTTGGACCCTCTGGGGAGCCCGCGGGGGATCTGATCAGGGCAATCTTTGATTATACTATACCAACAGTGAGACAATGGAAAAGTGCCCTCTTTACCAGCCAGTGGATAAGACTAGAATACAGGGAAGCATAAGAGAAAATCCAGTGGAGACTGAAGCAATTTTGTAGGCGTGGTGGAAAATGATAGCACAAAAGGGAATGGCAACATGCAAACAGTGAGCACTGGGAATGAGGATCTTTGCTCTCCTTTTCTCTTACTTGTTCTGTCCATGCCATGTCATGGATTGTCTCCCTGTTCTGCTCATGCTGTTTGGACAGCATAGGGACAAACAGATAAAACCAGCCCGTGGTTCCCTGGAAGACCTTATCCAACTGGGGAAGAAGGGCTAGCACCCATCAAAAGGAGAAAAGGCAGGACTCTGGGTGCAGAGCTAAAATAGATTTTTCTGTTGGCTCTCCAGAATTCTATGGCAAAATTTTAAGCAATGCTGGGAGGTGAGACTACCTCAAGGTATTGCATGCTGTCTCAAGAAACAAAGCGACAGTGGTTGTATGTGAGGCAAGGAAGAGATGTAGCCTCTCTCCCATTTATTTATTTATTCAACTCTTTAACATAAGTTTATTATTTAATTATAATTAAGTTTAATTTTAAGTTTATAATTCTTTTATGCCATGAGTTTTAATCCTATTTTACAATTATGTATTTTATTGCTCATTTAAAAAAAAATTGGCCATTAGAAGCCCCTTCCTGCATCTAGGCTTATATTTTCCTCGCCCCAGCCCTGGAAACTACCACTTCTGTAAGGGGTCCTGGTCTTCTTCATCGGAGAATGATGTTTAGAGACCAAACAATCTGGGAGCTAGGTATACTAATCGCTATTTGGGTATCATTGCTTCTAGGCCCTTTCAGTGATCAAAACTAGGAAATATATGTGTGTATACTCACATATACATGTGCAGCTATATTTATTTCCAAATCTACCTGTATAAATATTGAAATTTATATGTGTATACTGATACCTCTCATTTCAATCTAACACAATAGGATCCTCTCCTTTTCTTATTTGTAATTTCCACCCCAGAGAGTAAGAAACTTGGCCTCCATCATTGACAATATACTTAATTATTTGTTCAATCCTAGTATACAACTAAGGCAATTTCAGAATGGCTAACTCGTGCCTCTGGGAGAAACACATTTACTAACTAAATTACGGTATTTGTGTATAGGTCTTTTTGTCTTTAGGATCTAGGCTTATTTTGATAATACATTTTATTTCCACTCAAATTTAGATTTCAAGGTGACCTCCTCTAATATCAGCTCTAGTGAGATAATTATCACTCTAATAGGTTTTTGGTGGTACAGGTTATCACTGGAACACAGACATGTGCAAACTGTCTGCAGATAACAAAAACGTATGTAATCTGAAAGAAAAAAAATCATCTAAGTTTGCTTGTTTCATAATTGGAGGTAGGCACTTTGGTATAACTTCATGATTTTTTCCACTGGCAAAATTTTAAGCAATGCTGGGAGGTGAGACTACCTCAAGGTATTGCATGCTGTCTCAAGAAACAAAGAAAGCGACAGTGGTTGTATGTGAGGCAAGGAAGAGATGTAGCCTCTCTCCCATTTATTTATTTATTCAACTCTTTAACATATGTTTATTATTTAATTATAATTGAGTTTAATTTTAAGTTTATAATTCTTTTATGCCATGAGTTTTAATCCTATTTTACAATTATGTATTTTATTGCTTCACATTTTCCTTAAACTTACTGTGTTTGGGGTCTCCTTTGCGCAGGCTACAGGTTCATAGTCCCTCTTACTTCTGGTTTCTTCCCCCAGTGTGTGAGGTTGGTTCAGTGGCCTGTGTAGGCTTCCTGGTGGAGGGGACTGGTGCCTCTGTTCTGGTGGGTTGGATTGGATCTTGTCTTTCTGGTGGGCAGGGCTGCATCCAGTGGTGTGTTTTGGGGTGTCTGTGAACTTAGTATGATTTTAGGCAGCCTCTCTGTTAATGGGTGGGGTTGTGTTCCTGTCTTGCTAGCTGTTTAGCATGGGGTGTTCCACATTGGAGCTTGCTGGCCTTTGGGTGGAGCTGGGTCTTAGTGTTGAGACAGAAATCTCTGGGAGAGCTCTCGCCGATTGATACTACATGGGGCTGGGAGGTTTCTAGTGGTCCAATGTCCTGAACTCGGCTCACCCACCTCAGAGACTCAGTCCTGACACCAGGCCGGAGCACCAAGACCCTGACAGCCACACTGTAGTTCTATGGTCTTAGACCAGGCAGTTAACTTCTCTGTGCCTCAAATTTCCCTTCGTGCAGCACCTCCTCGCCCCAGAGTCCCAGTCAGGTGCGAGGGAAGGGCTATCGCTCCCAGGCTGTGCAGGGAGGAAGCCCAGGAGGCTGGCACAGGACACTGGTGCATGACCCTGTCACTATGTTCTCATTTTAATTTTCTGACAGAATTTTAAGAATTTCCTGGGTATTCTTTGGACTTGAAAAATTGCCACTTACTATGAGCTTGGCGAAAAAAATCAGTCTTAGAAATTACAAATGGTACAAACAACTTAGAGGAAGATACCACATAATATAGATATAGATATATAATATAGATTAATATCCACTATTTTGAAGTTCTCCCAAGGAGCTGAGATCTGTTCAAAAGTGTAGTTGCAGTGAATGTTTGGGTTATTTTGATTTATTAATTCTGTAATTGAGATCTAAAATGTCTGTGATTGTATGGGCTTCCCCTTCGAACTTAATATGTTGCTCTGAGAACTTCATAGAAATGTTGATTTTTGAGCTGATCATCTCAATAGATGCAGAAAAATCTTTCAACAGAATTCAACACCCATTCATGATAAAAACTCTCCAGAAAGTAGGCATAGGGGGAACCTACCTCAACATAATAAAGCCCATGTAGGACAAACCCACAGCCAACATCATTCTCAATGGTGAAAAACTGAAAGCATTTCCTCCAAGATCAGGAACAAGACAAGGCTGCCCACTCTCACCGCTATTATTCAACATAGTTTTGGAAGTTTTAGCCACAGCAATCAGAGAAGAAAAAGAAATAAAAGGAATCCAAATTGGAAAGGAAGAAGTAAAGCTGTCACTGTTTGCAGATGACATGATACTATACACAGAGAATCTGAAAGAGGCTACCAGAAAACTACTAGAGCTAATCAATGAATTTGGTAAAGTAGCAGGATACAAAATTAATGCACAGAAAACTCTTGCATTCCTGTACACTAAGGATGAAAATTCAGAAAGAGAAATTAAGGAACCCTCCCATTTACCATTGCAATGAAAAGAATAAAATACCTAGGAATAAACCTACCGAAGGAGACAAAAGACCTGTATGCATAAAACTGTAAGACACTGATGAAAGAAATTAAAGATGATACAAACAGATGGAGAGATATACCATGTTCTTGGATTAGAAGAATCAACATTGTGAAAATGACTATATCATCCAAAGCAATCTACAGATTCAATGCAATCCCTATCAAACTACCAATGGCATTTTTCAGAGAACTAGAGCAAACAATTTCACAATTTGTATGGAAACACAAAAGACCCCGAATAACCAAAGCAATCTTGAGAAAGTAAAATGGAGCTGGAGGAATCAGGCTCCCTGACTTCAGACTATACTACAAAGTTACAGTAATCAAGACAGTATGGTACTTGCACAAAAACAGAAATATAGATCAGTGGAACAGGATAGAAAGCCCAGAGATAAACTCATGGACCTGTGGTCACCTTATCTTTGATAAAGGAGGCAAAAATATACGATGGAGAAAAGACAGCCTCTTCAATGTAAAAGAATGAAATTAGAACACTTCCTATCACCGTACAGAAAAATAAACTCAAAGTGGATTAAAGACCTAAATGTAAGGCTATTCACTATAAAACTCAGAGGAAAACATAAGCAGAACACTCTATGACATAAATCACAGCAAGATCCTTTTTGACCCACCTCCTAGAGAAATGGAAATAAAAACAAACATAAACAAATGGGACCTAATGAAACTTGAAAGCTTTTGCACAGCAAAGGAAACCATAAACAAGACAAAAAGACAAGCTTCAGAATGGGAGAAAATATTTGCAAACGAAGCAACTGACAAAGGATTAGTCTCCAAAATATACAAGCAGCTCATGCAGCTCAATATCAAAAAAACAAACAACTCAATCCAAAAATGGGAAGAAGACCTAAATAGACATTTCTGCAAAGAAGATATATAGGTTGCCAACAAATGCATGAAAGGATGCTCAACATCACTAATCATTAGAGAAATGCACAGCAAAACTACAATGAGGTATCACCTCACACTGGTCAGGATAGTGTGTAGATCAAAAAAAAATCTACAAACAATAAATGCTGGAGAGGATGTGGAGAAAAGGGAACCCTCTTGCCCTGTTGGTGGGAATGTAAATTGATATAGCCACTATGGAGAACAGTATGGAAGTTCCTCAAAAAACTAAAAATAGAACTACCATATGATCCAGCAATCCCACTACTGGGCATATACCTTGAGAAAACCATAATTCAAAAAGAGACATGTACCACAATGTTCATTGCGGCACTATTTGCAATAGCGAGGGCATGGAAGCAACCTAAGTGTCCATCGACAGATGGATGGTTAAAGAAGATGTGGCACATATATACAATGGAATATTACTCAGACATAAAAAGAAACGAAATTGAACTATTTCTACTGAGTTGGATGGGCCTAGAGTCTGTCATGCAGAGTGAAGTAAGTGAGAAAGAGAAAGACAAATACCATATGCTAACACATATATATGGAATCTGAAAAAAAAAAAAGGTTCTGATGAACCTAGGGATAAGGACAGGAATAAAGACAGAGACGTAGAGAATGGACTTGAGGACACGGGGACGGGTAAGGGTAAGCTGGGATGAAGTGAGAGAGTAGCATTGACATATATACACGACGAAATGTAAATTAGATAGCTAGTGTGAAGCAGCTGCATAGCACAGGGAGAGTGTGAGGGAGATGCCAGAGGGAAGGGATATGGGGATATATGTATACATATAGCTGATTCACTTTGTTATACAGCAGAAACTAACTCAACATTGTAAAGCAATTATACTCCAATAAAGATGTTAGAAAAAAAGAACATAGTGACATTTATACCTATTAACATAGCAAAAATTAAATAACAACAATGACTAAAAGTAATTCATTCATTCAGTGCGTATTAATTGAGTTCCTACTATATGCTAGGTGCTGAGAAAACAGTTGTAATTAAAACAAGGAAAAGTTTCTGTCTTCGTGGAACTCATATTCCAGTAGGGGAAAGATGAGCAAGAGACAAAATAAGTATGTTGTGTACTGTTGGGGATGGTAAATTTTATGGAGAAGAGAAAGAAGGGAGGATGGGTAGGAAGTGTTAGGACCCGAGGTGGGTTATACATTTAATTTGGATGGTCAGGGAAGGTATCATTGGAGAAGTGACAATTGGGCAAAGACTTTGAAGGAGGGGATTGAAGAATCTGGGGGAACAACCAGCATAGAGACTTCAAAACATGTCTCAATGAGCAGCATAGAGGTTAAAATGGCTAAGTGGACTGTATTAGGGTAGTTTAAGAGATGAAGATGGAAAGGAGTTGGGGGGTACAGGGGCAAACAGTGAGAAGCAAGCTGAGAGTGGAGTCTTGAAGCTAATGCGAGGGCTGTAGCTTTTATTTTATCCACAAAGACAAACCATGGAAGGTTATTGGTCAGATACAAGACATGATCAGTTCTTGTTATTGCCAACTAACTACAACCCTTCCACAAACTCAATTCCATGCATCCCGCTCTCTGACTACCACCTCTTATCTCTGGTCTTCTTCCTCTAGACACCCAACTTCAATGATTCTTTGATCTGACTAGGATCTCCAATCTGTTATCTCAGCTCCTTTCTCTTCTCCCTTACCCGTTGGTGTCCTCTCCCTATTTTTTAGCCTGGTGAGATCCTATGGTCAATCACTATGATCACTCCATTGACCACACCCAAAAGTTCCTTGCCCTTCTTTCTTTTCTTTGTAGTTGTTTGGCAGAATCATAATCCTGGTTAAATTCAGCTCCACACCTGAACTGGTGCAGCTAAATGTGGAGGAAAAAACACATCTTCATGGACTTTGGATTGGTGACCATGTGTCTCAAATGCATTCTTAATGTCTCCAGGCAACCACACCAAGCCTTATACTCCCACGAGTGATCATTTACACTCCCAGTCTCTTATATGATTTATCACTTTCTTGTCCTGCTTCAAACCTGCAACATATTTTCTCCATCTCCTTGCTTCCTGTCTTACTAAAATAATTAAAAAATCAGAAGACCCTCCACAAACTCCACCCATCTACCTACCATCAATATGTGCCTCAATATACTGTGCTTTCTTGCCTGCCACCAGAGAGAAATATTACTGCTCCGATCTAAAGACTATCCTTGTACACTGGATGCCATTTTTTATCACCAGTCAAGCACATCACTCTTTCTATCTCAAAGAGTCATTTCTTTCACTCCCTTCTGAAATACACTTGTTAATATGTGGTTGTTTCCTTCATTAAAAACAACAACAACAGCAACAAAAACATCTTCCTTCAATACCTCCTCCATCACCAATCCAGTCCTTTGCTCTGCTTTACAGCAAAATTCTACAAAAACATTGCCTTTGCTCATTGATTCTCTCTTACATTTATCTCAGTCAGGGTCTCATCTTGACCACACCACTAAAATTGCTCTTGTCAAGGTCTTAAGGTCACCTTACTAAATCCCCCATTCAATTCTCACCCTCATATTACTTGACCTGTCATCAGTATTTGTTGACATTTCATCTCTCACTCCTTTCTTCACCAAACTCACCTGGTTTTCTTTTTGCCTTACTGGGGGCTCCTTCTCAGGCTCCTCTGCTGGTTCCCTCACTGTGCCCTGTGGCCTAATAATGGAGCTCTCTAAGGCTTAGTTAATGATTCTCTGCTTTACTGACACTCATTTTCTCGGATCTTACCCAGTCTCACGGTTCTAAATACTCTCTATATGTCAACAACTCCCAAATTTATATCTCTAACATAGACCTTTTCCTCACATCTCACTTTCAACAATTAGAATATTATTTTGACTTTATCTTGAAAATATATTCAGTACATTCGGAATCTGATCACTCATCACCACCTGTAGTACTATTACTCTTGTCTGTAGCCACCATTCTCTCTCATTGAATTATTACAGTAGCCTTATAATTTGTCTTTCTGACTCTATTCCCCTATACATTTTGTTAGCACAGTGGAGAGTGAACAAAATGAGAATAGATTCTAAGAGACACAAAGATAAAAGCAGAGAAACCTGAAAAGAGGCTAGATAGCAGTAGAGGTGGTGAGAAGGGGTCAGATTCTTGATACATTTTGAAGGTAAGTCCAATAGGATTTGCTGATGAGAGAAAGAGAGGAGTCAAGAATGCTGTTAAATTTTTGGCCTGAGCAATCAAAAGTGGTGAAGGAGGTGGGATCCTACATTGCTGATGACTCAAATTTCAGTCTTTTTGAGAGGCAGCATGGTAACCTGTATCAGAAGCCTTTAAATAGTCATACTTTTTGAACTACTGGCTCTAATTTGATTTTTTTTCAATAAAAGGAAAAGTCTCTGTTTATAAATATGATCATTAATATAATATAATCAATAATTCATATGATCAATAATAAAACATATGATAATATTACTTACAATACAAGAAGAACATGGAAATATATACAATATAACATTAAATGAAAACATGAAATGATTTGTTGACTATAATTAGGACAATGT
Source organism: Balaenoptera borealis (assembly GCF_965194805.1). NCBI lineage: Eukaryota > Metazoa > Chordata > Mammalia > Artiodactyla > Balaenopteridae > Balaenoptera > Balaenoptera borealis. The sequence goes on from NC_138877.1 coordinate 49,526,843, forward strand.
AAAATATTTATTGAAGTAGATAAGTCAAAATTAGAATTTGTAAAAATAAAGCCAATTAATTATGCTGGGCCAACGAGAAAAGGAATTATTCATTTTTAAGTGAAAATATTCCTGAATGTTTTGAAAAGTTTTTATATTTATAAAAGGGAAACATGTTAGAAATATAATTAGGTGTCATCTCTTTATTTTAGACAATAGATCTATCCCTTTATAAAATTTTTCCTGCAAGGCATTTGCTTTTGTCAAGTGGTGAAATACTTAACAATTTGTTTAAATTTACAAAGATTTTTAATGGATGTTTATGAAACTACCATAGACTTCTAACCTAAGAGATATGTTTTATCCTAACAGTCTTATACTGGAATGCAGAATCAAGGGATTTGATTTCAAGACTCAGATATGTCACTTATCCACTGTGTGATTTTGGTTGAGGTAGATCAGGTTTTTCATTTGCAAGATGGAGATACCAATCTTTTTTCTATCTACTTGATAGGGTAGTTGTGAAGATCAAATGAGATGACATATCTGAAAATGCCTTAAAAACTGTAGATCTCCAAAATATACAAACAACTCATGCAGCTCAATATCAAAAAACAAAAACAAAACCAGAAACAAACAAACAAAAAAACAACCCAATCAAAAATTGGGTGGAAGACCTAAATAGACATTTCTCCAAAGAAGACATACAGCTGGCCAAAAAACACATGAAAAGATGCTCAACATCACTAATTATTAGAGAAATGCAAATCAAAACTACAATGAGGTATCACCTCACACGGGTCAGAATGGCCATCATCAAAAAATCTACAAACAATAAATGCTGGAGAGGGTGTGGAGAAAAGGGAACCCTCTTGCACTGTTGGTGGGAATGTAAATTGATACAGCCACTATGGAGAACAGTATGGAGGTTCTTTAAAAAACTAAAAATAAAACTATCATATGACCCAGCAATCCCACTCCTGGGCATATACTGGAGAAAACCGTAATTCAAAAAGATATATGTACCCCAGTGTTCATTGCAGCACTACACATGGAAGCAACCTAAATGTCCATCAACAGAGGAATGGATAAAGAAGATGTGGTGCATATATACAATGGAATATTACTCAGCCATGAAGAGGAACAAAATTGGGTCATTTGTAGAGACGTGGATGAACCTAGAGACTGTCCTACAGAGTGAAGTAAGTCAGAAAGAGAAAAACAAATATCGTAAAGTATCACTGATATGTGGAATCTAGAAAAATGATACAGATGAACTTATTTACAAAGCAGAAATAGAGACACAGACATAGAGAGCAAATGTATGGTTACCAAGGGGGGAAAGGGGTGTGGGATGAATTGGGAGATTGGGATTGACATATATACACTACTAGGTATAAAAAAGATAACTAATGAGAACCTACTGTATAGCACATGGAACTCTACTCAGTGCTCTGCGGTCACCTAAATGGGAAGGAAGTCCAAAAAAAGGATATATGTATATGTATAGCTGATTTACTTTGCTGTGCAGTAGAAACTAATACAACACTGTAAAGCAACTATACTCCAATAATAATAATAATAAAAAACTGTAAATCATTACAGAAATGTGAGGGATTGTGGTAATTTATGTTGAGATGACTTCTGCTTCATTCTTCAGATTTTATCCTTAGGTCTCAATTATCACCTTCTGATCCCAAAAGTGATGCTTCCCTTTGAATGCAATTCAATTATCTTTAAAGAACTAAGCCATAATGGAAACATATCTTTTTCAAAATAAGAACAAAATTATAGGATGCTAATAAATCATATGATTGTCTCACAAAAATTTGTAAAACAAGAGAAAAAATAGGCATAATTCACTGTATGATCCTATATACATTTGAAGTGTACTTTTAACTTGAAAAAAAGAAAACAAGCAGCAAAAGTTATATGAAAGTTTAAAAACCTGAAATTAGGAAGTAGCCAGTGACTGAGTCACCTTGTCTTTTTCAAAAAATAGGTCCTTCTGAGGAGGTGAACTATGAAATTAATTAACAAAAGATTAAATAATCCATCTGGCTAGCAATATATGTGAAGGTGTCCCAAGTATAGAATCTCAGAAAGCAGAGAACAGAATCTTCTTATTAAGTCTCAACACTTCCCTGAAGAGGAAGATTCATGAAGAGAGTAATCCAGGTAGAACTGAAGAAAGAAGAAAATATTAGTTTTAAAATATAAAAAGTTGAAATTATGGCTCTCCTAAGAGAAGCAGATTTATATGCAGCATGTGTCCAACAGTCACAAACAAAAGGCAAATGAAAGGGTTGATTGGTCTGCAACAAAACTTTGCATTCTCTCCGAAGCTGCATACATGTTATGGGTGATACAGTTCATCAGGATAAAAATCAAATGCATTGTAAATCGAGAGAAGCCAATTATTAGTTTTGAAAGGACAACAAAAAGTTGCCCAAAGTTTATAGCCACCACTGCAAAAGCTGTACAATAAAAGCAATATGATTATATAGTAGTTTAGTGAAAAGCAAATCATCTGATGCCAGAGTAAATGGGCAGAAATAAACTGCAAGATTTATTATTTTGCTCATGAAAATGGGAATCAGTTTTGGCTGAGATCCAAGCTGAACTAAATATAAAAAAAGGGAGAAAGTCATGCTTTAAGAAGTTTTACCATTTGCAGCAACGTGGATGGACTTGGAGGGCATTATGCTAAGTGAAATAAGTCTGACAGAGAAAGACAAATAGTGTATGATATCACTTATATGTGGAATCTAAAAAATACAACAAACTAGTGAATATAACAAAAATGAAACAGACTCACAGTTGTAGAGAACAAACTAGTGGTTACCAGTGGGGAGCGGGGAGGGGAAATATAGACGTGAGGGAGTGGGAGGTACAAACTACTGGGTATAAAAGCTAGGCTCAAGGATGTATTGTACAACATGGGGAATATAGTCAGTGTTTTGTAATAACTGTAAATGGAGTGTAACCTTTAAAATTGTATAAAAATAAAATAAAATAGAAAAAATAAGAAGTTTTCCTTCACTCCTGACTGCAGACCTTATTCTCAATTATGTGCGTCCAGCTTTCTCACAAGGGCTTCTGAGTAGAAGTGGACCGAGTATGTCTGCCAAGAAAGTAGGTGACTTTATTGTTTTGAACCTCAGTTCTGTCACCTTATAAATGAGAAAGTAGAAGATATCTAAAGTCCTTTCCAACTCTTAAAAAAAGAAAACCTTATTTCTCTTTCTGCTGTCCTCCAGCCTTACACACCAATTTCAGAAAGGCTGACTTCAAGTACTTTTGTTACAGATTGCTTAGATGATTGTTCTCTAGGACTGTTTATCGCATTTTGATATTTTAATTTTCTTCTTTATTTTCTCTTGTGTTGGCTTCTCCATGCCCTTTATCCCATGTTTTCTTTTCCTTGGCCTAATCCCTCATTTTGTTGGAACATATTCTCCAGGAGGTCCTAATGAAAAAAAAAAATGCATGGGAGGTGAAAAATAGAGTTCCTGCATATCTGAAAATGACTTAATTTTGTTCTCAATCTTAACTGATTGACTGGTTTCAGAATTCTAGGTTGAAATGCATTTGTGCCTTAGAATTTTGAAAGCATTTATCTATGGTCCTTTAAGGCCCATGCTGCTGTTGACACACCAAGTGCTGTTCTGATTCTTATATCTTTGTGTGTGAGCATTTTTCTCTCTAAAAGCTGTAAGATTTTTCTCTTTATTCCCAGAGTAAAAAAAATGCACTGTGGGGTGTTTTAAAATATTTATTTATTTATTTTTATTGTGCCTGTTGAACTGGCTGTTCATTCTCTTTCTTTCTTTGAAATTTGTCTTTTATTGTGTTTGTTACAACTTTCTCCCCACTGTTCCCTCTGATCTCTCTTTCTGGAACACCTATCAATTAGATATTAGACCTCTTGTACTGATTCTCTAACTTTCCTATATTTTGTCTCCCATTTTCCTTCTTTGTTTCTTTGTCTTACTTCTGGGATGTTTTCTTCAACTGTATTTCCTAATCATGCCATTGAATTCTTTATGTCTGTCACACTAGTCACATCCAGGAGCCCTATCTGTTGCCTGAAAATTGTCTTTTGGACTACCTTGCACTCTTTTTTTATGGATGCACTGTATCTTTTTTTTTTTTTTAAAGTTATACAATTTTTATTTATTTATTTATTTATTTATGGCTGTGTTGGGTCTTCGTTTCTGTGCGAGGGCTTTCTCTAGTTGCGGCAAGTGGGGGCCACTCTTCATCGCGGTGCGCGGGCCTTTCATTATTGCGGCCTCTCTTGTTGCGGAGCACAGGCTCCAGACACGCAGGCTCAGTAATTGTGGCTCATGGGCCTAGTTGCTCCACGGCATGTGGGATCTTCCCAGACCAGGGCTCGAACCCGTGTTCCCTGCATTGGCAGGCAGATTCTCAACCACTGCGCCACCAGGGAAGCCCCACTGTATCTTTTTATCTTTCTGAAAACCTCAATTTAATTTTTTGTTTGCTGGATTTTTTCTTTGACTTTTCCTTTTCTTTTGAGTCCCTTATAGTCTCCCCTTATCCATGGGGATACCTTCCAAGACCCGTAGTGGATGCTTGAAACCTCAGATAGTACCAAACGCTAAAAATACTATGTTTTTCCCTACGCATATATACCTATGATAAAGTTAATTTATAAATTAGGCATATTAAGAGATTAACAATAATAAATAATAATAAAATAGAACAATTGCAACAATATACTGTAATAAAAGTTATGTGAATATGGTGTCTCTCTCTCTCTCTAAAAAATATCTTGTTGTTCTGTTCTCACCCTTCTTCTTGTGATATGAGATGATAAAATGCCTAGATAATGAGATGAAGTGAGGTGAATGAAGTAGGCATTGTGACGTAGAGTTAGGCTATTATTGACTTTCTGACGACACATCAAAAGGAGGGTCATCTGCTTTGGGTGATCCTGGATCATCAAGCCATGATGATATTGATGGTTAGATGTCAAGAGATGTTGTGCTTGGGGATCCTGGGCAAATTGGAGCAGGACAGCATGAGATTGCCTCACGTTTCTCAGAATAGAGAGCAATTTAACCTTACAAACTATTTATTTCTGGATTTTTCCATTTAATATTTTCAGGCAGCAGATGACCACTGATAGCTGAACCTGGGGAAAGTGAAACTGAAGGTAAGGGAGAACTACTGTGGTTTGTCTTGGTCCTTTTCATTCACATTGGAGCTTTGTCAAAAATGTCCAGTGAACCTTGGATATCCATTCATATTTAAGGTGGAGGTCTTGAAAACCAATTGGAAGCTCTTTGTATATTGATAGGACTTGTTGAGAGTTGTTTTCTGGCTACCTCAAACCCAAATATTCCCTTGAGGAATCCACAACTATTCGTACATATGAGGACTCTCCCACAGCCAGTTTCCTCAGGAAGAATCTTCAGCTTCTGGCTGACATGGGTCAAAGTACATGCGGGCAAGGTTGGTCATCACTTGGCCCTCAGAGCTGAGTCAGAGGAAGGAGGAGGGGGTGGCAGGAGGGGGTCTCATTGTTCAATTCCGTTTTAAGGTCGGCATCCCACTCTAAATACTGCTGGTGTTTCTGTTTTCTGAATCCCTCCAGTGGACCCACAGTCTCTGCCTACTTAAGAGAGAGGCATCTGGTCTGTGTGGGGCTCTAGAGGTCTAACTGCTCTTTGTAGATTTTCAGTACTCTCTTCTGTCATCAATCTCTTTATTATATTCACCTTCAGAAGAATCCTTGGTCTCCAGTTCCTAAATCCATCTAATGTTCTATGTCACTAATTTTCTTGATAATTCATCAACTTTGCTAAGTCATATATTTTCCAGTTTTCCAAATATCATTGACATCACTTTACTTCTGTCATTTATTTTGTTCTCTTTGTGTTCATGTTTATTTTCTCCCTTTCTGTCATTTTAATGTTCTGGCTTTTTCAACTTCTTCTGGAATCAGATTCTGGATTAATGCTATCTGCAGTCATAAATGGACCCCTAACACTTAGTGGCTTATTTCTTTTTTTTTAATTATAATTATAATTTTAATTTTTTATTACTTATCTCCATGATATCATTTGTGGCTTATTTCTTGTTCCTGGCTGGTGGGAGGCATTCTTCCATGATGTATTTCAGAAATCTTGGCTCCTTCCATTGGTACTGCCATTTTCCAGAACCAGCCAGTAGAAAGGAAAAAGCACAAGGAGAAGGCTCATGGCTGAAGTCTGTGTAGATAGTAACACACATATTCCGTGTACTCTCTATTCGTATGAACTAAAGACACGGGCCCCATCAAGATATATGCAAGTGCTCCTGGGAAATGTAGTCTATGGTTGTGCATTGGCATCCTTGCAATGACTCTATAATGTAGAAGAGGAAGAAAAATTCTTGTAGACAGCTGTCTATCTCTACCACATTTGTGGGGATGCAGTGAGAAATTATCTGCCACATTGCCCTATTTTTCTACCATTTGACTTCAGCTTTAGTATCAAAAAATATTCATTTCAGAATTCTTTCTATCTTTGAAAGTCTTCACACTTTACTGACACCAAGGAAGATGTTTTTCTTTCTCTTTTCAATTATTTGGGTTGTCTCCAGCTCAATAAGTAGAACAGTTATTTGGTATCTTATTGTATTAATTGTAAAAGAAGTAATTTGTTTTAATGCTGAAGATCTTAGTTACATAAGATGCTTTTCAGCTTATGACACTTTCTCCTTTCTTTGGGATTTTTTAAAAAAACATTTATTTATTTGTGTGTGGCAGGTCTTAGTTGTGGCACGTGAGATCTTTGTTGCCACGTGCAGGATCTTTAGTTGTGGCATGTGGGCTCTTAGTTGTGGCACGCAGGATCTTCGTTGTGGCATGTGGGATCTTTAGTTGCGGCGTGCAGGAGCTTTTTAAGTTGCGGCATGAGAACTCTCAGTTGTGGCATGCTGGCTCTTAGTTGTGGCATGCACGTGGGGTCTAGTTCCCTGATCAGGGATCAAACCTGGACCCCCTGCATTGGGAGCATGGAGTCTTAACCAATAGACCACCAGGGAAGTCCTGGGATTGGCTTCTATAATATATGACACTGACCTTTGGCCAGGGCCACTGATACAAACTGGGCTACACATTCTCTTTAAAAAAATTGAAATATGAAAACAGTGAGACTTAGTAACTATGACTCATTAGAGTTGAGTCACTTGAGTGGTAGTTTTCTAGCAATAAACATATTCTTGATATTTTGTGCTGAGATTCCTTTGAGCTACCTTTATTTCTTCCTCTCCTGAAACTTTTTGTTCAATTCCTTCTGCAACATCTTGAGAAATAGCAGAACTCTTCCAATAAATTCTCCCTTATACTTAATCTAGCTAGAGTCAGTCTCTGTTGTCTGTTGACTGCAACCAAAAGACCCTTAATTAGTACCCTGGGGAATGCAGATTTAATGGGATCTTCAATATCTGTCCAGTATCCATTGGCATTTTGAAGATTTTTTTCCCATTAGTTCTTATGTTAATGGCTTAGATTGACTGTGTTATATTGTGGGCTATATGTCTTTTCAGAAGTCCAAGAAGTGATTTCTTAGAACTAGATAAATGTCATTAGCTACTGTGTTGAATAGGATGAAGTTCATTCATTTTTCTGCCTGTCGTTTTGTCAACAACATAGTGGTCATAGGAAAATATGTAACAACATTTTTCTGGGATAGTGGCATTGTGGAGAATCAATATCTTGCTCAAGGTCATATAATAGGTAAGAGATGGAGATGGCATTTTAACCCTACCTGCAAGACTCTATAGCCAAAGTTCAAGACCTCTCTCTCTATATAAAACCTTTTACATGCCATACATTTAAATAGATGCTGGGAGATTGAAGATAAAAAAAAAAAAAAAACCCTCTGTTCTTTGTTTTTTAAAACCCTGTGGCCTACCAGTAATTAGATGATATCAATAGAATATAGCGGATGAAAAGAGAGCAGTATACTGGGGATTATGAGGATATGGAAAAGAAACCTGCATCCCAACATGGGTATTTAAGGACTGCTTTTGGTTGAGCAAAGACTTACTGAATTATTAAATGTTAGCAGGGCATGGAAAAGATGAGAAGGATCTTCTAAGTAGCAGGAAAAGCATGAGCAAAGTTACAGAAGAATAAATCTACAGCTGCTATGAACTACAAATGTTTGGTATTCAGAAAGCATAGGGTGCAGGCTAGGAAGATTATATTTGACAGGTTGGTAGTGACCGGTTCCTGGAGAATTCGGTGTAGCTAGCCTAACTTTTGGAATTGAAGAGGGAGCATATTGTAGTAATGAGGAGCATGGGTTCTGGAGCCAGACTGCCTGAGTCTGAATTCCGGCTCTGTATGATCTCGGGCAAGTTCTTTAACATCCATATACCTCAGTTTACTCATCTGTAAAAAGGAGATAATACTATTTCTTTTATAAAGATTAAATAAGTTAATGCTTATAAGAATGATTAGAATAGTGCCTGGAAAATAGTAAGTGCTGTATAATATTATTTACTCTTTAATTTTGATAAAATTAATAGAGCTTCTATGGGTTGAGAGAAATACCTTGAATGATTCCAAGGTTTCTGAGTATCCTGATGAATGATGGTGCCATTTCCTGAAATGAAGAATGTAGGAAGAAAAGCAGTCTAAGTCAAGGAACATAATGGATTTTGGTTTTCAAATGTGATTTTGATACTTGTGAGTCATTCAGTTAGGCATATTCTACAAGCATTGACTTTTAGGAACCTGATGTTCAGAGGTAAGTTTAGAGATACAGGAGTCCTCATAGAGATATTGATGAAACAATGATGGTGGGTAAGATTTCCAAGATAAATGTGTGCAGTGAGCTTCCCTGTTGGCACAGTGGTTGAGAATCTGCCTGCAGGGTACAATGGTTCGATCCCTGGTCCGGGAAGATTCCCACATGCCGTGGAGCAACTAAGCCCGTGTGCCACAACTACTGAGCCTGCGCTCTAGAGCCCACAAGCCACAACTACTGAGTCCATGTGCCACAACTACTGAAGCCTGTGTGCCTAGAGCCGGTGCTCCGCAACAAGAGAAGACACCGCAATGAGTAGACCCAGCTCACAGCAACTAGAGAAAGCCCACGTGCAGCAACGAAAACCCAATGCAGCCAAAAATTAAAAAAAAAAAAAAAATGTGTGCAGAAAGAAGAATAGTAGAATAAAGATGGAGCCCTGAGGTGCAGGGCAGGTAGAGCCTTGTGAAAAAGATAGACATAAATCCAAGGATTTGGCCTGAGAGTATAGTGTTTTTTCCTACTGCAGCTCAAGAAGCTGTTCTGTGAATCAGATGTTGAAACTAAAATTCCCACAATGCCCAGTATGAGACAGATTTAGAAGAAAAGGATACTTTCCTACAATGTTGGTGACAGAGTTATTGCTTAAACATTTTATAGAGGCAGTTGGTCTAAATGTGAACATGACCATTGATCTGGAACTTTCACATCTAGAAATATATATTAAAAAATTTATCAGAGATGCACACACAGATTCATATACAATCATGTATCTACAATGGTTATATTACGTGTGTGTACAAATAGACTTTACTTTTTAGAGCAGTTTTAGGTTCACAGCAAAATTGAGTGAAAACTACAGAGAATTTCCATATACCCCCTGACCTCCATGTATGCAACCACCTCTACCATCTATATCACACACCAAAGTAGTATGTGAACTAACATTGACACATCATTATTGCTCAAACCCCATAGTTTACATGAGAGTTCATGTTTGGTGTTGTACATTTTATGGGTTTTGACAAATATATAATGACATGTCTTCACCATTAGTAGTATCACACAAAATAGTTTTACTATATTCAGTCATGGATATATTTGTGCTATTTATAGTATAGGAAAAACTTGAAAACAACCTAAACATAGAATATTGGGTGATAGCTAACATGAATTAGGGCTCATCCAATTGATACAGTATGCAGCCCTTGAAAAATATGCTTGATCGAATGTCTGATAATATGAGAAAATCCTTTTAATGAAATCCTTTCATTATTAAATGAAAAAGAATAAGATTATGGAATTATATAAACATATTTATAGTATATATTATATTTGTGTGTATGGTATAATGTCACTTTTATATGTATATAAACACACATACATGCATACATAGAAACAGACAAAAAACTGAACAGATATACATCAAGATGTAAAACACTATTACAATAAAGCTGGAATAAATAGTTTCAATCAAAAATTTTTTCATACTAAAAATTGAGATATGAATAACATATAACACTGTGTAGTTTAAGGTGTACGATGTGTTGATTTGATACATTTATATATTACAATATGACCATCATAGTGTTAGCTAACACCTCTATCATGTCACATAATTATAATTTCTTTTTTGTACTGAGAATATTTACAATCTAGTCTCTTAGCAATTTTGCACTATATAATACTGTATTTTTAACTATAATTACAATGCTGTCTATTAGATCTCCAGAAGTTATTCACTTTCTAACTGTAAGTTTGTCCCATTCGACCGACACCTCTCCATTTCCCCAAACCCCTAGCCCCTGGTACCCACCATTCTATTCTCTGTTTCTATGAGTTCAGCTTTTTAAAGAGTCCACATATAAGTGATATCATACAGTATGTCTTCATCTTCCTGACTAATCTCACTTAGCATAATGCCTTCAACGTCTATCCATGTTGTTGCAAATGGCAGGATTCCATATTTAGCTGTTGTGAGTAATGCTGCAGTAAACATGGGAGTGCAGGTATCTTTTTGATATCTTATTTTCATTTCATATATATATATATCCAAAAGTGGATCATACTGTAATTGTATTTTTACTTTTTTGATGAACCTCTATATTATTTTCTATAGTTTTCAATTTACATTCTTACCAACAGTGTGAAGAAGTCCCTTTTCTCCACATACTTACCAACACTTATCACTTGTCTTTTTGATGACAGCCATTCTAACAGATGTAATGTGATATCTCATTGTGGCTTTGATTTGTATTTCCCTGATGACTAGTGATATTGAGCACATTTTCATGTACCTGTTGGCTATTTGCATGTCTTCTTTGGAAAAAGAATTTACTCTGCCCATTTTTTAGTTGAATTTTCTGTTGTTATTGAGTTGAATGAGTTCTCTCTCTCTCTCTCTATAAATATATGATATTAACCACTTATCCAATATATAGTTTGCAAATATTTTCTCCCATTCTGTAGGTTGCCTTTTCAGTTTGTTGCTTGTTTCTTTTGCTGTTCATCTTATTAATTGCTTTCTGGCTGTTTTGTGGTTCCATTGTCCTCTTTTTCCTCTCTTGTTGTCTACCTTTGTGAAACGGTGGTTGTCTGTGGTGCTATCCTCTGATTCCCTGCTCTTTAGCTTTTGTGAATTTACTATAGGTTTTTGCTTTGTGGTTACCATGAGGCTTACATAAAACATTTGACAGATATAACAGTCCATTTTAAGCTGGTAGCAACTTAACTTTGATCATATATAGAAACTCTACTCTTTGACTCCCCTCTTTTATGTTTTTAATATCATGATTTACCTCTTTTTATATTGTGTATTCATTAAGAAATTATAGAAGCTATAGTTTTTTTAAAAAATGTTTTAACCTTTATAATATAGTTAGTCAACACACTATCATATTCCAGATTTAGAGCTTTCTGAATCTGATGATATATTTACTCTTACCAGTGTGTTGCATATTTTTGTATGTTTTCATGTTACTAATTAGTGTCTTTTCATTTCAGTTTGAAGAACTCCTTTCAGCATTTCTTATAAGGCAATTCTAGTGGCAAAGAAGTCCCTCAGCTTTTATTTGTCATTTTGAAGGATAACTTTGCCGTATAGACTATCTTTGGCTGGCAATTTTTTTTCTTTCAACACTTTGAATATATCAACCCATTCTCTCCTGATCTGTAGGGTTTCTGCTAAGAAATCTGCTGATAGTGTAATGGGGGTTTCTTTGTAGGTTAAAATATTTTTTTCTGTTGCTGCTTTTAGGATTCTCTCTTTTTTTTTTTGATTTGATTTTTGACAGTTTCATTATAATGTTTCTTGGAGGAGGTTATTTTGAATTGAAATAATGAGTGATGTATTAGTTTAATAAACTTGGATGTCCAAGCCTCTCCCCAAATTTGAGAAGTTCTCAGTTGTTATTTCTTTAAATAAGCTTTCTGAAAAGAATCTGAAAAAGAATATATGTATGTATGTATATACATACATATATATATAACTGAATCACTTTGCTGTACACTTAAAACTAACACAACATTGCAAATTAACTATACTTCAATTAAAAAATAACTTATATTAAAAAAAAATAGTACACCTTAAAAAAAAAGTTTTCTGTCTCCTTTTCCCTTTCTTCTTCTTCTGGAACTCCAATGATTCTAATATTGCTTCTTTTTTAAGAATTGAAGTATATTTTATTTATAACAGCATGTTAGTTTCAGGTGTACAAATAGCAACTCTATTTTTATAGATTATAACCTATTTAAAGTCACTACAAAATAATGGCTATATTTCCCTATGCTGTACAACACATCCTTGTAGTCTATCCATTTTATACCTGGTAGTTTGTACCTCTCAGTCCCTTACCCCAGTCTTGCATCTTCCCATCCCCTCTATTTCTATTTTGAGGTTTCTTTGAATTCTTTTTTGGGTAAATCACAGATACCTGTGTCTTGGGGTTTGGTTACTGGCAGATTATTATGACCTGTTGATGGCATATTTCCTTGACTCTTCATGTTCTTTGGAGTTTTGCGTTGCTGTTTTCACACTTGAAGTAGCAGTCACCTCCTCCAATCTTCACAAGCTGCCTTCAGTTGAGAGATATTTTTGTTGATCCTGCTTATATTTTGGGGCCTTCTCTGATCTTGTATGGTTAGACTTGCTCCACTTCTTGCTCTGTCTTGTAGCAGAACATTTAAGTTTGTACGTCTTCTCATGGTCTTACAATGCATCAGGCTGGCTGTTGGTAACCTCTCTTTTGTTTTCCCCAAAGTGGTGCTACAGCTCATGACTGTGGTTTCTTCCTTTCCTGCAGACTCTGGTTTGTTTTCTGTGTGCACTCCCTGTCTATCTGAGCTTTCTTTCACCACCACCCTCGGGAATTCACATAAAGAGCTGGCTGTAGAGTTGGGGGAGGTGTGGGTTTGGCATTCAGGGTGCTGGGGGTGTTAGTGGACCAGTTGGAGGGATCCTTGAGTGAGATTTTTCTAGCAGCTCATGGACAGGCTTCCTGCTGGAGTTTAGAACACGTCAGCAGGAATTGTGTCTCTTTAATGTTCTCTGATATTCTTATTTGCCTCTTTTCCTATCTCCTTCCTACCTCCTCCCGCTTCCCAGTCGTGAAGCTCTTGCTTTAATGCTCTGGGGGCTTCAGGAGAGAGATAGGTTTCTTTAGTAGCATCCTGCACAGCTGGGGAAGCTGGGTCCTCACTCACCACTCTTCCTTTTCCCCCGTGGGAGGGACCCCCAACCTCTTCTTTTTCTGAGCTGTGCCACCTGGTAGCGAGGGGTGATGCAGGCACAGCTCCTCTCAACCACTCCAATGAATCCAAGTTTGTATTTTTTAAAAACTCCAACAGAGTGCTAGGACTTTTCCTCTATAAACCTGGACTTCTCCAAAGGCTCTCTCATCTTGTGGGTATCTGCCCGAGTCAGTGTTTTCCAGGTACTCCTGGACCATAGCTGAGAGAGGTTGCAGCCAGTTTACAGGCCCCTGCTAGTTCTACAGCCTGTACTGGAGTCTGCCTGTCTATTACCCAATTCACAAGTGACAAGACTCCTCTCAGGTTGCTTAATGTATGGTGCTGGTCCCACAGCTCCCACAGAGGCACTTTTGTTCATGGATAGATGCTGACTTTTAGACGTTAAAAGGGGGACAAAAATTAGGGACATCTTATATCACCATGATGCTGACATCACCTATCTCCATATTTTTGAATATTGCTTTAAGAAAGAATTTAAAGGTGGGATCATTGATTCAAAGGGAACAATGTAATTTCACCCTTGTGTTCATTTGGTAGTTTTTTTTTTTTTTTTTTCCAATTAGACTCTTTGATCATAAGTCCAGGTCTTATTCATGAAAGAATAACTTGCATGTAGTCGGTAGGAGGGCCATTCCTTCAGTTTTCTTTGTATGAGTTCTACTTCTCTATGGAAGGAATTGATAATTTATATCTCTGTTATCTAGAACAGTGCTTGGTCTATAGTAGATGCTCAAAATCTGTTGAATGAATGAGTAAACCTAGCTGAAGACTTTGAACAGGCTATGTTTACTGATGGGTGAGGGCACTGTGTGATCAGAAACATAACCCTATACCGCTTCTTCTCTTTAACTTCATTGCTTCCAGGAGGTAGAGGTGTACAGTGGACCCTCTATATCCGTGGGTTCTGCATCCATGGATTCAACCAACTGTGGATTGAAATATTAGAAAAAAATCCAGAAAGTTCCCAAAAGCATAACATGCATCTGCTGTCTGCCAGCAACTATTTGCATATCATTTACATTATATTAGATATTATAAGTAATCTAGAGATGATTTAAAGTATTGGGGTGAATATGCTTGGGTTATTTGCAAATACTATGTCATTTTATATAAGGGACTTGAGCATCCGCAGATTTTGGTATCCACATGGGGTCCTAGAACCAATCTCTCGTGAATACCAAGGGATGACTCTATATAATGATCCAGGCAAAACTTTTGGGCATAGGCTAGTTGTTTAAATGTTCTCTTTCTTGATGCTTATTTGAGTTAGCTGCTCATCGTCCTGAGTTTATTTATCATGGGGATGGCTAAAGAATTTGAATTTTGACTTAAGACGAGATAAAGTTCCTGCTGGCCTGAGGTGTGGACATCTTCTACCAATTAGTTCAGTATTAGGGCATTAAGATATGACTCAGATTACAAAATGGTGTTTTTTTCACATTGGTCACTGTGTGTATGTGTGTGTGTGTGTGTTTCCACATGTCTCAGTAACTATGAGAAGGGAGAGTAAGGATTTTCTGGAGCTAAGGTCGAGGCATTCTAGGGCATTGGTTACAATACCGTAAATCTCATCTTATTTCCAACAGTAATCATGCAAACCACTTCTGGCTTTAATATATTTGAATCCTGACAAGTTTAGGATAAGAATAAATTAGACATGATTGTTAATCACTTTGGAGGCTTATGTAGGGTATATGCAGACCTAAGCAAAAAATTATTTTAGAACCAGTTTTGTCTTAACATATTTTGGAGAATATCCAAGTTTGACTGAAAAACAAAATGCTGAACTAAATTTGTGCTGAAATTGAACAGTTTGTATGTCAATTATCATCAAAATAACGCTCAGCCTTTTTTTCTTTTTAATTCTTCCATTGGTGGCTTAAACCTTCACTTTGTGCATCTCCTCCAACACATTGCTTTGAGTATGGGCTAGTGAACCCTGGGTGGCTTTTTCTTTTCACAAGATTTCAAGCACTATGGACCCTGCCTTGAACACAGTTGCATCTCTGTTTTTTTCATCAACAGTATAAGAGAGCTGTGCTCTTAGAAGAACTGACACCTTTTTGCATTCTATCTCAGTTTATAGAAAGAGCAGATAAAAGATAAAACCAGACAGAGCGTCAGGAGGTTGGTCTATTTCAGCTTGCACAACTTTCTCTTCTGTTCTCCTGTTCAGCTGAACCACCAGGTTTAGTTGGGGCAAGATTGAAGCACATCAAGCAAGGATAGAAGGACTTTAAAAGCAGGTCTAAAGGAGCTCAGAAATTAGCACGAGGAGACTAAGAGATTGGAGAGGAATGTTTTGAAGGAAATTGTATTTCCTTTTCTCTCATTTTTCTTTGTGAGCTTGGGGAAGAGGAGGGGTGTGGAAAATGAGAAAAACTAGGGAGATAATGTTTAATTTTGATCATTAAATTTAAAAATTTTGAAAATGTCACACTGAAAAGAAAATTCTGATCTAATTTTCTCTACTTTGATATAGGAATTCTCTTGCTTCCATTTTTACAATAATAATATTTCAGATGTATATTTTTTGACCATTTTCCTGCTGAGGTATTGAGGGTTTTGTTCTTACCGACAATCACAGTAAAGATAGATAGATTACACATTTTTGCTCTCAGATGCTATTTTGTTATTATAACAAATTCTGAAAACTGGGAGGGTTACCAAAGAAGGAACATAGGAGTAGTAATAGTTCTCACATCTTAGAGTCCCTGATGCACAAGAGTTTTGACATAAACATGTAGATGATGTTTCAGTAGGTGTGCATTTAGAAGATCGTATGGAACAAACCTATTTTATCATATAAGCTAAGTGGCATTTACAAAGCTATTTAATCTGTTTTGAAAATAGACACATCTCATTTTACTCAATAGTGAAACACCAAGAATAGCATATTGTCTGTGTGTATATGTGTGTGTGAGATTATTCTGTATTTTATAAATGGAGGTATATGGTTTTCTGAATTTTATCTTTGATTTAAGGGCTAAAAATCTAAATTTACTAAAAAAATTAGTGCAATTAATCAGGCTCTGAGAAGAAGTTTTATAGAATCTTCTTTCTCTCACTTAGCCCAACAAACTTTTGTGAAGCATACCATCTGCAAGGTGCTGTGGGTAGAAGTAAGACACAGTCTCTCAATGCGTTTACTCTCAAGTTAGGATAACTGACAGATTTGTATAAAACTAACTTTTCATTTCATTCATTGCTTTTAGAAGGCCTAAATAGCATATTTCTATCTACTGTATATATTGCCCAGGACATAGTTTGGTAAGTAAGATAAGATATTTCTTTTTGATTAAATAATTTGGATTGACCTGTTTAGTAGTTTGGAATTTCAGCTCGTAAGTAAAGTGTTATATTTAATGCCCCTCCCCCCAAATAAAAGCAGTCTAAATAAGCTGCATCAAACTTTTGGATCAATTGTTTTGCCTGAATGAAAAAATATATATTTGGCTACTCCCTTCAGTTAAAGTGACCTATCATCCTGGGACTTATGTATTAAATAAGTATGTCTGAGCATCTATTAAGTGTATAATAAGGCTAGACACTGAGGATAAAGTTAGAAATGGCATCAAAAGAACCATGGAAAGGTATTTCATCACTGAAAGTTGCTTAAAATTCACATTAAACTTGTTGGGTATCAGTGAGATTCTAATAATAAATGATGGTCTAAAATATTTATGTCGTTTTGTAAATTAGTCCTTTCAGGGAGGTCTAGTCTATGATTAGCCATTGCTCATGTTTGTAAATCGAGGGGTTCTGTGGATATCTCCAGTCGTATACATCTTTTTTTTTTTTTTAAAGATTTATTGATTGATTGATTTCTATGTTGGGTCTTCGTTTCTGTGCTAGGGCTTTCTCTAGTTGCGGCAAGCGGGGGCCAATCTTCATCGCGGTGCGCGGGCCTCTCACTATCGTGACCTCTCTTGTTGCAGAGCACAGGCTCCAGATGCGCAGGCTCAGTAGTTCGTGGCTCACGGGCCTAGTTGCTCCGCGGCATGTGGGATCTTCCCAGACCAGGGCTCGAACCCGTGTCCCCTGCATTGGCAGGCAGATTCTCAACCACTGCGCCACCAGGGAAGCCCCTGTATACATCGTTATCACTGTCTTAACAAGGCTTATTGTCCACCATTAAAGCCACATTACTTTGAGTTATTGGTTTAATTTCATGGACGTTAGGAGGAAGGTGAGGTGGTTGAATCAGAAAACCAGAGAGTGTTTTTTAGGTTACTAAGTTAAATCTAATATTCCAAAGAAAATATTGCAGAGTATCTCATTTCACTTATTATAGGGATTTCATATACTATACTTATGAGTCCAATAATTTTCAAATTGAAAAATCTGCAAAAAGCCCTCTCCTATCTTTGGTAGTTCTGATATACTTTATAAACTTCTAATACAATCTAAATTTTTAATTAAAAAAACTTCCTGATTAAATAAATAATAATCAAAAAGCTCAATAAGATGTTAACAGAATGAAAACTGTTTCTTGAAAACATTATGCCACTGCTAAATTTCTTTTGCAATTATATGCTATTTTGAGGTGACATTATTCATATGCATTGAATATGCCATTGAATTTGTAGGTGATTTATAACAGTAGGATTGTTTTTACATCATTTCCATTTGTTTCTACAAACTCTTTTGCTACATAACTTCCAGTTAATCTCAAAGTAAAAAGTTCTATATATTAAAAACAAATGGAAAGTCATGCATATTTCAGTAGCCGTATAGTTATATTATATATTCTGACTTTGGTTGTTTACATTATAAGAAAACCCATTGATTACTCTGAATTGTGTCAGCCAAATTGAAAAGTCTAAAGGTATTAAAAATGAAAGACAAAAACTCCCTGCTTATATTCAAATTTCAGCTCTCAAATTAATATATTGTGGCTATTTTTCTTAAAAGAAAAATAAATCTGGATGTGTAAACATGAGACCACCTCAGATAAGTAATCCTGCTGTTGGTTGACTAACGTGCATTTTATTAGCTCTGTAAATGTGAATTTACATAATAGATGCTAATGGTTTTGAGGAAGTTGTTGAGGCCCAACAGGTCAATGATCCATGATGTCTAAATTCCTTAAACACATATTTGCATAATTTACCTTTCAAATATTTCATAAATGCATATTTATGGGATAGACTAGGGTTTAGTATTTTATTTTCAATTTATGCTTCATAGTATAGAAACCACATTAGATTATTGGTTCTTGCCCACAAGCTCTAGGGACATTTGTGACTAGTAAAATTTTCATCAATCAGAAGCTAGCAAACTGGAAAACTTCAAATATTTAGATTCTCTCATTTAGGTACATGTTGTACATAATAATTTTATGAGGTGAGTCAGTAAAAATTTATTTCATACCTACATACCTGTGATGTACACTGTGTTGGAAATTGTAGTTACAAAATGAATAAGGCATTGATTCTTCCATTGCTGAGCTCTCGTTTAGTTGGTAAGTTGGATAGGTGAACTGATAATTATAATAAAGTTTTATTTTTCTACAATTTATCTTAGGAGAAAGGGACATGTATAGAGTAAACATTGATATGTTACGACAAGGTCTTTATTTAAAAGTTGGGTCCTAAGATATGTTCTAGCATCACGAAAACTTCTGCCCTTCCCTGGACACTGCTTGCACCTCCATCTCCATCTCCATCTCCATCTCCATCTCCATCTCCACTGTGAAAATTACCAGCCAGAATGATGAGCTGAACTCACAGTAAAAGCCTAACACACTGTGTTCTCTCTCATTGGTTGTTGTAACCATGGCTCTCCTCATTTTTTTCACGTTGTTAAAAATCTGTCATCAGTTTCTCATAAGTTCAGAGTTTAAAAGCATTGCTTAATTGCTGGTGGTGTTGATTCAGATCACTTCCTTCAATTCTGTTCAGCAGAGTGTAGTCTGGTTCTGATCAATTCAGTTTAAGTCAAGTCCCCTAATGGTCTAGGGTGAGCAGTGTTGGCCTTCAGCTCTGTCATTTTTTCCTGTCATGATTACAGTGGAAAAGCAGGTAAAACTAGCATGCAGGTCTGCAAATGTATTGTCTTCAGGATTTATGTATGTTTAATTTAGGCAACCACTGACCACGACCTTCTTTACAATGTTCAGTTTTTGTGGAAATTTTTTCATTAAGACAGTATTCTAGAAGTTCTTTTTATAATCCTATCTCTTTCTTAAAATTATATGTCTATATCTATATAAGCCCTTAAATATATTTAAATATATTCAAATATAAACATTCACATATATTCATATATATACATATATATCTCAGTCTCTGAGCAGAGCACATTACAGTCAACATAATTTAAGAATATATATATATTTAAATTTTATTTATTTATTTATTTTTGGCTGCGATGGGTCTTTGTTGCTGTGCGCGGGCTTTCTCTAGTTGCAGCGAGCGGGGGCTACTCTTCGTTGAGGTGTGTGGGCTTCTCATTGCGGTGGCTTCTCTTGTTGCGGAGCAGGGGGTCTAGGCATGCGGACTTCAGTAGTTGTGGCACGTGGGCTCAGTAGTTGTGGCTCGCGGGCTCTAGAGCGCAGGCTGAGGAGTTGTGGTGCACGGACTTAGTTGCTCTGCGGCATGTGAGATCTTCCCAGACCAGGGCTCGAATCCATGTCCCCTGTATTAGCAGGAGGATTCTTAACCACTGCGCCATGAGGAAAGCCCCTAAAAATATGTTTTATTCACTGGTTTCTTCATAAACTTTCAACTCTACAAACCCCCATATGCTGAATTTCTTTGTTCCCCACACCCTCCCTACTTCCACCTTCATTTTCAAATTCCAGTTCTTTAAGCAGTGGAAACTTCTAGTGTCTTAATGTGGTTATTGATAAGTTCTTGTTAAACAAATGCTACTGTAACGATTTTTATTTCAAACTGTGTTACATATGTACAGTTCAATTTACCTCAACAAATGTTCTATCGTTTTCTCTTTAGAAAACAAAGTGCCGCATATATTGGGTTTTTAAACTGAATTTAAATCATTGAGCCTTGGTTTCCTCATCTGTGAAAATGTTGTGAAGAAAGACACACTAGGAAGGTTTAGGAAATGTCAGTTGCATCTCCATTGCAGAATTTAAAATTCTGTGCCTGCAGATTTTTGACTTATAAGTGACATTGAAAATTTTAGGATTGGGAACTCTTAGGAAGAATAAGGCATTGGTTTGAAGGTGTCATCAGAAGTTTAAAATCATAAATCCATGTTCCTCTCTTGGTTTCTGGCAACCCGGATGGGGGGCGGGTGTATTAGAATATGATTGCTGTCAGCAAAATGAATAGAGGAGATTTCAGAATGTGAGCGAGAGTACAGGGTATGATTCCCAGTTCCTTGACTAGCCAAGGCCAGGTTAGGTTCCTGACATCTGCTTACTTCATTTTCCTGACTGACCAGAATTATGAAAAGCAATGTCTGTTCTATGACAGAATCCATAGGAACCTGCTGGCTGAGACTTTCTTTCTTATTGCATTCTGCAATATTTACTCTTTATTTTTTCCTTATCACTTTCACATTCTAAACTAGAGATGATGAGACATTGGCAGGTTGCTGCAGTGAAAAGTTTTAATCTTCTGCCACTCTTTAAGCTGTTATTTCAAGATTATATTATTCTCCTGCCATTTACCTTCTCATCTGAATTTCAATTTGTTTGCATGTTTTAGTGCACCTTTTTTGGGGGAGAGCATTTGTGAGAGATCTTTCCAAATACACATTATATGAAATTTCTTTCGAATTGAAAAACTTTTAGGTTGTTTTGGGCACTCCCCACCCCTTCCTGAGCAAACAGTCAGTGGCCAGGAAAGCAGACAAGAGCACATTTTATTGTAATTATTCTTTTGTAATTATTAACAAGGGTGACTTCCTTGTTAATCTCTGCTATGGTACGGTTTGTGTCCCTTGTTTACTTCTGTATCCCATAGAACCTATTAAAGTGCTTGGCATGTATGCATTTAACAAATATTTGTTGCATCCTGGAGGATAGGGGATGACATTTGAAAAAATAAGCAGAATTCCACTAGAAAGATAATGCGCCAAGTATAGATCCTACAAATACAGGCAAGAATGAATGGTTATGGTCCATTGAGGAAATGAGCTTTGTTTAGAATAAACTGTATGGAGAGTCATGGAGGAAGACAAGGATGAACACGTTCCTCTGGGTCAGAGTATGAAGGGCTGGGTCTGCCACGCTAAAGCAATTGTACTCTATCCTTTAGGCCAGGACTTACAGACTTGAATTCCTGTAGATAATATTAAAGAGTGAAGAGTACAAAGTAAAGTATTTCATGTCCTTCTTAATTACTTTCTAAGAATGAACAGTCTGAGCACCATAATGAACAGATCTGATTGGGAGGACAAAAGAGAGTGGTGGGAAGTAGGGCAACACAGAATGCACCCGCTCTGTTTAAAGACAGTGGTGTTACTCAGCTTCTGCCTATGTGGAAATTTGGGCACAGTGTTGTCAGATATTATGCTTTTTTTTTCAAGGGATTCCACAAATCTATAATTTGATACGAAGTGACATGATTTGTAAACTTTGACAACCATTTCAATTTTTTAAAGAATATATATGTGTGTGTATGTATATATAAATACACACACACCAGTGCTGTGAAGACCAAATAAAGTATATCTACAAACTAAATGTAGCTTGAGGGACACAAGTTTGTGACCTTTTTAAGCAATGGGAAGAAAAATGTCTACAAAAACCTCACTACTATTCTGTCAGGTTTGAGGCCTGGTCACTGATCATAGGATCAGAATGCAATAAAATGCAATTGATTATTAAATTGCAGTATAACGTGAATGCCATGGTACCTCTGATAATTCCGAAGGCACTTTAGGGTCTGGTGAAACTCCAGAGTTATAACACTGATAATAAATTTTTGTGTTATAGCACAAAAGTGCAATTGGTCTTATTATAAAATGTCAATTAGTAGAATATGATACATCAACTTTTTATTCACGAAGTCAAAAGAATACTTAAGCATCTACTAAGTGCCAGGCACTGTTCAAAGCACAGGGGATAGAGTACTGACAAATATAGTAAAAATCCCCACCCTCAGGAAGCTTTCATTCAGTAGTGCTTTTTAAAGTTGATGGAGTCATCATATCTATATACAATATCCCATAATCATATGCTTTAAAAATAGCAGTGGTTACTTCAAGTTCTGTTTTGAAAAATAATTACATTCTGTTGGCCTTTCATTAGTTTTCTCTAATGGTGTCCTTGGCCCCAGTACTCAATTCATTAGCTGGTGTTAATTAGAATTCTGGAAATACACTTGAAAAGCCATAACTTTAATTTTATAAATGAAATTATTGGCTGTATGTTCAAATATTAGATACTACACATAATTTATGAATGGCCTCTGTAAGGTGGCCTATAGCTACATGTGATTATGGGAATTTTTGACTTTATTTAGCAAACCATAAATGCCAAATTAACTTATAAAATCCTCAAATTAAAAGATAATTAAGTTTTTGCATAAACTTTTTTCTTTAATAAGGCTAAAATGGATTGGAAACAAAGGAGATTATATGAATAATTGCAACTGGGGGCATAACAGGACAGAATAGTGAACATGGAGCAGTAATAATGGATACATTTCCTCTCTGTTTATGGAAACTTCTTTCAGATTTAAAGATATTTCTTTCAGGTCAAAGGGAGAAATTCTGTAAAGGTACTTCAGTATCCTTACATGGAACTTTCAGTCTTTAGGGGAGAAAAATGAATAAAGAGTAATACTCATAGGTCTATAGGATATATCAATTATCAAGACAGGCCGCAGACATGAGACACTCCTGTGAATAGGTAAAGTGAATTTAGAACCAGTTTGGATAGCTTGGGACCCAAAGTTGTATAAATAGATAAAAATCTTGATCAGATTTTCTACAGCATCACTTCTAGAACTGGGCCTGGCAAAGGGACACAGGAGCCAAGGGAACAGGCCTGGAGCTAGAGTGCAGAGGCAATAAATGAGGAGGAGCAAGACAGGAAGGTCAGAGGCTTGACATGGAAAAGTAATAGATGAACATGATTTCCAAAATGTCACATAGTAATAAGACACACCAAGCCCTTGCCTCACCTCTTCCCAATCCTAGTCTTGCTTCCAAGAAGCAAGCACAATATATGTTTGAATTAGTAGCCAGTTTTTAAATTACACCTGAGTCAGTTTTATGTTGAGCCAATTGGTTTCCTGTGATATTCTATTTTCTTTACCTTTCTTCCTTAGAGTTAATATTAATATTTGAATTTTTCATTGGGATATGTTTCAGTGTTCTCTATTATTAATATGTTTTCTAAATGTTCAACAAAGCTGATATAGTTAAGCATAATGATCAGTTGCATTTCTTTCTTGAAAGGCTCCCTTCTGGAGCCAGCTGTCTTCTTGCCTCAAGGGAACCTACCTCAACATAATAAAGGCCATATATGACAAACCCACAGCAAACATTATTCTCAATGGTGAAAAACAGAAAGCATTTCCTCTAAGATCAGGAACAAGACAAGGGTGTCCACTCTTGCCACTATTATTCAGCATAGTTTTGGAAGTCCTAGGTACGGCAATCAGAGAAGAAAAAGAAACAAAAGGAATCCAAATTGGAAAAGAAGAAGTAAAACTGTCACTGTTTGCAGATGACATGATACTATACATAGAAAATCCTAAAGATGCCACCAGAAAACTACTAGAGCTAATCAATGAATTTGGTAAAGTTGCAGGATACAAAATTAATACGAAGAAATCCCTTGCATTCCTATACACTAACAATGAAAGATCAGAAAGAGAAGTTAAGGAAACAATCCCATTTACCGTTGCAACAAAAAGAATAAAATACCTAGGGATAAACCTACCTAAGGAGGCAAAAGACCTGTACTCAGAAAACTATAAGATACTGATAAAAATCAAAGAAAACACAAACAGATGGAGAGATATACCATGTTCTTGGATTGGAAGAATCAATATTGTGAAAATGACTATACTATCCAAAGCAATCTACAGATTCAATGCAATCCCTATCAAATTACCAATAGCACTTTTCACAGTACTAGAACAAAACATTTTACAATTTGTATGGAAACGAAAAGGACCCCGAATAGCCAAAGCAATCTTAAGAAAGAAAAATGGAGCAGGAGGTATCAGGTTCCCTGACTTCAGACTATACTACAAAGCTACAGTAATCAAGACAATATGGTACTAGCACAAAAACAGACATCTAGATCAATGGAACAGGATAGAAAGCCCAGATAAACCCATGCACATATGGTCACCTAATCTATGACAAAGGAGGCAAGAATATACAATGGAGAAAAGACAGTCTCTTCAATAAGTGGTGCTGGGAAAACTGGGCAGCTACATGTAAAAGAATGAAATTAGAACACTCCCCAACACCATACACAAAAATAAACTCAAAATGGATTAAAGACCCAAATATAAGGACAGACACCATAAAAATCTTAGAGGAAAACATAGACAGAACACTCTTTGACATAAATCACAGCAAGATCCTTTTTGACCCACCTCCTAGAGTAATGAAAATAAAAACAAAAATAAACAAATTGGACCTAATTAAACTTAAAAGCTTTTGCACAGCAAAGGAAACCATAAACAAGGCAAAAAGACAACCTTCAGAATGGGAGAAAACATTTGCAAATGAAGCAACTGACAAAGGATTAATCTCCAAAATTTACAAATAGCTTATGCAGCTCAATATCAACAAAACAAATAACCCAATCAAAAAATGGGCAGAAGACCTAAATAGACATTTCTCAAAAAAAGACATACAGATGGCCAACAAACACATGAAAAGATGCTCAACATCACTAATTATTGGAGAAATGCATATCAATACTACAATGAGGTATCACCTCACACCAGTCAGAATGGTCATCATCAAAAAATCTACAAACGACAGATGCTGGAGAGGGTGTGGAGAAAAGGGAACCCTCTTGCACTGTTGGTGGGAATGTAAATTGATACAGCCACTATGGAGAACACTATGGAGTTTCCTTAAAAAACTAAAAATAGAACTACCATATGACCCAGCAATCCCACTACTGGGCATATACCCAGAGAAAACCATAATTCAAAAATAAACATGTACCACAATGTTCATTGCAGCACTATTTACAATTGCCAGGACATGGAAGCAACCTAAGTGTCCATCGACAGAGGAATGGATAAAGAAGAAGTGGTACATATATACAATGGAATATTACTCAGCCATAAAAAGGAAAGAAATTGAGTCATTTGTAGAGATGTGGATGGACCTAGAGACTGTCATACAGAGTGAAGTAAGTCAGAAAGAGAAAAACAAATATCGCATATTAACACATATATGTGGACTCTCGAAAAATGTTATAGATGATCTTATTGGCAAAGCAGAAATAGAGACACAGATGTAGAGAACAAACGTATGGATACCAAGGGGGAAAAGGGGGGGTGGGATGAATTGGGAGATTGGGATTGACATGTATATACTCTTGATACTATGTACAAAATAGATCAGTAATGAGAACCTACTGTGTAGCACAGGGAACTCTACTCAGTACTCCGTGGTGACCTAAATGGGAAGGAAATCCACAAAAGAGGGGATATTTACATATACGTATAGCTGATTCACTTCGCTGTACAGTAGAAATTAACATAACATTGTAAAGCAATTATATGCCAATAAAAATTAATAAAAAATAAATAATCTGCTAAACACTGTAAAAAAAAATAAACGTTTTCAAAAGTCTTGATCTGCTGGCCAGATAATACCCAATTATTCCCTTTCACGGTTTCCTGGACTTCATGTCTTTTTCTTTCTTGATTTTAACCCTTGTTTTGTTGAAGCACGTCCCCCTATAGCTTCTTAAAAAACTGTAGCAGTTAGTGGAAAGTTTCAGTTTATAGAATGAGGAACAGATAAACTGTTCATTCACCTATTCAACAAATATTTGTTGAGTAATCAATAATAGGCATACACATTCAATCATCAGCATTCAGTAATTTCTCAGGAAAAGTTATTAAGATATAAACCAGAGCATTCCACTTCTTTGCTTCAAACCCTTTTGATGCTTCCCTTCACCCTTGGAATAAACTCCAAACTGGCTCTCAAGGTGCTGAATGATTTGACTCCACTTCTCTGCTCACCCTCCTTTCGTGCCACTCTCTCTCTTGCACCCCATACTCCATCACCCTGGCCATACTTTGGTTCCAGGAACACACGCGGGTCTTCAACATAGCACACCTTTTTCCACTGCCTATGTGCTCTTTCCCTGGCTCCTCACTATTTAGGACTTGGCTTAAATGTTCTCTACTGAGAGAAACTTTCTCTGAACACTCTCTCTGAAAAGGCCTTCTTAATCCACCCTTATCGTCTCTATCACAGTGCCTAATTTATTTCCTTTATGACAATAGTAAACATTTTAATAAATGCATTTGTTTATTGACTTGCTTATTTCCTATCTCCTTCATTGGAATGTAAACTTGATGAAGGCAGAGACCTTGGCTTATTCTCTGTTGTATTTTTGGGGACTAGTGCTGTGTAGGGAATGGAATAGCTTCCAAATGCATAAGTGACTCCAATTGGCTTGAAAAATTGAACTGAAATGACTGGTCCATAGACTGTACTGTTTAGGGAAAAGTGTTTGGAGAAATGAACGTGACTGCTGTGTGCCTAGTTCCTGTGTCCTACCCTGATCTCTCCTCTCGCCCTTGGGTCTGCCACACAGTACCGCATCCCCTGATGGGCCTGACATCCTCTACTCCTCTGTGCCTGACTAATTTCCACTTGACCTCCAAGCATCCCATCAAGTTTCAGTTCCTCTGTGGAATCTATTCTGACATTTTAAGACTGAGTCAGGTGGTTGTTTCCTAAGTTCCTATACTCTCTGTTTTAAACCTTTAATAATACTTAGCGTATGATCAGAATTGCCTCTTGCTTCTCTGTTGTTCATGTAAGAAATAAACTCCTAGAAAGCAGAGAAACCAAACCTTGTTCTCTCTTTTCTCAGTATATACAATGAAGGCTTCAAAGTAAGTATTCAGTTAAAACTTGTTAAATGAAAAAAATGAACAAGTAAATGACTACTGATAGAGAATATACTATAGAGGAAACAATATCTTTAGAAAAAATGTTTTGGAGATAGAATGGCAAACAGCAATCAGTAGAGAGAACATTTAAAAAAATTTTTATGAGGTGATAGGTAGTAAGAACATAGCCCGAGGAAGATGGCAATAATAATTTTGTGTTAGCACATCAGAAATGATGAAATGTATCAATGCCAAGGCTACTTCATTGGCATTTTAGTCTTTAGTAAGTGTGAGAGAGTTCTGATTCTACTGTAGAAAGAGATACTGACTCTCAAATGAGGAGGTTATGCTGATGAACACAGACATACCCATTTACACAGTGGTAACAATTAACATACAGTAGGAAATTTGATGCAGATTATTATTATTACTCTAATATGTGCTGGGCATTGCATTAACGTGCTTACCTTACATCATCTCTACCAGGACAATAACCGAATGTTTTCTCTAGTTTTTAGGTCTCTGTTCCCACCTCTGGCCACCTCAAAGCCTGTACTCTTTCCATCAGCTCCACTACTTGTCACTGTGAATAAGCAAACCAAGAAAACAAACTTCTTCATTGAATTTTAGCACTGAAATAATGTGGAAATTAGTCAGGTGCTGGGGTGCAGAGGTCATGACACACATCAGGGGATGTGGTACCTTTTTGCAGATCTGAGGCGGGAGAGCATGTGGCTTATTGAAGAATATGCAGCTGGAGCCCAGGAGGTCGAGTGGTGAGAAAAGCCATCAGAGTAGGACACAGGAACCAGGCACACAGCAGTCGTGTTCATCTCTTCAAACGATTTTTCCTCAACAGTATAGTCTGTGGACCAGTCACGTCAGTTAAATTTTTCAAACTGATTAGTCTCTCATGCATCAACGAATATCTCTTTGGAATTGGTCCATTTCATCTAGATTATCAAATTTGTTGGCATAGAGTTGTTCACAGTATTTATTCATTGATTGTCCTTTCAGTGTCAGTGGGAATGGTACTAATGTCCCTTCTTTAATTTCTGATATTAAATTTGTGATTTGTGTCCTTTTTTCCCCCTTTTTAAAAAGTTTTCCTGGCTAGAGGCTTATTGATTTTATTGATCTCTTCAAAGCATCAGCTTTTGGTTTTGTCGATTTTCTCAATTGATTTCTTGTTTTCAATTTCATTGATTTGAGCATCTTTATGCTGACAGCATGCTAACTCGAGTATGTATGCTGGTCTTTTGTTTCCTGCCCTGGAGCTTCTCTGACTCAGGGATGCCTATGGGAGCACACCTGACACTCACAGTGAGCAACTCAGAACTGCTGGTGGACAGTTCTGAGATGCATCCTACAGTTCCACGATGGGTTGATCACCTGTTGTCCACATTGGTTTACAATATAATAACACATCATTATACAGACTTGTCTCCCTTCTCTCTTTTACCCTGTGTATCAGTCAGGTTCTCCAGAGAAACAGAACTGGTAGGGTGTGTGTGTGTGTGTGTGTGTGTGTGTGTGTGTTTATGTATATAATATACATGTGTGTGCATGTATGTATATAAATTTATTATAAGGAATTGACTCACATAATTCTACAGGGTGAGTCTGTAGGCTCATGACCCAGGAAAAGCCAATGTTCCAGTGTAAGTTCGAAAGTAGGAAAGAGCTGATATCCCAGTTTGAAGGCACTCAAGGAGGAATTCTCTTGCACTTCAGGGAGGGTCAGACTTCTTGTTTATTCAGGCCTTCAACTGAGTGGATGAGGCCCACTCACATTAAGGAAAGCAATCTGCTTTACTCAGTCTACTGATTTAAATATTAATCTCATCCAAAATCACCCTCACAGAAACACCCAGAATAATGTTTGACCAGATATCTGGGCATCCCATGGCTCAGTCAAGTTGACACATGAAATTAACCATCTCTCCTTCCCTGGTCCTTCACTCCTGCTCCTTAGCATAATTTATGAAGTAATACACTTGCATACCAACCCTGTCCAGGGTTCAGGTAAGACTTGAGCTAAGACATCCGTGTTGTATTTAGTGTGTGAAGTAAGGCTTTGACTAGATGGCTGCTAATACTGGTGCAAGAGATGTTTATGACTATTATAATTGCTATCTGAGTCATTAAGGAATAATAAAATAATGTTGTATATGCATATACATTTTCTACTCTTCTTTCAAGGTCTTTTGAGATGTAAAATTGATCTATGTGAAATAAACTTCTGACATTTTTCCCAGGCATTAAAGCTGGGTGCTCTTTTTAAAGGGAAGGATAACCCCTAAGAACGTTTCTGATTTTCTGCAATCACCCTTTTAATAAAGGACAGTGGAGAAATCATTATATTGTGAGGAGAGGGAGAAAATATATCAAATTCTTTGCTCTAATTTGACATGCTGAGTTTAGCTAAATTTATCCTAAGAATAGCTGCAAAGTGCTGGTTGCTAATAAGACCCATCATTACCATTAATGGCTTGAACAGTCAAATTCACTTTTATTTATTGAATGAAAGCAAAACTGTTAAAATCTTTGAATAAGTCAACATGGTTTAAAGATTTAAAAAACTGTACTACTTAACATGTTTGCATTAGAGGAGAATTTATTTTTCCTGATGGAGAGTAGCTCTGTATGTATGTATATATATATTTACATTTTAAAAAAGGAGCCATACTTTTCTGATTGTATATAGCCTTATTACGTGAAGACTTCAAAATGATATTTATTATGAAATAGAAGTATTGGAATAAATGCAGAAAGGATTACATACTGCTTTTGCCTACACTTGACCTTTCAAGCTGCCCATCAGTTGGACTGATTTTTAGCTCTTAGCAATACTGACAGCCCTCTTGGTGGCTGACTATTGGGACATATAGCAAATCGTTGACACCAGTTAACCTCTGACATTTTCCTTTAAATCATGCAGTGTTATTGCCTATCGGCTGGAGGCAATTCATTTCTATTTCCTGGACTCTTGGTTCTCCCTAGCCCGTCACGCTTATACAGTAGCATTTAAAATTAAAAGAAGGAAACTGTGCTAAATTCAGCTAAATTTTAGGTTTGCCTTGAAAATTTCTGAAGACATTTGATACAAACTGATGTTTGCTGTGTCACTAAATAGAAGTTTACTCAAAGAGGAGAGAGTAGGGGTACCTTTAGGGGAGAGGATGGTCAACCAGGGTGGGGACAGCCAATTGTCTCTTGCTTTCACCTTGGTGGCTCTGTATGTAGAGGATTCTTTCGTACCAGAAGTTCGTGAGAAAGGCTATCAAGCCTCTGATATTTAAAATTTATTCTGTAAATGCTCAGAAGCTGATTAGTATGTCAGGTCCAGGTTGGGCTCTTCAGGGAGAATAGAAAAGGAAATAAACCTCTAAAGTGACTTAGTTCAGTCTTGTTGAAAGCCAATTTAAAATCTAATCTAGATTTGATTAACTGTAAAAGCAAGCTGTGTGACTTCTAAAAAAACATGATTTTAACCCAGACCCACTCTCTTTTTATTTATTGCTGGTTATCTGTTTACACATATTAATTTTTCAATGTTGTCAAGAATTGTGTGTTTACTATATGAATGCGATCGAAGGGTTAGTAGGAAGTACACAGGTTCTGGATTCATTTACATCTGGATTAAAGTTCTGACCCTGTAATTCATCATCTGTGTGACCTTGTGGATATTATTTAACTTATATGAGTTTCAGTTTCTACATCTGTAGAAAGGGGATTAAACTATGTACTTTCCAAGATCACTGTCAAGATTAGAAATTATATATGTAAAATAGCAGGCACAAAGTCAGGGCTTAGTTATCAGTAGCCATTCTAAGGTTTATCATCCAAAGGCTAGACACCCTGGGGATCTTGGGGTCCTCAGAGCTGAGAAACAGAATGGTCTCCCTACTGCATCTTTGTCATGGATTCCAATTTCATCATTAGCTGTACTCTAGTCAGATGAGGGACATCCATGGATGGGCTTTCAGACAGCATGCAGGAGGAGTGAGCTACCTTTAAACCCAGTTCATGGGACTCCTAGCAAGAGTAAAATCCTTTAATAGTGTGGTTTGTAGCTTAAAAAAATTTTTTTTGAAGACTTTTACCTGCTATCTTTGTAAGTGATCTTACATATTAGTCTTTATTGAAGTTCTGCTTTTTATTGATTTTAAAATTATTTATATGTTTGTTTATTCTTCGTGATACATCTCTTACCAACAAAAAGTATAAAGAATGATCATGAAACAAATACTGTGTAGCTACCACGGAACTTAAATATAAAATAAACACAATCTATCTGAAGTTCCCTGTACATCATGTGCCAAACTTTCTCATTCTTCAAGCCAGCTTCAGTCTTATTTTTCAGGTTGATTATGCCTTTCTAAAAAATATTTTTACCACATATAAATATACCCATAAACAATATGCTACTTATTTTTGAGTTTATTAAAGTTTTATAAAAAATAATCATAAATGTATAGTGACTTTTAGCAATTTTTTAAAAAATTCATTGAGATAGTTGAGCTAATCTTCCATTCATCTCTTAATTTGGTGAATTATATTAAAAGATTTTCTAATGTTCATCAAATTTCATGTTTTAATTTAAACTCAACTGATTCATGATATATGCATATATTTGGATTTGATTTACTCATATTTTGTTTAGGATCTTAAAAATATTAGCAGCTTAGATTTACTCACAAATTTTCTTTCTTACACAGGTCTTATCTGTTTTCAAAACCAGGATTTTATTAGCCTCTTTGAAGGATACAGAGAGTACTTCCTTGTTTTTCTTTTTTTTCCTCTGGAATTGTTTGCCTAAATTGTATATTTTCCCTTGAAGTTTGATAGAATTCACCTGCAAAACCATATGTTTATCTGTGAGAGATGTTTAATTACTGAATCAATTGCTTTAATAAATATAGGACTCTTCAGGTAGGTCTTACTTTCTAGAGACATTTTTATAATGTTTTCTAGGAATTTGTCCATTTTATCTAAGCTTTCAAATTTGCTGTCATAAAATTGTTAATAACGTTTTCTGATGTTTAATATGCCAAATCTGTAGTTCTGTTTACTTTCTCATTTATAATATTGTTATTTGAAAATTTTATTTATCTTTTATCATGGTTAAATCAATTTGTGGTGTTGTTGAGACTGACTTTAAATATTTGTCTTCTGTTTTTATTAATTTTGGCCCTTATCAGTTTTTCTCTTCCTTTAGTCTATTTGGGTTCATTCAGTTTTCTTTCTCTGATTTTTTAAGTTAGACAGTTAGTTAATTAATTTCCAGCATTTCTCATTTTTCAATGTAATTATTTAGAGCTATAAATTTCCCTTTAAATACCATCCTCCAAGCTTATAGGTGTAGTTTTTTTTTTTTTTTTTGCCTTTATTTTGTATTTTCTAAAGTCCGCAAGCTCTTTTTTTTTTAACATCTTTATTGGAGTATAATTGCTTTACAATGCCACTCCTAAACTTGGTTTTATGGGATTAAGGTTGTGTTTTCTTTTTTGGTTTCTAACTTAACAACACTGAGGTCAGAAAACATAATCTTTATATTTGTAATTTTGGGAACGTTTCTGAAAATTAGTTTATGGCACACAACATTTTCCTGATGTCCTACGTATGATTAAATGTATGTGATTTCTCCAACTTTTAAATGCAATGTTCTACATCTATCCCTTGAATCAAGCTTGTTAATTATTGAAAGTTAGCTTTACTATTCCTTTTGCTTAATCTATCACTTATTGAACAAAATATATAAAAATCTTCCACTTACACAACGAACTGAACTTTTCTTTGTAGTTTGCTCACTGCTTGTTTAATATGTCTTAAAGTTATATTTTTACATGCATACAAGTTTAGAACTGTTATATCTTTTTGGAAGATAAAATTTTACTAATATTTAATGACTTTTAAAATTTCTAGCAATGTATATAATTTTCTTATCTCTATTTGTCTGATTTTAATATAGTTCTATAAGCTTTTGTGTGACTAGTATTGGCTAGGTATATATTTTCCAAATTTTTTCTTTCAGTTTTTCCATGTTTTATGTTTAAGGTTGGCAGCATGCATGTAACATTTAGTTCCACAGTCTTTATATTTTAACTTGAGTGTTTAATCCATTTATAGTGATTAAGAGTACTTATTAGTAGTAATTATTATATTTATTGGATTAATGATTATTTATACTTGTTTAGTGTGCTTTTCTGTATTTCTGTTTTCATCCCTTCTTAACTTTTTTTCCTGAAGTGATTATAATTTTATTTTTTTCTTATTATTTTTCTTCCCTTGCCCCACCAACTAGTTTGGATATTACTTTATTTTCAATTCTTCGTACAAATTTTAACAGGCATTTTACAGTAGCAATGTTGAGATATAACTCACATACCAGACAATTCACCCTTTAAAGTATACAGTGATTTTAATACATCACAGAGTTGTGCAACCCTCACCATAATCAATTTTATGCTATTTTCATTACCCCCCTAAAGAAATCAATATCCATTAGTAGTCA
Source organism: Balaenoptera borealis (assembly GCF_965194805.1). Classification (NCBI taxonomy): domain Eukaryota; kingdom Metazoa; phylum Chordata; class Mammalia; order Artiodactyla; family Balaenopteridae; genus Balaenoptera; species Balaenoptera borealis. The sequence continues at coordinate 49,560,886 of NC_138877.1, forward strand.
CTTCTGACTTCCCTGGAACCCCACCAACAGTTGGCAACAACTAATATATTTCTCTATAGATTTGTTTATTCTGGACAATTAAATGCAATAAGCAGAATATAATATGTTTTTTAAGATTGACCTCTTTCACTTAGCATATATTGCAAGGTTTATCCATGTTGTATTTTTATTAGTACATTATCCTTTTTATGGCTGAATAACATTTCATTGCATAGTTATACCATATTCTATTTATCCATTCATCAGTGACTGGACATTGGGTTGTTTACGTTTTTAAGCTGTTATGAATAATGCTGTTATGAACATTCATTTACTACTTTTTAATGAGGATTTGTGTTTTCATTCATATTGTAATTCTATATTTAACTTTTTGAGAACTTCCAAACTGTTTCCCAGTTTAGCATTTTTTTAATGGCTTGATGTTGTTAAGCATCTTTTCGTGTGCTTATTCGTCATTTGCATTTCTCCTCTGGAGCAATGTCAAATCTGATCCTTTGCCCATTTTAAAATTGGGTAATGTCTTTTTATTATTGAGTCATAAGAGTTCTTTATATATTCTGATATAAGTTCCTTGTCAGAATATGTTTGCAAATATTTTCTCTTAATATGCCAGTTGTATTTTCACTTCTTGATGGTGTCTTTTGATGCACAAAGCTTTTATTTTTATGGGGTCCCATTTATCTATATTTTCTTTTGTAACATGGAGGTGTCTTATAGCTATAATAGTAGTTGGGTTAGGATCTGGGAATTGAGGATCTTGGACAAATCTCTATTTCTTCAAGACACAATTATTAAGAGGGATAAATGCAAATAAATATATCACACTCCCTGTGGCTTAGTAATTTACAATCTACCTAGGTAGAAAAATATGCATAGTTAAAACATTGAATAAGATTTACATTTATTTAAGCTTTAATACTGGCTCCAGAGTCCCTTGAAAGCTACTCATTAAAATCCTTCCTGCCGCCACCAACCCTAATTAATATTTTATTTATATCCAGTATAGGACTTGGCCGGAACCTTTTCAGAGGTGCTTTCCCAATTTAAAAATGCCTACTTTTTAGCTTTTCAATCGTAAAAGGGATGAGGAATTAGATTTGCATTACTAAAAAGTTCTAATTACCAATATTTGAATCTTATAATTTGGCTAAGATAAAAACAAAATTGGCTGATATTATTTTTACTTTTTAAAATTCTCTAAATTTATTTTGAAAAGCATTTTAATGTCTGTCAAGATGCTCAAATGTAGGAGTAGCTAAGGGAAACAAGTCAGAGAAGTGCCTGATCTGGAGAGATAATTATCTAAGCAAGCTTAGGGATAGTTTGGGAGAGCTGAAAAGAGTGGATTCATAGGATAGTTCTGTAGAGCATGAAAGTAGATATTTTCTTTCACCACTTTTTCTGTAGGAAATTCAAAATTAAATGATTCCCATGGCTAGGTTGGCCACAGGAAGAGAATCAGGCACCTGCTAATCCAGAGTTGACAAAACATTGGATGTTTCTCTGATTACTGTCACATATAACTGATATTTGGCACTAATAGTACTGTGCGGTTCTATTCAATGAGAGTTATTAGACATGGTGGAGTCCAGCGCCATGGAGATAAATAAAGCATGTTTTTTCCCCTCTAAGCTGAATTAGTAGGGCAGAAAAAAAGAGATACCTAAAAAACCCAACTTTAATATGCGGTGATAAGTGCTGGAGAATCTTTCCAGTCTGCTAAGACAGAGTCTTACATAATGTAAGATAGCCATGAGACTGACATTTCATCACCTTTGACATATTCTCTTGGTCAGAAGCAAGTCTTAGGTTCTGCCTGCACCCAACAAGGGAGGATTATACAAAGGCATGGCTCATTGGGGTGGGTCCACCACACAGTGGGGAATGCGGTTTTAGTTTTCTAGGTTCTACAGTATACAAGTTGGAAGAGATGTTGAGAGAGCCAAACTGTTGTACCTTGACCATTGTGTCTCAGGACAGGCAAGTGGTCCATTGTGGCTGGAGCCTGGGACCCTGGGAATGGTTCCCTGTAGATAAAGCTGGACAGGTAGGTGGGAGCCAAGTGATAAAGGGTCTGGAATGTCATGATAGGGGTAAGGAGAATTCAATTCCCTTCAACAGGAAGCCTGTGAAAAATTTAAGCAAAAAAAAAAAAAAAAGGAGAGAGATATAATCAAATCCGAATTTTAGAAACTTTTAAACAAATTCAAATTTAAACTTAAACTTAAGTTTAAAGAAAGTGTATTAGATTTTTATTGCCCTGTAATAAAGTATCACAGACTTAATAGCTTAAATGCACATTTATTATCACACAGTTTTGTAGGTCAGAAGTCTGAGAGGGCTCTCTGGATGGGTACTCTGCTTAGGGTCCAACCAAGGCCAAAATCAAGATGTTGGCAGGGCTGGATTCTTATCTGAAAGCTGTAGGGAAGAATCCACTTCCAGACTTCAGGCTGTTGGCTGAATTCAGTTCTTGAATGAAGGACTTTGGTCCCCATTTTCTTGCTGGCTGTCGGTAGGGAACCTCTCTCCACTCCAAAGAACTTTCAAAGGGTCTCTTTCATCTCAGCAATGGAAAAGTTACCTTGTGCCAAGTCCCTCTCATGCTTTGAATCTCTGTTTTACCCTGTGCTACCAGCTGGAAAAATATACATCTTTTTACAAATGGTATGCAGTATATTTCTATATTAGTTTCTAATTTGGTATCACTAAGTAGTTGGTGACTACCTCTAATCTGTGTAGCTGAAAAAAGGTCTCCAGTCTGGTCTGAATTGTGAGTCCCCCATTGCTCTTCTGCTTTTCCTTTTAGCTGATGGTTCTGGAAGACTAGATTCTGCTTCTGGCCCTTTCATGTCCAATCATGCCCTCTACTTCTACATTTGCTCAAAACACCACTTTTAAGCACCAAATCCCATGGATCTCTTTGCTGTATCCACATGCTTTGCAAAGTCATAGCTGTATCTTTACGTCTTTAAAAATATCTCCTTCTTTATTGCATCCTATAACTCAATAGTAATGGTTTAAAAAAAGTCTTTGCTTTTAAACCAAGAACATTGGCTTTACCTGTAAATATGCACCATAAAGGGAAATGAACCAAACACTCAAGACAAGGGATAGAAAAATAATTTCAAAAAATATATCTAGAAGTCCCCCCTGCTCCCCACCATTTTTCCCAGTCTGCTTTTTATTCTGGCTAGTCTCTTGTGTTCTCATCTTTGTGATTGTTTCCTTTATTTATTTATATTACATAATGGCCCTTCTGCAGACCTTGGAGATCTGTTTGTTGTTTTTATCAACAGTGACTCACAGTGACTTGCACTGTGACCTTGGTTTTAATCGTAAACTCATTCTGCCTGTGGTCTAATTCAAGGAGGCTTTTGTTGGACCTATATATACTTCTGCTGTTTCAGATGGCTGCCAACCTGCAATTGCATTTGTCCACTTTGACAATGTTGGCTCAATAGCAGAGAACCAGCATCACTACTTTATCTTAGTTCCCTATACTCAAGACTCCAGCTCACTTTTCTTTTTAGAGGTGTGGGAAAGCGAGTCCCTGGGGACTCCCCTTCCCTCTAAGTATGTCTAGTGAAAGCCAAGGTTGTTGTGCAAAGTGAGGGACTTCCCAGAACCTTACTGGCCAGAATGCTGCATCGGAATTAGACCTTGAACTGTGCAGATGCGAGGCCAAGATTACATTTCATTTGTAATACTAATAAATATATTTTCCTGGCTGCAGCAACTCAGATTTTTTTACTTATTTATCACTTCATGCCCATTGATTTTTGGGTAATGGTAGCAGAAGATATATGATTACTACCGTAATGTTGATCAAAGCATTGAGGTTAGTCGGGCTTCCAGAAATTGAAGAGAGTGGAATGTATATTTTATTTTACTTTTAATAAGGAATAGGATAGTACAGACAGGAACACTTCATATTCACTAGTAACACGAAAGCTTTTTATTCATGGCGAATTACATTCCTAGAGAAGTATTTAATTAGGAATAATTATTCTGACTCTGATTTTCTATAGAAACAATGTTATATGATGAATAATACTGCATATTTTCTATTTAAAAATGTTTCTCAGTGACACATTTATGTGCACCTAACATACTGAAGCTAGAATTTGACTTTTGCTCTTTTGTGATTGTCTATGCACCTTGTACATTTTTTTTTAACATCTTTATTGGAGTATAATTGCTTTACAATGGTGTGTTAGTTTCTGCTTTATAACAAAGTGAATCAGCTATACATATACATATATCCCCATATCTCTTCCCTCTTGCATCTCCCTCCCTCCCACCCTCCCTATCCCACCCCTCTAGGTGGTCACAAAGCACCGAGCTGATCTCCCTGTGCTATGCGGCTGCTTCCCACTAGCTATCTATTTTACATTTAGTAGTGTATATATATATGTCCATGCCACTCCCTCACTTCGTCCCAGCTTACCCTTCCCCCTCCCCATGTCCTCAAGTCCATTCTCTACATCTGCATCTTTATTCCTGTCCTGCCCCTAGGTTCTTCAGAACCATTTTTTTTTAGATTCCATATATATGTGTTAGCATACAGTATTTGTTTTTCTCTTTCTGACTTACTTCACTCTGTATGACAGTCTCTAGGTCCATCCACCTCACTACAAATAACTCAGTTTCGTTTCTTTCTATGGCTGAGTAATATTCCACTGTATATATGTGCCACGTCTTCTTTATCCATTCATCTGTCGATGGACATTTAAGTTGCTTCCATGTCCTGGCTATTGTTAATAGGGCTGCAATGAACATTGTGGTACATGACTCTTTTTGAATTATGCTTTTCTCAGGGTATACGCCCAGTAGTGGGATTGCTGGGTCATATGGTAGTTTTATTTTCAGTTTCTTAAGGAACCTCCATACTGTTCTCCATAGTGGCTGTATCAATTTACATTCCCACCAACAGTGCAAGAGGGTTCCCTTTTCTCCACACCCTCTCCAGCATTTATTGTTTGTAGATTTTTTGATGATGGCCATTCTGACTGGTGTGAGGTGATACCTCATTGTAGTTTTGATTTGCATTTCTCTAATGATTAGTGATGTTGAGCATTCTTTCATATATTTGTTGGCAATCTGTATATCTTCTTTGGAGAAATGTCTATTTAGGCCTTCTGTCCATTGTTGGATTGGGTTGTTTGTTTTTTTGATATTGAGTTGCATGAGCTGCTTGTAAATTTTGGAGATTAATCCTTTGCCTTGTACATTCTTAAAATAATTATATATGAGTCTGTCTCCCTAATTAAAGAATTGTCTTGAAGGCATGGGTTATATTTTATTCATCTTTATTTATTTATTCATATTTATTCATATTTTATTCATCCCTAGTACTTTTATGTCCCTCAATCACAATGCCTGGCATACGATAGTTATGCAATAATTGTTTGTTAAATAAAAAGCCCAGGAAATACCTGGTTAGAAAATTTTTCTTTAAAAAAATGCTTAGGATAAAAAAGGAGGGACTTTATTAGTTCTAACCACACTGTTTCTCTTAAATAACAAAATTACCTATCTTTACAATACTTCTTTCCTGTCTTTAGCCACTGTAGTTCTGATTATAAATGTAAAAAATGAATCTCAAAGGGGAAGTTGAATCAGGAGGAAATAGAAGTGTTCTGAGGGAGAAGTAGAAAAAACTAAAGTTCAACTAGAATTGTATGAATAAGTGATTCAGTGAATAGTAATAGAAAAATAAGAATGTTGATACAACTTTGATATTCTTTCTAAACATAAATTTTAGTTACCTCATTAAAGAGTTGTGGTCAGTGGAGGGACAACCGAGACCTGAGCCAAATATCAGCTGTGGAACTTTAATCATATCTCAGAAATCAAGACTTTTGTTTTTATAAATATGAGGCACCTGTGAAGCACTTTAAAAATTCCTGTGGTATTCACAGTCTTGCTGTTTTCTGGTTTGTGTCAGTGGAAAAGTCTCTTAAAATTTTCCACTGTGAAGAAAATTTACCCAATTGCTGTCAAACTTCTGTATTTTTTGCACCTCATTTTCAGCTCTGCACACTCAAGCAAGTAATCTGAACTCCAAAGTCCTCCTTTTGTGTGTTTTCAGGACATGCTTTCTGCACAAAGAATCTAATTTCAGAGACTCTCTTGGTAGAGCAGAATAATGATACCCAGGGTGGGGAAAAGGGTTGAATGTGATTTTGTTCTGGAGGAAACACCAGTTGCTAGGCAAGTACATAGCTGCTGCTGTAATTAGTTTCTAGAACAATAGCAGAAGTTACTAATTCTTTATCTTCTCAATTAAGAGTTCTTGATGTGTTGTTCAGATGGTAGTTGTAATTGTGTATATCTTGTAAAAAATTCACCCTATCTGAATTTGGATGCAAGTTCTGAGACTCTTAAAGAGTCTATCTCCAAAGACAGTGATCTGGTTAACTTATTTCTTAGGTATCAAGTACTCTGCTTAATAAATAATCTTGGTCAAATATTATTTCTCCTTTGTGTCTCTTTAAACTCTTTTGCCACTTTTCCTCATCAATTCACGGAATCCAAGAGTTGAAGGGAGCATGATAGATCATATAATCCAGATTCCCAGGAAATGCAGACTTTGCTCTGTCATAACTCTGACAACTTCTGCTTTACACAGTAATGAAACAGTCTCCACCCTTAATCCATTCTATGGAAATGTAGTATTAAAAATTTAAAAAATATATCTAAGCTTTAACTATAAGCTGCCCCTCCCCAGCTGTCACCTATTTATAAAGTTGTGCTTTGTATCCTGAGACTGCTAGTCAAGTTCCTCTTTGATAGCTTTATATAATCATCTACCTTTACCCTTCCTTCCCATACAGTCACAGATGGTTGGTTCTACTGACTCTCACTTCTTGTAAAATAATATAAGCCAAGGTGATGTGTCAGCTGTCAAGTGATTTTTGAATGGAGGTTATTGTTCTTTGCCATTAATATAGAATAAGGTATCAGCCTCTTTAATCTTTAGGTTTATACTTTTTTATGAGGTTTTGATCTCCCTGTTCTTTGTCCTCTTAATTATTAGAAAGAGATGAGAATACACACTACTGTGTATAAAATAGATAATCAACAAAGACCTACTGTATAGCACAGGGAACTATACTCAATATTTTGTAATAACTTATAAAGGAAAAGAACCGGAAAAGGAATATATATATATATATAACTGAATCACTTTGCTGTACACCTGAAACTAACACAACATTGTAAATCAACTATACTTCAAAAAATGTTTTAAAAAAAAGAAAAAGAAAAAAAAGAGAAAGAGATGAGCAGTTATTATTTTGCTCTTTGTCCACTAGACCAAAGGACTTCAGCTTTTGTTTGTAGTAAGTAAAAAACCTTAAACAAGTTAGTAAGGATTTAATTTTCTGAATCTAAGTTATATTTATATAAATATAAACATAGTATTAGTATATTGTAGGCCTTTTCCCTTAATTTTATTCTTTCCAATTCATTTTTTACTTATTTGCAACTTAAAAATAGATAGGAAAGAAGACTGGGGCAAAAAACCCTCTATTTTTGATTCTCAAAAAAACATTTTTTGGTAGATATTTTTATTTCCACTTAACAGATAAGGAAACTGACTTTCAGAGAAGGTATTAAATTTACCTAAGTTTACATATCTAACAAGTGACCTTAAAAAAAATCTTCACAAATAGGAAACAGAACAGTAATACAACTAGAAAGCCCATGAAACAACACTGACATAAGCAAATAATATACTCAGGTCAAGATTTTAATAGATCTTGGGGAAAGAAACAAATCTAGGATGAGATAAAAAAAGAAATATTCAGTATTATAAAGCTATAATTAACAAAATTATTCAGTTAAAAATTAAATCAATAATTATTTCTAGAAGATTCCATAAAGGAAAACAAATGAGAAGAGGTAGGAAAGTGCCATCTTGAATACTGGACTTCATGAAACAGTTCAGTTAAAATTGAAGATAATGATAGTAATACTTAATAAATAGTAATACTACATTAATAAATACTAATACTAATATAAATATACTTAAAGAAAATACTTAATACCTGTGTCATGTTTATAATTTACAAATTTATTTCTCATGTTACTTTATTTATGATCAAGTTAATAATTCCAAAGAAACATGTGAATTTAAAATGGTTGAAGCAAAATTAGTCAAATACTGCATGTGTGATTCTTGATATAGAGACATGTGTTCAGTGCCATTTTCCCATGACCTCCAGGATAGATAGTCTGGTGACTGCCAGCCAACAAGTGTACATGTAAGAAAGAGCTAGAAAAGGATTCAAGATAATATTGAAACCAATTTAAGAGAATCTGATAGAATCCATTTTTTAAAAATAAAAATACGTGTATATATCATATTATAGCAATAGGAAGAACCTGCCCAACGTAGGAAAGAGCATGAATTTGAAGTCAAGAAAGTTTGACTTCTGATCTTAACTTATTCTTTAAAAGATAGAACCAAACATTTCAATTCTTTGGTCTTTATTGATCTGTAAAATAAGGGGTTTGGATAAGGTCAGTGGTTCTCAGTTGGGAGACCCAACCTAACACCTTGAGGTGCGTTAGGAACGGTGGGTGCTTTCATGTAGAAAACTCTGGAGCAGTCAGTCTGTGGCACAGGGAACTCCTGGTATTAAGTGCCTCGCAGAGTTCTGTGGATCATGCTACTCACAGCCCACTTATTCAGGAGTTATTCATCTTTACTCATTGACTTTCTGAAGAAGGAAACCACAAAACAGCTTCTAGTTAGAGAAATGGTAATTTTTTTCCCTAAGTTTAAGGGGAGCTAGGCAGATTTCTTAAAGGAACTACCTTAAATAATCAGATGTTTTTATTCAGAGGAAAGACATCATATATCTACACTGTGAGACATTCCAGTGACTTGAAAGGAAGGACGACCTAAAGCAAATAGGGCCAAATCCCTAAAATCAGTGCTACCTGAATAATTTTAGTAGACCAAGATACGTACGTGGTCATTGCATTGAGCTAAACCTAAGTGATCAGTTTTCTGTGGTTATTTAGTTTTATAAATTTCCACTTAAGATTTCTAAGCCAAACCATTTAGCCTTGATAAAACCTTCCTTAAGAGAAACACAAAAGTATTTTCAAGCACCATTGGCTTTTACTTGGGTTTTCCAAACAAAACTGTTTACTAAGAATTAAACACTTTATTTACACTCTCAATGGATAGGTTAAGCTTTATCTGACGATGCTGGAAAATTCTCAGGAAGTGCCTCAAACAGAAATGATACATTTTGCTCTATTTTAGGATTATTGCTGAAGTCACAAAGCATCATGGTGTTTGAGTTTGGAATGTTTCCTGTGCTTTTATCCTTCCTGAAGTACATCAAACAGAAATGATACAGAAAGACTCTCCAGCATCGCTCAAAGCTGCTGGAATATCTACTAAGAAATTTTTGGTTACTAAAGGTTGCTTCCCCAGTTTTGGAAAAGAAAAAGTAATTTGGGATAAGTCAAGATAAGCATCTAGCCTTGGTAGAAATCTACATGAACCAAAATACCAACTTCTAGGAACCTTACACTTTGAGAATCATACCATCTCAGCCAGCAGATTCCTACCTGTTGAATACAGCTTGGTGAAGAAGCAACCATTATGTCTGTGAGAACTGAGAAAAGAAAGTTTCATAAATTTAAAGTGATTGGTCAGGGTGGAGTATAAAATGTCTAAAAGAGAAAGTGAAATTAAAAAAAGTCTGCACCCTCCTAGGTTTTGTATAATGAGGATTTTGAGAGCAATAGATAATCATTGTGTAATTGGTTTCATTTTTAGGTAACTTGAAATACCAGTAGGAAAAACAGGGTTACCTTTATTTTTAGAAAGTGAATGTTTTTTGAAATGGGTTGAAGTGTTTCTTATAAATTGGATGGAAATTATGTCTGAAAAATGAGATGAAAACAGTGATTTAGCAGCAACACGCTTTCTCAGCTGCACCTGTGCTCAGTTGCAAGCAGCATAAAGTGCCCCAGGAAATAGCATCTATTTACCACTACAGTGGAAGAAGGGAAGCAGGGCAGTCCTCTGGCAAAATTATAAAGCACAGAGAGTGAAATTAAAAAAAACCTTAAACTTCTTTTGATGTATTGGGAAGACCTCTTTATAGATTTTTTTTTTAAAGGAATTCCTTTATTTTTATTATTTATTTATTTTTAGCTGTGTTGGGTCTTCGTTTCTGTGCAAGGGCCTTCTCCAGTTGCGGCAAGCGGGGGGCCGCTCTTCATCGCGGTGCGCGGGCCTCTCTCTATCGCGGCCTCTGTTGTTCCGGAGCACAGGCTCCAGACGCGCAGAGCTCAGTAGTTGTGGCTCACGGATCCAGTTGCTCCGCGGCATGTGGGATCTTCCCAGAGCAGGGCTTGAACCCGCGTCCCCTGCATTGGCAGGCAGACTCTCAACCACTGCACCACCAGGGAAGCCCAAGACCTCTTTAAAAAATAGCATTCTCTCCATTGTCAAGGCTCCCTCACTTCCTTAAAAAATACCCAGAGGTGTCCTTCCATCTTCCACCTCCTAATTTGTTATTTTCAATTTCGTGTGAGTGAGTGTGAGTTCCATGTATTCCTCTTACTGTAGAATACTTGTATTTGCAACTATTTCTCTGAACCTCATACATTAGGATGTAAGGGCCACTGAGACAGGTGATATTTTTTACATTTTTTTCACTGATGTATTCCTCAGAGCTCAAAAGCATTTGCTGAGTAGACTTGAGTCTACGATGAAATTATTTAGAGGTAGAATGCCTGACTGTCCATCATCTGGTTTGGCCATTTTAGGAGTTGGGGGTGAAGAAAAGAAAAATTGAGGTGGACCATCTTAAGCCACTTTGCAACTAGATAAAGTGAAATCAGCTCCATAAATTGTAAGTTTGATTTGTTCTGCCACACAGTGTGGTTTATTGAGATGCAAAAGAAAAGCTGTGGACATGGCACCCCCTGGTGGTAAATGTTCCCCCGATCTCAGTGCTCCTCTATCATGGGGCACAGGGCCTATGACATGGGCCACTGAAGACCGGAATCTTTAGATATACCACATCTCCTCTGTTTTGCAGGTCACTGGCATTACACCTCACTCCTGAACCCTGGAGATGCCCTAGGTGAGAAAATCCCCATGGCGGCTCATTCTAGGCCCCTCCCTTGCACGTCTCTGCATGTTCCCTGTTTCCATTTACATTCTTCTTCCCTGCTCCTGCAAGGGTCATGCCTTCTGTCCTGATGGCTCCCCTTCCCTTCTTCTGCTAGAAAGTCCCCAGGGCTGGGAAAGAAGAGTATGATCTCATTGCCAGGTATATATTGAATATTCCATCTCTCTATCTCAAAGTTTTCATCAAACCTTTCAGCACTATTGCACATAGTGATTATATATATTGTGGCTTCTGTTCCTTAAGTACGCATTTTAGAAAAAATACTATGAGTTTCAATCTTACAACACACTTTCAAGATGGGCATTTTTATTAACAGTTGAGGAGATTGGGACAGAGAGAAGTTGCTGGTTATACTCCTTAGATGTTACATGAGTAGTCACACTAATTATTAGTCCAGCGGACTTTGTTCAGTCCTTAAACCAAACAGGAGAAACATTGTCAAGAGCTTTTTTTAATGTGTAAGAAAGTTGGTTAGATTTCTTACAAAAATTTCCACTTGGCAGATCAAAAAACCTGAATTAATTGGTTTTTAACTTGACATTCTTAAATTGTGCTAGATAAAGTCAAAATACATATATAAAAATCAGAAATTCTTCCTCTTCAGAAGCTTGTATGTAATTATAAAGCGAAGTGATTGAATCGTCTTTTAGTTTCACGTTTCCATTCCTTTTCCTACATTCATGTTCTGTGTCAGTTCATCCATTTGGAACATAGCTCATTCTGTGCCAGCATCACACTACTCTACTGTCACCGTATAAATTCCATCCTGTTTGTTCATTCCCACAGTTACTTGATTCCATGGGGGACTATTTGAGGTAGTGGAAACCCAAGATTCCAAACTGGAGGCCAAGGGCGTACACCTGGCCTTTGAGGACCCAGATATCACTTTATTCTAAAAATTGAGCCAACATTTACATATTAGGAGAGTTCTCCTAAAAATCCTGATTTCTGGATTCTTTAAAAAAATCTAGGCACACTAGTTATAGCTGGAAATGAGTATCTGCTGCCTTGTTTAATCAGGTATGTTCTTTCCAATCAGCCATAGTCTCTGTCACTCCCTATTGTATTTCTGATGCTGAGACAGAGTGTCCGTTTGCAGTTTGAAAAAAGAATGACACTGGAATGTTAGAATTCTTGCATTAGGTCCACCCCGTTCTACTCCACTCCACTCCACCTCACCCTATAGATACCAATGTCTGCAAACTCTGCTGTAGCCATCTCTGCCTCTGGAAAGAACTAGTCAGTTGGTGCAGTTCTTGTCATTTGTGAGCTCAAGGAGACCCTTCTGAAATGCTGTTTCACCCGCAGGCAATGCAGTCATCTGGAGACCTTCACTAAGAGAAAAGTCATTTCTTAGGACTAGGATTTGATCCCACCTTGTACACCAATGATACAAGATCAAATCTCCAAAGAGCACGATTTTCCTCAGAGCTGTGTATTTCATCTATTTCCCACGACCTCTAGAATCTCAGAAACCTCACAAGTGGTTCAGGATGGTGTTTGAGGATCCACATACTTATGGTTAAGGACCTTGCTCAAGGTCACACAGAGGCAGAACCAGTATTGAAAGTCAGGTCACCGGCACTCTAAATCACCAGGCTTGGAGCTCCAGAAATATTTGTCAAATACATAAATGAGTCTATAAGATGATACATAATGTTATTCATATCATGTAGTTATAAAGGTTAAGTTAGAACCTCAGAAATTTGAGAATTCCCTTGATTTCTCTTTCTCCCTATCACCCATCACTAGTCTATTTCACTTTCATTATACATCTCAGATCTGTCCATTCCCTCCATCTGCATGGTCGTCACCTGAGTCTGAGAGGCACCCGTCTCTCAGGTGGACAGGTATGATAGCATCTTCACCGGTCTCCGTGCTTCCACTTTCCTGCCCTTTGCAGCCTATTCTCCACATTGAGGCCACAGTGCACTTCGCGCTGCTCTTATCTTACCATAAACGAGATCTTGTCACTCCTCTGCTTAAACCCTTCAGTCGTTTACATAGTGACCTCAGGAAAAATGTCAGAATCCTTAATGCCTTTCAGAATCCAGCAAGGCTTTGTCTGCCCTGCCTCCGCCTGGTCTCCATCCTCCCCCAGAATTGTGCTGAACTTTCCCTAGAGCAGCCCCTTCTGTTTTAGGGCCTTCCCACATATATTCTTACCCCTGTTATTTGCTTATTTAACTCAGACTGATCTTTTCCAAAATTCCGTAGAGAGATTCTTCATCACCCCTACTTAGTTCTTTGATACACACACACACACACACACACACACACACACACACACACACACACACATCTTTTCTCACTGTTTTTTGTTTTTACTTCATGTTAATTCTCACTGTTTATAGCTATATAATTAGTTAATTGTGTCACTATGTATTGTCAGTCCCCTGAACAGGGACACATCTCTGCTGTTAACTTTCAGTGCTACAGCACTAACCACATACCATGTTCCTAATAAATACTTGTTCTGTTAATTTGCATAAGATATACACAGGGACATAGGCTTTCCAGAAGGGCAGGAGGCAGGGATGTAGGTAAGGTACCTGGAGCAGACTGATTTTTTTTTTCCTCCAGATAAGGGTGTGGCCTTGTTGATTCTGAGTTTGCTCTACGTTCAGGAGTACGCAAACTTTGACGACATTTGTTTTTTAGTCGAAGTGCTTGATAATTAGCAGAGCATCTCCCAGAATGATACAAGCTCTGACTAGAAAAGAGCTTGGCACAGCAAAATTGGGTAATTTCTTGGATCGTGCCAGGGTCATTGCAAATGGAGGGAAGTAAAAACAGTTGAGGAAATACAGCTGAGTTGCTGTGAGGTTAGCTGTAGGCGCTGAGAGTGGCCAAATCAAAGCTGACTCTCTTGTTCATGGCTTTTCTCATTTAATCTTCAAAATTCCTTAATGTAGGTAATATCGTCTTCATTTTATAGCTTGGGCTGCATATTCAGCGTCCCTGGCAGCCTTCCTTTCCATTGGAGAACCAGTAGCTGGGAGGCCCCACTGAGCTAGACTGTCTTTCTGTTCTGTGTGCCCAGGTCACTTCTGAGACGTTTACGATCCCTTCGCTAATTAAGATGGAAACCTAATTCAACCTACAGGGTATATTAGAGGTGAGCTAGGGAGAAGACTGAGGTTGTCTTCTCCAGCTATTCTGTAACCTGTGTGAAACTCTGAAGCAGAAAAAAAAAAATCTAAAAACTGTTACCTGAGATATAGTAAAAGTCGAAAACATAACTATAATTATTAGGTTGTACACTTCTCAGAGTAACAGTACCCTACTATTAGGAAGAAAAAGTACTTGCTAAAATATGCAAATCATAAAAATTGTTTTTCATTTTCCTGGTACATAGAGCTGGGAGGTATTAGGTGGCTTTGAAAGTTGACATTTCCTTTCTGTTCTAAGTGACACATTATAATTTAACCTGTTGCTATGCCCCAAATTATTCCCAGCTGATCTTGGCTGTGTGCATACAAGAGAGTGAGCAGAAATTTGAGGATTAATCTCTTCAAAATTCTTAGGGACTACATGACTCCTATAAAGTTCCTTGTGAGTTTCTTGATTTGTTTGAAAGTCTTTAGAATGAATGTGTAGCCTTGCTTAAAAGAATAACACACTTAGTTAAGAATACTAGAAGATAGCATTTTTTTTTTTTTAGAAAATTTGCTTCTAGAAGACACCATTGTTAACTGCTAAGAAAAACTAGGTTCAGCAACACTTGAATGAACACATCTGTAAACAGTTACCTGTGACCATGTATGATAAACCCAACTACGAAGATAGGAGTAAAGTAAAACTTTCCTTCATAGGTATATTGAGAGAAACAGAAGTTTTTGGTCAGGTCATTGCTGTACGCACATGAAATTTTTGAAATGATCATGTCCAAATTCAAAATTGGAGGCTGTGGATCCTTGAAAAAAAAAATTTCCCCTAGCCAATTTTATATACTGAATTGACTGACATTCTGTCAGTATACCTTGCATATATGATGACACAATCTGAATCTAAATCTTCGATGGGTTTTGCCAGTAGTGAGCTCTGTGCATCTGAGCAGCAGATACAAGCAGCCCCAGTGTAGTCTTCACTTAGCCATCTAGGGACATCCTTACGTGTTGCATAACAGTCATGAATAGTCAGGGTGCAAATTTCCTCATGATCATTCTTAAGGAAACACATTGTGGATAATAGTCAAAATGAAGTGAGGCAGGAATGTTAGATATTTCCTTTTTAAAAAGGATTCATTTGAACAGCAACAAAATTGGCTCAATTCTTGTGTATTTTTCCTCCACTGAATTCTTCTCTTAGTGAGGTCATTGCTAGGTTTTAAATGGTGTTCATGAAAAGCTATAATCATCTTTTGTGATTATAAAAGTAGGCTGAAATGCAGAGTTGAAAATAATAATGTAAGTAGGAAAATATAGGAAAGCTTGTGAATAAGACAATCACTTGTGGTTCTGAAGAGGGTTATTATTTATCCGCTGATCAAAAAGGCTTTTATTACACTGAATAACACTTTACTTGTGGGTCCACCTAGATTCCTGCTGAATCAGTCACAGAAAAGAAGTGAACTTTTATGCGTACTCTATGGTGTACTATTTTGCTTTATCATGAAAAATAACCCTTAAAATCCACAGGTCTACTCTTTGAGTTTTAACATGATTCTACTGAAGCTGTAGGATGCCCAGGCTTTGGCCACCTGGGAATACGAAGTGGTTGTGACCATCTGAAGGTACAGTTGTGCTAATATGCTGTCTAGGAGGAAGAGACATAAGAAATGTGCCCTTATTCTTAAGACGCTCACGTTTTGATTATGAGAGAATTTGCCTCATCCTTGCATACACATGCTCTTGAGCTATCCTTGAAACAGGGATTAATTATCTAGTTAGGGTTCACTAGGGGAGAAAAAAACTTCGTACATATTTCCACATTCTGAAAATCCTACAAATTAAGGAACCATAGAATGTCAGAAGCAGGAAGAGACATTAAAAACCATTCTAGTCTATCCCCTTAAAGTGCCAATTGGGGCCGTCATCCCTTTGAAACATTATGAAGGAATATTTTAGGGAGTTTTTCAAAAAGGAAATTAACAAGTTATCTGGGATATTAATTTATTTCACTTGAGCAATTTTGAAGCAACCCAAATGTCTAGGCCAATTTTGAATGCCAAGGACAAGCAGAGATTTTAATCAAAGAAACTTACGTCTTTGACCTTATTTTGTTGAGCACAGAAGAGGAAACTAGGGAATTAACCTTAGAGCAACAGGAGTGAGAATTATGTCTGTACATTTCTCTGGAAAGTTTAGTCCATGAAATTTGACTGAAGAGCTGGCATAATTGACACCTTTAATTAGGAAGTTATAAAAGAACTTGCATTCCATTTTTATACATGAATTCAGAAACATTATATTTTTGTGGAGTGAAAACTTTTAATAACGCAGGAGTGTGATTTGCATACCAGTCCTATAATGTGTTATTATCATTCTGCTAACAAAGAAGAGGACTCTCAGAGAGGTTAAATAATCGTCAAGGTTACAGAACTTCTGAGTGGCATAGCTACCATTTGAAACTAAACTTGTCTGATCTCCAAAGCCAGAGCTCAGCCTACTGACTACGGCCAGCTTGTTCCTAGCATCTAATGGGCAACATTTGAAAATGGCGTGGACACTGAAATCTGTAAAGAAAAAAAGAACAGGGGACTTCTCCCCCGACCCCGCTTCTTATTCTGTATGGCAGGGGACTCTTGTCCACTTGCCCTGAATCCTGGCTGAGGGGTATCAGAGGAGGAAAAACATGATAGCAACTCACCACAAAATTTGGTGGTATTCTGAACTCTGGTCTTGTTCCCAATCCACCTGCTATTCTTCTCTTTTTAGAGTCCTAAACACCTGTTCCAGTTGTTGTGTTACCTCTGCATGTAACAGCTACGCAACAGTAAGGGAGACAAGATGGTGTGTGCTTACTCCATCTTATACAGAACCAGACTTCCTTTTTATTTATTTATTTAAAAAATTTTTTAAACTAAGTTAAATTTATTTTATTTATTTATTTTTAATTTTTATTTATTATTCATTTATTATGTTTATTTTTGGTTGTGTTGGGTCTTCATTTCTGTGTGAGGGCTTTCTCCAGTTGCGGCGAGTGGGGGCCACTCTTCATCGCGGTGCGCGGGCCTCTCACTATCGCGGCCTCTCTTGTTGCGGAGCAGAGGCTCCAGATGCTCAGGCTCAGTAGTTGTGGCTCACGGGCCCAGTTGCTCCGCGGCATGTGGGATCCTTCCAGACCAGGGCTCGAACCCGTGTCCCCTGCACTGGCAGGCAGGTTCCCAACCACTGCGCCACCAGGGAAGCCCCTAAATTTATTTTTTATACAGCAGGTTCTTATTAGTTATCTATTTTATACATATTAGTGTATATATGTCAATCCCAGTCTCCCAGTTCTTCCCACCACCACCACCACCACCCCGCCACTTTCCCCCCTTGGTGTCCATACGTTTAGAACCAGACTTTCTTAAATGAATTTAAAATACACAGAAATAATAGAAGGGGAAAGATCTGGGAAATAGTCTGGTCCAAGCTTCCAGACTAGCAACTTCTTATTCTAAGAAATCTCTAAGGAAGAAGTTTTCATATCCTTTCCCAGCTCCTTCCAATGTGAGGTCACTTTGTTGGGTAGAAAATTCCATAGATAAGGATGGAATCTTCTTTATCGGTAAAGGGAATTCTTATTTAACATTTCATTTAATACAACTCACCAAATTTTGAGTGCCTACTATAGTTGAAAAACCATTATTTTGAGAGATGGAGAACATGCTGGTGGTCAGCCTCCCCTTGTCCCTCCCTCACTGGTATCACCACTTCTTCCTCAGTGTTAAGCTGGACAAGCTAATTTGGCTTCTCTTTGAAATTATACGTACTTATGATCCAGCAACTTCGTCCCTTAAGAGACGTTTCCTCACCCTGTCTTCAGCACCTAGCAGGGCAAAGGACCAATAAGTGCTCCTAAATGTTGGATGAATTGTCTTGAGGCTGGAAACTTTAGAAATGTGGCCCTCAATTTAAAGAAACTTAGGAAATATGAACATTTTTAAAAGAAAGAACATATGGAGACTTTTCCAGTATCCTTTCCAATACAGACTGCACTCTAGAAACTTTGCCTTTTCATTAGAAGTCTCCTTTCTCGGGGCTTCCCTGGTGGCACAGTGGTTAAGAATCCACCTGCCAAGGTAGGGGACACAGGTTCAAGCCCTGGTCCGGGAAGATCCCACATGCTGCGGAGCAACTAAGCCCGTGCACCACAACTACTGAGCCTGCGCTCTAGAGACCACGTGCCACAACTACTGAGCCCGCATGCCACAACTACTGAAGCCCGCATGTCTAGAGCCCGTGCTCCACAAAGAGAAGCCACTGCAGTGAGAAGCCCACACACTGCAAGGAAGAGTAGCCCAACGAAGACCCAACGCCGCCGAAAATAAATAAATAAGATTAATATATAAAAGAAGTCTCCGTTCTCTAATTTTTTCAGAAGGTGTAGATATTTTGTATTTTCATGTTTCCCTGCAAATGTGTCCCTAGGACACTGCATTTCTACTATTAGGAAAAGTCCATTGATAGACTGAACTCTTTAAATTTTCAGTTTCACTTATAGCTTTGTATAGTTTCGACTGCTTTACTTCTCACAGCTGAATTCAATAATGCTTAGTAAGTCCAGGGTTAATGATGTCAGTCAGGGCTGACTTGTCACCGTGCAGAGAGTGACAGGGAGACAAATAGAGATGTGATTTGGTGTGATGATAGGTGGAAATAACTTGTTCTGTTGATGCACTGGTTACAATCTAATCTAGTCTTGTCCTCTTTTTCCCCCCTGTTTCTTCCCATATCTTTTATCCTTTGATAAGAAGTATCTCGCCTCTACCTATGTGTGTGGCAGTGCTTCTACATATAGTCTCTGATTATTTGCATGCATTATATTCTGTAGTTATGCAAGCTAAACACAAGCGTAAGGAAAATAAAAACAATGGAGATCACAGAGAGGCAGTCACTGCTGAAGTGCTCTTTGGAAGCCTTTTCCAGAACAATGTATAAAATCTGGAAATTGCCTCTCAGTTATTTGTTCTGCTCAAACACCGCATGTAGTCGTTAATATTTAAAGTCTATTTTACTTCACTTCTGTTTCGTCTGAAGACTTTGGACCTAGGGAAAACAAAATTGTGGTTTAGATGGCCAAGGGTAGCAAATTATCTCTGCTTTAAAGGATGACAAGAAAAGTCAGCCATCAATGGGTCAAAAATTATTTCTTAAGATCTTAAACCAAATATTATATTTGTACATGACAAAGTCTTTTCCTTCTTGCTCAATTAAAAGCAAAACAAAAGAAACAAAAACCCCAAACCTGCTTGAATTGCCAACTAAGTAATGTTTAGTCACCGGATTCATTTACTACCAATCTGAAAGCTAAACTGGCAGAAAATAAAAACTCTGGCAACTCATTGTTAGGTTGTAGACTTTTTGGAGCACTGTAAAATTACAGAACTCAGACAAAAATATCCCTCAAATGTGTCCTGAAGTATCTGGCCTTAGGTTAAGTGATCTGGTTAGAGGCCCAGTGGGTACCATGGTTTTTATGAATGAGGCTTCGTACCTTGCTCATGGATGCTCAGTTTGGCACTTGAGCAGAAGTGCATTGACGTGTGCACAATGAGAAGGTTCTTGACAAAGTAGTATCTGACAACGCACATGTCTTAGAAGTGATGCAATATTTAGTTCTGCTTAATTGCATTAGAAGATGAATGAAATGGACTGTTTGTTTTCCCCCCAAAATTCATATGTTGAACTCCTACCCCCTAGTGAGATGGTATTTGGCCTTTGGGAGGTGATTTGGTTTAGATGAGGTCATGAGGGATGGGATTATAAGAAGAGGAAGAGAGACCAGATTTCTCAGTCTCTGCCATGTGAGCTCTCCATGTGTGCCAGGAAGAGGGCTCTCCCCAGGAACTGAATCGGCTGACACCTTGATCTTGGACTTCCCAGCTTCTAGAATTGTGAGCTATAAATTCCTGTTGCTTAAGCCAACCAGTCTATGGTATTATGTTATGGCAGCCTGAGCTGACTTATACAGTGAGCTACAGAAATGCAAATATAATAAGAACATTTGAAATCCCCACACCTGTATTAGTTCCTGACTTGCTTAGAGTGTTGTGTATAAAGAAAGAAAATCTTAAGCTTTTGAAACTGCTTAAGTTAAACCTTAATAATTCTGAGGAAAATAATTGATAGATGTTGAATTGCACATCATTACTGGCAACTGTTCAGATTTTGACTTTCAAATAAAATCTCAGTCTAAAACCTCAAAGTAATGTGGCATAAATCAGTTTTCAGATTTAATTTTTTTTCTTCAGAGCTCTGTGTAAGGTATTTTTCTAGCCTTTGGTAATTTTCCAATCACAATAATACAGACTGTTAGAAAACTCTTATGCTATTTCAACTGAAAGTAAAAGTGGGAGCATGCCGCTCTAGAAATAACAAAAAATATTTTATTTATTTCAAACTATAGCAATGTATTTTACATATATATAGCTCACACAAAGAATGAATGGAGAAATATACAAAATTGGAAACTCAGAAATACCTTTTACATCAACTTACCATAGGTGCCTTACATTGCATTCATATCCGAAAAGTTTAAGGTTTCCCAAGATAAAAAAAAAATAAAATGTTTCTCAAGTCAGTGTTGAACCTAAACTCAGTTTCATGTGCTCAGTGACATTTCCTTCTAATTTCTTAACCCATGGGAAATCTTCCCAAGTCTTCAAACATTGCATCAAATTTTAATTCAGCTCAGATAACTCTGCCTAGAGAGCTATGAGTTGTGTGTGACTTTTTAAAATAGTTTCTGGAGCAACCAATTTGAAGGACTCCTTTCTTGAAAGGCTGAGGGATTCCCTAGGATCACCTGATTTAAGTATTGCAAATATGGGCCAGGCACTGACTTCAGGTGTGGGAGTGAGTATGTAATTTCCCAACATGTGGGGCACCTGTTGGAGATGCACATATGATAAGACCCAACTAGGTATCTTCTTATCTTAAAACTAAACAAATAAGAAAGTAAAATAAAATAGAAAACAAGTCTCTACAAAGGTGAAATAATCTAAAGTGTACATGCTGTGATGGAAACACTGTTCTACTGCTACATAGGGCCAAATGCCCCTCTCGTGGACTGGCTTTTACTCCGTCTTTGCTTACTTGACTCCTATAATTTCATTTTCTTGTTCTTTCATCTTCGACTTCTTCCTCTCTAATGAAATATTTCTATTAGCTTAAAAATGCCATATTTCCTATCTTTGAAAAAAAATTCTTTCTGCTCTATCTGTTCAGCTACTGACTCATTTCTTTGTTCTCCTTTATTAGGAAAACTCCTTGAAGGAGCTGTCTAGACACACTGCTTCGATTTCCTCATTTCCTTTCCTCTATACCGTTCCTGTCACACTTGCATCTCCATCATTCCACTGAAATTTCTCCTTCATGGTCACTACCAGTCTCCATATTGTCAAAGCTGGGATCAATTCTAGCCCTTACTTGATTTCTCAGAAACTTCTCATACAGCCATTTTTTTTCCTTCTTGAAATATTATTCAGTTGGCTTCTAGGACAAGATCTCCTGGGATCCTTTCTCTTACTGGTCACTCCTTCTTAGGCTCCTGTGCTGGTTCTTTCTGCTCTTCCCAATCTCTAATTAATGGAATTCCTCAGGGTTTCATTCTTCCCCATTTCTTTCCTAACTATACTTTCTCCCCAAGAAATCTCATCAGCTTCCATGGCTCTAAATAATGACCATAAGCTTCTAACTTCCAGATTTTAATTTCCAGGTATGATTTCTTCCCAGAGCTCAGACTCATATATTCAACTTTCTATTCCACACCTCTATTTGGAGGTCTAATAGGAACTTCGATTCTAATTTGCCCGAAGATAACTCCTAATATTCCTTCTCCAGCGTGCTCCTGCTCCAGTTTTCCCAAACTCAGTATTTAGCACATTATTCTTCTGTTGCTCAGGTCAAAAATGTTGGAGACATCTTGACCCCTCTCATTTCATAATACATTTTCAAGACCTGTTGACTCCACTTTCAAATTGTATCCTGACCTCAATTTGTTTGTTATATATTGTTGTGCAGTGCTACCTGAAATTCACTGAGATATTCTATATATTTGTAAAGTTTTAAGTTTTCCTTTTAACTGAGGTCTTTGTGCCTTCTGAAATTTATTTTTGTACATACTTAGATGGATTCTATTTTTTTCTCCCTGTATCTCCTTTCATATTTATGTTGCCGTCAATCTACTCGCAGGGAGCTAGTCCATGACCAGTTTTACAATGATATTTTACTCTTTTTTCACAATGATACTGTGAACATTGGGAATCCAGTCACAGAGCCAGCAATCGGCTTGTCTCAGATTCTGGTTGTGAGGCTGGGTCACTGTCACCCTGCCTCCTGAGGTTCAGAGCTTCCAATAAAGTAATTGCTGCAGGTTGACAGATGGTCAGTCTCTTTTTATGCAACAGGAGAGTACTGTTTAAGCCCTGGTTTTAAGTAGTGATCATGAGCCTTGTCCTCTGTCTTATATGGAGATCTTTTAGTGTCATTGTCCCCCAGAAACTCCCCTTTACTACCACCTACTTCCTGTCCAGAAGTCCACGAAGCCTAGATTTGAGGTCTACTCTTTGGCATTTGATCCACTGATATGTTAAACTTTTTCTGAGCCCAATTTCATCTCATTCTTTTTATCTATTAATATTTTATCTGTCTTCACCATTTTTTTTCAAGCAGGAGAGTTGAGTTACAGCAGGAAGATTGGAAGTCAGGGATTCACCTTTAATTCAAACAAGTAGTTCCAATGATGTTATTTGTAGTCCCCAAGGTAGACTGTTACAAAGATATTTTAATCCACGAATAACTTTACAGATCCTTCATATCATACCATGTAGACAGCTACTGACGCATCAAGAGAGCTTGGGAGCACTTGATTGACTGGTGAGAGGGAAGCAGAGGACATTTTCTTCTACAACTACCTGTCTTCACATGTGTCTTTGAAAATATCAGTGATATAAAAATGACTGCAGGATGAATGACATTGGATGGAGTCTTAGCACATTATTGCTATGGAACAATAGCAGGGGATTTGGCTCCTAGAAAAATTTCAATCTAAAATATCAATTCCAATGTATAGAACAGTAATTCTATGTCAGAAACTGTGTGTGCTAGATGTTTTTCACACATTACATATTACATAAATGGAATTTCAAAAGATTATATTACTTACCCAGTTGGAGTAGTCTAGATTTGAACTTCAAATTCCAATTTATTTTATGTTACTAGCCATTCGTAGATAAGGATGAGAAGCCATGGGTTCCACAAGAAAAGAAGACTAATTAGACTGATACAAGTTTCTTTTCCATTTGATTTAGTTCTCACTTATAAATCTCAGCTGCTGTCATTTCAACATTTTTCATTCATTCCTTCATTCCTTCATTCTCTCAATATACATCATGCATGTGTGCACCGTGCTAGGCGTGGGTCTACAAAGTTAAATAAGACATGGTCATTGACTCTAACCTACTAGAGACAATTATTCTTCCCATTTAACATCCCCAGTAACTGTGAAATATCTTAGATCTGGCAACAAAATGTATACATATTTTCAACCTTGAATCATTTACAAAATATATTTATCCACTATTTTATATAAATGGGTAATGCCTTGGTGAACAGGTCAACTCTCTCAGGCATATACTTTTCAATGGAAATATTTCTCAAAGAAAACAACTTTTCATGTGACATTAAAGGTCCATATTAAAAATATTTTTATGATCTTAAGTAAAATTTTTATGATCTCAGAGTAAAATTCTGCATGTGTAAATAAGCCATTATAATAAATATCCAAAATTCTCTACAGCAATATGTGTAGCGCATACACTAATTACTGAAATAAATACATAGCATGACTCCTGGGCATATGAATTCATGAATTTTTCCCCCCTACTAATTGTAAGTAACTTTAAGGCACAGAATATGTCTCACTTGTCACTTTTTCCACTGGTTAACTTAGCATCTAGTAGATGCTCACAATACATGTGTAAAATGCATTTTTTATTGAATGGATATTCAAGGTTGTTGGCTGAATGGACAGACTGTAAGGAGGAATGGGTGAATGAATTGATCACTGTGTTTACATGCAACAGTCTAACACTTCATCATGTGTCTTTAAAAAGCCTGATAATTTTTGCAGGGCGTGTACTTCGTATTTGGCTTATTTTGCCTCTTTGTCTTAGAAACATGGGGCTACAAATAAATGCCAACTTCTTCTTTTGTATCTGGCTACCAGGCAATTTCTGTTATTAGAAATTTGAAAGGCTCATTCAAACTACGTTTTTTTCTGGATTTATCTACTTAAATACCTAGATTGTCAAAAAGCGCTTGAAATTATTTTCTTGTACATAGATTTTCATTACAGTGGTACTTGGTATAACATGAACTGAACTAGTCTGCTATAGAATACGTTGTTTTTAATTGTTGGATGAACATAAGTAATAAGAGATGTCATGTAACTTTCTACCTTACAATGAATTTTTTCACTATATCTGTATATATTTTTAAATGTCATGATAACCCCCAAAGAAGCTGTTTTCTTTTTAACTTACACATGGGAAAATAAAATTCAGAGAGGTGAAATGACTTGTTTATTGTTATTTAGTCCAGCAGTCATTCCAGACATTCTCCTGGGTAGGAAGGATTCAATAACAAAGACAAACATTGCCTTTGAAGAACCTAAGGTCCTGGCGGGTGGGGAGGACAAATAAAGAGGTAATTATACTAGAGTGAATGGAACTATACTTAATGCATGCACAGGGTGCTGTGAAAACACACGAGATGTGTGTTTCTCTAAATTGTCCAGAAGTCAGTGGAACTTCAATCAAGTCTATGGTTCCAAGTCCAAGGCTTGTTCTGCCATACCCAGACTTTATCTCTCCTTTATCTCTGATTTTCTCTTAGACCTGGTAGAAGTTGGTTAACAAGAGTTAATGTGACATGTGAGAAATTAAGTGTCAAATGAGGAAAAGAACTGGGTCTTTACAATGTTGCTTTTTGGTATCAGAGACTTCTAGATACGGTTACAGCATGAAATGGGGGAGTAGGCAGGGATGGCCAAGAGAGCAGGACCCCCTTAGCAGCAATACTAGTAGACAACTGACTTCAAACGCTAGAATTCTCCATCTCAATCATCTGCTCATAAAAACCCATTCAATCTTCCATCACACAGACAAAACACACATACAAGATTTTGTGACTAAGAAAGGGTGAGATGAATACATAATAGTTCCTTAAATAACTCCTTACTGAAAAGTAAGTAGCTGATTCAGAAGATTGTTTTCTACTTCTTAATTCACAGCAACTCCTAGAGAGGCCGTTGCTTTCCAGGATCTGTTGAGTGGGAATAGAACATTCACTGTAATGAAATTCTCAACAACAGAAAGTGGATGTACTGTGGAGTTCTTTGGAAATGAGATTTGAAAATAGAATTTTAACTGAAGACTAATATTAGAATATTCCTGCATAATATCTGACCTTTGTGTCTTGAAGCACCAGAGTTTCCTTCCCTTGCATATTTCCATTTCTAATATCCTGAAGTCATTTCCTGTGTGTCAGTTTTATAATTGTCCCATTGTTTAACTGTTCTGTCCAGACACTCTTTCAAATGTGTGTTCTTTCTTCATCAACTTTGGAATGCAGAATTGAAGTTTGATTCAGGGTAATTTAAATTCCAGTGATCAATTTTCTGGTTTCCTGGCTACCAGTCTTTTTTCCTGGTTTCCTTTCTTCTCATTTTTGTTTTGAGGAGCTAAAAGTTTCTTGATATATAAATATTCCCAGCTCTATTCTTTTTATCTTGTACCTAATTCTCCATCTGCGGCGGCTGTGTTGATTATCATCTCTTTCCATTATCTCCCTTCAAGCCACGCTGAAATTTTTGTCACGTCTTAAGAATATAGGTTTTCAGCAAAATTGACAAATATTATATAATATTTCCAACTTCAGTCAAATATTTATTATTTTACTTGTGAGTCTGTGGATTGTTTCTACATAATATAAAAGTTACTCAGTAATCATCTTTCCTCGTCAAAATTATCATTTTTTCATCAGTTTGTCAAAAGCTATATAACATACAAAAATATTTGGTATTCAAAGACCCGGCTTAAAGTCAAGGATTTTTTTTAGTGTAATATGTATTTTTAAAATAACTTGATTGAGGTATAAGTTACATACTGTAAAACACACATTTTATGAATAAAGTCAATGAGTTTTGGTAAATATATAAAGTCCTGCAGCTTCCACCACAGTCAAGGTTTAGAACACATTCATCACCCCAGAGAATAGTTCTGTATCCCTTTGCACTTGAACTTCACACCCCATCCACAAACTCCGGAACCTCTGGTCTGCTTTTTTTTTGCTATGGTTTTACCTTTTCTATAATGTCATATAATTGGAACCATACAGGTTTGACATCGTCTAGCATAGTTTCCAAGGTTTTGTTTCTCTAGTGTCTTTATTCTTTGCACAGATGAATAACTATGGAGAAAAGTAATATAAATAATAAAGGAAATTTTGGTGACAGTGTATATTGTTTTTACATACGTATAGACTATTATGCAAGGATCTGCATATGCAAATATATGCACACATACGTAGACCTGGAAATGGGAAATATTGACCTTCACATGTATTTGATTTATACTTGGAACAATCTTGTCCACTCATTTCAGCAAAAGTTGGTGGTACAAAAAGCATTGTTCTAGTCTAATAGAGAATAAAAATAGAAAAGAATAACAAAACACAATTTTTTTTTGCTATTACACAAATGTTGGTAGAAACAATTATATAAGGCAAATGTGGTAGGCATAACAAGATAGTGCAAAGAAAGTGTATTGGGTACTTAAAAGAAGTAGGAAGAATTTGTTTGAGATATCAGCAAAGTTTCATTAAATTGATGGCTTTTGAATAGATGGGCCTTGGTGGTTGGATAGAAGTTTGATGGGTGAAGATGGAAAAGATTGACAGACCAGGCAGAGAAAATTACGTGAGAAAAGCCAAGGAGGAATTCAAAAAGCAGAGAACACTGTATGGACAAGCTTGGCTCGATAAATATTTGTTGAGTGAATGAAATTTTAATGTCCTGTTTATAGAGCAGTGCTAATAAGGCAAAGTTTAAATGGGTCTGTAGTTGATAATCCATGTTGGGGGCGTGTGTTGAAATATAATTGTAGGAAACCGCACTTCACTTTCTGCACGTCAGCTTCTTGCCTGTATCTGAAAAGCCTCCCCAACTCAAGTCTCTCTACATGCCTGTTCACTGCTTCTTATCCTTCAACGTTGAGTTTCACTTGTATCTTCTCAGGAGGCCTTCCTGGACTTTCCTCCCCAACCAGAGTTAGATGCTTTTTTTTTTTTTTTTGCCAGCTCTTTAATCATATTATTTATATTGAAAGCATTGATTTATGTGTTGGTCTCACCGCTAAACTGTGTGAAACTCAAGGGCAGAAATTTTCTTTTACTTGTCCTTGCCTAACCAGTTCTTGGATGTCAATGCAAGCTATAATTGAGCACCCAATGGGTGCTCAGTACCGTCTAGTTCAAGGATGAAATATATTAAATTGAGTATTGAGTTGATAGTTTTCTCTCTTGCCTTTATGTTAATCCTTCTTTCATTCTCAGTAGCATATATTATAATTCTTTATCTGCAGCTGGGAACTGAAGTGCCCATACTCATTTCACAATTCTGTGTTTGTGCTTTTACATGTTCCCTCGGCCCATGATGGCCTTGGCCTCTGTCTTCATATCTTTCTAGTTCAAGTTCAATGGCCTCCTTTTTCAGAAGTACTTCTCTGAAACCTCATCCGGGAGTGTTCTTCCTACTCTGAATTTCCATGGTGATTTTCAATACCACTTTCATGGGTGTTTTCTATTTTCTAGACCATATCTAGAGGTAGAATCTGCATTTCATATACTTTGTATTCCCCAAAAGCTAAGAGATGCCCTTAGAATAAACACATACTCAGAATGCATTCAATGTTTTTTTTTTTTAATTGAGCATCGACTATTTGTCAGAGTCTTTGTTGATCACAAGCTATTCAATAAATATTTACAAATGGTTCACTCATCACTTGCTTTGGGGGAAAACTGCAGAGTGGCACAGTGTGGATGAAAATGTAATTCAGAGGCAGAAAAAGAAAAAAAATCAGAAATATAGCTTCCAGCAAATTATAGAATTTCACAGAACCATTTGAAACCTTGCTTTGTTGATGAAAGTTTCCACAAAAATCTAGCAAGCCTGTAAGCGATTTGAAAAAATGACACCCTGGAAGAAATAAACGTTTCCTCAACATGGAAGGAGCTTTAAAGAGCTCTGTAGTTCCTTTACTGTTATGAACAAGTCATTTCAGTAATTACATAGTGACTAGTTTTATATTAAAGCTAATCACTTAACTTTAAATGAGTTTGGTTTTGCAGGTCAAGCATTGACTAGGAAGCTTTGAACGGAAAGCTAAGTATGAGTTATAACAATAAGAAAAAAAAGAAATCTACTTGGTGTTCTCTCCTTTTGTCTAAACAAATAATCAGCCTTTATGATTTCAGTGGCATTCATTCTTCTTTCTTCTTTCCTTTCAAAAACATTCACTTTGGCCAGAATTTTCTGCCGTCTCGCTCTTGATTGCCTTGGAGACTCCAGCAAACACACTAGCTCTTATTCTCACAAACTCTTCCTGCAAAGCTGAACACATTTGACAAACTTAGTACAGCACATCCAAATTGGTCCTGCTTTCCAAGCAAAGGACTTTCATGTTGATTTGCACCAGGATTTTTCAAAGGAAATATAAGTATTTCCTTTTAAAATGATTAAATGTTAATTGAATGCTTTGAGGAATATTGTCATCAAATCTGCTCTTGCCTCAACCAGGGTACCCATGAAGCATGAAGTCCACTTACCCTGCAGGTTAGGGCACCTGACTCAAAGCTACTCCCAGGGTGAATCAGCAGTGCTCTAGAAAAAGTGATCAGTGGGGGCCAGTCCACTGTGGTACAGCAATCATGATGCTCTTATCAAGTTGTTGAAAGAATAGTGAAAACTTGGCTGACAGAAGCCTTCCCTTACTGATTTGTTACTCCCTGTTTTTTGAGGAGTCACTGCAAAAGCACTCTGTATAATGTTTCCCCAGACACAGTGAGTAGTCTACTCACTGTACTCACTACTACTCATTCATTTGTCTGCTATTCTTTTGTCCCTTTAGCCAGTGCATACTTCCCTGCTTTCCCCATTGAGGCCTCTTTCTTCCCTCTCATATCCCTCTCAAAACTGGAAGCAATTTCCTACATCAAGCGTCTACTGTTTTCCTTTCGTTTGGAATGTCCATGTTTGCCCTACTCTCTGAGCTCACGTTTAAAAGGCAGAGAACATAGGAGGATTTTTCTCTGAGCTCTTCGGTGTTAACACAATAGAGATGCCAGCACCTTGTCAATAGATTTATCTAACATACATTTGAAAAACTTCTGTCCTGCTGTAGGAGCCCACCAGATATACCGAGAAAATTTCAGAAAGAGCTTGCCTTGTGTTACGGATGTGCTTCCATGCAAGTGCCAGAACAGGGGAAGTTCAATGAATGTTCGTTGAATAAATGATTATATTAAGAATGAGAGCATGAGAGCTACTGACCCTACAGGATGGCCATTCATATTTTATAACAGAACCTAGGATTGTAAATATGATTATCATCTGGCGGGCTGTATCCTGATTAGGTTAATGTAGTCTTGGCAACGGTGGTTTGAAGATTGAGCTTGTTCTAAACATGCAGTCAACTGGCAATATGATCCTCAGTAAAAGGTTATTCTGTGATTTTGGATCTCTTCTACAATGTTCTTTAAAAACTTTTCTATTTTAAGTTTTATTATTGTAAGGTTCCTTTATTTTTTTCTTGTAAGTGGGTTAGAAATATATTGTAAATAATAAAATAAAGGCACAGGCAGAATAAAGAAACACTGACTTTTAAATAGTGAAATGATTACTACTGTCAAGCTAATTAGCATATCATCTCATCTCCTCACATGGTTACCATTTTTTTTAAATGATGAGAGTGCCTGAAATCTACTCTCTTGGCAAATTCCAGTATTCAATGCTGTATTATTATTATCTATAGTCATCATGCTGTACTTTAGATCTCTAGACTTATTCATCCTATAGAACTGCAATTTTGATCAACATCTCCCCATTTCTCCCACCTCCCCTCTATCCCTGGTAACCGGGGTTCTACTCTTTGCTTCTACGAATTCGACTTTTTAAGATTCCACATAAGTGAGATTATGCAGTTTTTTCTTTCTGTGTCTGGCTTATTTTACCTACTAGCATCCTATACTATACATAAACACATATGATTATACATATATACACACACATATATAGTATCAAATCATCTTGTACAACTTAAATATATACAATTTTTGTTAAAAAAGATATTTATATCTTATGATTCCACTTACATGAAAAATTAGAAAGAGCAAAACTCTAATGACAAAAAGCAGACCACTGGTTGCCAGGGCCAGGAAATAGAGGAAGGGATTGACTACAAAGGACTATGAGTGAACATCTGAGGGTGATGGAAAAGTTCAATATTATGATTGTGGTGGTGGTGACACTACTGTATTTATACCTTTAAGGCTATACACACAAAATTAGTCACTTTTGCTACATGTTAATTCTACACCAGTAAGGCTGATTTAAAAAGTGAAAAACAAAACACACAAATAAATAAATACATCTTTGTTGTTTGGAAAAAAAATACTGCCAGTTGAGGTTGGCACCTGAGGAGAATCTCATGGTAGGAACCTCCTGGTCGAGCTGGACTCTCCGGCTGTCACCACCCCCTTGGGATTATTTGCTGTCCCCATTATAGCCACCAGGGTTGTCCTTTAACTTTCTGGTCCAAATTTAGAGAAAGGACCTTGCTCTGGTTTTGCTATAGCTTAAGTGAGATGTGGTAGAATATTTTTTCTATATCTATTACCAAAAAATCAGGAATGAAAAGAGAAACAATCATAGAAGAACACTATGAATCTTCTACATAACCCAGCTTGCACTTTGCTCTCTCCATCAGAGATTGGCAAACTTTCTGTAAAGGGCTAGGTAGTAAAATAGTTTAGGCTTGTAGGCCATACCGTCTCTATTGCAACTGCTGATCTCTGCAGTTGTAGGGTGTAAACAGCCATTAAAAATGTGTAAATAAACCATGTTCCAATGAAGTTTTAGAAAAGCAGGCAGGGCCAAGTTTGGTCTATAGGCTGTAGTTGGCTAAACCCTTCTCTAGATGGTCAGATCTGGTCCATTCCCATGGGCAAAATAAGCTCTTGACAAGTTCTCTACCTAAGTAGCTCCATCCCATGAGAGCTTCCCTTTGGACATCTGCATCCCTCAGCTTCCAGGTGGATGAGAAAGGTTAAGGATGATGATCTATTGAGGGTTTTTTTTCTTTTTTCCCTGAGGTCCTGCCTCTTCCCTGGTTCAATGACATCAAACCTTACCTGTCCCTTCAGGGACTACTCACCCTCTGCAGTCTAAAGTGGGTCCTTCCTTTGTAAATCTTTGCAAAATCATAATCTTGTCAGAAAATGATGCAAGAATTGCAACATCATTCTAAGATGCAGACTCATCTAGTTAGGAACCAGAGACTTGTTTTCTCATGAATTTTTTAGAAGCATAATACAATTAACGCTCGTTACTATTAGATCTGTTGTTTATTCAAGGCGGAGCATGCACATATGGACACGTATTTGCTTTGGGTTTCTCGGTGAATCCTGCATAATGCAGAAATAGTTTACTGCTCAGGTCAGAAGCATGTATCAGTACAGAGGGCTTAAAGGGGCTGGATTAAGGTTGGGAGGTATGTATGTCACTTCCATATATATTCTACCTACATTCTCACATCAGCTGTTATTGGGACTTTCATACAAAAAAGTTATTGCTAAAAAGATCAAGCCTTTAGCAGAACAAATCAAAATCCCAGTTTGCTTCTGCCATCACTCCAAGTCAAAAGCTTGGGTCAGTTTGGGAAGAGAGCCTCTGACTCCTCTTTGTTCTTCTCGAAGTTAAGAGTGACGTGACTGTGGTGATACCCAGACAACTTCCAGTGAGGTTCTTGCAGCCAGTATATGTATCCCAATCTTATTCCAGACAAGCAAGCATTGGCTTAGCTCATTGAGGACTGTGTGACCCATGTCATTTCTTAGATCTGCACAGCAGATGTGATCTTGTGGATTTGAGCATCCCACGTTATCTGGCTCTGCGCATCTGATGCTCCCACTTCCCTTTGACGTATCTCCATCATTGTGATTTCTTTTTTGGCACTTCCTTTCTCTCTGGAACTTCAAGATGCTCCAAGCTCATCTGCTATATTTATTGCCCCAGTCCGTGGATCAGCCATTTCCTTTCCATTCCAAGGAGAACTGGTTCCTTTTACTGGAGAATAATGGTGCATTCCATAACATCTGGATGCAAGGTGTGGCAAATAGTATTTTTCATCTAGGATTAAAAATAGGTGGGTTCCCTCTTAAGACCTTTTTTTGAGCCCTGCCTTTCTAACACCATTGTTCAGGGTGGAGGTTGGTGGCAAGAATGAATTTATGTATTCACAAGTTTTCAAGAGTTTCCCGAGAGGCACCATCAATGTTAAGAAAAGGCCTTTGCCACTGGAAAATTTCTCATAACTATTTATGAATGAAGAAGAAGGAAGAACAGTAACCCTGGAATCCCCACAATCTGCTCCTAGCCCAGACCCTTGAGATTAGCAGGGTCCCAGGTGTGATGGTGTGTCATGCAAGCTGCTTCATGAGATAAATTAGACTTGCAGTCTTTAAGCTGAAGTACTGAGTGCAGCCTGCCAGGGTTTTGTATATTAGTATCTGTCGTGTGCTTTTTGTACTCTAGAGGGTGTAGATTGGGACGAATGATTGGAGTTAACCTCCTGATTTGCTGGTTAGTATGGTGATTCTTTATAGGAATGAAAGGAATAAGGGTGTAATAATATTATGGAAAAGAACTCGGTGATTATTTCACGTGAGATAAATGGGAAAGGGGAGAATGAAAAACAGAAGAGTTTTCCGGTTAAAAGTTATTGGTGATACTTTAATAAAAATGGGGACATTAGGTATCGATGCAGGAGTCTACAAGAAGGTTGGAAATGTGCATCTGAAACTCAGAAAAGATCTGGGTGAATGGATTCAGGATCCATTTTTACAGATGTCATAATGAATTATTTTCTTCCACGGGTCTGACATGTACCTTGAAAATTGTAGTATGTGTGCTGGAAATAGTAGTATATGGATGGATTTTACTTCCAAAGGGATAAATGAGTTGAATATGAAGACACTTCAAAGAACAGAACTCAATTGATTCACTCATGTCCTTTTAGAATATATGAATGTTAAAATCAAGATCTAAATAGCAACAACAAAAAAGATTGGTTCAACAAACTGCCAGACTACAAAGTTATGAGCATGTGCTCTATGCTAATGTGAGAACTGCTGTGATTATAGGAGCTGTTAGTAAATTGCATGTTTCAAAAAAGTATAAATTACTTTTGCTTGAGAAATGTGAAAGTTATTTCAGGATTATATTTGTATTTTGTTTGTAAGTTACTTTTCTTGAGATATGTAGCTCTTCATTTGCGGTTGTATTTGTATTTCCTTAACAGATAGTCGTAGCTGGCACTTTATAACTGTAAGTATCAGCACTTCTGGTTAAGTTGAATGAATTAACCGCTGTCGTTATATCTCTACTGATTGTTCTTGCCAGTTAAACTCACTATGAAATGGAAGGGACCAAGTGAATTCTTCTCTGTGTCCTATGTTTGAAATATTGGAAGTCAGCCTTAATATAAATCTAGAAAAGGGGAATAATTGAAAAGTTAAGTTAGAAACTATACTCCTTCTAAAGGAGATTTAAAATACAGTCATACATTCACAGGAAGGAAGCTTAAAGATGGCTTACATTTTTCTGTAAGGTATCCCTGAATAGCATTGGGGACGAGGTGTAGAGTTTATTAAGCCTACTAGACCCACAATGCAGGACGACTGAGTGGTCTTTATTCTTTTGCTGCCCATCAGCACCTTTTCTGTCATACCCTTTTCTGAATGTTGGTGATGACGCAGAGATGTGACAAACATTTGGCTATTGCTTTCTTCTCCTGGACACGTGGTGGACGTAGCCCAATGGTCCTTGTAACTCTGATCCCCTTTGCCGACTCAGAATTCTGCTAGACAAGTGATCCAAACGATCGTAATGACAGTACATGTTATAACCTGTCAGCTGTCTTTGCAAAAGAAGAAACAAAAACTCGTTAAGAATACTAATAGATTTGGAAGCCTCAGCTGGATATATTAACGACAGGAGTGTTCAAGAACCCGGTGAGTTCCCAGTGCAAACATTTGCTGATTGCAGCTTGGATTCAATTACTGTAATTTGTCTTTCTGCTATTAAGTCCTCCTCTTTAAATATCAGCACATTAGAATTGAAAGTTCATTGGGTTGTGGCCAAAATCTTGTCAATCAACTTTGTATCATTGCCATTTTAGGCAGGGTTCTGTCCAAATCAGCTTTTGTTATGCTGCCTTCTGGTGCAGGTGCAGTGAGTTGGCCTTAAATAAGGCCACATCTTAAGCTCCCGGACAAAATTAACCAGAATCTCCCAGTACTTTAATTACACTTTGTACATCAATGAAATTGTATACCCCCCAAAAGTAGAGAGGACAAAAATGGCAACTTGGCAGTGTTCCCCACTCTACGGACTTAATGCCCCTTTCCCCAGCCCCAAATTAGTGATGTGCTCCGGCTCTGACTGGGACAGGCTTGAGGCACAGTGCCACAGGGATCTAGAAGGTTCTGTCTTTCCAAATGTGAATCAGTGTTAATCTGAGGTCTGATGACCTGGGTTTCAGTCTTTAGTCTTGGTCTTGCCTTTAATCAGCTTTTACAGTGCCTCACTTTTCTTATCTATAAAATAAAAGAATGTAATAAAAAGTATCTAAAACATATGATTTTACTCTCTGAGTTCCTTCTACCTTATTTCTCCCGCTCTCTCTTTAAATAGACCTTAAGCTCTGAACTGCACAGAACTGGCCCAGGCTTTAAACTGAGGGGGGGATATGAAGCCTCTCCATGCCCTTCCTTCATGTTCATTGCAAACAGGAAAAAGTAAATTTTCTAAAATCTGAGAAAAGGGCATGAACAAAATATTTACAGAAGAATAAACATACATGAGCAGACACGTGGGAATGTGTTGAAGCTCCGCGGTAATCAGGGTAACACCAATTCATAATACCCCGTTCCAAGCAACAAAATAACATATATTTAAAGAAAATAGTGGTAATACTTAATACTGATGAGACAGGGGTGAGATTTATGTTGCTAGTCAGAGTGTAAATTGTTAGAAACTTTATAGAAAATAATTTAGCAATATGTACCAAGAGCCCGTTGGGCCCATTGTTCCCCACCCCCTTTAAGATTTATTCTAAAAATTCATTCAGAAAGTTGAAAAAATATTTTTGTAAATATGTCTGAAAGCAACATAAATAAGTAACAGAGCGCTCAATAAAGCATAGTGTATCAGTGGGATGTCATATGACATGGTCATTTAAAATGACATATTAAAGAGTAGTTAATGTTAACTGACCGAAATAATTATGTAGCAGTCTACCAGAAGTATGTTATGATTTTAATTATGTAAGTATATATATTTTATATATATATTTTAAAACATAGATGAAAGACAATATATCCATATCAGTCACTGTTAAGTGATTTTCTCAGAGGAGTGAATATAGAAATGTTTTCAGATTTCTCCTTTAATTTTATTCTGTGTTCTCTAATGTAGAAATGAAAATGTATTTCTTCAACAAACATACTAAAATATACTAAAAAGCAATATTTAGGATTTTAAAGGACAGTTTTGATTTTTAAATTGGTAAAATGTCAAATTATGATGTGTTTAGCAATGTCAGCACACATATTTTGTCAGATGTTTTTCTAGTCTCAAACCACATTAGCACAAAATGCAATTTGTTACTACCAATTATAGTGAGTTAAGAAGACATTATGGGGAAAGGAGGAAATTTAAAGTGTAAACAAAAAATTGCTATTTCTACCTAGAAAACAAATGAAAAGATCACAATAAGATACTCTTGGTGTATTTTTTCCTCTATGCTGGGAGTGAATCATTTTGTTGGCAGCAAAAATTCTCTAAGTCAGTTAGGATATCCTTTCACTGTCCTTTAATGAAATACTGGTCCAGTGATCTAAAAGGATTAAAGCAGCATCCAGTGTGCCTGACTCACTTAGAAGGTTTAATATTCTCTCACATAGTTTCTTAGGAGGTACATGAATATTACTTTGAGCCTGTCAACTTTTCCTTATTTTAAAAAAAATTTAAGTAAGATTTAAGTAAGTATTTTTAAATTAGTACCTCTCAATCAAAGCTGCCCCAATATGGTATGATTTCACAAGGTGTCAAATTCTTAAAAGCAAAAGGTTTGTCACTTTGTGTTGATTTTCAATTGAGGTTGCATTTGAGATGTAGATGTTGTTTTTAAAGACATGCTCCCATTACAAGTAAATTGGGTGTCTTCACCCCACACTCCTTTGGATCATGTAAAGTTGCTGATTCTGGTTTCACAGTTACTCATTT
Source organism: Balaenoptera borealis (assembly GCF_965194805.1). Taxonomy (NCBI): domain Eukaryota; kingdom Metazoa; phylum Chordata; class Mammalia; order Artiodactyla; family Balaenopteridae; genus Balaenoptera; species Balaenoptera borealis. Next base: position 49,597,830 of record NC_138877.1, read on the forward strand.
TAACTCCCAACTAAATAAAACAAAGAACACTGTAGATCTGAACTCTAGCAACCTAATCTTGAAATTATTAAAAATACATGAACCAGATGGCAACCCTACAGGGTACATCATCTGAAACAGATATCAGATTAGAAGTTTTCTTTCAAAAGCAGACTGATTTTTGGTTGTTTGTTTTGTTTCTTTTTTTAAAGATCTTATGTGGCCAATTTACTAGTTTTTATTTTTTTGTTTATTTATTTATGGCTGTCTTGGGTCTTCGTTTCTGTGCGAGGGCTTTTCTCCAGTTGCGGCAAGTGGGGGCCACTCTTCATCGCGATGCATGGGCCTCTCACCATCGCGGCCTCTCTTGTTGCCGAGCACAGGCTCCAGACACACAGGCTCAGTAATTGTGGCTCACGGGCTCAGTTGCTCCGCGGCATGTGGGATCTTCCCAGACCAGGGCTCGAACCCGTGTCCCCTGCATTGGCAGGCAGACCCTCAACCACTGCGCCACCAGGGAAGCCCCAAGCAGACTGTCTAATAGCACACTTCATCTAGACCTTCACTAAAAAAAACTGTGCGTTGCATGAAATGGTCTAGAGCCCAATTACTTAGGGGCCTGACCCAAATATAGGAAATAAAAAATGTATTAGCCAATCTGTAGCAAACAGAAGTGCTCATTAAATTAATATTAGTACAAAAACAATACAGAGTACCATTCATGAAAAATGCAGTGGCTTATAAAGACATCACTACACCTCATTGGAAGACTTTTAATAACAGTACATTTTGAGCAGTTGCTGTATTTTGGATGTGTATGTTCTAGCCTAATAAACTTATTAAGGAAGTCAGGTGTTGCAATAAATCCATAAAGTAGCTAGAGGATATTGCAAGAGATTTGGACTCTCTTTAAGCAGGAGAAGTTTTAGTTTCCTTGTATCAACACAGGTTGTAGCAGATTGGCTTGAAAACTTGCTTCCTGATTTAATTCTTTTTCTAATACATTAAATCACCATGACTAGAACTCAAGTTCCTCTTTGTGAATGAGCAGCAGTCATGTTAGTCAGGGAGCCCTGGACTCAAGCTGAGGATTACTTGTTCTACCCAGTGTTTGTTAGTTTGCTTCCCTTTGTGGGTCTGTTATTATTCAAGAGGTTTTTTTGGCTGGAATGTAAAGGACTGTGATGGAAGCCACCCCTCTTTTGTCTGATGGTGCTATGCAAACACAATGAGAACACATGGCCTTTCTTTCACGCAGGACCAAACACTTTGAAAAAATCAATTCGAAGCATCAGCAATGTCAAGTTTATATACATTTAAAATAAAGCAATGATTGCTCAGATTTCTCTCATTTCTATAGTTGGCTGTGAAATATACCTTTTCAGTTAGATCTTGAGTTGTTTCTTTAATATTTTTAAATATAATGTTTATTGTAAAAATGTTGAAAGAAGGGAAGAGTCCGTGTCACACAATTGCTAACCCTTTGATAAATTTCATTTCATCCTTTAAGTATTTATATATGCTTATTTGTCTAGTTTATTCAAGTGATTAAGAAACATGTACTGATCATGGACAATGTGCTACACACTGTAAGAAGGACTGAATAGTATATGTGTGTGTGCACGTGCTGCTATCAAGTGACTTACAGTTTTGTTGCACAGAAATATAATGCAGAAAGTCTTATTTGGAGAATAATTTTTATATACATATAAAACATAGTATATATAATAAATATATATGTTATCTTGCTTTCACAATATAATGAGCATTTCCCCCTTCATTAAAATTTTTGTGACAGTATCATTTAAAGATTATATATTTCATAGTGTGAGTGTTTTTTATTTTATTTAGATATTTCCCTGATGATAAATACGTAGCTTCTTTAGTTTTATTTTTAGAAATTGTTAAGTAACAAAATGTTGGTGCTTATATTGTTCTTTGTTTCTGTGTGTTTTAGGATACATTTCTAATGGGGGAATTTATGTGTCAAAAGCTCAGAAAATTTCAAGATTTAATACAACCGATTAATTACTTTCCAGAAAGGCTGTGGAAATTTCCACTCTTGTCATAGAGTATATGAGAGTGACAATCATACCACTTCCTGCCAACATTCTGTTATTTAAGAAAATTATTGCTAACATGTTTGTTGAAAATGATAACTCCTTGTTTTGGTTTACATTCCCTTGTTAGTAAGTTTGTATATTTCAGATGTGTACACACATATATAAATATATAAATTTATATTATGCATATATGTATACATAAAACTTTGTGTTTAATTTTAATAAATTATTAGTTAATGCTTTTTGCTTAAACTTTTTAGAATCTAATTTTTTTGACCTGTAAGAGTTTAAAATATATTAATCCACTATAATTGTTATGATAACTATTTTTCCAATTTGGTTTGCCCTGCAATATTTTTATGTTTGCTTTTTATGAGCTATAGATATTTTAATTTTTTTTATTTTGGTGGATTGATTTTGTGACTTGAAAGCATTGTGACATCCAGATATCACTTCCTCATGGTTTTAATATTTTACAGTTTTTTAAAATAGATATGGAATTTATTCTGATGTGTTTATGACGTGTGTAGAACATTGATTTTTTTTCTCAATAGTAAATTTTTCTAACACCTTTTGTTGACTAGTACGTCACCTTTTTTAATTTAACACTTTAAAATAATTTTTGAACAATTTTAATAGCTTTTGCTATATACTAAATAATATTTTCAGGATATTTTGATGAAATATGATGCCACATAGAAAGAAATGAAAATACTGAGACTTGAAGAAGCTAGATAAATTTATAATTCATAGATCGCTTTTGTCTATTTCTATGTTAATTCTCTTGCCACTTGTATTTATAGACAAATATAATTATTGGATAATTAATTTTTTATTAAGAAACATCAGTATATTTACTTTAATCAAAGGAAAAGAAAATGTTCCTACTTTAAATTGTTTTTTAATAGTTTTCTCTCTCCTCTCAGAAAGACATTCAATGCTGAATTTTCACCCTTTTTGTCTTTATAAGTGTCATAGTTTATCAGTATCATTTGTAAAGGCTTCAAATGCATGTGCATCTAATTATTCCAACCAGCCATTTGAGGTATTGCTCAAGTGATGATTTTATGGATTGGAAAGTGTTTTGTATTTGAGTTTGCAATTAGATGAATATCATAAATGGTGCTACCAATAAAACATTGTCCTGAAAAAAAATTAGGCAGGAATCATCACAATACATAATATATTTGAATTTGCTATTTTTGCTTATCAGTAGCAACTCTGGACCATTCCTGTGCAACCTCTCTATCTTTTCAGAATCCAAAATTTAATGGGGAAGGGGAGCACTTGCCTATCAAGTTACAGTTTTTCTTTGCATAGAACTCTGATAAGCAAAAATAGTCAAATTAAATAGTTGATTTGGAATAACTTGGGGTGAAGAGAGTAGGTGTTTTAGAATGTAAGTGAAGTCAAAAGACGGAAAAACCCCAGATGGGAAGGAAGCCTGAGGGTGACCAGGGCACCGTCCTGTCAGAGGGACGCACTTTTCTTCAGTGTGCCTAATAAAATGTACTTCAGCATTTAGAAATGAAACACAAAAATACCACTATGCAAATTTTCTCATTTTTTATTCTCTCCGAAATTGAGTTTAAAAGGTCTAAAAAGGAGAGCTCTAGAGACTGCTAGATAGAAACAACACGGAGATTCCTGCCCTCATATAATGCTGAATTTGGAGAAGTGTACGATCTAAGCAATGCACAATTGACTAAAGCAATTCAATCCACGTGACTTATTTTAGAATGTGGTTTTGGGATCTGTGGACCATAAGTTTTTCCTCTTTTCTAAGTTGCGATTTCTTTCAGATCCAACTAATGTTTTCTATTGGGCATATCAGGAAGTAAAGAGAGGAAATTAGCAGCAAAGCTGTTTGGTTTCCTAACTCCTTTTGTCAATAATAGCACCAACACTGACACCAACAAAATGATTCATTGCACGCTTATTATGTAGCAGGCACTATTCTAAACACTTTAGATATATTAACTAGTGTAATCCTTATCACTACCCTAAGAAGTAGTTACAATTATTATTTTCATTTGACATAGGAGAAACTGAGGCCCAGAGAGGTTACGTAACTAGTCCAGGGTAATGCAGCTAACAGGTAGAATATAATCTAGTTAAACAAAAACCTGAAAACTTCCATTAAAATATAGAATATCTAAAGAAGAAACATATAATGCTGAGAAAATAGTTTTTGAATCAAATGTTTGTAAGGACCCCAGTTGGCCAATTTTAAGTCTCCTGGTTGTAGTTCCTAACCACTGAATAGTGATTTTTTTGATTAGGGTGGGAATGGGGGCGGGAAGTGATAATGATGGTTAGTGAGAGATCTCAAGGATCTGAAAACCTATAGATGAATATTCTCTCAGCAAGTAGGAAGCCCATCATCAAGTGTGGGAAAGTAAATTTTAATGCATTAAATGAAACAGTAACTTTTGATATTGAGTGTTTTAAAAATATCTAATTTTTATTTTTATTTTTGGATTGAGGAAATATCTCATGTTGCTGTCAGTTTCCTGATGACTTGAAACAAATTAACTTCCTTTTGTAATGATGCTTAATTGAAGAGGCAATATATTTTATATTTTTTCCATCTGTTGACATTTGCTTATTGCCATCACTCCCATACTGCATTTTTAGAAACTACTTTTTCTCTTTTTGATACTTAAGAGAAATTGTATTTGCCCACATCCCCACCTTGTGACCAGAAAAAAAGGAGAAACAAATATAAAATATTTATCTAAACTCAAGTTTGGAGAAAGTAATTCAGTTTCTTAGAGATGGAGAAAGATTTTCTTCACTGGCTAATATTACACAGTGCAATATAATTCTATAAAAGATTTGGCAATATATTCATAATGAGGCTTTCATTTTTCTAGCACAAACAAAAAAGAGTTCTCTTCAATGGAGCCTCATTTTTCTTTTTCTTTTTCTTTTCTTTTCTTCCTTTCTTTTTCTAACAAGGATTTTCTTGGTCTTCAGAAATTCAGTCTGAAGATCAGGTTTCATGTGGTAGGAGGTGAAGTTCATACCACCAAGCACAGCGTTCTGTGCAGATAGACCATGTGCTGTATGTTGTCAAGTCCATAAAATAGTAATGGTTATTATATCACTCTTGAATTTTATTCTGTTAAGAATATGATTATTAAGTAAAATGTGAATTAATTTTAGATAGTTCCATAAGGTACACATCAATCAAAATTAGGATTATAGCTTTTTATTCTATATATTTCTCTATTTAAATACAAACTTGTTAAAATTCAGGCAATGTTTACTTATAAAGTACAGTTTATTTTACTTTTCCACTTCACTCCCATCCACTCCCTATCCTAGATGTAACCACTGGTAAAATTTAGCATGTATTCTAGAACTTTTTCATAGCATATAGATATAGGTATAGATGAAAAAACTGATATAGCTGTATAGTTCTAGGAATTTAAAAGAATACGAGGTCACAACATACCTGTCTTTCTGTACATTGTGTTTTTTTACTTAAATATGTCTTGATGATATTTGCTAATATATATTTTAAGTGCTAGTTTTTCTTTTTAAGAATTGCCATTGTTACTTAAATCACCCCCTACTAGAGTGGGCGTCTCTCTACACACAGTCCTTGTTGAGATACAGAGAAGCATAAATTCAAATGGAAGCACCAGCCAAATCAGAGCTTCAGAGCACCAAAGAGACTTTGAAGCCTAGTCTCTATGGTTATGTATTCTTGTTTCATATTGTAGTAATCATTATTTCTTTCTCTTCACATCCTCTGAAATCATAATGCGTTTTCTGTCCTATATTCTCCCAAATATGTTCCATAAGATATTTAGTCAGTCATCCCAGGCAGCAGGGATTTTATGATGCCCCTCATTCTGTGAGAGGACTTTCACAAATCCCAAATCATTTGTTAGTCTTTACCTTCCGAAGTCCTCTCTCATTTCCGGAAGGCAACTCAATTCATGATAAACTTTGTACTTTCACCTCAGGCCTGATGCATTTTCTTTTTTTTCTTTGAAGGAGATCCAGGGTTATCACTTGCATACTTTTGTTATCCAGCAGTGTCGACACTGTTTGCTAGAACACAAAGTCAATAGCAGAAAAAGAGACTACAGCTGAGTAAACACTTGTTGCAGAATATCCTCAACACCGGATAAAATGGTAGAGCAGTCTTGGCTGAGGCATGGATAATTTTGGCTGGGATTCTCAGTAGAATGTGTTTCACCAGTTCTCATTGACTGAGGACTCAGGCATGGAAAAATACAAATATATATTTACTGACACATACATATTATTTACTGTAAAGGGTTATGATGTAGACATATCACATGCACATACTTATATATTATGTGTAAGTAAAATACTTCAAAGATAAAATTGAAACAGATAAATGTTGTGTGGGCATGGTCAGTGTATTACACATGCATATACATTTTTGTGTGCACATGTGGAAATGTTTAAAGCATAGATTTCTAAGAGTGGAAATGCTGAGTAAAAGATTACGAGGGATTTACCAGGTTGGTTCTGAAAACTGAAACCAATCTTTTCAGTGCTTGGTCCACTACTTCTTCTGCATATCACACCAACAACATTCCTGTCAAATCATTCAGCTCTTCAGGGGACACATAAGAAGTGTACAATTAGAATCTTACCTTCAAGGGTATTATCATCTACCTGGGAAAGGTAAAAATTTTACATTTCAAAAATTTAGATAAAAAGTATTATCTTAGGTGTATTGAGTATAAAATTATAACCTAAATTTAAGGGTGTGAAAAATCTTAGAACCAAAGGGTTCTAAGATCAAAGAAGACTTCTGTTCAAGGATATTAAAATTATAAATGTGTTGTTATAGACCAACTCTCTGTAACTGAGACTACCTGCAAAATCCAGACAAAATTAAAGAAAAATGTCTATCAAAAAGTTTTAGAGAGCTACCAAGTCAGCAAGGACTTGAGGGGCCAAGAGGCCAAAAGAAGAATAAGGTAAAGCAAAATAGACATTTGGTACCAGTTTTCTCTTTAAATCATTTGCCCATTCTAATGGAGGTCACTGAGATGCTTAGAAGTTGAGAAAATCTTCTCTCAGTCTTGTGGGGGGGGGTTATAGGATTCAAAACTAGAGTCCAGGGACTATCAAGAAGGAAGGCCCTAGTATATACTTGAGGCTTTCACTTAATATTGGTGAAGGACTATACCCTTGGAATAAGTGAATTTTTATAAAGAACAGCCTTCACAAAGCCTGAAGCTTTGCTTTGAAGCAGCTCAATACCAGATGGACTAAAGCTTAGACCGTAACTTCCTGCCAGAGGGCTCATCCAGAGATTCAAATTAGCTCTATGACCTTTCAAATGAAATACCTGCCTTTTAATCACAAATTGGCAATCAGAAGAGGAAATGAAATTACATGATCAAAAAACTATGGAAAAATAAATAGAAAACAGACATAGATCCACAGGAAATCCAGACACGAAAGTCAATGAACAAGGACTTTAAGATAACCGTGCTCTCCAGTTACTGTGGTTACCACCGTTCACTAGAGCAGGGACGCAAGCTTACTTGGCCGATTTCACTAGTTCCTGCTACCTGCCAGTGATCTCTTTCAGGCCACTTGAGTTTACTTCCTTTGCTTTAGGTGCTGTTTTCTGTATGTGAATTGCCGTTTCTTCCTTGTGTGCATGTTTATAAACTTGCACCTGAAGACACATTTCTGAAAATTTCCTATTTATACTGTCCCCTGCCCAATTCTTCATTTCCCAGCACTCTCGAATGAGCTTTTTTCTGAAAGCTATAATCACCTTTCTCCTTATTAACAGTAAAGAATCAGCAGAGACCTTAAGGGAGATGTGAAAGTCATTTTAACTGGAAAGAGCCTTGAGTATTTTTTGCCAAGTCTGTGTGTCCCACATGAAGCTAGACAAAAGTAGAGACTGGGAATCCCAGACACTTTTCAAGTTTATTTTTCTTGGTAATAACTGTCTCATTTGGACAGTGAAGTTCAGTCCTGTAACAGAGTGGAGAATTAGAGCAGGTGACCTTCTGTAGGCCATGGTGTTGGACACCTTCCCTGCTCTTCGGAACCCTCCTCCAGTGAAGGAGTTTAGGGCTTCAGTTGAGGATTTAAGATGCCTGCTGGTGACTGGTTGAATCGTCTCCTCTAACAGAGCATCATATAGCTCCTACTTACATAAGAACTATAGACAACTGAGGTTTATTTTAAAGTGTCCATGATCTGCAGAGAATTCCTTATTTGGCAGTCTGCTGGTAGGAAGGGGGTATCTAAGGTCACCTTTGTAAGAAACCATGTAGATGTAGTTGACAGACATTTTTACTGTCTGTCTAATGGGGTTTCCCCTCTTTGTCTGGTATCAACAATGCCCCACCTCCGTTCCTGTTCCCTTATGACTCTAGTGAAGCAGTCAATAAAGATACATTGTCTTTATGGCCAAAGGGATGGACTTATGATCCAGGGCTGGCCAAAGCTGGGTCAGAGTCCCCTATTATACATACACTGTCCCCTCCCCTACACACACACACACACACACACACACACACACCACTGAAGCAGAGCCTCCTCTGATGTGTGGAACAATGAAAAAGCTCATCAAATCCAAAGCAGCTCCAGCACAGTTGAAGTAGAATTGGATTCTAGGGTCTTTACCACAATTTTACTAACTTTGTATGTCAGGTGTTTGAAAAATATTATACATATTCTTTATAAGCATAATGTTAAAAGTTATTTCCTCTGTCCTTTCCAAAGAAGGGGAATCCACAATAAAAATGGAGCTCAGGAAATGTATCATCTTTTCAGGATGCCTTAAAGTTCTGTATCAAACAGTGGATTACTTTATGTTACAGGGGTTTATGCTTTTGAAAATTATAACAGGGATTATTTTAAATATGTTTTTGAAGCATTAACATATTTACTGATTTTCTCATATATTAGCTATTGTATACTATTTATGTAATGCAAATGTACATTTACAAAATAGAAATATATATTTACTTTTACATATTAATTCTTATATAGCATTTAAAAGAATTGTAGCTGCATTTTTTCAGAAATATTGGATACTTGAAAAGTTCACCATTATACTGGACTTTTTCCCGTTATTTGGAAGTAAAGGAATTTTACTGTAATATATTTTACTAATGTTTATCTTTTTTTAGCTTTTGAGATGGGATGTTTTAACACCAGAGGAAATCTTTCCTATGTACACAGCACTTGAAAATGTTATCTTGACTGAAGTGAGTTAATCTGAAAGTGTGAAACATTAACGTTAATTATTCATTTATTGTCAAGATCAAGACAAGGTATGTTTATTTACAACACAGGAGGGCCATCCTATTCAAAAATATTTTGTGTCAAAGGTTATTTAATCCACCTGGCATTACTGGAAACACACCAAACAATATTTTCCTATATTCATTCTTCCTTTTTTCACATTTCTTTCTTGCCCAGAAGCATCTCTGAGTGCACCTGACCCTTTGCACCTGTGTTGATCACAAGATGTTCTTACAAAGGAGTTCCCTTTTCCTTTTGACTACAAATATACACCTTCATACTAGAAGTTAATTAAACACAATGAAGAATATAAAAGAGAACAGAGAGTAAATAATTTATTTTGTTTCTTGTAATCCTGCTCTCACACCCTAATATTATGAGAATAAGACATTTTGCCATTTTAAGCCGAAGACAAATCCAAAAATCCTCTGAGCAGCTGGAACTCAAACTCTTTTTGTAATAATATTTCTTTTCATCAGAAATATTTTAGAGGAATTCTTTGTCTTTGCCTACATTGTTATACTACTGTCCTGCTGCTTCTAACTATCTCTAGTGCCCCATTTAGAAACTGAAAAAATATATGACTGTCATTTTTAGATGGGGTACATTTTTGACAGGAAACAGTTATTTTTTTTTAAACATCTTTATTGGAGTATAATTGCTTTACAATGGTGTGTTAGTTTCTGCTGTATAACAGAGTGAATCAGCTATACGTGTACATATATCCCCGTATCTCCTCCCTCTTGCGTCTCCCTCCCACCCTCCCTATCCCACCCCTCTAGGTGGTCACAAAGCACCGAGCTGATCTCCCTGTGCTATGTGGCTGCTTCCCACTAGCTATCCATTTTACATTTGGTAGTGTATATATGTCCATGCCACTCTCTCCCTTCATCCCAGCTTACCCTTCCCCCTTCCCGTGTCCTCAAGTCCATTCTCTACGTCTGCGTCTTTATTGACAGGAAGCAGTTATGATCTGATGGCAGGATGTCCCATGAGCATAGCAACAGCATGATGTGATTTGATTATTGCTTCCCCCACACACCTGGGATGTGTTGTGCAAATAGTCGATGTCCAATAATAACTCGTTCATTAATTTATGAAATAATTATTTAACTGGCATAAATTCCCAAACATGTTCCATATGTCGACGTCGTCAGCTAAATAAAATGCCATTTATACTTTAGAAAAATGAAGTCAACTGTTGCCAACACCCCACATTTGCAAGGTGATGATGAACCAAATTTGTCATTTTAGTTTTTCCCTGGTGAGTTTCTAGATCATGCTATTTTTGGCTTTGCAATTTTATACATTCTATAAACCTCTCTACTTTGTTCTTGAGTTATTGATGACTCCATTTGGGGGAAATTTTCATGTGCTCTTAGCCTTTTACAAATGTAATAAATAAGCCCTTACTTTTAGGACCTTTCAAATCAAAACAACAATGGAGCAGAAAGGGAGTCTTCAAAAGTCTTTCTTTATTTAAGGAATAATTACGGAGAATGTTTTCTATTTCTACAATGTGTTGAAATATTCTTTTTTCCCACTGATCGTAATACATTTTTCAACATTATCTGAGGTCTCTAATACCGGTTTTCACCATCTGAAAACAGTAGCATTTTCTTCATCATTAAAAGGGAAGTGAATGGCCCCTTCATTTATTCAGGGACTATTATCCGTCAGCTTTACATTCCAGAATCAGGAAGTCAGCCAAAGAGACTTCTGAGAGGCCGAAATAGAACAAGTTCATGTGAGACCTACAGAATAATGATGAGAGAGAGAGAACAAGAAGGCTGAAGGCTAGCACAGTGATAGAAGTAGGAGTGACAGCTGGGATTTTGACAGTGAGGAAGGAGATAGAAAACTATGAAAGTAAACACCTCAACAACGCACCTGTCAGAAATAATTTGAAATTGGGACAAATGAACTTAAACCTCTAAAAGCAATAGAGAACATCAACCTGTTACACAGTAACTGATAATTACAATGATATCTGCAGTCACTAAAAGAGATTTACTGTTTGAAAAGTAAATAGAAGTTTAAAACTATTCAGTATGGTAGGATTATTATATTTAACTCATTTAGAAATGTTTCTATCAAATTTGGCTTATTTATAATAATCCCCCCCAAACATATTTTAGTATTTACATGGACATGTTGGATGATATACAATCTCTATTCTTTACATGCATAACTTAACCCAAAAGAAATAGATTTTCAGGGGCCAGTGACGAAGAGGAACTTGGAAAGGAGAATAGGAAGAAACTCTGAATCTAGACTGTTCTGTAGGGCTTAGGGGAACACTGTAGATTTTTGCAATCAGGGGACTTGAGTTGTCATGGCTACATGGAAGTGGGGGTGGGGAAGGCCCCTATAAAGAGGGGAGTTTGAATTAAAACCTTCACAAATTCTAGAATTCTTACAGGATTACATCACAGTGAAGTACCTCTGCTACTGGCCAAGGAGGATGACAGGCAAGTTTGCTTGTCTTGTACTTTGAAGGGATTAAAAAAAATCTACTGTGATAATCTGTCACGCTAGTCTTGTCCTTACATGGATTTGGACTTGGAATTCATCTACCTATGTGATCTTAGCTAAAAATAAAAATTAATATTTAAAAATGGTTCTTGATTGGCAATACTCATGGGACACCTAGTTCTCTCTGGAGAACTCACTCCAACTCAGGTCTCCCAAGTTTCCCATGGATGAAATTTCATCAAACATGAATTTACAATTTAAAATAAAAATACGAAAGGAAACAATGATCAATTAGCTATAGTCATTGGAGACAAAAAGGAGCATATTTAGAATACAAAGAACTTCAAGCAATGTGTATAACTGGATATCACTTATGACATAATTATGCTTAAAATAATGAAAATGACCATAAATTTAATTAAAAAAAAACATGAAACAGAAAAAAGATACCAGCAGAAGACCTCCAGATTTGCAAAAGAATAATATACACTTTTTGAAATTTGGCATAGTTTTTAAAATTTTGACACAATTACCAAGAGTGAACAAATGGTCACGTGTAGAACTCTATGCTCCCAAATTAGAGACTATACACATTTTTTTCTGAAGAACACATGAAACTTTTGCAAAAAAATTGAACACATTGTAGGTTTATAGAACAAGTTTCAATAAATTTCAAATAATTTGGATCAGATAAGCAAAATTCTTTAACTACAATGCAATTATAGTAGAAGGAAGACTAAAGGCTAATGGAAAGTAAGTGAACTTCCAAATGGGGAGAGACAGGAAGACAAGGCTAGTGGCATAAGAGAGGGTTTGCTTTCTTATTCATACTTGCTTCACGTCACTACTATTCAGTTTATGACTGCTCACATAAGGGCTCTTGAAAAGTTAACAACACTTTTTGAATGACTCCTTTTTTTCTGATATAATGATGTTTTCACCCAAAATAATAATAAGTTAATATAAGAAAAGATATTTCAGCATTATGGTTTCCAAAATGCAATCATCACTACTCTGTAACTGTCTTTAGCTACAGAATCTCACGTGAAAAAAAAGTTGAATTTGTACCATGTTTGGGTGACCTGTCCTGAAAACGTTATGTTTTGAGGATTTAACTTAGCAACAGGGTATTGGTCCAATGATCCCCCTAGTGAGGAAAGTATTTTTTTTAAAATAAATTTATTTATTTATTTTTTTTGGCTGCGTTGGATCTTCGTTGCTGCGCGTGGGCTTTCTCTAGTTGCAGCGAGCGGGGGCTACTCTTTCATAGCGGCACACAGACTTCTCATGCAGTGGCTTCTCTTGTTGCAGAGCGTGGGCTCTAGGCGCGCGGGCTTCAGTAGTTGTGGCACACGGGCTCAGTAGTTGTGGCTCGTGGGCTCTAGAGCGCAGGCTCAGTAGTTGTGGCTCACGGGCTTAGTTGCTCCGGGGCATGTGGGAATCTTCCCGGACCAGGGATCAAACCATTGTCCCCTGCATTGGCAGGTGGATTCTTAACCACTGCGCCATCTGAGGAAAGTATTAATTGATATAACAGAATGATATTTCCCTTGTTGTATGTTCTTATACTACTTACTTTCCCTACTGTTTTATTAATTAATGTAATGTTGAATGTTTCCCTCAAGTTCTAGGAACACAATCACATAAATGGCAAATGAATATATTTTTATCTTTTTCTTTCCTGCATAAAGTTTATTTTTGCTTCATGTCTTACTGTACTGTTCATTGCTTCCAAACAATATTAAATAATAGTGATACTAAGTATTATTACTTGATTGATGGATTTAATGATCATGTTTCTTGTCAAGCAATTTCAGGAATAGCTTGATGTTCTCAGTTTAGTATCAGTTGTCTTTTGACTTTTACTTCAATTTAGTCAACATTGGCAATTTACTTTTTAGTAAACCATTCACCATATGGTGACAATTTTAAAAGATTTTATTTTCGTTATGTTTTCTGTTCCATTATAATATTAGTTTGTGGATTTTGTTTTTCTTCTTGATGATTCATTTATAGTTTTGGTATTTTATTAAATTTTCAAAGAAGTAGCTCTTAGATTTATTAATCCCACTGTGTAATGTGTGTATTTCTGTTGTAATTTTTAGTAATTCTTTAGTAACTCCCCAGTTTCCAACAGGATTGATTCTTTATATTTTTATAAAATTTAAAATTGGAAGCTGAATTTATTGTATTCTTTCTTACTCCCCAACAATAAACACATATAATTCAAGGCATTTATCTTTGAACATAGCATTGTCTACTTACCTAGTCTTTTGATATATTGTGTTCTTATTTTTATTGATTTAGAGAAATAACTGGTGGTATTTTTTCTTGCAGTATTTTTCCTTGATTCAGAGTCATTTAGGAGACTGCTTTTTAATTTAGAAGATGCTGTATTTTTGTGGTTGAAATTGATATTATTAGTTTATGTTCTTGTTAAATTGTAATCGGATAATGTGGCCAGTAAACTTCTGCCTTTTGAACTTATTATATTTTCCTCATGACCTAAAATATGTGTCAATCCAGCATAATGGAGTAGTTAGATTTCCAAGAAAATCCCCATTACCAACAATCATGTCATAAAAAATCCAATTGTTCCTTTAAGAATTAGGTTATAGGCTTGAGACTTTCAGACTCAAAATAATATAGCTATTTTTTTCTTGAAGCAATTAAAAAAATAAAGTTTGTATTAATCCACCTGTGTTTGAAACCTAAAACTTTTCTCCTGTCGACAAAAGTCTAGTTTCTAATCTACAACCATGTCATAAAAAAGACCAGTGGGTATAATGCAAATAAGATTTCTTAATTAATCAATTGTATACTATTCAATTCAGGTTATGAATTGTGCTATGGAGAAAAACGACTAATTCCATTATACAACCAATTATGGTGAATACAGTGGGTTAAGAGATTATAATACTATTATTTATGGTTTATGACTATATCAGAAAAATGCAAAGTTTTTTTTTTTTTTTAGGAACAGAACAATCTTATTTTTAGCCAAGCCTTTGTTGAACAATCTGGATTAGTGAAGATGGGCTCAATTTATCATCTGAAGGGAGATGAAGGGATTAAAGAAGGGCTGAAGGATGTGGTGCACAGAAGGATGTGGTGAATTTGGGGTCCATGGCTTCATAGTGTTCAGAAAGTAGTGAAAGAAGTAAACATATAAGCAAAACCTTATCAAAATATGAGAAACATTCAATAATACACAACCCAAGTGCAGTGAAAACAAGAAGGAGGTAATATTTAGAATAATTATAATAATGCCAGAATAATTATAAAACGGTTACCTTTGGATTACAATTGTATTACGTCATAAATAGAATTTTGATATGCATAATTTTTTTCTAGTAAGGGCAATTCTGTAAAAAATTTAAAGACATCTTTTTTCTTCTCATAATGCACTGTCTACATGTATAATGCATACAACTAGGCTCATAAAATTATTATTGGTTGCATTTGTTGTAGAAATGTGTAATGGATTGTTATTTAAAATATTTAGAAATAGAAAAATATTTTATAATACATTTATGACATTTCGGATGTATTGTTACAAACTCTAGAGTTAGCTAAATAACTGCTTCCTAATGTAGGCCCTTTTGAGGAATTTAAGATTCTGCATTTTCCTGTGTTGCTTTATTCAAATTTTACCATTTAGTCATTATCTGTGTTGCCTTGGATACCATATCATTCGTAAAGCCTCTGTACTATGTTGAAAAGTGTTTCACTTTAAGATTGTCATTTTGCGGAAGGCTTTTTTTTCCCTCTTTGTTTGTTCTGTACTTTGAAATAAAACACAATGAATTATAGGTTATTTTCAAGGAACCCTAGGATTTCCTAGCTTTTAGACATTATAGTAGTCACCTGAAATCTGTAATCAGTGGGGTAAATCACAGTCTTGGTCTTTCTGGTGTTAGACCATAAACACTTTCCACTTTGTTGAAGCATTTATGACCTGCTATCATTTTCTAATAATTTTTCCCTTCTAGATAAAATTTTAAATGTCTTAGTATAATTTTAAGTTTCTAGGTTGAATTCTGTTAATATTTTTCTGAAAATTTGAAGAAATTGAACTACCTAATTATGAGGCACTTTGCTATTTTCTTACCTGAAATTTAACTAGCTGTGAGAAAAATTAACAAAATACTGATTTTATATATAAAGCAAAGTGACTTGTAACATGTCATACTTGTAATGTTCATCTTTTACCACAAAATGTCTCATTCTAGTATAAAACATTATCATGGTTGTTTGGCAGGTTGCTATAATATATGTATAATTATAATATATAATATATGTATATATTAACATACATATATAAATATATACATATATGTATGTATATATATGTATATCTTTTTTGATGAGGAATTTAGTTGTCAGATTCATCATTTAATACAGTATTAAAGGATGTAGGAACCATCTTGGACAACAGTTATATATGACTTTTTCTTCCCATCCTTAAATATTTTGCATGTTCACTTCTAAGTCATTTAGTGAAGACACATAAGTAGCCCTTCCATTAGTTCTATCAAAGGCAGTTACAAGTAATAATAATTTGGGGGTTATGCAATATTGACACTTTAAAAAAATCTTTAAGGAGCAACGTCCTTAGGTCATTTGAGAAGTATCAATAAGAGCATGACCTTCAATATTTTCTACTTAGCCTTTCAAATCCAAGTTCTTTATTCCATTGCTGCTAAGTATAATTTGAGGACCAGCAGAACTGGCGTAACCTGGGATCTTGTGACCAGAAGTGTAGAGTCTCAGGCCATACCCCAGACCTACTGGATTATTGTCTTCACTTAGACAAGGTTTCCAGGTATGTTGCATGTACATTAAAATTTGAGAAACATTGGTTTATTTGGTAGTCTTCAATAAGGTATCATCCCTGAAAGAGAAAATAAAATAAACAAGGGCCAGTCTCTTATGTATCACATACAAATACTTTTTTTTTATTATTTATTTATACTTGTTTTACATAGAAACACTAATTTTTGAATATTCTTGGAAAATAAAACCAAGACATTTGTGGGTAGATTCTTTAGAGTCTGATAATTTCAACACTTGGATCATCTGGGAATTGGCATCTCCTGATTACTTTTTTCTTTGAGCATTGGTCATATTTTCCTGGATCTTTATGTATTCAGAAAGTTGGATTCCAACCTAAACATTTAATATATTATGCTGTGGACTCTGGGTTCTGCTAAAATTCTCTGTGCTGTGTGTGTGTGTGTGTGTGTGTGTGTGTGTGTGTGTGTGTGTTGTGTTTTGTCCTAGTAGGCAACCAACTTGGTTAGGTTCAGAACACATCCTTTCTAGCTTTCTGTGGGCAGTGGTCCCAATATAAATCCAGTTCCGAAAGCCTTTGCATGCTGTTTGGGTCTGTACTCTACTCAGGGCTTAGTCTGGGACTTGGGCATTGGTTTATATTACAGATCAGTTCTCAAAGATCTTGGTCTCTACTTTGCATCTGTTCTGTAAGTGTGGCGTGAGGATAAGCCCAAGACTTGTGCCAGTTCATAGAGAGAAGTAGGCAATCCTCTTCACCAGCTCTATCCTTTCCAGAATTTTCTCTATGCTCTCCAGTTCCCAGGGACACCTTTTCCCTGCCCTCTGGCTAGAAAGCTGCAGAATTTTATGCAGAATTTTTGTTTATTCAACTTTCTTGCAGTTTTGTATGACTTTTACCCTCAGGGAAAAATGGCAAGAAAAAGAAAATAGGAGGAGTTTCCTCCACAGTCTTGGGAACACAGGGTCTCTTGGTTTCTCTGACCACAAAGACTTTTCTCTTGAGATTTTAGGTGTCTGTGTTCCTGCAATGGCAATGCAGCTTTGTGAATGGAGCAGGCTTTAGGCAGAGCTGAGGGAAGGAAGAATAAAAAAAACAAACAAGCAAACAAAAATATGGGGGGATTATCCCTACACTCTGATTCACAGAGGTCCTCTTTTGTCAAAGGAGAATTTCTTTCAGAATTTTTGCCATCTTCACATGCTGTGCAGTTTTGCGCTTCAAGAAATAAAGGAGAGAGAGAGAGAGAGGGTGGGGGGGAAATGCTGTAAACTCACCTTTGATACAGGTTGTTTTTTTTTTTCTTTTTTTTAAACATGTTTATTGGAGTATAATTGCTTTACAATGTTGTGCTAGTTTCTGCTGTATAACAAAGTGAATCAGCTATATGTATACATATATCCCCATATTCCCTCCCTCTTGAGCCTCCCTCCCACCCTCCCTATCCCACCCCTCTAGGTGGTCACAAAGCACCGAGCTGATCTCCCTGTGCTATGCGGCTGCTCCCCACTAGCTATCTATTTTACATCTGGTACTGTATATATATGTCAATGCCACTCTCTCACTTCATCCCAGCTTACCCTTCCCCCTCCCTGTGTCCTCCATTCAGGTCGTTCTTTAAATTTTTGCTTACCTTCCCAATTCTCCTGCTACTGTGTAATTTTCAGAGCCCCATGTAGTTGCTTTTTGTATAGTGTCCAGAGTTTTTAGTTGTAAACATTGGGAGAGATTAGATTTAGTGGACTTACTCCTTCTTAACTGAAACCAGAAGTCCATGAGAAAGTTTAAAATTCCTGATTAATTCATTTAACAGATATGAGTGTATATGTTAATAGATATAAGTTTATATATGTACATATATAAATAGATATATAAATTCATATCTACTTATGTAACTTTGTTGGCAGTTATTCTAATATTTTTAGGCTTCCAAATTTTTTGTTGAGATGTCAACTCTAAGACTTCTTAGTATTCCTTTGAAGAAAATGTATCTCTTTTTCTCCATCAGTTTGACTATTATGTACTGTATTTTTTTTATTATCCTGTTTGGATTTCATAGTGTTTCGTACATCTGTGCCCTTTGTCTTTTTTACTTTTGGAAAATTCTCAGAAAATTACCTCTTCAAAACTGGCTTCTGTTCTGTACACTCTCTCTTTCTCCTCTCCTTTCTAGATGCCAATTTCATGTATGTTAGATCTAATCTCCTTATCCCATTGTCTTTTTTAAAATTATTTATTTATTTATTTTTGGCTGTGTTGGGTCTTCGTTTCTGTGTGAGGGCTTTCTCTAGTTGCGGCAAGCGGGGGCCACTCTTCATCGCGGTGCGCGGGCCTCTCACTATCACGGCCTCTGTTGTTGCAGAGCACAGGCTCCAGACGCGCAGGCTGAGTAATTGTGGCTCACAGGCCCAGTTGCTCCGCGGCATGTGGGATCTTCCCAGACCAGGGCTCGAACCCGTGTCCCCTGCATTGGCAGGCAGACTCTCAACCACTGTGCCACCAGGGAAGCCCCTCCCATTGTCTTTTAAGCTCATTTATTCTTTCTATTTTTGTATCTACACTTTCTTTGAGTTTCAGAATGGGCTTTTAAAATGATCTGTCTTCCACTGCTGAAGGTGATCTGGTTATGACATCGGAGTACCCACTAGGTCACCATTTGTATCTCTCAACTATACTTGCTTTTTATAGTAAGTTCCTGACATTGGAGAATAGATTCTTCAGGATACTGATGAGTCTTGTATCGTGGGGAACTTATAAGAGAAATGTTATTGGGACAAGTATAGCCTTTACTGTTGTAGTTAATCTTAAGGTCACAAGTGATAATCACCCTCTTCTTTCACTACCCATTTTATATTTCCCTTACTCTTTGCTGGCATCTCTGTTGTTACAAGAGGTCTGAGCCCCTGTTCACTATTCTTGCCTCAGGCTGTGGCTGCTGTACTTGTCTATTCACTATTAAAATGGAGTAGGAGAGGATGAAGAGATAGCCCAATGCATCACCTGAACATTAAGCCTATTCTTGTCTGCTCTCTTTGTGAAATAAAAGTCCTCCCTTCTCCTGACAGTAAGTGTTAATTACCTCTGTGAGTGTAGCCACTCTTTTCCTTGTTTGGCGATCTTTAATCATGAGAAAGTTGAAATTACCAGGCAATAATCAGAGCTTAAATATTGAGGGGACTCTGCATAGATACAGAGAACAAATAGGTGGATGCCAGAGCGGAGGTGGATGGGGGAATGAGAGAAATAGATGAAAGATATTAAGAGGTACAAACTTCCAGTTACAAAATAAGTGAGTCACGGGAATGAAACGTGCAGTGTTTGGAAAATAGTCAATGATAATGCAATGTCTTTGTATGGTGACATATGGTAACTAAACTTATCATGATGATCATTTTGAAATGTATAGAAATATCAAATCACTATGTTGTGCACCTGAACTAACTAGTGTTGCAGGTCAATTATGCTTCAGAAACAAATAAACAAACAAACTCAAAGAAAAAGAGATCAGATTTGTGTTACCAAAGGTGGAGGAGTGGGGGGGGAGAGGGAATTGGATGAAACTGGTTAAAAGGTACAAACATCCAGTCATAAGATAAAAAAGTACTAGGGATATAACATTCAACATGATTAATATAATTAATGCTGCTGTATGTTATATGTGAAAGTTTTTAAGAGAGTAGATCCTAAAAGTTCTCATCACAAGGAAAATTGTTTTTTCTTTTACTTTTACTTTGTATCTACAGGAGATTGTGGTAATCATTTCTTGATGTATATAAATCAAATCATTATGCTATAGACCTTAAACTTATATACTGCTTTATGTCAATTATATCTCAATAAAACTGAAAGAAAAAAATGATCTTTCAGATCACCACCAATCTTCTATTAATCTGTGTTTAGTCTGCTGGGAATTTCATCTATTGAGTTCTTATTTTCAGTAGTTTATTTTTATGTTCAATAATTTTCATTTAATTTTTAAAAAAATTATAGATCTTTGATACAAATTTCCATGTTCTTATTTATCTTCTTAAATATATTTATTGCAGCTACTTAAAAATCTATATGTCTAATAGTCTAATATCTAATTACTCCAATAACTGAATAACTTCTTAGACTCTTTCTATTATCTTTCTCTTCCTCTTCATCCAATAACTTGGTGTTCTGGTAATTTTTTATTGAATGCCAGCCAAATTTATAAAAGTTGGAAAGGCTTTGGATGATGCTTTATCTGTAAATCATTTCCTCCTTTTGGTTTTGATGGAGAAGTGAATTGATTCAGTCTTGATTTTCAGTACTTGTAAGGCTTGGTATATTTGTGATTTATGAATACTTTAGGGTACTGTCCTTTATGAGTTCCAGCTTCAAGCTGGAGTATTTACTTTGGTCATTCAACCTTGGTAGGCCCTGACTGTCAGTATTATTTACCCCCAATCTATGATACTGCTGACTGCTTTCTTTTCAGTTTTTTAAATTTCTGCTTTTAAAATAAGGAGAGGAGAAAAATAGTGTGGAATGTTGTTCCTAGGTCAGTGAGTTTCCCTTTTATCTTCATCAGGTAGCTATCCTGGCTGTCATGGTAGCTTCCTGATGTTTCAGACAGATGGTTTTATATTTCATCTAACTCTTTTTATTCTTGGTGTATGGATTTGTCCAGACAAGTTGGTCTGTCTCTGCCAGAAGAGGAAATCCTATAAAGGAGTTTTTTCTGGTAGTTTCATTCTTATGTCTTGCTCTATAATAAACATATTAGCGGAGACATACGTATTTGGATAGATATATAAATGTCTATGGACTTTTGCATGTTTGTGTCATTGATGTATTTTATGTTCTAATGCCAAAATGCGTTACCTTCTTTTCAACTTTTTATATACACTTCACTCCCTAAGAATTTAATAAATCACTCACCATAGAAACACTTGTTGCTTTAGCATCTCCTCCTTAGGATCCTCAAAATCATATTCTTCCACATGAGCTGGGCAATAGACTGAAATACACAAAGTCTTCTGGACACAGTGGAGCAACTAATGTTTAAAGGTTGTCCACGTGAGAGATATTTATTACCCATAAAAATTCCTTTGATTTACCCTAGTGACTATACCCAATATTTATTTCTTGTAATAACTCTATTAGTTTTATAGATCCTGATTCCTTCTTAGACATCTTTTTTGCTCGTCACTTTCCATTGGTCTGTAATTAGCATCAGCTTGTTTCCACAACATCACATTATTTCTTCTCAACCAAAATATGTTGACTGAAAAAAATGTGTTGGGGCAACCATCTGCATCTCTACAATTTTGATCTTCTTAGCCGTGTACCATACTGGCAGGGGTACCAAACATTCTGACATTCTATTGTATTCAAGCCTATCTTATTTATGATTCAACCAATCACAAAATCTTTGTGAGATCAAAGCCAGGCAAAGATTTTACCCAGAAAGATACCCTACACCTGGCCACCATTGCAGCTAGTCAGATATTTTTAAATCAGGGATTTAATTCAATTATTTTTTCCTTAAATATTTTGACATTAGGAGAGATGGGCAGTAGAATCTCACCTATGTTTTATTTTTTCCCCAACTTTATTGAGGTATGACTGACAAATAAAATTGTATATATTTAGGTTGCACAATGTGATTTTTTAAGGTGTATAGTGTGACAATTTAACATACGTATACATAGTGAAATTATTACCATCAAGTTACTTAACACATCCACTATCTTATATAATTACATTTTTTTTTTGTGGTGAGAACACTTAAGATCTCCTCTCTTAGCAATCCCTATCAAAATTCCAAAGGCATTTGTCACAAAAGTAGAAAAAACAATCCTAAAATTTTTATGAAACCACAGAAGACCTCGGACAGCAAAAAAGTCTCATCTATACTTTAGAAAGAAGCAATGGTCATAATATATAATTAGACCTGTTATAATTTCAGAAAACTTCCCAAGTTTTTGTCGATATAAGATAAAATTAAATTGGAGAAATGAACATAATGATGGTGTAGTTTTCAAATGTTATACATCATATACTGAAGTAAATGCATTAAGTATATTGAAAGTGTGCCAAATATACAAAAATTAGTAACAACTGCACTTATATGTGTCAGAGTTATAATTTTTTATAGGAGTAGCCTTTATGGTTATTTTCTCCAATGGTTATTTTTGATTTTGTGTCTCCTACTCACAGCTGTGTCATTGTCATTTGGAATCAGTACGTAAACTTAGTGTATATTTGTGCTTGTGATGACAGAATAAATCTGTCATCAGCATTTACTTTGTTAGGCAAATGTCACTGTCTCATTGTTGAGAATGACACATAATGGATCTCTGAGTTTCATTCCTTTTGAAGGTCACTGTTTGGAGAAAATATGTTTAGTGACATTTATTGTGGCAAGAAAAACTTTGAAGTGATTCGCAAGCTTTGTGTCAACTAGACTGGTTTGGGAATTGAAGAATCTATGGAAAGAGAGAAGAAAAGCTTTAGTAGAAGAAGGGCTCCTGGGAAAACAATTGCAGAAATGTTGGAGGACAGAATTATGTATTGATTATTAGTCCTCTGGCCAGATCCATCATTCAGATGGGTCTAAGCCCCAGGGAGAGAGGGACCATGAGTAGACACTAAAAGAGTGGTTGCTATATATAACCCTAATGAAAACTGGAAGTGCAAGGTGGTATTTTGTGACAACATGTGAAAGCTAAGGTGCTGTGACTAGAAGAGAATTCTAGAAGGTATTCTCAAATGAGCAGGCAGCTTTAATGCCATGAGATGCTGTCACGCACATTAGGAGAAGGCGACATTTATGGTAGGAAATAGTACAATGGTGAACAGTGCCTTCACTTGATCTCAAGGTCAATACCAAGAAAATGAACTTGGAGCAAAAATGAGGAAAGAAGTAGACTACTTGTGGTTTCCTGGAGCCACAGGCTTGACCTCATTTCCTCGTAGATTGTTACTAGTTAGGACCATTTCAGTGACAAGTGCAAAAACTATTTGTAAATTAGCTCCAGGAAAAGTAGAGGTGTTAGTGGCTCATATAAATGCAGAAAGGCAGGTATGTTTGGCTTCAAGGAAACTCTCAAGGGACTGTGAGAAACTCTGAATCCAGGAACTGAAACAGTTTCTCCTTTTCTACCCCTCTCTACTCCTCTTTATCACTCCCCACATTCTTCTCCCTACTCTTGTATATATAGTGTGTGATTTTTTACATTTTAACAAAATAATCTGCTAATGTTTTTTAAATGAAAAAAAAAACCACATATATGTCTTTGTCCTCAGCAGTCCCACTTTTGGGAAGTTACCCCATAGAAAAAAATAAGGAAGTAGATAATAAAAAATATACACACATATACATATAATGTGAGTACGTTAAAAATGTGAGGTTTATGCTTTTTTTTTTTTTTAAAATATTTATTTATTTATTTATTTATTTATGGCTGTGTTGGGTCTTCGTTTCTGTGCGAGGGCTTTCTCTAGTTGTGGCAAGCGGGGGCCACTCTTCATCGCGGTGCGCGGGCCTCTCACTATCGCGGCCTCTCTTGTTGCGGAGCACAGGCTCCAGACACGCAGGCTCAGTAGTTGTGGCTCACGGGCCTAGTTGCTCCGTGGCATGTGGGATCTTCCCAGACCAGGGCTCGAACCTGTGTCCCCTGCATTGGCAGACAGATTCTCAACCACTGCGCCACCAGGGAAGCCCCCGAGGTTTATGCTTTATGTATGCTTTCCTACACCTAAAAACTGTCCTGGAAGGGTGTGCAGGAACATATCAATAGTGGCTGCTCTGGGAGAGCAGTGTCTTGGCGTGGCCAAGAGGAGAGGGACATTCCTTTTTATGTTTTATAGTTCTGCTGTGCTTAAGTGTACTACAACAGAATCATTTTTCTATTTCTTGTGTAATTTTAAATTGTGAAAAAGAGACCTTACAGAAAACAAAATGAAAAGTGGTTTAAGAAGGGGATAGAATTCATAATTCAAAATCTCACTGCATGAACATTTCTAGGTCAGATTTTGACCAAACATACACTGTATAAATTGTGGATGAATGAGTACCAAAGAGCCTCACTGGTTGTCATAGTGACATTATCTAATATGTTTCATATTCTCTGTTTGACTAATCAGTTGAAGCTACAGGAGACTTGCCTCTAGCTTGTTTGGGCTTTGGGAAGTGATTGAAAGACAAATTCATGGAGAAATGAATCCATACAGAAATAAAATATGACTGCTGCTGTCCCATTTTTTTTTCTTCTTCCTTTTTGGCCATTGTTGAAGGATGGCCTTGGTCTATAACCCACAGAGACATCCATGGCTTCCCCAAAGCCTATATTAGCTTATTGTCTTAAAGTGGTAAACCTGGGTGGGATGTAAATGGCTCTGGGGATTGGATGACCTAGTTTCTAGTCCCAGCTCTTCCACTTATGAAATGTCTATCATTTTATCATTTACCAACAACTCTACAGTTTACAAACTGCCCTATTTAATCCTCATAACAACTCTGTGAGAGGCATGGTACTATCACCCACATTTTAAAGATAAGAGATCTCACTTTAGAAAACTTAAACTATTTGCCCAGGGTGAGAACAGTTTATAATTGGAATTGTAAGAGCAATGACACAAATTTAGGTTTTTAGACTCCAAGCCCAAAGGCTGTTTTAAGATACCATTGTCTAGCAAATCATGACATTTATAAACATTTAAGCAAAATAATACACATATTAAAAAATAACAGGGTGGATATGTAAGATATTGATATAAACAAAAAATAAGATAAAGATCAAAGTAGAATTTAAGACAAATATACAAAATGGGACAGAGGATAAGACACTGAAAGAAGTCCTGATTTTTCTTTTTTTACAAATAATATTAATTCTTGAATAAAGAAGTATTCTTTATTAAGAATGGAAGGCTGCCTTCATAACTTGAGAATATAAAAAATCATAAGCTATTATTGTATTTAAAATGAAACACTGAAAGCATTTTAATTAAACTCATACAGAAGACAACGGTTTTTGCCATGGCTGCTGTTGACAAAGTCCTGGAAGGTCTTGATGAGTGATTTTCAACTCAGCACTCAACTGTCTTTGTGCCCTCTCATCATCTGTGGAGCTTTTACAAATACCAGTGCTTGGGTCCAAACACCAAAATCCTGATTAAATTGATCTTGAGAACTGGTACTGGTAAGCCCCTAAGGTATGCAGTGAAGAGGACACCAGGCAGAGAAGCATTGTGGAACTTTTTTCACACCTTTTTTGGGGGAAGATACTGACTGACTATAAGATAAAATTGGAGTCATAATGTCATGGAAATACCTTTCATTTGTATAGTATATATACATCAATTTTAAAACATTTCAGTCAACATTATCACATTTTATTCCTACTACAATCTTAAGAGTTTGGTTTTTAATTATGCTCTATTTTCACACATATTGGCAATTGCCACCAGTAACTCCCTTTTCACCAAACCTATTTAAAAATTGTTTGGTACTATTGTTATGGAGGTAAGGCTCAGCTGAGGGGATGAAATATATTCATATATAACAGTAATGCTACCCTCTAGTGTTAGAGCAGAGCAACCAATTTAAAAAGATAAAACAAAAAAGTTGGCTATAATTAGCTATGAAAAATTAGAAATGACAGGTTGCAAGATGATTTGAGGGATAGAATTTTATTTCCCTATCTTATAGTTTTAAATTTAATATTACTGTTACTCACTGCCTGGAAACCACAGAGACACTGCCAAAGCATTAGGTTAGGACAAATGATAAGACTTCATAAGAGGACAGGTAATAGGGCTGCAGAACTGAGAAATACAAAGAACTTGGGAAAAAAGGAAATCTAAAAGGTGCTACAGATGTCAAACATGATCTCCCTGCAGCAACTGTAAAATGGCTATAATGGAAGAAAAATGTCGAAGTGGGTGTAAGTGTAAAGAGCTTGGCAATTTCAATTCACCAATTAAGACTTCGAGGAAAACACCAGAGTATTAACTTTCTTTCATCAACACCATGATCCTCTAAATTGTAAGGAGAAATTATCTAAAATGTATGTGGAAAAGAACAAGTATAGCAGGACATTGCCAGCCTGGATCTTATCCCTTTGAGGCTCATAGAACTGAATTTGTTCTGAAGAACATTGAACCAGTAAAAACTCACTTCGCTCTCATTCCAGTAGACTATAAATCTGTTGCCACGTCTAGGCATCTCCATATCAAGGTATTTAAAGGATTCAAGTGAGTTGAACTGGTGTTGCCTGTAGGCTCCAAAAGTTTTAAGTGGCATTGATAGGGAGAAGGAGGAACCCAAATCTAAGTCAAAACTTTAATGGATATTGTAAAACAAGAGACAGGGAGAAATTACTTCCAAGATCTGTAAGTAATAATGCCCTTGTTGGTTTTGAACAAGATTTATTGTTTGCATAGAGATGCCTCAGTTTCTAATACAGTGGATGCCAGCAATGAAGATAATCAATGGGATTCAAGGAGAGGCACTGGAATATGAAATTCGGGGAATAATGATTTACATGACTTTGAAATAGTGATTTCTAAGTTCTAAGGTTGAAGATTGCTATAAAACCTTTATGGTAGATACATTTTTACATTTTTTCCTTCTTGCTATATGTTGATATTTTATTGAAATAGCAGTGTATATTATAATTCATTCTTTTTTGTGTTGTCTGCTGCATATTAATATTAAAAGAAATAAGAAATATTAGCTTTTAGTGCATCAAGTGGCATAAGTTAAAAATCTTAGTAATCTGCTTCCTGTCTCTATGGATTTACCTATTCTTGATGTTTCATATAAATGAAATCCTGCAGTATATGAACTTTTGTGTCTGAGTTCTTTCATTTAGCATAATATTTTCGAGGTTCATCCATGTTGTAGCATATATCAGTACTTTATTTCTTTTTGTGGCTTAATATTCCTTTGTAAAAAACGTGATTTAAACTATCAATATATTATGATGAAAATCACTTACTCTTGTTTTTTAAATAAATTTATTTATATTTTATTTATTTTTGGCTGCATTGGGTCTTCGTTGCTGCGTGCGGGCTTTCTGTAGTTGCTGCGAGCGGGGGCTACTCTTCGTTGCCGAGCGCGGGCTTCTTATTATGGTGGCTTCTCTTGTTGTGGAGCACGGGCTCTAGGCACGCGGACTTCAGTGGTTGTGACGTGAGGGCTCAGTAGTTGTGGCTCGCAGGCTCTAGAGAGCAGGTTCAGTAGTTGTGGCGCACAGGCTTAGTTGCTCGGCAGCATGTGGGATCCTCCCGGACCAGGGATCGAACCAGTGTCCCCTGCATTGGCAGGTGGATTCTTAACCACTGCACCACCAGGGAAGTCCCACTTACTCTTTTTTTTTTTCAGAAAATTACTTTATATTTATTATAAACACTTGGACAGAGAGAATCCCATAAGAAAGTTTGAGATATTTTGATATAAATTGAAAGAACCTAGAAGGCCAAGATGTCAGACAAAAAACTCAAGGTAGGAAAATCCTTTAGAACATGACGTTTTCAAAGACTGAAAACAAAATTGCTGTTTTTTTTGTGTACTCTCTTGGAAGCCTGCCAATTTTTCTTTCTTAATAGGTGTTTTTAGTCACTTAATATATATTTTTTTCAGTTTTGTTCTTTGGCTGCTCAGATAGTCCCTTGTAGAATTTCCATAGTGGTGGGACTTTTGGTCTCTACCTGAAGCTCCACATGCTGGAATTATGAAAACAGAGATCACAAGCAAGAAATCAGTATGTAGTTTCTAAAATTAACTAAGGCTGTAGCACAAAGATACATAGTTAAGATTTCTTTAAAATAACAAATAAAACCTAAATGAAACAAGGCCAAGTTTCTTGGAAAATCATAATTTCAAAGTGCAGATTCATATGGAGAAATGCCTTGCTGTTACTCAAACCAATAAAATTAACTGGTGGGAGAAATATGAGTTGCAGTTTTCAATGCTGGTATAAAACAGATACTTATTAAAAGTTCTGTAGGTTGTAATGAACTTACAGTAATATTTTGAGAATAAGAATCAGCCAGGAATAAGCACTCAAATCACTTGACTCAAATAAATAATCTATGAAAGGGAATTCTTCTACTATACAGGAGCAGGTTAATATTAATAGACTGTATGTTGCTGTATTATAAGGAAATGGTTGTCCCCTTCCCTGAACCACACAAAGGAAATATCGATGAATCTCCTAATAGGTATTTGACTTTTTGACTTGTTCAAGCAGTGGTCCATCTGGGGTGAAAGTGATGAGTAAGGAAGTAAGGAGAGGAGCCTAAATACGTAATTTCATCTTCTGTATCAAGAATAGAATAGATGCTTTCCTCTTTCCTTTCGAATCACTAGTTCCACACACATTTATTCTGATCACTCCCAAAGAGAAGCACCTAATAAAATAGGCTTCATTTCAAGATTTCTCGTAAGTGTTTTGCGTTGACCTAACATCGTTAAACATTGTAAAAAGATTTTACGGTAATAATTCTCAGTGCTCTAAATCAAATATAAAACATTATCTTTGCCTTCCTTACATTCAGAGAAATTGAACATAATTTTTTGTTCTGCCAAAGCCCAAACCCGTGCATACTTTATTTATCTGATGGACAAAAAACAGCCATTCCCAGCAGTGGACTTTAATTGCAATATGCTACATGTCAGTAGCATTTGGAAAATGCAGTTTATCAAAGATAACTTGTATAAAGACATCTTGAAAGTGACAAAAATGATCAATCAAATTTCAAAAGCTGAGAATGTGAGAAATACTAATGGGCATTAGTGTTGATTTTTATCTTTTCCATTTATCATTTTGGCTAAGCTTTCTGGTAATTTTTTAACATGAGTAACGGGAAGGATATCCGGGGGGCGGGGAACTGACACTGGTTACTAGGAGATTTTTAAAAATCTCTCTTTGTGTGTGGGTGTGTGCACACATGTGCTCCTTGGTAGAACTGGGAAAGAGGTTAGTTTCATGAAATTCAGAACGATTTTATTCCACTATTTTGAAATGTAATTATGGTATAGTGAGTGAAAGTGGTTTAGAGTCCATAATATTGTAATTTCCTGTTTACAATATCCTGGGAACTGTCATTGACTCTCTCCTTGGACCATCAACTGAAAAGGGGATAATCAGCACGCCAAATGAGCCCATTCTGTTATTGGGCAATCCTAAATGATAGTATTTTTAGGTTCTTTCATATTTCATCTTCATTTTGATTTTTAGAGCATCAAGAACAAATAGTCTCCTGCTTGATAGTCTCACATATTTGAAACAACTATTGTATCTCCCTGTGGGCCTCTCTTCTACCCAATAGAGTTCCTAATTCCTTCAATTGTTTCTCTTAATCAAAGATACCCATACCTCTCATCATCCCAATAAAATTTCTCAAACCATATTCTACTTTGTTACATATAGAATGATAAAAATTGAAAATAATGTTCTAATATGGTCTAAGTAGTTCAGCGCAGAGTGAGAGTCTTACCTACCAACCATGATTTGAACTCTAAAATTCAATTCACGTAGCCTAAAATTAAAGCAGCACTCTAGTAGCCATTAAATTGTTGGATCGCATTAAACTTGTGGTCAACAAGTGTTAGTTTAAGTGCCAGAAATCCAGATCTTTCCCCTCTCTCTTTTTCCACTTAGAAGTTTGTCTTGTTTTACACCCACTAGCATGACTACTATCAAAGAATAGAAAATAACAGGTGTTCTTGAAGATGCACCGTTATGCACTGTTGCTGGGAGTGTAAAATGGTGCAGCCATTATGGAAAACAGTGAAGAAGTTGTTTAAAAAATTAAAAATAGAACTACCATATGACCCAGCCATCTCACTTCTAGGTACATATCCAAAATAATTCAAAGCAAGATTTCAAAGAGATATCTGCACACCCATGTTCATTGTAACATTATTCACAATAGCCAAGAATAGGAAGCAACCCAATATCCATAGATGGATGAATGGAAAAAATAATGAGGTATGTATATACAATGGAATATTATTTAGCCTTAAAAAAAGAAGCATTCTGACACATGTTACAACATGGATGAACCTTGATGACCTTATGCTAAGTCAAATAAAGCTGTCACAACAAGACAATTACTGTATGATTCCACTCATATCCATTATCTATGGTAGTCAAACTCATAAAAACAGAGAGTAGTCTTGGATGAGAAATGGGAAATTAAATGTAGTTAATTTTGCACTCATGTTTTAACTGTTAGAGAAGAATGACATTTTAATTTTGAAAAAGCTTAAAACATATATCCTTTAAAGCTATTACTGAGTTCAAGAATTGTATACTATTAAATAATGAATGACTTGCTTAAAAGAAGAAAATGTAGTCCTACATAAAAAAGAAATAACACACCAAAAATATCTTTGCTCTATCTTGCTACAGTTACTAACTAGTTCCTAGATGATTTTTAAGGGTGTATATAAGATGCTGGGTTTAAAATAACCTATGTGGTGTTCTAACTCTCCATTCTGTTTGTTTCTCATTCTTTAAAAAAAATCACAAAGTTTTAACTTTTTATTTTGATATGTGTTTATAGGCTCAACTTTCTTGTCATTAACGTAACATCAAATGTCAATAATAACTGGCTGCTCAGACGATGATGGGATAGGGAGAGTCAGATCCAAAGATTAGTTAAGCAGGTTATCTTCATAATGTTTACCAAGCAGATTAGCTGCTTATTGACTGTGTCTGGTGAAAGTGTTTTTTCCCCAGCTTGCAGATTTTTAGATTGCTGAAAATGAAACTGAGGATCTTAGAACGTTTGACTTTTGCAGACATTTTTCCTGATGAATTCACTTAGGAACTATAGAGCATCATAGTAACTTAACACATAACATCTTTCTAATTTACAAAATTAAATCACTTCAGAGCTATAAACCATTGTGTTACTATAATCAGAGTTAGACCTTCCTTACACAGGGAATCATTAAAGCAGCTGAAATTTACGTATGGCCTTCTGTCCAGCACCTAAAGTAACATCAGGGAAGGGGAAAGAATTACATTCTTTTCCATTAGGCAATATAGCCTTGGCCTCTTTATTATACAAAAGGCTCATATAAGTTCAAGAAATTCATACTTAAAATACATAATTGGTTTTTAGTTTTCAAAGAGAATATGAAATTTATTATGCAGGATGCTGATTCAGAAGTTGTAATTAAAAAATGTGGAAGGGCATCTTTTTTTTAAAAACTTTTTATTGTATATTGGAGTTTCTTTTCCCTTTGTATAGAGCATATGATAGGCACACTACCTTGTTTTTCTCCATACAATGAGCAAGTTTTCCTAGTACAATCTACCAAATTACCTATCATTTCCTCATTGTTTTGAAGTACCAGCCTTACTATATTTCAAGTTCTCCTGGGCCTAGTCCTGGACTTCGTATTCTGATCTACTTTTAATTTTCTATTTGCCTATTACTGTGGCAGAAAGACACTTACAAAAAATGCTATGGTTCTGACACTTGTGGGTGAATTGAGGGAAGGAGCCAACAGCCAATGCTTATTTACCACCTTTTTGGGGACACATAGTACTCTTTTTTCTTTAAATCATCATGAGGTCCTAGGCAGACACCACAGGCAAGAGGAAAGCCCAAAATAACAGGTAATATGAGGAGACTGACAATTCCTAGTGACTTCAAACATTCCAGCCTTGAGACTCATAAATGCGGTTGACTTTAATGACAAAGAATACTTTTCTTGAGGTGTATCTCCAAATGACTTAGTAAATTAGGCTCTTCTTGAATAGATGCAGCTTTCCCACAGTCTCTCAGGTGCATACCATGATTTCCATTCCTACCATGATAGCACTAGTTCTCACCTTTATTAGTCCTAACTTGATCTTATTATAATAGCCATTTAAATTATTACTCTAATCACACCTCTTGGCCCCTTTCCACCCTACAAACTGTTATCAGATTGATGTGAGACAAATCTTGGGTGGTTTGGGATATCTTCACTGGATTTCCCTGGGCTAATGTGTACAGACCCAATTCCTTGACCAGTATCCAAATACCCTATGGCCCTAATCAAGTCTTCCCAGCTCATTTCTCAGCACTTGTGTATATCAAATAGTCTTCAGATAAGCTTTGCTTTCTCCAAGCATGCTCTGTGACTTACTACCTCTGGGTTTTAAAAATTCATAGAGTTTTAGAACTTGAAGATGATCTAGCTCAATCCTTATTGTACAGATGTGGAGACTGAGGACAGTGTGATTATAAGTGAAAGGACTTCCACTGACATTTGCATCCCAGACTTAGAGGCCCATGCTATTTCTACCACAGTAAATTTACTTTGTTTGTGCCTTTTCTTCTTCTGCTAATGCTTTCCTTAACAACCCCTCCCTCCCTAATCTGCGGTCAAGATCCTTCCCTTCCTGAAAGGATTAGGTGTTACTCTCCATAAAGCTTTCCCTAATCATCTTAGTTAAAGTGAACTCTTCATTTTCTGATCCAATATGGAACTCTGCACCGCTCTTCATGAACTTGTATTCAGACCTGTACTGTGGTATTTGTGTCGTGTTATCTCCCTTCTCCTAAAATCTATGTGTTTTGCAAGGAGGACCGGGCAAAAGGAGCATCCTTTCGGTCCATAGCACATTGAAATTACTCTAATAATATTTGAGCGAAGGCACAGAAGTGACTGAATAATGATTCACTCAAGAATGATTGACAGCCTATCTTTCCATATTATATGTGTGCTGGGGTATAAGAGAGAGGCCCTGTAATAGTTTGTCTTTTTCCTTGAGCTCAAACTAAACATCCTGAAAGCTTGCTGTGAATTTCCACTTCAGTTATTTGACAACTAATCTTACATCATCATAAAATAAGAGTGGCAACAGCTCATTGTCATTTTTCCAAATGTTAAGCTAATCACCCTGCTGTTAGAGGAATCATCAGAAAGAATCTAATGAGAATCAGAGGACTGGAGAATCATTTGATATTTTTTTCTTTTTCTTCTTTTCTTACTTTTCCCCGCAAAGCAATGTGTGTGGATGGGTGATGTCAAGGTGTGTTGATGTGAGGCAGCTGATAGAGAGCCAAGAGGGAGAAATGAATATGGAAATCATATACGATTATTAGTTTTTTTCTTTTTTAAACAGAGAGTGTATGGTAGTGAACATTAGATGATTATTGGTAAGTAGAAAGTGAAAGTAGTTAAAAGGCATTTATATAATTCTAAGTAAAAATCAATCTGCAAAGAATAACGTGGTCTCTGGTGTGCTGGCTGGAGGTCCAGAAGAATGCTTCAGGCTGGTACTGAGACAACAGTATCTAGCCCTCTTTTTTTTTTTTTTTTTTTTTTTAAAGGGGAAAACTGAATTATTTCTGGCTGTATTCAGGCCCCAGTTATTCTGAGAGAAAGGAACAGATGAATTAGTTATTAAGGAAAGATATATTTAGTAATTTAAGAATTTTAACTTGTTAGAATTTGGAGAATGGGTAAAGTGTGAATCACTCACTCCCTCGTTTATAAGAGGTTGGCACAATGTCAATCAAGACAGAAAACACTATAGCAGGTTTAGTTTCCTTCTGTTTTTCTTATTGGTTGAAATACCATTGATTTAATAGTGAATTTGTTTTGTTGATGGCCACTTAAAAAATTAACATATTTTAGTGAATCAGTAAAAAAGTACTGTCTTGACCAAAACTTTGTAGATTAAATGGCAGTGCTGCTATTGTAATTTGTTCTAATGTTACATCTTGGAGAAAGAAAAAATAATGAATACTAATGGATTTCTAGATATGTTTTCTACTCAAAATCAAAAGCTGTTTTCATATCTACTTAGTGGATAAAATTTAAAATTTAAATTAAAAGAAAATATTGGGTTCAGATTTTCTAAAAGAAACCTTAATTAATCACCAGATTACATTTCCAGGCAGAAAAGTACAATGGCTAAGAGTTTGCTTTAGGGAATTAGATCTTGAATCAACTCCTAATTCTTTATCTAATGTGCTTGAAGTCAGGAAGACCACTTAATCATTCCAAGACTGTTTACTCATCTATAAAATGGACATTGAATGGGGTTTTGGTAAGGATTAAACGTAATGTATTATACAAATCATTCAGTATGGTGTCTGAAACATGGTAAGTTCTTAAGAGATGGTACCTTCTGCTAGTGGTAGTTTCACTATCATTGTTGTTGTCACCAGTAGCATTACAATAGTCAAAGCTTAGGACACACAAAAATTAAGGTGATTCATACTGATGTCCTGTCTAGACATGCACCTGGTTCCAGCAATCATTAGAATTATGCATGGACGATCTGTCCATTTTAATGACCAAATCATACAACATTGTGCAAAATTAAATTTCTTGATAACTTCTAAATATATAATCAAATTAGTGCTGTAAATAATAAAATGTCCAGCAGCTACTTTTAGAAATGCAATTCTAATTGTGTTTACTCTCCTGCTTAATGCCCTCTGATGACTTCCCACTGTACTTTGAATACATTCAGATACTTAAAAATACCCTAAAAGGCTCTACAAGATCTGGCTCCTGGCTCTCTCTCTGGCCTCGTTCCTTCCCTTTCCTCCTCTCCCCCACTCACTCTATTTACCAGGTCCACTTGCCTTTTGTTTGATCCTGAACATGCCTACTGTCGTCTCTGTCATGTCACTGTTTTCTTTCCTGGCACTAGTTACTACCCAAAGTTGTATGTCTGTGTTTGTGTAAATATAGTAAATATATATACGTATACAGTAAGTTCTCTACATACAAATGAGTTCTGTTCCGAGAGCATGTTCGTAAGTCCAATTTGTTCGTAAGTCCAACAAAGTTAGCCTAGGTACCCAACTAACACAATCGGCTGTATAGTACTGTACTGTAAGAGGTTTATAGTACCTTTAACACAAATAATATATAATAAACAAACAAACAGAAAAAATAAAACATTTTTAATCTTACAGTACAGTACCTTGAAAAGTACAGTAGTACAGTACAACAGCTGGCATACAGGGGCTGGCATTGAGTGAACAGGCAAGAAGAGTTACTGACTGGAGGAGAGAGAGGAGATGATAGAGCTGAAGGATCATCAGCAAGCTGCAGTTTCACTCACTCCTGACATTGATTTCACGGGTTCTGGTTCCTTGCTGGATTCAATTCTATCTACCCTCTTGAAAAAATGATCCAGTGATGTCTGGGTAGTAGCTCTTTTTTTCTCATCATAGATGACATCCTGGGCTTGAAATAAAGATACTCTACTACTGTACTCTATACAGTACTGTACAGTAAAGTACACAAAAGCACAACCACTTGTAGAGGATGCACGCACATGACAATGTACGCCAGACAAGTGAACTAACTTACGTGATTGGACATGCCAACTCACATTCGCACCTTTGAAAGTTCACAACTTGAAGGTTTGTATGTAGGGGACTTACTGTATATGCATATGTGGTGACATCTATATATATATTTTATGTATAATCAAATATATATGTTTACTTTTTCCCTGCCTTATGGAATGGGAGCTTTACAAGACCAAAGACGATTGACATAATTCATAATTTTTATGTCTTCAGTGCTAACAACATGGACACATTGCAGGCACTCAATAAATATTTTGGGAATTAATGAACAAATACATAAATGAATGAAATGTGCTGAGATCTGGCCAGTTCATTTTTACCTTAAGGTGTACCTTAACCTTAAAAGATCTTCCCCCTCTTTTTTTTTTAAGAAAAACTGTTATTTATAGGAAGTATTTATTTTTCTTTTCTTTATTTTCTATTTAGAAATCTTACTATGCAAATTAACTGTAAGATTTCTGTAGGAAAAGACCTACTTTTGTACATTCTTCTGCATGCTTTTTAAACTCAAAAACCAAATATCTAATAAGTTAATCATGATGCCTTTTCTAAGGTCAAAGTTGTTAATGCATGGAGGCCTGGGGACAGGTTCTAACAAAATTTTTCATAAAACTAGTCTCACAATAGTTTGGTAATTCAAGGCACAGAGCCTATTTGTACTTTTCCCTTCTGAAATGCTGGAAGTTTACATTGGATATAGTCTGGAACATAGCAGCAAAACATGCATTTTCATAACTTGTTCCACTTGAGGGATTTTAGAACTTGCTTTTCTCCCTTTTCTATATTGCTGTTTTCAGAGGGTCAAAAGATTCAAAGTTCAAAATAGTGATCTCCTGAGAACTACGGATTTGTCACCATGGCAACAAGCACAGTAAATCCGTAAGCAAGGACAGGAGAAAAGGTTGTCTCCTATCGTTCCACAAGCAAGAAAGGTATCAACAAAACTCTTTCAAAGCAGATATATAATCCTAGTGTGAAGGTGACTAGTATTCGTTGCGGGTCTCATAATACCTGGCATTTTATTCTCCTGACCTAAAAATTGAAACAGTTAAGTGAAAGAATATCAGTTTTGAGAAAACCATTATTTAACTGCTCTAAATTCCAGAGCCATTTATTAATATCAGTTTCTAACCTTAATATACAAACTACTCAAGGTCAGAGTAAGCATAAGCGAAAGTTAATTGCTATTCATCTAATAGAATAGTAAGAGAAATGGAAGAGACATTTAAATTAACAAACAAGAAACATTAGAGGTCAGAACAGTATCTTACAAAGCCATTTGCATTTGAGAAGTCAGTGAACAAGGCTCTGAAGTATGGGCACCTGGATGGAGAAACTTTACCTCCAGGAATCTTTAAGAAGCCACCTGCTGGTTGGTGTTGGGACCGGGCTGCTTCACAAGGAAGTACTATCCATGGAGAGTTGAGGCATATGACAGGGATGAGGTTGGAATAATTGTCATCAGAGCTCTCAGGAGCACTGATCACATTGTACTGTAATGACTGTTTACATTTTGTCACCCTTGCCTAGATTCTGAGGTCCACGTGGGAGGAGACCTGATATTATTATCTTTCTAATAGTAAACGCCTATTATGCAGTGCCTAGTATTTAGAAGTTGCCAAAAGAATCTCATTGAATGGATGAAAAAACTGACTAAATAAATGAATTCTATCCTGAATTCAGCATTCTGTCCAATTCAGCCCAGTCATCTGTCTTTGATGGTGACCCTCAGGGACAAGTTATTAAAGGATATGGATTTGCCTTTAATGGGACTAACTAGTTCAGGATACCATATAAAAAAGCTTTGTTTTTCTTAACACTTTTTTCTGAATCTGACATGCATAAATTAAGCATTATTTTAATTTATTCTTTGAGGTGACAATTGTCAAAGAAAAATTGCACCTGATGGAATTAAGCAGGCAAGGAAGACTTTATTCAAGACTACTGCATTTGGGAGAGAGTCACCTCAACTCCATTGAAACAAAAGACAGGAGAGTTGTTAAGTACCCAGGTTTGCCAGGGGGAAAGCACTGGTCAGTGTGATGAGGCCATCTGTGTTTGCTAATTGACCCTTACTGAAGTTAGGCTCCTACCTTCTCACAGAAACTGGGAGATAGGGGGCTTTATCTTTCTTGATTATCTACCAAAGAGATAATTCCAGGTCCTAGAGAAAGGCATTCCTAGGTTGTAAAACTGGAAAGAGACTGGGAGAAGATTTATACCTTAGAGGGGCAAAAAAAGAATTTACAGTTGCAGGTTTTTAAAGTAAATGCTCTTTAAGGAAAGGGAGATTGGGGATTTATTGTCAAGGAAAGAAAGGTTGGTTTCTTTTTTCATGAAAAAATTGTTTGTCAATAATGTTCAGGAGAATGAGGATTTAGAAAACAACTGAATTTTATGATTAGAAGGAGACCTTATAGAGAGTAGCCTCAGGTGGGAAAGAGGCAAAAGCCAATTTTCAGGGAAAGTGAGCGGCTGGGATGGAACTGGACGTAGGAGGAAAACACCAAGTGAAATTTTTTAGCAAAATAAAGAAGAGAGGAAAATGATTGCTCAAAGATTGGGGGGAATTTGAACATCTTTGAGGCAACAATGAAGAGGGAGACAGAGGGATCAGTGCTGGGTTACCGGGAAGGAATCATACAAAGATCACATATGGAAGGATTAATCTTAAATGGACAGGGGACACTTCTCTGAGTCAAAAGAAAAGAAAATAAAGTGAAGTAGGTATAGAAATCAGGATTATGTTCTTCCATTTTGTTCCTGACGTAAGTAGCCATATTGAGTTCTTTTACTGGGAAATAATGACATTCTCATTGAAGATACATAAAATGTTTGTTTGCCAAAACATAAGGCTGTGACCTACAAAAATATGTGCAAATAAATAACAATAAATAGAGGACTTAATTTTAAATATTTCTCTTGTATGTGACTTTTGGCTTCCCAAATCCTCTCACCTGACAAATTTTAGAGGGCCATGTAATCTATTAATTGTTGGTTATTGGTTATGACTGCTTCTTTTTTTTTTGGGAGGATTATACTACATTTCTTTTATTTTTTTAAGCTTCCTTTTTTAAAATTAATTTTTTTTTATACAGCAGGTTCTTATTATTTATCTGTTTTCTACAAATTAGTGTATATATGTCAATCCCAATCTCCCAATTCATCCCACTGCCCTCCCCCCACCCCCCGCTTTCCCCCTTGGTGTCCATATGTTTGTTCTCTACATCTGTGTTTCTATTTCCACCTTGCAAACAGGTTCATCTGTACCGTTTTTCTAGATTCCACATATATGCGTTAATATATGATACTTGTTTTTCTCTTTCTGACTTACTTCACTGTGTATGACAATCTCTAGGTCCATCCCCGTCTCTACAAATGACCCAATTTCATTCCTTTTTATGGCTGAGTAATATTCAGTTGTATATATGTACCACATCTTCTTTATCCATTCATCTGTCATTGGGCATTTAGGTTGCTTCCATGACCTGGCTATTGTAAATAGCGCTGCAATGAACATTGGGGTGCATGTGTCTTTTTAAATTAAGCAACCTTAAAATCAGTGATAAATTAAGCAACATATTTTTATAAATGAATAGCCTAAACACTTTAAAACTTCTGACAGGTGCCATTTATATTTGGTCTATGCTTTCACTTATGTTCATGAAAATCTCTCTCTACCTCTAACTCTACCTCTACCTCTACCTCTGTTTCTCCATCTCCATCACTATCTCCGTTTCCGTCTCCGTCTTAGTCGCTGTCACCGTCTCCATCTCCATCTCCAACCCCATCTCCATCTCCACCTCCACATCTTCATCTCCACCTCCATTTCCATTTCCATCTCTAGGTATGTTTGGGGCTTGTTTAGTTTCCAATAAGCATTCGGGCTCTATCTAAAATTCCTTTTATTAAAAAACTAATTGGATTAATTGGAGTTATTAACTGACATTTTTGTCTCCTGGGAAAGTCCCTGACTTGGGGGTCATTGGGGAATTCTATCAAGATGTCATGTATGAAATTTAAGAGGAGAATATAAAATCCCTCCATATATTATGGTTATTGTGGCACTTCCTCAAAGCAGGAAAATGGAGACTTTCAAAAGAATTATATTTTAATTTTTTAATTCTTCTAATCAACTCCCTAAAATAAAGTTTTAGATACCTTAACATACCACTACATTTCTCTATTAGATAAGTAAACCGAAATGCTTAGGACAGTAGAGATTACATAGGCTCTTTTCCTTTGCTTTCAAGATATCTAAAAATGGAATCTGTTTACATAGTATATTGGTAAAAAGCTTATGATAACAAAAATTAGGAATGAAAAATCCCAGAAGGCTACAGATTTAGAGTTCACATACCATCTGCAGTTATTATACTTGTGGTAATGTGTACATAAAGATACCACATCGGATTTCAAAAGTTCATGGGAAGTATTTACAAAGCCAAGAACAATTCTCTTGTTGCA
This sequence comes from Balaenoptera borealis, assembly GCF_965194805.1. Lineage (NCBI taxonomy): Eukaryota > Metazoa > Chordata > Mammalia > Artiodactyla > Balaenopteridae > Balaenoptera > Balaenoptera borealis. The sequence continues at coordinate 49,638,195 of NC_138877.1, forward strand.
ATTCTTGACTTACACAAATGCACTTCAGAATAGCAGACAAGAGCCCTTGTATTTTCCAATCATTTAAAGACCACTTTATGAGCCCAAATCAACATGGTTCAATGCTTCTGGTTATTAAGATTCGTATGGTCGTTTGCCCATATTTGTTAAACAGTTTTGAATTGCTATTTTCTTTTCCTCCTTAAACAGTAGTCTTTGTAAATGAAAAGAAAATCCTGCAGAACATTTTTTTCTTTTGCACTGAAAATTTAAAATGAAAATTGTGACTGTGTTCTGAGCAAGCATTTGAATTACTTTTCCCTAATCATGTGACACTGGCTTTTTGAAAGTATCAACTATCATTTGGCTCTTCATCAAATCATCATCACTACACCTGTTGCCTTAGAATAGAAGGCTGGACATAAGTTTTTATTTATTTCCCCAGTAACTATTTTTAAAAGATGGAGAGCTTGATTTAGTGTTATTTACAATTGAATCTTTATGAAGATTTTAAAAACTCAAATTTTAAAAACAAGTTTAAAATACAAAAGACAATGTGTTGCAGTTGTGGAGAAACTGGAACCTTTGCACACTGTTAGTGGGCATGTAAAATTGTGAGGTCACTATGGAAAACAATATGGAGGTCCCCCAAAAGATTAAAAATAAAACTACCATATGATCCAGCAATCTCACTTTGGGTATTTCTTCAAAAGAATTGAAATTAGGATCCTTGTCTTCACTGTAGCATTATTCACAATAGCCAGTATGTGGAAACAACCTAGCAAATGGGTGGAAAAAGAAAAGATGGTATATACATACAATGGAATATCATTCAGCCTTAAAAAAAAGGAAATTTTGCAATATGTAACAACATGGATGAAACTTGAGCATGTTATGCTAAGGGAAATAAGCCAGTTACAGAAAGACAAACATTGCATCATTCCACTTACATGAGGTATCTAAAATAGTCAAATTCATAGAATCAAAGAGTGGAATGGTGGTTATCAGGGGATAAGGGGAGGGGGAAATGAGGTGTTACTAATCCATGGACATAAAGTTTCAGTTAAACAAGAGGAATAAACTCTAGAAATCTGCTGTACAACATTGCACCTACAGTCAACAGTACTGTATTGTACACTTAAAAATTCGTTGAGAGTAAATCTCATGTTAATTGCTCTTACTACAATGAAATAAAATATAAAAAATTAGGTGAATAAAATATTTTACTCCTACTCAGGCTTGAAAGTTTCACATATAGGGCACAAAATGGATTCATTCTCATTGTCCCAATTCCAGAGTTTTGTTAGCTTTTTGTAGTAACTTTTGCTTTTTTACGGACAATTAGGTAGAACTGAATTTTCCTTTGCCATTAAATTGTCATTTCACTTCCGAAGTAAAGAATACAATTTATCTAGATAATTTAAGTAGAATCCTGGCACTTATTACTGTAATTTATAAGTTCATCTCAGAAGTACTGAGCACCTACTGTATGGCAGGCTTTCTGCTACAGGTGCTGAGTATAAAGTGGTGAACCGGACAGAAGCAGTTTCCACCCACGTGGAGACACCACGCTAAAGAAGACTGGCAATGGCCACAGAAACAATTATATAATTCCTGCCTGTGATAAGTACTATGAAGGGAGCAGCAGTGAGCAATGCAAGATTAACACCCGGAAAGCTACCGACACTCAGGATTTAGCTGGGACCTAACCGAGTGGTGACCCTAGCAAAGAAGGGGAGTCTGATATTCCAGGCAGAGTGAGCTGCGCCCCTGGAGGCCTTGAGGTGGGAAAGAGCTTGGTGTATTTCTGGAACTGAGAAGAGGGTCCTAGTACAATGGGCCAGGGGGAGAGGGGAAGATTAGTTGGAGGTAGGAGGTTGGGGTGTACAGAGACCAAATGATGCAGGGGTTTGTAGTTCACGATACAGAGTTTGTTTTTGAAGTACAGTGGGAAACTGTTGGGAAAATGTAAATACGAGAGTAGCATGATCTAATTCCTTTCTTTCTTTATATATTAAATCTAGCTTATAGGAGGCGAGTATTTTGAAGAGCAAGGCAGAGGGTGCAGGGAAGACTCCCTATTGAGGAAATAAGTCAAGAAGTACATCTTTGTTTTAATGAACATGATTTGATTTGAGGAGCAACAGATATAACTATGAGGACTTCTGTGTATTGTTAAAATTACTTATATTTTTGTTTTATAATTTTTCTCATGTTTAGTATCTGTATAAAGTCTTATTTCTTATTTTAATTTCCCTGAAAGTTTAAAATCATAATACCATAAATATAGTCTTTATCAAGTCAGTCAATACAATTTTATTGAGCATATGCTGTGTGATAAGAATTATGCATAGGCGAAGACATCTACAACTGTCGTCCTGTCCCACCCCATCTCTATTTTCTCTCCCATACCTGTTGTCTTTTCTTGTCTTTTTGGATGACTAAGCTGTAGAATCACTACTCATTCATTTTACCATCTTCTCCCTACACTTTAAAAAATATATATCACTTCTTTATATCTCTTATCGAATAACGTCTTTAATTCAACTCCAGAGTGCTTGATACTGCTGATACAGCTGGCTGGAGCTAGTATTATAGAAGGAAATAAATTTCATCTCATGCCTTAATTATTAGAACTCAGACTATCTAAATTTGGTGCTGCTTCAGGAAAATTATGTTATTTTGACAAGAAGAAGACTGGAAAATACTTCCTAAAAGTAAAAAAAAAAAAAAGCAGCATCTATATTTGCTATCTATTTTCTATCTATACCTATCTATACATATATATATATTTATATCTCTACCTGTCTATCTGGAAAATATATACATCTAAAGAAAATATCAGTCCCATGTAATTCTTAAAATGGACAAATAAAATCCCTAAAATTAGAGATCAGTTTTGCATACTTAATGTTTGATTAGGTATTTAAGATAATTGCAGCTTCTTCTCTCTTTTTGGAAATGAATGCTCGTGTCTAGCTTACTTTTTTTTTTTAATTTTGCTATTGCCATAAATTGCACAAGATCTCATTAGAGTTCCATCCCATGTCCATTTAAAATGCACATTTTAGGAACTCTTAAAAAATGCCTTTCTTTGGTTATTGCTGATACTCTTGTTGCATGATGACTTCTCCTTTGCTTCTGGAAAGAAACACAACACTTAGCAAGCACTCTGGAGTTGAACTCTGTAAGTAAATTCCAGAGTTTCTGAGATGATTTTTCTACACTCTTTCCTTGGCATTTCTAGATTCTCTCTGTTGTAAGTACTGCAGTTTAATATTTAGTAAGCACACAAAAGTTCTTGCATAAAATTACATATTTTTGTAAAAGGTTTTTAGTGAATTGAGGAAAATATGCACAGATTAAAGCAATAAACATTGAGAACTTGTGTTTGAAAATTTAGTCACATATATTTAAATATTTGTCCTAGTGTTATGAAAATACCTATTTCCCATTACAAATACAGATTAATATATTTTCCTTAACCTAGATGCAAATATGATCAATTATTTCAATAAAGCTATATGATAGTCTCACAATAATTCAATGGTTAAATATGTCACTTTCTTGTAGGTGAATTAATCACTGATAATGCATGCAGCCATCATGAAGATAATCTTTCTTCATTGTTGAGAAGGTGGATAATATATTATCCATAGATATCAATTCTATCAATACTTATCAGTTTGTTCCTGAACATGGTCCTGAGGAAAAAATGATATAATAAATGTGTTCTTAGTATGCTAGCCCACTGATTTGAGAAATATTTCCCTTAGGACAAATAAATAAGGAAACTTATAATCAAATGAACAATATAGAATTAAAAATCACTCCCCCACTTTGCCATATGTAACAATTCAGTCTGGTTTCACAGATAAAACAATACTAAGTACTGATTTAAAAACATATATGTAGAATTGACAGTCTCATTGATTTCAAAACCAAGGAAAATATTTTTATAAATAAGGGGCTTACATTTGTTTAAATTTCACTTGCTTAAAATGATCAGACTTTGTTAAATTACTCAGTCACATATGAGCACCCATTGTGTATTGTCCTTTACAATAGATTACAACAGTCCTGTCCTCCCAGCCCCTGACTGTTTCAGAGGGATTTGCCAGGGCAATACCTAACATTGTTTTCTCTGAAAACGATGACAGGAAGCCAACAACCAGAGTTCATGTGTGTGACATAGTGGTTCTCTCTCTTTACCTGCAGAATGCGTACAAAGGGCTGTTTTCCCTTGTATGCTGTAAATGGTGAAGACATACTTGTTTGCTGATGATGTGGTAGTAAAAATGCTTAGTATTTGATATGTCAACTCAAAATTGTGGTGTCTAGGTCATGGTAACTGTGATCTAGTTAATCAGTTCTTATTACAACAAAGGAACCCGTTCAGTGTGCTTCGTCACCTAATTCCCTCAGGATTTGAGGGTAAGTTGCCTAGTTGACAGCTGTCAGCTGATGATTCCAACAGGATCAGGTTGAAGAGCTACACACTCAAGACCTGTTAGCCTAAAGGTCAGTAGTTTCTCCACACTGGCTGCAGAATAGAACCACCTGGGAAGTTTTAACTAATACTAATGGTCCGGTTGGAAAAGCATTCATTCAATTAGAACCAAGGGCAGAGGGACCCTGGACATAGGTGTTTTTAAAACTTCCTAGAGGAGCTCCTAGTGCCTAGAAAGGGTTCAGAAACTAGGGAGTGTTTCCTCTTCAGGCAGAAAGAGGAGAATTGGAAAGTTTGAGTTAGAGGGGCTTCCACATGACATTGTTTCTTTCATTCGATCTGAGGTTCTAAAATGGTTCTAAACTAGTTCCCAGCATCGGCATCTGGGAACTAGTTAGAAATGCAAATTTCAGGCCCCACAGTGGACCTACTGAAACAGAAACTCTGGGGATGGAGTCCAGAATTCTGTGTTTTGAAAAGTCTTCCAGAGCAGCCGCATAGCACAGGGAGATCAGCTCGGTGGTTTGTGACCACCTAGAGGGGTGGGATAGGGAGGGTGGGAGGGAGGGAGATGCAAGAGGGAAGAGATATGGGAACATATGTATATGTATAACTGATTCACTTTGTTATAAAGCAGAAACTAACACACCATTGTAAAGCAATTATACTCCAATAAAGATGTTAAAAAAAAAGTCTTCCAGGTGATTCTAATATAACCTAAAGTTTGAGAACCATCATTTTAGGTAAAGCCTCAGCTAACATAGATATTTGGAGACCCACAGTTAAAGGTCTTCCCATTCATCACCCAATTAGAGTTCAGTTAAATAGAAGGTACCTGATCAAGCAATCAGATGTACATCTTGTCTAGATGAAGAAATAGCTTCACTGCTGGAAAATAGTTGTTGACATAGATGACATTTTATTATTCTAAGAGCCTTCCAAGAATAATGAGTGACATGGCATAAATATCCACATCCAAAAGTAAGTGCTCTTCCAAAGAATATTTTATGAATATTTCTATTCCTTTGTTATTATAATCCCTCAAGCAAAATGGCCTCTCCATAAATTTCAAATCTATTTTCATAACAAACCATTTCTTTGTTAGTCAAAATTAGAGCCAGAATAATGTATTCTCAGGTGATTTCCGTTCCTGTCTGAAGGATAAAATTGCTATTAAGACAAGAAAACATATTTTATATTCTGTCGTGGAACTGAATGTCTTCCAAGAGCTGTAAGGATAATTAGAGTCCCCATCACTATTGTATCTTGACCCTCTCCAAGTATTTTATCTGTTTAAGGAAAGCATCATCTGTCTTCTCCCTCTGGTCTGGAAGTTTGTAGTACTCTTTCATTGTTACTGTCAAATTTGGTTTTCTTCTTGACATGCAAATTTTTTCTACCACGTTTGTACTTTCAACTATGAATTCCTATGCTGTATATAACTTCTTCCTTTTCCTATTATACCTGTTTATTTTTGATAAGCTATGCCCTTTCACTGTTGTACATCATGAGTTGCATCCCATCAAGTTTCAATAATATCTCTGTTCACGTGTACTTCTTTGGGTTAAAACTGAGATAGAAATTTTTGCCTCAGATTTTGAATATTCAGATATAGTCGTCTGGGTCTAAATACTAAACTGTCAAATACCAGAGTTAAAATTCTCTTTCTGTCTGTGGAATCACAGAAATACAGGACTAGAAGGAATTTTGGTTTGGGGTAGTTCTGGATACTGATTTATGGTTTATCTTCTCATGTAACAATCATTATGCTACCTAGCAATTACTAAGAAATTTTAAACTTGTTATTTTTGTTTTTTGAAACTCTGTTTCAAGCTAGAGTTTAAATACCTTTCCCTCAGGTTGCTAATTATTGCATCAGGAGTACATTGTTGGTGATGTAATAAGGAATTTGAAAAACCTGAATTATATTTGTCAATGCAAACAATACCTGTCTTTGTTCTCTTTCTACATCTACTCTTACTTTCCAGAATCTTGACCTTGAAGTGAAGTGATATTGTAACCATCTTTCTGTGCCTTGCTAAGTCTTGCCTTTGGAAGCAATTTTGTTTTCTTAAGGCAGTGGTTCTCAAACTTTAGAAGTTCTCAAACTTTAGAAGTGCATCAGAATCACCTGGAAGCCTCGTTAAAACACATATTGCTCCCCAACCCTAGAATTTCTGATTCAGTAAGTCTGCACAGGGACTTGAGAAATTGCATGTCTAACAAATTCTCATCTGATGCTGCTGGTGCTGTGACCACATTTTGAGTATCACAGTCAAGGTGTTCTTCCTTCACGAGATGAAAAACAAATGATCTTAAAACATCAAAATTGCCCTCAATTCCACCATGTCCATTTTTCATCTTGCATCATTTCTCCCTACAGTAGCCAGAGTGAGCATCTTAAAATACGAACTAGCCCATGTAGGACTTTTGTGCTTGGTTGCCCCTCTGACCCAAACTTTTCAGCATCTTTCTGGTGCTACTGAAGTAAAACCCACTCCCCCTCACCCCTGAGCCCCTTAACATGAATTACAAGGCTCAGCATAAGCTACCAGCCTTACTGGCCTCATCTCAGGGCCCACTTTCCTCCCATATTATCTCTTTTAAAAATGTACATGTTATGAGCTAAGTACTTTTTTATTTTCCTCATTTCACAAATGAGGGACACAGAAAGAATAAGCATTACACCCAAAGTCACATATATATTAAGTGATCGAGTCAGGATTCTAACTTAGCTCCTTCCAACTCACACAAGCCCAGGATTTTGTCTATTCCTTTGACAGAAAATGATAGGATTGACTGTTAACAATAGGGATTTACTTGCCTGGATTAGGGTAAATGATCATTTGGTCCAGGCAAACTGCGTTTTGAACATTAACTGAATTGTACCCATTCAATTATAGAACTAAACTGTGTACGTGTGTGTGTATATATATATATATATATATATATATATATATGTATGTATATATATATATAGTATATAATACATATAATTTATGTAATATAATTCAAATTGTGTGTAATATTATATATGCATATGTATAAAAATATGTACGTATATTTTATTACGCATATGACATTTGTGTTTTGCTAGTACAATAGGGCCAACGTTTATCTAATGCTTCCTGTGAGCCAAATTCTAAATTAAGTACTGTAGAGATGTTATCTCTTTTAATCATCACAATTTATGAGGTAGATAGTGATATTTTCCACTTTTTATAGGTGATGGAACTGAGATGCAAAAAGAAGATAAGGAAAATTTTCTTAAGGTCATACAGTTTATAAGTGATGGAGCCAGGACTGAAATACAGGAGCATTTGGTTCCTAAGATATATTTGTCATCTACGTCTTTTTTTTTCTCAAATCCCCAAACTGACCAGGGATGAAAAGTTTTTAGCAATATTTTTCAGGTGTCTTTTGCTTATTTCTCCATTACTCAGCACAGTTGGATACCAGCATATATGGAATGTTCTCTCGTATGAGAACTCAGGTACTTGGACATGTACTTAGTAAGTAGAGGCCACCTCTACTTTTACACTACAACTCCTGTTGGTAGGGCCTCGGCGAACCCCACGATGTTTCTTTTCTTCTGGAGGTAAATAATAGAACGTTTCCTCTCCCAAATGTCTGACAGTCATAAAAGCTTGGCTAGCTTGGGAGAAAGAAGTCAGTACTTCAACTTCAAGTTGATACGAGAACCTTCAGGATAATGACCATATCTTCTGTATGTCTTATGCTGTAAATGTGTATAGTATGGGCTCATTAATTTAGTGGATTGATTGAAATATACAATTACCTCAATCTAATGTTGCTACCTGAGACCAGGCTTTGGCTGTGTCCTCTTCTTACCGCTTACTAATTTATACAACTTCCTCCACCTCTCAGTTGATTGATTATATTGCTTGTGGCTATGTGTTGTGGATTAGGAAACTTTAGAAAGACTTGGAGAAACACGTCGTTTTTTTTTTCCTGAAAAAGTAGAAGAGTAATCTGTGTGTTGTGTTTTCAGTTATTTCATTTATTTTATTTTTTTAACATCTTTATTGAAGTATAATTGCTTTACAGTGGTGTGTTAGTTTCTGCTTTATAACAAAGTGAATCAGCTATACATATACATATATCCCCATATCTCCTCCCTCTTGCGTCTCCCTCCCACCCTCCCTATCCCACCCCTCTAGGTGGTCACAAAGCACCGAGCCGATCTCCCTGTGCTATGCAGCTGCTTCCCACTAGCTGTCTATTTTACATTTGGTAGTGTATATAGGTCCATGCCACTCTCTCACTTCGTCCCAGCTTACCCTTCCCCCTCCCCGTGTCCTCAAGTCCATTCTCTACGTCTGCGTCTTTATTCCTGTCCTGCCCCTAGATTCTTCAGAACCATTTTTTTTAGATTCCATATATATGTGTTAGCATACGGTATTTGTTTTTCTGACTTACTTACTGACTTTATTGGATCAAGAATAGAAACTTTGGGATTTAAAAATTATGTAAATGTAGTAATTCATCTTGCAAATGAACTATTATTCATTTGGCTTAAATTATAGATTTGATCTAATAACGTGTTTAAATTTAGATTGCCCCCTTTTCAGTATGTTATCATTCATGTTCTTCTCTCTGGAGAACTTCACTTTTGCTACAGCCAAGTCAACATGTCTAGAAAATGATGTGAAGCAAAAGAATTTTGCCAGTGTTTGCCCAAAAGAAACAGAACTTTTTTTTTAACAGATGGAAAGAGTGATCAAATATGCACGAAAGGTAGGGACATAGAAAGAGACAACATCCACAGAAAATGAAAAGAAAATATGGGCTCACATGCACCTTTGCTGAAGCCAAGGTTTCTTGCAAAAAGGGTGCTTTGCAATCTCAAATTCAGGGGAAAAAATTTTCCTGGCAAGCAGTTACTCTTAGTGTTTGGCAAGAGATTGAATAAGATTCTTCATAACACTGTCAAAGGTCTTCAGTTTCATTCATTCAACTGACACCCACACTGCCCACAGGACAGTAATTGGCTCTGGTTGGCTCAACAAAGTTGCTCTTGTGATTGAATTAAGACCGAACTAAATTTCTTCTTCCTAGTCCTATGGAAGGGAAACAATAGTGAGTCACAGTCAGAATGAAGCCATTCAGAAAGAAGACTTAACTTTCTCACCTTTGGATCTGAAACTTTCAGGCAATAATTCCGGTAATACATTTATTACTCTCAAGGGAAAAAATTTGGCTAAACTCTTATATAGTGGAAATTGCACATTTACTCAGAATAGAGTGCATGTTTAAGTCACAAATGAAAGCATTTCTTCTAGTAGGAATTCCACTTGGCTACCAGTTGGCAAAACTGCTTCCAGTTTTGACCGAAGTCACGATAAATGACTTTCCATTCGGGTCTAACTGGGAATAACTAATATTGAAAAGGAGGTGTCACAGATTAAAATGAAGCAGGCTTTTCTTGGGTTAGTCCTTCATCTCCACAGAAAATTCAGAAATAAGAAGGATATGGAGGTCATTGTAGTTTGAACTGTATAGTGATATCCTTACTGCATTGGGAGCTATCACAAGAAGGATTACTCATTCACAAAGGCTAAGAACCTAATTAAAGAGTTAATGTACGATGGTTTGCAGCTGAGATACAAGTTGGGGAGCAATTTTGGTGAGAACTCTTACTATGAATATCACCTTTGGAAACATAAAGGTATTTGCTCAAATATAAAGATATTTTCTCTGAGGGACTATAAGCTACTGCTTCTGTTTGGAATAAAAACAGTGATATTTGGAAAATTTACTCCAAGTCTATTTCTTTTTTTCTTGTATAATAGAAACTAGTAATTTAAGTCATATATTAATGTCTGTATTGTTTTCCTAGGGCTGTGTAATAAAGTAACAAAAAAGAAGTTCAACATCAGCAGGTTTGGTTCTTTCTGAGAGCTGTAAGGAATAATCTTTTCCATGCCTTTCTCCTGGCTTCTGGTGGATGGCTGGTAATTTTCAGCTTGTAGATTCCTCACCCCTCCATCTTCACATGGTGTTCTCTTTGTGTTTCTGCCTCTTCATATCATCTTCCCTCTATGCACGTTGTCTCTGTGTCCAAATTTCCCCTCTTGATAAGAACACCAGTCATATTGGATTAGGGCCTGCCCTAATGACCTCATTTTAACTTATTATTTTTGTAATGACCCTCTTTTCAAATACTAGGTCATCTTCTGAGGCGCTGGGGGTTAGGACTTCAACTTATCTATTTTTAGGGAACACAATTCAACCCATAACCATGCATTATCAATAAAGCTCACATTTTTAAAGGAAATGTGATCCCCAATGTATTATACAGCTGGAAACGTTGGTTTACAAACCTTATGCATGGAAACAACGCATGTTCTCTACCTGGTGAAGCTTTCTGAAAATCTAGGCCCAGGACACCAGATACTTCCTGAAGTTACTATCGGTATTTGAGCTCCTGATCACTTCTTAGACAGTGAAACAATAACATTTCATCAAAGGTGGTTTTTCATAAAGAGAGAGAAGCTGTAGAAACTCCATTCATAGAGAAGGGAAAGTAAGCTTCTCCTCTTATTCGTTTACATTCAGAGGCAGCAGGAAAGGGACTCCTTGCTCCCCAGTGCTTTTCCTGGATCACATTATTTTAGCACCGCTATCCAACAACTACCCAACACAAGACTTCTCCTTTTGAAGTTCATACTCAAGCTATCTTTCCAACAGTTTGTTAGTTGCTATGGTCCATGCCCATATACTGTAATAATAAACACCGTCAGGTCATAGTATTATAGTTCTTTCCACTCCTTTCCTGTCCCTGAGACTATAAGTACTTTTATTGGAACTACCTGACCTATGCACAGTTCACTGATTCTTTTATTCACCCTGCCCTACTTACATACACATGCACACACATGTATCAGGCTACCTGTGTACACTTACAGAGATACAGCTGCTCATTCATGTGTATCAACAGTGTGTGTATCATTACTGGGATGGTAGACTGGAGATATCCTTGGGAAGTTCCCAAGTAACTCATGATCTTTCTTTCATTCAGTCACTGTTGGGAAGCCAAAGAGGTTTTGATCAAGTTATTCATTGAAATTTATAAATATTCAAGACATTGGAAGGTTGGGAAGAAGGAAAAACTCAAAGCAGCAGATGAATTAGGAGGTTATTGAAACATCCAAAAAGAAGTAAAGAGTACTTAGGCAAAAGCAACGTCAGGGAAAATGCAAAGAAGGATTTTAACATCCTTCAAGGTGAAAAACAAAACATAAGACCTGGAAGTTAATTGGATGTGTAGGGCGAAGGGTGAGGAGTCAACGTTGGCTGAGTTGTATGCTGGGGCAGTAACACAAACATCAAGAGAAGGGTCTGGTTTGGGCAACAGAAGAAGAGACAATACATTCTATTTTGGACTTTTGGAGTTTTAGGGACCAGTAAGTCCAAGTTAAAACTGTAGATATATATTTGAGTCAGTTATGCAGAGAGGAAACTTATGGAAATGAAAAGGAACACATTATTAAAATACAAGCAGAGACAGGATTACAACGGCAGAACCTTGAAGAGTACATGCATGTTCAGGATAGGAGGGGAAAAAAGACTAAAAAGTTCAAAAAAACATTTTTAGAAAGGAGGAGGAATCAAATATAAGAAAACTTAGTGCAGAGAGTTTTTGGAAAGGCAGCCGAACGTTTATAAATGTTCCAGGGACTGAGATCAGGGACTGTTTCATGTATTCACAGAATCCAGCAGAGCTTTGCAAAAAAAATAAATAAATAAATAAAAATAAAAATAAAATAGGTATTCAGTACATGCAATTGAATCAAATCCTTGGGAGAAGGAATTTAATGAAACTCTTAGAATCTAAAAATTGTAAATGGTATCTATATTTGCACTATCTGGCCATCCAGTATTAGATTTTAAAAAGTCCTATCTTCTAGTTCCCCCTGGAATGCCATGATAATGCTGAGACCTTTACACACGTGGTAACCCCCAATCCTTATAACTACAAGGCAAAGTAGGGGATACAATGCCTGTTCACATCGAAGAAGTTGGAACTCAGAAATACTCAGTGAATGGTAGAACCAGTGTTCCATTGGGTGCATCTGATGCCAGCACCTGTCATACTTCCTTAGGTTGAGCAACTCTGGAGCCGAACAAAACCAATCTGCTCCTGTAACCATCCTTGAATGTTTGAAGAGACACCTTAGTCTTCTATTTTTCAAGGCAGTCATTTCTGGTTATTTAAAATGTCCTCTGAAAAGAATAGTGTAAAGAATTGTCACTATTACTGTCACACTTCTCCATAAGTAACTTTTGGAAAAATTAAGTAAAGATTGTGAAAACAATTTGATTGAATCATAATAAAAGGTGAGAGATCGTGTGTTTAAAGCCTATTGGACTCCTTGGAAACAAGATACAACATATGAACAGAATTTCATCCTTATTTATCTCCACTTTGAGGGAAAATGAAGTAAAATGAACACAGCTGGGGCTTAGGTTAGAGTAGGAATCAGGGACTGAAACTATCATTTGTGAAAAGAATACCTCTCCCTTTGAAACAGGTTTTCTTTTCAAGGACCTTGAAAGTGAGATCCTGAACATTTTTCCTTTGCTAATTGATTCTCTGCATGTGGTATGGTAGGGAGGGAGAAATTTTCCTCTGCCCTTCTAGGTTCTTCTGGCTGGTCTGAGAATTAAATTGACTTGAGATAGATTAACAGGAGAAAATCCAACAAAAGTTTAATACCATGTATACATGGGAGAGACCCAGGAAACCTGAGCAACTGAAATGGCCAGAACCCTCACCTTAAGCACCATCTTCTTCAGCAAAAGAAAAAAGAGGATGTTTGTTAGGGCTAACGGTTTGGGACTCCAAAGGAGAGGAAGGCAACTCACATGAAGATGAAAAAGCAACGCTTTGGTGAACAAATGTTAGCTGGACCATGCAGGGACAATGGGACACAGAGAGGAATTTTAACAAGCAGACTTTGCTAGGCTCCTCCCTGTCTACAGTGCTAGTTCATACTATAGTCATCTATGGTGACAGCTCCATTCCTGGAAGAGGTCCCTCTGTCTACATTCTTTTAGGCTGTTAGGGGTGGAGGTCAAAATTCCTTCCTGAGTCTTTTGGGCCTTGATTGTTTACAGCTCAAATTAACCCATATGCCAGAGACATTTTGGGGTGGCAAATTTTGCTCCCCTACAGGTGATTCTCCCTGGAGTTCATTGCCATCTCATAGTTTCCCTGTAGCAAGTAAAGTTTGTACTTTTCTTGGTAACTTATAGAAACTTTCTTACAGAAAATGGAAGACTCTTAAAAAGTGGCAAGATAAAGTATGCAAGATAGCATTATATGAAAAAAGTGGGCAAAGAAGTAGCTTTCATCATTATGTTCTTTCAAAATATAAAGTTCAGATGTTAAAGTCTGGACTTTTGAAATTGAAGACATACCAAACAATATCAAAACAATTAATTCCATGTTTCAGAGCAGAGAGCACGAGATGTTCCTACATGAATTATTGGTGTGATGGACACATAGGCTACACATGGGGGCCCCTCAAACCTGTCACCTTCTATCCCATGTGGAGGGATACAGGTAGCAAACTAAAAAGAGCTAACGTTTTATTGAATGCTTACTATGTTCCTCACATTTACACACATTATCTTGTTTAATCTTTACAACAATTACATTATTTTCCTCATTTCCAAAATTAGGTTTTATTGCCTAAGTTCACACAGCTAGGAATTAGAAGAGCCTGGATTGAAAGTTATCTGGCATAAATCTATGCCTATCATTGTATCTTCTGGTAAGGAAGATGATAGATAGGTAGGTAGATAGATAGATGATAGATAGATAGATAGAAAGTTTCTAAGAAGGAATTCAGAAGATGATCACATATTCAGTGAATGTGTTTTTGTTAGTGGGTACATGACTAATTCCTTCACTAGGCTGCAGGTACTTTGAGGGCATTGACTATGTCTTATTCATCTTTGTGGGAAATCCAATCTCATGCCCAATGTCTGTGCATAGGAAGGATGTCTTAAATAGATGCCCGTAAAGGAGACACTGGTATCTCCTTGAGGCAGATAACAAAGCTGACTTTTTAAGACATTAAGCAATGTGCCTGAAATCCCATAGCTGGTAAGGAGCAAAGCCAGAATTGTAGCCCAGGACTCCAGTTCATGGCTCTTCCCACGATACTGCAGCTTCCTCTACTCATTTCCCCTCTCTGTTCCCAGATTTCTCATTTTACAAGGCTCTTGATGACATCTTAAGCTCTGTAGAAAAGTTGGGGAACGTACAATGTACATTGAACTAATAGGTACCTTTAGACTTCAAAAGACAGACAGGTAAGTAGGGAGTTCATTGAGTTTCTACAGGGTACCAGGCATATTGCTAAGAGCATTACTAATCTCATCTCATTTAGTCTTAACTATTCCATGATGTAATAGTGAGTGTGGTCCCATTTTATGAATGAGGAAACGGAGGCCAAGAGAGGTTAAATTGTTTGTCCAAGGTCATACAACCAATCCAGGTCAGCCTGACTCTAAAAGCCAAATTTATTCAACTACACTAAAAAGGGTGACATAGTACAGGGTCTCTCAAAGTTTTATTTTAATCTGTACAGTGAATGACTGAGACTGCTTTTATTTCCCTTACTTAAGAGAACCAGACTTTATGGAGTCCATTTGAAGTTGTAAACCATATTGTCAAAATACTATTTTCATTGAGATATTTGAATGTGATCACTACTCATTAATGAAATGAACTGATAAAAACATTAGAAGCGTGTAATGGGAACAGTGGTCCTTCAGAGAGGGCTAGAATTCTTTGCCTGTGTTCTTTTGTCTTCTGTCAGGCTGCTTAGCGCACTCACCCATGGGGGACCTGCCAGCTCTGTCATAAGTCCCGACCTTCCCATCAGCATCAGCTAATCACTGGCTTCACAGTTCCACCCACCTAGCCTTCCTATTGCAAATCACTGACATGCTTCCTTTCAGCAGGAGCTAGTAACTCCAGTCCCTTCCTGCCCTTTGCTGAACCTCCTCCTTCTTATTATCTATAGAGACTTAATACCCACACTTAAAGAGAAACCTGATGTCAGGGTGTCAGCAGGTGCCACCTTTGCTTCTGCCGCTGCTGGCCAAATAGACCAGTGACAGTTGGGCTAGAATGAGGTTCCTGCCATACTTGGGAAAGGAATAGGTTGGGGCACAGGGGTGATGGTGACAAATTAAAATTGCTGCCAAAGCAGAGTGGAATAGCAGCAGGTACGTGGAAGGTGTCATTAATGTTCTAAAGAGGATCTGAAGTCATGCTTGGAAGATGTAACTTACAACCTGAGGATTTATTTTTATAGCTGTCTTGCTTCAGAATAAAGAGATGAGATGCCACGTATCTGCCAGGTTGTGAAAAACTATAACTTATGAACATTTGCTTCCATGATTTTGGATGCGGGTGGATATTGTGTACATGTGTGTATCTGAGGGGTCTTAAAGAATAGCTCTCACCTCCTGAAGTGAATGTTCAAAGCTTCCTGTATCAGACTCTGGGATCTCACATACTCACCAGTGTTGCGGGGGTGGGGGGGGTGGATATTAGGAAATACTTCTAGCTCCTGTATCCTCTTATTGACACAGTACCGGGGCATGCCCACAGAGCCTAGAAAAGGCCATCCTACCCACAGAGATTGGCCAGGAGTAACCTGCCAGGCTGCTGGGTCTCCTGGCCGGGGAGCTGGATTTGGGGCTACTGACAGGAAGTCTGGTGGGGCTTTTCTACTTGCTTAGGCTGGAGGCTTTGGGGTCGAGAAAGAACAGTCATCTGTTATTCTTCTCCAGTACTGTATTTGGTCATGCACTATGCCCAGACCAAACTGAGGTCTCTTGTGTGGTTAGAGCCCTTTCAAATCCTTGTTTTCTGTTTAGAATGAAGAGTGTCTATTGAAACCAAGCAGTATTATCCTGCCAAATCAATATAACTGGGGCTGAGTCACCTCCTTTGGCCCCAAACTTGTGTACTAAGGAGATTTTCTCCGTCTTAGCTGTTCTTCTGCAGAGGATAATTCTATTCACTACTGCCTCACTCACAGTCAAAAAATGTTATACTTAAGCTGGCCGGGCTACTCATAGCCACAGCCATTCTAACTTTCTAGCACCAGCAGCCCTTCTCCAGGGATCCAGTTTGCCAGAGGAAGACGGGCTCCAGAGAGGTGTGCTGTCCAATTGCCTCATAAACCCAGAACGTTTAATGAACATTCGGAGGCAGTCTGTGGAATCAGACTGGCTTGTTTAAAATCTTTCCCTGGTGCCAGCTGTGTGACTTTGGCTACATTACTTAAACTCTCTGAGCCCAGTTTGAAAACAGGGATACTAATTTTTATCCCATAGACCATGGTGATGGAAGGTGTTAGGCTCTGATGGGTCCCACAGATACGTAGTACTCTCAACACAGCCCTGGCAGCCTCGGCTCTACCCTGCCAGGTAGGTGCTGTCTGCATAAGTGTTAATTTTGCCACCAGCAGCTTTACTCTTGAGCTGAGCAGACAAGAGGAAATGGGGTCAGCATAACATATTAACCAGAAGGACTTGTTAGGAGCTCACGTAAAACCCGAGCTATCGCTACCCAACCAGTCCAACACCTCATCCTGGAAATATTTGTAGAAATTATAGTTGCAGAGAGGATATAATGCAAATGGGTTGGAGCCAAATAAATACTGTATTTTGACCATTATTAATGTTAGCTATTATGCTTTATACACCCAGGGTTTTTGTGGCCTAGGAAACACCTGTTACATATTTATACATCTCAGCCTATCCTCATTTTATGTACAGCCATTGTTTTGGTGGTAGAGTTTGTGTAAGGTGGAAAGATGGGATAATTCACTCAAACCATATGATTTCTAGGAATAAGCTTTTCTATTTTGTATTCCTGTCTCGTCCTTTAGCATTTTGATTTTCGCAGTTGTGATTGGCTTATCTTGAGATTTAAGTAGAATGAAGAACAGGCAAACTCAAATAGAAAAATAAATCCAGGTCATCCAAACTGAAACTGTATTTTGGGTCATCAAACTGAAATGTATTTGACCTCTTTCTGTTTCTACAGCTGTAAAATGGAAAAAATTACAATCAAGTCTATAATTTTATGGGATATGAACAAAGAACTATGAAGTACTTTTAAAATTAAAGTCATGCCCACCTTAATTTCCAGCTTTTAGCATAAAGTTGGAACAAAACAAGCGGTTAAATGGTTGATTTCATGAGTCAAATAACATTATATGTGGTATATAGTTCTTTGTTGACCTAGAAAATTCTATGGTGGAGCAGAAAGAACACTTAATTGGGAGTCAGGAAACCTGGATTCTAGTCCCAGAATGACCTTGGACTAACTGGATGATTTCCCTTCTTGGAACTTTGTGTTCCTTATTTGCCACTTGAAGGAGCTGATGCTCTCTTGTTCCCCCTTCCATTGCTAACACATTAGTGATTTTATTTCATCAATGTAGCAGGATTATAGTACCTACAGTTTTCCCCTGATATCTAGTAGAGGTGAGTGGTTCCAGGATGGGGGAAGAGGAGGAGGAGGAGGAGGGGGAGGGGAAGAGGTGGGAGGAGAAGAAGAGAAGGATATGAAGAGGGAGAAGGAAAAGGAAGGTTCCTTTAGATGTCATGGGGGCAGTGCCAGCCCCATGTGAAATTCTGAAGTAAGCATGGTTTGTCTTTGTATTTCTCCTCGTCCTTCACTCTTTCAGCTCCCAGCTCCCATGCTTCTCTCTCCAGATGTCCAGATAAACAATGTCTAGCATCTTCCCAACCTCTCCAGGTCTGCCCTACCCCAGAAGGATCCATAGCCCAAATACCCTCCCTTTCCTCTCCCAGTCCAACCACCCATACACCTGAACTTAGCTGCACATTGGGAGAAACCTAATTAATTAATGCTTAAATAAGAATGATTTAATCTTCAACCTTCCTTCAGATACTCAGTTATATATTTTAAAAAGAGGGTGCCTAGACGGGAATAAAGACGCAGACCTACTAGAGAATGGACTTGAGGACACGGGGAGGGGGAAGGGTAAGCTGGGACGAAGTGAGAGAGTGGCATGGACATATATACACTACCAAGTGTAAAATAGATAGCTAGTGGGAAGCAGCCTCATAGCACAGGGAGATAAGCTCGGTGCTTTTTGACCACCTAGAGGGGTGGGATAGGGAGGGTGGGAGGGAGGGAGACGCAAGAGGGAGGAGATATGGGGATATATGTATATGTATAGCTGATTCACTTTGTTACACAGCAGAAACTAACACACCATTGTAAAGCAATTATACTCCAATAAAGATGTTAAAAAAAAAACGGGGGTGCCGGCAACTAGCTTGTAAATAAAGTGAAGGGCAAAATGCAAGAGGATGGGGCAGAGTTACATGGTACCACCACAGTCATCCAGCACCCCTGGGATTCTGTTCCCCACAGCCATCCTCCAGAAGCCTCTCCTGCTTTTCTCGCCCTCTTCTCATTCTCTTCATCTGAGCACCTGGACGCCGGGAAGTTGGGTCTTACCACAGTAGCTCCCTTGGGGCACCACAGCTTCTTTGTCAACTAAATCAGGATATAAATGAACAAACATAACCAAGCAAATGAATAGATAATCAACAGCTTCCTTGGTGATGACATTAGGAACTGTAACTCTGAGAATGGAAAAAGCACTGCCTGGCTTCTCTTAACCTGACCAACGCTTGGATTGTTACAGCATCAAAATGAGAGCAAGGAGGGCAACCAGTGTTTACCTGAAATGAGGGGTAACTCAAGGGATTTCTGTTTTCCCTGTAAAGCCTATTTATTCCCAGCCAGGTATTAAACTTTAGTGAGAAACAGGGAACTAGAGTTTTTCCGCTTCGTCCTACAGCCTTCCCTGCTCCTTCCAAACCCATCTCAGCCTGTGTGGCTCAGGCCAGAAGTTCTGTTACAGCTGCAACCATAAGGCATGGACCCCAGCTCCCTGACTACATCTGACTAAATTAGAGGGAGGATCAGTCCTCCCGACCTCTCCCAACAACTGACGAATGCAGTAGCAGAGTAGTACTGGAGTCCAAGGGTTTACCAGGGCAACTTGGCTCTGACCCTAAGGCCTGGACACCTGATCTTGATTACACTGGAGGGTGTTGGTGCTCGCCTAATCATGCAACTAAAAGCCAGCAACACAAGGGCTGTATCTCCCCTCTAGACCCCTACAGCCCTCTCTGCTGCTCCAGAAAGCAATGGGTGATGAAAGACACCTACCTACATCCTCTTGTTTTCATGATTGTCCCTGGTGATGTTGTTCTTGCTGGCTTGTTTATACAACAGGATACAAAGCAAATAATTCATCATCTAGTTTACTGCTTTGTAAACTTTTTTATATTCCTGAGAAAAATGACCATAGACAGCTACGGAAAACCTTGCGGCCAATTCCCAGAGGTGTCTGGATGGGCTGAAGATACATTTAAAGGACCCTAGATCAAGACTTCTGAGAGAATGAGCCATCCTTGATTCTTGATCAGGACAGGCAATGCTTGAGATATCAGCTGTCTCTGATAGTAGTATGTACGGTTTTAGAGCAGGTGCAATCAGGAGGCATTATAAATATCAAAAACATTCTACGTTTGCTTTCTTTTCCCAGACACCACACCTAAAATAGAACCTCTCCCTTTCCCTATGATTCTCTATCCTTTCACTATTTATTTCTTCTTCAAAAACACTTACTACTACCAGATTAAAAGGGTCTGCAAATGTTGGGAAGCATGGGCTATGCTTATTTTTTAAAGCCTGTTTGTTATATCTTCAAATAATATGCTCAATATGCTTTCCTTTAAATTGTAAACAACTTTTCAGATGATGTACTTCTAAATTTACAGCAATGATCTATTTGCTCATCTAAAAAAGTACAATGAAGTATTTTCCTTATATTTCAAGACTCTTTAGGTAGTGTTAATTGTGTTTGTTATACTGCTAGGCAATCCTGAGAACATCTCAGTCAGAGGAAGGGGATTAAAAAGCACATTAGTATGGATGTATGTTTATTTGGTCTCATCATCAACATTAGTTATTACCTCCATATTTATGATTGGAATACATGATCTCAAGTTTTGTTAAGTCTTATTCTTTTAGACCCAGCAGGCTCTTGTGTCAGCTAATTAACACAAAAGTCATGGTTCTCGTTTTTAGAATACCAACAGATTGTCAAAACACAACAATGATTATGTTTGCTAGATTGGGAAGGACACAGCATGAGCAGTGTCTTCTGCTTCATGAGAAGGAGTGGGCTCTGATCATGTCTCTGCATTTATAGAGTTGACTAAAGATCAAGAGGAGAGTTCCAATCACAATATCTCTGAATGGAGAATATAGTTGTGAGTACACATCCAACTCCCTGTAGAATCTCCAAGGTCCTCTCCAAGATGGCGGCTCAGCATCCCGTCTCAGCTGAGGGATGATTTGGTCAAAGAACACTGATCATGTACCTACTCTTAGCAGTGTGCTGGTGGCTTAACACAATTGATGGGAAAGCGTGCCTACTCTTTCAGAAGTTAACTCTGAAAGTACAGACAACAAGCTACAGTATTGTTATATAAGGTAGAAGATGGTAAATACCAGAAAAGGGTACAGATTGATTTCTATTGCAGGACAGGAAAGGGACAGGAGGACTGAAGATTACTTCTAGCTGGAGAGGAATTAGTGACAGTGTGATGTGAGAGAAGCCATTGAGTTGAGCCTTGAGAATAAGGAGGATTTGAATAGGCAACGATGAAGAAAAGTGTCCCCTAGCACCTGAGAAAAGGTATGATACGAGGTGCTCCAGAACTCTCTAGCACAATGCTCATTTATTCACCATAAGTTGCATGTCATTTGTGCTGTCCTAACTCTGCTTAAGACAGCTCTTCCCATAGATTAGCCCCGACTTGGTAATGGCAGCCGAGACCAAGGGGAATTCTTCATTAATGCAGTCTGATGCTTCTCACTGCTTTGCTGATAAATGCTGGAAAGAAGCAGATTAATGAAGGCTCTACAGTATCACAGAAGCTCAGCTAAGAATACAACTCAGTGTAACATCCAGTTTGGGAGGAAATTTTTGAAAATCTGCGGTTAAGTAGGGAAGTTGACCACAACTAAAGTTCTGTCTTTCAGGTGCTGGCAGAAAGCAAATAATGATTGAACTAGTCAGATAGAGACAACAGGTCCTCTGAAGGATTATTCTGTGACAGTCGGGGAAAAAAAAGCCAGTCTTCTTCAATTGTAACTGATGTATATAAAGGAGATGTCACAGGAATAGCTCATAAATGAAACAAAATTGACATGTTCAGGGAGCTCAAGCCAAAGACTTGACTTTGAACACCAGAAGAAACAGAAATAGTCTCTGAGGGGGTAATAAATGGAAAGTGAATCCAGATCTTTGCTCCTCCTTCATCTTGTTTGAAATACAATATACCCTCTTACTAAATCTGTTTGCGCTTTCACCCTTTTATTAAACCAAATTTCTTTGTAAATATATTCCGAGTGTGCTTTCACATATATGTAAAACTTTACATGCATTCATAAATGTAATTATTGCACATCTGCTTTTTCAAATGCAGTCCTTTATTTGTTTTTTTTTTCTTTTTATGTTGGCTCCATCACCACCTGGTCTCCCTTCCACCCATATAATCCTTTACTTAAAGTAATCTTTGTGGGCATCTAGGATGTGTTGTTGCATATTTTCTGCAAGCTCATTAATCATAATTTGCGTATACAAGCACAGTTGTATAGGGAGTTTTGCATTGGTTTGTTGTATACAAAAACCAGCATCATATTAATCATACTTCTTGATCTTGTTTTTCCACTCACCATTTTTTTGTGGAAATCACTCCAAGTCAAAAGGTTGACTTCTCATCCATTCTTTTTAGTGACTGCATTATGTTTCATGGTGTGGATATATAATTCAAGGTTATCATATTTTTCTGTATTCTCGGGGGAGATAGCTTTTAAATGCCATCAAAATAATTACATTTAAAAATACCTCCAAAATTATTTTTAATTTTTAAATGCCACTAAAATAATCATGATTCAATTGCCAACAAGACAGACTTATATACAAGCATGTTTTCATGTACTGCTCATGTACTGATTTCATGTATTTTTAGTATTGATCAGCTATCAATACTAAGAAGCTAATTAGACTTGGGCACATTACAGGGAGAAACTGGAGACTTCTATTGCTCATACTATACCTCCTGCCTGCCCCCCAGAAGTAGTTGAAGACTTCAGCTTCACCATCTGGTCAGTGGAACTGGCAGGTAAATACCCACATTTAAATTATCATTCCAAATGAAACTAGTTTGGGCCAGTTTCCATTGCACACTCATTCAATAACAAAGTTCTGCCAACTTGGGATTACTCTTTTATATGCCTCCAGTCTGCTTCTATCAACATTCTGTTTCCTTCATCCCTCCTTCCATATTATCCCAAGTTCAAAACACTTTCTTGCTCTCTTCTCCTATGCTTTTCATACCTCAATGGCTCAGTCATTTTTCCTTGGCGAGCTAATCCTCCTTCTTTGTACCATGCTTCCTGAATGTTCCCTAGGCCTTCACCTCAGTAGGATCTCTGGCTCCTACTCCTCACCACAGGCTGCACAACAAAAATCACTCTCCTGATTGTTAAGCAGTGATTAAGTTTGAATTGTGGGAATAGCTGTTGACTTTCTTTCCTCTTCCATGAGTTTACCAAACCCCTGAGGGCACTCTGTATTGTCTTACTCATCTCTGTGGGCCCAGAACCCAGCACAGTTCATGGGGACTTCTTTGCAGCAAACGCTGAGGAGATGTTTGTTGGGCTGACTTTGTTGCGTTGAGAATTGTGGCACTGCCCTTTTGGCTCACAAAGTCAGTCACTTGTCCCTTGTGGGTTCCACACATACTTTAGTCACCAGCTCCCTGTGAAACATCTCCTACCTTTGTTTCCTCCTTCCCCTCTCCTTCTCCCACTCCCTTCGCTCCTTATTATTCCTCTCCCGTGCTATTGCACAAAGGTTCTCTGAGTAGCAGTCCTGATTCCTCTATCTCTTCAACCATGTATATTTAACAGAAACTTTCCAGATCTTAGCTCTGACTTTGTCACTTCCCTGGTCAAAAACCTTCAGTGCTTTCAGCCAATTGGATAAAACCTAACTTCACAGCCTGGCTTTCAAATGTCCCCCATGTGCTGGCACCAAGTGTATATCCAGGCTTAACTATACCACCCTACACTCTCTTGTCATATACTGGATATTGTGTATTTTCACTTTCTGTATTTGCAGATTTTAGCTGTAATGCGTGCCTTATTTATTTCCTTTTTTTTTTTGGCACCTTAAATATAGACTCATCTCTGTTGTTGATAACTTAGCCATTCTGGAGATCTTGAAGATCACTATCAGATCCCACAAGACCTGCTTTGATTTCTTACACCCAGATGTCACCCTCTTGCCACTAAGTCCATTGCTTTTTGTTTATGCCACTAAATATGACATTATCATATAAATTATTTGCTATATATAATTATATATACTACATATATTTTATATATAATCATTTATATATAAATATATATATACATACCCAGATACATGTACAGATGTAATATATTTGTTGTTCCTTTTAGTATATATATATTTGATTAGTAGATTGTAACCCTTTTAGAGACCATGCTTTATTGATCTTTGTTTCTTGCATTACATGCTTCAAATAGGTTTCTTGAACATAATAAAATTTTTAAAGAACAATTTAACTATTTCTTACAAAATCCCCAGTAACTTTGGGCCAGTTTTAACAACGTTTAATAGGAGAAAACTAAAGCCAGATCTTCATGACTAAAAGTCTGGTATCAGAAAATGTTTTGTTCTAAGAACTTTCTAAATTTAAACAAGAAGTCATCTTTACCTGCATATTTTAAGTAATACTCATGGATATCAAATAGTATTTCAGTGAGTTATTCCCTATTAACCAATATCTTGGGGCAATAATGAGCGGGAATTTTTTGGCATATTCCCAATTTTCTAAGATGTACTAATCCATATGGCACCTCCATTGTTGAAAGATGAGATGTGATATTTACATTCATAGGGCATGTAAATGCCAGACCAGGGCATTTTTCTCCATTAAAAAAAAAACTTGTTCCTTCTCAAGTTTAAGTAAAAAACTAACTGCATCTTGACCTAAGTAAAAACATGTGCTGTATAAGCCTTTGTTATGTTCAATTATTGCTTTCTTAGGATAATTTTTTTAAAAGAAAACAATTCACTCAAATAAATGAATTTTTCATTTCCTCCAAATTCATTTGTTATAAGCAAGAAATTTGCAAGCCAAAATGAATCAAAGGACAGGAAGAGTCTCTCAAGATTACAGGATTGAGCAATTATACTCCAATAAAGATGTTAAAAAAAAAAAAAAGATTACAGGATTGGAGAAGGACTTTTACATTGTAACAGTAACAGGTGTATGTATATGTATATATGTATGTATATACAATCAATTTTTTTCACCAACATTTATTATATAAAATTGTACTAACAGATACCTTTTCTGTTTCTGTATATTAATTTCTTTGCTCACTTCGGGTGGTATCTGAAAAATAAAACAAAACCAAAATAAATAAAAAACAAGGAACTCTGCTAATTGATCTACTATGGTTCTCCTAAATTCCTGATGTGTCTGGATCTGAGCCAAAGTCAACGTGGGCATCATTTCACAGAGAATATGCTGAGATGTGATTTTGAAAACTCTGAAGTCCTAGGGCTTTCGCTCTTATTCTTACAAGGAAAACTTTGGCAATTATTGAGAATCTCATAGATGCTAGAACAAGAAGTAGGATTGAATCTTGACTGATGACTCTTTCCTAAACCTTAAAATACAAGTCAGGGTGTGATTAGCTCCTGTCATAGGAAAAACGACTCAAACACGACCTGTGTATTTAAAAGGGCCCAAGAAAAGGAGATAATGCAAATTACTTAGATAGTTATATTCTTTAAAATTGATTAAAGGGTTTTAGAAAGAGGTTTATTTTCTTTGGTTGAGTGACCAGAATTTAACCTGGCACAGGGTTTCTCCTGGATCAGAAAGCAAAGACCTTTTCTTTCTTCTCATTCATTGCTTAGTACGATTCATTTTGTCTTTCATGGCCTTCTGCACTATTTTGACCACAATACAAACAAGTAAGCAATCAAACAAACAAATGAATGCAAAACCCCCAGAACATCTTGTACATGAAAAGATCAGCATAATTTACTACAGCGTTACTAAACTTTTGAGATACGACTATCATGTAAATATGCCAGTATCCCATCATCAGAAAATGTATTTCCAGGCTAAAAACCTGAATTCAAGTGCAACTATAGAACAAGATTAAAACTGATATCAAACACACAGAAACAGTCATTACATATTTAAGTCACATTTAATCACATGTTTCAGAATATATTTTTCTGCAGAACTAGGTTTAGTGAGAGTAGCCTTGATTTTTAATTGCTTTTGTTCAAATACTCCTCCTGGAAAATTATTGCAGTGACAATTTATGTCAATATCTAAAATTCTGGAATATTTTTGATCAATGTGTATTTTAATTGGTGATATATTTAGGGACCTCACCATGCATAATCTTCCTGGGTGTGTTTCTGCAGACTCTGAATTAGGAAATGGCTGGAGCCCGGAGATAAGGGTTTAGGCTTGGCTCTGTCCTTAGTGGTTGTACGACTTCAGGTCTTACATTGCTCCTCTGCATATGTGAACATCTATCAATCTGTTAATTCTCTTTTTCCTAAGAATGTACAAGGAAAACAGCTCAACCTGGATGTGGCCCTCAGGTGATTTCTGATGCCCTTCTCTCCTCCTAACTTTATGAGTGAACATATCACACCTTTCATGTGTGGCTTAGCAGGGACTTTCCAGACCCCACTTGTGGGTTAAACTCCATTCTCTTGATCTTAGAAAGGCTGAGAACCATGATATTGCTTTGATGATCTTTCCTGAGGGTGGGTTTACAGTTGGTGACAGATTCTTATCCTCAGACAGACACAGTCCCATATGAAAAGGTTTAACCAAGGTGTGAATGGACTTGGTTCCAGGTCAGAGTAGTTCTACACTGCATGGACCCTGGAGGATGGGAGCAAATCAATGATCAGACAGCCCCACTAGCTGGAAATTAGGTTCTTAAGGTAGGTATTAGTATGAGACAACATTTCCCCAAATCTATGACATTGAGAATGTTTATGATGTGACTCCTTCCACCCCTGCTTCCACCGCTCAATACATAATTATTTATGAGGGATCTTGTTTATTTACATTTGATCTTTGCTACCTTTGGCTACCAGGCTTGTAAGTAATGGGAGTTTGTATTTTCCTACTGCTAAACAACTGGATAGTACTTCAGATTATTAGAAGTGTGACTCCTGAAAAACTAGGCTGAGTCTCATGTACTCTTTGCTATTTTGATTTTTTAAAATCTCTAGATTACAAGGGAACATTTTTAAAAAGTTTATATCAAATCTAATTTTCTCGAGACAATCCACAAATTAGTGTCTGTTCCAAATTTTACATCATAAAGACATACTAATGAATAAAACAACTCCTAAATACAAATCACGCTCCCTCTGGCTAATAAACTATAATCGCCTCTGTCTAGAAACAGGGGTTCTTTATTTTCCCTCTGACCTTGGGCTGCTTCTCGGGCCATTTTACTGTTTCCAACCCTCTCTCTCAATGTCAGCTTATCCTTAGGTGCTAATTAAAATGGCAGGTGTTAAAATGATCGTTAGCACGTTTCAGCTACTGCTCTGAGCGCAGAAGTCCCTCAAGTGATTCTTTGTTCCTCCCAATATAATCCCTCTTTCTCCATACATTTTCTCTGTTTCTTTTCCCCAGTAGTTCTAACTGCTTCTTAAAGAGAAAGCAGATAACCTAGCATGCTGTCCCAGCTGTTCCTCATTTATTTCGCAGGCTCGTTCCCTCTGAGGAAACAATACAACCATATTTTTTTCTTTTAGTGATGGGCCAGCCGTTTATTTATTTTAAGCAGTTCGGAAAAATAAAACAAAACAAACCTCTGTTAAACAGATTTTGAACATCCCTCTTTCAAACTCCATGGTATCCAAGTAGACATATGGACACACATTTTAAAAAATTATTTATTTTATTTTTTTGTGGTAAGAACACTTAACCTGAGATCTACCCTCTTAAAGCTTTGAAGTGGATAATACAGTGTTGTTAATATAAGCACTATGTTGTACAGCAGGTCTCTGGATCTTGTTCCTCTTGTATAACTAACATTTTAAACTCATTCGACAGAAACTCCTATTTCCCCTCCCCCCAGTCCTTGGCAACCACTATTTTACTCTCTGTTTCTATGAGTTTGACTATTTTAGATACCCCATATAAGTGGAGCCATACAATATTTCTTCTTCTGTGTCTGGTTCATCTCACTTTGCATAACGTCTACCAGGTTCATCCTTGCTGTTGCAAATGGCAGCGTTTTTTTCTTTTTCTTTTCTTTTCTTTTTTTATTGAAGTATAGTTGTATTCTTTTTCAGATGCTTTTCGCTTATAGGTTATTACAAAATACTGAGTATAGTTCCCTGTGCTATACAGTAGGTGCTTGTTGGTTATCTATTTTACATATAACAGTGTGTATATGTTAATCCCAAACTCCTAATTTATCCACCCCGCCTTTTCCCCTTTGGTAACCATAAGTTAGTTTTCTGTCTGTCGGTCTATTTCTGTTTTGTAAATAAGTTCATTTATATCTTTTTTTTCAGATTCCACATATAAGCGATATCATGTGATATTTGTCTTTCTCTGTCATACTTCACTGATTATGATAATCTCTAGGTCCATCCGTGTTGCTGCAAATGGCATTTTTTCATTCTTTTTTATGGCTGAGTAGTATTCCATTGCATATATATACCACATCTTCTTTATTCATTCATCTGTCAATGGACATTGAGGTTGCTTCCATCTCTTGGCAGTTGTAAATAATGTTTCAGTGAACATTGAGGTGCATGTACAAGGGAATCCCCATAAGGTTATCAGCTGATTTTTCAGCAGAAACTTCTTTTTAAAGGCAGAATACTATTCTATGTATGTACATACACATTTTCTATATTCACTCATCCTTTGATGGACACTTAGGTTGTTTCCACACCTTGACTATTGTGAATAATGCTACAATGAACATGGTGGGTGCAGATATTTCTTTGAGTTCCCAGTTTCAATTCTTTTGGATACCTACCCAGGAGTAGATCGTATGGTAATTCTATTTTCATTCTTTTGTGGAACCTCCATACTGTTTTCTCTCTGGCTCCCACTCCCCCACTGGATGTTGCTGTACTATTTCCCGCCTGCACTGTGTTAGGAGAAGTTGGAGAGAGGATGTTACTGTTTCCAGTATAGGCAGAGCCAGTGTTTTTAAGGATTGTCTTGTCCCTGGAGGAGCCAGGTGAATGGAGAGGAAACTGAAGGTCAGTAGATGGCTAAGGCATCCAATGTTTAGCAGTTCCTGAACTTTAAATGACAAACTAATTTGCCACATTTGAATGGTACTTATGGTTTGAACCAGACCTCTTAATTTCTCTTCGGGCTGTGTTTCTCAAACTTGTCTGCACCTCAGAGTCACCTGAGGGCTTTTAAAAACTACCGATGCCCGTGTTTCACCTGCAAAGGCTGTGACTTAGACAGGGGTGTGGCCTGGGCTTTGGAATTCTTAAAGGTCCCCAGGAGAATCTATCATGAAGCAAATGTTGAAAATCAGTGTTTTATCTCAGTTTACCCTGCCACCTATGTGGAACAGGAACCAGAAGCAAGAATAAGACTTTACAACTACTGCCCAGGAGAATTTCACTTTGTACCTGGACCCTCGAGATAAAAGAGAGACTTCAGCCTCAGATGCAGTGATTCTGATCTTTATTTAAATGTATCCAGTGGTTGCGTGGGTCCCACCAGTCAATTTAGGGACCCCTCCTCCTGAGGAGAGGAGCTAGGAACAGCCCCAAAGTGCTTCTCCAACACCCACCCTGAGTAGGGCAAGTGCAAGATCCCCTAGGGGCCAAGGCAGAAACTTGGGGAAAACAGAGAAAGAAATAGCAACCTCCTACCAATTAGTCCCACTTCATTTTTCACATTTATTCATGAATCAAGCATATGTATGAAGCCCTGTACCTTTGAGTCCCATGGATTAAATATCCCATAGGCTCTTTGCAGAGTGAGAACATGCTAAATATGTTTCCACAAGATGGATTCTTTGGGTTTTATTTCTGAACAGGCAAGGTAATTGGGATTACCTGGAATAAGCAAGAAGTTTAGGCAATCCTTATGAGGAGGAGGAATCCTTCCCTCTGTATCAAACCATTTAGATTTAGGTAGCAATTTCATTATTAATTAACGTATCCACTTATTTAACAAGTATTAATTGAGCATGTCCTCATGATGAGATACAAAGATAGGAGGCCTGTCCTTGAAGCATTTGCGGTCTTGCAGGTTGAGAAAATGATGGAAGGAGATGCTGCAGATGCTAGGAGAGGAGATGTGGAAGGGACACAAGGAGGAAGTGGTCACATTTAATAATAGTAACTGTCAAAGGTGGAATGCTTGCTATTATCTCACGAAGCCAGTGTTCTTTTTATTCATAGTTTACGGAAGAGGAAATTGAGGTACTGAAAGCATATGGATCTTAATGAGTGCCACACAGCTTATTAGAACTATAACTAAACCAAGGTTATTGGGCCCCAGGGCTGAGTTTATATGATTAGGCTCTAGTGCTTGATGGTGTGTATGTGTGCAAGTCTGCATGATG
This sequence comes from Balaenoptera borealis, assembly GCF_965194805.1. Classification (NCBI taxonomy): domain Eukaryota; kingdom Metazoa; phylum Chordata; class Mammalia; order Artiodactyla; family Balaenopteridae; genus Balaenoptera; species Balaenoptera borealis. Next base: position 49,668,440 of record NC_138877.1, read on the forward strand.
AGATAGTCCTTTTTTCTAGGTAACGTAGGTGACAAGTGCAATTCGGGAAGAGAAAGCTGCATGAGAAGGTCTAAAGAGAATCATAGAAACTTTTGGAGTTCCAGTGTGTAAGCACTTATAGATGAATTAAGTTGAGAGGTCCAGGTGGGTGGGAAAGCACAGCAAGAAAACATAGCTATGATGGGAAACAGTATATAATGGAACTAAAATTGAATTTTAACCTATAGTATATGCAGATACCTTGAATGAACCTAAGTAGGGCAGAGCTTAATCCATTTTGTGTCTTAGAAACAAGTAGGGATGAACGGCAGGGAGTTGAAATGGCATCAGAAAAGTTGATCAGGCGATTCCTGAATTAAGGCACTTTGGAGAGACGAGGGTCTGAATGAAGGTAGGAATAGTGGAGAGAAAGAAGTGAAGATAGATAGAATATGTTAAAGAATTAGAATTTATGACTCAGACTATTAGTGAGAAATCAGATATGGGGGCAGGGGAAAGATAGCCGACTAGGATTATTGAGTGTATGGGGTGATTTTGACCCATTCATACCTTCAGTTATGCAGCAAGTATTTATCAGGTGCTCTCATGACAGACACTGTACAAAGTGCAGGGTTATGGCACTGAACAGCTCAGGCATAGTCTCTGTCTTTAGGGACTTACTTACTACTTACACCTTGAAGAAGGGAAACAGCATTAAAATGAAGTAAATAAATAGCTCAACAATGGTTACAGTGGCAAGTGCAGTTAAAGAAACAAATAGGCTGGTAAGAATGTAAAGGGATATTAATTTGGTTGGGAGGGCAGAGGTGAAGAAGAGCTATTTGGCGAGGGAATGTTTGAGCTTAAAACTGAGTGATGGGAAGGACTCAGCTCTGTGCAGGGCCAGTGGAAAAGGGAAAAGGGGTTGAGACAGAGGAAACAGTAAGGACTGAAGCCCCGAGGTAGGACAGATGCCTTGGTCCAGAAATAGAGTTTAATTGAGGATGTTTAAAGTGTAGAAGGAGAAAAGAAAATAGAACCTGATGAATCTAAGGATACACGTAGTGTCCAGATTATACAGTCTTGTAGCCAAAGGTAAGAAGTTTGGATTTTATTCCAATAACAATGAGAAAACTTCAGAGGATTTTAAGCTGGGTAGTTTTCTGATCCAGTGTTAGGGAACAGAGGAAGAGAAGTCAATTTTGGAGGGAAGATGAGATGCTAGTCCTGGTCAGGTTAAGTTTGATTAGCCAGTAAAAATTCAGGAAGAGATGCTTAAAAGACAGTGGGAGTTGTAGGCCTGGGACAAGGGAGACTGGCCTGGGTCATGGCATGTGATTTGGGAATGATCGATATACACACCACAGGACTGTGAGTGAGTGAGAACAGAGCTAATAGTGAGTCCTGGAGGACCGGTAAATGAATAAACCAATTGTGGTATCTTTATGCAGTAAAAATTACTTAATAAAAAGAATTGAACTATTTATATACATAATAATGTACACGAGTCTCAAAATGATTATGATGAGTTTAAGTAGCAAGACCAAAAAGAGTACATATTATGTGATTCCAGTCATAGGAGATGCACATTAATCAACCATTATAGAAGAGATCAGTGGTTGCCTGGACATGAAGAAGAGAAGACAACAGGAAGGAAAGGAAAGGGAAGAATTAGAAAAGGACATGAGAAAAATTTAGGGTAATGGATATTATCATTATTTTGATTATGGTTAAGATTTGACATGTATCAAAGCTTATCAAATTATACACTTTACATAAGTGCAGTTTACTGTATGTCAATACAGTACCTCAATAAACCCATCTTAAAGCATCCAGAATACAGAAGAAAAAGGTGGTGCCAAAAGTGAAATGATATTTAGATGTATAACTAGTATTTTCATATAAAAACAGAGAAAGTGGAACAGAAAGTATATTCAAATACACTTTAGGAAAAAAGTAACTTTTCCGAATTACAAACCATGCAAAGCTTTTAATCAAAAAGTCTCACTATTAACTCTGCAAAGTTTATAAAAATCATGTAGTATTTAGTGATAATATGCAAAAAGAGTAAATATAATAAGGTATATTTTAAATTTATTTTGTGGGATCTGGTTAACACATGTGGATTTTTTCTTCTACTAATTATGTATATAGTTAATATAATATAATAATTTATAGTTATTTAAATCTATTATTTAAATTAATATTTTTGTACTTATTTCTATCTACATAAGCAGGAAAGAATAAACAAAAAGAACAATGTGGAAGCCAAGCATCTGAGAAAGTGTATGTACCAGGACCTGGCAGGACTGATCAGTGCAAAGGCTACATGTAATACCTGAGCGAAAAGAGAGTCCTAAACAGAAGTGCTAACTGCAGAGTTCTCATCTCTCACTTAGCTTATAAAAGCTCTACAGGGCTCTACTAATTATAATAATGTATTAATAAGGGATACACATCTTTAAAACATGTTAACAGAGAAGGCCAGTTAATCTTAATAATAAGTCAATGGGTTATACCAAGTTTTCAAAGTGAGGTTAAGACTATATGTAATTTTTAGGGGAAGATACTTGAGCGCAAAAAATTCACCTAAGGAATTGCAATCATGTCTTATACGCCAACCAAGAATCACTTGCGTAACAAACCTGTAAACTCTATGGAAAATTTTCTTTTCCTCAGAGTCTGGTAAGACTTTGCCACCCTAGGATGGTATCTAAATAATACTGTTGAAACTCAACCCTAGGAAGAGAAAATAAAAATAGCTACAAAAAGGAGGGTATTTTAGAAGTAATAATAAAGAAAGAGAATAAACACACAATGTGGATGTCTTAACTGAAGTTTAAGTTTAGGCAATATGTTTTGAAATTACAGTTGACTCTTGAACAACAAGTGTTTGATCTCCGTCGGTCCACGTCTACGGGAATTTTTTTTCAAGAATTCCCGAGGTGGTTAATTCTGTGGATTGGGAATAGTGGATATGGAGGAGCCCTGGTCCCAGAGGACCACAGCTACTGAGGGCCAACCTATAAGTTAGAGGCAGATTTTCCACTGTGTCCGTAAGCCAAATTATTCAAGGGTCAACTGTATTGCATTTTTGTATGTTTGGATCCTTATTAAGGCATTGAAGTGATCAAAGATTAGCCATAATAAATCTGCTTTTGATATTTAAATATATTAATGGATTTAATTCATCGTATTTGAAACCAATGTTAAATGCTCAAGAAGAAATAACTTTCAACATTTAGTATATTAGATTTATAAGTTTAATAAATTGAACATTAAAGAATGTACAATAGCTATGTGTTCCTCAGAATACACAGAAGACTTTCAGTTCAACCCCTCTCACTAAAAAGAATCTTTCACACAACCTCCCTTACTTAGTTATTACAAAGAGAGGCAGGAAGGAATAGAGTCAAGATGAGAAAAACTTGAAGTGTATCCTCCTCAATCCAGGATCGCTTGTTCCCCAGTCTTCCCCAGTCTGTCCCCAGGACAAGAAAGCAAAAAGGCAACTACAAACAGGGGGACAACGCAGAGCTGGTCTTCTCCATTCTCTCACTGGCTGTTCCACCAGGGTATTAGCAAGGAGAGGGAGGTGGAGGGGGCCGTCTCTGCCGATAAGTATATACCAGTTGTATTTAGCCAAGTAGCATCTACCATATTATCACATTCACCCTCTCGCAAACTTCAAGGTAAGCTCTTTAATTTTGCCTTGAAATAAAGTATCAATAAAGCACATAAATGATGAGGATTATCCAAAACTACTAGAAATCTTTAAAAAAATGGTTTTAATAAAAAATTGGGAAAGGAAGAAGAATGCAAAAAAGTATGTAGAACCATTTTGATTTCAAAAGAAGATCTTGAATTTTATGACTTACCGTACAAATTGGGAGGAGTGAAAGGAATTATGTGGCATCATGCAACGTCAGGATGAAAGTGAACTTAGGTAGGAACCCAGAGACAAAGAGAAAGAGGACTTTCAAGGGACCTCTAATGGCATCTATAAGAAGGTGGGGGGTGAATAGGAGAGTAAGGGGCTGAAAGAATAAAAGGTTGGCTTTAGAAAAATTGGGTGTTGGAGCTCAAGATTTTAAAGATGGAGAGATTTGGGGGCATCAGTTTATCCACAGTGGTGATGAGAGTAGATTGCTTAAAAAGAAAGATAATAATGCTGATATTTGTATTAACATTGTTCAGGGCACTATTCTAAGTTATTCACATACATTTACTCATTTAATCCTTTCAACAACCCTATAAGGTAAATATTATTATTTTCTCCTTATGGGTTAGAAAATAGAGCAGTTGAGAAGCTTGTCCAAGATCATATGGCTAGTAATAATAACTCTTGGATGGGAACCCATCTTGTCTAGCTCCAAAGTTCAGCTCTTAATCACCACACTACACAGCCTCTTTTATAGTAGGTAAGTATAACTGAAACTCAGGATAGAGATAAAGATAGTTACCATTTATTGAGCACCTACTATATGTATAAATACATATATATATATACATGACAAATTTTATATATACGTATATAATGTCTACTCACAAAATCCTGATGAGGCTCAAACAAAACAAAACAAAACAACAACCGAACAAAATACACATCTAGTAAGCAGCAGAGCTGGTATTGAAAAATCTGTTCTGATTATTCTATGTCCACCATACAAATGCAAAAGGATGATCTTTTGTAGTACAGAGTCTTCTGGAAAGAATGATTATCACTTAATATTATCCATCTCTTTAATCAGAATAGAACTTTAAAAAAATTGTAGTAAGGAACACCTATTGATAATTTTGAATAAAAAAAGATAGGAATGGGTTGATTAGGAGAATGTTCCATAACAAGAAGGAACATGAACGCATATAGGTCAATAAGAAGAAGTTTTAAAAAATTCAAAAGGTTCGTGATAGGACAACCAAGATAGGTTTGCATACTTGGCTGTTTTTTTCCTAGAATTTGTGAAAGTCAATTTCTGAATTGATGATATTCTTCCTGAGGATATCGCAACAATTTGGAAAGACTAAAACCTCAACTTTCTCCAAATCAACTTAGTCCCTCAGTCTAGTCAGATTTCTTTAGTCCAGCACAATCTTGCCATACTCAGTTCTACCCCCTCTTTTTTTTTTTAAAAAAAAACACACACTTTAAAAAAAAATTAATTAATTAATTTATTTATGGCTGTGTTGGGTCTTCGTTTCTGTGCGAGGGCTTTCTCTAGTTGCGGCAAGCGGGGGCCACTCTTCATCGCGGTGCGCGGGCCTCTCACTGTCGCGGCCTCTCTTGTTGCGGAGCACAGGCTCCAGACGCGCAGGCTCAGTAATTGTGGCTCACGGGCCCAGCTGCTCCGCGGCATGTGGGATCCTCCCAGACCAGGGCTCGAACCCGTGTCCCATGCATTGGCAGGCGGATTCTCAACCACTGCGCCACCAGGGAAGCCCCTACCCCGTCTTTTGAGAAGGAGCCATGAAGAAAAAAAATTTTTAACAAGAAGTTGATGTATCTTTATTCTACTTTATATTCATCCTTTCTCTCTGATATTAATGGTCATAGAATTTATGCTCTCTTTAAAAGTTGATGTTTTGCTGTACTAAGCAAGAACTTATTTTATGACTTATTATACATAATATTATATATATATAATTATTTTATAAGCAAGCACTTATTTTATTGGGTTGTATATCATGGGAAATTTAAAGGCTCTGCCCTTGAAACAATTATAAACTATGTTGAGAGAAAGCAGGCTGTGTGCATGAATTTTTCCAGGGGAAAATTCAGAGACAAATAAAGTAATGTATAGCCGGGCTGCTGCAACCTCCTGACCAACTTATCCAATTAAAAAATCCATTTCCTTATACCGAAGCGCACTTTTTACGAATTCATTTCTTTTAGGATGCAAAAACATCTAATCTTTCAAAATTTCTAGCTAAATTTACGATTTTGGCACTTAAATAGTAGTCTCATATTGCAGCTCTACCAATAATGATGCTTTCCAACATTTCAAAATAGATGATCTCTTTCTGGTTCCAATCTATGTTCAGTTTGGCCTTTATTCTGCTGCAGACACCAAACCCAGTCTACTTACTTGCAACTGAAATTTCCAGACATTGGGGCCGTATCTCAAATACCCCGCAACTTCACCTCTATCAAAATCCTACCCTTCTTTTATTGTCCAAATGCCAAACCCTCCATTTACCCTTCTCTGCTTACACTGTGTGGAAGGGATCACTTTCCTAAATATCAGTCATTTACTTATTTTTTCAAACAACATTTATTAAATTATGTCACATATTATATTAGAGAGAAACACAAATTGCTAAGGGAGCCCTCAGAATTGTTATCCTTAGGGGCTTAATGTAGGATAAAGCAGAAAGTGGATGAAGATAAGGCTAGAAAGGTAGAACTAAAAAATATAAAGGGTCTTGTATTCCTTGGTAAGGAATTTAGATTTTTATCTTGTATAATGCTTCTGTAAGATTTTATATTTTCAAAGGGGACTGTACTGTCGTATGTTGAAATCATGGAGGCATATGCCTTATTTTCGTTTTTGAATGTGAAGTCCTTAAGGACGGGGACTGTTTCATTCATCATTAGATGCTCTACATCACTTTCAGTGCAGACTTAGGTCATGCGTCTTGTACAATGGAACTCTAGATCAGGGGTCCCCAACCCCTGGGACACGGACCGGTAGCTCTCGGTGACCTGTTAGGAAACGGGCCGCACAGCAGGAGGCGAATGGCGGGCATGCTAGTGAAGCTTCATCTGCCGCTTCCCATCGCTCGCGTTACCACCTGAACCATTTTGCTCACATTACCACCTGAACCATTTTGCTCGCATTACCACCTGAACCATTTTGCTCACATTACCACCTGAACCGTTTTGCTCACATTACCGCCTGAACCATCTCCCATCGACCCCCACCCCCGTCCGTGGAAAAATTGTCTTCCACGAAACTGGTCCCTGGTGCCAAAAAGATTGGGGACCGCTGCTCTAGATCATATGTTGAAATCCAAAGGGACAGCAAAGCTCTCCCTTGAGAATCTTCCTGAAGCTTAGGAGAGCTAATGGGATCAACTGGTCAAGTAAACAATTTAAATTAATACGACCAAGTGAATTCATACGATTCTATGTGAATTTTGCTTAATGTCAAACCAAGCAAGTCTAGAAAATACGATTGTTCAAGTTCCCTTAGCCATGTGAACTCACCCATGTTGCACATGTATAAGGTTTTCAACACTAATTAGTGTACTAAAAAGAGCCTCTAATATGATAGAGTGTATTCACCCTAATGTTGCTATGATAACTTGCCTTTTATATTTTCATAAATGTAATTTTTTTCACTGAAGCATTTACAGAAAGTTCAAGTATTATTTTTCGTAATACCCCTTGCATATGGAGAGGGTATTTCTGAATTGTCATGTAAAATAGGATGTCACTTGTCTTCTAGTCACATTATCTAGAAGAGGAATAAGAGGACTGATACTTTCTTTGTGTTTGGAAAGTAAGGAGTTAAGGAGAGCTTATTATAAGAAGGTGAAAATCACTGTCCCAATCTGTGCCTGGGACACATGTCTAAGCCTGAAAGAGTGAGGATGGGTGATCTCCAGTCCTGATGGAAGGAAGAACACTGGAGAAGAAAATGATTGTGAACACCCTGGGCTCCTTCTGCACAGGGGTAGACACTTAAGGCTGGGTCAGTCATTCTCCAAGCATTTGAATATCAGCCAGTTAAATTGGCTCATAATTATAGAGGAGTCCTTTAACTGAACATTTCTGCTTGGGAAGGGATAAAAGATGAATTCTGGCAATGACCTGAGGATCCAGTCCTACGATTAAAGGTTTAGTCTATGATTTCCTTGAGATACAGGAGTTTGGCTTCAGACTACTTCAGCTGGGTGTTTCTGCATTGTTCAAGATGAAGTATTTTTCAAAAGGGTGTAAAACTAAAAGAAGTCACCAGGATAATAATTCCACACTTTTTAATAACGGATTACTGTGATGAATACAAGGAAGTTCAAGTTTAAAATAAATGCTGCACCTGAACCCAATTAGAAGAGAGCCATCATTATTTTCTTGCTGTTTGAATCCAATTTTTAGAAAGCACAAAGGGGTTATTAAAATGGCAATAAATGCATTGTAGAGTCTTTTTTCCCTAACTACAAAGCAATCTGTTGTGTTGGAAGTTAGACTAGCAAAACAATTGAGATGCTGACAAAGCAGCAGGGAAAATAAGTGTTGTTAGGAGCAGAATATCTAAATATTATGCTTTGTCTAATTAATATATACTTTGCTATTGCCAGGTAGGATTTTTTAGTGCCAAAAGCAAAATAATTCTATCACTCAAGCTTGTAAATAAAGGTAAGTTAAGAACAGGTGAGCCTTGATAGTTATATACATATTTCTGTGCATTTGCCAAGTCTTGGAAAAGTCAACAGTACGATGATGTTAAATATTTTAAAGAGTAATGCCAATGTGATGAGGCACTAAAACAATGCTGTCCTTGGAAGCTGATTGTCAAAACTGGACTTATTTTCTAGTATTCATGTGAATTAGGATGAGGGCATTCCTAGCACTAAACTGGAAATGACCTGACCAAACCTTGCAAATGGACCATGATTATCTGCCAGAGATTATGAGAGGACCAGTGAAGGGGGGAACAGGGCCAGGTTCAGACCCTGGGGAGGGGCAGGGGCAGTGTGAGGGTCTCAGGCAAAGGAGGAGAATTCGTGGAAAGTCAGAAGGAGTTTATGAGTTGCTAACCAGATGATCTCAGACGGGTATGGGTCAGATTATTGGTCTAGAGACTAGACCTTTTTTGGAGGATCGATGGATCATTTTCAACAGTAACTATGACTCATTTGTTTAAAATATAGTTGTAAATTTTGGCAATTACTGCTCCCATTAGTTTTTCTTGTTGTTGTCTTTGAACACACATCAAACAGTATTGTGTCACTTAAGATGGGAACCGTCCTAGTTTAGGTGCTATTTTAAAAACTTTGCTTACCTAGTTAGGGCACCAAGATAATTGCTTGATGTCGCTGGGTCAGGCTCACCCAGTTAATGTGACTCTTTTAACTGAACCTATAAGGAGTTCTTTTCACCTTAGATTTCATAAAGACACATATATTAAAAGAATTTAGTTAAAGGAACACAATATGTAATATTTATTTATTTATTTGCTTATTTGTTTATATTTATATATCCTAATCCCCAAGACCCTTGAGCTTTTACCAGCTAATTTAAAATAATATCCAGAGGTAACCACAGTGTAGTAGGTACCTCTGGTCAGGAAGCTCGGACAGTAACTAGACCCTTAGAGGATCTGACTCTTCCCATCACAAAAGCCCTTTCCTCTAAAGTCATGATAGCTGCCTGATTAGGGCAAGGTTTTGATGTTTACCAGTTTAATGCCTATTCTGTGCCCTTCCCCCCTCTCCACTCCCTAAAAGAGTGCCTGTTTGCTGTGTTTGGACTGTTAATGAGATATTGATCAGTAAAATTAATTAGCAAGCATAGAACCTTAATTGCATTTTAACTAGTTAATCAAAGACGATGCTCACTTAATAGATATATCTTACTCTGGATAAGAATACATATGCATTTGAGTATCTATCTATTTATTATCTATCTATCTACCTATCTATCATCTATATCTATCAATTTGGCATAGCTATATGCTCATAATCAAATATTTTCTGTAGCTAAAAAATTCATCAAAATATATATAAATAAGATATAAATAACGTCATTTATTTTATTAAAACTATTTTTAGATAACAGTACCAGATGAGTAATAAGACTTTATCAAGCAATATACTGTGAAGTCTTGCTACAGGCACAAGCATTGAATCACACGTTGATATCTGCAAACGTGATATGGATAAAGTATAGGCTCTAGAAAATGGGACACAGTTTTTTTCATGCATAGCCTTGTTCTTATAGCCTTTCCTTTGTCACATTCAACTTTTCCTTTCCATTATTTGCTCAACCTTAGTTTTCAATATTTTCTTAGCTCAGGGTTGTCCCTAGGTAGAAATGTAAATTCAACTCTTTTCTTCAGCCCCTGTTTTCTTCCATCCTTACCTCAGATCAGCTCATCTGGCGACCCTAGCTCTCAGGCTGCCTTCACTCTTGGGATCCACCCAAGCTTTGCATCCTCCAGCACAGGCCAATGTCTGAGACACTCACTGACCTTTTAAAAGTCACCTATGCTAAATCCTATTCCCGCAGGGATCCCCATTTCTCGCAATCTGTGAGAACCTCTTTAATAGAAGCCTACAGAGGGTGCTTTCAATAAAAGAAGCGAGCACACGGTGAGAAGTGTAAATGTCGGCAGAAATGTATGTATCTCATAAATGCACGTAAGTGGCTGCATTTTCCAAATGAGCACCTCCTGGATGCCCTTTCTTCTCATCCTTACAAAAATTGCTGTTCCTGTTTAAAGAATATTCATAAAAATACACATACACTTTAAAAAAATAATAAACACAGCCTGTTTCATTAGTGGCTATAGAGTTCATGTCTCATTCTGTATTTCACAAACCCTCTCAGATCTCAGTACCTGCCATGTGCTGAATGAAAAGAGGAGTGAGGGAGTTAGTTACAGGAATGATGTGCTGGACGAGGAATGATTCCATACGACATTGTACCTTGTGAACTTTCAGGCTTCTGTGCAGAGCACATCAGGACTCAGCATGGTTCCTATTGAAGTGCCATATCTTCATGAGTTTTGCCATGGTTTTTAGCCAGGCAAGGAAGAACCAGTGACGTGGTGTGCCATCATGACCTCTGTGAGAGCTAAACCAAGTAATACCAGGCTGTGCCCGGACATGCTTCTCATGACTTGCTTTTCCTGCCAACAGTATTGTCATTTGAATATCTAATTAGTGGTTATAGTTTTTAAAGGAAACTTCCAGTATCTATTAGAGCTACTTGAAATTAATTATTATGGTGCGTTCATATTGCATCCTAAGCACCATATTAGCTGAGATTTATACAGTAATAAAATATACAGTGGCGTTTCCATGGAAATATTATTATAGTATTAAAAACAATGATATTTCCTTACTCTAAAAAAAACAATTGACTCCAGTAATATTTTAGAACTGTCACTGTTGGTGACAGGATATTTTAATCATCATTCCAGAAATTTTCTTACCTTTTATTTAACATACAGCTTTTTTTCAGTCTACCGACTATATCAGTTGCTTATGTCTTAAGAGCGTCATTGCGGATTTAATAAAACCAATGAAAATATGGAAACATTAGGAATGTTGCAGAACCAATCAACAGATATTGATGCGCATGAAGCAATAATTTAAGAAATAAGGAGAATCAGGCTGCTCTTTGAATTAAATTGCTAAAATCTACTCTCAGGAATATGACTTGCCATCTCTAGAATTGACCAAAGGTTCTGTGTAAATATATGACTGAAAAGATTGGAAACTCAAAATTTCAATCACGATGATAATCTTAGGGAAGCAAAACTGGATTGCGACTTCAGTTTGTTAAGGGGAAAAGTAGTCAATATGACTACATAATTCTGAGATAGACTATCTGATCAGAAAAGGGGTGGGGTGGCCAATATAAAAAAATAATTAGGCTAAACTAAATAAAATAAAAAGGCTGAAAACACAAACCAGTTCCAGCTCAGAGTAGTTGGAACCCTTTTATGAAGTCAGTCATTCAGGCTACATTAGCTTACAGCTGTTAAACATTCAAATAACACAACTAACTCTTGTCCTCTCATTCTGTCTATACTTTAATTTTCCATGTAGCTTGGAAAGGCTTTAAACTGCTAAGACAAGAATTCTTTTATTCGTTTTCTTCCCCACTTACACATTCACACAACAGATATTGATTGCCAGATCTTTCTTCTGTTCTTTTCTGTATTGCAGGGAAAGAACTTGTACCTCCATTTACCAGAATCTTTTCCCAAATTTCTGGTTGAGAGTTTGCCAATGAGACAGACTCTCAGGAGATTTGGAGGGTGGTAGAGAAGAAGTTGTTATTCTCCAGGAATAGTGGCCAAGAGCCTGGGGAGTGTACAGCAGAAGTTCTCAGACTGTTCCGGGTATGCTGGTGAGGTTCATCCGCTTTGGTGCTTCTGGCAGCTGGCATTGGTGGCCGTAGCTTCATTGACTTTTGCCCCCTCAGCTCTTCCAACAGTGTGTACGCTTCAGATTTTTGCATCAGCATACTTTCTCATTGGAATTATTAGAGCAGCTTCTGTTTTCTCTCCCCAATCCTGATATAAGTCTGGTCTGAAATTTTTGCCATGTAAATGTCTTATTTTCATGACCAACAGAGAAAATTGTGTTATTTTAGGTGATAATTGCATATGAGCAGAATGATTTTTTTTTCCTGAAATACTCTCATTTTAACAACTGCCATAAAAACAGAGCTATACAGGCAAAGAGAAGCTGATAAAAGTCTTTTTCTTTCTTTCTCTATTTCCTTTTTCTTCAGCCTCTTTGGTTTGTGACTTTTACAAATTCCAGTTGATTCAAAGTGTACCCACAGTGTTTAAAGACTAGGGCAAGTAAGGATATAATGAATTTAGAATAGTGTTTATTTTACCTTAACCTGTGTAATTTCTGTTCCAAAAGAAGAGAGAGGATTCCCTTGAGTACGATATTTATGTAATTCTCTGCCACACGTTGCAGAGAATTTCCTAGTATTCCAGGAAACATCCTCTCATGAGTCTAGAATTCTCTATCAAGTATAAACTTCTTGTTACAATTTCAGCCTGATGGTAGACTTTTTTTCCATCAGGTGCCTGTGTCTGTCTGTTGTTGTTGTTCGTTGTTGCTGTTTGTTTGGGGGAGAAGTTTGAAACTTCAATTTTTTTTTTCTTTTTCAAGGGAAGATGGCAACATGATCTGGCATCATTATTACTCCAGACTCATTTCCAACATTTAGAGATACCATGGATAGGATTAATGATGATCATTTAGGGAAAAGGGTTGAAGTAGACAAGATCTGAAGAGGATGTGATAATTAGAGCGTGCAGATGGGTGGAAATTCTGCGGGAGAAAACGCCCCTTTAGCAGCTCAGCAATTAAAGCCATTCGTTTTAAGAGCAGATGTGCAGTGTTCTTTATGGAATATGGTGTATGTTTGAAAGGACATATGGGGAAGAACAGTTGAGGACAGCTATCATTTTGTAAGTCCATAGGATGATGAAATAATTACTTGTGAAAATAGGTTTGGGGTTTTTCTTTCAGAGAAGGTCTTCATTTCCATTCTCTTCTTGCAGGGCTCTTGTGAGTATTTCTTGGCTCTCTCACTGAGGTTAAAATAAGCTCTGCCATCAAAGCCCTTTTCTCACCTGAGCACAGAAGGGACTTGAGAAGCATGACCTCGCTGAAGTTGTTGATCAAATTGTAATGAGGGGGATCACAGGAGAAGTCTTGCTTATAATCAAAAACTCTCTTCCACTTTTTAGTTCCAAACTCTTTGAAAATGCTAACTCAAAATGTTAGGCTCAGGGCACCTCCAAAATAGGGTGTCCTGGGGTGAACCAAGAAATCTCCCTGCTGCCCATCATGGTGCCCTCCAAAGCAATCACTTGCCATGTATGTTGCCATCATTCATTATGAATCTCCATTATCACTTCTCTTCAGATGACTGAACACAACACCATTATCATGGCTCCGTATCCGGTTGGCCTCTATTCTGATTTAATGATGCTGTTGGTCTGGTTTTTAAACAGCCTTGTTTTTAATTTCCGAAGTCGATCAGTCTGAAGAGGAAAACTCTTACTGATGTGCAAATTATGGACTGCATTTCACTTTGCATCATGTATTTTCATTATTCACATCGTGTTGCATTTCTTGGCAGAGAGCAGAGAATTTTGAAAAGGTACATTCCTAGTGCCCTAAGTGTCATTTAAAACAAAGTGATTTTCCTACAATTTGATTTCTTTAGGGTTCATCTCATTTCTGTCAGGTTTGGGGCCTGTTGACCTAGGTGGATTTGCATAGCTAGTAGTAAGTCTAAAGTAAAAAACCAAAAAACAAAAACCACATCTTTTCCAAGAGAATCTCAAAAGATAAGGAACTAATTTAGAGATGATAGTGTGTTGAGGGCAAACTCTCAACTGTACTATCAGTTCCTTTCACTGATGATAAATGATTGATATCTGGAGCCTTCAGTTGCTTTATGTCAGATGTAGAATAGCCAAGTGAAGGTCTCAGGTGTGAGAATGTTCCAGTGGGAGCAGCTTTGCCTTCCTTGTGGGTAAAGACAATTCTTCAGTCAACCAAATTTGTGCAAGTGGTCAAGTTTTTGTTTTGCATTTCTTATGACTGATCCCCAACTTCTCATTTTTGTGAAAATGTCTTAGTAATAGATACATTTCTGTTACAGAAATGTTACAGGTATCTTTCTTGAATCAGTCTCACTGACACTAAAGTTCAGAAGAATCGATGCTGTACCTTCTTTATTTCTGTGGCTGAATTTCTATCTTGATGATTACTTCAGGATTACCATAGTTTTGAATCATCAAACTTTCTGTAGTTCCCTTTGATTTTTCAGCTTCAGTGCAGACATGATCAATTTGAACTTTCTGAGGGCTCATGTTTCCCTCGAGGTCACCTTACAACACCTTTGCTTTTCACTTAAATCATGGCATATTTGCCTGTTCTTGGATTACTTTTTCGCTTTTTCTGTGAATATTTATCATCTCTCAAAGTATTGCAGAAATTCTGCCTAGCCTGTTATTTTATCTGTTTGTCAAAAGGAATGTATCTATATTCTCGATGAAAGCTGCTACACAGTAGCAGGTTTTGCACAGAAATTCAGATTTAAGATAATGAGGGAACAGAAGCATTTCATTGAAAATAATCAGCCTTATATGTGAAGTGTATACACCTATAGGAGGAGATTTCGTCCATTTAACAAAAACATATTTGATATATATTTTGAACCTGGCCTTGTGTTGGGTGCTGAGAAGCAAAGATGACTAAGGCACTAGTTCTGCCATCAAGAGCTGTGGCGATGAGAGAAAGGTACCTGGATGGGGGCACCATGCAGTGTGACAGTTCTGTAGTAGCAGTGCAGGTACCAGGTATCCTAAGAATAGAGAAGAGGCTGCTCTTTCCTGACCTTCCTTTACTGGAATGGGAGGCGGTGGTTGGAGACTTTAACACTATCATTAAATCCGGCTGAAAATGTGAAGGTCCAAGGTCACATAGACACAACAACTTGACTCAAACTAAGAGCTAGATGACCTGTATACATTCTATTTGCTAAATGACTGTGAGGCATGTGGACACCTCATTTTTTAAAATGACATTCTGCTTAGAAACTTCATTTGCTTAAACAAATTGATATTCTCGTGTCTAAAGACTAACCAGGAAGGAACATTAATTGCACGTATCTTTGAAGACAAAAAATGATGGACTCTGAAAAATGTGCAAGGCCCAAGAAATGAAAACATCAAGGAGGCATTTTATTGTTTATCATGTAAGGAGTATTGACACCACTTCTTTTTTCTAAATGATAGCAAGAACGGGAGCAGGGTCTACATTGGATCCTTTTCTGATAGTGGGTTTAGATGGGCAGTTGAGAAAGAAAAAAAGGGAGAAGCTGAAAAATCTAAATAGAACTTTACCTACTTTACAGTTTTGCCTAGGCCCAACCCTGTGTTATAAACATAAATGCCCTGGGCACATCCACTGCTGAGTGAAGAATGGCTTGCCTGTGTAATGTGATCCCATTTAAATGGAACTGTGGAAATAGTTCATAAAATTTCATTCTTACCTGTGATATAAAATATACATGTCACATAGTACATAAAAAGATGCCTAGAGGGTAGTCCTCCAAAATATAACAATGATTATTTTGTGTGTTGGGATTTGAGAGCTTACACTTTTCTATTACACTGTTTTGTTTTCCTTTAATTTTCAAAAGTTTATTCAAAAAAATGCACCACTCTACACCAAGCATTTTGCTATGCTCTGAATATATAACATAAAGCAAGGGTGCATTTAATATTTCCCTCATGAATACATATCATTTTTAATAACAGAGTAATAATATAGTTATATACAGCTGGCAAGGTTGAGCAATAACGACTTTTTAAACTCAGAGATTCAATATAACGTAGGGATATTTAACAAAGAAATATTTGAGAGGTGTCAATCTGCAGATGTATTAGTATAGTCCAGCATTGCACGGAACCTGAACCCCTAAGAAATTAGAGTGAGTTTTTAGCATCATTAATAAGCTCTTCTTCAAGAATATTTAACCCATTTGTTTAGGTTGGGGATTTCTTCTATAGTTAAGCTATAATTCTATCTGCTTGCAAATAAAGTTTTGTTTATTTTTAGTTTTGCACTTTAGTTGGAAATGGGAGGTAAGTGGCCTTGATCAAGAGATGAGCTGGAGAAAGATTGTAGAGATGACAAATTTTATAAAGTAATTTGTAAGGTTATTCAAGTGATATAAAATCCAGGGGGAAGCTTGATTTACATTGTTACAAGAGAGCAGATAAGGGAAAGATTAAATTAAAAGACAGGCCACACAAAACATGTCTGAAAGCGAATTGTGTATTTAGAATTATTTCCCCAGGTATGATATGTAGCCCTCAGTGCTAAGACTATATGCAATGTAGATGTTTTCTTTATGAAACAAATCCTTTGAGAAATATTTTAAAACAAAATATTTACAGTTATATTCTCTGGCAAAGTGTGTGTGTGTGTAACATTTTAAAGTGTGTTTTAAATACTTTAAAACAAAATATTTATAGTTACATTCTCTGGCAAAATGTGTGTGTGTGACATTTTGAAGGAATCAAAACTGATATCCTAAAATCACAGTTTATATCCTAAAATCCTAAAATTCAAGGAGTGTTTTATTTTTTTTTAAGTTTTGGAATTGCCAACTTTGTTTATTTCTAATGTTGAGGGTTATATATTTGTTTCATTAAATGATAATGTGTGAGTGAAAAAAAAAAGCACAGGACAATAAGTAGTGATAAGGAAATTTGAGCTCAGAATCTAGGAAAACAGTTATGTAGCAAACACTTCAGGCTGAATGTTTTTTCTACCAAAGATTTCCAGTCATCTAAAGCCATCACTTATTGAGGATGAAGAGGACCAAAGTTTTGGTTAGAGAATGTCCTGATCCTCTAATGAACTTAACATTTAGTTAAATTTTTATCTTAAAATAAATTATATTATTTGATTTATGAATAAAGTAAACACACATGTAGACTCTATGGGTAAATAATAGTGCTCTAGAAGCTTATAAACATGCATATACAAACACAAGACTAGTTTGTCCACAGAGAGATAGTGGATAGATTAAACTTACTTATCAATAGCTTCTTGGAGGAGAAATAATTTAAGCAAATTCCCAAAGTTCTAGCACTACACCGGAATGTATTTCCCCCGCTAAATTGAGAGGGAATCACATGTGTAAAGTTTACACTGAACAATTAGGACTCAGGATACGATCAGAATATAAATTTATTTTTCCTCTGTTGACTGTTAAAACCCACCCTTCGGGACTGTCTTTTCCACTTCTTATATAAAATTTGGGAATGGTCCCATGACTTTTGGGGCCTCCTGGTAAATCAGAGTCCTTTGGTCATAGCAGTTGCCAAAAAAGATAGTCTCAATTTAGTAGTTAAAATATACTGTCCAGAGTGATAACTGAACCTCTGAGCTTTATTGCAAGTTCAAGTTTCTCCCTGCCCTGAGTAGGGCGTGCTTCCGGTTGAACTCCTGCAGGTGAGAAAGAGAGCCTGGTAAGCTCGTCTCTAAGACCTTGCCTTCCTGCATACTGCTTCCCACTCTGCTTGCCCAACCTTTGGCTGCCTCTGGCTCTTTCTTGGTTGAAGCCTGCCAAGGACAGATTTAACTTGACTGAAACGCACGAGTCTGGCATTGGATGTCTCTGGCCACGGCTGATATTTGAACTGAACCTTGTCCTTGTTGCCGAGGTCCTTCAGAGTTCCCTCTTGGCGTCTCTGACTTCAGGACTCTTGATATGAGGGACAGCATGCCTTTGGCTGGCATTAGGAGACCCACCACTCTGAATAGTATGTCTTTTTTTATGAGGTCTCCTTGCCCTGTACAGGAATCCCTCCTGGAGAGTATTATTTAAAACAACCCTGAGCCGACATTCCTCCTGCAGGTTGCACATCTGGTCAACACACACCTTGGACCTGCCCTTGTGGAGACGCAGTTATTCCCCAACAGAGTCCTCTGCTTTGGTGCCACATAAGTCTTCAGCCAACATTTCGCCCATGAGTCAGACATCCCTCCACTGTGTCCTCAAAATCCAGGGACCACATATCCCCTTCTCCAAGTGATTTCCTTGAGAAAAAAGTCCTCCTTCCCCTCCCCATGGGCTGTGATGAAAAACCCTTACAAGTCTCTCCAAGGTAAAACTCTCCTTCCTTTCCATCTTTCTCTACTCTTCTGCTTTCGTTCTTAAATAGCCTTAATGTGACTGTAAGGGGCCATGATCAGAAAATTAGAACTTTTGATGACTGTTTATGAATGTCCTATTAAGGTGGTTTAGGAGGTTGTTGCCAGCTATTGTCTTCAGGTTTCAGCTAAAACTGAGTCAGGAAGTTCTGTACTTTAATATCCTGTTATAAATATATTTGTATGCATTGTTATGTAATGGGTGCATATGTGTATGTGTATATGTGTATATATCCCCTCTCTCTTTCTCACACACTCAGACACACAGACACAACTGTGTTTGTATCAGTACATTCTCTTATTATACAGGCCTTCATGGAGGTTTTCTCAGTGTAAACCCTCAGGCACTAGGGATACAAAATGAGGAAGACTAACTTTCTTCTACAGGGGATCTTGGTCTGGTCAGGGTGATAGAGACATAAAAGCAGATACGTACATTGCAAAGTGAGAAATGGAACTCTCAGGCTCTGTTAGCTACTTGAAGGCCAAGGAGGATTAATTATGATGGAGTAGAGGATGTGACCAAACAAGCACCACCAAACCAGTGATAGGTCAGGATAAGGATCTTCAAGTTAATGGACAGTAATTAGAACTCCATCCTATAAATAACAGGGCATTCCTGGAGCTGCTGAAGAAAATGTGTGTGTAAAATCACTTTCATGTCATGATATTGATCCAACATTTAGGGTTTCCCTGCTTCTTGTCTACCTTCCTTCTACCCCCTTTAAGTGTGCAGTACCCTCTGAAAATGTCTCACTTGCCATATCTTACCATCCATGAGCCTGACTTTCAGAAACCAGCCTAATCAGACAGCTGTATATGTTAATCAAGCATAAAATTGTTCTCTAGAATACAGACTGTTTTTAGTAAAACTGTATTGTAGAGACAGCTTCGTTCAAGTCTCCACAGAAAAATGTTTTGTTTTTCATCAAAATTCAGTAAAAAGGGAATCTGAATTGTGTGCTTATGACTGTGCAGATGAAACTCTGCAGACTCCAAGAAATTTCGTCTGGAAAAATCAGTGCAATTGTCAGGAAAATGCTTAGATGTTGAGAAGCTACTCAGAAATGGAGCAAAATTCAGGGTCAACTAATTCTCTTGAGTAAATAAAACAGTGATTTAAAAAACGTTGTTCAGTTTCTATATGTCAAAGACAGTGAGTCAAATGGTTTTTTTCTGAAACTTCAAAGTACTGTTTTCCATGAGTTGAAAATAGAAATATTTTCCATGGGCTGTACTACTTTAAAACATATCATATGTATTGATTATAAATGCCACTAACTTCTTAAATTGTTGTTACGTGTGTATCTGTTGACTAATATTAACACTTTAATGTTTGCTATTAATCTTGCATTGAGAATGTTATCCTATGGTACACTTTTTATCAATGGTAATGACATAACGAATTTGCAGGCTATGTTTTGTTTAAATTTACTTTAGGTTTAAGGGTAAATTTAGTATGTTTATTGTCCTAACTTGAGCTAATTTGGTTGTCTAGGGACTTACTGGAGCATTCATAGGATTTTTCCAGATACTTTAGGGTTGACTGCAAATTAAAACCATATTTGTTTATAGATCCTAATAGTACCTTTTAATAGGAGTTCCAAGAGAACAGTTTTCGTAAACATGAAATATGTGAGAATTTAAAATAAACTATTAAACTGAGAGAGATGGTGCTTACAGGCCCCAAACAGGCTGGCTTTGCCTATTAACCTTCAACATTATCTTCAGAGCTTCCCCAGAATATTCCATATCCAAAGATCAGTATGTACAACCTGAAACTGAACCTTATCAGATTTTAATCCATAGCTCAAAATATGTTATGGCATGTTAAATTACTTTTCTTTGGGAACTAAGAAATACAGCAAAGAATGAATTCCTATGGCACTCTATCATATGTAAACGATAATGCTGACATTTCAGAATCCTTTCGCAAGATTCTTAAGGTAACACACACTGAAGAGAAATCCTCTGATACAGATCGTGGCGTCACTGTTTGCTATAGTGATATGGTCTGACAAAGTTCAGCTCAGCATTTCTAGATAATCCAGAAATCCACCTGGTCCCTTAGTGGAACAAGCCACAGCTAAAACAACGCAGCAAGTCCAGCCTCATCTCACATCTAACATCGGATGATAATTTAACTTTTGCTAAGGAAAGGTTAGGAAAAAATGGAGATGGTGACTCCTTCTAATTATCCATATATATATTAGTTACTCCTAAGTACTTAAAAAGCTTTTTTTAAAAAAAATATATTTATTTTATTTTATTTACTTTTTGGCTGTGTTGGGTCTTTGTTGCTGTGCACGAGCTTTCTCTAGTTGCGGCGAGCAGGGGCTACTCTTTGTTGCGGTGCGCAGGCTTCTCATTGCGGTGGCTTCTCTTGTTGCAGAGCACAGGCTCTAGACACGTGGGCTTCAGTAGTTGTGGCTCATGGGCTCAGTAGTTGTGGCTCGCGGGCTCTAGAGTGCAGGCTCAGTAGTTGTGGCACATGGGCTTAGTTGCTGCGTGGCATGTGGGATCTTCCCAGACCAGGGCTCGAACCCGTGTCCCCTGCATTGGCAGGTGGATTCTTAACCACTGCACCACCAGGGAAGCCCACTCCTAAGTACTTAAAACAAGTTTCTTTTCACTTACATTTTTAAGACTTCCTCTCAAACTCACCTTAGCCTTTTAGTTTTGTATTATTGAGTAAAGAGTCAGATTTTGAAATCAAACTCTTCTGATACTTCTCCTACTTCATTTTTCCTAGTTTTTTCTCTTCCTTTGATTATCATTTAAATATTCTTGTCTTTCAGCATTCTTCCCTTGGTTCTTTTCTCTCCAGGTCTGTATATTTTTCCATGTTGACCTTGTTTATTCTCCTAACTGCAACAACTATCTCTATGCTGTGACTATTCAAATATATTACTCCATTGTAATTATCTCTTCTGAACGCCAGTACTGTTTATCCAACTTCCTACTAGACATCTCCATCTGGAGGCCTCATCAGCACGAGTGTTACGATGAATACTCTGTCCTTGCTTTCACTCTATGTTACCATTCTCCTTTAAAAGAGAACAACTCTCCACTGGTCTAGACACCACCCTCTGTGTGACTCAGGAGGAGACCCACTGAACTGTTAGTGCTTTTGTCAATATTCCCCTCTCTCCTCACTATCAAAATTTAATTTTGGGATTTTGACAGCCAAACTAATGATTCCTCCAATACTCTGGCTTCCAGATTCTTGACTTTTTCCTCCAAAATCTTGTCCTCCATTCTGAGACATCTGCTCCCACCATCAGCCTAAAGCTTACCAATCTTTAACAAATGCCTCTTATCCTTTTAGCTTTACTTCCTTACAGCCCCACCTCCTATGATTTCTCAAAGCCCTTAGGACTTTTCTACAAACTATTGATCCCACGTGACTTTTCACTACTCCTCATCCCTCTGGTATTTTCAGTTCCCTCTTATCTAGTTGAAGTCCCACAGTCAGTCAATCACATCTCATATATATCCCAACTCCTTCTCCCCTGGGGAATGGCAAACACAACCCAGTTAAATATGGTCTCTCATCTAATCTGCACCTGCCCCTGAGCAGGTAACTGTGGTGAGAAAAAAATCACACAACTATTCTGACAGATCTTTAAATCAACTATTCTGACTGACTTCAAGTAGATCCCAGTGTTACCTAAAAATTCTCCTCTATTTCCCCATGATATGCACTCTCCCACTCTTCTAGATCAATAGGGCATACCTTTTCTCCCCCCTTTAATCTTCACCACATTCCCCTCCTTCTAATTCTGAGCTGGTAACTTTGTTTCTTACTGCACAAAGAAAATAAACACTACCAGACAAAAATTTCTGTCTTCCCTTTCAAACAAATCTAGAAAGTTTTCTGCATTTATAACTGAACACTCGTTCTTGTTTTTTTTTTTTTCCACCTCACTCCTCACCCAACTTCCTCTTCCTACTTCTAGATATTGAGGTGTCTCGATCCTAGTGTCTCACCGCTTTGGTGGTGTCACCTAGTCCCATAGGTTTAAGTACCATCCACATGCTGACCAATCACAAATATATGTATTACCAGCCTAACCTCTCTCCTTGATTCCCAACTCAAGTATCCATTAGCTTACTCAGCATTTCCACTTAGTTATTGTGGAGGTTGTTAGGGTTATTCGTAAATAATCACTTTTGCTACATGGTAGAACTGCATTTCTCTGAAACTTCCTCCTCTTGTAGCTAGCCATCTGCATTTTTTCCCCAGTGAATGTGAGCAGGCAGTGTTTTAGGTCCTTTACAAGAGAAGCCTTAAAGAGCCAGAACACAGTAGCCATATTCCCTTTGCTGTCATGCTCTCCATCAGGGGAAGTATGTGTCTGGAAAATCTTCCATTAGATTGGCTCTCTGAGTGACTGAAGTAGGCAGCACTGCTGTTGACCCTTGCTGGACATGAAGCAAGATTAAGAAATAAATCTATATTTTTTAACCCAATGATATTTGGGGATTGTTCGTTCTGCATCTTAACCTGGCTTATCCTGACTGATCATATTTCTGTTATGCACCTCAAATCTAACATATTCTTAACAAACCCTTGCCTTTTCTATTCAAACCTGATTTGCCCATAGTTTTTCCCATGTCAGGAAATGGTATCACCAATCTTCCAGTCTCTATGTCAAAAACATCTTCTTTTTCTCCCATAAATCACATCCAATCCATCAACAAATTCTGTTGGCTCTACTTTCAAAATCTTGCCAGATGTAAGCTAGCTACACCAGCACCTACCACACTAGCACTCTGCTCCAAGCCTGACTTTTGCAATCGTCTCCTAACCTGTCTCCCTGCTTCCCCATTTACACCACTACAGTCAACTTTCTACACAGCATCCAGAGTGATCTTGTAAAAAATACCATAGATTCGGTTGTTCCTCTGCCCCAAACTTTTCAATAGCTTTCTACTACATGCAAAGTAAAATCTAAAGTCCTTCCCTAACTGGCAAGATTGTATCATCTGACTCACTTCTGATTCCCTGATTTCACTTCTGCTTGTCAGTCCTCTTTCTCTCAGCTCACTGCTTCAGACACTCATTTCTATCACTCAAATGCACTGTGTAAGATACTCATCAACTTTTTTCTTGCCCTTTCACTTGTTTACATACCAGTTACCATACATTTAAGTTAAATCAATACTACTTTGAATCTTGTCATAATCGAGTTAGGTTTCTGGCAAAGACTGATCACCAAGTACAGCAAGGAGTATTCTATATTATTCAGTAACGTGTGTTGTACTCTTTCCGCAATCTGTTGACTTGCGACTTTGAGACTGTAAACAATTATTATAAGAAACTATATTTGTTAGAATGTTTCTTTTAAAAGAGCTGTTTGTTCAGTTAAAGTTGTAAACCAATTTAAAATATGTGAATTCTTAGATACTCCTCCTTTCAATAGGTGGAACCTAATTATCCTACCTTGAGTGGGCTGTACTTGGTGACTCACATCTATTGAATAAAATGTGGCAAAAGTGACAGTGTGGTTTTCAAGACCAGATCATAAAAGGCATCGTGGCTTTTCCTTTGTGCTTTTTGTCTGTCTCTCTCGGTTCACTTACTCTGGGGAAAGTCAGTTGCCATGTCATGAGGACACTCAAGCAGTCCTGTGGAGAGATATACCCGATTGGAAACTTAGGCCTTCTGCCAATAGCCAGCAAAGAGTGAGGCCTCCAGCCACAGTAAGGGAGAACTCTGGGGAAGTAAATCCTTCAGCATCAGTCAAACCTTCAGGTGACTGCAGTCTTGGCCACCATCTTGACTGTAACTTCATGTGAGACCCTGAGCCAGAAACAGTCATCTAAGCCCCTCCCTTACTCTCAGAAACAACATGTGTGAAATAACAAATGCTTATTGTTTTAACCTGCAAAGTTTTGAGTAACTCACAATGCAAAAAACAGATAAATAATACACCATATTATTTTTGCAATAGGGGTTTAATTTTAATAAAATGTAATCAATGTGAAAATTTATCTCTTTACCATGATCTTACTGATTTTGTTGTAAGAAATTCAAATGGTAAAAAAAATTGTATAGATTACCTTAAATTTAAGTACATATTTAAAATTATTCTTCTTTGCATAATTTTGACTATCAAATTAATTATAAAATGCTTTGCACAGTCTCTTCCGTAGGGGTAAAAATATGGGAAAGTCAGGAAGTGAGAACGAGCATCGTATTTGTTGAGTAGAGTGGATGTCAGCCAGTCTAGAGAAGAAGGTACAAAATGGGGACAAAGTCAAATAGCCTGCCTCTGAACAATCAGTTACTTTTGGAATTTATAAACAACTGCCTCTAAGTTTAGTTAAGTTCAAAATTTTATTGACCATTTACTCTTTTCCAGGAACTGGGCTACAGATTCAAAGACAAACAAGCCTTGGTCCTTTTCCTGAAAGAGTCTAGTGGGGGAGTGATAGAATCAGGGGATAACCACGTTACGTGTGAGGTCAAATGGAGGCACGTTTAGAGCACCTTCAGGCTGCTTCTGAACAATTGCAATAGACTGTGCAATAAGTCTGAGGATAGAAGGCACATTGAAAAAATCAACTGGAAATGTTCTTACCAGAGGAAGAGAAAGAAAGAAAGAAAGAGAGAGAGAGAGGGAGGGAGGGAAGGAGGGAGGGAGGGAGGAAGGAAGGAAGACAAGGAAAGAAAAGAAAAATAAAGAAAAGGAAAGGAAGGAAGGAGGAAAAGATTAAACATTCTCCCATTAAATGCATAGGAAATGAACCTTGCGATTTCAGGGTTATCATGAGGTCACCCCATCTCTTTAATATCAAGAATAACTTTCCCTTTCAACTCTTGGTGTTCCCTCTCTATCCCAGAAAACAGCTGAGGATGTGGTAGAACCTTCAATAAATTGTTTTGTTGGCCTAGACAAAAAAATCTCACCTTGATGACAGATCAGGTTTATAAGCAGCACGGGTATCTGCTTGTCACGCTGTCCTAAGACCACCTGAGACCCTTCAAGGAAAGGAGGTTTGGGGACCGTCTCCTAGCAACACGAAACAGAATCATTTAATACCAAATGTTTATTTTCTTTGCATGTTATTCGACTTCATACCATCCAGAGAGAAGGACGGCAGAGAGAAGGACAAAGAGCAATGAAACAAAGGGGAGAATGGAGAGGAAAGGGAAATAGTAAAGGAGGAATGGGAAGAAGGTTGCGGATGCTTGGCCTAGAATATACAGGGCGCTTGGGAAACATTGAAAGCTATTTCCTTAGGTAAATAACTTTTTGCTCTTTCAATCTCAACTAGAGTAATTGGTGAAACTCTTGACTTCCCCAACACAATTTTGCCTCTAGTGGGGTTCCTGTGGGGTTCAAGAATTGTTCCTGAGGCAGCTTTCAACCCTGCCAACTATTTTCTTCAGTGCCGTGAACTGAGAATTACATGTCATTACTGTTTCTACGCATGCCTCTCTCCCAACCTGCCAGTTTCCTTTCCCCTTGGAATTGTTAATGCCACAGAGAGTGAGAAGCTGGTGCTCACTGTGTCCCCCGGCAGGGCACTGCCCCTTTCTGTGGGCTCTGTCCCCGTGGCCTGGGTGCTAGCTCTGAGGCTGTAGCACATAGGACAGAGGGCTGGGCAGGTGCTCTGTGGCAGGGCCTTCCCTGTATTGCAGCTTCTGTTGCACTGAGACTGCACTGGCTCTGGGGTGGTCACGTCGTCTGTGGCATTGTTCTGCGATGGTAGCGGGACCCGTCTACTGTGCTAAGCTAAGCCTAAGCTGGCTGTTCTCAAACGGGACCATGCATCTGAATTACCTGCAAGGTTTATTAGAACTCAGACTGCTGGTCCCCATCCTCAGAATCTCTCAGTAGTTCTGGGGTTGGAATTTGCATTTCTTATCAGTGACCAGGAGATGGTGATACCTAGGTCCAGACCTTTCAATATAACATTTCTCACGTTGAGACCCACTGGCCTAAGCCACAACAGTGAGCTGATTGTTCTCTGTGCTTCGGCTTAATGACATTGCAGGTTTCTTCTGTTCTCTCCTGTGCGGGGATGGGGAGAATGATTTTGTGGAT
Source organism: Balaenoptera borealis (assembly GCF_965194805.1). Taxonomy (NCBI): domain Eukaryota; kingdom Metazoa; phylum Chordata; class Mammalia; order Artiodactyla; family Balaenopteridae; genus Balaenoptera; species Balaenoptera borealis. The sequence continues at coordinate 49,694,917 of NC_138877.1, forward strand.
GTTGCAGCTGTGGAAGACAACAGAAAAATAGGAAGTGGTCAGAATGAGGGATATATTAGAGGCCCCTCCCGGGCCCCAAAGCCAGCCACCAGCAGGCCCGGCATCTGTCCCTGGACCCACGGGCCACGGCCAGGCTGGGACATAGCTCTGCCCACCAGATTGCTAATCTCTTTCTCTGATTTACCAGTGTCATAACTATGTGGAAAAAGGAAAACAATGTGGTTATTTTGACATAACCTGTTCCTTCTAAACCAGTATTAATACCCTCAATTACCAAGATACTCTTTTTTTTAGTACCCACTGTCTGTCTGGTTGATCACTGAAAACCTATTCCAGACTTTTGCCTGTTGTTAAAATGAGCTATTTTTCCTGAAATTTTCTTTTATCTTTTTCAGATGGGGATAGCACTTGCTCATATTTTTATACTTGACACAGTTACTTTAATATTGTCAGTAAAGTTTGAAATATAAGGGAATTAGGGAATTAAATGAGGGGCAGAAGGGAAAAGAGGAATAATGGATAATTTGTAGGGGTGGACCCTAAGCAACGGTGAATGATGTTATTTGCAGAGATGAAGATGTAAGTTAGAGAGCAGACTGGGGGGAAGGGGATTCACAGCGGTGAGTGGAGGTTGGAAATAAGTTCAGTTTTAATATTAATTTGAGATGTCTCTTCAAAACCAGTATAGAGATCTCAAGTAGGGGGTTGATAGGTGAATCGTGAACTCAGGCAAGAGAGAGAAATTCTAGGATCAACAGAACTCAAATGGTATTAATGCCATGGGTGTGGGAGAGATACATAGACATGGAAAAATGAGTTGAAAAAATAGACCTGAAGCACTGCAGGCACTGGGTCCTTTGGCTTTATTATCTCATGCAAACTCTCCAAATGCTCCTATGTTAGGTGAAAATAGAGACCTGGAAAAAAGAGGAAGCTTGACCTACAGTTTGTAATTGAGCAGGGCAAAGATCTGATCTCCTGAGTACAAAAGACTATAGTCGTAGCCTCTCTACTACAGTGGGAAGTGTCATTAGGTGATGGTTAAATACTAAATGTAAGATCTTTTTTCAATCATCAAATAAAAAATATATTAAAAAGAAGAGTTGGAAACTTGTTCTAATGGTCTAAACAGTGAATACAGTGTGTTGTAATACGTTTTTACTGGCTCCTCGATAAGTCTTAGCAGTAATAAGGATTATGTCATTTAGGTCTTAAAAGATTTATCTTAAGACTTTGATAAATGCCAAGTCCATGATTGCGGTTATCTTAAAATAACTCACACAATTAATTTTAAGTGCGTGTAGAGGGGGCAGAGTATAGAAATGGGATCATTCTGTGTGAATGATGGATAGTTTTTGGCATGCTAACAAGAGCTGTAAAGTAGGAACGGAGCATGTCAGCAGGCACACTCACCATTACACAGCTGCCACTTGCAAATTGGAAAGAAAAATAACACCAGGCCAGCATCAGCAAAGTTAAACCTGAATTTCAGAATTGACAAAAGCCTAGAAAACCCTCAGAGAGAAAAGAAAGAAACGAACAAGAACTAAATATTTGAGGGCAGCATTCTGTGAAAAAGACTGGAATGCCTTAAAAGATTTATTTAAAACACTTAAAGATTGGAAATAAAGTATTGTTATAAAATACTGAGCTTAACTATTGAAGGTGTCTGTTTGTCTCAGACAAAATCCAGACTCTGGACATATTTCATTATCATATGGCTTGTTCTAGCCAAAATTGTTTATATAAAAAAAGAAAGGTACACTCCTATAGTAATCACACTTTATTATTCAGTCTCTCTCCAAGGTGATATTGAGAGAGAGGGAAATTTTCTACCATTCATGCATTTATTCCAGACAGAAATCCTGGTTCCAACCCCTGCTCTCCTGACCAGCTCTGTAAACTTGAACAAGATAGTCAACCAAATCCAGTGGCCAATGATGGGGCAGGAAGACCCAGAGCTCACCTCCTCCCATGGGTATACAAAAGCTACACCTATTTACAGAGCAGCTATCTATGAGAACAACCTGAAGACTAACAGAAAAGCTTATCAACAACTAAAGGTGTAAAGAAGAAACCACAACAAGATGGGTAGGAGGGGTAGAGATGCAGTATAGCTAAGACCCACACCCTCAGTAAGTGACCCACAAATGGAAGGATAATCACAATTGCAGAGGTTCTCCCCCAAAAACAAGGGGTCCAAGCTCCACATTGAGCTCCCCGATCCAGATTCTGCACCAGGAAGGAAAGCCCAGGACATCTGGCTTTGAAGGCCAGCAGGGCTTGCATACGCGAGAACTGAGGGCTGTAGGGAATAGAGATTCCACTCTTAAAGGGTACACGCAAAATCTCCAAGGCTCCGAGACACAGCACAGAGGCAGCGATTTGAAAGGAGCCTGGGTCAGACCCATTTGCTGATCTTGGAGACCCTCCTGGAAAGGAAGGAGGCAACTGGGACTCATCATGGGAACATCAATGCTGATGGCAGCCACTTTGGAGAGCTTGTTTAACCATGAGGGCACTAGTGCTGGCAAATGACATTTTGGGAGTCCTCCCTCTAGCCTATTAGGGCTGGGGGGCTTCCCTGCCCACCAGCTGGTTGGCACCATCCCAGGGACCTCCTCAGACCAAGCAGGTAGCCATGTAGGGACACAACCTCACTCGCCACTGGGCCTGCACCAGCCCGGACCTCCTGGGCCCCAAAGCCAGCCACCAGCAGGCCCGGCATCTGTCCCTGGACCCACGGGCCATGGCCAGGCTGGGATATAGCCCTGCCCACCAGATTGCTAATCTCTTTCTCTGATTTACCAGTGTCATAACTATGTGGAAAAAGGAAAACAATGTGGTTATTTTGACATAACCTGTTCCTTCTAAACCAGTATTAATACCCTTAATTACCAATATACTCTTTTTTTTAGTACCCACTGTCCGTCTGGTTGATCACTGAAAACCTATTCCAGACTTTTGCCTGTTGTTAAAATGAGCTATTTTTCCTGAAATTTTCTTTTATCTTTTTCAGATGGGAATAGCACTTGCTCATATTTTTATACTTGACACAGTTTAATATTGTCAGTAAAGTTTGAAATATAAGTGGCCTATTGGTATAAATTCATATAAAATACCTAGATAGTCTTGCCATTTAACTGCTCTCCACTCTGTTTTATTTGGTTTATCATTTCCAGTCTGAAGATTTTTCTCTTAGGCAGAGAAAAGTAGAATTGTTTTGTCTTCTCTTTAGCATCTGATATCATTAGGCCATCTGTTCCAAAAACTGCGGCTATACCTTTTTTATTCCTCTTGCCTAAAATATAGTGAAAATAAAGCCTTTTTAGTTCTCTGCCATTCTTTTCAAGTCTTAATTCATTCTGGGTTTTAACATTCCTCAGACAGAGCTCAGAGTATCCTAATACTCCTGCGTACTTGTTCATAGGTGCAGACTTCTCTTTTTATCTTTTGTACATGTGCTTTAAAAACCAATCCACCTAATAGAATGACCTTTGTGCCACTCTGCCTTTCTCTTTTTCTTCATTTGTATTTGTATACTCAGAATTCAAGATTTAAAAAATGAATTTGAATTCTCTCTTGAGAACTGTAGAGTCTTCTTTGGATCTGAACATAGGATTATAGCTTTCTCTGATAGGCACCAAATTGTACGAATCAACTCCTAGTGAAGTTATACATCTATATGGTTATTTTGTATATGTCTGTTTCTCACGCTGGACTCCAGCTCCATGAGGGCAGGAATGACGGTTCTTTTTCTTACCATAGTTTCCTCAGCAAGAATGATAACATGCAGAGTCTAGAATATAAAAGGCATTCAGTGAGAATTCATTGAATACAATTATTTAATACATATTATCTCTGAGTGTTTGCTTGCCCTCAGCATTGCACAGAGCTCAGATGCTTGAGTTTTCTGAACACTGACAATGGGCTAAGAGCACAACACAATAGATGGTTTCCCTTGTTTGAATCAGAGAAAGGTTCAGCAAGCTAGCACCAGAGTTATTTCCTTTCTCTCACTCTTCCTCTGCTAAAACTGCTAAAATGTTCACAAACTACTGCTCTCAGCCCAAGGTCAAAGAATACCCCTGTTTAACTTACATATTAATTTTTTCAACTCATGAATCATTTATTTCAAACCAAGCTCAAAGCAGCAACACAAAAATCATATTCCAAGCTCACAGTCATTGGCTGACCCATTTGTGTTGACCAGATGGATTCAATTAGGGTCCAGTAAGACAGTGTCCCAACCCAGCCCCCTGGGCATTGTGCAGAAAGGTCCAGATGTCACTGACACACAATGATTTGCAGAGGGCTGGGCATGAGAAAAGACTTGGAGTCACCATGACTGGTTGACTTGGAGAGACCACTTACATTTCTCTTGTTACTTTTTTTCTGATTATCTTAAACCAGGAATGTTTTCAAAACTAAGGGGAAGGGGGGAAGAAAAATATTGATGAATATAATTTTAAAGTATTTCAATAGATTTTGAGTAACTTTATCCATGTGGAGGGAATTGGCATTTAAGTCATGGAATTGCAAATGAAGTTAAAGATAAAGCTACTCACCCCTGAATGACAATAAACAGTGTTTAGAGTGTGGGGTTGAACCTAAAACCGTATTTAGGGATTGTCAAAACACAGCAGGCTGAGCTGAAGCTTCCCTCCATAAACATTATGTTGAATAAAATAATAAAAAATGACATATTGGAGCTCCAAAGAAAAGATATTCCCAGGAACCAGGGTAAGAGGAAACTGTTGTCTCTGTGGAGCAGGTTACAAGTTTCTGACCTGGAGTGAAGGTGCAGAGTCCGCTGAGGGACTGGGTGGGAGCTCTGTCATCCATGAAGCCTGCTGTCCATGTTATACCCTCCATAGCGCTAAACCATCAGTAAGGTGTCCTAAAAACCATAGATTGATTCTTGCTGTGCTCCAGGGAATAGGGAGAGCGTTAGGTGAGGGTAGGGCTTTGGCGCTATCTCCAGCAGAGGACAGAACAGCACTGGGGTCAGTGGAGCTGTGATCACCTGAGGGCCCTGAAGACTGAGGCATCACCACAGAGCAAGAAACCCAGAGAACCAGGGGGCAGGGTGTGGGAGGGCACTTTGCAGGGAGGGCAAATTCCCCTTATTTGCCACTTAGAACTCATGCCATAATAATATATGTATGGAAGAAAAGGCAAAACAAATGAGACTTTTGGTATTGGGATCGTATAACCTGGAATGGAAAGAGCCTTAGCATCTTTCTGCTTCATAGGGAGTGGAACTGAGGACCATACATTTTCCTCTACGTTGTGGAAAAGCTGATGCCATGAGCTAGGATTCTAGCTTCTTGTTCATGGTCTTTCCTCCACACTGTACTTCCTTTGAAGCTGAATGATGGCAGAAATCAGATGGGGATTCAGCATGGCATGGAAGCTGACAAATAGGGCTCTGGAGCCAGCTGACCCTAGTTTGAATCCAGGCCCTGCCCCTTCCTAAAAGAGTGACCCCGGGCAAGGTAGTTAACCCTCTGTGCTTCAGTTTCTCATCTGTAAAAAGGGGATAGCAATAATACTAAACTCATATGGAAGTTGAGAAAGTTAAGTGGGTTGATCCATGTCCTTTGATGTAAATATCATTAAGTATTTGGAAAATCTTAGATATTACTATGAATCATGATTTGGCTCCAACCTACCTTTCCTGCCTCATGTCGCCCACACGCCCCTCCCCCTATCACCCAGTGTTTCGCCATGTTGCCCTTTTTGCTGTTTCCAGAAAACCCAGATGTTTCATGCCCACATGCTATTCTCTCTGCCCGAAATGACTTTCTGCTTCCTTCTACATATCTTGGTTCTGAGATAAAATCTATCTTTTACTTCAAAACCTTCATCCAACCTTCTTTCTCATCCATACTCCTGCAGTTGAATGTTCTGTTCTGTCTGTTCGCTTTCCTTTTCCAGTGGCAGCTTTGCTGTTCCTGTTGAGGCTGGCTGTGGCCCCAGAGCCCTTGTCACACTCTATCAGAGCAGCAAGTTTCCATCACTCAAGAGTCACCATGCAAGTATGACCCACTGGTTATCCTGGGATGACCGCTAATCCTTTCCTGTTTCATTATTCTCTATTTTACAAATGAAGAACACAGAGAAGAATCATGTCCTTATCGCCACTGGATCCACAGGCTTCTACTAACAACTTCTCGTTGGATTCTCCAAAAATATGTTTTAGCACAATCCTCTCTCTAAAACTGCCTATATAGCATTTTCTTGCCAGTGCGCTGTCGGACTGAGGGTAAAGGCCACATCTGTCTCCGCCTCAGAGATGTTACTCTCTAGAAGGAAACAAAGTTTTCTGGTCTTACTTTCATAGATCCAGAAGCATAGCGGTTCCCTCTAGGGCCATAGTGTGGTCAAGAGAGTTTTCCTTGTGAAAAAGAAATGCTTGGGTTCCATCTTTCTCTGTAAAGTCAGGGAAGATATTCGTTTCTTTCATCAAACCTGTGTCATGAGCTAATGTTTATGAAGTGGTAGCCTCTGCCTTGAGGAGAAAAAGGAGATAAAGAGGACAACTCACCAAAACCCCTTCATTTAAAGTAAACCTTTTCTGACCTGCTCACTAAAGCTCATTTTCAGCACTGAGGTTCTTGAAAGCCTGTATGAACAACTTGCAATTTACCAGCGGTTTTATTTTCATATTTGAGAATAGGGAGTAGTGAGTTTTCTCTCTCGTTCTTATTTTTAGTTTTAAATGTGTGTTCCTTACAAGATTTCTTACTGGTTAGTACAAATGGGGGATGGTAACAGAAAATGAATATTCTGAAAGCTATAGTGGGGCCAGTCTGCAAGCCAGGAATCACTAGCTGCCACTACCAACAAGAAAATAAAAGGCAAGCATTTTAATTATTTTTTTTCATCAAAGAAGAACCTGTAAGGGAAAAAAAATCTGAAAGAAAATAGATATATATGTATGTATAATTGAATCACTTTGCTGTACACCTGAAACTAACACAACGTTGTAAATTAAACTTCAATAAAAAATAGAATAAAATAAAAATTCAATCAAAAAATTTTAAAAAAGAACTATATTTAACCGTAAGTCTAGAAAAAAATATAGTGAGGGAAGGTCCTCTTGAAGAAACTTTGGGTAGCTTTGTAGGAATCTCTCATTCAGTCAGTCGTAGGCTATTCTACTGACTTCAATAAATCCTCACTGTTTCCTTGAATTGAATTTTGTGGGCACATCTGTTACATAACGTATTGTAATTACACATGACTGCTAAAATTGTTTACAGAGAGCTTCACACATCTGTTGGAATGGCTGCATCACAGAGAACCTATGTGGAGAATTAGTTATGATTTGTAAATGTTAGAGCAGTACTAACTCATTACTCTGATCGTCAATGCTCTGGGGTTATCCACTCGGTTCTCTGATGGGAAAACTTTCCAGAGGAGGTTCTGGCCTAAGAGGGAATCCAACCCAACCATGTCTCTTATCTTGTACTACTTAGCTGAGTCACTTATAGCTCCCGGGTCCCTCTTCTACCATAGTTCCTCTTCCCAATGTGAAAAATTACATAAACAATCACTGGGCTTTCAGAAGGCATTGTGATACTTGAAATAGAAGATTCAAATACTCTTGGAGGAAAAACCATCCTTAGCTATAATTATCCTTATTCTTAATATTATCCTTAGCCACATTAATAATTATATTATATATGTATTAATATTGTCATTGCCAACTCCAAATTGTCACTTGCCATCTGCCATCTACAAGGATTAAATCATGAGCCGCTGCAGCTGTTGACCTTCAACACGTCCTGAAAGGAGTTCAGGGTGGAGATCAGGAATGAGGCGCTCTGTGCTCTGGGAAAAACTAGCAGAGCAGGCCTTCAGATAGTTAGATATTTTCAGGAGAAGATTTTATGAGCCTAATTCTTGCATCTCCTCATATCTAGAAAAGCACTAAAATCATTTACAGTGACATCTGGTCCTCGTGACTAGCAGCAAACCTCTGTCAACAAGTGTGCTTGACTGCACGTCCCCCCTTCACTAAAGTCATGTATAACACTGACCTTCCCCCCACCCAACCTCTTCGGAGCAGTTTCTCAGAGCTTTCTGAAATGCTGTCTCCTGGGCTATAGTCCTCATTTAGCCCCAAATAAAACTTAAGTCACAACTCTCACATTGTGCAATTTTTTTTCAGCTGACACCATCATATTCATATGCATGTGTATATATCAATTGATTGATAAATAAATCGATCTTGCCCACCTTTGAGTGAAAATGTCCCTAAGATAGTGATCTGATAAAATAAAGGTTGATAAACTCTACTTAACTCATTATGAAAGGGGAAAAGCAACATGGTAAATTTAATTTATATATGAATGTTTACGTTGCACATGGTATTTCTGTTATAACATGAATGATTTAAAAATTAGAATAATTAGAATAAGTTCACATATCTAACGGTTGCCCCAAAAGTGAGGAGAAAGAACACATGTGCATAACTAACAATGTAGAGGATACTATAACTACATCCAGAGAAGAACGAAGCCCTCTGAATGTGTAGGAGGAGGACAGAGGTGGTTTCTGTTTGAAAAGGAAAAGGGAAAGTTTCATAGAAGAGGTATCACTGAGCTGGATCTTGAATAAGGGATGAAATTTGATGGTGAAAGTACAAGGAAAAGGCAGAATGAACAGCAAGGGTAAAGTTATGGGGACAGAAACCCTCTATGTACTGAAAACTTGTTTGGGTGGAATATAAAAAGCAAGCAAAGAGGTAGTGGGAGATAATGTAGAAACATTATTTTTTAAACCCACCTTAGGCTTTCTTATCTGTAAAATGGGCATAAAAATAATTGTACCTACTTCATGAAATTGTATGAGCTGATGCATGTGAATTTCTTGGTGCCAGACACATAGAAAGCACTTGATAGATGGTAGCAACTGCTTCTGCATTGTAAATTTTTATAAATATTCCACAGAATTTGAAAGAAAACATACTCTCTGTTTATATGGAATTGTGATTAATTTATATCAATTAGATTAACCTTATAATTTTCAGATCTTCTATCTGTTTGCTTAGTTGATCATTTGTGGTCTAGAGCAGGAGATGGCACATTACAGACAATGGGCAAACCCCCCTGCAGCCTGTTTTTGAAATAAAGTATTATTGAAACACAGCCACACCTATTTATTTATATGATGTCTCTGACAGAGTCATATATTTGTGATGAAACTGTGGCCCTCAAAGACTAAAATATTTACTATCTGACCCTCCCCAGAAAACGTTTGCCAACCCCTGGTCTAGAAGGAGGCAAAATTCAATTTCTTGTTACTGTTTTGTTCCTGAATTTCTTCTTGTACTTACAGCAATTTTTAGTACTGGTATTTTTGGTTCTATGTTTCCTGATGCTTAAAGATTCATTCTGACATTTGATTTTTATCATTTTGAAGTGCCACTATTTGTCTAATTTATTTATGTTTTGCAATTAAATGTGTCTGATATCTATATTATCAACTCCTAATATCTCTTTGTTTGTGTCTCTCAAGTTATGTCTTTATCCTTTTAGAGCCACCTTGTTTTTTTTTGCATCTCTTTCAATATATTTTTTAACATTTAATATGATACAAGGGGAATTTATCCCATTGGCCTTTATTGTTATAATTACTGTTCTTAATCTTAATACCATAATTTCATTTTATATTTTTCTTTGTACCTATCTTTTGCTCTATGGGATGCCTGTATGTGTATGTGTCTGTGTATGAGAGAGAGAGAAATGAAGAGGGTTCGGGAGAGAAATGAAAAAGAGAGAGAGAGAGAAGAGAATCCAACTGCAGACAGCAAAAACCACTGTAGATAGTTGAAGCAGAAGAGGATTTACTACCAGGCATGTACTTCAGTGGTTTGTGAAATTGTCAGAAAGGCTGGAAGAGCGGGGTCTGGGCAGAGTTATTTTCTGCTGGGCTTGCACTGATCAGCCATGACTGTGGTTGAGAAACTTGAGGTCATGTCTACAGGAAACTTTTGAAACAGACAAATGTGACCATGGCCCTCAGTTTGTCACATCAGGAAAACTGCCATTCCCATTGTGGCTGGTGCTTTCTCCTGGGCCATTATGCTTCCACTGTGATCTCTACCAGGAAATGAATGCTTTGTACTCCACCTTCCTCTGTCTCACATCCATGTTCGAACTGCAGTGAATGCATGTGTCTGGTAGATCTTAAAACCCATCAGGAACTCTGGTGCATTGAAGTCGGGGGAATGTAGATTTTAGCTGTCTGTTCTCTGCAATGTAGAGAGGCATTTAAAAATATATAATTGTTGAGCAAGCCAATCCACCACATCCATCACCTGCTATTCTTCCCTGCTTTGAATAGCATGCATGGCTTTGAACAATATAGATGAGTTTAAATAATGCATATACATTTCTATTTCTTAATTTATCAATATTAGTTGTGATCTATTGCCTGTCAAATATGAAGTATGAAGTATCCAACTCTATTTTCTCTTAAATATGAAAGGTGAAGCAATAAACTCACTTCCATGTCCATTTTTTCTCATCTTTCTTATACTTTATATAAACCTTTCTCAAGATTTATAGCATTTACATTCTGTCCTGTAACTGTAATTCACCCAGTGACTGGCATTACTTCTATACTTTTATAGATTTAATTATACTGAAAATCTTTTCATACTGTGGCATTTCCTTTTATGACCTAATTTGATATATCTCATGTTTGGCTATATTTCATTAACAGATATGTCTACCTTGTAGCATATTAGTAAAAATTGAAATAATGTACATAGAATGCCTGGTGCATAGTAGTGTTCAATTCAAGGCCATTCCTACTGCTGTTATTTTGTATTAATAAAAAAAATGAATTGAGAAGACAAAACTGAGAACGTAAATAAGATAATGGTAGAACATAATTCACATCATATGAATAAATTTTGAGCCCTGTTTTTTTCCTAAGCATCAAGACTGCTAGATATGAGTCTTTCCTCTGATACCATTTTATGACATTAAACTAGATAACTTTTCCAAGTTCATCAGTTTTCTGAAATATGACCCAAGAAATTTTAAAGAGTCATCTGTGACCTTGGGCAAGTTATCTAGTTGAACGGGCCTCAGTTCAGCCATCTATAAATTGAAACAGCAGTTTTCATAATCCCTTCAGCCTCTTGCTACTCTGTGTTGTATTTTCATGACTCTTGGTGGATTACCTGTAACTGTTTTTAGAATCTAAGTTTGCTTTCTTCCAGGTGTTCTGAATGCTCCTTGACATATTTTCTGCACAGTCAGTTGATGTGTGTGACAGGGAATGCCAACTAATTCTAATATTAATCTGAGAGGTCTATTATTAAAAAAGAAATTTATGTCATGCTTATCAAAATCAAGGCATAGTGATCTTTTGCTTATCTACTGGTCATGTCAAATAAATGTATGCAATATGAAAAATAAAAACATGACTTTATTTGTATTCAAGTCCCAAGTAGTATTTTTGGAAACTCTGGAGCTATTCTGGATATTTATTTTACAAAATCCAAATGTCATTGAAAAAAAGAATATATATATACATTTTTTTCTGATGGCTTCCAACAGGCTACAAGTCTCATTAAAATGAGAGATATTGTTGAAACTAAAATAAAGCAAGAAATAAGAAAAAAACCTCATGACCTCATGCATGACTGTGGGTTATTTTATGATTGTGCGGTGATTACAGGCTTCTAAAGCTGTGGTCTGGAACATTCAATTGCAAACTCATAACTGGATATCATGATATTGGTTTTCTGAAATATGATCCAAGAAAATTTAAAACACTTAAGAACTAACACCGCAATGATTTTTCAAAACACTCATATTGTTGAAATTGGAGATGATAGGAGAACATAGCAGTGAAAGCAAAATATTAACATTTGGAGGGGAGAGGAGACATTTTTTGAGTCTGCAACGTGGAATAGAAATTGCATTGAGGTTACTTGACACTGGCCAATCTTTTTTTTTTTTTTAAACATCTTTATTGGAGTATAATTTCTTTACAATGTTGTGTTAGTTTCTGCTGTATAACAAAGTGAATCAGCTATACATATACATATATCCCCATATCCCCTCCCTCTTGTGTCTCCCTCCCACCCTCCCTATCCCACCCCTCTAGGTGGTCACAAAGCACCGAGCTGATCTCCCTGTGCTATGAGGCTGCTTCCCACTAGCTATCTATTTTACATTCTGGAGTGTATATATGTCAATGCCACTCTCTCACTTCGTCCCAGCTTACCCTTCCCCCTTCCCGTGTCCTCAAGTCCATTCTCTACGTCTGCGTCTTTATTCCTGTGCTGCCCCTAGGTTCTTCATGACCATTTTTTTTTTTTTTTTTAGATTCCATATATATGTGTTAGCATATGGTATTTGTTTTTCTCTTTCTGACTTCACTCTGTATGACAGACTCTAGGTCCATCCACCTCACTACAAATAACTCAATTTCGTTTCTTTTTACGGCTGAGTAATCTTCCATTGTATATATGTGCCACATCTTCTTTATCCATTCATCCGTCAATGGACACTTAGGTTGCTTCCATGTCCTGGCTAGTGTAAATAGAGCTGCAGTGAACATTGTGGTACATGACTCTTTTTGAATTATGGTTTTCTCAGGGTATATGCCCAGTAGTGGGATTGCTGGGTCATATGGTAATTCTATTTTTAGTTTTTTAAGGAACTACTGTTCTCCATAGTGGCTGTATCAATTTACATTCCCACCAACAGGGCAAGAAAGTTCCCTTTTCTCCACACCCTCTCCAGCATTTATTGTTTGTAGGTGACACTGACCAATCTTAACCAAGGTTATTATGGAAAAGTTGATCATTGTGTCTGCATATTCTCACTAAGTCTATGTTTAGTGTCTGGAATTCATGTTAGTTCAAGTAACTATAAATAAAAAACTAGCAATTCTGACTCTGGAATCCCATAAACAAAAGTGTGAACAGGAGCCTGTTTGCGAAATTTGAAAATGAATCCTGAATTTCTTGCAGAACAGTGAGCTTTGTGAATTGTTTTAGCACAGAGACACCACCATACACAATCATAGCAACGAGTTCAGAAAAGTCAGATCCCTGGACAATAGTTATACCTCAAAAAGTGTTGGGCTCTTTTTTTAAAAAAAGCATTTGAAGCATCTGTATGATATTGAACTGGGGAGGAAAACTAAAATATTTACTTCTATGTTGGTATTGCACAAACTCTTCCACCTTCCAGCTTTGTGACTTTAGGAAAATGGTTTCAGCTCCCTGAGCTACTAACTGAGGTTGATTTGAGGTTTGTAGGAGGAAATTCATGGGAAATGATAAAATTCTATACAGACGTAACGTTATTGCATAATTGTGTTTTGAAAAGAGTGGCATCGAGAATTATTTAAGCACAAATCAATTAATCAGAGAAGAGAAAACGTTTTTTAAAGTAACATTTAGATCCAACGAAATGGCTTAATATCTGAGCACTAACAATTCTTATCACCGTTTTCTTAACTATAGTTAATTATCGGCAGTGGATTATCTACAAAGCAATTTATCAACAGTGAAACTTCATACCCTCTACAGAAGCATTGTGCTAGGATTTAGTTACTGATCAACTGGGATTTTTAATTAAAATACAAATTGTGATGCTGGAGGAATCTGCAAGGTGAAACTGTTTAAGTCTTTCTTGCTATACTTCACCAACCCAGAAAAGGATATTTAAGACATACTGCAGTTTTTAATCCCTATCTCAACATCCTAGAGACTATGAGAAAAAGTGCAGCAGAATCTGGAAAGTTATTGAATAATCATACCTTGATTATTAAATATGTTGTTTGTAAGACATTGTCCTCTGGCCCTAGAACAGTGGTTCTCAAATTTTGATGTGCATCAGAATCACCTAGAGGACTTGCTGAAGTCCACACACGGCTGGACCCCACTCTGACTTTCTGATTCAGTACATCTGGGACAGGGGCCAAGGATCTGCATTTCTAACTCATTCCAGGTGATGCTGAGGCTGCACATCTGGGGGTAAGTTGAGAAACAATACTTAGATAAAGGGACACTGAGAAGAGAGGATACAGGCCTGGCTTCTTGTGCTCTGGTGATGGATAGCAGTCTGTCTAAGGAAAGTCATATAACTTCTGTGCTTCTCGGGTTGGGAAGCCACTTCTTCTCCAGGTGGACCAGCTTGTCTGAGAGAAGGCTGTCTCCTTGACAGAGCAGGGAGCACGTGGGCAATGCTTATCTCACCGACCCGTCTCAGGCTGACTACTGCCTCCTAGTAGACACTTCTTATTCGGTCGGAGCCTGCAGGCAGGGATCAACCTGCCATGGCACACCTGGAAACTGGCTCTTAAATGACTTCATTTCTCTGTTCTTGTCTATTGCGTAGTGATTTTTTCCCAACAACAGTATTTCTTATGTTTCCAAGTTCTTGAGGGCATATCTCGCTGTTATCTTAACATGTTTCTTGTAACTTCTTTCCTTTTTTTATTAATAAATATATTCACACCGTTTACGAGAAAAGACCAACTCCCCTGCCTTCCTTGTTGGGTTAATTGAGACTCTCAAATGAGAAGACCTCTGTATGAATGCTTATAGACTGCTATATAATGGCAGATAACAGACTCAAAAAATGTATTTATGAGTGATTTATGTGGTTGAACAAAAACCAGATGGGCTTGGCTTCTGTCAAAGAGTTAATATGTAACAACAACAAAAAAGAAAAGAAAAAACAGGTGAGCCCAGGGGCTGTAGCTAAGAGGGGCGCTGAACCTTAAAATAAGCTACCTAGAGAGGGTCATGTCCCATTTAAGTAGACGTGTTTTATAGCTCCTTGGAGAACACAAGATTGAAAAGAGGATGATTGGTTTTACATAGATGTGCCTGTACCTCTAGGAAATCCAACAACAGATGGTATTATTTCAGTAAGTCTGTTTTTGGTTTAAATACTTCTTTTTAATAGAAATAAGATTCTGCTGACTGCATCATTCTGTATGTTACAATGTGAGTTTTCCTGCTTACATTTTCAGTGGCGGTTAAAAATTCAACTGTGCACATGTCTGATTATTCATTGATAAGCTGGTGTTGGCTTCTCTTTTCTGCCCCACATTCCAATTCCCCTATTGCCAATCAAAATTTCTGCAGTTATAGTTCAAGGAACTATAATGAAAGCAAAGTAAAAATGGTCCCAGAGAAATGAAAAGATTGAGATGTAAAGCAATCGTCTTCCCTGAGGTCAATAACCACTCACAGAGGGGAAGTCATCCCATTCTCCTTTCACAGTTCTAGTTTCATAGGATTGGGTTAGGCTGGTGAAGCTTTGGTTGGGGAAATACAGAAATTATAAAGCTAAACTACACGAAAGAGGCATATCCTGGTGATTTTTGATGTAAGACACCGTTGGGTCACATTCTCACTTTTTCTCTCTCATCTTGTTGAGGTGCTAAGAACTGGGGCTGGCTGTGCTTTAT
The DNA here is from genome assembly GCF_965194805.1 of Balaenoptera borealis. NCBI lineage: Eukaryota > Metazoa > Chordata > Mammalia > Artiodactyla > Balaenopteridae > Balaenoptera > Balaenoptera borealis. The sequence goes on from NC_138877.1 coordinate 49,710,379, forward strand.
GATTGAAAAATATTTTTATTTCTAAAGGACTAAGGGACCAGGATGACCTGAGAGAAATTTTGGACTAATATTTAAGGGAAAGGAGAATAGATTTCAGAATATAATTAGTCTTATCTGAGTCTTATCCAGCCTAGTTCATTAAGGGAGAAAAGCTGAAAGGAATTCAGGGGAAAAAATTCCTATATCTTGCTGGACTGGGTCCTCTGTTGTTCAGGAATTTAAGAAAAATGTTAAATTTATAGATGGAATTATAAAATTCCTGGTATTCGTTTTAAAGTAACCCAGTGGAGGGTGGGAGGAACATGTGTGTGTGAAAATACCTATAACAAGTTTTTCTGTGCACTCTTTATTGTGGAAATTGGGGAAGAGGTTCATTTTACTATTCTCTCTGCTTTTAAATTCTATGCTTAATTTTCTTTTTTTTTTTAGACTTTTAAAAATCTTTATTAAACATAAAAAAATTTTATTCCAAATGTGTCTCTTAATTGAATAAACGTAGCTTTTTTTCAATAAATCATAAATCATGGCTGAATATGATATTCTTGCTAGAAATAAACAGGATTTAGCATTATTATTTTTTTAATTCACATTCATTTTACTTTCTACAGCTAAGCAATTCTTTTTTTTTTAAACATCTTTATTGGAGTATAATTGCTTTACAGTGGTGTGTTAGTTTCTGCTTCTATGCTTAATTTTCAATAATAATAATATGCCTAAATGTGAAAAAAGAGAAAACTATTAAGTGATTTGATCACATATAGATTCAATGGAAGAAAATAAAACCCAATACTTAACATGGGATGTATTTCATTCAAGTAGGTTTTAAAAGCATTTCTTTTATAAAAGGTTCGAAGCATTGTGTAAACTCAGTATTCATTCAGATTGTAACATTGCCATTTTATGATGCCAACAATAACTTCTCTCTATTATGGGAATAACTAGCAGTTTGTAGTATTTGATACTAACCCCTTGGTCATTACCATGGTTTTTTGTCATTAAAGCACTGAAGTTATAAGTACAGGATAGCAGATGTGAAAATCATATCTAAAAATATAGCTTGTCATTTAGATGTTTCTAAATATTTTGTTATTTGACAAAAAATGTATAAACCTATTTCTATCAAACTTTAAAAAATCCATGAATTGTTTGGAAATACAAAGAAACAACTATAGAATATTCTAGTGGAAGTGACTAAAAACTGCTTTTTGGATCTGCAAAGACAAGTGAAGAACTGACAATTAAACATATGATTTGAGAAATTGGGCTTCTCATATAAATTACCTAGATTGGATCTTTATGTTAACTGAATTCCATGGATAAACAAACTTTCTTTTACCTTTATGAATGCTGTCTTCCTCAATGTCGTGGGATAGAGATCAAGTGAGCCTTTTCTAGCGCTAAGCTTCAGCTTAAAATAAGCACTAATTTCAAGTGAAAGTGTGGAGTAATTTGGGAATGTTTCTTCTGCTGCTTTAAGTGTGTGCAGACTGATTACATAATGACAGAAGCAGTCAGGTGGCTTAATTGGATGCAACAGTGCTCACTGGGGCAAAACTGAGTCTGTTCCTGACTATAATACATTTTTACATTTTGCGTGGTATCCATACATCCTCCTGAAGTGAGTTTCTCATAATTCTTTTGCAGGGTTCTTAGTTTTAAAGCTTGCCCTACACGTTAGTATTATCTGGACAAACATGCATACCTCACCCTTTTTGGCCACAAAAATTCAGGAAACATAAAAATCAGAAGGAACATTATAATCTGATCCTGTTTATGTATCAGACCTCATTCTTTTCTATTTTACTCCAAAACATTCTCCCACTTCTGGGTCTTTGCATTTGCAATTCTCAATCACATATTTCTAATGATCAGTTCTAAGCTCAGTACTGCCCTCTCAGTGGAGTCTTTTTAGGTCATTCAACCTAAAGTAGCTCCTTTCACTCAGTGCTTCTCCAGTGAATTAACCCGTGTCATTTTCTTCATTGCATTTTTCACTAGTTGAAATTGTCTTGTTCAATTATTTCTATGTTTATTTTCTGTCTCCCTTCACTAGAATGTAATCTTCATGAGGACAGACTTTATTTTTCTAACACAGTATTTAGAACACTGTCTGGCATATGGTTGGTGCTCAAAAAGATGTTTGTTAAGTGAATAAATGACTCACTCGCCAAATGGATGAATGAATAAAGTTTATGGAGGACTTTTTCTTCTGAATCACAGACTCAAATAGTTAGAAGGAATTGGTCATCAACAAAAAATCACCACACTTTCATTAGGACGACTTAGTAAATAAGATCCTAGATTAAATCAATTAGTGAAACAAGGGCAAAGTTGTATGATTTATCACATATGGTTGAACCATCTACTGTAACAGCAAAAGCTCCAGTGCTTGATTACACAAAGTACTTAGAATTTCATGTGGCAGTTTTGAATCTAAATACTGACCATACAGTTCTTCATTTGCCCAGAGATAAACCCAGCAAGGTGCAGTATGGGCAGAGGGCTGGGATTGGAACCTACCACAGTAAATTTGAAAAGACAGTATTCTCAAACTTAACTTTGGATTATACGTAAGGAATGAGAAAATGGCGACTCCGAGGCTCAAAGGTAGTGGATTCAAAAGGTGAGGTTGTCCTTGATGATGTAGAAGGTAAAACAATGTCAGGGAGAACCGTTAGTTGTATTTATGGGCTCTACTTTAATTCATATTATCTTAGGCGATCTTGCTTTAAGATAGGTTGTTCTCTCTTTATAGAGAAATCTACCAGATATTTCAGAAATCTCTAAATGCTGGAAGTCTGTGACCCAACATTTCATTGACAAAGATGAACATGTGTCCTTTGGTTGCTCTCCAATTGTCCCCCAAGCATCCTTCACTGCTCCTCTAGATTTTGGCTCCATACAAAAATTCTTTTGTTAGTAGCTCTATCCCTATACTTTTTCTGACAATGTTACTCCTGTCAGGAATGCTCTACTTGTCCACTACCCATACTCCATGTGTTAATTCATATATCAATTATTTCACAAGTATTTGTTGGTGTGGTTACCTAAAAAAAAAAAAAAAGAAAGACAAAAGAAAGATAAACTTTCCAAGTGGTAGAACATTTACTGAATCTGGAGGAAGAGAAAATGAGCTTTCTGGTATCTCTTCTTATAAGGACAGTAAATCCTATTGGATCAGGGCCCTTATAACCTCATTTAACTTTAATTACTTCCATAAAAGCCCAGTCTCCAAATATCATTACATTGGGGGGTTAGGGCTTCAACGTATGACTATTGGGGGGACGTTGCATTCAGTCCATAATAAGCAGGGTGTATTACTGGTTGTATTGGAACTACTCACTGATATTTTATGTAGAATTTTTACAATACTTGTAAGTAATATTAGTCTATAATTTCTTTATTGTCCACTATCTTTATCAGGCTGTATGTCAATATTATTTTTGCTTAATAAAATGAATTTGAATGTTTTCCATCATTTATGTGCTAACTGGTCTCTAAATATTTGGTAGACTTATTTGGTGAAACCGTTTGTTCCTGGTACTATTTTTCTGAAGCAGCTCTTTTACAACTTTATTGCGTCTGTGAAAATGTATCTAGTTAATCCTCCCACCCTTATCAGGGTTAATTTTGGTAAACTGAATTTCTCTGTAAAATTATCCCTTTCTTGTATAGATATATGTCTGAATTTCCCAGTAACCAGGTTACTGGAGGCAGACCTAGATTTACTCTAATTTAGAAAAATAGAGTCTAAATTCTGACTAATTTTAGAAAAATAAAGATACGTGATTCTTTCTTATATTCAGATATCAGGGAATATACGCATCATAGTATTTTTTTTATTGGAATAATCACTATTTTTATTTACTGGCATCTTATTTATCATTTTTCTTCTTCTTTTTTTTTTTTTATAAGACTATGCCTTTACTGTTATCCAGCCAGAAGATTGGTGACAGACTCCTGAAGGTCAGGACCTTGTCTTCTCCACACTGTGTATTGCTATAATATACAATACAGTGCGATACAGTAGATGTGTAATAAATATGTATTATTATGAAAAGCAATATGGACCCTGATAGATGTTTGACATTTCATAATAATCTTCTAGCAGCAAGTTATAATGCAGTACTCCATACTGAGAACAAAAATTGGTTGAAGGGGGCATATCTTTGTATAAAACTTTTAAAAGAATTGTAGCTGTACCGTTTTGCTATACTCTGCAAATAACTCTAAATAATAGAGTAGCAATTGTCAAGAAGTATGAATAAGAAATGATAATTTGAAATTTAAAAGAGTGCACCATTAACCACAAACAGAGAAATACGTGAGAATGAAAAAAATATCTGTCAAAGGAAATATTTATGAAATAGTTGGAGTTCAAAGGCAAATACATTTAACATCTGAAAGAAGCTGGCTGTTTTGTTGTATATCCTTGTCAAAGATTGACTTTCACCTACTTTCCCTCAGCAAATGAGTGACAGTTTGGTTATTTATAGGTTAGGATTTCAGGGATCCATTAAAGCTTTCAAAATATCATTAATGGCATGATAAGACGTTTTTATGGAGGTAATCATTTCTTCAGGTGGATCTTGTTAGTGGAATTTCACACTCTATATTAGCATCATTACGGAAAATGAAAACAAGGTAGATGCATCACCGTTAAGAGTATCAAGACAACACCAGCACAGCCATTTTATGAGTCACTGATTCTGCTGTCAGCAGTGAGTCTATCAGCGGGAAAGTGACCTTGAGATAAACTTCACATTTTCTGTAATGTTTCATTCATTATAGGCTCCTTATAGTGGAAGGTATAAAATGGAGATACCTTCACTGAAAACATCATAAATAATTTGACATAATATGGTTTAAGAGCCAAATTCATTTGAAAATAATGAAGCATTTATTTCAATAGAAAGGAAGAATTTAGTCGCACTCTGTTAATTTGTTTGATTGTCCTATTTTCATGGTTTTATAGCCTGCTATATTTAAATAGTAACCAGACATTTGAAAATAGTATGCCATTACATTTCAAATTTTTAGACACATTTGCACAAGAAGATGAAATTTTCAAACTAAGATTTAGATTAACCAAGTCTGACTGTACCACAAGTAAGAAATTATGTTGAGCAAGATTTTTAAAAATGTTTCTTTCAGCATGATCCCTTGTATTGAATTATTGTACCCTTTGTGCCAAGAAAAGGAAAGCTTTCTGGGTCACATTAAATAGCTGTAGAATCATAGATGTGTATATGACAGTAGTCAGGAGACGTGAATATGTGTTATAGTTTAGACATACAAACAAAAATACTTTAATAACTTACATCTCACATAGGCAGTGTAGATATGAGAATAATCAGTTATCTAGATAATTCATAAATAAATTCAATAGGTATTTCAAGAGTCATCTAGTTGCCTGTGTATTGTGGGAGACAGTCAAGAAGAAAAATATTATATTTCTATTTTTGTCTGAAATATTTTATAATCGAGGTAAAACGTTTGAGATTTGTTTTTCTTAGATTTATTTTTTTATATTTACAGTTCTTGACTTTGTTTTGCATTTGTGGGCTCAGCCTGAGGCTAATCACAGTCTGATAGTAGCTAAGGATCGTTCGACTATGTCTGTAGTGCACTGAAGTTATTGAACTGAAATGTTCCATTGGGTCTTATATTGAGGGTAAGATCCATACATCATAGATAAATTATTCAGGTAATGTTGTTTTTTGATTCTTTTACCTTTACATAATATTATTCTTTGCGTACTTTTTTTTAAAAAGAAAAAGCTTATCGGCTCAAATACACAAGTATATTGGAACCTTTATGCACTTCTATTTTTAGGAGCCAAGTAGTGAAAACATTTCAGGTGAGATAGTGTTGGTATTATAGCAGTGAAATCTTGGCAATTCATTCTGACTAAAATAGAGTATCATTTACTCGCTATCTCTTTTCATGAGTTCACCAATTACCCGGTCTCTCAAGCTGAAAATCCTGTTGTCATCCTTGACAGCTCTTCCTTCCTCAAACTTTATTCTCTCCCATTTCTGTCAGTTCCCCCTATGCAATATCTCCCAAATCACTCAGCTCCACTCTTTCCTCAGTTTTAAAGATACATTCACCTGCAGTTTTCCTGTGCGATTTCCGGACCTTCGTTTTCATGCCATGAAGGAACATAGTCATGCAAGGGTGGGAAGAGGTCGTTAGCATGGGGACAGCATTAACTTTACTGTAATTAATTAAAATGAAATGTGCACTAAAAATACATCTCAAAATGGATCCTTGCACATCACTGGGTTTTGGCAGCATGGCTGAGAAATAAAATGCTCTAAAATATTCTCTACTCTATTTCCAGTCACTGAAAACTATTTTGATCATGTCAGTCTCTTTCACACACACTTTACAAGTTCTACACTGCATTCAGGATAAGGTCCAAACTCCTTGACAAGCCATTCAAATCTCACCAACACAATTCTTTGCACATTGAAGGATATCTATCTATCTAACCCCTGTGAATACATAAATATGTATGATATACATCATATGTACACATATACACATAGGTACATATGTATATATATACAAAGTCCCATGCATATGTACATTGTAGGATATATTAACGTATAGTGGAGTATCAATGTATTGCAGTTGGATTTACTGACTATGAACTAGTAATTATCAATATCAGAGGTCAGCCTGAAACTGACTGCCGTCCATTTTAGTTAAATCAGCATGTCCCAGAGAAAGAAGTCAAAATTATACCACATCCATTTTGGCTTTTTTCAATTGCACTGTGGGAAGATGTCTATCCACAAGGTAATTTGTGAAACATTTTATTTTCAATCTCAATCTATTATAGTCCTTATAAATCCTAGTTTTACCTGATAGCTTTTATATTTTACTAATTTCAATAAAATGAGAAAAAATGTGGAGATATAAACAAATAATGGAGTCAAGATAAAAATTGGGGCAGGGAGATATGAAGGAGACATAGAAATACTGTCATTGCAATTCAAGGCTCCTGGCACTAGACCAAACTTGCTATTCTGTTTTATTTTCTTTCTGAATTCTTTTTCCTGCCAAGTACTTTTCTCAATTCTAATAAAATATTTCTTTTTAATAATGCAATATATTAAAAATTTTAAAGGTAAAGCAGACCTAAAGTTAATTCAACAATTCAAGTTAAAGAACATTTATTTGACACTTACTGGCTTTTTGCTTAGATATTTTTATTTATTTTTTGTTGAAGTATAGTTGATGTACAGTAATATTATATAAGTTACAGGTGTTCAGTATAGTGATTCACAATTTTTAAAGGTTATACTCCATTTACAGTTATTATAAAACATTGGCTATATTCCCTGTGTTGTATAATATACCCTTGTAGCTTATTTTATACATAATAATTTGTACCTCTTACTCCCATACCTGTACATTGCCCCTCTTCCCTACCCTCTCCCCACTGGTAACCACTACTTTGCTCTCTATATTTGTGAGTCTGCTTCTTTTTTTTTCAGTCACTAGTTTGTTGTATTTTTAAGATTCCACATATAAGTGATATCATACAGTATTTGTCTTTGTCTGACTTATTTCACTTAGCATAATGCACTCTTATTCCATCCATGTTGCTGCAAATGCCAAAACTTCATTTTTTATGGCTGAGTAGTATTCCATTGTGTGTGTGTATGTGTGTGTGTGTGTGTATACACACGCCATATCTTCTTTATCCATTCATCTGTTGATGAACATTTAGGTTGCTTCCTTATCTTGGCAATTGCAAATAATGCTGCTGTGAACATCGGGGTGCACGTATCTTTTCTAATTAGTCTTTTTGTTGTTGTTTTTGTTTTTTGGATACCCAGGAGTGGGATTCCTGGGTCACATGGTAGTTCTAGTTTTAGTTTTTTGAGAAAATTCCATACTGTTTTCCACAGTGGCTGCACCAACTTACATTCGCACCAACAGTTTACAAGGATTCCCGTTTCTCCACATCCTTGCCAACATTTGTTATTTGTGTTCTTTTTGATGATAGCTATTCTGACAAGTGTGAGGTGATATCTCATTGTGGTTTTGATTTGCATTTCTCGGATGATTAGCGATATTGAACATATTTTCATTTGCCTGTTGGCCATCTGCATTTCCTCTTTGGAAAAATGTCTGTTCAGTTCTTCTGCCCATTTTTAAATTGGGTTGTTTGTTTGTTTTTTTTGATGTTGAGTTGTATGAGCTATTTATATATGTTGGATGTTAACCCCTTATTGGTCATATCATTTGCAAATATTTTCTTCCGGTCCATAGGTTGTCTTTTCGTTTCGTTTATGATTTCCTTTGCTGTGCAAAAGCTTTTAAGTTTAATTAGGTCCAATTTGTTTATATTTGCTTTTATTTCCTTTGTTTTAGAAGACAGATCCAAAAAAATACTGCTACGATTTCTGACATTTACTGTTTACAAAGCACTGTTCTAGGAGCTAATGATTATAACTCTCTAACAATTCATGCAATAGTTGAAAAAGTATATACATAAATATCTCTGTGCAAAACAGGGAGACAGTGACCCATCCTCTTCCTGTTCCCTGAGTTTTAGTGAATGGACCCTTAACCTCCCAGGGACCCAATTTATAAACCTGGAAGATTAATTTACCTGCTTTCTCCCATTTTCTGCTTCAAAAATAGTCACCAAATCCAGTGAACTGTATCTTTCATCATTCACCCCTGCTGTTCCCTACCATCCTCCGTCTACCTACCCGCCTACCTCTTTCATTCATACGTGAATAAATTCTTCTTATTCCTTCATTCTCCATATTTAACCCATCATCATATCTCATTGATTCCATCTCCAAAATAATAAATCTAAATGTATCTTATCACTACTGCAATTATCAACTCTATAGAACAAAAGAGTATGTGTCTTGAAAAGTATATTGAATCATGTCCACCCGAGCTTAAATGCAAACTTTTCACCATTACCTGTAAGAATCTTCATGATCTTACCTCTTGTGTTACTCATCCAATTAGCACATATTTTTTGACAACTCACTGTATGCCAAGTTAGACACTGGATATGCAATAGTACGACACATACGATTTCTTTCAACAAACTTGTATTCTAATGGAGGATCTAGAAATAAGTATTTCAGTAAATAAGTAATCAAATTATAATACATTTTTATGAATGCCATAAAAGAAGCAAGTTCAATTCTAAACCATAATGTGGAGAGGGCACATCCATTTGAGACAGGATATGCAGACAAGCTGATGAAGTGTCACTCAAGAGGAAGACATAAACTGAGATGGAGCCAACCACAGGATGGATGAGGACAAAGTGTTCCAAACAGAGGGATCTAAATGTGCAAAATTCCTAAAGTGAGGACCAGAAGGGGGGCCTGAGTGTCCAGATCAAAGTGATATAAGGGGAGAGGGTCAGGAAAAATGGTAGAGATGTAGGTAAGAGATTATATTCATTTTCTATGCTTTAAAACAAATTGCTGTAAAATTAGTGGCTTAAAACAATGTGTATTTATTATCTAATTCACAGTTTCCACAGATTAGGAGTCTGGACATTGCTTAACTGGATCCTTGGTTTCCACGGATTAGGAGTCTAGACATTGCTTAACTGGGTCCTTGGCTCAAGGTCTTAGTCTTACAAGGCTGCACTCATGCTGTTGACCAGTGTTTTCCTTCTGGAGCTCAACTCACATGGTTGTTGGCAGATTTCAGTTCCCTGTGCTTGTAGGACTGAGGTCCTCATTTTCTAACTGCCAGAGGCCACTCTCAGCTCCTAGATGTCACCCAAAGTTCCCTGCCATACACCTTCTCACAGTCTCTCTCATTAAATGGCACCTGACTTCTTCAAGGACAGCAAGAGTATCTCTCACTTCAGTCTGCTATGATGGAGTCTTATACAATGTAATGTAATTATGGAGTGACTGTCTTATTACCTTTGCTAGATTCTGTTGGTTAGAAGCAAGTCATAGTTTACACTTCAATCATGTAAAGTTATTGAATCAGGGTTCAATCATCTAAAGTTACGGTAAGGAATTTGAATTTATTCTAAGTGAAATGGATTTTGCGGAAGAGAAGGAGGAAAGAAGGAAGGAAGGGCCAAATCATGTCTCAGGGAATTAAGAAGGAGGAGTTAATTCTGTTTTGTGGCTCAGAGATTTCTTGGAGAAGGTGGCCCAAGGTTAATAGACTGATGGATAAATACACAAAGAGATGACATCAGAGGAAGATAATATCTGTGCAAAGACTGCTGGTGGATTGAGGGAGAGCAAGTGGCACCCACATATGGAGTATTCAGGATGCACAGGTTCAAAAGTAAATAGAAACCACATGGATTTGAATGTAGTGGGTGATTCTGTATGGTTTTAAAAGTAATCTATATTATCAGACATGCTAGTTTGGAAGATAAGCCTGGAGCTGACAATAGGGAGAATGACCTGGAGGAAGAACTCGGAACAGGTAAGGAAGCCATGACTTCCGGTGAATTTTTAAAAACATTTTTAATACATTTTGAAATCACTGAACGGCATGACATGAAAGTGTCATAAAAATTTTATTTCTTTCTTCCTTTCTTTTTTTAACTACTTTAACTGAGGTATGATTGACATACAAAGAACTGTAGATATTTAATGTATATAACTTGATGGGTTTGGAGAAAAGTATACACCCATGGAACCGTTATCATTATCAGTGTCATAAACTTATCCATCACCTCCAAAAGTTTCCTCCCACCACTTCTCCTTTTTTTGAAAAATTTTCTTTACAGAGAGCTGCAGCCTAAAAAGAGCTGTAACTGGAATAAAACATTCCTTAGTTTGCTTACAAGGACACTTTTGAAGGACCTTGGTTTTAAGGGCATCTCAAGAGAACTAGGTGCCCTACCTTTAATTAGCAATTTCCAGTTTTAGGTATAAGGAATGGGAGTGAGGAACTAGGGCTTGTCTTTTATGCTAGGTAGAAAATTTTGAATTGCTTTGGGACCGGAAGCTTGGCTGCCCTGCTTATATTTGCATCCCCCGTTACTAACACATACTCGACGCTTCCAAAATATTTTAAAGTAGACAAATCAATCAATAAAGAGCTGTATGAGATAAATATTATTATGTCAGTCATCAGACCACTACCTCTTTCTGCTCTGGTCTCTCTCCCCTGCCTTTATTTTTCTTCCTAACGTCCAAATTCATTATGAAGATTCAAGGCATATTCTAGTCTCAAAATCTCAATGCATTAATTTTTACCTTGTTTTGTGTTAGAGCGAAATTATGTAGATTGCCTTATCCACAGACTGTATGTAATGTGTGAGATCACTCACAATGTGTAAGGCGAGCTCGTGCCAATTGCTTCAGTACTGATGATGATTATACTTGGATTTGCACTGTCTTTGAAACTAAATTTAGATAACTCCTCATCTCAAGACTTCTATTTAATGCCAAACTGATTACTACATTCTGGGTTATGAAAGAGTAAACCCTAGGATATTATTTCTGAACTACTAAGTAATGATTGTGAGATAAGATAAAGGAGGAGAAGCCAATGTTTACTACTGCGTGATTAAAGGTACGTTTGATATTTTATTCAACACAAATATTTGAATATCCTTTCTGGAATTTCCTAAATAAATAGCATATTAGCATTTAGAATTGTTTAGAATATGTATGTGTACTCCTTCATTCACTTGCATTAATATTAAAGAAGAATGAGTTTATTTTTTTCACCTAATAGAATTCTGGCAAATAAGGTGTTTCTCTTCCCTTAGCTCTGTGCTTGCCACCTAAGAATTATTAATACATATTTTAAAAATAATTTTAATCCTAATAACTCAAACGAATCTGTATTTCTCTGTTACTGTGGATTGAGTAAATTACTCAGAATTAATAATGTAGACTATAGCAACTGCTTCACTCTAGGTAGTTTTAATATTTAAATAAATATTTTAAATACATAAATAAATATGTAATATTCAGTATCTGCTTTGATAAATTATTTTCCTTTGTAAAAAACAAAGTTAAGATTATATGTGAGAAAGACAATTTAAATAAAATTCAGCCAAAATATGCCACATTTGCAATTTGAAAACCCTTGAGAATTTTCTAATGTGGTTTAGAGTACTAGGAGGTTTGACACTGTAAAAATGTTTAGTGTCTGGGTTAACCGCAGAAACTTGGAAGCAAACCCAAGGCTGCTATGACACACGGCAGAGCTATAGCAGCTTCTAAAAGTGGGCACGTGTGAAGGCTGTTCTACTGAAAATTACCCACTGTGCATAAATTTTTGTGATGACAGGCTGTAATTATTTTTATTAAAAATAAGGATTTTCCATCAAAAGATATTCTTTCCATAAAACGATATTCTGATTATGAATAATTTGAAAAATTCAGAAAAAAAAATATAATTAAAGAAAAACTCATCTATAACCTTACCATCTGGGAATAAACACTCTAACTTTGCTACCTTTCTTTTCAGTATTTTTATGAATCATATTTTACCCAGCTGTGTTTATATATTACATGCATAGGTTTATAGGAATTTAGGGGGAAGCTATAAAATTTGAAAAACACAGACAGGATAAAGAAGAAAACATCCAGAATTCTATGAACAGATATAGCCTCTAAACATTTTAAAGTGTTTCTGATTTTCTTTCTTTTTTTTTCTTTTTCCTCTGCCTGTAGACATCATCTCTTGTATTCTGATTGTGAAGGATAGTTATCAGAGGGACATTTTTGATGGAAGAAAATGTCCACTGGGACTTGTTGAGAGAGGATATTTCTAAGATTCGGTTGATTTATTAGTTTTTCTTGATGAACAGAAACAAGGAATCACATTATTCAACATACGATTTAAAAACATGACAAATGTTTTCTCAGTTTCCTTGGAAATGAAAATGATAATTCTCTACACAATCTGACTTTGTTAAGAAAAATTCTCTTAGTGTTCCAACAATTTTAATGAAAGCAATATTACATAGAGCTTAAGATGAAATCCAGGCTCTGCCACTTGGTAGCTGAGTGACCTTGGACGAGATATTTACCCTGTGCTTCGTGTTTGCATTGGTAAAATGGGGGTAGATGAGTTAATATGCGTGAACTGCTTAGAAGAATGCCTGTCACTTCATAAGTGCTATATATAGGTTAGTAGGTTTGGGAAAAGAACAGTGTCTTCTTTACTGTTTAAAGGAGTTGTACATGACAGTAGACGTATAGACTATGCATATGATGCATACAAAGGAAAACACTTTGTCGGGAACTAGCAAAGGAGTAAAAATAGAAAAGAAACAGCTGAACCACGTTTCGACACCAGGCTACAGTTAATTAATCTAAACTTAATGTAGTCATTCAAACACAGTAAGGAAATGTTTTAGTGTCACGATTAAAATTGTGAGCCTAAATTCACGCAAGACATTGTAACCTGTAGCAATCTTGGGGAAAATGTTTGTTGCCTCTAAGCCTCAGTGTACTTACTGTAAATAGAGAGAGATAATCGTGTTTATATCAAAGGTAATTGTAAAAATGAGATAATTTACATCAAGTACTGGATACAAACTGAGCACCCAAGAAGTGTTAACTGCTATTATTGTAAATAGAAGTAATAATAATTCTTAAGTATTCTAAAACTTTCTGTATCTTTGAGTTCTTAAATTTGTCTTACCTCTCAGACATCTGGAATAGGTTTAAATCTCTGGTTTCGAACAAAGTTTATGATGGTGTTTTTAGAGTCTTTATGTACTTGAGAATCCACTTCTGATTCTTTTACTAAGGAAAGACAATCTGAATGTGCAAGTATTTCCTCTGTCCCAACTCATTTTCTCAAAGGATTGTAGCCATGTTTCCACTCTCTGCTTTCTGATAGAGGAGAAGTCTGAGGTTTTGTTTTTGTAAGGAACCCAATTGTCTGCCTGGAGCTTGTAGAATTTGTTTTTTATAGATGTGTCCTTTGTCCTGGTAAGGCATCGCCTCTTTTTATTGATTTCACCTGGAAAGTTATGATCCTGTTTTAGATCTTAAATTTTTCCAATTTATATGTTTTTTTCAACTATGTCTTTCAATGTTTCTCACCAACCATGTCCATATTCTCACCCCTCTCAGCCCTCCTCAGAAGAATGACCTTATACAGCTTTTTCCTTTCCCTGCTCTTCTTATTTGCTTTTTAATAGCTTTTCAAGTTATTCCTTTGATTTATGTATTTAGTTTTCCTTGATGTCATTGCAAATTTAAATTAAATATATTGTATTATTATTTTTCTTTTTGACTCTTCCTTATCTTACTTTTCTCTCTTTAAATCCCATATTTTCATTTCAGCTTGTTATTTCCGTATAATTTTCTATCTATATTGCGTTGAGGTCATCATGTCTTCTTGCTTTCTAAGGTAGACATCAAACGCTACAGCTTTTTTCTCTAAATATCTTCTTTTTTTCTTTACTTTTTTTGGCCACGCCACACGGCTTGTGGGATCTCTGATTCTAAAGGATGGGTTTTCTTTTCCTTTTTTACTGAAGGAATTTGCTTTATAGGCCTTATTTTATTCTCTCTGTCTCTCTGTACATCCTTAAATAAGTAGGATTGTATGTAGATTTGGCATGCTCTAAAGACAGAAACCATAGATTGTTTTTGGCCCCATTCTCTATTTACTTAAAAGACGGTCATATTGAATCATAAGATAAATGGATGTTCAAGGTTCCAAGCCAGTTCCCACCATGAAGCAGTTTTGTTTGTGCATGTGTGTTTTTTTCGCCTTCCAGTGGAGATCTGGTATATCTACAGGAGAGCTTCTCCCATTCTCATGGTCTGATTCTCCGTCACTCTGAGTATATAGTGCACGTAGAAAAGTTTAATCTTAAACTCTCTTGGCCTTCTTGCCTCTACTTTCATGTATAGCCTTGACTTCATGAGGTATATCTACCAGGATTCATTATCTGAATGCAGTTACTGATGGGAATTACTGATGAGAGATACAGATGAGGGGTTCCAAAATGCTGGAATCGCAAAAACAGCACTAACAGTAGTAGCAACAGCTGACCAGTGTTTTGATTAGCGTGAGTCTTGAGTGGATGAAGAATGCAGGATCTAGCTATTTACTTTTACATGGATAGTGAATTATGTTGCTGGCAGTGTAGAAGGGATAATTCACTCTTTGAATGTGTCAGTTGATTTAAGTTGATCTTGTTGTCAAAAGAAATTCCTTCCATACTCTGATCATACATTGCATGAAAATCCTACCTAATGGTGGTGTTTGTGTACGTGCATGTGTGTGTGTTTGTGTTGATGTTATTGTTGTCATCGTCTGCATATACGTATTTTCAATAAAAACTAGGAGAGTCTGTGTTGGGGACTGATCACTTAAAACCAGAAATACACACTTTCCTTTTAAGCATGATAAATGGATGTGTGATCTGAGACTGCCAGAGAATGTTCCGCTCACTGTAAACATTATTTACATGATGTGCACGAATGGAAGATTTTCACACAATGCTTCCTTCGTTTATCTTCTCATTCAATTCAGTTTCACAGAGCTATTTTTTTTACTTTGTCTTGTTTTGGAGATACCCTGCCTTATGAAGCATATTTACTTATCACTTGTGAATCTCTTGTTTCAATATCAGCCATGTAGAACAAAGGACCATATTAAATAGCGTGAAGAGAGAACAAACACACAACGAGAAGCTGTGTTTAGTCCTCTTTGACACAATTTTGGTATCTACTGTTCTTGCTAGCTTTCCGTACATGGGACTATCTCGGTAGTATGGCACAAGGAAGAAGAGTTTTCCAGTTATTTTTGGCTTGTATTTAACTTCGTTGCGTTCCTGCTTGCAAAGATGAGCATGATTTCTAAACACTTTCCACAGCTATTCTGTACTCTCTTTCTCTGCCTCCTTTTCCCTTTTCTCTTTCCATTGTTCATGCCACCCACCCAATTTACACTATTTCTCTTTTCTATCAGAGATAAGGTGAAGAAGAAGCAGAAAATAAAGAAGGAGAGGAAGAGGAGTAGAAGGGTGAAGAGAATTAGAACTGAATTTTTCTTGGCCTCCTCTTCCTGCTTCCACTGCAAACCCTGAAATGATAGGGATAAGCTATAGGATTATCCTTTCAGACCCTACAGATGAGTAAATCTTGGTGTGAATAAGCTTCTGTTTAATACAGTAAGGGATTCTATGATAAATTTGAATAGGAAATTAATTTAAAATATGTATTATAATTTAAGAATTTATTTTAGATGCAAAGGGGACACAATTTTCTTTGCATTACTGGATATGTGTAAAGATATTTTTTTTTTGTAAATCCACAATGATCCTTTGTAGATCTTTATACAAACCTTCGCTATTGCCTCATCTCTATAGAATTGCTGAATTACTTAGAGGTCAGGAGTCCTGGTTATCATACGATCCTGCTTCCTCATCTTGCAGATAAAAACTGAGTTTCCCAAGTCAGAGGAGAGTTTGGGGATAGAATTGGGAATAAAATCTAGAATGCAGAATGTGCTTATTTTACACTTTGAAAAGCATCCTAATATTTATATTTTAGCCTTATGAAGCACTGACGTAGACATGAGACTTCTCTGATGCACTATTGCAGAGAAGTCAGGATTTAATATTCCGATTGTATTTTCACAGCAACAGGCTGCCTCAAATCAAAGATGGAATGTTAGCGTTTAGTCTTAGGCTCCATGGGAATCAAGATGTCAGTACTAAAATGCCTGTCTCCTTCCACTCGTGAGTCAATTATCACAAACAGTTTGAATTTAAAGACTGTAAAGTATAAATTGGCTAAGTTTTCTCCTAATCTAGCCGCCAGAGACATGGCTGGGGGATACCAGGGATCAGTTTTGAGACTTCCTTTCTTCACTCTCATTCGAAGATTTAATTAGCAGCATAGCTGCCGACTTGATGTGATGAAACTCAAGAGTTTGGGGCCCACTTGAGTCTGGCTTGTGGAAAGAGTCGCTGGTGAAAGCAGTGTCAGAAATAGATGCATTTACTTTAACTTCTCTTACTTCCAGAAACAAGCCTCACCAAATAGAAATATAATACATGCAATGTGCTGACTAATGGTGAGTGTGTATAAAACTGTCACCCACCAAGGAAGACCTTGTAATTAAATTAGTAGAAGTGACTGAGTTCGTGGAGCTAGAATTTAAGTGATCCCTATGCACGCAGTCTGCCAACCTCAGCACGCTGTTTGGACATCTTGCATATTGGTCTTTGACCTTGGATGGCAGTATAAAAATTACCTCATCATTCAATATGAAAAATCCGATTGACCTATCCATTTAGGTAGGCTGACCCTGGCCTTAGAATTAACCATGGATCTCCTTCTTAAATGAGTTTTGACTGGGCTAGCACCTTTAACTCACATTTTTCACACCACATTTAAGCTTTCTTAGGCAAAATGATTCAGAATATATGCATATTTTTAAAAGGCTAAACATTGCTACAGGCCTGTGGCACTCAGCTTTCTAAGGGAAAAACAGAAATTAGAGACTCACACTTTACGTACCTTTCCCAACTGCTCTGTATGTTGTAACTGGTCAGGGTCTCTGTTGTGAATGGGTCCTGGCTCCACCTTTGGCTAGTCCGTATCATCTGCAGTGGACAATATCAGGCCCGACATTACCATCACTGACAGCTGCATATTTGTCTGCACAAGAGATATTGCATTGTCTGTCCAGCAGGGACAGCAGTATCTTGACCTTCTCGTTATCAGCATACACGGTTACTGGATTCAGCAGTGGAGATGTGGGCTGGTGAGTTCAGTATGGCTGACAGGACACAATCCAGGCAGCAAGAAGGCAAGTCCATAAACATTCTACCATCTCCCCACTGGTTCATCCTGAAACTTCTATGGCAACTAATGGTGAATGTACTCTTGACTGGATTTCATACTTTTGGGGGGATCTGCAATTGTTTTCAATTTTTGGTTTCTCTTTGGTGAGGAGGTTAGACAGGCCATAATTATTATATAATTATTATACCTCCATTTCTTTTCTTAAGTGTTTTGATTTCAGAGACTGAAACCAGATGTAAAGGTAGAACTAGATTGACTACTTAGGCTGAGATAAGGGGTGCTAACCATGCATTCTTTGGCAGAGGTCCTTAGGTGTCCTGGGTAATTCATTTATGCAATACCCAGAAACAACTCCTGCAATAGATCTTGTAAGGGGCTTAAATCCACAGGGAATATTGTGTGACCAACCTTACTGTTTTCTTACATTTCTAATAATCCAGTTAAATACAGTTCCAGCATGGCCACACAGTGGATTTCCCTAGATTGGGGCAATGCACAAGAAATTATAAATGTGCTTCTAGAAGTTTTCCTGACTCTGACGCCTCAGGGAAACCAAGAGTGGTAACTTCTACCACACACCCCTCTTTATTAGGGAAGATGAAGGAAGGAATGGATGTAATCTTGGAAAGGGTGGGAATTTATTAGGGATTGACCATAAAAATATGGTCATTCTATCCTCCAAACATTTAAGGTTTTTGTACATATGTTTGTTACTTTTCCCCTAACTTGTCTAGATCATGTAATTTAGGATTTCTAGGAAATAGATTCATGATAGAGCAAAAGGGAAGCACTATGTACTAGACAGTATTGGGTAAATAATGGTGGAGCAGAGAGCCCTGAGTCTAAACTAACAAACGTCGTGACTTTACCTCCTGATACCTCAGTCTCTCCATCTGTTAAATGTGTTGGCTGCATGATACCTATAGTCACTGAAGCCTTCAAAAAATATAATTCTATGCTCTGGCTTTGTTTTTTAAGCAGCTTATTTATCATTTCTTTCATAGAGATATTAATGATGGTTTTAAAGGGCTTATATAAAGATGTTTATTTAAAAAGTGGCTTTGGGGAGTTCCCTGGTGGTGCAGTGGTTAAGAATCCACCCGCCATTGCAGGGGTCATGTTTCGATCCCTGGTCCGGGAAGATCCCGCATGCTGCAGAGCAAGTAAGCCCGTGCGCCACAACTACTGAGCCCGCGCGCCTAGAGCCCATTGCTCCGCAACAAGAGAAGCCACCGCATTGAGAAGCCCGTGCACCACAACGAAGAGTAGCCCCCGCTCGCCGCAGCTAGAAAAAGCCCACATGCAGCAATGAAGATCCACCGCAGCCAAAAAAAAAAAAAAAGTGGCTTTGACAAAAATATAAAGGAAAAACAGTACAGTAGTAGTAGATGCTACTGGTATCCTAGATACCACCCAGGATCTCCTTCAGGAGCGAAGGACGTGTTGTTCCAGCTGCTGGGACTACCAGCATCCAGCTCACAGTTGTCAACCTTTTGCAGAACTGCCTCGGTTGAGAGGAACCAGCTTGCCCAAAGTCATGTCCCCTTGACATGGAGACGAAAAGGCTCAGCCTCCTGACCTGAATTCTTAAAAACTGTGAAGGGCCATCCTTGATTCAAAGCTCCCCATGTGGCTGCCTAAGACCTTCCTGTGACTGCATCACAGCCCAACATCTTCCTCTGCCAAATTCTGCTTCCTCTACATCCCTTTCTTTCTGCAGATGCTCATCTCAGGAGGGCTCCTTTAATAATCAGCCTCCAGGCTAACCTCCAGTTTAAAGTCTGCTTCCCTGATTGCCCAGCCTGCAGCAGACAGTGTGTAATACCGTCCTTGCCTTTGTTATTGGGTCATGTGTTACTGATCTAAGGTGCTAGGACAGTGTTTTTTCCTTTTCTTTTCTTTTTTTAAATAAATTTATTTAGTTAGTTAGTTTTGGCTGCGTTGGGTCTTCTTTGTTGCGTGTGGGCTTTCTCTAGTTGTGGAGAGCAGGGGCTACTCTTCCTTGAGGTGCGTGGGCTTCTCGTTGCGGTGGCTTCTCTTGTGGTGGAGCACGGGCTCTAGGCTCGCAGGCTTCAGTAGTTGTGGCACGCAGGCTCAGTAGCTGTGGCTCGCGGGCTCTAGAGCGCAGGCTCAGTAGTTGTGGCGCATGGGCTTAGTTGCTCCGCGGCATGTGGGATCTTCCCAGACCAGGGCTCGAACCCATGTCCCCTGCATTGGCAGGTGGATTCCCAACGACTGCGCCATCAGGGAAGTCCCAGGACAGTGCTTTTTTCTGATTTGTAATAATAAAATTCCTCCAGTTGTGCTGGGAGAGTAATTTTCTGATGTTGAATTTTATGGTCTCTTTCTCTTATGTAGCATAAACCCAAGTAAAATAGCTTGTCTACACTTTGCAGATTCGTTAAATGCATTGACTCTTCAAGGAAATTGAACTTGTTATTTATGGCTTCCTTGGATAAATATTTTTTAAAAATTTAATGTTTGTAAATAATTTGAGCTCACTGGAAGGAGTTCGACAGGTTATTTAACAGGACATTGAATGGAGTGGAGAGATAGCATTATTTCAATTGTTTGATGTTTTAGCTGTCATGGGGAAGGCTCTTTATTCATGGAAATAGCATAATTTTAAGTGCATTATATTTTACCTTTAAAAAGCACATCATTAAATAGAAAACCTTGCAACTGCACTATTTTTAGTTCAAAAAGGAAGAGCGGAAATCAAGATATGAGAAGAAAGATAGTGATAGACATTTTTGAATAAAATTTAGATCATACTAGTTAACATTAAATGAAAAGTATGTAAGCAAGCACTGCCAAAGGATGGACTCAAAACAAAAGGGACGGTTTCTCATTGACAGTCTCTGAGTACATTTAACTCAATGGTCATTATCTCAATAGGGGAAAAGGAAAAATGGACCATTGAGACATTCATTGTGGAAAACACCAGACAGATATTTCTATGACCAATATTTACCTAACATTTAAATTTTTATATGATGGAAGAATACACACTGAGGATCCATTATGTAAATTAGGGGAAGCTTTCTTAATGTGGACACTGATATTGAGGCATCCTCCCCCCTCCCCCTCCCCCCAACCTTCAATTGCCAGAAGTCTTATACTACCTTTTGGTACCAGGCCTGTTCATCTCAATGGCCTAGAGGAGCAGAACAATTGTCCTGCTTAGGAACTGATGAGTTACAGAGTAACATAAGGATGAAGCAAACAGAAACAAGATGGACTTCGTGGGCACATACCTGATTTTGTTGCAGTGAAATTTTACATAGAAAGTATGTTGTCCTGCTTCTCATTCCTTGGCTTCAGGAGTGTATGAAAATTTGTTATGAAGCCAATGAGGAAAGATCAACGCAACATATACAGGAAACTAACAAGTATTGCCTTTCTCTTTCTGGCACAATTCTAGATGCTTTTATCTCTGTAGAACCCATGAGAATCTTGAATTATTGAGCACATGTTACGGAGAAGTTAGTAATTCAGCCAACATCATACAGTTAGGAAGAAGAGTCAAGATTCAAAGCAAGGTCAGTGAGGCTCCAAAACCTGCATGGATTCTTTCCATTATACCAGCAGGAATGATCACATGCACTTGTACCCTATCCTGGGCTCTTCAGGCCCCTTAGTCTTCCTCTCCTTTTCCTCCCCTTTCACCTCCTCCTTTCTTCCTCCTCCTCGTCCTTCTCCTCCTTCTTGGCATATATCTGGTTGGTTTATTTATTTAAAGAGGGCTTGGGATCTTAGCTATGAATTACAAGGCTGTCTGAGGTAAGAAAGATGTAAAAGTTAATTGCTATCTAATGTTGGAATAATAGTGCTATGAAAAATTTAGCTCACGTGAGCTCTCCTCTCCTCTTCAAATAGCAAATAATTAAGTTAGAGAGGACTTTTAAAATTACGATGAGTAAAGGACTTTTGACTGAGATGAATTTGTCACGTAGGCTTAGTGTGTTTGTACAAAACAAACCTATCTCTAATAAAGCCTTTTACCACATTTCTGGGTGGAATGTGTTATGAAAACATTGCACAGTTTTAAAGAGGCTTAACATTATTTTTAACAGTTCAAAAATAAATCAGAGGCACTTAGGCCTGTGGTTGTCAACTGGGATGATTTTTTCTCCTACTGGACATTTGGCGTTGTCTGGAGACGCTGTTAGTTGTCACAATTGGAGAAGGTGCTTTCAGCATCCAATGACTAGAACCCAGGGATGTTGCTAAATATCTTATAATGCACAGGTCAACCCACCACAAAAATTTTCCAGCCCCAAATTACAATAGAGGCACTACTGAGAAACCTTGCTGTAGGTGAAGAGCAAATTTTTTAAAAAACAAGACTAATCTTTCTCTGGTCATATGTCCTAGAGTCAAAAGTCATAGGACATTTTCCTGCCTCAAACATTTATATCTTTTTTTAAAGTTTTGATATTTTATTCATCGTGGATTTTTACATTTATATTTATTTTTAAAAGTTCATCAAAATACTGTTCATTTTGACTTTTGGGATGCCTCCTTGACTTTTGTGCCCAGGACATATGTCCCACACACCACACTCTACTCCTGGCTTCGTTAAAGATATAAAAAGGGAAACACAATATAGCATGGATGTGACAAGGAGGCTCTAGGGTCTAAATGTTTGGGCTTAAATCATAGTTTTACCACTTTCTTACTCTTATGTCCTTTTCACTTTACTTCTTTCCTCATCTGTAAAATGGAGAAAGAAGTACCCATGTCACATGCTTTTTCAAGGGGTATGCTTATCAGTCAACCCACCACAAACACTGGCTATTAAAACACAGCACTTTCTACAGCGTGAGTATGTGTGAAGGAAAATGACTCTTTGACTCTTGGTTGGTCAAAATTTTAAGGAAACACCATCCAGTCTATTCACTTTCTCTGCCTGTTCCTAAGCTAAAGGTCACACACAAACACTCTCTTTTTGGTGTAACTTCCATGTGACTGCAGAGACAGTAATTTCTAATTGCCTAGAACAAGAATTGCTTTCCACTTCTACTACAATAGCAGAACGTTGAATACTAACAGAATGTTAAAGCCAAAAACCAAGTTAATAACTTGAAATATAAAGTGGAAAATAAGAAAAAATTAATGGACATTAAGGTTCTAAAAAGTTGTTTCTAAATTAAGCAAATCTGGTATACATATAAATCTTGATTACAATACAATTCTGGTCATTGCCACATGGCATTAAAAAAATCAAACAAACAGCAAAGATAATACTTCCAGATTCCCTTGTAGCTAGCTGTGGCCATGTGACAAGTAGTGCTGACCACAGTGGAAACATACTGAAGTGTGTGAAAGTCTAGGAAGGCTGTTTATAAATTTAAATTATTTGGGAGGGAGATATTTTTGTCTTGCATTTAGCCTGCAATGCCAAAGTAATGGCTGGAGCTCCAGCAATCACTTTGGAACATGAGTACACTTTGGAGACAGCAGACATGTTAGACTACTCAAGTAGAAATATAGGCATCAGGATTCCTGACGACATCATGGAGCCTCAATATTTGTTTCTGTTACAGCCAAATCTAAACTTAATTGATAAAGTCGCCTTTCCGCGTGTCATTTTGGAACATCTGAGAACTAACCAGCTTTCTCTTGCCACGCCCACTGGAACCAGGATTTGTATGAATATGAGACTTGCTTAACTTAGAAACAGCTTTTTGAGACCTTATTCCATTATTTTCCCTTTTTTTCCACTTATATTTCAAGTTATTGACTTGGCTTTCAGCCAATTTATATTTCTGAAGGTCAAATTTTTGCTAGTTGCAGATAAGCTGCCCACACTTTTGTTGACTTACCCCCAATAAGGAGTGTTCGCTTAACAATGAAACATATTCAGTTTTTCACATGTAACTTCTTTGACCATAAGCTGGATGTCCTTGCTTTTGCAAACTGCTTGGTCACCATTATTCTCATCTTATTTGATTGAGGTTATTTTTGGATGTAAGAAAACACCTGTGGGATTCAAAGCTCGAGTTGTGTAGCTTGTTCTCTGCTACAGTTGCCAGACTAAATCACTGAAAACTTCCAACAGGTGAGAGTGAAGATGTTTTAATACAAATAATAATAAGGGAACTAAACTGCAGATGGATAAAATCAAAGTGTCAATCAGGTGAGAGAAAAGTCTTCTGCTTGGGGGCTTCATGCTCATCAAGTATGAATCTGCACTGTGTGACCCCTCGAAGGTAGAGAGGAGGACATATAGAATGAATGAATTCATACATGCATACATACATGCATGTGTGCATGCATACATACATACATATATAAAATACACAGCTATTTCTTTTTCTTCTCCTTTTCAGGCTTCTTCCTGACGCTGGATAAAATCTAACAGGAGATATTATTTGAGGAATTTGTCAAATTCTACCTAAGCTTTCTTTTTCAAATATACACTATGTCTCCTTAAATATGTTATTGTAGCAGATATTGTAGTACCTTACCTCTATTCCCATAGGTCCTGCCAATTCAGAAAACTTTCTCTGGCCCTCAGGTCCTCCTCTGTCATCAAGTAGGACAGGCCAGAAATGCCAAGGAATTTACCTCCCTCTGGGAGTAGCTCTCAACTGATGGAAGTTGTTGGTGTGTAAATACCTCATTTCCCTCTCCCGTTGAGTGGAATAACTCTGAGATGCATCTTTCCACCTGCTTCCAGTGTTAGGAAGCTTAATAATCGTAATTATGCTGGTTTGGTAGTGCATATACAATTTTAATGGAAGATAATTATTTTTTGCTACATAAGCCTGATATCTACTTTCAGGCAGTGTACTTACAATCACTAGCAGGATTGGAAAGAAGCTCAAGTCCAGCTGATTGCTTTAATCATGTACCTCCACATGGATCTATCATATACATTACCTGCCCTCCAGGTGCCTGTCAGGGAGAAAAATCCTGAAATATTTGAGTGAAAGGAACAATAATTGTGGAAATTCCTGAAAACTAAGCCTTCATTCAATACTGAACAAATGTTCATGTGCCTACTGTGTGTCAGATGCTTTAATAGGAGCTGGGGATATAGTTTTGTTTTCGTTCTCATGAAGCTCGTAGCCTAGAATGAGATCAAAGGCTTAGTTATACTATGTGTTAAGTTCTAAGAAAAAAAGTTCCATGAAAAGTATACCTATTGCCTGTGCATTCCCTCTGCAATAAAATCCACCTCTGAATTAAGCCCGACTCTCAGAGGGAACTCTGTGTGAACTGCAATATACCATCCCTTAGTGAAATGGTTTTTACTGAACTGTGCTTCGTTGTAATGTCATCAGCTTACATAAAGGTATATTATATAGAAGCAGTGCCATTACACATATCACGGTGTTTATTTGAAGGATGGTAAGAGAGGTGTTTGTGAAATAAATCTGACAGTATCCCTCTGTAAGTACACAGAGAATAATTTTTCTCCTGTCTCATTATAAAGAATATTTATGCTTTTAACTAATGGTTACTGTGATTCTGTTTTCTAGTTCCTGTTACCTGTTAGGAAGCATGGGACAGAAATCAATGTCCTGGCCTGTCTCCCCGGGACAGAAATCAATGTCCTGGCCTATCTCCCCGGGACAGAA
Source organism: Balaenoptera borealis (assembly GCF_965194805.1). NCBI lineage: Eukaryota > Metazoa > Chordata > Mammalia > Artiodactyla > Balaenopteridae > Balaenoptera > Balaenoptera borealis. The sequence continues at coordinate 49,735,739 of NC_138877.1, forward strand.
ATCAATGTCCTGGTCTATCTCCCCGGGACAGAAATCAATGTCCTGGCCTGTCTCCCCGGGACAGAAATCAATGTCCTGGCCTATCTCCCACAAGTGGATAAGGTTTCACTGCCTGTATTATTTGTGGCTGTCACTCTGGGATTCATTTTATTTGTCTGCTCATATTTTTCCCTAATTATGTTTCACTTACTTTTTAACAAAAATTTGTCTTCCTAGATTAGCTGCATCTTTTTTGCCTATCTCAAATCATTCTAAAATAAGACTGTGTGTAAATAAATCATCTAAAATATAAAATTATTAGAATATCACAAAGCCCAATTTATCCAATCTCATCAAATTAAACTGACATTATTTCAATAGTTTATTTCACTTGTAGTTCTTTATCTCAGGCAGTGATTAGAAAATCCATACCTTAAATAATAAACATGTTACTGTTAAATTGGAATACTTTTTAATTTATTTTATGTAAAAAAGAAACACATGAACATGATGGGGATAGGATGGAATAAAACAAAATAAAAAGATTTATATTTTTACACTGAATTAGATTCATTTCTTATGTCCTTCACATGTCAACCCACCTATATAAAATTTTCAGGGGTACTTTTATTTTAAATTTTTATTTCTTTATTTATTTATTTATGGCTGTGTTGGGTCTTCGTTTCTGTGCAAGGGCTTTCTCTAGTTGCGGCAAGCGGGGGCCACTCTTCATCGCGGCGCGTGGGCCTCTCACTATCGTGGCCTCTCTTGTTGCGGAGCACAGGCTCCAGACGCACAGGCTCAGTAGTTGTGGCTCACAGGCCCAGTTGCTCCGCGGCATGTGGGATATTCCCAGACCAGGGCTCGAACCCATGTCCCCTGCATTGGCAGGCAGATTCTCAATCACTGCGCCACCAGGGAAGCCCAGGGGTACTTTTAGTTTAGAACTCAAAATGAAGTTTCTTGATGGAAATGCTCAGACTTTAATATTTGCAGCTGCAATACATCTGCATTTACTTTGAGGGAAAAAAATCATCAGCAATTGAGAGAGACAATGCAGAGGACAGCCCAGAATTGCAGGGAGTTAGATGACACCAAAATAGAGGGATATCTCAGTCTTTCACAGTCTCTAAATAGAGTGCTGAGATTAGCCTTGGGAATTTAGGGCTTATGAAATTACAAAGACGTTTTTGTGGAAAGATGGTCACTCACAGCTTTATGTCTTTTGTTTGCAGACCATTTAAGACTGCAAAGGCTGAAATACCAACCTGGAAGCCAAGAAAAGACGTTGAGCTTGGCTCTATGTGGTTCAAATTAGTCAGATGTGTTAGTGGTTGCCAGTAGGTTGTTGGCTCTTTTTTTCTTTTTTAGCTTGGTTTTTACTAATTAAATTCTCAAAAGGGAATGGCGGAACTGATTGACCCATTTGTTTCTCCAGAAGGAAAAGAGCAGAGAGTTATTCTTTGAAAATATATTTTAAAAAAGGCTACAGACAATATCAAAGGTTTTAGGCACCTTACTTTTCTAACTCTTTTATTTTATTTGATGCCTCACGTGTACATGATTTCCATATAAATGTGTCTCATAATCGTTTATAACAATCATCTTCATTTTTTCCGCTCTGTTCCTATTACAGGCTTTTTTTTAAGCAAGACCCCGTTGAGACTTGTGCTATATTAACTTTCTAAAAATGCCATCGTGGTTCTGGGTTATATGACTTTGGGTCCCCTCACTTCTCTCAGGGCAGAAGAAAAAATTATCTTATACTTAAAAATACAGCAATAGAAAGGTTCTGCCTTTATACATCCTCTCCTATACCATAATTCAAATTGATTGATACTAAAACATGAATGGTAACTGATATGAAATTAATAACTAAAGCAAACTGGGGTTGGGGTGACAGACTGGCAGAGGACATAACTTGTAGACTGTCAAAGTGTTTAATTCCAGTTGGAAAATGGAGGTTCCCAGGAATTAAGTATCTTGGTGGACCTTTGTGTAACAGGCAAGTCTGACCTTTTTTTCTGTCTGCTAAAGTGATGAGGGATTTTATTCTCCAAGGCTGTCATTCCAGTACTTTCCACAGGCAAGTAATTGAATTTCCAAAAGCCTAGTACTGGAAGAGCCAAGCTCAACATCCTCTCTTGGCTTCCATTCTATGGCTTTTTTCTGCTGAATAAGGCCCACTGAGAATGACTAGATTGTAGTTTATTATGTTGCCCTGATTATGAATCAGTGCAATTTACAAATGTTTTGCATTTGAAACCTGGAGTTGTTTTAGGTTCATTTGCTGACATATGTGAATTTGCTAGAAAAGGCCAGTATCAAATGACATCCACCATCTGTGGAGGGTATTATGTCTAGAGCTAAGAACTGGAAACATGAAAGAGGTTTGCAGAGTGAATTGAACCTACTTGAGTTCAAAAGCAAAAGCAAATATTTATTCCTGCAAAATATGTCCCAAATCATTCCATTTAGAAATACATCTATTCTTGCATTTAAAAGATAATTATAATGCATCTGTTATAGTCAACTTTTAAATTATAAAGAATATTAAGAACAAAGTTAGGCTTTCAAGGTTGACTTCTATATAAGAGACATTATTAGAAACAGTAAAATAAATAAATTTAAAAAACCCAACTTGTCTTTTGTTTCCAAAGTAACCTCTCTCTATTATCATATATAAAACTTTAAGTCCAAGTCTCCTATTTCCATCAAAAACCTATCTTCATCCATGGTCTTCTCCTATACTCCTTCTTGTGAATGTAAGTTAAGGTTCATAACTTTTCCAAGGTTAAATCTTGTTTCCAATTTTAGAATTAAAGAATTGTTCTGTTTGCAGGGTATTTTGTCAGCAGGGTGTTGAAGATTGGGAGACAGAAGATAGGATTATTTGAAATCACTTCTCATAGCGGACATAATCCATTACTTACGTATCAGTTCATTCCTGGTTTTTTGGCAACTGATTTTAAGGTAATTTTTGTTGGCAAATCTAGGTAGGTACCATAATACACATGGTAAGTCTTATAGTATAAACACCAGTAGAAAACGAAAGGATTGTAGGTAGAATGCAAGACATTCATTATAATTATGAACAACATTTCAAATCATAAGCCTCAATTATTATCTCCTATTATTGGTGTAGAAATAACTTACCTTTCATTTATGTATGTATTTAGCAAATATTAAATAATTGTCTCTCATATGCCAGGCACTGTTAGCAAACTTGGGTCTAAACCAATGAACAATAAATAAAACAAATAAAGCCCTTAATGTAATGACACTTACGTTCCCACTGGGAAAAAAAGAAATAAATCTATACGTCACGTGGTGGTAAATGCCACAGAGAAAAATCATCCAGGGTAAGGGGGTTGAACTAGATCAAGAAAAAAACTCTCTGAGAAGGTCATATTTGACAGGAACTTGAAGTAGAGTACAATTAATACAAATAAACTGGGAAGAACCGATCAGCCAGTACAAAGGCCCTAAGGCAGGAGTGTACTAAGTTTATTTGGAGAACAATACAGATGCCAGTGTGGTTGTTACGAGGTATGCAAGGGAGGGAGAGACTGGTGAGAAATGATATCACATAGGTAGCACTGGGTCTTATGGGCCAAACTAAGGACTTTGGTATTTTTTTACTGTGGTAAAAAACACATAGCAACATTTATTACCTTAACTATAGATGATACAGATGTACAGTTTAAATGTACAGTTCAGTAGTGTTTAGTATATTTACATTGTTGTGAAAAATTTCTTCAGAGTTTTCATCTTGCAAATCTGAAACTCTAGACCCATTAAACAACTCCCCTCTTCACCCTTCCCTCAGACCCTGGTAACCACCATTCTACTCTTAGTTTCTATGAATTTGACTTCTTTACATACCTCATATAAGTGGAATCATATAATATTTGTCTTTTTGTGCCTGAATCACTTAACCTAACATAATATACTCAAGGTTCATCTATGTTGTAGCATCCAGCAGGATTTCCTTCCTTTTTAAGGATGAATAATATTTCATTTTATGTATATACTACATTTTGTTTATCCATTCATCTGTCTATGGACATAAAAATCTTAGAATTATTCATGACTCCCCTTTTTGTATCACACCTTACATATTATTGTAGGCATTTAAAAACATATTGTTGTGTAAATATTACTCTCTTTGGCAATTTTCATTTTCCATACGAAACTTTATTGTTTTTTTCTCTCTTCTAAAACAATTTCTCTCTGGTCTAATCTTGCTTCTATCGTTGTTGTTGCCATGGTGTCTTCGTTACACTCAGTTTCATTACTGGCATTCATTCAGCTAAAATAAATGATTATTTATATAACTATTTCTTTTATACCTTTTTTATACAATTAGCTTCTAGCAAAAAACAGAGCTTAGAATAAGTATGTGTGTGTGTGTGTGTGTGTGTGTTTAAAATGTGTTGAATGAATGTAGAGAATCGGTGTCTTTTGCTTTTACAGTCTTCTCTAATTTATAACTAGCTCTCTGAGTGATGGAATAAACACTTTTTTTTCTCATAAAAAAACTCAATAATGTAAAAGAGAAAAAAATCCTTTTTAGGGCAATAGCATTATCATTGAGAATACCAGTTAATATGCAAATAAGCAACACAGACCAGAATACACATCATTTTATAAATAAAGTAATATACAAATGTACCTATATGCAGAAAAGCATTGTGCTAATGTATTAAATAACATCATCATTGATAGTGATACGTACATTTATGAAAGTTGAAAACAAAAAGATAATTTTTTTTTTCAAAAAGATAATTTTTAAGACAGAGGATCAAAAAGATCTCATAAGTAAGATGATATGGAAACATTACCTAATGTTTGATGGGTAGAATGGGAAGAAAGGGTATTCTAGGGAGAAGAGTAGCCTAAGCAAAGGCATGAAGGTAGGAGATAAAAGACAGAATGCAGACTTGATTTTGAATGAAATAGTTTGACACAAAGCATGAGTATTTTAAGTATTCTGTAGAGGAGTAATGGAATATAAGCCAGAAAAAAAAAAAAAAAATACAGCCAAGGGCGTGTGATATGCCAGGCTAGGGGTTTTGTACCTGATTCAGGAGACAGGCAGTGGGAGGCTGTGGATAGACTTTGAGCAGATAAACGATACAACCCAACTTCTTATCTAGGCAGGATGATCTAGTAACCTTGGAAAATGAGGGGGAAAAAAATGCCTGCTGACTGTGAAACTAGGCAGGTAGTTATTCAATAATCCTGCCAGTAGGTGACAAAATACAAGAAGTGGTGAGTAGCAGTGAGGATGAAAGTAAAGAAATGATGACTGGCCACCATATTTTAGAAATGTACGTAACCACATCGGGTGACTGTGAGGAATTAGGGAGATTCTAGGGGCTAGAGAGCATAGCAGCCTTGTTAGGAACCATAGCGAAGGAGGAACAAGGCGTTGAGGAGGAGGTATGATGAATTTGACTTTGAACTCATAACTATAACCTATGGGGCTACATAAGTTATGGAGAACAAGGAAAGACTATATGGGAAATCATCAGAGTAGGTTATAGGGATGTGACTGCAGCTACTGTGTAGATAAGATTATAGTTTTGGTATAATCAGTAGTGGTTGCAGAAAATACAAAATAGTAATAAAAAATTATTAAGCATCTGCTAAGTATCAGGAACTAGGTTAAACTCTTCTATGCAATTTTAAAAAACATATTCTTCACAACAGTTCCATGAGGTAGTCACTATTAGCTTGATTTCCTTGAAGAGCAAACAGACATATTAAATAATTTGCTCAAGGGTACATAGCCGGTAGGTGGCAAAAGCAGGGTTGGGAGCCTGGTGTGTCTGACTTCAGAGGCCACTTAGATTAGAGGCAAATCTCCTGCTTTTCCCCTGGTACTGTGTCTTTATATCCTTGTCTGTTTTTGATACTGCACTTTTTGAAATTTTATTTATGATGCTAAGAAACAACTTGGGATACGCGTAGCTCTAAACACCCAGAACCAATAAAATTACATTGATCTGTAGAGCATCAAAAGCACAGGGCAAAACACTATCCAAAGTAATTCTAGCTACTTTTGCCAATTTAGCAGTAATTAGGTCTAGGGAGTCTCTGGGAGTCCTGTGTTCCAACTACATCTAGACGATTATGTTTTCGCCGCCATGCACCATGCTTCCAATTATATTTTGAGAATTGTTTTTATTACAATCCCACGACGGAGGCTCTGTAACCTTGTTTTCCCCCCATTATTCTAACCAGAATAAATCTGGCTTTATTTAAAGGAAGGAACTAACCACTACCACAAATACCTCATACCAGAATATTTTACCTTTGTTTTTGGACGTGAAAATGATGGTTGCTAAAAGATCCAGAGAAGTGAAAGGCAAAATGAGACAAAGGAGACAATATAATGTTTGCTTGGTTATTCAGAACACAATGCAGTTACTTCTGCTTTTTTCTCCTTTTTTCCCCCTTTTAAATGACCTGGTGATGTTTTGTAAACCTCCTAGTGAGTATAAATATCACCGCGGTGCTACTGACCTATTTCTAGCCCCTAGATATTTCTAATTAAATCATGATCTTCAAAACAGATTAAATTTTAAATGTTTCTAATATCAGCAAGAAGATATTTTCTTGTTTCTTTTTTTTTAAAGCTGTCACTTAAAAAAAGTACTTTGGTGTTACTGCCTGAAACCTCCCATAGAGATGCCTGATGAAGGCAAATGACAAAACAGATCAAAAGTCTGACTCTTTTTTGGAGATTGGTACATACTGGGCGTAATAATTACTGAGTTCCACCTGAAAGCATGTACAGCATCTAGCAACCATGGTTTATTAACAAAATAAATTTTTGCTAGTATGGATGTTTGGGAAAAAAATTGTAAAGGGCTCCTTTTGAATGCAAAGTCTCACATGAAAGACTAAGGGGACCCTTTAAGGGTGTTGACTTGTTACTCAATAAAAAAGCATCATTCAGTTTGAATATTTTAGACCCAGTTTATACAAACAAGTGATTAGCTCAAATAATTGCTTTTATCAGATTCAAAGCATGGGGAAATCAAGCAGTTTGTCCAACATATCACTGGGTCAAGGTTTTCTTCAAACCGAGAGAGGAATTATCATTTCATTTTTTGTCAGAGGCAGACATAGAAGAAATATTTTCATGCCCTTTAAAACCATACGTATTATTTAGGATTTGCAACCCACGTATCCCCTATCCAGTTTCTTGCAGTCTGTTCACCTGGTAATATGGTCATCACAGAGCTGACCACTGGGGTAGAGACAATTCTACATTCTTGCTTTTGAATGGAATTTCACAGACTGAAAATTTAGGAGGAAACATTGTCCATTGCAGACCAGCCAAATTAATTATTCTTTATTGATTGAAAGCAAAACAGATTGATTACCTGCAGAGTTGTTTTAAAGATATCTTGCAGTTTGGAAAATTTTAAGATGAGATGAGAATTAAGTTCCAAAAGCACCAAGAACTCCAAAAGAAAATGTATTCATGAACAAGTATTAGGATATCAAGCTCTTCAGAACAAGGGAAAGAACAATGGCCTATGTCATACTTTCAGCGGGAGACAGAGTAGAAGAGATAGATGCTGACCATCAAGAAATGAAGATAATAAAGGATACTTTCATTGGGAACAGCCTAGAAGATGATAGAGATTCTCTTCAGATCCTAGTTTGCTCAGGAATCTATGAACACATATGCAGAATTTTCTAATAACAATTCTCAATACCCTAACAAGAAATATTCAAATATCACAAATTTTAGGTCAATGTTGATTGTATGGGAAGAGCATGGCTTTAGGGATTAGAGACATCAGGACTGGAATCCTGACACCACCACCTATTCTGACCCAGCAGAGCGTATTCAGTTTTTCAGTCTCATGAGCAAGAATATTATTAAGTTGCAATCATTGCCAGGTGGGAGGATTCAATGAACATATCATCAGGGTATATCTTCCAGCAAGATGGACATGTGTGTGGTTGTCTTTACACACTGTTTTCTTCTCCATGACCTCATTCCTCACATCTCTTCTGCCTAAAGCACATGCTTGCACGTGAACAGGAAGGGGACCACAGAGGGAGAAAGACTGAATGCTCAGAAGCCAGAGGGATAACAGCCCTATCTCAGGGTCTCTGGAGAGGCAGAATGGTATGAGATCTAGAACAGGGTGAGAGATACCCTGTGAGAGCAGGACAGGTTTCAGCACTGCAACGACAGTCATCTGGATTTACCTACCTCCTCTGTCATTTATTAGCTATGTGGCCTTGGGCAAGTTCCTTTACTTCTCCTAGTGTTGACTTTATTATTTGAAAAACGGGGATAATAAGCGACTATTTAAGATAATGCTTACTCATAAAGCACTTAGCACACGCTGGCACCTAATGATCGCTTAGTTCCTACTAGTCATCGTTGTAGCCATCGTCATCATTATCATCATTATTATTTGCTTCTGTGAGAGGGAACTTCACTAGGAAAAAGATGTCTCTAGATGCAAATACAAGTGCTGACTTCTGATGGCTTTCGCTTTAACCCTGAGACAGGAGATAACGCCAGCTACTTTGCTTCGGAGGGGAGACCAGAGGAAAGGCAGAAGGGTGGACACATCAAATCAGTGAGACTAAAAATATTTACAAAGGCAAAAATGTGAGTGATCTTTGAGTTTGTTTACCAATTGCCTCCACCCAAAATAATGCTTAATGGATGTTTTGATAACTGTTGAGCTGCTTTTTAAAAATTTACCTGTTTGATGATAGAATTAGCCACTTCTTTGGCTACTGCAGTTTGCTCACATATGGAAAAAGTGACCTACAAATAAGCATTAGCATCCATCCTGGAATCTGGAAAAACTCCACGACTGCCATAACTAAAGATATTTTTAGTCCACGACCAATGTCTAAATTCTAAAACATTCCAGTTTTTAAATCTCTATACATGACATATCACCCACTAAGGGTTTATACTTTCTTTTAAAATGACTATTTATTTTCATGAGACTTCCAGGTAGGACTTCAGAATTAACACTAAACTGTATTTTCAGAAAGAAAAGTTCCAAGAATCAAGGTAACAAACTTCCATTCAGTATAAAGTTAACATGATTACAGTTTAATCATTTTTCCACATCAGTTTTCTGTGCTTCCATAATAGTGTTTCTTCAAGGATTTGGGATCCCTATGTATTAATTTACTCTGATCTTTGTCAATGTTTTTGGTAATAGGTTTAGGTGATGTAGTTGGAAAATGACCTATAAAAGACTGTAAAAGCCAATTTAACCTGTCATTTAGCTGAACATTTAACTATTTCAGCTATATCATGGGATAAACAGATTTGAGAGCTGACAGGAAATCTGTTGTATGAATGTATTGATCCCTACCCCCTTCCCACTCTTGCAGCTACGGATGCTCAGTCCAAGACAAAAAGGGCCAGAAACAACATTGTGCTTGCCATCATGTGTGTTATACCCTGTGCTATAGAATTTATTGAAACTTCACTGAGACAAGCATCAATATTTTAAAAGCCCTGAGTACAATTAGGGTGTAAGTTCCTTGAGGGCCAGAACTGAGTAATCATTGGATTCCTAGTTTCTCATACATTACATGGCCCTGCACACATAGGCACCCAACATGTATTGGTGAATGAATGAATGATTTATGAAAAATTTAGAAATTTAGATATTTCATATATCTACCTCTTCCCTACATACATCTTATTAGCAGACATAATTCAAATTTGAACCATCTTGGACTTCTGTCTTCATTGCAAAGACCCATCTGGGCTCATCAATTTCACCCTCTTCCCCAAACAACTCGAGTCACACAGCATATGTTTAGTAATGTATCACATTAAAAAAAATAAAACTCTGCTAGGGAGTAATTGCAGTCCAGAAAAATCTCATTAGTATAGCACAGCAAGTCCAATCCTCCCACCTAAATTTTCAACACTGTGGAAGAACAAATGCATGCCCGAATTTAAGAAATAATATTATTTGTGATGTTGCACTATTTATTACTGCGTGACTTCAGAATAGTTCAGTTTACAGATGCATGAAAATTGTTCAATATATGATGGAGTCATTCAGATAAGACTAAAGTGCTCAGTGCTGTGTCTAAATATAAGAAAAAATTGTGAGTGCCAAAGGTTAAGAGTTTTTTTTTTTAACGTATTCACAGCAATAATAATTCTGCCACATCAAGTATTTGAATTTAAGTATATAACTATTTCATGGAGCTTTGACCTTAATATCAATTTGAAAAATCTATTTTGGGCCAATAACCTTAAACGTTGAATGACTTCAACATTTTTAATATTTTACTTGAGAACATCTGACAATGCAGTGTCATTTTTGGCCTGTCTGGCAAGTGGAGTGGAATATCTTTATGTTTTACTCAAGTGTGTGTTTGAACGTGCCCAACACAATGCAGTTTAGTCTCCCAGAAGCCATCTGTAGTGGTGACAGCAGAAACGCCATCTGTAGTGGTGACAGCAAAAATGCCACCTGTAGTGGTGACAGCAAAAATGCCAGAAAGCAGAGCAGAGGGTGCCTGTAGGAAGCAATAGAATCACAGGGAATAAGTACGTGCTCAAGGGTCAGACTGCCCACTTTTGAATCCTAACTTAGCTAACGGTAATTTAACCCAAGTTTTCATTTCCATCCACCACATGGGGATAGCAGGGTTCCCAGAGGATTCTTATGTGATTCATTAACCTGATGCCTGAAAAGCACGTATGCAAAGCCAGGCACATCATGAAAGCACAACAAATCTCTCCTGCCAGCACCCTGCCCCTTAATTTCTGTTTGAGCAAAGGTGAGTAACGTTAACCCTCTGGCAACACTTCCTCATCTATAAAAAGGAATATTAATCATACCTGTCTGTACACTTGTGAGGATCTGATGGTACAATGTAAAGCTCTGTGTAAACCATGGTTAATACTTAGTAATTACTCTTATTATTGCCCAGAAATCAAGTGTTACTAGCTATGTATTTACCATAATATGTGTGCATTCCACGTATATCACCTTTGATTGTGTGCATGTGGGAGGGGTTCTTTCAAACAGAATATGTCAATAAGCAAATTAATGACACTCTAATATTTACTGAACATATATATTATATTATATTATCATATATACACTTATTAATGGAAACACTGAGTTTCTATTCTGAGCTAAGCCCAGTTCTAAATGCTGGGATATGGCGATGAATAATACGGGTACAGATGGATTTCCTGCTCCCATGGAGTCATTGGAAGGGGGATAGACAAGAAAAAGTATTAATATGTCAAGTGATAAACAGCTGTGACCAAAACTAGGGTAAGGGGCTTAGAGAGTGACGGGGGTGTGGTCAGAGAAGATTCCTTCTGAGAAGGTAACCTTGGACCAGAGATCTGATGGAAATGAGGATTAAGTCGCACAGAGGTAAGAGCAAGCGCAAACTTCCTCAGGTGGGTGGCTGCTTGGAGTGTTAAACGGACAATAAAGAACTGTGGCTGGAGAGGTGTGAGTGAGGGGGAGGATGGAGGAGCTGGTGGGAAAAGACAAAACATGGAAGGTCTCGTAGGCTACGATGAATCTTTGGGTTCCATTCTGAGTGAGATGGCAGCCCTTGGAAGTGTTGAGTGGAGGACTAACATGATCTAACTTATATTTTATACATTTATTGATTTATTTTGCGTATTTAAAAATTGGTGTATTTTTATTATTATTATTTTTTTAACATCTTTTGGAGTATAATTGCTTTACAATATTATGTTTGTTAGTTTCTGCTGTATAACTAAGTGAATCAGCTATACTTATACATATATTCCCATATCCTCTCCCTCTTGTGTCTCCCTCCCACCCTCCCTATCCCACCCCTCTAGGTGGTCACAAGCACCAAGCTGACCTCCCTATGCTATGCGGCTGCTTCCCACTAGTTATCTATTTCGCATTTTGTAGTGTATATATGTCACTGCTACTGTCTCACTTCATCCCATCTTACACTCCCCCCTCCCCGTGTCCTCAAGTCCATTCTCTACGTCCGAGTCTTTATTCCTGTCCTGCCCCTCTGTTCATCAGAACCACTTTTTTTTTTTTAGATTCCATATATATGTGTGAGCATTTGATATTTGTTTTTCTCTTTCAGACTTACCTCACTCTGTATGACAGACTCTAGGTCCATCCACCTCACTACAAATAACTCAATTTCGTTTCTTTTTATGGCTGAGCAATATTCCATTGTATATATGTGCCACATCTTCTTTATCCATTCATCTGTTGATGGACACTTAGGTTGCTTCCATGTCCTGGCTATTGTAAATAGTGCTGCAATAAACATCATGGTACATGTCTCTTTTTGAATTATGGATTTCTCAGGGTATATGCCCAGTAGTGGGATTGCTGGGTCATATGGTAGTTCTATTTTTAGTTTTTTAAGGAAGCTCTACAGGGGCTGTATCAATTTACATTACCACCAACAGTGCAAGAGGGTTCCCTCTTCTCTACACCCTCTCCAGCATTTATTGTTTGTAGATTTTTTGATGATGGCCATTCTGACTGGTGTGAGGTGATACCTCATTGTAGTATTGATATGCATTTCTCCAATAATTAGTGATGTTGAGCATATTTTCATGTGTTTGTTGTCCATCTGTGTATCTTTTTTGGAGAGATGTCTATTTAGGTCTTCTGCCCATTTTTGGATTGGGTTGTTTGTTTTTTTGATATTGAGCTGCATGAGCTGCTTGTATATTTTGGAGATTAATCCTTTGTCAGTTGCTTCCTTTGCAAATACTTTCTCTCATTCTGAGGGTTGTCTTTTCGTCTAGTTCATGGTTTCCTTTGCTGTGCAAAAGCTTTTAAGTTTCATTAGGTCCCATTTGTTTATTTTTGTTTTTATTTCCATTTCTCTAGGAAGTGGGTCAAAAAGGATCTTGCTGTGATTTATGTCATAGAGTGTTCTGCCTGTGTTTTCCTCTAAGAGTTTGATAGTGTCTGGCCTTACATTTAGATCTTTAATCCATCTTGACCGAATTTTTGTGTATGGTGTTAGGAAGTGGTCTAATTTCATTCTTTTACATGTAGCTGTCCAGTATTCACAGCATCAGTTATTGAAGAGGCTGTCTTTTCTCCATTGTATATTCTTGCCTCCTTTATCAAAGATAAGGTGACCAGAGGTGCATGGGTTTATCTCTGGGCTTTCTATCCTGTTCATTGGTCTATATTTCTGTTTCTGTGCCAGTACCATATTGTCTTGATTACTGTAGCTTTGTAGTATAGTCTGAGGTCTGGGAGCCTGATTCCTCCAGCTCTGTTTTTCTTTCTCAAGATTGCTTTGGCTATTCGGGGTCTTTTGTGTTTCCATACAAATTGTGAAATTTTTTGTTCTAGTTCTGTGAAAAATGCCATTGGTAATTTGATAGGGATTGCATTGAATCTGTAGATTGCTTTGGGTTGTATAGTCATTTTCACAATGTTGATTCTTCCAATCCAAGTACATGGTATATCTCTCCATCTGTTTGTATCATCTTTAATTTCTTTCATCAGTGTCTTATAGTTTTCTGCATACAAGTCTTTTGTCTCCTTAGGTAGGTTTACTCCTAGGTATTTTATTCTTTCTGCTGCAATGGTAATTGGGAGTGTTTCCTTAATTTCTCTTTCAGCTTTTTCATCATTAGTGTATAGGAATGCAAGCGATTTTTGTGCATTAATTTTGTATTCTGCTACTTTACCAAATTCATTAATTAGCCCTAGTAGTTTTCTGTTAGCATCTTTAGGATTCTCTATGTATAGTATCATGTCATCTGCAAACAGTGACAGTTTTCCTTCTTTTCCAATTGGGATTCCTTTTCTTTCTTTTTCTTCTCTGATTGCTGTGGCTAAAACTTCCAATACTATGTTGAATAATAGTAGTGAGAGTGGGCAACCTTATCTTGTTCCTGATCTTAGTGGGAATGGTTTCAGTTTTTCACCATTGAGAATGATGTTGGCTGTGGGTTTGTCAATATGGCCTTTATTATGTTGAGGTAAGTTCCCTCTATGCCTACTTTCTGTAAAGTCTTTATCATAAATGGGTGTTGAGTTTTGTCAAAAGCTTTGTCGGCATCTATTGAGATGATCATATGGTTTTTATCCTTCAATTTGTTAATATGGTGTATCACATTGATTGATTTGCGTATATTGAAGAATCCTTGCATCCCTGGGATAAATCCCACTTGATCGTGGTGTATGATATGTTTAATGTGTTGTTGGATTCTGTTTGCGAGTATTTTCTTGAGGATTTTTGCATCTATGTTCATCAGAAATATTGGCCTGCAGTTTTCTTTTTTTGTGACATCTTTGTCTGGGTTTGGTATCAGGGTGATGGTGGCCACATAGAATGAGTTTGGGAGTGTTCCTCCCTCTGCTATATTTTGGAAGAGCTTGAGAAGGATAGGTGGTAGCTCTTCTCTCAATGTTTGATAGAATTCATCCGTGAAGCCATCGGGTCCTGGGCATTTGTTTGTTGGAAGATTTTTAATCACAGCTTCAATTTCAGTGCTTGTGATTTGTCTGTTTAAATTTCTATTTCTTCCTGGTTCGGTCTTGGAAGGTTATACCTTTCTAAGAATTTGTCCATTTCTTCCAGGTTGTCCATTTTATTGGCATATAGTTGCTTGTAGTAATCTCTCATGATCCTTTGTATTTCTGCAGTATCCCTTGTTACTTTTCCTTTTTCATTTCTAATTCTGTTGATTTGATTTGAATCTTCTCCCTTTTTTTCTTGATGAGTCTGGCTAATGGTCTATCAATTTTGTTTATCTTCTCACAGAACCAGCTTTTAGTTTTATTGATCTTTGCTATTGTTTCCTTCATTGCTTTTTCATTTATTTCTGATCTGATCTTTATGATTTCCTTCCTTCTGCTAACTTTGAGGTTTTTTTGTTCTTCTTTCTCTAATTGCTTTAGGTGTAAATTTAGGTTGTTTATTTGAGATTTTTCTTGTTTCTTGAGGTAAGATTGTATTGCTATAAACTTCCCTCTTAGAACTGGTTTTGCTGCATCCATAGGTTTTGGGTCGTTGTATTTTCATTGTCATTTTTTTCTAGGTATTTTTTGATTTCCTCTTTGATTTCTTCAGATATCTCTTGGTTATTTAGTAGTGCATTGTTTAGCCTCCATGTGTTTGTATTTTTTACAGATTTTTTCCTGTAATTGATATCTAGTCTTATAGCGTTGTGGTCAGAAAAGGTACTTGATACAATTTCAATTTTCTTAAATTTACTGAGGCTTGATTTCTGACCCAAAATATGGTCTATCCTGGAGAATGTTCCATGAGCACTTGAGAAGAAAGTGTATTCTGTGGTTTTTTGATGGAATGTCCTATAAATATCAGTTAAGTCCATCTTGTTTAATGTGTCATTTAAAGCTTGTGTTTCCGTATTTACTTTCATTTTGGATGATCTGTCCATCGGTGAAAGTGGGGTGTTAAAGTCCCCTACTATGACTGTGTTACTGTCGATTTCCCCTTTTATGGCTGTTAGCATTTGCCTTATGTATTGAGGTGCTCCTATGTTGGGTGTGTAAATATTTACAATTGTTATATCTTCTTCTTGGATTGATCCCTTGATCATTATGTAGTGTCCTTCTCTGTCTCTTGTAATAGTCTTTATTTTAAAGCCTATTTTGTCTGATATAAGAATTGCTACTCCAGGTTTCTTTTGATTTCCATTTGCATGGAATACCTTTTTCCATCCCCTAACTTTCAGTCTGTATGTGTCCCTAGGTCTGAAGTGGGTCTCTTGTAGACAGCATATATATGGGTCTTGTTTTTGTATCCATTCAGCCTGTCTATGTCTTTTGCTTGGAGCATTTAATCCATTTACATTTAAGGTAATTATCGATATGTATGTTCCTATTACCATTTTCTTAATTGTTCTGGGTTTGTTTTTGTAGGTGTTTTCCTTCTTTTGTGTTTCCTGCCTAGAGAAGTTCCTTTGGCATTTGTTGTAAAGCTGGTTTGGTGGTGCTGAATTCTGTTAGCTTTTGTTTGTTTGTAAAGGTTTTAATTTCTCCGTCTAGTCTGAATAAGATTCTTGCTGGGTAGAGTAATCTTGGTTGTAGGTTTTTCCCTTTCATCACTTTAACTATGTCCTGCCACTCACTTTTGGCTTGTAGAGTTTCTACTGAAAGATCAGCTGTTAACCTTATGGGGATTCCCTTGTATGTTATTTGTTGCTTTTACCTTGCTGCTTTTAATATTTTTTCTTTGTTTTTAATTTTTGATAGTTTGATTAATATGTGTCTTGGTGTATTTCTCCTTGGATTTATCCTTTATGGGACTCTGCGCATCCTGGACTTGATTGACTATTTCCTTTCCCATGTTAGGGAAGTTTTTGACTATAATCTCTTCAAATATTTTCTCAGACCCTTTCTTTTGCTCTTCTTCTTCTGGGTCCCCTATAATTCGAATGTTTATGTGTTTAATGTTGTCCCAGATGTGTCTGAGACTGTCCTCAATTCTTTGCATTCTTTTTTCTTTATTCTGCTCTGTGGTAGTTATTTCCACCATTTTGTCTTCCAGGTCACTTATCCGTTCTTCTGCCTCATTTATTCTGCTATTGATTGCTTCTAGAAAAATTTTAATTTCATTTATTGTGTTGCTCATCATTGTTTGTTTACTCTTTAGTTATTCTAGGTCCTTGTTAAACGTTTCTTGTATTTTCTCCATTCTATTTCCAAGATTTTGGATCATCTTTACTATCATTACTCTGAATTCTTTTTCAGGTAGACTGCCTATTTCCTCTTCTTTTGTTTGGTCTGGTGGGTTTTTGCCTTGCTCTTTCATCTGCTGCATATTTCTCTGTTTTCTCATTTTTTTAAACTTTGTTTGGGATCTCCTTTTCACAGGCTGCAGGTTCACAGTTCCCGTTGTTTTTGGTGTCTGTCCCCAGTGTGTAAGGTTTGTTCAGGGGCTTGTTTAGGCTTCCTGGTAGAGAGGACTGGTGTCTGTGTCCTGGTGGGTGGGGCTGGATCTTGTCTTTCTGGTGGGCAGGGCCGTGTCTGGTAGTGTGTTTTGGGGTGTCTGTGAACTTAGTGTGATTTTAGGCAGCCTCCTTGCTAATGGGTGGTGTTGTGTTCCTGTCTTGCTAGTTGTTTGGCATGGGGCTTCCAGCACTGGAGCTTGCTGGCCGTTCAGTGGAACTGGGTCTTAGCGCTGAGATGGAGATCTCTGGGAGAGCTCTTGCCAATTGATATTACATGGGGCTGGGAGGTCTCTGGTGGTTCAACGCCCTGAAGTCTACTGCCATATAAGAAACCACCCTAAAACTCAGTGGTTTAAAACAACAGCCATTGAATTAGATCATGAGTCTGTGGGTCTTGAATTTGGGCCAGGTGCACCTGAATGATTCTACTGGTGTGACTAAACTTATCATGTGTCCAGGTTCAGCTGCTGATCAACTAGATGGCTCTTCTGAGCTTTCACCAATTATCTGCTGGGACAGCAAAGGTTCATGGGCCACATCTCTTTTGTCATCCAGAAGGCTAGCTTGAGCTTGGTTATGTAGTTAGTTTCCAGGGTATGATTAGTAGCAGGAGAGGAAGGTCTCTTAAAATGCAGGCTACAAATTTGCATAACATCACTGCCAGCCAATGCTATCAGTCAAAGAAAGTACAGGGCAGTTCTGATGTAAAGGATGTGGAAGTAGACCCCACCCCTTGATGGAGGAAACTTAAAAAGTAATGTGTTCTTTTTTGTAATCTACCATATCAAGTGATACAGACTGCAGTGTGGAGGTATAGACTCCCCTTCTGTCAGAATGTAGAGTGTTCCTATGAAACCTTTCATAAGCCTCAATGGCATAAAGAGATGAAGCAAATATCTTAGGACACATCTTGCAAAAGGATGCACAAAATAAATGGAGATAAAGCACAGATGCTCACAGACACAGTGCAAAGCTATGGTGGCTCAATACTCAGATGCTGAGTGTAGCTGCAAAACCAATGCTGAGCACTACTTTTGCTTTTCACCTTTTTTCAGAAAAGTGAAAATCCTCTGGATTTCTTTCAGTTAAGGACAACAGGTACTAATGTAGGTCTTTTGTAATAGCTAAATGGAGTAAAATGAGCTTTTAAAAGTGAGGGATACCTGTACCTTGTGAAACAGGGAGGAAAACAGGAAACCAAGAGTCTTTTGGAAGGAACACAGACAGGAAGGCCGGTAGAGTAACCTGAGCTCATATAGACTGACAGGATTTGGTGCAGTTACCCTGTAGCTTTCACTCAAGTCCTGCCTTTGTACACTGAGAAGTAATGATTAATATTCTAGCAAGTTTACTGAGGCTTCCCTTAAACTCTGTCTCCTTAAACTTTATCTCCCTAAACCTCTATCTGGAATTTTTCTAGATCATATGCTCCCCCTGTTACTTATGTTCAAACAGGACTGCTCTCATACTTAGAGGCAACTGGAGTCAGGGGTAAAACCTGCAGGAATATGCTACACTGATACACACTTCTTAGTTACAGAGCTGGCATTTTACAACATTTAAATATGTAGCCTTTGTTAATAGGAGGCATATTGTTCTAAGTGTTTTTGACTTAAAGTTAATAATATTCTAGAGCTAAAACTCCAGATACATTCAACAAGTCCTGGGAAGAGGGAGGAAATGGAGAAGGTGAGTATAAGCAAGATTAAATCATATACAATTTTCAGAGGGATTTTATAGATACAAGTTCCCCCTTTTAAAATATTTCTTTTGACAGGTAATATGTATACAAGCAACAAAATTAAAAGTTCCAGATATGATATGATTAAAAAATAACATTCTCATTCTAGTTCCCCAGTTTACTAATTTCTCTCACGGGATGAGCCCCGCATTACTGATTTCTTGTTTATTCTTACAGAACTGTATATCTTCTTCTTTCTTTCCATCTTCATCTGTCTTCTTAACTTAAGAGGTAGTCCACTATGTCTCCTGTTTTACAGTTAACTATTCCCTTTTGACAAGTTATTCACAACTTATATTGTAAATCAGTTTATGTCAATCAGTCTGTTAGTAAACACTAAGTTGCCTCGGTTTTTTTGAACTGCTATATTTATGTCCAATTGTTTACCAAAATTGAATCAATCCTCTATTGAAGTTAAGTTATAATCTCCAGTATTTTGTACTGTTGAGCCTTGGATAACATGGGATAGGGGCACTGACCCCCTGCACAGTTGAAATCTGAGTATAACTTTACAGTCAGCCCTCCGTATCCGTGGTTCTTCCATATCTGTGGTTCTGCATTTGTGGATTCAACCAACCTCGGATTATACAGTACTATAGTATGTTTTTATTGAAAAAAATCCACATATATGTGGACACTTGCAGTTTAAACCCATGTTCAATGGTCAACTGTATGTATAAACACTGCTAAAATGAATGTTCACATTTAATGACACATTTAAATAAATGACACATTTTTAAAATGTGTCATTTCTTAAATATACCAGAATATATCTGTGGAAAGAATCTTAGGACTGGATTTGCTGGTATAAAAAAGGGTGCATGCATCTGTCATTTTGAAAATATTGCCAAATTGCTATCAGTTGAGCTTTTTGCTCTGTATAAGTTTAAAATTATTTTATTCCAATTAAATTTAGAAAATCTTTTCCATTACAGTTTCTGAGATTTGTGTCATACTTAGGGATTTTATTTTTTTCAGTTCAGGACTTTAAATTTCTCATTTCATTTGAGAATGTTGATGTTTTATTATTTTATTTTTATTCTGTATATTATTTAATTTATTATTTTAATTATATAACCTACCTTCATTTATTTTGTGTAAAGTGTGATGTAGAAATACAATTTTTTTCAGATGTCTATTCAGGTGGCCTAATCCATTTATTGACTATACATATTTTTATTAGTGATTTAAAATTATATCTTTATCATCCTACTTAATTTTTGATGTTGTTTTCTTTCTTGTCCCTTATTTACTAATACTTCTTTTGTTTGTATTAGATACCAAACACTGGTTTTGCATAGGAATCCACAGCTAAGTACAGGAAAGAGGTTTCATAGTTTGGCAAGATTGATGAAAAACAGTCTGGAGCTGCCACTGAAAGAAGAAGAAACAAAGCAAAGAACCCAAATAAATAATAAAGAAAGCAGTATCCAGAGGGAACTAGACAAAGAAGGTTAGATGTGTACATCCACATGATATCATATAGCTATCTACACATGCATCGCCATATAATGGAAAGGGGAAGCAAGAGAAACCATAAGCCTAGTGTGGGAAGAGAAAGATAGAGAAGGATTTATAAATGATATAAAGTCCATAGAGGTCCAGAGGAATAAAAATTAAACTGTGGGACTTCCCCGGTGGCACAGTGGATAAGAATCTGCCTGCCAATGCAGGGGACACTGGTTTGATCCCTGGTCTGGGAAGATCCCACATGCCGTGGAGCAACTAAGCCTGTGCACCACAACTACTGAAGCCCGTGCGCCTAGAGCCCATGAGCCACAACTACTGAGCCCACATGCCACAACTACTGAAGCCCATGTGCCTAGAGCCCGTGCTCTGCAACAAGAGAAGCCACCGCAATGAGAAGCCTGCACACTGCAACAAAGACCCAACGCAGCCAAAAATAAATAAAATTAAAAAAAAAAAAAGAAATTAAACTGAAATTTATGCTGGGTATTAGGGTCTGTGATGGCCAAAATTGATAGCATCTCCCTTCCCTACTCAGGTTATGAAACAAAATTTCTCTTTTTTTTTTTAGTAATAGAGGCGAGATCAGAAGACGTGGCTTCAGGGCCATTAAGGAAGAGGGTTTTCTAATCCTGAGCTCCAGAATTCTTTAGATTTAACCACTTAGTCAAGGCAAAATAAGATTGTGAAAGCTTCCCTGGAGAAGAACCATTTCCCCCATAAGTAGCAGCAAAACTAACGCGCACTGCAGGCATCTTGCTCCCTAGAGGAATATGGATGGAAGAGAACAAACTTGTCAAAATGGTTCCAAAAAGAAACATTGCTCTGGGTAACTCAGGCAGAAACAGACTGATAAAGGGACAGAGAGAGGCAAAAAGGGCATCAAAATCCCTTCTCTAGGAAACAAGGAGGAGGGAAAATGTGTTCCCTCTAATATTAGACTTCTAGGCCTAATGAATGATGAGAGAAATGATCCCTGAAATAGAACAAGAAGGCGTCAGTTACGGCATGTTAAACAATTAAATGTCTGATCGTATGTATAGTTAAAGGAAGGAAGGGTCATCAAGTGAACGCTGTTTAAAAATGTATGATGAGGTAAGGTTTCAGCGTTATGGGAATGGGAAAGCTTTACTGAGAATTTTTAGGAATAAATAGACAAAAACACAAACTTTAATGTCAATGACCACAAAGAAGAAAAGCATGATAAACCCTTTTCTTATTTAATTGTATCCAAAAAGTAATCCATAGTGCTTATGTTAATCATTCAGCTTTAGAGATTAAAATTGTGACCTGATTGTGAAGAGCTCTCAACCAGACACACACACACACACACACACACACGTGATTTGACCAAAGGAGCTGGAGAATGCCACTGCACTCTAGTCCATTACTAAATAACATGTCACATGTCATTCATATTGGTTATTATTTCCACTACTCCTTGCCTCATACATTTTCATTTTTTCCTAAGCGTTTGGGATCTGCTTCTTAAACTTCAAAACGTGTTTTGTTGTTGTTTACAAATCGAAACATTACAGAATTCCAGAAATCTGATCTTTGAAAAGGTGGAGATTTTACTGACTTAACTCTGTACCCCATAAGGTAATCACTAACTATGATCCTTAATACTGAATCTGGAGATTCTGGAAGATTATTAAGCTTCAAATATGTAGTTGGCTGCTAGCAACAGTATTTGAATGGTTGATTGCAGAAGTTAAATGAAAAGAAAAAGACAGCAACCACTTAACGACAGAATTCTGGAGCTGTGTACAGCTGTCTCCACGAGCACCATTTTCTGCCTTTCTAGCTGTGCTGCCTACGCAAATTCCATGACTTCCTTGAGTTTCTATTTACACAATTTTGAAATGCATATATATACATATATATGTGTATATAGGTACATTTATACATATATATGTGTATAAATGAATATATATATAAAACATATGAGACTCATCACGGGCTGGACCCACCTTACACCTCACCTCTTCAGCAGAACTCCCTCTCCAGTGTACAGTTTAATAGAAATATTTTTAATCTTGAGAATTTCCAAATAATGACATAAGAAGTTATAAGTGATGCCTGATTTCATTACTCTCTTTTGTACTATCCACCCATTAATTTCATAAAAATAAGATGAAATAATGCTGAATTGAAGTATCAGTTGGCTTAAACAAATTTTATTAAATACATTTAATGATTAAATAAATGATTTTTTCACTCTATTTTGAACTTTGGAATTTATGTATGTATTAATACATAATGCATTTATTAATTTAAAGTATAAAATCTAAAAAAACTATATAAAGAAGGTAATTCATAACTATGTCACCAGATTACACATCTATTATCATATCATAATCAATCAATAAATTTGTACTTGTATTAATTGTAAGGCAAATACACTTCCTGGATGTCTGCCTTAAAGACGCTTATACCCATGGTGTTAGAAATATTAGCTAGAGTATGTGAGTTCTTTGTTGCTCATTTCTTGATGTCAGTAGTTCTCAAAGTGTGGTGCCCAGATCAGTAGCATCAGCTTCGCCTGGAAATTTGGAAGTGCAAAATCGGGTCCCACCCCAGACCTACTGAGTCCTGAGATAGAAACTCTGGGGGTTGGGACTCAGAAATCTGTGTTCTAACAAGTTCCCTAGGTGACTCAGATGCATGCTCAAGTTTGAGAACCACAGCTCTATGTGATTCTATGCTGTGAATTCTAAAATTCCCTCCCTGAATAAGAGAAGCTGAAATTGCATCACAAAAACCCAGGTAATGCATCCCATAATTACGTGGCACTAGTAAATTAGAGTGTCATATTGAATGTCTCTTTTAGGTAAATAAATGTTTTGATGGGAATTTTGCCCCTTTTTTGGTCTGGTGAAGATAATCTTGGAATCCAAGTGTATATGTAATGCAGAATGAAAGGGTACCTACACAATTTACTGTTTACTTTAGAGCAAGGGTAAGAGGCATAGTCATACCTGTTGGAACCTACTGAATATAATTTTTACATATTGTTCTTTCAATAAAGATGACTTTAATTGCCCAAAGATAAATTACCTCACCAGTACTTTTCAGATGAATATTTTCAGGATTATCTTGCCTTGGAGCCTGAGGGCAGCCAAATGAGCAAGGATGGGATGTGATAGAAAAGCAGCTTTAAACTCTTTCTGAAGCTTGTTGTCTTAGAATAACCACCAGATAGTCCTCCTGGTGTAGACTAAAGAACACCTAGGTTGTCAGGTCCACAAATTTTCTGCCAATTTACATGGTTCCCTGAGAACTGACTCAGCACACTTTGTAGAACTAATCTAATGTTTTTATAGGGTTGTGTACTGTTGCTCTCTCCTCCTCCCCCTCCTCCTCCTCCTCCTCCTCCATCTCTTCCAACTTATCCTTTTTCTTCTTCTTTTCTTAACGGCTATATATAGTATTATGCAATGTATATCTTAGTCAATCAATTACTATTGTTTCCATTATCTGGGATATTATGAACATTGCTTTGTTAAACACCCTTATACTTAGATTTGTGTTTGATGATTTTCCCCCTCAAGATATATTATTTCAATAGCATATCTGTGCCAAAAAGCGTACATATTTTTAGAGCTTTCAATACATATTGTTATATTACTCCCTAGACACCTGTTACTAATTACCAATTCAATTTTTAGGATATACCTTTTATTTAAATGCATGTTAACACTAGGCAGTAGTACTATTTTTCTTCTTTGTCAATCTAATTACTGTTTATTTTAATAAAATTTCCTTTGATTACTAATGAGGTTAGGCATTTAAAAAATTTTTCCAGCCAATTATATTTCCTCTTTTGTTATTTATTTCATTTGTCAATCCTTCTATTGGATATTCATCTATCTTATTGATTTTTAGGAGCTCTTTGTATATTAATGACATCAATCCATTAATGATATTAATGATACACTGGAAATGCTTCTCCAAGGTATTTTTTTCTTTTAAATTATTTCATTTTTTACTTTTTCCTCAGCTTTACTGAGATATAATTAACATTGTGTAGGTTTAACTTGTACAAGGAACTTGATACATTTATATATTGCAAAGTGATTGCCACCATAGTTTTAGCTACCTCCTCCATCCCATCACATATCCAAGTTATTCTTTGTCTTAACTTTATTTACTGTATTTTCCATGTTTACATAGAAAATATATTAATTTTCCCTATGTATCTACCTATGTGACAAGCTTAAATAAATGTTTTCCATCCCCAAATTATTTAACCATATGTATTTTCTTTCAGTACTTTTCTTTTTTCATTTAAATGTATAATACATCTGGAATTTCTTTTGAGGTAAGTATATGTTAGGAGTCTATCTTTTCTTCTAAGGAACTCCCTATCCCAAGATAATATAAGTAGGAAAACTTTTTGACTGTCAGAGGAGAACTTCTCAATACTACAGTCTATTTGAAAATTTCAGAAAGAATCTGTCATCTATTCTTTCTCTACAGACCATTTCACAGCATTTTATCATTGTGCTTCTTCACTGAATTGACTGAAAATTGACTGGTTAGTGTGAGATAGAAGAGCAAATGTTTAACTAATTCTGACTTTTCTTCAAGTTAACCAGTTCCTTCTCATATTTTTATCTCAATTTAAGAAAACTGCAGTGATTTTTTCTTCTGATGATGATCCCAGTAAAGTTATTTGTTTCAAAGCATATTTTGGAAATTTGCAGTTCAAAACACAAATCCCTTGGTCCCTCTCTATTACTCTTTGTTGTAAGGTGATACAGTGTAAAGTCCCTTACAAGGGTCAATTGCTAATTTTCCTTAGTATGTGTCTCCTTTCAGAGAAAACTAAACCATGTCTTTCTCTCCGTGGAGGTCTGAGACAAAAATAGCATGTCCATGCCTCATCAATTCGCATATTCCATTCAGCTTTCAAAGTAGTGTTGAGATGATCTTTTCTTACCAGAGTTGGGCATTCCTCAGGGTGCTCTTCTGTAATCAGAGAGCAGTATGCTGACTACACTACAGAGACTCTGGCCTGGTGGACTCTGAAGAGAGTCCAGAATTGCCCGAGACCCAGTTCTTATTCTTACTATGCCATTTCATTAACTTTCAATTCTTACTAAACCCCTTAATCTTTCAGTATTTCATGTTTTGCGTCTGCAGCAAATGATAATAACGCTGATGTATTCTACCAGGAGATTGTTAGGATTAACTAATTAATGGTCACAAAGAACCTTTTAAATAGAAAGTGCCAAATGCCTTCCCTGGTATGAAGCAAAATCATTTTGCTTGCTTTTTCATCTGTCCTTTGTTGTTAAGCTGTCTTCTATCATCTACTTTCAGAGTGCTTAGGCCCATCTACTTTTCAATTCAATTCCTTCCAAAAGACTTTTAAATAAAATCAAACTACTTTAGTTCCCAATTATGGGTAAGGAAATGATCCTACTTTTATAGCTCAGTGCCTGGGGGACACAAGTCATAAGGTGCTTCTAATTCACCAGAATCAGAATGCTTTAAACATTCACTGGAATGTTTAAAAAGTCCAAAACAAAAAGACCAATATAGCATAAGGAAAGTTCAAGAGATCAGAATTCAAATTACCAGAAACCTGTTACCTGGAAAACATTTTCCTGACAATTCACCTTTCATGAAATAAAGAAATCATACATTTGATTTTTAAAAATATACACACAGAGGTCCCCAATAGACATTTTTTCCAAAGAAGATATACAGATGGCTGACAGACACATGAAAAGATGCTCAACATCACGAATCATCAGGGAACTGCAAATCAAAACTACAATGAGATATTACCTCAAACCTGTCAGAATGGCTAGTATCAAAAAGACAACAAATAACAAGTGTTGGTGAGGATGTGGAGAAAAGGGAACCCTCATGCACTGTTGAGGGGAATGTAAATTGGTGGAGCCACTATGGAAAACAGTATGGAGGTTCCTCAAAAAATTAAACTAGAACTACCCTACGATCTAGCAATTCCACTTCTGGGTATTTTTCAGAAGACAACAAAACATTAATTTGAAGAGATATATACACCCCTATGTTCACTGCAGCATTATTTACAATAGCCAAGATATGGAAGCAACCAAAGTGTCCATTGGTAGAGGAGTGTATAAATAAATCATACAAATACTGTATGATTTCATTTATATGTGGAATATAAAAAAAAAACAAATGAATAAATATAACAAAACAACAACAGAGTCAAAGACACAGAGAACAAACAGGTAGTTTCCAGTGGAGGGTGAGGTGGATGAGTGAAATAAGTGAGGTAGATTAAGAGGTACAAACTCTCAGTTACAAAATAAATGAGTTAAGGGGATGAAATATACAGCATGGGGAATATAATCAAAAATACTGTAATATCTTTGCATGGTGACAGATGGTAACTGACATCATGGCGACCATTTTGTAATGTATAGAAATGTTGAATGACTATGTTGTACACCAGGAACTATCATAGTATTGTAGGTCAATTATACTTCAAGCAAACAAGCTCACAGAGAGATCAGATCTGTGGTTTCTAGAGGTGGGGGTGGGGGGAGGGGGAGTTGGATGAAGGTGAGCAAAAGGCACAAACTTCCCTTTATAACATAGTAAGTACTAGGGATGTAATGTACAACATGACTGATACAATTAACACTGCTGTATATTATATGTGAAAGTGAAGAGTGTAAATCTTGAGTTCTCATCATACCGAAAAATATTTATTTTTACAAAATAATTTTGTATCTATATGAGATGATTGATGTTCGCTAAACTTATTGTGATAATCATTTCATGATGTATGTAAGTCCAATCATGCCGCACACCTTAAGTGTGTACAGTGCTGTATATAAATTATATCTCAATAAGAGTGGGAGAAAAAAATTAATTAAAAAATAAATATGCACACAAATTCATGGATATGTCACACTCTACTCAACCTTCTATAGAGATGCATCTTTAGACTAGATGACTGCATAATTTATCATCAAAACCAGTATTGATTCAACCAGAAGATCAGGATTAGATCAGAGCCATCCTAGACTAAACAGTACATATGGTCACCCTGTCCATACATCTACTGAATGATAATCATTAGCATTCAGTTTGATGTTGCTGGTTGATTCAGGCAAGATTTTCAGTTTCTCTGTTATTAGCAGAAATAGAAACACAAAAAAGTTTCTGTTTAAGCCTGTGTTAATTAATTAATTAGAAATTTCTATTTACTAATCATTCTAGAAACATTGAGTCCTCGTAATTCACACAGGCACCAGGACAGTAATTAAATAAAGCAATTGTCTGTTTTCAGAGTATCAGTTCTATGCCTTCTGTTTTGGGGTAGCCCCATCTTATGCATGGCCCATTCTAGATTCCTGCCCTCCGGGGATGTGATGGAAGGGAACTGGTCTGGTAGGGCACCTAGGAAAGCCTCCGAGTTTTTTGACCTTGTCCAGGACTGCACTGTCTTAGCAAAGAATCACTTCCCGGAGAAGGAGTCATGCTAGCCAGTAGTTGCTCCCCGGCAGATGCTCTGGCTCTAAACAATCACAGCCCTGAGCTCAAGAGCAAAGAAATAAGCCTTTTCTTCTGATTTTAGTGTGGGTAAAAATCACTAATTTGTTTTCCTAAAGTAGAGATTACTGAGCCCCACCCTCAGAGATACTAATGCAACTGGCTTTGCAAGAGACCCAGGATTTGCATGTCTCTAAACATCCTCGGTTATTCTGAAGGAAGTGGCCAGAACCTCTTTTCTAAGAAAATTGTTTCCAAACTTTAAACACCAAAGTTTGCACCAGCCTAAACATGGTCCATAATTATGGTTTTACCTGTATTTACAATGAAGCAATTTGGACAATGAGGACTGCAACTTGAGAGGCTAAACATATCTAATATCTTCTATAAAATAAGAAAGAACTAGTAAGAGAACCTATTTTCTTATGAAGAAATCTTTTTAAAGATTAAATCATTTAAAACTGGAAGCTTAATTTAAGAACGCTTTCCTCAAAAACTGTACCTCTTAAAATGCCTCAAGTTGTTCTAAAGCAAGTGGCCAATGTTTCTCACACACACTGAGAACTACTGTCCTTAAAAGCTGAAGACCAATCTAGTTGACCATAACAGAGCTTTATATTTCATGACAATGGTTTTGTAATTTGTAAAATGAATCCTACACATTTAGGGTATTATTATTTTTTTATCCTACAAACCATAAGCAAACATCTTGGAATGTCTTACAATTTAATAGGGAAAAGGGACCAAGTGCACAAAACACTTAGGGTCATGCAAATTAAATTTTATGACCTTGATTATTTAAAAAGAGTTTGAATCTCTATTTGTGCTTCTGAACTTATTCCATCTTCCCCATAAGATTATAAAACATTCTAAAATATGAGTTGCTATTATATTGGCTAATCATAATAATGACAATGGTCAACAGTTTTATGCTAGGTATGTGCTAAGTGATATACACACAAAGTCATTCAGTAAGAGTTTATTCGTTTTTATTAATTAGTCCTACAACTATTTGTTTGCCTACTATGAAAAGGGGCATACTTTGCAAGATGCTGGTGATCGTGATGAACATGGTAGATGATAATAGAGTTCTAACTTCAAACCTCAATATGGACATTTACAAGACAACTTACTAAGAGTTGTAAATTGATCAAGTTAGATGTGTTGACATTGATTGGAAGAAAACATGCCATAACTCAATGCCTTTTATCATAGGTTCATTTTTCTAGCTGAGTCCTCAAAAATACAGTTAAAACAAGAGGAGAGACATGTGGTAAATGCTTTGACAGATGAGGAATAACATTTCAAGATTTTTTTTCTTTTCTTGGAAAGAGAAAAATCTAAAGCTCCCTTTATGTTCAATTATTGAATTCTCCAAAGACCCAGTATGAAAGCCATTACAAATTCTTGCAGTAAGCCAACAATAAAAGTATATTTTAGAACACTCAAAAAATACAAACAAGAAAATAGCTGCAAAGATGAATAGCTACTATCTCTAACTTTCACAATCCCTGAGCTAAATTTTGCTTAATTAAAATTAAACAACCATGGCCATAGAAAAGTTTCATGAGGGGCTTCCCTGGTGGCGCAGTGGTTGAGAGTCTGCCTGCCAATGCAGGGGACGCGGGCTCGAGCCCTGGTCTGGGAAGATCCCACATGACACAGAGCAAGTGGGCCCGTGAGCCACAACTGCTGAGCCTGCGCGTCTGGAGCCTGTGCTCCGCAACAAGAGAGGCCGCGATGGTGAGAGACCCGCGCATCGCGATGAAGAGTGGCCCCCGCTTGCCACAACTAGAGAAAGCCCTTGCACAGAAACGAAGACCCAACACAACTAAAATAAATAAATAAATAAATAATTAAAAAAAAAAAAAAAAAAAGTTTCATGATAAAACCTCAATTCAAGTGGATTGTTGACTATTTACCAGTTATGAGCTATCATAACTTAGTTACTGAACTAATCCTCACTTACTGAATCTATAATATGAATAAAAATACTATTGATTTCACAGGGTTGTTCTGAGTAGTTTAGAGGTAATGTTTTTAAAGTATTTAGCACTGTTGAGTGGAACATAGTGTTTACCTAAAACAAATAGACTGCCAAGTTATTTATCTGGCAAAACTGGGTTTATTTAGAATCAACAAAAAATTGCAGTTCAGGGTCTGCAACAATGGCGAGCTATGTGCAAGTCTCTGGTAACAAGAAGAGGACTCTTTCATAGAGAAGAAAAGGAAGCTGGGAGGGCTATGTTAAACTAAGGATCCTTTGGAGGAATTGAGAGTTTGAAGTACGGTGGCTTCTCATTGGCTGAGTTGTGACAGTCTCTCATTGGCTGAGCTCCTGCCAGGTAAGAAGAGGAAGTCTTTCTTCTTCCTGTTGGCCTCTGCTATTGCCAGAAGGCATGAAATCTACCCCTCCTGGCCTCCCAAACCTATTTAAATTGAGTTTTCTGCTTATTAATTTTTATAATAGTAAATGCTCAAGAAAATTAGCTATTGTTTTACTCTAAGTCAAATCATTTAATTAATTATTTCTCAATTCTATTTTCTGTAGTATCAGTACAACAATGTACTGTATAATACAAGGGGTCCTAATGATTTCATGGATATTTAGACCTCATAAGATGTCTGCTGTCTTTAGAATTTAAGTAAAAAAGTTATAACTAAGCCATTTTTCAAACTATAAGCAAAGGACCACAGAACTTGTTCCTTAAAAATCTCAGCTCTAACTGTGCCTGTTACCATAGGTCTGAAGACATAGCTCACTTTTTTAATACTGATCTGAGTTTGCATATTCAGCAATCCTTTCCTCAGATTCTGTACTTTACCAGAGTATAATTGAGAGGCTTTCAATTACTGAGAAAAGCACTGATGAATTGTTAACCATTCCCTTGTGGGATAATGTCTCTGACTCAATACAAATACAAATCATGTTCGAGAACAAGCTTGACAACTGTTTCTGAGTTTCATTATGCAGAACTTTTTACATTCCCCTCTCACCGACCCCACCCACTCACCATTGTATTTTTTCCTTTATTACCTTGTCATTTTATTACATACTGTAAGACCTCTCAAAAGTTCTTTGGGGAACTCAAGGAAAATATTAAGTGTTTATAGTAGATTAGATGGTGCTTTTCAAAGGCACAAATTTTGGTGTGTGGGAAATTTAGGTTGTAGGACTGATGTTAAAGCTTTACCTGTTCCTTGAGGCAACTCCCAAATGCCACTCTCCTCACCTGAGCTCACCAAAGCAGCCCCTCACTCTTGGCTGTGTCCTCAGGTCTATCTTGACATAGGTCAAGCACACTGATTGCCCTCCAGTACAGCCTGTAGAAACTGTAGCCAGGGACTACACAAGCACTCACCTTGGCTTTTCCATCATGTAACTGCTTGATTCTTCCTCATTGTTTGGCCACATATATACTGAAATGTCAACATTTGTTTTTCTATTTCCTACCAAAATCTCTTAAAGAAGGGATTATATTTAGTCACCCTCTATTTAGGTAAAAATATTTACTAATGATAATGCTTCATCATTTGCCATTATTGGAATAACCAGAACACAGATTGCAAAGCTTTCAGTTTTATCCTCAATGATTGGGTTGAAGAGGAAAAGCATTGATTCTCTTAATAAACAGGCAGAGGAGTAAATGGGGGTGGTTACAAGTTCTTCCTTTGTTTTTATCTTTTGTAAGCACATACAAACTCAAACTTCCATCTTTTCTGCTTTATTCCAATGACAAGGCAGTCATACTCTTAGAATGGGCAAGTAGAGTGCAAAAAGTATGTTTTGATTTTTGTGATAGCTGTCATTCTCAGTACATTTGAATCCACACAGTTGAATTCAAATTGTGAATGTGTGTGTGTGTCTGTGTGTGTATGTGTGTGTCTGTTACAGCTATATTTCTGTAAGTAGGGGTAGCTCTTATTTGGTTCAGCACAGAGTGATTTTCCTGGAGGACGTTTTTAAAAGGAAATTGTCTACGTGAAGAAATGATGTAGTTATAATCCTAAGAGTTAACCTTTTCAAATATGTATAAGTGGCATACATTTCCTTGTTTTGCTGTTTTATTTTCAATCCAAGATTTTTAGAGCATTTTTTGCTCACATCTCTCTCCCCGCTCCTCAAATCTCCTGCATGATGCAAGATTGAAGTTAGAGGTCAGACAAATAAAATTAGATGGAATACTTGGGGAAACTCCCTCCCTTCTTTCCTCCGTCTGTCCCTCCCTCCCTCCCTCCTTACCTTCCTTCCATCTTTGCTTCCATGCTTTGTTTTCTCTTTGGGGCATTTTAAAGCTATTTTAGATTGTAATTTATACCATCCCCAGGTCAAGTTAAAAAGCCCTAGCCAATCTGCAGACAGGTTACCCCAGGCTCTTATTACCATTCTGTGCAAATTTCTGTTTCTCTTTAAGATTGTTCTACTGACATCTAAGGATATACAATGGAAACTTTACCACTGGTAAAGATTTTGTCCCTTGATTTGCCTTTTCAAACTATTTTCCCTTGATTTACCTTTTCAAAGTCGATTTAATGTTTTGAAATAGTACCCAGTATTGGTGAGCCTAAGTTGAAAAATGGTGTTCTCAGAAAGAAATGATTAAACTGTATACCGTAAAGGGAAGCAATTTGGCAATAATATCAAAAGCATTAAAGATATATATATATATAAAAATTGTGATCGAGTAACTACATGTTTAGCAACCCATGCTAATAAAATAATCAAGCATATACACAAATTTTTTCAAGTTGCTATTCATGTTAGAATATGAGAAATTTCTTGAGTATCCAATGATTAGACAATTAATCAATAAATTAATCATAATTAGAATATTATGGTAGCATTAAAATCATGTTTGCTTTTAAGGGAAAAGTACGTTTTGTGTGTGTATTTCAGAAGGATATTTTAAATATATTAAATAATACTAATATACTAATAATACTAAATGAGAAAAGAAGGTTTTAAAAGTGCAAATCATTTATGATTATAATTCTGAAACCATATATATATATATACGGTTTCTCTCATATATATTAGAATACAGCAAAATTTTAATGTTCTATTCAATTACCTCTGAATGGTGATATCATTAGCTTTTTCTGTATTGCATACACTGAGCATGTATAACTGGAAAAAAAGAGATATTAATCTGGAAAAAAGCTCATTTTAAAGATATCAAATGATTTCTCATCCATTCTACCGTTCACAATACACTAGTTCTTATTGCTATTAATTTTGTCACTATCTCCTAAATATATCTTCTCTACACTACACACATTTAAGATTCCCAAATGCTTCCATTAAATGTTTTACATTATCCTTGATTAATAAAACCAACTGCTGCAAAATATAAAATATTTACAAAGCTTGATTCAGTGAAAATGTAACCTCATTTTATTGCCAGGAGGAGTATAAGTTAATGGAGAATGTGATTCAAAGAAATTGAAAACCTTAAATGCATGTGAACCTTATTTAACAAGATATTAGCAGTAATAGTATTCAAGGAATCACGAAAATTAGTGAGATCTTATTATCAGCCTGTCTGTTTGTACTACAGCTCTCTGCTGGAAAGATCCACAGGAATCTTCTAATGCCATGGTCTATAAATTGTCTCATGAAGAGCAGTTTATTTATTTAATGAAATTTAACCCCGATCACTCTTTTCTGAATGTTGTCAACCTACTGTGTGGAAGTGCATCATATCAACCTAATTTCAGAAGGTTCTCTTTTGTGAAAAACACTAAGTTTAATGTTCCAAATATATTTTAGTTTCAAGTAATTATCACCATTATCATATATTACAACCTTAGGTAAGTGTTAATGACATATTGGCACGCTGTTATTACTTTCAAAATATAATAAATGTTTCAGTTATTTTCTCAAATATCGAATCAAAAATCAAGACTAGCCTTTGTAAAAATTAAGAAACAGAAACCTGAATTAACTAGAGTTGTGAGACCAGAAGGGAGAGCTCCCACTCCCTTCCATGAGGGCAGAGACCAACAGGAAGAAGAAAGATTTCCCCTTCCTCCCGGCAAACACTCAGCCAATGAAAGCCATGGACGCTTTGTTTACTGTAGCCCTCCCAAGTTCCTTTTTTCTCTCCACAAAAGCTTTCTCCTTCCCTTGCCAGATGAGGACTTGCAGGCAGCTGGCCTTGGTTGCAGACACCGAATTGTAATTTGCTGCTGATCCCAAATAAGCCCATCTTTGCTGGACACATACTGGCAGCCTATTTGTTTCAGATCAACACCTTCTTAAAAAGTGACATTTAAACTGGGTCCTCATGGAGTCCCAAGTAAGCAAATGAGCTTGGGCAGAGGGGGGAAAAAAGCCAGGAGGAAAAGGATCCAGAATATGCAAATGTCTAGGGCAAAAGAGAAAAGTTATTAAAAATTGCTCAGTAGAGCTGAAACAGTGAAAAGAGATTTATTTAATTCAATAAATGTTTATGAATCATCTACTCAGGGTTATGCATGTGATTGGTACTGGGGATTTGTTGATGAACTGGAGAAGGAGGGAGGCTGGGAACGGAGATTAAAAAACGTTATACATACAAATATAAACGTGCTGTTACCAGGGAGGACACCTCTAGCTAATCTGGAAGGCCTAACCCAGACTGGAAAGAAAGGGAAGACTTCCAGAGGAAGTGACATTGAGCTGGACCTGGAGGATAAAACGATCGCAGCCAGCTTGGCAGCGTCAGAGCAGGGGGCCAAGCATACATCAGGACGTGGAGAACATGAGGCAGGCGACTTTAGCAGGGTCACGGAATATGACAAAGTTCACTATAGCTTAGTGTGGAGAGCCTGGGGGAGTGGGGACGCGGTGATGGACAGGAAGTGGGCGGGGCTAAACATGCAGGGCATTGCGGGTCCAGGACTGTGGTCTTTATTGTAAGAGCTGTGGAAGGACTTGACCTCCCAAAACAGAGGACTAACAAAATCAGAGGTGCGTTTTTAAAAGGTCAGTTTCAGAGGCACTGTACAAAACACGTGAGGGTGAATGAAGGGAGACTGCTTAGGCAGCTAATACAGAACTTCAGAAAATAGGTAAGGGCGATTTGGGTGGCAGTCGTAGTAACAGGAATGAAAGGAAGTGGACTAAAGCATTTTGCTCCAGACCTCCTCTCCTAATGACTGAGGCTCTAGATAAGCAACGAGCCTGCCCTCTATGAGGTATAAACCACATAGCTCCTCCAGGCTGAGAGGCAGGGCGTCACTCCCTGAGGGTGACTGCCCTTTGTTTTCTAAACGGACACGGAGCCACGCATCATTATGCCATTTTTAAAGGTCATTTAATAATATATATTTCAATATTACAAAGTTTAAATGGGATAAATTGAATGCGCTTTGGAAACTATGATCATTTTATTCTAAAACCCTAAACAGATACCCACCCATCTATATTTATTCATTAAACACTTCCTTTAGGCTTGACATTGTGCTGGGCATCATGGAAAAACCAGAAGAAATTTATGAATGTATTGGTGTGTGATTTAAAGAAGTGCTTAAAAGTGAATAGAATTAGGGAACATTGAAAAGAGTGAGGTGGACCCAGACCTTCTGCTCTAAATATAGATCATGTTTCTCTGTTTTAAATCTGTGAGAAGTGTGCTGAGTTAACCTTGAAATACAATTCATCTTCTCTTGATTTGTTATTTAGAAGTGTTGATTACCCTAGGGGGAGAATTATCTTGTGAGTGAACTTGGGAAGTGTCTGGTGGAGATTTTCCCAGCAGTTGGAACCCAGATGATTACTGTATCTGCCCAATGTCATGGCCAGACCATCACTGTTTATGTTTCATTATAATCCAATTAGGTAAGCACAGCCTTAAAGGTTTATAGATAACAGAGGTTCCAAACGTTTTAATTTCTCTTTTATTCTTCTTCTTGTGATGGAACATTCTGCTCAAAGGAAAAAACAGATTCTGTTACTGGTGAAATCATTTTGTTCTCATCGAAACTGTCTCTGGGCCTCTTCTTATTTCTGCCTGTCTTCCTGATCTAAACCAGGTTGTTATTGAGAGCACTTTCATTTGCACTTTGTGAAAACACCGTTTGTATCATCATTTATTCTATTGCTCTGCAGTTAGGTCTATGTTCCGATGAACATAAAGATCGAATGAAATTTCATGAAGCATACACATCTCGGGGAGAAAACAAAAGTAAAATTTTCGCTCCTCAGTTTATGGAATGTTAGACAATTTGTGAATACAGTTGATTTTACTCATCTTTCTTTGGCTTAAATTTTACTTCAGAAGTATTAAAATATATAGTTCAGTAATGGTAGAAAAGATATGAGCATATATTTTTGCAATCATAAAATTTTTTTATATGCAAGGAAGATATCAGAAGATATGGATTTTAGTTCTAATTCTTGGAAAAGTCCCAAACATCTCAAAATATCAATTTTCTTATCTTTGCAATAGGAATAATAATGTCCATAGAATAAGGTGGTTCTGAGGATAAAATATGATAGCTTCTGGGAAGAGAGTGCAAGTATAAAGCACCACATAAATTTGACATTGACCAGCAGCTCTTGCCTAGATGTCCAAGTTTAAAGATTTTAAAACATGATGCCAACTGAAAAGTATTATTAAATAAAATTCATGCTTCACTTATTCCTAAGTTTCACATTTGAAATCTTAAAAACTAATCCATTAATTTCATGAGATAATGAATTTAATAATTTATTTGATTTTGAAGTCAATTGTACTTTAATCTACTTTTAAACATTTTTATTTTTCGAAATTGAAATTTTTCTCTGAACTTGAGTAGATTACAATATGCCAATTTACACATTCATTCACTTACTCATCCAATAAACATTTATTGAACAACTAATGTATAACCTAGACACTATAATAAGTGCTGGGAATAAAAAACAAAAAGATGTTCTGTTTTTAAAAAAGGAATTCCCAATATAGTAAATTAGGAAATGTAATATACAATAATACACGTTAGTACACAAAACATGTAAAGCAGCAATTGTGAATCACAGTACTAGGTGTTATTTTAAAACTGTTTAAAAGGTACAGTGAGTAAACAAAGGCAAAAAGAAGATTCTTTATGTGAGAGAAGGATTATAGAAGATGTCACAGAGGTTTCCTTTGAACTGAGTGTTACAAGCTGAACTGTGCCCTCCCAAAATTCACATGTTGAAGTACCAACCCCCAGTACCTCAGAATGTGACCTTCTTTGAAGATAGGTTATTTGCAGAAGTAATTAAGTTAAAATGGGGTTATTAGGCTGGGCCCTAATCCTTTTACAAAGGGAAATTTGAACACAGACATGCATACAGGGAGAAGGCCATGTGAAGATGAAGGCAGAAATCTGAGTTCTACAAGTCAAGGACCACCAAAGATTGCCAGAAAACAACCAGAGGCTAAGGCAGAAGCATGGAACAGATTCTCCCTCATAGTCCTCAGAAGTAATGCTAACACCCTGATCTTGAACTTCTAGTCTTCAGAAACGTGAGAAATAAATTTCTGTTGTTTAAGCCACTCAATGTGTAGTACTTTGTGATGGCAGCCCAAGCAAACTAATACGGTATCTTTAAAAAAAATGAATAAGAATTCATCAGTATGACAAAGGAAAGAAGCATAGGGAGGGTGTTCAAGATTGAGGACAGAGTTCGCACAAAGACAAGGTGATATGAAGAAGCAGGGTTCAAAGGTCAAACTGCAAGAAGTTCAGTTTGTCAGAACATGGGATGTGAGGGAAATCCCAGCAGGAGAAAACCTTAGAAAGGTGGTCAGGAGTCACCCTATAAAAGCCCTGAGGCCATGCTACGGGGTTTGGATTTTATTTTAAAAGCAATTGGAGACCACTGAAAGCTTTTACACAGAGGGAACATATGATGAAGTGCATGTTTTATAAAGACCTCTTACTTTTTTTTAGTTCTTTGCAGGATGGTTAGAAGGGATGAAACTAGAGATCCAGTGGTCAGCCAGGAATTTACTGTGATAGTAACATGAGAAATGAAGGTTATTCGATAAAGGCTATATAGAGTGGGATAAATGGGTAGATTTGGGAGATAGTAAAAAGTGGTAAAAATTCAGTGAGCAGCCAGTTAGCTGAGAGACAGAGAGAGAGAGTAGACTGTGATTTGAGCAGTAGGTATGGAGAAGGGATGGATGAGACTATTTCCAAAGAAGAGCTGAAAGGGACCTTGACAAAATTATGACTTGCCCTTGACTACTGATCTGGTTATTTGGGGCCTATTTGGGAGAGCATTTTAATGTATTGTGATTCTGGAAGCCCTGGATGGACACTTATTCAAGTGCCACCAATTATATACCAGCAATTCCAATAAACCATTACATTTTTATTATATTTTATTGTACATATCACAGATGCCTATTCACTTTGA
Organism: Balaenoptera borealis; assembly: GCF_965194805.1. NCBI lineage: Eukaryota > Metazoa > Chordata > Mammalia > Artiodactyla > Balaenopteridae > Balaenoptera > Balaenoptera borealis. Next base: position 49,773,743 of record NC_138877.1, read on the forward strand.
TGGCAAACAAATGTTTCTGCATAAAAAATAATTTTATAAACTTTCTGCTTTTAGTGGAGAGGATAAAAATTCCTCTGGTAGCTAAATTGCAAAAAGTTTTGCTCTAAAACATAAATGTTCGTTTTTTGTAGTAAAAGAAAGGGAATGCAAATCTTCTATTCACACTAATGGAAAGCAACTTTAGCCTAAACTGCTCAAGCAACTTATTTTTTCTTAAGTTTCAAAATGCGTCACTTGAAAGTTAAAAAGAAAAGAGGGGCCATAGCACTATTTTAGAAAGAAGTTAAGAACTTTCCTATTGCAGAAAATTACAAGGTATCCTAAGGGTACTTTGGATGTTTTTCTCTTTGCTACTAGTTACAGTAGCTTGACAAAGCCAGCCTCTTCTTTTTCCATTAAAATCAATTAGCCCCTACAGTTTGCATTTCCATGAAGTGATTTGCCAGGCTCTAGTTATTTCGCAGAGGATCTGTGAAATAACTAAATGAATTCCTCCCTTTACTTCTTTCTGTTGTAAAAAGTCCTTCTCTAAAGCATTCCATGATACTTCCCTAAGCCCCCTGCCCAGTATTTTTTTTTTTTAAACATCTTTATTGAAGTATAATTGCTTCACAGTGGTGTGTTAGTTTCTGCTTTATAACAAAGTGAATCAGCTACACATATACACACGTTCCCATATCTCCTCCCTCCCGCATCTCCCTCCCTCCCACCCTCCCCATCCCACCCCACCAGGCGGTCACAAAGCACCGAGCTGATCTCCCTGTGCTATGCGGCTGCTTCCCACTAGCTATCTATTTTACATTTGGTAGTGTATATATGTCCATGACACTCTCTCACCCTGTCACATCTCACCCCTCCCCCTCCCCATATCCTCAAGTCCATTCTCTAGTAGGTCTGTGTCTTTATTCCCATCTTGCCACTAGGTTCTTCATGACATTTTTTTTTTTTTTCCTTAGATTCCATATATATGTGTTAGCATACTGTATTTGTCCAGTATTAACCAGTGCTCTGTCCTTGCCTAGCCTGGTGAATGAAAAATGTTTCCTGCCATATCAGTAAACAAAGGGCGTTGCAGCCATCAAGCCACTACAACCACGAGCAATGGTGAGCCCTGAGGGAACTCAGGTTGGAGACAAAATGGGCTGCCCACTGCCCAGCCCTCCTCCACTGCAGCCACTACCAAAGGTGCACCCTGAGGGGACTCAAGACGGAAAAGCACAGGATAACGGCCCCAGCCCCAGGAATGATGTCAATGAGCCCAGACTCTTGCATCTTCCCATACTTAGAAAAGTGCTAAAGTCTTTACCTTGAGATACCTGGTTTTCTTTTAATTAACAGTAATCTTTTGATGTTCTGACTACCTGGTCTTTCTTGCCAAACCCCCTATATATCCTGGCTCCTCCCTTACCTCTTCGGATCAGTCCCTCAGAGCTACCTGAGAGTCTGTCTTCAGAACTTGAAGTCCTCAGAAAGTCTGCCAAATAAAACACAACTCTCAACTTTTAGGTCGTGCATTTTTTTTTTTTAGGTGAACAGCCTTGACTGGCGCCTTTATTCTCTGTTCAAGAGATTATCTGCTTATTGCTAGCTCTCCACTTTGTAGTCCTCTGCTTTTGTCAAGATTTTCCCTCAAGCTTCTTTCTGCTAGTTTAGCTTGGATATCATCTCCTCAAGGCACCAACTTTTGAGACAAAGGCCCCCCTACTTTATGTGCTCCATAACACCCCGTGAATGGCTCCATCATTTCACTTCACTCTATTTTACCGGAATTATCTAAATAAAACCTCCACCCATGGGATATGAAATTCTTGCGGGCAGGTTGCTGTATAGAATCTGATACAAGCTGTACTTTGCTTCACAGCACCAGTCTCTCTAGTCAATCTTTAAGGTACGTTTGCTAGTGACAAATCCTTTTAGTTTTCTTTCTGAGAATGTCCTTAATACCCCTTCATCCTGAAGGAGAGTTTTCTATCACGGGATGTAGAATTCACGGTGGTAGACAGTTCTTTGCTTTCAGCCCTTGAAAAATATTGTGTGACTTCATTATGTTCACCATGGACACAGGTAATGTGTTATTTCTCTTTGGCTCATTTAAAAATCTTTTCTTTGTCTGTAGTTTCAGAAGTATAATTATGTGTCTTGCTGTGTATTTCCCCAACTGGGTGATTCTGTAGGCTTGTGTCTTTTGCCAAATTTGAGACATTTTCAGCCTTTATTTCTTCAAATACTCTCTCATTGCCTCTCTTTCTCTTCCCACCGGGACTCCAAAGATAAGAATGTTGGATCTTTTGTTATTATTTCAACAGGTCACTGAGGATCTGTTTGTTTATTTTTTTGAGCCTATATTCTCTGTTGTTCAGGTTGGATGAATTCTATTGTTCCATCCTCAAATTCAGGGTCTATCTTCTGTCATCTCCACTTTACTATTGAGCCCATTTACTGAGTTTTTGCCTATTGTATTTTTCATTTCTACAGTCTCTATTTTTTAAATTCTAACTTTTGTTTCATTTCTAAGATTTTCCATGTTTCTCTCTCATTTCAAGAGAATTCATAATTATTTGTTAAAGCACTTTTATGATGGCTGCTTTAAAATCCTTGTGAGATAATTGCAACATCTTATTCATTTCATCATCAGGCATGTTGGCATCAGTTGATTGTCTTTTCTTATTCAGGTTGTGATTTCCCTGTGAGGCAGGAGATAGATGGGTCCCTGGGGAAAAAGGTTTGAGTTCGTTCCTGTGGACTGATACTCTGAGTCAAGAATAACAGGACAGGGGCTTCCCCGGTGGCGCAGTGGTTGAGAATCGCCTGCCAATGCAGGGGACACGGGTTTGAGCCCTGGTCCGGGAGGATCCCACATGCCGCGCAGCAGCTAAGCCCGTGCGCCACAACTACTGAGCCTGCGCTCTAGAGCCCACGAGCCACAACTACTGAGGCCTGCGCGCCTAGAGCCCATGCTCCACAACAAGAGAAGCCACCGCAATGAGAAGCCCGTGCACAGCAAACGGAGAGCAGCCCCTGCTCGCCACAGCTAGAGAAAGCCCACGCGCAGCAATGAAGACCCAACACAGCCAAAAATAAAAAATAAATTAAAAAAAAAAAAAAAGAATAACAGGACAATTGAGAGAGGAGGGTGGGCCCTGCCCAGATAGAAGATAAGAGACCACATATTTCTCATTCTCGAAGTCAGGAGACCTCCTCGACTATACATGTGCAGAAAGGCTCCTTGGAGGTCAAAAGGGGAGTGATGCCAAATGGCTAAGTCTACCCATAGGCCTCTTCAGTAGAATCCATCTTGGCTAAGAGATGCACGCACACACGTGGGAAGATCCTGAGATATACCAAATACAGACTTTGAACCAGGCAAATCTAAATGACTGGCCGGAGGAAACCTGGAAGAAATGCCGCATATAAGTGATTCAAACTGCCACGAGGGTGTGACTTTCTCTCTGAGCCCGCTCATGTGTCTGTCCACATGTACTGAATTCTTTTTTTTCCCCTAATAAGTACTTCACTTGTTTCACTACTTTCCTTCTTTGCGGGAATTCTTTTTCTACAAAGCCATAGGGCCAGGGCTTTGTCACTGACCACTGGTCTAGTGGCTATGATTTGCTGCTCTCACTTCCATGACCTGGCCTCAGTCTCTGGCCAGGAACCGAAATCCTGCTTCAAGCTGCTCTGCAGGCCGAGGCCACCCGAGATCACCTGGTTCTAGGTCAGATGATGATTTTTTTTTTAATCACTTCCTGAACATTTTGGATATTATGTTCGGAGACACTGGGCCTTATTTAAATTTTTTATTTTAACAGGAAGACACCCTGTTTAGGCTTGGCATGCAGGTCCTAGTCTACTTTTGTGATTCCAATTACAGTCTAATTTTCAGAGATTGTGTGGTGCTGTGTTGGTCTGTTTGGTTTATTTCATGCCACTGGGGCTCCTACTGGTCCCTGATGATGCTAGTTGAGGGGTCTGAAGGAACTTATCAAAGCCAGGTTGCCTTGTCTCTCTAGATGGGTGAAGAGATTCTTAGGCTCATTGCACAGAGTGCTTCCTGGGCTGGGTACTTGTGGTGAGATCCACCTTGTCCCATGGATGCATGGTGCTTCTGGGTGGGGGAGGGGAGTCATAGGACCAGAGGGGAAGGAGAGTGCTTCTCGTAGCTGCTTATTATCAAAAAGGTTTCCAACTGATCCTCCTTGCTGGTTTTGCTGGGTTTGCCTGGTATTGTCAGAGACACTCCCATTTGATGCAGTAGCAATGAGCTAATCTGGGATGCCCTTTGTTGTTAGGTTGGAAATCAAGAAACACTGGGTCTAGGTCACCTTCTTCTGTTGGCTGTGGGGTTGAAAGACGTCCTCCCACTGTTCTATTTCTCTAGCCCAGGGGTCTCTAGCCAGTTTGCCTTCCTCTTGCAACTTTCAAAGTTCTCCTTTGATTTTCTATTGGCTTATTTCCAGAGTTTATAGCTATAGTTAGTGCAGAGGAGCAGGGAGAGACAAGTCTTTGCCATCTCATCATGATGGGAAATTCTACTATGCATAAAGATGGCCAAGTTTGCTCTAGACTATGCGCAGGACTGTTCCACAGTTATGCAAGTAAGCCTGGGCACAGAGAAGGTAATTGAGCTTTCTAAATGTTAGACACGGCCTTTGCACATTCAGATGCTATCACTTGCAACTGTGTCCTTCTGGATGATGATTTACAGGATCCAGAAGTTTGCACTGGGACCTGGGAAAATGCTGCCATTTTACCGCAGTGCTTTCTGACTGTACTGTGTTTCTTCTGATTCCATTAGATCTGGATATTTTAGTTTTACCTATATAAGTAGTCAAAGCAAGTGAAGAATTCTTGAGGTAGCAAGATGGTAGCAAGTGAAGAATGGTAGCAAGGGAAGAATTCTTGAGGATCTTAGAAACCATTCAACATCATTTTGTAGGTAAGAAAAACGGAGGCCCAAAGAGGTTTATTGACTTTTTCCAAATAATAGAGCCAAACAGTTGGAGAGCAGGATTAGGTCCCAGGGTTTATGACTTCTACTCAGTGCTTTTCTTCATTTCACCATGGAAATAAATAATAATGAATTAATGCATTTTCAATAGGAAATATATTATTCTAACTCCTTCACAATTTTTTTCTCTACACATTTAGTTTGCTGCCATATTTGGTTCTCTTATGTCATATAAAAAATACATCTATTCTGTCATTTATGAGCCAAGCACACAGAAGAAGAGAAAAATTTTAAATGATGCTAGTATCTACTCATTGAGCAGATTTTATTAAATGTTTCATATATTCTAGGATTCAAGATAGTTGTGGAAGTATTGTAGAAACAGAAAGCTACGTAAGAGATAACTTCCTAACTTCCATCCCTCACCCAAAGTTGTTTCTAGTCTAATGAGAGATACAGATGTATAAACTTAACTATAATGTAAGATATTGTGACATAACTGGTTAAAAAGGGGATATAAATCAAGTGTTGTCAAAGGGAATTGGAAATAATGGTAAAATCTGACTAGGTATATTAGGGAAGACAATCTAAGAGACGTCTTAAAGGTTGAATAAGAGTTAAATAATGCTCCATAAGGAGCTCATTCTATGTTAGCGTGGTGCTAAATACTTTACATAGGTAAACCAAACAACATAAATAAAGCTTTTACATAGATATGCTTATTGATGTTAAAATATAAAAATGAAAAGTTATTTAACTTATAAGTTTAAAGATGTTAACATTTAGAGGAGGGTTACAAATTTGCTCAAAGCTACTCAGTTATTACATGGCAGACTGGAAGAAACCTGAGGACATCTACACTACAAACTTTCTGAGTCTACAAATTTTTGTATCTCAGGAGTGCATAGTTCTGGGTTTACTGTATACTCTGAAACTATTGGTTGATGGTAAAATGTACTTTATTTCACATCATTTTAGACCTTGGTTATTTTTGTTAAATTTTTCTCAGTCTTTGTCAAGGTGTATTTTCCAACTTGATTTCCTTCAAAATGCTAATTCTATGCTTTATGCCTGCTTCATGGACAGCAGGAAAAATTTATAGCCTTCAGATAAAATTACAGTGTGAAATGTTCCACAAATAGCAATAATTCACCATATCATTTGACATTTTTTTTCTGAAACATTGTATTCATAGATTTTTAAGTTACCAAATCAACAGGTTCTTCTAGTAAGGAGAACTATTTCATAACTATCTTTTAAAAGTATGTTTTTAAAGCAAAATAAGTAAAACCTGAACTTGTAAAGTGAAGGCAATAATGGTTATGTGATGCTATGCCTTTAACTGCATGTCACTACATTTGTAATTCTTGTAATCACTCCTTTTGCTGAATTTCTGATCTAAGGTCTATATAGATGCTCTAGAGTGTATCATAAGCTAAGATAATTAAAAGATGAACTAACATGCTTGTCATGATGCCAGTCTACATTGTAGCTAAGACATCGCTAGAAACTTAACAACACAGGGAAATATTAGTGTCCCATTGCTGCTGTAACAAATTACCAAAATTTAGTGCTCACAACGACACAAATTTATATCTTATAGTTCTGGAGGCCAGAAGTCCAATATGGGTCTCACTAGGTGTCTCAGTCAGATTGGGCTGCCATAACAAAGTATCACAGACTCTGGGCCCCAAACAACAGAAATGTATTTTCTCACAGCTCTAGAGGCTGGAAAGCCCAAGATCAAGGTTCTAGTCAATTTGATTTCTAGTGAGCACTCTCTTCTTGACTTGCAGTCGGTCACCTTCTCTACGTATCCTCACATGGTATGGAGAGACCGAGCGCTCTGGTATCTTCTTCTTCTCATAAAGGTACAAGCTCTATAGCCCCACTTTTATGACCTCATTTAACCTTTATCATCTCCCCACAGACTCTGTTGCCAAACACAGTCACATTGCAAGTTAGAGCTTTAACGTATGTTTTTAGGAGTAACACAAACATTCAGTTAATAACATAAAACCTGCGGTCAAGGTGTCAGCAGGACTGCACTCTTTTTTGCACACTCTAGAGGAGAATCCACTTCCTTGCCTTTCCGGCTTCTAGAGACTGCTCACAATGATTGGCTCCTGGCTCCCGGCTCCCTTCCTTCTTGAAAGTCAGTGTATTAGTTTCCTAAGGCTGCCATAACAAACTATCACAAAATGAGTGGCTTAAATTAACAGAAATTTATTGTCTTACTGGAGGCTAGAAGTCCAAAATCAAGATGTTGGCAGGGTTCATCCCTTCTGAGGGTCGTGAGAGAGAATCAGTTCCATGCCACTCTCTTGGCTTCTGTTGGTTTATTGGCAATTTTTGGCATTTCTTGGCTTGCATATGCGTCATTCCAATCTTCCACCTTCATGTGGTGCTATCCCTATGTTTCTTCACAGTCTTCCCTCTGTGCATGTCTCTCTGTGCCCCAATTTTCTCTTTTTATAAAGACATCAGCGATATTGGATCAAAGTGTGCCCTAATGACTTCATTTTAACTTGATTACATTTTTAAAAACTCTGTTTCTGAATAGATCATATTCTGAGGTACAGGGCATTAAGACTTCTACATATTCTGGTGGGGGACACAATTCAACCCTTAGACATCAGCAATGGCCAGTAAAGTTCATCGCGTCGCATTATTCTTACCTCTTCTTCTGCGTCTGTCTCTCACTTCTAAGGATCCTCGTGATTACATTGGGCCAACTCAGATGCCATGCAGCATGACACATTCATGGGTTCCAGGAATTAGGATGTGGACATTTTTTGGAAGGCCGTTATTCTGCCTACAGGGGAAAAAAGGTTATTTATTAAAACTCTCAGAAAGAGTCCTGGATGTGGCTTGAAGGAAGAGTTAGAAATTTTACTTATGTTTGGGGGGATGTGCAGGTGATGTGACTCTTCAGGAGGCATGGTTGCTAAACTGCCTTCCAAGAAGAAGGGTGTTTGAGTTTCTGAAAGAGCTAAGTCAGCGTTAAAGTACTGTGGCTAGATGAGCAGTTGGGCGTTTCTATCAGCGTTCTTGCATGAAGCATCCTCCAATCCTGCACCAAGCATCAACTTCTCAGCTAAATAAATGCTCAACAGATACTAAGATTAGGTTTTAGAGTTAATCAGCTATTTTGTGCATAAGTGTGCACTAAAATGATAAAAGTTCCATTTCAAGGAACAAGGTTTGGTTATAGGATACAGTTCTAGAAGGATACAGTTCTAGAATAATCACATGCCAGAAACCTCCTGAACTCCCTTCCCATCCCTGAAAACACACACACACACACACACACAGAGTTATTGTTGCTATATTGGTGAAACAAAGGAGAAAGAGAATAGGGCTCTTTATATTGTACTTATTTAAAACCTATTCCAATTCCTAAGTCAGGTGAATTTTTAGAATTCTGGTATGATTTTTCTCCATACTCAAGCCTATCCTTATCTTCACTGAATATTTAGATTTTGCTTTATGGCATTCCCATAATTCATACAATTAATATTTATTTTATTTTATCGTAAATTTACTGAGACCCCTTCCATTCCATATGTGAATTTAATTAGGAATGAATATATTCCAATGCCCTGGACCCAAAGACTGAATTGAGTATCCCATTTGGTGCATCTGTCAAAGAAGAAGGATTATTTTAAAACATCCTGAATTCTTTCCAAAATCTTCTCCAGGGTCACAGTCAACTGCCACAGATAGCAATTTTCCCTGGAAGTGTAAAACAGAGAGAAGGGATAAAACAGAGTGAAAGAGAGAAAGCAAGTAATTCAAGGAACATAAAGAAGAAAGAATGATGGGAATAAGAGAAAGATAAATCTTTGGAGGCTAAAATTTAAAAGAGATTATTAAACAGGGAAAGATTGAGACTCCTAAGGAAATAGAGACGACACTCTCTGGACAGAGGTATACAGAAAGCACTAAGGAGGTCATTGTAAAGAAAGGGAATTCTAGATATACAAATAAAGAGGAAATGGGGGACTTCCTTGGAGGTACAGTGGTTAGGACTCTGTGCTTCCATTGCAGGGGGTCCAGCTTCGACCCTTGGTCGGGCAACTAGGATCCCACAAGCCGCACAGCCAAAAAACCCCGAAAAAACATAAAGAGAATGGAAGAGGAATGATAACATGAGCAAGGAGAGAGGGGAGAAAGCATAACCTGGAGGCTAAGATGTTTTTCATTATTCCACAGAGTACATTTTCTTTCAATACAAAAGGAAAGAAAAAGAATGTATGATTAGTTTATGATAAAAAGTGAAAACAGGATGGCAGCCAGAGGGCCAGAAATTTCTCAGGCCTCTTGAAGGATGCTGCATTCTGACTTTCAGCGTTGGCTGGAATTCATTCTTACTAACGTGAATACAGGAATGACAAATCTCTGGGTGCTCTGCAAAGGCCCCGGATTCATTCATCGCCCATGGACTCCACGCAGGGGGGTTTCATAAATGATTCCCCAGGCATAGTAATCATGGACTGTGGGAGAAGGAAAGTGGGATTTTGGCCTGCCAGGTCCTCTGTGGCAATTTTCTTCTGTGAAATTGTTGTCCTCCTATTGTCCTGTGTCTGGAGTCCTGTCCCCTATGGAGGTGCTGCCTATGTATCCCTCACAAGTTTGTAAGGCTGTTAGATCCTTAAATGACTTCCAAAGGTTTCACTACATCATTTTCAGAGAATTCTGGGAGAATTCACAAATAAACATTTCAACACTGTATAAAGATTTAATGACATGTGTGTTTAAGAGACAGGTCAGAAAAAGAAAAAGAAAAACCTAACCTCCTAAGGTGTGACTATCCAACCAAATGCCCCAGAGTCTTTCATCTAAATTTGATGTTCCTCCTGTAGACTCTGATTCCATGAAGATACACTCAATGTGTGTAAATATGCAAGTGAGGGGTGATCTGCATTACAGAATCTCCTTGCTTCTTTCTTAGACAGGATATGTGTGTGTGTGTGTGTGTGTGTGTGTGTGTGTGTATTGAAGATACCACCTAGATCCAGGATAGTTTTCTGAGTTACTTTTGATTTACTTAGTACTACAAAAGGAAGTCTCCTGTTGCAAACTACATGTATTTCCAAGGTTCTAGCCTTTCCTAATGAATATCTTCTCATTAAAATGCATAAGTAAAGAAGTACTTTGCTTTTCCAGATACCAAATTTAGTATAAAATAAATAGAAGGTGAGAAAGTGCTCTTCCAATCATTCTAGAATCATCTATTCTGAAAGCTTTCTAGCACAAATTAAAGATAAATGAACTGATGAACAGTGGACAAAGTCTTTTCAAATGAGTCAAGTCGCAGGTTCATGTGACACAAATATTGTCATTTTTGTTGTCGCTGTTGTTATTAGTAGCAGTTGTTTTGATGTTAGGGCTCTTCAGGAGCAACAGAAAAGTATAAAAGCCAAAGAATTCAAAACAATTTAAAGCAATTTAAATTCTGATTTACCACTAGGCACCATGCCCACAACTGTAAGTCAAAGCATCAAATTATTTGGATCTAAGCCAGCACAAAAATGGAGTTTGAAATTCACAGCTGGGAGTCTCTACAGAAATTATTCTTTAAATGTTGGGTCTTGGGGAAGAAAGTTCTGAGAAAACAAAGGTGGTGAGAGAGGGAGAGGAGAGAAGAGAATCAAAATGAGTACAATGAGACCCAAAAGTCACATTGCATCTATTTTTTTAGAGTTATGAGTGTGGGAAAAAGGAAATAATAAAAACCTCCATCATTCGCCTGTCTTAATCTCAGTTATTTAAAATAATTTCTTGCAATATGCTTTTTATTAGATTATAAACAAACTGCTTTTGACAATTACCTCAAGAGATCTCTTTGTATTTTTCTTTCCTTTCCATAATGGAATGTCTCACCCATTATAAACATGATACTGCAAACAGACACTTCCTTGTGGAGATAAATATTAAAAACTGAAATTGTAAAAAGAGCTCCCAAGTGCTTCTCTTGCTATTTATTTATTTGATTAATCTGAAACTCTGTGGTGGGAATAGCAAAAGATAAAACTGGGCTCTGAAACTCAGAATATTTTCGGAGACCTTGAAACATTTCACACAATTTTGAGACTGAGCATAATTGTTTTTAGTGTTATTTTAAAAAATTAATAGACGCAGTTTTAGTTTGATTGAGCTGAAAATACAAAGAGTTTTCATACACCCTCCTCCCCTAGTTTCTCCTAATATTAATGACTTGTATTAATGTGATACATTTGTTACAACTGATGAGCCAATATTGATATATTAATATTATTAACTAAAGTGCATAGTTTACAGTTGGGTTCACTCTTTGTCTTTTGTTATTTTTATTACAAAAAATATATAGCAAGAGTGAAGCCCTGATAGTTCCAAAGCCTCTGGTTTGTGGAAGCAACAGAACTGCAGTAATGCCATTGCCATGTGTCCAAGAGAGAGTGGCTCATGTGATTGATAGAGGATGTGAAGGAGTAAGTGGGAGAGAAAAGGCAGATGGAAGGAACGGAGGGCTGGTGAAGCCATCCAGCTCATCATGGAATCCACGGGAGCCTGCTGCCAATTACTTTGTATTCTAGATATAGGAGGCCCAGAACCTGCAGTGGGCCATGCACTAGATACAATCCAACCCTGGACTTGTACCTTTTTGTTCTCAACTTTATTGAGATACAATTAACATATAACATTGTATCAGTTTAAGGTGTACAGTGTGATGAATTGATGTTAGTAAATACTGCAAAATGATTACCACAATAAGGTAATCATAGTATCATCATCTTATGAAATGCTCTTGACTTTTACTAAAGGTACTACAATGAAAGCCACCCAATTACTTCTTCACGTTTGGCTAAATCACTGAAACTTTGTGTATTGATCCTAAATAAAAGTTTACCAACAGGAGTTGAACCCTAGGAAATCTATCCCTCTTCTAACATGCTAGTATACTTCTCATTATAGATAACTGATTGGTATAGCTACCTCTGCTAAGAAGATGAATTCTGACCTAAATTTGGTGCTTAATTGAAGTAATTGTTCTTAGGCAGTTTTTTAATGTAACTATTTGCATTAGGTCCTTTTCTTTTCACTGTGAGAGCACGTGATGGCAAAGAATACAGTGACCACTAGCACAGTTGGGTACAACTTTGATTCATATTAAGGTACCAAAAGTTTTGCCCATCACAGCTTTGCATCATTAGTGCAAATGTCAACACAGTACAAAAGGCAAATCTCTTAGTATTATTAAAGAAATAGCTGTGACCTAATGGACCCCCTGAAATGGTCTCTGGGCAACCCCCAAATGGGCTCAGACCACACTTTGAAAATTGTTCATGAAATAGATAAAGTTTCTTTGGGTATTCTCCTTTCTTCCCTAGAATGTAAATTCCAGAAAAGCAGCTGCTGTGTCTGTTTTGTTTTCTCTTGTATCTTAGCACCTAGTACTAGAGACAGATTAACTGAATCTAATGAAGCTATACAGATATAGATAAAAAATGTTTTAATACTAAAAATCTGGTAAAATAATTTTTCAGAATGCCTTTGTTTGTACAGCATAAACCTACAGTAATATTTCTCACAACAAACCTATGTTTAAAGTTTCATGTCCTATATAATAATAATAATTACAACAAATTTGGATCAAACATGTTAGAGGAGAGATTACAGGTTTCCTACTCTTTCTGTAACATTGTAAAATTACTGCCATTTAAGAGATAATTAAAGCATCTGCAGCCAAAATATATAGGAAAACTATGTTTTAGAGTCGTTAGGCTATTATTTCATGAAAATATTATGTTTTTTCTGACTTGTGTGAAATTTTTCAGATTCAAAACATTTGTATTTTTGTTATCTTCTAACAAATATTCTAAACAAATATTCTTTTTCATACCTAAATTGGTTATTCTTCTTAAAGAAGCCTCACTATTACCTATTATGTAAACTTTAAGGCCTCAAAACCGGGATCTGCTCCTGACTAAAGTATATCTCACACAGTAAGCATTCACTGATTACTGACTGATTGACTGAATGGATTTATTTAAGTACTATAATAAAACCTAAATCCCTAATCATTTTTAATGATGGATGACAAAAAAAAAAGATACAGTCCATGTATTTCAAGAATGATCTTTATACTGAAAACTGTAGAATGAATATTGGAAAGGGAAAACTGACACCCAAGAGAGGTGGTAGAACTCTCAGAACAGAGCGGTGATCTGCACATATTAAATAGTTGCAATTCTCTCTCTCTCCCCATCTGTCTCCCCACAAGCTTTGAATCATCTCGTCTAGTTTCCCCTGAATTTGCCAACAACTCTGGATGCTTGCAGTACAAATTGTCCCATGGGGAAACAGTTCCCCAGAGGTTAACTTTGTACTCTTCAGTTTTATCAAACCAAAGCCCATATTTAGTCCACTACAACAGTGTTTACTTTTGAGATCATATCTTAGGAAATAAAGTGAAAGAACTTAAGTAGAAATGACTGACAAGGGCAGACATTAAATTATTTCATATATATATATATAAAAAAAAACTAGAGTACTTGGGCTTTAATTTAAGGAAAACATAATCAGAAGATATGGAAAGGGGCATGTAACCAAGGATTACAGAAAATAACAATGAGCTGTAGAGATAAATTCAGGAAGACCAAGGCCCCAGATGAAATATGGTCTCCCCCCAATTCCTAACAAAAGAGGATGTGAAATATTCATCTTCATATACTTGATATGGAGACCAAGAGAGAGAAAGATCCTATGATCTTATTTATCTAGTAAAAGGAAAGATTCTAGTCACAAATGAGGGAATAATTTATGTATTTAAAGGTCTATAATGTAAAAGATGGATCAGATTTAAGTAACCAGAGGTCAGCTTTGGCCTGCAGTGGTGAAGAAGCTATAGAAAGACACAAAAGAAGGCTTTTTTTCCTTATTTCTCAATTCGTGGATTTGATTTTCTGATTTCAAAGGTCACATGAAAGGCATAAGAAGAAATTTAAAATATCCTAAATTTCACAAAATCTTGATATCTTGGTGTTTATCCTATTTGTCTTTTTTATAAATATTTAATTTAAAATTTAAAAATTATATTTATAGACCTATACTAGGTAAGTTGTATGGAGACAGTGGAAGAATTTCAATGACTGGATGGGAGACTGACCAGTGTGCATTAAAGATCTTTACCAAACCTTAGATTCTAGGGTTCTTTTTAATATATTTTAGACTTTATATTATAAAATATATTTGCTGCATTGCTTAATATTACTATGAAAATTTTAAGACAAAAATCCAATGAACATAGAGGTGCATTTTTTTAACAAGTTTGGTTATTAAAAACTTTTATGCTGATTATATATACAAAACACCTACACACACACACATACACACACACACACATGCTTTCATATATTCAGTCAATAGTTACCATAGTTCGTGAAATTACCAGAAGGCCAATAAGCTAAGAAAGTAAACTAGTGGAAATTTTTAGTTGAGTTTCTATAGAATGTCTCTGAGAAGTCAGATTTTTATGGATTCAGGAGAAACCTCTGTTATATAAGAAGAAAAGCTTTTGGCATTCCCACTTTGTGTTTGACAGATTTCAAAGCCTGTTAGCTAAATAGAGTCAAGCCTTTCATGAGAAGATTTTGTCTTAGAATAAATTCTCTTGTTGTCCAATGGTAATGTCCACAACACAGTCCCTCATCTGCCACACCTTTTTCTTTTTCTCTTATCCAGTTAACTTAATTTCTAACTCACCATTATTGCCATTATGTATATGAGCCATTAATAAAAATGTTTTTAACTTCATAATACTCTCTATTTTTTCACTCAAATATCCCCTTTCTAAAGGAGTACCTTTTAGGTATATTTTAGAGGAGAAAGGTAACTATGAATGCATGCCTCTCTTTCCTTCTCCTAGTCCCTCAAAATGATTCAGAGGCATAGACTACAGCAGAAAAACACAGACTCAGCTCTACAAACAGAACGGGGCTAAAAAAAATGACCACCAGCTAAATGCTAGCTCCATGACACTTGGGAGAAGAACAGATTTGCTTTCAGTCTTGTCATTAACTTGCTCATTCTACAGACTGGTGTTTTGAAGAATTACTTAAAAGTGAACTCAGCTATACAAACCAAAGAGGTTTTCTGGAACGACCACAGCTCTTTGTTCGTACATCCTCTTTCCATTGCCCCTACTTTCTCTGCACTTGTTAAATTCTTCTCTTTATAATTAATTTTGAAACTTTGTAAGTATTAGTCTTCTCAGGCCTGCAAGAATGCTTAGTAGCTTCAAGCAATGTGACTATCCAGACCAAAACCCAAAATTTCAAGAAATCTACATTTCACATGTTACCAGGAAGAAATTTTATAATGGCAGATTTGGGTTCATAATTATCTATGCGGTGCCTTGAGTGCTTTTACTTAGAAACCATTTACCTAAATATAGATTAAGATTTTGGAAAAATAAAAAAAAAAAAAGAATAACATTCCACACAATTATAATTAGAACAGTAAGTGTACAAGAATACCTAGGTGGCAAGGAAGCAAATTAACTTTTAGAGAATCTGATTAAAGTGTTTTTGAAGTTCAGAAAAGAGGAAAAATAAAGCATTTTTTGATGCAGTCCTCACATCAAGTACTATCTTTTCTTAATTTAGGGACTGCATTCTTACTTTCCTATTTATTGGCCATGAGGTTGCTTCTGAGTTTAACGTATTGTACAGAAGTTAGAACTGATCTAGAGCCAAAAATTCACATTTGAATCCTACTTCTTCCATGGGGCCTTGACCAAATCATCTAGGCATTCCAAGTCTCATTATCTTCAATTGAAATGTATGGGGACTCTACTGGGTGATGGGTAAAGATCTCTTCCCACTCTATTACTTTATGATTTTAAGAAGAAGCATCTCCTACAGACTACCTTGGACAAAAGTGGGTTGACAACAATCATTGAATAAAAGAAGAAACTGAGGAGAATGAAAGTAAATATAAAGGAAATATGAGAATAAAATAATCTGGTTGTATCTTTAGAAAGGATTTTATAAAATCATGAACTACTGCTCTAAAGACCTTGGAAGAAAAAGAAAGAGCTTTATATATGGCTATTATGGCTTTTCCTCCTAAGTGCTCCTGTAACACCCTATATGTACCTACATCATCGAATTTATCACATTCCATATTTTAATTTGCTTATTCATTTCCTCTATCTGTAAGCTTCTGGGGGTGGAGGGCAATCACTCTGCCAACTTCATCACTGATTCTCTAACACTTAGCCCTGTGCTGGACACACAGCAAGGACTCTGTAAATATTTGTTGAATGAAGGAAGTAACTTCCTTCCTTTCTGTATTAATACCACTTAAACTCCTTTTTTTTGATTTCGTACCAGGCATCACTAAACTGAGTACATCAGTTCATTTATAGAGTCAGAGTGAGCAAACTTCAGCCTGTAAGTCAAATTTGACCCACCATCTATTTCTTTTTTGTAAATAAAGTTTTATTGAAACGGAGTCACATTCATTTGCTTACATGTTGTCCATGGCTGCTTTTGCCTTACATTGATTGGCAAGGTTGAAGAGTTAGGACAAAGCCTGGGTAGTCTGCAGAGACAAAAAAGGTTTGATCTCTGGACTTTTATAGAAAAAGGTTGCTGAAGCCTGGTCTGGAGTTGTAAGCAAATCATGACTCATTAAAATAAGATGACATAAATCAATAGTAAAAGCCTAATACAACACTATTATTCATCGAACTTAGTTTTGTAAATATAACAATGTTATAAAGGAATCTTTTTTGCAGTTAATAAACAGGTTTATTTTTCATCATTTATAATTTAAAACTTTAGCCTTCTTTTTTCTCTGTATTTGACCTTTATGTTAAAAAGTGCATTGCACTAATCTGGCCTCTGAAAGCCCGTATCTCTCACACAAGTGGTGCCTTTCATTCATCATTTAAAGAAATGTATTCTCCTCTCTGGCTTCAGCAAATCGGCTGCCTGATGTCAGCTTTCACACCAGGATGCCCAGCAAGGTTTTCATTGTCAAAGGCATCACACCAGTTTCTTACTATTTCTTCTGCAATGATGTTACATTTCATGATTCATAAAGAAAGCTAAACAAAAAATGACAGAGAAGATTGGCATAGCAACTGGGCTACAGAGAAGAAATGATATGATATATTCTTCTTTGGAAATCCCTAGACCGGTGATAGGAACAAGAAACAATAGAATTAAGAAATTGTTCACATTCTGGGAACAGGGTAAAGGCAGTCCCAATTTTGTGCCCATAATTTTTTTCTTCTTTTTTTTTTAAACATCTTTATTAGAGTATAATTGCTTTACAATGGTGTGTCAGTTTCTGCTTTATAACAAAGTGAATCAGTTATACATATACACATGTCCCCATATCTCTTCCCTCTTGCATCGCCCTCCCTCCCACCCTCCCTATCCCACCCCTCTAGGTGGTCAAAAAGCACCGAGCTGATCTCCCTGTGCTATGCGGCTGCTTCCCACTAGCTATCTATTTTACATTTGGCAGTGTATATATGTCCATGCCACTCTCTCACTTTGTCCCAGCTTACCCTTCCCTACCCCATATCCTCAAGTCCATTCTCTAGTAGGTCTGCATCTTTATTCCTGTCTTGCTCCTAGGTTCTTCTGACCATTTTCTTTTCTTTTTTTAGATTCCATATATATGTGTTGGCATACGGTATTTGTTTTTCTCTTTCTGACTTACTTCACTCTGTATGACAGTCTCTAGGTCCATCCACCTCACTACAAATAACTCAACTTCGATTCCTTTTATGGCTGAGTAATATTCCATTGTATGTATGTGCCACATCTTCTTTATCCATTCATCTGTCAATGGACACTTAGGTTGCTTCCATGTCCTGGCTATTGTAAATAGAGCTGCAATGAACATTTTGGTACATGACTCTTTTTGAATTATGGTTTTCTCAGGGTATATGCCCAGTAGTGGGATTTCTGGGTCGTATGGTAGTTTTATTTTTAGTTTCTAAAGGAACCTCCATACTGTTCTCCATAGTGGCTGTATCAATTTACATTCCCACCAACAGTGCAAAAGGATTCCCTTTTCTCCACACCCTCTACAGCATTTATTGTTTGTAGATTTTTTGATCATGGCCATTCTGACCAGTGTGAGATGAAATCTCATTGTAGTTTTAATTTGCATTTCTCTAATGATTAATGATGTTGAGCATTCTTTCATGTGTTTGTTGGCAATCTGTGTATCTTCTTTGGAGAAATGTCTATTTAGGTCTTCTGCCCATTTTTGGATTGGGTTGTTTGTTTTTTTGATATTGAGCTGCATGAGTTGCTTGTATGTTTTGGAGATTAATCATTTGTCAGTTGCTTCATTTGCAAATATTTTCTCCCATTCTGAGGGCTGTCTTTTTGTCTTGTTTATGGTTTCCTTTGCTGTGCAAAAGCTTTTAAGTTTCATTAGGTCCCATTTGTTTATTTTTGTTTTTATTTCCATTTCTCTAGGAGGTGGGTCAAAAAGGATCTTGCTGTGATTTATGTCATAGAGTGTTCTCCCTATGTTTTCCTCTAAGAGCTTTACGGTGTCTGGCCTTACGTTTAGGTCTTTAATCCATTATGAGCTTATTTTTGTGTATGGTGTTAGGGAGTGTTCTAATTTCATTCTTTTACATGTTGCTGTCCAGTTTTCCCAGCACCACTTATTGAAGAGGCTGTCTTTTCTCCACTGTATATGCTTGCCTCCTTTATCAAAGATAAGGTGACCATATGTGCGTGGGTTTATCTCTGGACTTTCTATCCTGTTCCATTGATCTGTATTTCTGTTTTTGTGCCAGTACCATACTGTTTTGATTACTGTAGCTTTGTAGTATAGTCTGAAGTCCAGAAGCCTGAGTCCTCCAGCTCCGTTTTTCTTTCTCAAGATTGCTTTGGCTATTCGGGGTCTTTTGTGTTTCCATACAAATTGTGAAATTTTTTGTTCTAGTTCTCTGAAAAACGCCAGTGGTAGTTTGATAGGGATTGCATTGAATCTGTAGATTGCTCTGGGTAGTAGAGTCATTTTCACAATGTTGATTCTTCCAATCCAAGTACATGGTATATCTCTCCATCTATTTCTATCATCTTTAATTTCTTTCATCAGTGTCTTATAATTTTCTGTATACAGGTCTTTTGTCTCCTTAGGTAGGTTTATTCCTAGATATTTTATTCTTTTTGTTGTAATGGTAAATGGGAGTGTTTTCTTAATTTCACTTTCAGATTTTTCATCATTAGTGTATAGGAATGCAAGAGATTTCTATGCATTAATTTTGTATCCTGCTACTATACCAAATTCATTGATTAGCTCTTGTAGTTTTCTGGTAGGATCTTTACAATTCTCTACATATAGTATTGTGTCATCTGCAAACAGTGACAACTTTACTTCTTCTTTTCCAATTTGGATTCCTTTTATTTCTTTTTCTTCTCTGATTGCTGTGGCTAAAACTTCCAAAACTATGTTGAATAATAGTGGTGAGAGTGGGCAACCTTGTCTTGTTCCTGATCTTAGTGGAAATGCTTTCAGTTTTTCACCATTGAGGATGATGTTGGCAGTGGGTTTTTCATATACGGCCTTTATTATATTGGGGAAAGTTCCCTCTAGGCCTACTTTCTGGAGGGTTTTTATCATAAATGGGTGTTGAATTTCGTCGAAAGCTTTTCTGCATCTATTGAGATGATCATATGGTTTTTCTCCTTCAATTTGTTAATGTGGTGTATCAGGTTGATTGGTTTGCGTATATTGAACAATCCTTGCATTCCTGGGGTAAACCCCACTTGGTCATAGTGTATGATCCTTTTAATGTGCTGTTGGATTCTGTTTGCTAGTACTCTGTTGAGAATTTTTGCATCTATGTTCATCAGTGATATTGGCCTGTAGTTTTCTTTCTTTGTGACATCTTTGTCTGGTATTGGTATCAGGGTGATGGTGGCCTCATAGAATGAGTTTGGGAGTGTTCCTCCCTCTGCTATATTTTGGAAGAGTTTGAGATGTATAGGTGTTGGCTCTTCTCTAAATGTTTGATAGAATTCGCCTGTGAAGCCATCTGGTCTTGGGCTTTTGTTTGTTGGAAGATTTTTAATCACAGTTTTAATTTCAGTGCTTGTGATAGGTCTGTTCATATTTTCTATTTCTTCCTGGTTCAGTCTTGGAAGGTTGTGCTTTTCTAAGAATTTGCCCATTTCTTCCAGGTTGTCCATTTTATTGGCATATAGCTGCTTGTAGTAATCTCTCATGATCCTTTGTATTTCTGCAGTGTCAACTGTTACTTCTCCCTTTTCATTTCTAATTCTATTGTTTGAGTCTTCTCCCTTTTTTTCTTGATAAGTCTGGCTAATGATCTATCAATTTTGTTTATCTTCTCAAAGAACCAGCTTTTGGTTTTATTGATCTTTGCTATTGTTTCCTTCATTTCTTTTTCATTTATTTCTGATCTGATCTTTATGATTTCTTTCCTTCTGCTAACTTTGGGGTTTTTTTGTTCTTCTTTCTCTAATTGCTTTCGGTGTAAGGTTAGGTGGTTTATTTAAGATGTTTCTTGTTTCTTAAGGTAGGCTTGTATAGCTATAAACGTCCCTCTTAGAACTGCTTTTGCTGCATCCCATAGGTTTTGGGTCGTTGTGTTTTCATTGTCATTTGTTTCTAGGTATTTTTTGATTTCCTCTTTCATTTCTTCAGTGATCTCTTGGTTATTAAGTAGTGTGTTGTTTAGCTGCCATGTGTTTGTATTTCTTACAGATTTTTTCCTGTAATTGATATCTAGTCTCATAGCATTGTGGTCGGAAAAGATACTTGATATGATTTCAATTTTCTTAAATTTACCAAGGCTTGATTTGTGACCCGAGATATGATCTATCCTGGAGAATGTTCCATGAACACTTGAGAAGAATGTGTATCCTGTTGTTTTTGGATGGAATGTCCTATAAATATCAATTAAGTCCATCTTGTTTAATGTGTCATTTAAAGCTTGTGTTTCCTTATTTATTTTCATTTTGGATGATCTGTCCATTGGTGAAAGTGGGGTGTTAACGTCCCCTACTATGACTGTGTTACTGTCGATTTCCCCTTTTATGGCTGTTAGCCTTATGTATTGAGGTGCTCCTATGTTGGGTGTGTAAATATTTACAATTGTTATATCCTCTTCTTCGATTGATCCCTTGATCATTATGTAGTGTCCTTCTTTGTCTCTTGTAATAGGCTTTGTTTTAAAGTCTATTTTGTCTGATATGAGAATTGCTACTCCTGCTTTCTTTTGATATCCGTTTGCATGGAATATCTTTTTTCCATCCCCTCACTTTCAGTCTGTATGTGTCCCTAGGTCTGAAGTGGGTTGCTTGTAGATAGCATATATACGGGTCTTGTTTTTGTATCCATTCAGCCAGTCTATGTCTTTTGTTTGGAGCATTTACTCCATTTACATTTAAGGTAATTATCGATATGTATGTTCCTATTACCATTTTCTTAATTGTTTTTGGTTTATTATTGTAGGTCTTTTCCTTCTCTTGGGTTTCCTGCCTAGAGAAGTTCCTTTAGCATTTGTTGTAAAGCTGGTTTGGTGGTGCTGAATTCTCTTAGCTTTTGCTTGTCTGTAAAGCTTTTAATTTCTCCATCGAATCTGAATAAGATTGTTGCTGGCTAGAGTAATCTTGGTTGTAGGTTTTTCTCTTTCATCACTTTAAATATGTCCTGTGACTCCCTTCTGGCTTGCAGAGTTTCTGCTGAAAAATCAGCTGTTAACCTTATGGGGATTCTCTTATGTGTTACTTGTTGTTTTTCCCTTGCTGCTTTGAATATTTGTTCTTTGTATTTAATTTTTGATAGTTTGATTCATATGTGTCTTGACGTGTTTCTCCTTGGATTTATCCTGTATGGGATCTCTGTGCTTTCTGGACTTGATTAACTATTTCCTTTCCTATATTAGGGAAGTTTTCAACTATAATCTCTTCAAATATTTTCTCATTCTCTTTCTTTTTCTCTTCTTCTTCTGGGACCCCTATAATTCGAATGTTGGTGCCTTTAATGTTGTCCCAGAGGTCTCTGAGATTGTCCTCAATTCTTTTCATTCTTTTTTCTTTATTCTGCTCTGCAGTAATTATTTCCATTATTTTATCTTCCAGGTCACTTATCCATTCTTCTGCCTCAGTTATTCTGCTATTGATCCCTTCTAGAGAATTTTTAATTTCATTTATTGTGTTGTTCATCTCTGTTTGTTTCCTCTAGTTCCTCTAGGTCCTTGTTAAACGTTTCTTGTATTTTCACCATTCTATTTCCAAGATTTTGGATCATCTTTACTATCATTACTCTGAATTCTTTTTCAGGTAGGCTGCCTATTTCCTCTTCATTTGTTAGGTCTGGTGGGTTTTTGCCTTGCTCCTTCATCTGCTGTGTGTTTCTCTGTCTTCTCATTTTGTTTAACTTACTGTGTTTGGGGTTTCCTTTTCGCAGCCTGCAGGTTCATAGTTTCTGTTGTTTTTGGTGTCTGTCCCCAGTGGCTAAGGTTGGTTCAGTGGGTTGTGTAGGCTTCCTGGTGGAGGGGACTAGTGCCTGTGTTCTGGTGGATGAGGCTGGATCTTGGCTTTCTGGTGGGCATGTCCACGTCTGGTGGTGTGTTTTGGGGTGTCTGTGGCCTCATTATGATTTTAGGCAGCCTCTGTGCTAATGGATGGGGTTGTGTTCCTGTCTTGCTAGTTGTTTGGCATAGGGTGTCCTGCACTGTAGCTTGCTGGTCGTTGAGTGGAGCTGGGTCTTGGCATTGAGATGGAGATCTCTGGAGATTTACGCCATTTGATATTACGTGGAGCTGGGAGGTCTCTTGTGGACCAGTGTTCTGAACTTGGCTCTCCCATCTCAGAGGCACAGCCCTGACGCCTGGCTGGAGCACCAAGAGCCTGTCCTCCATGCAGCTCAGAATAAAAAGGAGAAAGAAAAGAAAGAAAGAAAGAAGATAAAATAAAATAAAGTAAAATAAAATAAAGTTATTAAAATAAAAAATAATTATTAAGAAAAAAAAATTTTTTTAAGTAATAAAAAAAAAGGACAGAACCCTAGGACAAATGGTAAAAGCAAAGCTATATGGACAAAATCACACACAGAAACATACACATACACACTCACAAAAAGAGAAAAAGGGAAAAGAAACATATATATATCGTTGATCCCTAAGTCCACCTCCTCAATTTGGGATGATTCGTTGTCTATTCAGGTATTCCACAGATGCAGGTACTTCAAGTTGATGGTGGAGGTTTAATCTGCTGCTTCTGAGGCTGCTGGGAGAGATTTCCCTTTCTCTTCTTTGTTCGCACAGCTCCCGGGGTTCAGCTTTGGATTTGGACCCGCCTCTGCGTGTAGGTCGCCTGAGGGCATCTGTTCCCGCCCAGACAGGACGGGGTTAAAGGAGCAGCTGCTTCGGGGGCTCTGGC
Source organism: Balaenoptera borealis (assembly GCF_965194805.1). Taxonomy (NCBI): domain Eukaryota; kingdom Metazoa; phylum Chordata; class Mammalia; order Artiodactyla; family Balaenopteridae; genus Balaenoptera; species Balaenoptera borealis. The sequence goes on from NC_138877.1 coordinate 49,797,128, forward strand.
TCACTCAGGCGTGGGGGAGGGAGGGATACGGATGTGGGGCGAACCTGCGGCGGCAGAGGCCGGCGTGACGTTGCACCAGCCTGAGGCGCCGTGCATTCTCCCGGGGAAGTTGTCCCCGGATCACGGGACCCTGGCAGTGGCGGGCTGCACAGGCTCCCGGGAGGGGCGGTGTGGAGAGTGACCTGTGCTCGCACACAGGCTTCTTGGTGGCGGCAGCAGCAGCCTTAGCGTCTCATGCCCGTCTCTGGGGTCCGCGCTGATAGCCACGGCTTGAGCCCGTCTCTGGAGCTCGTTTAGGCGGCGCTCTTAGTCTCCCCCACTCACGCACCAGGAAACAAAGAGGGAAGAAAAAGTCTCTTGCCTCTTCGGCAGCTGCAGACTTTTTCCCGGACTCCCTCCCGGCTAGCTGTGGCGCACTAGCCCCTTCAGGCTGTGTTCACGCCGCCAGCCCCAGTCCTCTCCCTGCGATCCGACCGAAGCCCGAGCCTCAGCTCCCAGCCCCGCCCGCCCCGGCGGGGGAGCAGACAAGCCTCTTGGGCTGCTGAGTGCTGCTCCGCGCCGAGCCTCCGTGTGGGAGTCTCTCCGCTTTGCCCTCCGCACACCTGTGGCTGCGCTCTCCTCCGTGGCTCCGAAGCTTCCCCCCTCTGCCACCCGCAGTCTCCGCCCGCGAAGGGGCTTCCTAGTGTGTGGAAACCTTTCCTCCTTCCCAGCTCCCTCCCACTGGTGCAGGTCCCATCCCTATTCTTTTGTCTCTGTTTTTTCTTTTGCCCTACCCAGGTATGTGGGGAGTTTCTTGCCTTTTAGGATGTCTGAGGTCTTCTGCCAGCGTTCAGTAGGTGTTCTGTAGGAGTTGTTCCACATGTAGATGTATTTCTGATGTACTTGTGGGGAGGAAGGTGATCTCCGCGTCTTACTCCTCCGCCATCTTGAAGCTCCTCCCCACAATTTCCTTTCTTGATTAAATGCCTTAGATAGAGGCATTTAGGAAGGCTGATAAGACAGTCTATTAAATTCAAACAGGAGATGAGGGAATGACCCTCAGAGACCTTGGATGTTGGCCAGTACATCAGTTCAAGCCGTGGTGCCTGGGCTGGCTCCTGGACTCTGTGCTCCTTTGTTAAGATGTAACTTATATGTAATAGATGCTGTGAACTAATTAAGAAAGCAAGGGTAAACACGTGGGTGTAAACGTTTACAAAACAAAAAAGCACAGCCCTCTGCTTAAGTTCCAGGAAAAAATAAATATGCAAAAATTTTTATTTTGAAAAATTCCCATAGTAGAACCAGAACTGTGAAATGTCTCTCTGAATAAATATACATTTATGAATATCTTAGGAGGCCTACTGCTGAAACACACAACAGATATCATTTTAAGCTATAATTTATGACTTCTTCATCAGCCTCTGAAACAACTAAATTATTAAAGAAGAAGAAGAAGGGGAAGAAGTCTAATGCATATAACAAGTAAGTCGAACTATTAAGTTTATTAACACCAGGAAATTTCTTATCTTTTTGGAGAAGTTAGGTGTTTGAGAAGAATTTTTGAGTTAAAGTTAACTCAAAATTTTTGAGGGATAATTTTTGGGTTAAAATTTTTGAGTTAAAATAATACACTTTATTAGTGTTGAAGATCTAGCTGGAAATTACTGACTAAATTCTCAAAAGAGAGTCTCTCATTTCCGATCTTATTTGCTTTCTAATGTGGGACTTTGATGCTTCCCTTCTACAAAGATTCAATGCATTTTCTGTGTAGGTAAAAATTTAAGTAAGATATGTAAAAAATAAAATATTTGCATTCACTTTTGTGTTAGTTATTAAAAATATATGTGAGAATATCATCCATTATATCTCCCAGATCTCTCTCTGGAGTTTCCAGTGAGGAATATTTCCTTTGAGTTTGGGATAAAGATATATTTGTATTCACTGTTACCTTTTAAGCCTTGAGTAACTTTCTATATTTCTCTCATCCCAATGTCTCTCAGAAAACTCAAGGCTAAATTTTATGGTCAAGTGTAATCACTGCATTTTTCCCTAGTGTTTGTCATGCTAGCTTTTATCTCTTTTCCAAACTTGATTTCTCCCTTGTCTTCCTCCAACTTTTTAAAAACAATTTTATTGTTATGGTTTAATAAGATGCTTTAAATCCTTTTTCTCTATTAAGGAAGTAAATGAGTACAGTACTGAACCCACACAAGCATCAATCACATACCGTATGTGGGTTCTTTGTAAAGAAATTACTGTTTTCTACTCTGTGGCATCCTTCTTCTTATGAGACAAATGAATTCCTGCTTATTCTTCAAGGCTGAACTCAAGTGTCTCCCCTACTGTACCCCCTTCTCTCATCCAGAAGGCAGAGTCCATCACTTTACAGTAGTACTGCCCTTGCCTCTGTGGATTCACTCATCACACAGGCTCTTTCTGTTTGTATCTGTCTTTACTCACAGATTATCTGGTTGTACTTTTTTCATGTTTCTATGCCCAATATCTAGTCTCCATGCCCTTCTTGAAACCCAATACCAGGCAAACGGTAGATATTAATCATTGCATGTAGATGAGACAAATCAATTAATGAATTTAAATACTATTAAAAAAATATGATACCTTGGCAGCGTTTATGAGGATAGTGAATGCATTGATGGACAAGCTTCCATTGAGTTTCCTCTAAGTAACTGACACCATGCTATGTGCTACTGGGGGGCGAGAGGAGGACCCACCAGGGAAATGAAACTCCAACGTGTGATACCTTCAAGGAGTTAATTGTGCTGAGAAGGATAAGACTAATATGAGTTTGAGTGAGTTGGATAATTTTTAAGACTTGGAATAGTCTTAACAATATACATCAGTGTCTTCATTCAGGATAGGGTGGCAGAACAGAATAATCAACGATATGAAGACAAAACAATGAACATGACTTACTCAAGGAATGTTGAGAAAACCTGTTTAAAAGACTTGAAGGTGAGTGATAATTAAAGATGAGTAAACAATATGGTTAAATCAGTAGTTGTGTGGGAGGATAGAAAGTAGGAGTTGGATTACATGAAATTCTCAAGATTCATGTAGAGTGATATTTGATACGCATAAAAGGCATAGTTCACTTTTCAACAAGAGGATGGTTTAATGAAAATTAGATTAATTTGGCAACATTATAAACAATAAATTAGAGCAGTGTAAAACAGAGGTAGGGAGATTATATAAGTGACAGTAGAAATCCAGGTATGGGAAGGAGAAGGTCTAGATTAAAATGCTTATAATATTAATAGAAGCAAAATTTCTATCCGGAAAACATTTCAAAGCAAGAATCTTGAGGCTTGGTAGATGAAAAAGGGTAGGTGAATAATGAGCCACAGTTTCTTAGTTAGAAGTAAAAATCTCACCATACCAATACTGAGAAGTAATAAATTTAATACATGCCATACTACTGTAGATCTTTAAAATTGTAAATCAGTAGAGAGAATGTAATTCCCAAACAAAAGGATGTAAAATGATGTATGATAGTACTAGACATTGATTTTTTTCCCCTGGAATAGTTCAACACGGAAGATAATTCACACTCATCATTATTTTAATATTGATTATTTAGAAAGCTGTAGTTTATAGACTTTGCAAATGATTATAACAGAATTATTAATCTGTGCATAACATTGCCACCCAGGAAAGGGTTTGTATTAGTTTGGTAGGACTGACATAAGAAAATACTACAGACTGAGTGACTTAAACAACAGAAATTTATGTTCTCATAGTTCTGGAGGCTAGAAGTTCAAGATCAAGGTGTTGGCAGTTTTAGTTTTGTCCTGAGACCTCTCTTCTTGGCTTCAGATGACCTCGTTCTCATTATGTCTTCATCTGGCCTCTTTCCTACGTACCCACACTCCTGGTGTCTCTTCCTCTTCCTACACGGAAATCAGTCCTATTGGATTAGGGCCCCATCCTAATGGCCTCATTTTAACTTAATCACCTCTTTAAAGACCCTTTCTCCAAGTATGGTTACATTCTACTATACTAGGGGTTGAGACTTCAGTGTATGAATTTTGGGGTAACACAATTAAGCCCATAATATCCTGACCTCTGGGCCTTTAAAATTCATATCCTTGTCATGTGCAAAATACATTTACCTGATCCCCAAAGTCTTAACCCATTCTTGCATCAACTCTTAAGTCTACATCTTATCTAAATGTCACCTAAATCAAGTGTGGGTGAGACTCAAGGAATGATTTATCCTGAGGCAAAATTCTTCTCCAGCTGTGAATCTGTGAAACTGAAGAAGTCATCTGCTTCCAAAATATAATGGTGGCACAGACATAGGATAAGCATTCCCATTGCAAAAGGGAGCAATCAAAAAGAAGAAAGGGGTCACAAGTTCAAGCAAGTCCAAAACCTGGCAGGGCAAATATCATAAGGTTTTAAGGCTTGAGAATAATCTTCTTTGGTGCAATGTTCTCTCCTCTGGGTCCACTGGGGTGACAGCCCCCTTCTGGGCCCATTTTGGTGGTGTCATTGCCTCTCAGCCGTGGGCAGCAGTCTAACCTGTTGTAAACAAGGAGGTGGCCCCAACCTCTGAAACCTAGCAGGAGACAGCCTGGCTCTGCAGACCTGTGGTGGCAGTGGCAGCCCTACTGATCTCTGGATCACTTTTAGGGTTATTCTTTCCCCCCTTTTTTTTTTGAAGAATACTGCATGTTTGCGGCTGGATAGCTTTAATGTTCTGTCCTGTAGAATCCCAGATGCACAACAGCCTTCCTTCATTCTGTCCCATCTCTGCCCTCTTCGATCCAAGCTGTCAGTGTTGATGCTGATATAACCTCTCTTTGCTCCTGGCTTCTGCTGAGACCATTGTATAAAATCATGAGTCACACCTATCATCTCTTTATGGAGTGATTGTCCAGCCGCACCGTTGGTGTTCTCTCTAGAACTTTCTCATTTTTTTTGCAATACAGTCAGGCTGAGAATGTCCCAAATCTTCAAGTTCTGGTTCTTTTTGCTTTACAATTCCTCCTTCAATTTCTCTCTCTCCTCTCACATTTTACTATAAGCAGCAAGGAGAAACCAGCTGCACCTTCAACACTTTGCTTAGAATTCTCTTCAGCCAAATATCCAATGTCTTCATTCACAAGTTCTACTACCTTCCACAAAATACTGGAATACAATTCAGCCAAGTTCTCTGATGCTTTATAACAAGGATCACGTTTTCTCCGGTTTCCAATGACATGTTCCAGATTTCTATCAGAAACCTGAGCAGAATCACCTTTCACATCCATATTCCTGCCAACAGTCTCTTCAAGGTAATCTAGGCTTTTTTCTAACCCACATCTCAAAATTCTTCCAGCCTCTACCCATTACCCAGTTCCAAAGTCAATTCCACACATTTAGGTTTTTGTTACACAGCCTCCCACTCCTCCCTACCACATTCTGAGTACATGGGTACCTTCTGGGGATATGGTTGGCTTAAACAACAGAAATTTATTTTCTCACAGATCTGGAGACTGAAAGTCCAATACCAAGGTGTTGGCAGGTTTGTTTTCTCCTGAGGCCTCTCTCTTTGGCTCGCAGATGGTGGTCTTCCGTGTCCTCATATAGCATGTCCTCTGAGCACCCACACCCCTGGTATCTCTTTCTTTCTTATAAGGACACCAGTCTTGTTGCATTAGGGCCAACCCTAATCACCTCCTTTTAACTTAATCACCTCTTTAAAGAACTTATCTACAAATATGGTTACATTCTGAGGTACTGGGGGCTGGGAATTCAACATATTAATTTTCGAGGAAAACAGTGTATCCCATAACAGGGTTTATGCCGTATATTTTCAACACAATCGTCTGTTTCATTTCTTCTTTGATTTCTAATATCTACTAAAGGCTTCTTCATATGATATAAAATTGTTTTCAGAAACCCAAAGAACCTCAAAATATATGCTTATGTTACCCAATTAATTTTGTTCTTTTTCCTTCTCTGTGATAGCTGAGCCTTTTGAGTTTACAAATTTTTACCTCTAAATTAATGCATACTTTATCCTCTCTTTTTATAGTAACCAAAAAAAGTCCCATATTAATTGATTTTTTTAGATTATAACCACACTCCCTTTAACTTTTTATTTTTTGATTAAAAAATCACTTTTACAAAAGACAGGCCTGTTCATTTTCATGTGTGGGCTTGGGCATGTTACTTAATTTTTCTGTACCTCTGTTTTCTACTCTATGAGGTAGAATAAAATTACTGAACTGTTAGAATTGCTGAGAAGACTAAGATACAATGTGTGGATGTATTTGCATAGAGTTTGGCTCCTTTCTCACTTTATGCCCCAAACTATTCTTATTAAACCTGAGAACATGAACAGGGCCTGTTCTCTGATCAAAATCCAGTAGCACAATATCTCTGTTGAGAGCATTGATTAGTGTACTGTATTATAATAGTGATTCCTCATCCCTTTGCTGTTTGCAGGGCTGTTTGTTGCTGAAGTAAATGTCCCAGATCTCTATGTAGCTTTATCACATCTTATATGTGTTTTTAATTTTTCTTGTATTGCTTCTGCCACATCAGTTTACCGGCTGTCACTTTTTATCAAAATCAATAAAACTTGTTTTAACAGCCTCCCACACTTTAATTTGCTGTTTCCAATAACTTGCAAGCTGGAAAATCAGATGATCAAGCCTACTGGAATTTGGGGAGATGTAAAGGCGTAAGTCCCAACTCTGGACTCGGTGCTATGCTGCATGATTTACCTAATTATATCATTCAATCTTTATAACAACCCAGGGAAGAGGTACGATGATTACTTTCATTTTGTAGATGAGGAAACTGAGACTTCAGGAAGTAATTTGTTCAAGGACAAATATGTAGGAAGGAGTAGAGTCATTACCTGAAATCAGAACTTCCAGGGCCTGACTCAGTACATTTACACCACATACCCTGAAGTGAGATATTCCTGTGATAGATTATTAAGGGTCCAAAACTTGTTGTACCATATTGATTTAATAGTTATGATTCTGTCCCATACTACTTTTCTCAAAGATCATAGGTACATTCATATTTAACTAAACACCATAGCACTTTAGTTCTCTGTCAGTTTATATATGATAAAATTTAATCACGAGGTACAATGATTACTCCACAAAATCTTATTCAACAACAACAATAATAAAACAGCTGATGTTTATTGAGTGATGACTACGTATGTCTCCATCCCATGTTCTTTACATTTACTTTACATGGATTATCACATTCAATCTTCAGAATCACTCTGTGAAGTAAATACTATTATTATACCTATTTTGTAGGTGAAGAAACTGAGGTCATGAGTAATTAAGTTTTTGGCCAACCAGCCAGTAACTAAGGGATCTGGGATTCAAATCCAGGCAACTGAGACCAGTAGAAGAACTGGAAACAGAGATGGTGCCTTTAGCACTCAGCACTGAAAAGACAGAAGAAAGTTCCAAAAGTGTCGCTAAATATTCATTAAAGGTTCAGGTTCATTGAGCAGAAAATATCTTAGTTTGATGGAGTTCAGTCTCAGGAAACCAAGAGTAGGGATATAAAGTTGTGGGTAGAAATAGAGGACTGGAAAATGGAAGCTACGCATTCATTTTTAGATTAATATACATATTCTCCCCTGAGACTGCTGAATGGTAAGGTTTCTGAATTTCATTAGTAAGTCACCTAAATGTACAGCTTTCCATTGTTAACCCCAGAATTGTTGGTCAGACCTAAATTTCCCCCCTGTGTTTCCTTAGGGAAGAAGGATTCTGGGGCTTGGTCTGTTTGGTCTGTTTTTTGCACTCTGTGGTTGCTTTCTTCACTGGTTCTACCTTTTGCTTTGGTAGGTGGGCTTTCCTACCATTTCCATAGCTATTCCCTTTCTTCCTTTTTTTCTGCTTTCTGCTTTCTGATCATTACATCTGTGTGACCTGGTTCACAGTCATCTTCTCTTTCCCATTTTCTGCTTAGATCTGTGAAGACTCTAGCTCTCAGTTGAAGTTGAACAACCCACTCCACAAAGTTTGTTGATCTCTTTAATTTTAGCCATCCTTTGCTAACCTAAACTAGGACCTTGTTATGTGGCACTTCCTTAATTCCAAATCTGTGACCATACTTATTATCTTTCTAACGTTATTATTACCCCATCCCCACTCTACTGGCTCATCTACCTCAAAAAACCCAGCCCCTTAATCTTTCCTTTTTTCCCATTTCCAATCCCCAGTCATTCCCTTTAACCTCATACTCCCAATTCATTCCTGCCTCTTTTCCTTCTCCATCCAAACAGACCACATAGTCCAGCTTTTCCATTCTTTAAATAACTCTGTCCCACCATCTTATATTATCTACCTTCTGGTCTTATCACTTTAAACCTGGTTGCTCTACAAAATCCCTACTCTGAATTAACATCAACACCCAACTTCTTCTTTCCTACATCCTGACTGCTAACAGAGAAAAGCTGAGAGTAGCATGACTGAGCACAACTCCTAATTTATCATCTTCATCCTCAGCCTTTGGTAAATAACTTCTCTCGTTCTTCACAGTAGCTATTTTCTGACCTTTATTACTCCCTTCAAACCTCCAGCTCTACCTTTGCCCTATTCAATTTCAGTAGTCACAATGCTTTTTTTCCCAGAAAAAGATAGAAGTTACCAGGTCTGAATAATTCATTCATCTCAATTTCCTTTCCTAAGGTCTCAGAGAAAGAGGTATTCACACTCATAACCAGAGTCAGTTCTTCCATCTAGGTTGGAGACTCACAGCCCATCTCTATAAGAATCTTACTCCATCAGTAATCTAACTTGTCAACTACATCTTCAACCTCTTTGTAGAACTGAAGGCCATGGTCTACACCGCATCTGTGATCTCTCCAAGCATCAAAGTCTCCACCAGCAGTTTCCTCCAGATGAATTCTTATTGCCATTGTTACTGTCCTGAGACAAGTCTTCCAAATTGGCCCAAACCTCATGATGCCAAAACACGTATGAGTGTTTGTGCATGCACCACATGAATCTGAGTGTGTGTATATGAGAGAGACAGAGAGAGAGAGAGAGAGAGAGAGAGAGGAGTCTGGGGCTACATCTAAGTTTTCTGCTTATTCTTTTAAAAGTTAGACTCAAGGCCAATTTTGAACTAATTGCCAAACCCTTGAGTCTAGAGATCTCACTTGCATCAGAAGTATATAAAATAGTAAACTTGCCATCAATATATGAGTCCCAAATGTGTAGACATTAAACAGATAAATTGGCCCAATAATTTTGCCATCAATTATACATGAAAAAATTTAATAAATCCTTTTTTTTCTTTTTAATCAGATGCGTATGTTTGATTTATTTATTTATTTTTATTTTTGTCTGTGTTGGGTCCTCGTCTCTGCGTGAGGGCTCTCTCTAGTTGTGGCAAGCAGGGGCCACTCTTCATTGCGATGCGCGGGCCTCTCACCGTCGCGGCCTCTCTTGTTGCGGAGCACAGGCTCCAGACGCGCAGGCTCAGCAGTTGTGGCTCACGGGCCCAGTTGCTCCGCGGCATGTGGGATCCTCCCGGACCAGGGCTCGAACCCGTGTCCCCTGCATTAGCAGGCAGACTCCCAACCACTGTGCCACCAGGGAAGCCCTTAAAAAATCTTTTAAATGAAATGCCTTTCTAAATTAGTCTACAAGTCTTCAGCATATCTTTTCATGTTTTGTTTTTGATCACAAATGTCTCTATAAAGTAGATACACAAAATTATACTATTAGAAATGGTATTATATCAGTTTATTATAAGTTATATAAGTATATTATATAACTGTATTATATCAGTGGGATGAAGGGCTAATGGTAAAAAAAAAAATCTGGTTATATATTACTGTCAATAAGCCCACTCATGAGCACATTATTTTTAATTAAAACTAAATTACTGGGGCTTCCCTGGTGGCGCAGTGGTTGAGAATCTGCCTGCCAATGCAGGGGACACGGGTTCGAGCCCTGGTCTGGGAAGATCCCACATGCCGCGGAGCAACTGGGCCCATGAGCCACAATTACTGAGCCTGCGCGTCTGGAGCCTGTGCTCCGCAACAAGAGAGGCCGCAATAGTGAGAGACCCGCGCACCGCAATGAAGAGTGGACCCCGCTTGCCACAACTAGAGAAAGGCCTCGCACAGAAACGAAGACCCAACACAGCCAAAAATAAATAAATAAATAAATTTAAACTGCTCTGCAACATACTAATTAAGTCTGGGACCCAATTCTCAGATTAAAAAAAAATAAAATAAAAACTAAATTACTAATAGCAATAGGGAATATATGTAGTATCATTAGAAATTCCCTGTAAAATATTTAAGAATTTAAGATTTACTGTATTGAACTCACCATAACCTTGTCTACCAGAAAAAGAAGTTGGTGTTTTCTTTCACAGCCATGGGAATGGTGACTCTAGCCAGAAATTTCATAATGGAGAACCTTGAATGATTAATCATTAATAAATCAGGAAGAGCAATTCTTTAGGATGCAAAACATGTGAGAAAAATAAATGTTAGTCTTAGGCAACCCCCAAAACAAAAGCAAGAGGAAATTTTCGTTTGGCTTCTTTCATGTGAAATCAAGCATAAAATACAATTACTATGGGCATCACCAAAAAAAGGAACAGTTATTAAGTGGTAAAAGTATTCTTATTTTTAGATCAATAAAGCAAGGGAGTTTGGAGTCACAAAATGAAATAAGAAAAGTATGTTGGTGTGGGGGGGATGGTATTGGGGGATGGTGAAAGGGGACAGTGCTTCCTTTGATAAGAATAATCTAGAATCACACAGGAGGCATCTTTCCAGCCTTGAGGTCCCAATAGAGCTACAGCTTGAGAAGCAACAGGCAGGATTGAATATTCCCCTGAATATGCAGTATAAGGAAAACCTGAGCTGTGAGTCAATACAGTCTCTGTCACTTGCCAAACAATCACCCTTATCTACTTGCTTTACACCCCAAGTCCCAAATGCATTCGCCATGTCACTAGGAAATCTGAAAATCGCTCCTGTTGAGGAAGGAGTGGGAAAGACAGGAGGAGCTAGCTGTTAGCCTTAGAGAGTGCATAAATCATGCACAGGGCGATCAGCTCATGGAACAGGGAGGGAGGCCCTCTAGAAATTCAGGCCCACTGAGGATCATGCCCCCCCACGCCTCTGCCGAAGTACCCATGGTGCCAGGAAGAAGATAATGGGGCACGCACATTTGGGTCAAGGAGTGGAGGAGGGGCAGAGGGACAATTTACCAGGTGGTAAAGTATGATCCTGGCCATTTCATCAAATAACATTTGCAAACGCTATAACCTCTCTTCTCTTGATTCTGTTCAGAAAGAAACGCTATACCCCCTTCCCACCAAATGAAATTGGGAAAATGCTTGATAATATGCTTTTCATGCTTGCAACTCAATTCCGAGGAAGTCTGCATATAAATAGAATTTACAATTATTAGCAATACAATTCTGGTTGCCCAGGTTTCTCAATAAAGTTCAGAAATTGTGCTAGGAACACTGGGGTAAGGTGGTTGTGAAAAGCATCTGGAACACTTCAGGCCGCCCATGGAGCAGGCTTTGGAAAATATTTTTATTTCCCTTTGTCCTTTATTCATTTTCCTGACACTATAGTGAACTTTGGAAATGACGGCCTCTGTCGTCCATCCATCAAAAGACTGGGCCTCAGACCATCTGTGAGACTTTTTTTGCTAAAATGAGATTTTGTTTGAAAACTTCGGCTTAAATGCAAAAAAAAAAAAAAAAAATTCCCTGAAAAGGTTAAAACCATAGCGAGGCACATCTGCTGGCTAAAATTAGGCTTGTTCCTATTAGCAAAGGCCAGAACCCACGATGGGGAAATGTGGAGGCACCTTTGTTGAAAACATCCTAACCTTTTCATCCTGGCTGGATTCTTATGGAACAACAGCCGTAATATGTTCTGCTTTCAGTTATGCTTTCTGATTTTCTGCGTCACCTTCCTTTAATGGATGGAAAGGCCGTTAGAAAAAACTATCTAACTGAGGTTCTCCACTTAAGCATATCCTTTTAATGAGATTTTTAAAACAAAAAAATATTATCCTTGGTAATATTTTATGTCAGTGTTGGTTTTTTTTCCTGTCCTAATTAGAAATAAAAGTGTGGCCACTTCTCTGAGCCATTCCCTCTTGAACAACTGAAAACCTGAGGAAAATAACTTCAGTGCTTTCTCACTTCCCCAAGGTTTGGGAAGCTACAAAATCAGGAACACTGAGATTTTAGAATTAAACCACTTCTGCATAAGAAAAGGATCACTTTTATTTAGTGAGGGTCTCCAGTCAGGGCTGAAGAAAGGCAGTTTCTGACTTTGCCTCAATTTCTCCGTTTCTTCAAAATAGAGAAATATGACTAAAAGTCACAGAAATAGCATCATATGAAAACAAAGTTGGTAAATTTAGCATAATAGACTTTAATGAAAGTCTTTCCAGCTTTGTCCTTAAAGATATGGTAGTCTTTTTTTGCAACTTTATTGAGGTATGATTGACAAATAAAATTGTATACATTTAAGGTGTACGATGTGATGTTTTGATATATGTATACATTGTGAAATGATTACCAAAACCAAGGTAATTAACCTATCCACCACCTCACACAGTTACGCGTATGTGTCTGCGTGTGTGTGTGTGTGTGTGTGTGTGTGTGGTAAGGACACTTGAGATCTACTGCACATTTCAAGTAACTATAGTCACCATGTGATATGTCAGGCCTCCAGACCTTATTCAACTTAGGTACCTTTTGACCAATACCTCCCCATTTTCCCCAGGTGTGGTAGTGAATGCTGCAAAATAACTTTCATCACAGTACAGTCAGAAGAAGAAAAAATAAACATATCAGTAGCATATCTCTGCAAGCAGAAAATATCTCCAGGGAAGCAATCAATCTGCAGCTTTGATACAGGAGGAAAACCAATGGTATTTATTTCATCAAGGCATCTTTATAAAAATGAAGAACTTCAGTTTGTGAATCTTGGCAGCCTCTCCCAAATAATCAGAATATTCCGTGAGCCTGTGAGTTAACCAGAGAGGGGTTGCTAATCAAACAGCCATTCCAGCTTCAAGTTCTAATTTGGGAATTTTAATAAAGTTCAACCACCTGAAATGCTTTTTTTAAGCAGTGTTCTCTTTTTTTGGAGCCTAAGAATTATGATTGCTACCAGAGTCTCATTAGAGAATTAAAATCAGCCTTGGTTTGTGATTTCCGTGGTAATAATCATTAATTTAATTTCAGTTTTATTTAAATTATTTCATAGATCATGACATGGAAACTTTTTAACAAAATAAATTAGGGTGTTTTGTTTTTTTCAAATACTGGATGCATGCCCCTGTCTTCTGCTCTCTAAAATAACAAGGATAACAAGAAACAGAAGTGCAAACTCACACTTCAGTAAAATTGGAGACGCTGGTACCCAGAACTACACTGTATGTAGAAACACTGCCAAATGTAGTGAAGGTCAAATAAAGATGAGGGAAGATGCTGAGAAAGCATGCCTGCAACTAGAATTTCAAGCAATGGGGCAGAACATAGTTCTCCCAAGCAGGTTTTATGAATTTAACCGTGATCAGAGTTAATGTCAACCATAATGGTGAAAGCCAACATCACAGGTCTCTTGAGAAAGGCACAACATCACTCATTCCTGTTCGTACCCCCTAAAAATCATAGCCTAAAATGAATTTTGAGGAAACCATCACACAGTCTAAACTGAGGCTGTTACGGACATCCCACAGCATTGAAATGGACCCTCACCCAAAATTTGGATCCAGCATTGAGACTGATGATCACACACACACACACATGCACACAGGATGAAAGGGAAAGGTTTATTACTCACTTAATAAAGCTTTCTGGGTTCAGTGGAGTGGATCCTAAGAACATCCAAAAACAGTTTAAAAGAGAACAGGAGACTGGCTTGGGGATTTTACTGTGATTAGGAGGTGGGGACAGGGCAGGTGGTTCCTCCCAGCGTAGGTAGGAACTTGCACGGTTTGAACCTCCAAATGCACCCAAAAGAAAGAATCTGGTTTTTCCTACCAGCTTGTCCAGATGTGAAGCAGAAAGGGAAGACGTAGAGAGGACTGAAGAGTTGTCAGCAAACGCCAAAAAACAGAGTACAAAGGAGCATATTGAAAAAGAATTGGCCCAAGCTCTTCTAAAATGTCAATATAAAGAGGTGAAAGCACACATAACTGTTCCATATTAAAGAATAATCTTTTTTAGAGACATGACAACTATATTCAATGTGTGATCTTGGATCAGAAAAAATGCTCTAAAATACATTATTGGGACGATTGGAAAATTATGAATATGAATGATATAGTTATTTTTGTATCACAGTTAATTTCATGAATTTAATAATTATATGTGATTTTCTAATATAATTTTATGTTCTTAGGATATACATAAAGTATTTATGCGTGAAGAATCTTGAAGTCTGCAACTGGTTCAGTAAATAATATTTATATATGCATATTGTCAGTGTGTGTGTACTTATCATGTACAGAGAGAGAGAAAGAGAGCAAAATCGTGAAGAGTGCATACACGTCAACTTTTGTAAATTTTTATAGCTTCAAATTTTTTCCAAAATAAAAAGATGAAGTGAAGGAGGTAGTATGAAATCTCTTTACTGGAAGTAAAGGAACAGGATTCATGGACTAACAGATGGAAATTCGCTGGGCCCTTCGTGCCAGTAATGAGAAGGAAGAACCAGGTGAATAAAGATCCACACATGAGACCACCTTTACAGGAGGGAGGAGAGAAAGTTCAGAGCTACGAATTTTTGTGGACTGTGGAGAAAACAAAAAACAACTCGCACTCTCACTCTGGGTTATACCAAAGAGCTTTCTCCATACCAGGAAGAAAATCTACTAACCCAGAATTCACTTCATGCAGTCAACACAAAGAAACCGGCACATTACCCATACAAAGACTCAATAACCAGTCTCAGTACTGTGGAGTGCAAGTCTGAGCAGTTTTTGCCTTTTCTTCAGTCACTGCCTTCAGCCAGACCATGTCAAATTCCCTTTCTAGTTCCTTAAGGATACCCTGGGGAGATTTCATAAATTCTCTTTTATAGTTAGTCATTAACTCTTTAGTCTAATATTAATATTTCAGGCAGACAGTCACCTTAAAGGTCTCCTTCCCTCGCACTCAAAGTAGACCAGATGTGAACTGGAAAGACCTGAAATGAGAAGGATAGGAACACATGACATGGCACTCCTCTCCCTCTCTCTTCTGGATCCAACTATTCCAGCAGTGGGAGTAGACAGAAGGGAAGAGGGGAAAGGCACTTATCCTTTATTTATTGGAACACAGAAGTAATCCTCATTTCTTTGTTGTGAGTGTTTTCTGGCTCATACTGAGTTTCTATAGATATCTCTTGTGTCTCTGGAGTCTAAGTGCTAGCTCACCCATAATAAGTTATACATTAGACTCACATGTGACTTTGGCTCAACTTCTGCTACCTGCTCTTCATAACATGGTATATTTAGCAGCATCTTGCTGGCTGGGGCCCTCCTCAACCAGAAAACAACTGTCTCAGAGGGATGATCCTAGCCGCACAGCTCAATCCCAGAGTGCCCTGGATATGTTGTATATTTTGCCTCCTTGCCACTTCTAGCAGAGATTGGGAGAGAACAGGTGGCCCTTCCAACTAATCGCTCCTTCTACTCCACCACCTTCTTCTGCTGCCTAAGCCAAGGGCCAACCAGGAAAGGGAAGGTCAGGCTTTCCTATCATGTCCTTTTCTAGAGTTTCCCTAAAACTTGGCTTTGAGTTGGGTTAAGAAATAGCTTTCTACAGCCAATAGAAGCTGGACACCTTCTAGGGTGCTTTTTCTTTTCAACTCTATCTCCTCCTCCTCCCTCTGGTCACAGAGAAAAGACACATATACTATGTATAACTGAAACTGAGAAAGAAAGAAAAAGGAAAAGAACGTGGAAGGGCTTCCCTGGTGGCGCAGTGGTTGAGAATCTGCCTGCCAAGGCAGGGGACATGGGTTCGAGCCCTGGCCTGGGAAGATCCCACATGCCGCGGAGCAACTAGGCCCGTGAGCCACAATTACTGAGCCTGCGCGTCTGGAGCCTGTGCTCTGCAACAAGAGAGGCCGCGATAGTGAGAGGCCCGCGCATCGCGATGAAGAGTGGCCCCCGCTTGCCGCAACTAGAGAAAGCCCTCGCACAGAAACGAAGACCCAACACAGCCATAAATAAATAAATAAATAATAAATAAATAAAATTAAAAAAAAAAAAAGAACGTGGAAGATGGTGTAAGTATTGTGTCTTCTTCATTGTGAAGAACCAGGGAGTACAAGAATTTCCAGTTGTTAATCAAGAATGAAGATATGGGGGAAAAATAATAGAGATGTGAGTATATGTAAAGGTACAAATGATAAATACCAAGAAAATGGCAAAAAATGTAATACAAAAATAATATTAAATAGTGGAAGGAGAGAGAAGAGAAAAAAGCAATGAAAATGTACTTATTTATCAATGCTGATGCTGGCTATAGAAATAGAAGTTTAAATACATGAAGTTATGAAGTTGTATCTAAAATATAATAAAAAAATAAACGTTCTAAATTATAAGCATGAACATAACAAGTAAAGGAAACCACACCATGTAATTAAACAAGAAAAACAAAAGCATTAAAAACAATTTAGCATAATGTAAAAAGACATAAAAAATACATCATATAAATTAATGCAAATGGGTTAAAAATTTCCCTTTTGAATACTAAAGCCCAAATATTTTCTGTTTACAGCAGATCTCCAGCCTCCAAATCAAAAGGAATTCACAAAATTTGGAAATAAGAGGATGAGCAAAAAAAGCAAACCAAAACAAACAAAACAGACAAATTTAAGCACAAATAAAACAAAAATTAAGATCTTAATGTCAGACAAAATTGACAGTCATTTTATAATGATAAAATATACAGCCTATAATAAAAATTAATTATAAATTTTTTTCCCAAATAAATTAACATAAAAACTGATTCAGCCATAATTATGAGTACAATATAAAATATTAGTGATAGTGAAATCTATACCTCTCTGGATCCATAAAAATTCAAATGAATAAAAGTAACTAAAGGCTGAGAGACCTAAAGAGAAGCAAATATATTCTGATACTTATGCATTTAACTCTATATCCTAAAAACAGAAAAACATCTTCTCAGGTATCCATAGAACATTTACAAAATTTGATCACATAGTCAGCAGCAAAGCAAACATCATTAAATTCCAATGGTACTCTGTGATCATGAAGCAGAAAAACAACTCACAAAACTGAATATGGAAATAAGGAATCGCTAGAAAATAACAATAATAAAAATGTTCCATATCAAAAAATTTGAGAACCATTGAAAGCAATGTTCAAAGAAAAATAGAAAAATTCATACTCTTAAATACACACATTAATTCACCAGAAAGAATGAAAATCAATTAATTTGTTGAACCAAAGACATTGGAAAGTATAAAAGAGAGGCTAAGAAGGGTAGAAGGAAAATTAATAAAGTCAACAAGCAGAAATCTATCAATAATCAAACATAAAGATGGTAATACTACTGAATAAATCAAAGACGTGGATATTAAGAGGAAATACAATAAAATGAATAAGGATTTACCAAAATTTCTCAGAAAAAGAGTAAGAGAGCATATATGATAAGTAAGAAATAAGAATGGGGAAATAATCACATATGGACAAAATGTTAAAATATTTATGAGATTACTTTGTTCAGTTCTGTGCAAATAAACTTGAAAATATACATGAAGTAGATAATTTTCCAGGAAATTATAATTTCCCAAACTTGCCAGAAACTATACAGAAAATCTAAAATAGCAATACTATATGAGAATTTAGAAGACTTCCAGAGTTTCCTTCTCAAAATGATGGGCAGACTATTTAAACTGTTCTGTTTTAATGCTATTTAAACCCTTCTAATAAGAAGAAAACCTTTCTAATTATTATTTCATGACATGAGCACAAAAGTGATATTAAAACCTGAGAAAGATAGTCCCTAGAAGAAAATTATAAACACATCTCAGTTATAAACAGAATTTAGCAACAAATATCAGCTAATTGAAAGACATCAATTAATTGAAAGAAGTTACACCATGACCAGATGTGGTTTATGAAATAAATGCCAGGTTATTTTAATACTGGAAAATTTATTGATATAATTCACTATGTCTATAATATAAAGGAGAAAATAATTTCTGTATATGTTGCTAGAACATTGAGGAAAATTCATCATTGAATATTAAAAACAAACTAATAAAAAAAAAACTCTATAAAGTAAGACTGACTTGGCACATCTGAAACACATGGTTTGTCTCTTTGATTCTCTCTCCCTCTCCTCCTCTCACTCCTCCCATAGAAAGACACTAGAAGCCTCTACAGGGGCTTCGATATATGCCCCGAGAAGGGGATATAAGGGCAGAAAGAAATGATGAATGGTGAAAAAGGATTTGTGTGTATATATAACTTCAACGCAAATAACACAAGATAAATAGGGTTGATCATGTCATATCCATAGTTGCCTATGAATTCCATTATGGAAAATAAGTTACAATCTATCCACACATTAGTATTGAACTAGTAGGGTCTGAGTAAAGGAACACTTAATTAGATGACGTGCTTGATGAAAACACGTACATCATTTGGATGAAAACTGTGAGATAAATACAAAAGGTTATTAATTACTGGCAGAGTTCACTTTCTTATAGTGCAGAGGGAAGGAAACGATACAGCATGAAATTGCTTAACATATCTGTCAAAAGCAAACTAAAATGATTATATTGTATTTCATGCTGTTTTGAACACTGAGGTTATTTTTTTAAAAATTCCAGAGTTATGCATAATCTTATTGCTGTGACAGCATGATACCAAGTGCCACTTTAATGTAATGAAACAAATAAAGAATAATTTAAATGATTTATCAAAAAAAATTTTGTTCAAGTAATAAAATGAGTTGGACAAGGATGAAAAGAATAAGACACTAAATAGTAAAAATATTATGGACAACTCCCCCGTACTGGTATCATATAGACACACACTGTCAGTATGTGAAAATTCTCAGCATCATATAGTCCATTAGAAAGATGTCTTCTCTAAGTAGTATATAAAGCAGGTTACCACCATGGTCACAGCTTAATGGTTTAATAGAACTAAATACACTGTGAGAAATAGTTTTATATAACTGTACAGTTCACACTTGAACAACATGGGTTTGAACTCCGAAAACCTACTTATACGTAGATTTGTTTTTCAGTAAATACATACAGTACTACACGATTTGTGGTTGGTTATATCCAAGAATGTGTAACTTCAGATACAGAAGGCTGACTATGGGACTAGGGCATCCTTGGATTTTGGTATATTCAATACTTGGGGGCTCCGGGAACCAATTCCCTGTGGATACCAATGGAGGACTGTACATACTGTTAGAAATATTAAATATAAAATACCGTTCCTCTTTTAAAATTTCTGTAGAACCAGCTAATCTTCTCCTAGTAAAGCTCTGTTCCCAACTTATTTCATCTAGAATTAGTGACCATAAAACTCTGGGGAATTACTGTGGGATGGAGATAAACTGCGCAGGGTAGAATGCAGAGTTGAAAGGGATGAAATGTGATTCCGAAGTGGTAAACAACAATATCAGCATATCAGTGAGCCATGCAATCCTTCCAGAATTTACACACACACACACACACACATACACACACACACTATCCCTTTCACTAAATCATTACTCATTCATAACAATACTGTTCTGAATTCTCAATGAAGCACTCAAGAGCACTTGGATTAAAACGGGTCACAGTTTTTGGCAAGAAAGACCATGAAGTAGAGTTTTAAAGGTTAGAAAATAAACCATTTGCAATTTCGGCTTTGTCACCTTGTTTAGAGAGAATTACTTACTACACAGACTATATGGATTTGCTTCCCCAAATCACGCATGTTTTCATTCTCTCTTTCCTTTCTCTATTACAAAGTCTGGACACCCCAAGTGCTTGCTTATCCAGCCTCCCTTCCAGCCAGCCATGGCCATGGGATGCCATTCTAGTCGGTGAGAGCAAAGCCGCAATCACTGCATAAGCACTTCGGGAAATGTTTAAATGGAGCAGACAACTCTAGTAACATACTCTTTGACTTTTTCCTTTCGCCCTTCTTCTTGCTCGCAGGCAGACACAATGCCTGGAGGGACAGCAGACTTATTGCAACCATTAGGTTGAAAACCACCCACTGAGGCTAGTGGAGCGGGAAGAACAGAGGAACCCGTGTTCTGAATGACATCCTTGAGGAGCTCCACCACACCTAGGCCGCCACATCTAATTCTGAAGGAATAAAAACCCTTATCTATTTAAGCTGGTGGTAGATCTACCTTCTGTCACTTTAAGTAAAAATCCTTCCTGGTTGATATGCTTGCGAATTTTCTTACTTTTAACAAGAACTGTCCATCAGAGAGTTAGGCTGCTGGCAGGTGGCCAGGGGACACTGGGGTCCCTCCTAGATTGTTTTTAACCCTCTGATATTCGGTCGGTTCATCATTCTGGGCACCCATACTTTAATACTGTAGGCAGTATAAGGCGATATGGTTTATTTACTCCGGATTCATTCACTGAAATAAAGTTTGGACTTGGAATCCGATACCTCTGCCTCTTACTACGGTGCCTCTGCCACTTTCACTACGGTGATAACGATTGAAATAAGTATCTGAGTTTTCTCCCAAAAGCTAGAGAGCTAGTCCTTCAAAGAGAATGCATCGGTACAATTCTATATCACTTAGGGAAATAGAGTTTTATATATGAAAGCAAAAAAAAAAAATCACCTTTTAAGATGAGTTTTCGTATGTCTTTTTTGCCATCCCCTTTATGCCCTCATGAATTCTAAAGGTGCTCAGTGATTCTAAAGGTGCACTTCAGTCATCTAAGACACCCCATGGGCCCAACGGATAGCAATTCTAGATCTTTCTAATTTAGTGCTTCATGCCAAGAGTCAGCTGCCATCTGATGAAGATGGTCTTAAAGAAGTGGGATGCATTTTATGCTTCGTGTATTTAAAAAAAAAAATTAAAAATATGTTTTAGAGTTGCTCAGCCCTCAAGTCGGAACATTTTGTATCATTTTCTCACTTTTAGTTGCATTATTGTTTTCATCGAATTTCACATGTCTTTAATTCCTTTTTATCTACTACTGTTTTCTTAAAAACAAAACGGCATAGAGGACAATCAGTAAATACTGAGTCCAACACTTGACTTCTAGACCCAGCTCTTCAGTGATCTCCTTAACAGGGGATCTCTAGGAATGCTACTTAGGAGAGTCATAGGAACAGCAGCCTGGTTGGCAAGGGCATGGGAGGTGGAGATTTATTGGCACAATACCCAGTGGTATACATAACTTAGAGATTAGAGGGAAAGCTAAAGCCTACCGCTGACGCTCTGCACCTGCATTTCCTCATCTCTAAGGCTGATTTAAATATAAGCATTTTAAAATTCTATCTTGAGCCTTCAATTACTTTATTTCCTAACTTTCATCACGTTCCCACCACTTACATACCTGTAATTCCAACTGTTACTTTCCTCTAGCAAAGCCAGTATCCAGCTTTCCCTCACACACCTAATCTGTACCATATCATTGCTACGCCAAAGTCATCAGTTCCTCCAAGCTTTCCTTATCTCATGAGATTACTCTAGGCCAATTATACATATTTTATTTTTCATAATGTTTGATGAGTTCCAGAGAAGTTTGTCACATAAATATGTTGTGCAATGGCTCTGGCCTAAGAAGATTAGCTGAGTTTCGAGAATAAAAATCATGTTAAAACTTGTACATCACTAAGTAACAAAAATGACCATTTCTTTGGCTTTTGTATGTGCCAGGAACTGTTCCCAGCTGGTTTTATTCATTGTATCTAATTTAATGTTTCCATTACAAGTATTTCTAGTTGGTGGATATGATTCCCTTTTTTTTTTTTTTTTTTAGAAGGAAAGGGGCCTGCCCTGAGACAAAGGGCAGGGTTGTTGTTTTTTTAAGTATTTGCTTATTTATTTATTTATGGCTGTGTTGGGTCTTCGTTTCTGTGCAAGGGCTTTCTCTAGTTGCGGCAAGCGGGGGCCACTCTTCATCGCGGTGCACGGGCCTCTCACTATCGCGGCCTCTCTTGTTGCAGAGCACAGGCTCCAGACGCGCAGGCTCAGTAATTGTGGCTCACGGGCCTAGTTGCTCCGCGGCATGTGGGATCTTCCCACATCAGGGCTCGAACCCGTGTGCCCTGCATTGGCAGGCAGATTCTCAACCACTGCGCCACCAGGGAAGCCCATGATTCCCTTTTTTACAGGTGAGAAGTCTGAGGCTTGGATGGGTCGACTATCTCACCTGCTGTCATATGCATAGTGAGTGGATCATTCTGATTCAAGCCCGGATCTCTTTAATTCCAGCACTACTCTCTTCCAGCCACAGGATTCTGCTGCCCAGTAGGTTATAGCACATTTTTCATGAATGCAACCATCTCTGCTTGCTTTTCTCCTTGCTGGATCAGACTCCAAACAGATATAGCTTTAACCATCTGTTCACATACTTTATTACCAAACTACCAGACAGTATATCATTTTCAAGACCAATTCTTCACTCCACAGTCAAATAAAATGTTTCAAAAAACCAAGGAGACGATGTCCATCCAGATTCCCACCCCGACTTCGTGCTGTGGCGTGGAGTTCAGGGCCAGGAGCCGTGCTGACTTTAGCAGTGGTCACAGAGACCTTGAAAGGGAGGGCAATTTTTTTTATTAGATAGCTGGTATGGAAAGATAGACTTTAACCTGCATACTTCCTAAAAGTGACTTAAGGTGATTTCAAATAAAAAAGAGCAGATATAATAAATCTCAAAAGAGATGTGATAAAACACAAAGCTAATTGTTAAAGTACAAAATAGGGCTTCCCTGGTGGCACAGTGGTTAAGAATCCACCTGCCAATGCAGGGGACATGGGTTCGAGCCCTGGTCTGGGAAGATCCCACATGCCGCAGAGCAACTAAGCCCGTGCACCACAACTACTGAGCTTGCGTGCCACAACTACCGAAACGCGTGCACCTAGAGCCCACGCTCCGCAGCAAGAGAAGGCACTGCAATGAGAAGCCGGCGCACCCCAAGAAAGAGTAGCCCTGGCTCGCTGCAACTGGAGAAAGCCCGCGCGCAGCAACAAAGACCCAATGCGGCCATAAATAAATAAATAAATTTATAAATAATAATAATAACATAGGTGTCACATACCAGAAGGGAAATAGGAATGAGAAGAGAAAAATTGTGAGAGAGAAGGTTTAGCAAGAGAAAGTGCTGCAAGTGAGAGTAAAGCTTAGTTCAGACATATCTGCAAGCCCAGCTGGAGAGCGAAACACGATGAAGCTACAGCAGCACTTCTTTAACTTGAATGTGCAGGTGAATAGGCTGGAAATCTGGTGCAAATACAGATCCTGATTTAGTAGGACTAAGGTGGGGCTAGAAACTCTGCACGTTTAACAAGTTCCTGGATGATGCAGACTACACTTTAAGTGGAAAAGAACTACATTCATAGTCCAATAACTGAAAATTTACCATGACCCAAAAAAAGGCTTTATTGCTTTATGTTTTTTATCTCTGAGTGTTATAAGTTGAATTGTACCCCCATCCCAAATTCATATGTTAAAGCCCTAACCCCAAGTACCTCAGAATGTGACCTTATTTCAAAATAAGGTCATTGCAGATGTAATTAGTTAAGATTTGGTTATTTGAGTGGGCCCTAATCCAATATGACTGGTGCCCTTCTAAAAAGGGGAAATTTGGGTACAGAGGTACACACACATGACAAACACCATAAAGATGAAGGCAAAGATAGAAATGATGCTTCTGCGAGGCAAGGAATACCAAAGATTGCCAGAGAACACGTAAGGTAGGGGAAAGCATGGAGCAGATTTTTTCCTACAGCCCTCAGAAGGAACCAACCCAGCCCACATCTTGATCTTGTACTCCTAGCATCCAGAGCTGTGTGACAATAAATTTCTGTTCTTTAAGCCACCCAGTTTGTGGTCTTTGTTGCAGCAGCCCTAGCAAACTGATATGGAAAGAAAATATGTCTCTATAGAAGGAATATTGCACCACATGTCACCCTTGACTGTGATTTAATGAGAGGTTCCTAAAGTGTCTCTTAGGTCTGAATGTTTGTTTCCCAGACTCTATCCCTGGATATTTTGATTTCATAAGCTTGAGGTGGTCCAAAGAACTCGAGTTCCTATAAAACATCCCAAGTTACAAATAATCAGGTATGTTTGGGAACTAGTGGTTGAAATTAACATTATGGGGGCAATATGTCTCATGAGATAATTGTCAGATATGATATAGAATTTGTTCCCTTCCATACATTGCAGTTTCTACAGTGATTTTTTTAATCTTTAATGGAATTAATTGATTGAACTATTGGTACACTGGATGAAAGCAAAAACACTTTAGGACAAATTTCTTGTCCACCGTCTATAATCACTCTAAATGGCTTTTGATTTTACCACCTAATATTCCCAAAATAGAATTTATCAAATAAACAAGAAAATTCATCTACTGAGTTTGTTATAAATTTACTAATATCTCTTTAAGCAGGAAGAATGAATGACTTTGACCTGTGTTTCCAAGCCACCTAGCCTGGGCCCTTTAGTTTGGTGAACAAACCAAAGAGTGGTAGCTTTAGAGAAGGGCAAGATTTCCAGTTCTTCCCCACAGCCTCAATTCCATTAGCATGAGACCTTGAAACCACATCTGTTTTTAGTTATGAAATTCAAACAATTGCCTAACCTCTTGGCTCTTAAGTAAAATGTTCAAGGGCTCACATGACAACACTTTGTTGTATATATGAATCTGTTGTATATTATGAATCTGTTGTAATTATATAATCTGTTGTGTATAATGAAACTGTTTTTGCAAAAAGAGGAAAAAGAGGGAACAAATAAATGCCTATGAAACATCTGGTTAGGATCTGCAAAAGGTTACACTTTTTCTGTGTCTCCAAAGGCTTGTTCTATCTGTCACCCACTGCTTTGTTTGAGTTTCTGCAGGTAACAAAATTATGGAGAAGTCCTGTGGATAAAAACACAGTGTCTGGAGCCTACTATGCCTTCCTGTTTGGCCAGAACTGAGCTAGTCCATGGACAGGCAGAAAGCGGCTGTGAAAGAAAGTGTTTAGAATAGCGTCTCTTGATAGACACAAAGGAAACTCACAGCACCCTGCAACACATCTCTATTGAAACATTGCACAATGTGCAAGTTCGTTTGTCCAAGATTCAATTGCAGAAGTTTAGTAGGTTGTATAAACAACAGAGAGAGGGGAAAGATAAGGTGAAAAGATTCATCAAAAAAAAAATCAATGCTTTATGGTTTGCTCAGATGTAACTAACTATGTGCCAGAAGGACTTACCTTGTTTTGATTTGATGTGTGTGTGTGTGTGTGTGTGTGTGTAGACACAGTGTAGGTCTTTGCAACCAAGGTGAAGGGGACACTAAGAATCTAAAGGATGAAAAAAACTTCACTTAAAACTGAGAAACTTATGTATATGAAGCATGATACTTTTAAAATTAATTACATGAAAATAAATATTGATTAGTTTCATCCTGTAGATAATTCTTTTACATTTGTCAGCACATGAAAGTGAACACTAACATACAGGGGGAAATGTATAGTTAAGGTAATTTAAAATAGTTAGTATTAAGCAGGACCTCAGAGAACACCCTTGAAGGATAATAATAGTAATGGTTTCATTTCAAAGTCATAAAACTTTAGAAATTTAAGTTTTATAAGCCTATGTGTTCTTAACTAATGTATATTGAATATTTACTATGTCATGGAATACTCTGTTTTATGTACGTTAACTCACATTGCATTGTATTAAAATGGGATTATTGTACCCATTTTACAGGTGAGGAAATCAAGGCTCAGAGTGATTAACACCTTGAACAAAATCAAGAGCTTGTAAGTGACAGAGCTGGATTCACTCTCCAGGCTCCTCACCCCTCTCTGTCTATAACCTGATTTCAGTGCCTGAATTATGTAAATTCATCCCTTCATTTTAAGTGTTTAAACCCAACCAGGCCTCCCTAAAGGCAAAATATGCTTGTTGTACTTCATGCTTATAGCAAACCAATACTGCTTTGACTTGTGTTCTGTCCACCTTGTGTCTATTAATATTGTTGGAAAATGGATGACAAAAAACTCACATATTTTTATATGACAAAAGTTTTCTATGAAAATCTGTCAGAGAACAGATTTAATTATTTAGTGAGTGATAATTCATATGGGGGGGTGTCTAAATTATTGCATTCTAGATTAAATGAGAAGTGACATTGATGCTTAGCATATCTAAAATTCAAAATGAGAAAGGGAAAAATTTTAGTAGGTAGACATTTCAGTAAGTTATTTGAGTTGGCTGGCTTTTTACATGGAGTTGCCATGTTGATTTATTATTTGTGCTGGTGTGATATAAACAGGCTGAGTGTTAGTATACAATAATAGCTAAAATCTAATATAGTTTAAATGTGTCAAACCACAGCAATATAAAGATGGAAGGGTCCTTACCAATCAATGAACCCCACTCAACACAGGAACCCCTCTACAATGATTTATGGTCTAATCATTCCATTAAACACGAGGAAGCTGAGGGTAAGCTCAGTTAAGTGATTTAAGTTTAGAAAGGGGTTAGGCCTCAGACTTCCCAATTCTCAGCGCACTGTTCTTATTTTAATTGTATTCCTTCACAGTGGACTCTGCTTTACCGAATTAGTGCCTTATACAATCAGCTGCAAAATGGTATCAAAATATGAAAGGCAAAATTATCTCTGTATCAAGCGAGATAGCAAGGTGGATTCCAAGGGACATCTCATGTGATGTTAGAGAGTACTTAGTTTGAATTTTGGGTTCCCTGTGATTTTACAACAGTATCCTCCTGCCGAGCAGCATGACACCCCCCATGCATGCTCACAACACACAAATCATAAAACTAATCTCCCATCCTGTATTCAACCTGCTTTTGGCTCCCAATCCCTTTATGTAATCCCCATTGCTTCTTCCTTAGGCACAGTGGTACTTTTCTAAGATCTTTGAATCCATATTTTCTTCCTGGTCATAAGGAATAGGTGCTAGCCAAGTAAGGACAGTAAGCAGACCATCCTACAAGACCCATGATAGGAAACATTGGGGTTGACCAGATACACAGTCAACATGAGTCATGCCTCTCAAACTGTGCAAATAGTGAGGATGGGCTCCAGCACATAAAAGCTCAAAGCCTTTCAAAAATTCTGACTCCCTCATTCTTTCCCTCCAAATTCCATCCTGCTGAGGCTGTTACAATTTGCTAAAACTTAATTTTATTCAAGACTTAAGTAATAAAATGAGTTAATAAAAAAAATAATAAACCCTTACACTCAAGTCCCTATCATTGCTAGACTCTCCTTCAAGTTGATGGCTTTGCTTTGATCATTTATGATGCAGAACTACTCTTGTGGGAGAGAAAGCTTAAACTGAGCTTGGTGTCATGTAGTTTTTCTTTGTAGTCAAAGATGCTGTTGATGCTGGCATTGTTTCCTGCACGTTGCTTCTTACCATTAGTTGTATTTACACATGACCTGTTTTTTAATAGAACTTGGATGTAATTTCCAGCACAGTTTGCATTAACTTGTTACACTGGGAATTAATGACAACTTGAGTAAATGTTAGTCTCTAGAGAAAATCATTTTAAGACAATCATAGCTTCTAAAGCTACATTTTCCCTAGGGTCTATGTCACAGTGCGGGTGTCACAAAGGGCATCATTTATACTCACAGGAAAGCTCATTAGCAGTGTTAGGAATTCAAAATAATATTGGATGTCTTTCCGTTCCCTGAGTATTCAGCCTCTTCTTTGGGAACCAAGTCCGCCATAAAGCCGGTGAGGTTATTGATTTCATTCTGTCCTCAGCTACTGTGGCAGCAAGGTGCTATCTGTTCCAAGGTATTATTTCTTTCCTACTTGTATTCACTTTCTCTCCAGTGGTCCTTTAGATATCAGTATTTTTTGAAGTATTTTTACATAGGATACTACAGACAGTTTAGTGGTTTTACTACTGACAATTTCTGAAGGTCTGTGATTGTAAATTATTCATCAAGGGGCTCACTCATAATACCTGAGAAGGATGTCCATACTTTCCTGCTCATCCTAAAACTGACATAACTGGGAAGTGTGCCAGAGTAGATGAAGGAGGTCTGGGGTGGAAGCCAGCCAGGATTGCCCAATCTCTGCAATGCTGCTCACTAGACCTGTGGCCCTGAGAATCCTACTGTATCCATCTGAGCTTTAGTTCCCCCACTTACTAAACCCGTCTATCAAACACCAACTTCACGGGAGAGATGGGAGGATAAAATTGAACAACATATGTGAAAGTACCTTGCACAAAGAAAACAATTAATAATTGCTGCTAAATAAGTAATGACAGATAATATTTAATAATACTTTCTTAGTTTACAGCCCACATACATTATATTGGTCCTCTGTACAGTTTGAGGCAAGTAGCTGTCATTATGATTTCAACTTTATGGTGAGGAAATTGAGTCTAAAAGGAGTTAAAGGACTTGCTTAAATTCATAAACACCCAAAACTAAAACTTCTGACTTTCATTTCCATGCTCTCTTGAGGTCTGGCTCAAGTAAGCAGCTAATAAGTGTTTATTGAATAGCCACATCTTTTCTTTCTTTTTAAAAAAAATCTTATCATGGAAAATTTCAAACAAACACAAAAGTAGATAGAAAAATACCATATGATCTAGCGATCCCACTCCAAGGCATATATCTGGAGAAAATTATAATTCGAAAAGATACATGCACTACAGTGTTCATAGCAGCACTATTTAAAATAGCCAAGACATGGAAGCAACCTAAGTGTCCACCAATAGATGAATGGATAAAGAAGATATGGTATATATACACAATGGAATATTACTCAGCCATAAAAAAGAATGAAATAATGCCATATGCAGCAATATGGATGGACCTAGAGATTATCATACTAAGTGAAATAAGTCAAACAAAGACAAACATCACATGATATCACTTACTTGTGGAATCTTAAAAAATGATACAAATGAATTTATTTACACAACATGAATAGACTCACAGATGTAGAAAAGAAACTTATGGTTACCAAAGGGGAAAGGGGGAGGGAGGGATAAATTAGGAGTTTGGGATTAAAATATGCACACTACTATATATATATATATAAAATACATAACCAGGGACTTCCCTGGTGTTCCAGTGGTAAAGAATCCGCCTTCCAATGCAGGGGATGCGGGTTCAATCCCTGGTCAGGGAACTAAGATCCCACATGCCGCAGAGCAACTAAGCCCATGCCTTACAACTACTGAGCTCTCGTGCTTTAATGAGAAAGCCTGTGTGCCGCAAACTACAGAGCCCACCCACGCGCCCTGGAGCCCGCGCGTCACAACTAGAGAGAAGCCCGCACACTGCAATGAAGAGCCAGCGTGCCCGCAACAACAACAAAAAAGATCCCACATGCCTCAACAAAGATCCCGCGCGCCACAACTAAGACCCGACGTAGCCAAAAAATAAAATAAATAAATAAGTAAATAAATAAAAAAGAAAAAAAAAGATAACCAACAAGGACCTACTGTATAGCACAGGGAACTATATAGTCAGTATCTTGTAATAACCTATAATGGAAAAGAATCTAAAAGAGAAGTTACATAGATGTATAACTGAATCACTTTGCTGTACACCTGGAACTAGCACAGCATTGTAAACCAACTATATTTATAAAATTGTAAACCAGTTTATATTTATAAATTCTTTTTTAAAAAAAGAAAAATAGGAGTCCCCACATACCTATCACCCAACTTCAACAATTTTTAATATTTTTCCAACCATTTCTGTGTATTGCCCCATCTCTTTTCATTTTGGCTGTTTTTAAAGAGATTCTCAGACATAATTTCATTTTGCTTATAAATACTTGAGTATGCACAATAATTTTAAAGGAAATTTTTACTATAGCCACCATTCCTTGATCTTTATAAACAAAAAATTTTTTAATTCCTTATTGTTATTCAAATTTTCCTGAGTTATCTCAATACTATCTTTTTTTCAGTTGATTAGTTTGAGATGAAATTCAAACAAGGTCTGCACACTGCACTTATTTTTTATATCACTTACGGATATTTCATTCTCTAACTATCCTCCTTCCTTTTGATTTCATGTCATTGGTTTATTAAAGGTATATTATTTTTATTTTTACATCATAGAGAATGGTTCATATTCTGAATTTAGCTGTTTGCTTCTTCATGGTTCCATTTAACCTGTTCTTCTATGGACCCAAATTTCCCATTAACCAGAGTTTAGATGTAGATTCCCGATTAGATTCTGATTCAGATTTTTAGGCAAAAATATGTCATAGGTTATTAACACTCTCTTATTCCTAAGCTTGGCTTCTATCCGCCCCCCCTCCCTATACACCATTTTTCTGGACTTCCATTTTTCATCCCTTATTCTATCCTGACTTCATCTGGTGATGGCTTTACTCGTTGTTAGAATATCCTTTCTTCTTCACTTCTCCAGTACTAACCCTAATAGTGCCAGTACCCGCTGCAGTTTTGGCTTTCCTTGGCTCTGTGTTTTGCAGCATGTGTCACCCCTTTTGCTCCATGAAGCATCTTGGAGGATCTTCCTAAGGTTTTCACCTAGGGCCTCAATTATAATGGAATGTACACTGACGCCTGAATGTTCAGACTATATATTTAGAATCTGTTCCTCAGGGAGATATCAATTTGTGTTTATTCTGTATTTGTCTCTCACATCTTGCCCTCTGCGGGACTCCAAAAATTTCTGTGTGTTGCCCTCTCCTGTGCAGTGCTCTGCCCTGACAACTCTATCTGCCTTAGTCTCCTTGGACTCCCAGCTCCATCTTTTCAGTTCAGGGTGTCCACTGGACTTTGTCCGAATTTCCCCTCCTTGCATCACGGCCTGAAAACTCTTTCCAGGCAGTAAACTGGATGCAATTGTACGTACGGCTCATCAAATTTGTTTCCCATATTTAAGGAATTCTTAACCTTCCCTGTTAGTGATATTCAGTGTCTTGAAGACCAACGCGTTATTTGTTTTGTTTGTATTTTCGCTATTTCAGGTGCGTGGGTAAATCTGGTCCCTGTTAAACCAGATTTAAAGCAAAAGTCTATAGTCTATTATTTGAAGTCTTTTGAATCAAACTTTGGGATAGTAAGGGGATATTTCACTGGGGATCTAAGTCAATAAAGAAAATGTTATTTTGTTGTATTTTAAACCATGGGAACAAGACATACAATAGCAAGGATAAGATTGTAAAGCTGGGTAGAGCACTAGAATTTTCCTTTCCTATTTTGATAAGGTTGTGGTGGTTATCCTTGGGTGTTGCCTCTTTCAGATTAATGGTGGAATTTAAGCCCAGTGTGAAGGACTTGGCAGATAATAAAACTGAATGTAGCAACTGACTATTTGGAAACAGACAATACCAGTGAGGATCTGGGAGATACTGAAGACTTAGAAAGGCAGCTAACCTCAAGCCACAACACAGAAGTCCTGGGGGCTCTAGTACATGGCTGCATGCCTCATCACCAAAGGAATGATGAAATGACATTCAAAATCATAACTGTGTTCTTCTCCATAGCCCCAACATTTGCTTCTGTTTTTTTTCTACACAGGGAAAAATATATACATGTCACAAATTAATAGTTACATAAATTGTGAAACATAGCAATGATTTTATTTGTTCTGTGGCAGCACAAAATAGACGAATTTTTCTGCATCAAAATAGAAAATGAAATCACAACAAACAAAACTAATGAACAATAACACAATTAGTAATGATATTTTAATTGCACCATCCCATCCAAGTAAACCTGTTTATTCATTTCAACATTATATGTCTCAGAAACACTTTGTTTGCTTTCCTCTGTCCCTTAATATTTAGACTTTTTGTCTAGCTTATTTGTAACTGTGATGTATTTTCTAGGCAGCTATAATTACTTGGAAACAAAATCAGAAGCTTCTAATAAAAAAAGAATTCCTAGAAAATTAGAACACATGAAAAAGTAATATATACTTGAAGTGATTGCTTTTGGAGTCAAAACGGATTTTGTAATGGAACTGTTGCAGATAAATGATCTTCTCACAAAAACATATTGAAGGAAATGGAAGAAACCTGAAATTCAGAGTTAAAAATATTTATTTGTCGGGGAATAGTATTTACTGTTAAAAGAGTATGATGAGTCTGGTTCATTTGTAAAGAAAAGAGATTTTTTTTAGTTGTTGAAAATCAGAAAGGTAAGAAAGAGATGTTTTTATATATGAGCTCACAGATTGATTTGAACAGTTCCATAGGCAGAAAAATAATAACGTAATTCAGAATGTGTGAAAGCATTGTTTCCATTAGATGTCAATCAACAAACAATGGAGCAAAAGTGGTATGGCTATCAATTAGTGTAAAATGTTCTCAAAGGGCATCAAAGATTCTCTTAAATAAGGGAGCATTTTGATTTTCATTATATTGGAAAGATGACTGAGACCAATCTAAACAGAGTGATAAAAATTTACCTGCAGCAAATCAGAGTTCATTTTAACATAATTGAGCAGGCAGAAATATAATCGTGCTGATAGCATGGGTGGAATGTTTAATAGTTTTTTCAAAGTTTAGGAAGAGAGAGAGAGAAGGCCTTTTTATATGTACTGTCATGATCACCATTTACTGTTAATTTGGAGGATGTTCTGTCAGCAAGTGGAACTCCAAAACTCTGTGAATATTAATAATTCTTTGAACAACAGTACCAGCCTTCTGCAAAGAGATTGCAGCATTTCAATACACTATAAACCAGACAAATATATTGAGAAAACTATGTGGCTTATAAAAATAGGTTTGATTGATTGTTAACAGACACTGGAGACTGTCTAAAAATGTTCAGATAGTGTTGAAATATTGGAAGTAGAATCAAATGAATATTTCAGATACACAGGTGGCTGATGAATTAAATGGCTTGCTGAATTTGGTTTCCAAATTGGAAATTATTATTTCTCGAAAAAAAATTTAGCACATGTTAAGTACAAGTATTAGGAAAATTCTTTCTGAGGAACTTCAAAATAGACTATGTATTTTTCTTTAAAAATGAAATAATTCTGTACTGTTCATCATCTTAGAAAAATGGTGAATATTTCAAAACAATCTGTGGCAGGCCAGAGTAGGAATTATACTTTCTGACTTCCCTTTCTAAATCTAAATTTTTTAAGATTTAGAAAAGAAAAAAAACTTCAGAAGAAAGATTTCTGAAATATTTCACAATGTTTTTTCTTCATCAGAATATTATACAACTTATATTCAGATTTCTTGATGCTTTAAGTGGAATGAAGATATATTTTAAGCAATAATTAGATGTGTATAAAATTTTTATAGACTTCATGCAAATAAGATCACATATCTTTGACTCTTACAGGAATTATGCAAAGTTGGCTTTGTCATAGAACTTGACCAATAATGCCCTTTGCTCCTGAGAGCTATTGCGTGTTGTCTTGACCAATCCCTACATCAGCACATAATGTTCACTGTCTGCTTTGTGTTGCAGAAGAATGCCATTCCCTACCACAAAGGCAGAAGAGAGAGTCAGTGGTTGGAACTGAGGATTATCAAGTAGAAATTGGTAACCAATTTATCTAGCCTGAAAGGCTGTCTGTTCCTAGAGGAAAAAATTGCAACATCAGTTTGAACAGGGATAATACAGTATTTTTCAAAACTCAATCATAAAAATTTTGCACAGACTTCATATATTACCCTGTTTAAATTTCCAACTGTTAATAATAAGCTTAAAATCTTCTGCCTTGTTTTTGGTTTTATGCAATGATGGCTCTTTTGGGGACTGTGTACTGGAATTAACATGTTATTTTATGAAAACAACACTTTATTATTCAAGATAACCAATTTGAAAAATGTTAACATGAAATTATTTGCAAAGCTCCTTGCTTATTAGTGGTCATTCATAGAGAAATATTTCCCTACCTGTCTATATAACCTGCAACTCCAATTACCATTTCAATAATGTTAGGCTTTTGGTCCAACAATTAAAATTTTGGCAGCATTTGCTGTTATGGACTGAATTGTGTTCCCTGATCATTCATATGTTAAAGTCTTAACCCCCAGTGGAAATGTATTTGAAGGTAGGGTCTTTAAAGACAGAATTAAGATTAAATGCTGTAATAAGGGTGGGGCCCTAATCTGATAGGACTGGCATCCTTATAAGAAGAGAGACACCAGGGGTGTGAGCACATGCAGAAAAGTCCATATGAGGACACCTAGAGAAGGCAGGCTTCTGTAAGCCAAGGAGCGAGGCCTTAGGAGAAACCAAACCTGCCAACACCTTGATCTTTGACTTCTAATCTCTAGAACTTTGAGAAAATAAATTTCCTGCAGTTTAAGCATCCCAGACTGTGTTATTTTGTTATGGTAGCCCTAGCAGACTGATACATGTCCCAACAAGTGCTACCATATTTTCTGTTAATTAGATTTCTTTCTATCATATGTTTGTTTTATATAAATAAAGAATACGTGAGGAGAAATAGTTCTTATTCATTATAATAGATATACCCAAATGTAAAATGGGGATACACAAACCAAACAAAGTGGGCTATTCCCATACTTAATAATTAGATGTTTTATCTCAATCTGAGTAAAATATAATTGTTTTAAAATTGATCTTCGTCAATTACCTCTTTTATTTCCTTAACCAGGTGCTACAGAATCAAAATCTATTTTCCAGGACTGCATTTCCCCATCACATGGATTGAATTCACAAGACGTCTTGAGCGTCTCATGCATAAAAATTACCAAAAATGATCCTGAGTCTTGTTCACTTTATATCTCCATCACAGAGTGTACTTCAAGCAATTTCCCTTGGTATTCATATATAGGATTTGTTATTTGTTGGCTAGTTGGAGGAATCTTCATATTTCTCTCTATGTCCATGTAATTTCATTTCATAGCACAAAAATATAAATAAAGGAAAGAACTTTTAAAAATATATAGTACACAAGGTGTGCTGAATTGGGCGAGTGGGATTGACATGTATACACTGATGTGTATAAAATTGATGACTAATAAGAACCTGCTGTATAAAAAAATAAATAAAATAAAATTCAAAAATTAAAAAAAATATATATAGTACACAAGAAAGTAGACTACAGAAATAGCTTCTTCCCAATCCCATTGACGCCCCTCAATCCCATTCCCCCATATCTGGTCCCAAAGCAGGTTACTCTGAAGTGAATGGCATTTCTCCTCTTAAATGGAAGTTGTCGATAATGGGGTTTGTATTAAATGTTCCTTTTGTGTGAAGACTTGGCTAGGCCTTACCCTCCAATATGATCTTGTTCTAGAGCAGGAGTTGACAAACTGCCCTGCAGACCATATCTGGCCTGCTGCCTTTTTTTGTAAAGAGGGTTTAATTGGAACACAACCGAGCCATTCTTTTTTGTTTTGTGTAGGGCTGCTTTTTCCGTATAATAGCAGAGTTGAGTGAATGTAACAGAGACTTGGGCCCCGCAAAGCCTAAAATACATACTCTATGGTCCTTAAAATAAAAGTTTGCAGCCCCCTGTCGTATGGTATGTAAGGGGACTAGAAAGGAGTCGGAGGAACAGGATTGGGTCTCAAGGCGTCATTCAAAGAAAAAGGCTAGACGACATGTGCAAATGACTTGGATAGCATGCCACTAGACTGCATCTGAATATTCGGGGCCTGCTTCCCATCGGCCTTTTAATCCCGAGATTCCCATAATCCAGGTAGTGGTTTATTTCCTCTGAACACCCAGTCTGCAGAGAGGGGTTTAATTTTAATTTTTATTAGCTTAAGGATTTTGTCTCATTAGAGAGTAAGAAATTATTAACTTGCCATTAAAACAATTTGAGTTCTTATTGAAAGTGCTTTTAAACTCAAATCTGAGTCTAACCCAGACAATATGAGTATCTGAACCTCAATAAGTATGATTCTAAGTTTTTCCTTCACAAAATAATAGGATTATAACAATACATTTTAGAAAATTCACCTTACCTAGGCTAACACTTGCTCCCACTTTGTAACTTTTCAAGGGACACACAGTCAAACAAAATTTTAAGAAGCTTCTTAGAAACCTACTGAATAAACTGAATGTAGGAAATGTAGGAGAGTGGTTAGAAGGCCGGGAAGGAAGCCAAGACTTTTGGATATTAGACAAATTAAGTCACATTCAAATGAACTTGAGTTGTATGCATTTTTTTTCTACTACCTGCAATGCCAGCCTCCTTTTCATGCCTGAAGTATGAATTTTGCATGCTATAAAGTTTAGAAAGAAAATCTACCCAAAGTGAAGGGCACTGAGCACTAGTTCATAAAATGGTCTGAAAATCTCCTATCCTTACCGAGCGCAAACCAAGCAGTGCGTAAATCTATTTCAGTCCTGCAGAGCTAATTAATGAGCTACAAATTGGCAATCCAAATTGTTAACTCAGTCTACCAGAAGTCTGGAGTTTGTTTTGTGTTATCTTTTGTTGTGATTGTTTTCCACCTGCTTAAACTTAAACACTTACTAATAAATCTGTAGCAATCTGGAAAGATGGTAGTAGCGGTGGCATAGTTTTTAAATCTACATAAATTGTACCTAAAAACAGACAACCATTAGAACAGCAAAAACTGAAACCTAGAGTCAACATGTACAACAAAGTTAGGCAAAATGTATGACAGCAAACCCCAAATTCGATTGGACTGAAATAAACCATTGACAGAAGCAAAACTCACAAGGAATCAGAAAATGAACAGGAAGAGTCAAAGAAAAGGCAACATAACTACAACCTCTCTGAAACTGAAGAAAAAACTACGCACTGGAAACCTCAGTGAGCCAATCAGAGAAGAGTAACAGAAACTGAGAGGGAGGTGGACAATCATCAGTTCACAGCTGATTGTAAGGACCCATAAGAGGTCAAATGGGGCTTCACTGGTGGCGCAGTGGTTGAGAATCTGCCTGCCAATGCAGGGGACACGGGTTCGAGCCGTGGTCTGGGAAGATCCCACATGCCGCGGAGCAACTGGGCCCGTGAGCCACAACTACTGAGCCTGCGCGTCTGGAACCTGTGCTCTGCAACAAGAGAGGCCGCGATGGTGAGAGGCCCAAGCACCGTGATGAAGAGTGGCCCCCGCTTGCCACAACTAGAGAAAGCCCTCACACAGAAACGAAGACCCAACACAGCCATAAATAAATAAATAAATAAATTTTAAAAAAATGGCCCACATCAAAAAAAGAGGTCAAATGGCACTGAAGTTACCTGGGCCCCTGAAACACAGAAAACTAACTCAAGTTCTCTTTTAGGATAGAGTCC
This sequence comes from Balaenoptera borealis, assembly GCF_965194805.1. Taxonomy (NCBI): domain Eukaryota; kingdom Metazoa; phylum Chordata; class Mammalia; order Artiodactyla; family Balaenopteridae; genus Balaenoptera; species Balaenoptera borealis. The sequence goes on from NC_138877.1 coordinate 49,834,525, forward strand.
CATGGAAAGAAACTGCTAACAGAATAATTCCTACTCTGGAGAAATTGCAAAATAATAGAACCAAGGGGGGCTTCCCTGGTGGCGCAGTGGTTGAGAATCTGCCTGCTAATGCAGGGGACATGGGTTCGAGCCCTGGTCTGGGAAGATCCCACATGCCACGGAGCAACTGGGCCCGTAAGCCACAACTACTGAGCCTGCGCGTCTGGAGCCTGTGCTCCACAACAAGAGAGGCCGCGATAGTGAGAGGCCCGCGCACCGCGATGAAGAGTGGCCCCCGCTTGCCACAACTAGAGAAAGCCCTCGCACAGAAGCGAAGACCCAACACAGCCAAAAATAAATATTAAATAAATAAATTAAAAAGATTATTATTTAAAAAAAAAATAGAACCAAGGAATATCAGGGAAAAACAAGAGGTTTTACCTAAAATTGGGAGGGAAGAAGCCAGAATAATTCAGAAGTTATAGAGTCATAATGTTATTACCTGTGATTATATCAGAAGATAAATATTAAGAGCTATGAAGCTAGGAAAACTATTCTAGTTCATTTTCCTCCTAAAATTACCAAAAAAAAAAAAAAAAGTCACCTAAAAAGGAAAAAAGGCAAATATTGCTGTTGAATCCCATACAAAATTACATTAGGAAAAAAGAATCTAAGAAGCAGAATAGCCATACTATGGAAATGAAGGCAATCCAGAAAGAATACCCATTAGCCAGTGAAAACAGTAATCTAATAATTTATAAAGCATTAAAAGCAAGTTCCAAAAATAATAATAATACAAGCAATGAAGGAATAACATAAACTAGAAACAAAGCTCAACTCTAAGGCAAATAAAGAAAAGAAGATTTGAAAAGGGCAGGTTATCTGGAAACAGAGCCTAAGACGGAGATTTCTATGCATGTGATTTTATTGCGAACGTGTTCTTTAGAAGAAACAAAATCTATGAGGGAGTGAGGGGAGCTGGGGAGGAAAGGAGACCAATCTGAGAGAGGATGTGGTCTCAGGGCAAGCCTCGCCTTGGTCTAGTCCAAGGTGTGCAAGAGGAAGGGTACTGAGACGGGTGTGTGCACAGCAGAGCTGCCTCTACCTTCAGGCAAGGGGCCCAGTCTTTCGTGCCCCACATCAGACAGTCAGGAGCTGTTGGCCATTCCCCAAGAAGTATGTGACCTTCCAGCAAGATGGTCTCCATCAGCTAAGAGCAATCTTCTGGAGAAAATAACAGTTGTGAGTTTTTAGTAGCCAACATTCATAGCACCAGGGGATGGGTGCACCTGCTTCTTAAAAGACATCCAGCGTCTACTCTAAAGTTAGTTGTAAGAAAAGACTATCGGGTTGACATTATTTTTTGACAATAACACTTTACTCCAGAGGATAGTGGAATGACATATTTAAGATACTCAAAGAAAATAAGATTTGATAGCCAGACAAAATGTTCTTCAAGTTCAAAGGCTCCTAAGAAACTGTTACGAACATAAAGAAAGATAGAGAATATTGTTCCAATGAGCACTTCCTAGTATATCTGAGCAAGAATTTCACAAAACCAAAACGACTGGAGGGATATCAGTATTATATACATGTGGCAAGATCAAATGATGGCTATAAGGGAAAAAGTATTACAGATAATAGTACCATGTAAAACGTAGATACAGTAGAACAATCTGTGGAATGAAGAGAATGTATGGAAAGAACAATTTTACCAATTAGGATTTTAAAATATATTATTTCAAAGAAGGAAGGTTGAGGAAAGAAAACATTACTAACTAATAAAAATATTGTACAGAAGAAGAAAAAAAAACACAAGAGCTTATAAAAGAGAACCAATGGTAATATATAGGTAAACAGACTAAAATACAAATATATATGTGTGTATTACAAACATATATTTTTATACATATGGGTGTGTGTATTAAAGTACATATACATGTTTGTGTGAGTATCTATATATATAAATATATATATATGTTTGTATGTGTATACATAAAATACTCTAGAGGTCAAAAATTTTGATAATATCAATAAATTTAAATTGATTTTATTAAACTATTAAGAAAAATACTTCAAATAGGATAACAAACAAATGTAACACTGCACTGTAAACAAGGGACATATCTAAAACAAAGAGACTCAAAATGGTTAAAAATGAAAGTATAGACACAGATATAAGAGACCAAAGGAAATAAAAAGGAAACAGAGGATGTCAACCTTGGTATCTGACAAAGTAGATTTCAGACCAAAAGGCATTAAAAGAAACAAATAAGCTACTGAAAATGATATATTTAAGAGTTATTAATATTTATGTAACTTAGAGCAACAATATACATTAAAGCAGAAAACAGATGCAAGGAAACGAACATTATACACCTCTCTCAATACAAGACAATCAAATGGAAAATATTAGTGAGTAGACAGAAGATTTTAAAAATATATTACATAGAAATTTATAAAATTATGAACCTCAAAAATAGAAACTATACCTTTTTAAAAGCACATGGAATACTTGCAAATATTGACCTTTCCTTTGTCCACAAATAAAGCCTTAATAAATTCCAAAGAATTGGAAGAATATGAACAAAATTAATATCAAGAAACAAAAGAGCCCTTTTCACACCAAAAATTTGAAACATGCTATTGAACAATTATTGTATAAAACACAAAATTCAAAACCAAAATGCCAAAATACTTGAAAACAATAGTGGAAAAATATCAGACTCTCTGGAATATAGCTTAAATAGTTATCTGAGAAATTGCATAACATTTAATACCTATATCAAAAAAAATGAAAATATATCAGTTGGGACTTCCCTGGCGGTTCAGTGGTTGACTCTGTGCTTCCACTTCATGGGGCACAGGTTTGAGTCCTGGCTGGGGAACTAAGATCCTGCATGCCGCATGGCACGGCCAAAAAATATATATATCTATATATCAATTAATAAATAAGTTACAAATAAAAATTTTGATTAATTCCAACTCAAAAACCTAAAAAGAAAAACATAGTAAGCCAAAAGAAAGTATACTTCAGGAATCATTAAAGAAAAACAGAATTTAATAAGATAGAAAATAGTCATAAACCTAAAAAAGGCAACATAATATATAAATATCTTTTAAATATTTTTCATACATTTTTTCATATTTTAGAAAATAAAGTCAAACTCTAAAAAATCAGCATAATATGTGAATTGTTAGTAAAATTAAATAAACAACTATGCAAATAAATGTGAAAGTGTAGATGAATTAATACTTTTCTACAAAAATACAACCTGTTAAATTTAGCTCTAGTAGAGACAGAGATTCTAAACAGACTAATTGCTACAGAAGAAATAGAAATCTTACTGAACCTTTAAAGATCAGATAATCCTAATGCTACTTAAACTATTCCAGAATACAGAAATGAAGAAAACTTCCTGTTTTCTTTTATGAAGAAACACCCTGAAAGAGATTTCAACAAAAAAGATGAAAAATAATACAACCCAAACTCACATATGAACATCAATGCAAAAATATTAAATTAAAAAAATAGCAAACAGGACTAAATGATCCATTTGAAAAATTGTGGGTTTTTATTCCACAATTGCAAGGGAGATGCTACATAAGGCAATTCATTAATACTAACTACTCATTGTTTTAGGTCTAAGGAGAAAAATCATTATATATTGCCATACATTCTGAGAGATTTTTTAAAAGTCAATTCCCCTTTCTGTTGAAAACATTCATTAAAGGAGGAACTGATGGATTTTATTTGCTCTCTTCGTCTCTGTCTTTCTTGTCTGTCTATATCTCATTCTCTATCTTTCTCTCTCTCTCTCCACATACACCCAAATATACACACATATTGCATACATATATATACACATATATTACATGTATTTATTTATTCATATTTGTATGTGTGTGTATATATGTCAAAACCAACAATGTATCTCAAAAGTGACTTTCCTGTTAAAGTCAGGATGAAGAAGAAAATACACCCATAACATCCACACTATTTAATATTGTATTGAAGGTATCAGCAAATGCAATTGACAAGAAAAAGAAATTAACTGCATTAAAATTGGAATGGATGAGGTAGAACTATCTCAATTTTCCAAAGATTTGTTCAATATTGGGAAACCCAAAATAATCAATGGTAAAATTACTATAATGATATGAGATTTAAAAATAAAACCGCAGGTTAGAAATCATCAAACAAAAACTAGTAATCTTTTATACATAATCGAAAACTAATTAAAAGATGTAATGAAAATCAGACATCATTTTTGAGGCTCATAAAAATTTAAAAGAATTAAAAACTATATTACTCACTCTTGAAAAAATCAAAAGTGGAGTTGACAAAAAGGAAAAAGGAAAATTCTCACTGGAGAATGCTAGGGCAACAACTCATTATTTTGGAAATTGTTTTATAAAAAAATGGTAGTGGCAGAGGCAATTACTCAAGCATTTATCCTGCCTGTAAGAATTATCCCACAGGGTAACCAAATAGATGATAAGGAATATTTTACCTTTATAGAGTTCTCCACTTAAAAAAAATGAATGATATCTACTCTCCTGTACATGATGAATCATTTTTTTCTTTCTGTGTTCAATATTTTACTTTTTGGCTTTAAGCAGATAGATTACGATGAGTTTAGGTGCAGATCTCTTTGTATTTATCCTACTTGGAATTTTGTTAAGATTTTGGATGTAAATAATAATATTTTTCATCAAACTTGGGAAGTTTTTGGACATTGTTTTCACTCTTTTCTCTCTTTTCTCTCTGCCTGGGATTTCCACCATCCATACGTTGGTTTGTTTGACCATATCCCATAGGATTGTGAGACTCTGTTCATTTTTTCTTTAGTGTTTTTTTCTCTCTTCAAGTTTATTGATTTTTTTTTCTGGCATCTTAAAACTACTGTTGAGACCATCTGTTGAATTTTCATTTCAGTTATTGTGCTTTTCAACTCTAAAATTTCTATTTGGTTCTTTTTATAGTTTATCTTTATTGATTCTCTACTTGTTAAGCCATTGTCACCATAGTTTCCTTTAATTCTCTGAACATATTTTAAATGGCTGCTTTGGAGTCTTTACTAAATACAACTTTAGGTCCATGCAGAGTCAGTATGTATATTGTCTGCTTTCTCTCCTGCCCCTTGGTGTGTCTGATAATGTTTGATGAAACACTGGACACTTTACATAATACTTTATATTAATCCTTGGTCTTGTTTTTATTTTTTCTGAGGTTTGATATTTCCCCTTTCTTCTTTTTTACCTTCCTTCCTCCCTCTCTCCCTCTCCTCCTCTCCCTCCCTCCCTTCCTTCCTTCCAGACTTAATCTTTGGCATTTGTCTCTCTTGCGGTGTTTGGCTGCTTGATGTCTCTACACAATTTTGAAAAATAATTTATATTTTCAAGTCTGATATCCTATAGCTCAACCTTCTGTCTGAATAACCAAGTGGTCAGTCAATGATTTGGGCAGAGTTTACATTTCAACACCTTGCACTCATGAGCCTTCCACTCCTTGTAGATCAATCTGTGTGGAGTCTGGTGAGTACATTAAAATTTTCACCAGTTTTTAAGTCTGTCTTGGTTTTATTTTTCCCCGACCTTTCTAGGATCTCCTCCACGTATGTGTGTAGTTTTTCAATCTGCCAGGGATGTATGAAGAGCTTATCTCAGCACTTCCATTTCTCCCTCATTTTCAGGATATCTTGAGACCACAACTGCAACTAGCAAAGTTGCGCAACTGTGAATTTTTCCCATTCATTTCCTAACAAGTTCATCATATTTAGTTGTCAAAGTCTGGGCTCCAAATATAGCCCCTTCTCTCTGGCAGCAAATTTGTTACTTTTCACGGCCAGACCCACACTGGAAAGCTACAGTTCTCACAAATCAACACTAGGAAGAGATGAGAGCAGCTGCAGGCAAGAACACATGCTCCTGCTGTTCTTATGTGAAGCCCTAGCAGTTATTAAAGAATGAATGCTTCTCAATTTGCTGTTTGCATTTCATTTATTCCCACAGCTTGAAATTATTGTTTTTGACAACTTATTCAATTTTATACGGGTTTTTCCTTGCTTTTTTTCCAAAAACGATTTGCCAGTCCCTTTATTCTTCCATAATCAGAATTACTTAGTTTTTAAATTTATTTATTTTTAGGTGTGATAATAATATTGTGGGTATTTATCACCATGAGATACATATTGAAATATTTATGATAAAATTATATGATGATAATATTTGCTTTAAAATAATTTGTATCTCAAAGAATAGATGGAGATATAGATGAAACAAGACTGGATGTGAGTTAATAGTTGTAGAAGCAGGGTAATGGGTACCTGGAGATTCATCGCAGTTTTCTCTAGTTTTGTGTATATGTGAAATTATTCATAATAAAATCTTAAATGAGAGAAAAATAAACGTTTGGAATCCTCTTAGTTATGTGCAGCATCAGAAATAAAATGAGACAAATAACTTGTTCTGATGCAGTGTATTATAACGAAGGTCTACACAGGTAACTCCAATTCTCTTAATATAGTAATCCAAACTCCTTTGAAAGGCAAGGTATCAGCCTACTGAGATTGCAATAGAGATGACTACCATCTCTGTATTTGCTTTTTTCTTTATCAAAAATTATATAATAAAAAATGACAGCTTTACATTTATCGAGTGCTTACTTTTGCCCAGTACTATATTTAGCATTTGGCCTACCTTGCCAAGAGTCAATGCTTGGTGTTCAGAAATTCTGATAGACCTGTGGTTATTTCCTGCTCTTCTGTCTCTTGAAGTTTAGAGAGAAAAAAGTAGCAGAAGATTAAAAACAATAAATTTGATCAAAATTGTGAAGGGAGGGTCCAATCACAGCCCGACACCTCCCCTGTGTTCCCAAGAAGAACCTTGTGCTTTGTACAGGAAGTGCTGGTAAACTCACAAATCGCATAGCATGAAGAGAGTCAGAGCACGGGCAGTGGGTGTTTCCTCTGTATTAGGTATATGTAAACTATTCTTGAAACGGCTTAGTTATGCATGTCTCAGTGACCATCAGGCATGCTACCAACTTTCTGTGTTCAGACCCCACAAGAGTCCTGGTACTGTAGCACTAAGTGGGATTCATGGGGCCATGTTGCCTGTCTGGGCTGCAGAATGGATCCATTAGCCATGGGGCACCACTGTGCTGCAAGGGACTGATTCTGTATACTTTCTCTCCTCTGGCTATGAGTAAATGCTGGGCTACTTCAGCCCACTGTACATGTTTTCTGTTCTCAGAGACCTTGACCTGGTAGGTAAGTCCCACCCAGGGTGTCTTCCCTGGGTGGGACTTCCCTACCTTTTGACCCTGGCCTCACTCATGTTATAGTCTATATTGTGGCACAGCCTGACCACCTAGTGAAACAGTAATCTTACATTATATGTTTGGTATCACTTAAGGATGCTTTGGGGAACTTTGAACTGCTATAGATTGGGACAAGTGAATAAGGTAAAGAAAATATTCTAAATGACTAGAGTAGGGGTCCTGGGATTGCTGCAACTCCCTAGGAGTCTTCTGGATTTGGAGGACTTTTCCAAAATCAGGACCCTAGAAAAAAATTTATAGACAGATACAGGCCCTCAAGGTCTATCTCTGACTCACTCTATACATCTAGCTTAATCCTGGGAAACTGCACCTCCAATATAAGCCATGGTGTCCTGGTATGATGTAGACATTGCGTGTCAATGAAACAATGAGCTATTAGCTGAGCTCAGGGCTTTCAGCACCTACAGTGGGATGGCCAGAGAATGAGGGGACAGCTCCCATGACCACTGATTCATGAGGCAGTTCAATTTTCACCTTTATCAAAAAGGATTCTGCTCTTTCAAAAGTTCTGAATCTCTTACAGTGACTTTGGACATAGACATCTTTGAAAATCTCTCTGCTGACACAGAACATGATTCATCAGTCTATATAAGGACACACTGTCATCTTCATGTGGGTATTTTGACTTACAGTTTGACAGCTAATATATTGTGGAGCCATTTCAACATTATTGCCTCTGCTCATACAGACCTGGGAACTTGTCCATGAAGTACTCAGTTGGATGAGGATATGCCTTTGTGCACCCAACAAGGTCCTTCTAAAGAATCATGACTGAAAGCATAATGTGAATGGAAAAGTAAGGCAGAAAAAGGACTAGACTTATCTGATAAGGGACACTAGAAACTAAACCTTCTCCCTGTATGACTGCCTTTGTCATATTTCACCGAATGAACAAACACTATCTAATAGCCTTGATCATCGATCATGTGATTTCTGGACTTCAGATGAGAAAACAGGGAGGGAAGTGAATGGAATTCAGACCTGCACAAATTCCTCAATAAATATACATTCTTCTGCATTTATTTAACCTGGCAACCTGACCCACTGAAATTTTATTTTGTTTTTCTTTTCTTTAGTGGTAGAAGAGGATTTTTCTTGAACTTCATAGTAATGGGGAATGATATCCTTATCACCTGAGCTTGTGAATTTAAGATTTAATGATCTTTATTCTTTGAAAGGGAGATTATTTTGTTTCTGCTTGTATAATCATCCCAACTCCTGCATTCTTGACTAAGGCCCAACTGAAAAATTTAGTGTTAGTTCTTATTTTTTGGTGTACCCTTTGGGTTAGCAGATGCTGTCCAGGAGAAATGAGAGGGCATTCGTAGCAATGTGAAACCGTTTTCTTTGCACACTGCCAAACAGGCATTATTGCATAAAAGACTCAAGAGGGATGGATGATGGAAAGCATTTACTTTGCTTTTTAAGCTCTGCTATTTTCATCATAGTAGCATATGAATTGCAGTTTGGAATATGGGGAACTTCTGGTATAAGCATACTATGTATTTTCTTTGGAGTTTACTTTCAGCTATTTGAATTTAATGCACCAAACTCTGTTTCTTTGATTCTTTGCTCAAACAACACCTCGGTGAGGCTACCTGGTAAACTTGATCCCCTTACCCTGCTCTCATTTTTTTCTCCATAGCCTTTGTTGCCTTTTAAAAGATATATAGTTTACACTGATTTTAGTTTTATTGTTTGTCATTTATTTTCTGCTACTCTGCCAGAATGTAAATGTCAGGTAGGCAAGGATATTTGTCTGTTTTGCTCTCTGTTGTTACCTTAAGTCCACGAGAAAAAAAAAAATTCAGGCACGAAGTTGGTATTCAAAAATAAGTTTTCAACTATTGAAAACATCTATGATACAAACAGCACAAAGATGATTTTCTGTTGTTCCAGACTTGGTTGGTTTTACATAATAAATATATAAAACCCACCAAATTTCAAAGTCTAGTTAGTCTAACGCCTTTAGATTTCCTTAGTCCTTCTGAATCATGCTAGTTTATTCAGAGCACATGCAATTAATATGGCTTACATACCAGATAAATTATTCTTCTGGGAATTCTCAACTTGTCCTTTCTTTGATGAATTTAATTATTTTTAATTCTTTTTCAAGTCCATTTTAAAAAAGTCTCTAAACAATAATCATATATGAACTTTTTTCCCATTTTTGTATTCTGTTACATCTGAGAAACTTAAAATATGTTCATGGATGTATTTGTCTGTGTGTGTGTGTGTGTGTGTGTGTGTGTGTGTGTGGGCATTTTACAATGTAACCTCTAAGAATTCCTTATTGGAAGAAATACTAAATATTGGATGTTTTATATTAAGTACACAAACACTGTATGACTCTATTTTCCTGGTAATATTGGACTGTCTTTCTCAGCCACTTTGGAGACTGATTCAGGAAACAGCAGTGGTAGCTTTGAATTACTCTATAATCTCATCCTGTTTTGATCCAAATTCCCTAAGTCTTCAATATCAGTCTCTAATGGCTTCTTTCTCCCAACAATAATTTAGACTCTATCCTCAAAACTGTCTCAGTAATGTTTCAGATATCCACAGTGTCTTGGGACAATGTACTTAAGAACAAATCTAACCTTGTTCTCTGACTCTGCCCTACCAGTTAAGATGCCTTGTCACTGCTTCCTTGGGGAAGATTGTTACCATTGCCTGCTACGCATCCCATAGTATGTGGGGAGAAAGAGAGTGGATCGCTCTTTTTAAATACAAGGTGATATTTTACTATCTGGGTCCCAGAACTACCTGGGCTTATAGTCTCCAGACACTTTAATGAACACAGCTGGTTTAAAAAGCAACCCATCATGTTAGCGTGGGAATGTGGAGTAGCAGTAAGTCTCACTGAGTCACTTCCATCTTTCTCATCTATCTTTGGTACTCTTTTCATGTACCCAAAGCTGCTAAATTTTGTATTTTATTCTTCAGAAAAGAGCAGAAGTCCCATATATATCTTTTGGGTCACCATTTTGTAGCAGTTGCAAAAACAGCCATCTAACTTGAGCTTAATTAGGACACTAGAAACTCTACCATGGGCACTCCTGCTTATGAAGAAGCTTGCACAGTTAACACACCCAACAATAGTCCTGAACACCAAGAAATACTTATTTGGTTACCTGTTACTTGACAGACATTGTGCTAGACCTTTAGTGGTACCAAGAATGAATTAGCCATGGTCATTGCTCATGAAGATGGTGTAACATAAAATAAGAAAAGTAGTTACTAATAAGGCTGAATGGATATCAGGTTTCTTAACTGAACCCAAGAGTAGTGGTTAGGCCTTTTAAAACAAAATAAAAATCAAATGGAAGGCAAAGAAGTATGATTCTAAAAACTTAAGAACTTTCTCAATTTTTTTTTTTTTTTCTGAGTGGTTTTGAAGGAATATCAGAAGCTGCAGAGTAAGGCAGAAAATGTCAGGTTGATATGTGACAGGCTGAAAAAGCCCTCAATGTTTCTTCACAATCAGTCATTGAAAACACGAAATAGCCTGAGGCCATCTTTTAAAGCAGCAATAATTTAACTGAAATTGATCACTTAAGGAAGACAAAGTATTACTGAGCTCAAATGTGTCTATCCACACTTGCTGAACTATCTCAAACAAAATCCACAAAGGCAAAGGATGAAACTGCAATTGATACATACACAATCCACAGTCACATAAATCTTCGGTCAATCCAGAGACAAAGAACAGACTATTTCACAGTTCTCTAAATTATTTAAGTATCAACCTGGAAAGGAAGTAAAGGACTGGCAAAGTTTTTTATGTGTAAAAACAATTATTTAAGAAAGAAAATTTTAAAAGGGGTTATGAAATTAATATTAGCCATTAAGAACACTCAGTTAAAATGTCATTGTTAGTTGATTAATAAAAGTGGTATGAAAAGGGCATGAATCTACGTTTGTGAAGGTGGCATTACTCTCATTATGGTTGCTATTGTTTATTTGTCAGAAACACAACTAATTAAAAAAATGCCTTGAAAATGTGTTAGCTGAGGCAACTTTAAGACTTAAAGAACAAAGTATAGCATTATGCAATATAAGTTTTAAAAATAAAAACCATTCAACATAAATTATCTTTCAAACCATAAAGGACAGTCAGTATTGGTAGGTGAATGAAGAAATTCTTCTCAAGGCACAAGCATGACTGATATTTCTTCAGAATTCTCAGGTATGTCACAAAAAGAAGCTCTGATGGGCAGGGTGAGCTTTAAGTCAAGAACTGAGATAAATATGCTCAAGAAAACTCTTACTGATGCTCCCAAATTAAATAATAGTTCTATGAAAAGTGTGTAGATTATTCAACAGACAAAAACTCAAACATAAAAAGACAGTGCAAGATGCGTAAGTCAAAATCACCTGACCAAGATGGGGCTGCATGCTTTATATCATTTTTGTCTGTCTTTCATAATTGGTATTTGTAATTCTAAAGTCAAGTCAGGTTTCAGATTACATTGTCAAAATTTCAGAGCCACCTCTCCAGTGTGTTGGGAGGAACTAATTATAGAGCTGTGCGCAGAGGAATCAGAGGTTCCACCTGGTCCTGCAAAAGGTCCACTTGCCCTTGGGTCTTGTCCCCACCACCTGAAGCAATGGGTTGGTGGAGGAATGGTCAAGGTTGGTGGAAAATATCTTGTGGGTTGCATTTAGGAAGAACAACAACATCAGCAATACTCACAAACCTTAAGAAATAGGTTACAAGAGCAGATAGGTAAGTGGTAGTGTATACCCACTCCATTATCAAACCATGGAGGAAAATGAATCTCCCAACCAAAGGTCAAACAGCAAGTGTTTATTACTCCTATGAACAAACGTTGTGCTAACCACTTCATATAAAGTATCTCACTTAATTTAAATCAATAAGCCTTGTCTCTTTGTAATTCCACATTAAAATAGCCCTATTCTTTTAAGTTTCACCATGGCAAATGTCTGATTCATGGTTGGATGTTATACTGTTCAATGCTCTCTAAAAGGACTAAAAGGGTCTTATGACCCATCTAGAAGGATGGATTAGACAACTCTCAACTATCTCTTTGGACCACCAATGGAATTTTAATATTGTACAAAAACAAGTTGTACTTTTTAATGAAAGGGAGCCTTAAAAACTAAATATCAGTCAGAATCCTAGAACAGCCTCGGTGACATGGAAAGTCCTCAGAATCATGATGACATCTCCCTCATTAGCTGTCAGAACATCACCAAGTGTCACTTGAGAGTCTTTTCTCCTTTTAAAAAAGAATAATGTAGAAACAGCATCATTACGAAGGGTTCAATAAATTACTTTTTCTAAAATTTTATATCATGAAAGACTCAGAATTTTTCATCTCACTAAAAGAAAAAAAAATCAGTAATATTTTTAAAGCTGTCTTTGTTTTGCTGAGATCTGTAGAGGGAACGTCTGGAGTGGGCGAGGAGGAGGAAACAAAGAATAATGCTGTCTGGCTTCATCACCTGTCTAAAGAAGCACAGCAAGAACTGGTCAAAGGGAATAAAAAACATTGCATGGAAGTTCCTAAGATATCTCTCAAAAAAGTTGCCCGTGATATATGGACAACAGGAAATATGATATGAATGAAAAATGCTGCACAGTCAAAATTTGTACATACATCTGTATATACAACTTTTCTTAATAGAAGAGCATATGCATTTAGAGCTTCACAATGAAGGAAGGTTTATAAACCTGCATCTTGTTAATAAGAATGTATAAATAGCTATTAACTCCCCTGGGTGTTTGGCTTTATTGATGGGAAGAGTGCCAAGTTCAGTTACTAACACAGGCATCAGTGTGTCAGCTGCCAGCCCGGGGTGGGTAATGCCTGGCTACAGCAGTGAGGAAAGCCTTCCTAGAGAAAAATCAGAAAGAAATCTTGGTTTGAAGCTGAGTGTTAAACATTTGGGAACTGAACACAGAGATCAGAGTTAAAACTGAAGATGTGCTTATAAGGTGACAAAGTTTGCTTGTGGAGTTCATTCATTAAACCTTCCTTGCTGTGCCACAAAATGGAATTGGGCTGATGAAAATATACATTAACTTCTGCTCGAGTGCATCTTAAAAAACCCATTACCCTGTTAAGAAAAATGTGGTAAGATCATTTCTTCCTTTTTTAATAAACAGCTATGACAGATTCCATCAGATTATTTGTATTTCTTGAATATGCATTCATTATTCATGCAAAAGAAATCATTTTGAAAGTCTGTCACTCCTAAAGAAAGGTCATCGCCCTTTTATTGGAAAAAGAAAAATGTATATAATCTTTTGCATTTCCTTTTCTTGCTTGTTCAGGTTCCTATTACTCATCATAATGACATAACTTAATGATTTGGTTTTACTATACCCATTGTCTCCAAATACAATTTTTTAACTTTCTGTTTTGATTTTAATGATCTAATAAAATAAGTGTAGAGTTATAAGTTATCTCAATTTATTTTCAGAAATAAAAACAGTTCAAACAGTAATTATTGTTTTATCATGAAATTTCAGGGTATTTGGTCTTTCCCTACCCACCTAAATTTATTGAAGAGAAATCGCTAGTGTTCTGCATGTGTCTTTCAATAAATTTCTAATTCTAAGTTGGCTTTTTCCCTGTGAAATTTAGGCATTTCTGTGTTCACTCTCAGAGCAAGAAAACGCTAAAAAATATTTGTGAAAGGAATAATAATTTCAAGAGAAGTAGAATCTAGTGTAGAGACTAACTGCATCTCATAAAGTATACCGATTGGTTTTTAAGATGAATTTTGACAGCCACTGTTTTTAACTAGAGCATGTAGTCTATTACAGGTAATCTAAAAGTGATTTTTAAAATATATAACATATTATTTTACAGTTTCTACTTACGAATCTGTCTTATTTTGTTTGTCCCCTTTCCCTCTTCTTGCCTTCTTCTGAAATTCTGTTTCCATCATCATCTCTCCTCTGTTGCTTTGGAAGTAATATACCTGTTTTTATTACTTTAGTGAATACTCTGGAAAAAACAATGTGCATAACTTAACCTACTAAAATCTACACTCATCAATATTTTTATCTTTTTTCTTCTTCCTCCAAAATACAAAGATACTAGAAAATTTAACTCCACGTGGCAGGCATAGAAATATGTTTCTCAGATCTTCTGCTGGGGGGAGAATAGTTGACACTCAGCCTCTCTGGATCCTCCACCATGAGGATGGTGCGGCCATGCTTCCCCTGAGCTGCTGTCATGCTTTCCCCAGAATGAGGACTAGAGTGTCAGATGTTCCTGCCCAATGCAAGTTTCCTCTGAGTGACAACTTTTACTGGAGAACTCTCCACTGGTCTGGATGAAATATTATCCAATCTATGCTGCAGCTCAATCCTCTTTCTACCCAATGTTCCCTCCTCCTCTTCTTTTTACACATGTGGGAGACCGTATTGTGGTCCCTTTCTCAGCTCTCCTCCCTTTACCCTTCAGGCAGTCTAGTCAATCCCTTGCACATCTAATCTTCTTTGACATATGCCTCTTGAGGTCCTAACTTAAAACAATTCATTTATTCACTTCCTAACTTATAGGACGTTGTTTGATAGTTTATTTCTCTCTCATTTTAATCCCTTGAGATGTAATTATTATTCTTTCATACAACAAAAGTTCAGCAAGACAAAACCAATATGTACTGTTTTCTTTGATTTGTATTCCTTCTTGAATCTAAACCCTTGCATCTGGAATAATTTTTCTTCTGAAGGAATTTTTGGGGGTTCATTGGGCTTCTCCAATATTTGGAGTTATTCATCCTTCCAACACTATGATTATATTCTATATCTTTGATTTGTATCACTTGGCCTCACCGTGTGGCATTCTAGGTAGTTTCTTTTGCCCTACCTTTCCAACTCGTGAATTTTCTTTTTAGGTATTTCAAAATGGCTAATACATTTAACCATTTTGTTTTCAATATTAGTTACAGTTATCATTTCTAGAGTTTCCATTGTTTTAAATCTATAACATTTTCTTATAGATATATGTTCCTTGCTTGCTTTTAGTTTTTGAATGTAGTAAGAATATTTGCTTTATCTTTTTTTGATACTTCCAGTACTTGAAGTCTTTTGGGTCTAATTTCTGTATCTATTGTTTCTGCTGTTTCCCACAAAAAAATGCTTTGCTTCCTTTTAAGTTCACAGCTTGAGCAGTTTTTTTTAAACCAGGAGATGGAAATTTGGGCTGTGTGTCCATCGGAGAAGTTTCTAGTGCTTACAACTTCTTAGTGATGAAGTCTCCCACACTGCATCCTGGCCAGCTCTGCTCAGTGTCAAATGTTAGAAATTTTCCTTCATGCTCAGAACACCACCAAAACCTAAGTTCAAGTTCCTAAGTTCAAGTTTTGGCAGCGTGCCCTCAGCACAAAAGCAGTCACAAAACTCTGCTTGCCTATTTGTGTTCCCACTTTCATTCATATTTCCTTCCTCTGTGGTCATTTCTTCAATACTTTAAAAAATATTTTAAAAACATATTTCACAAAACATTTATAATTGTTTTCAGTAGGGTACTTTGTCTAAATAAGCTAGTTCATTATGTGACTGGAAAGGGAATTTCTAATGCCTAGATTATAAAAGTAATATGGGAATGATTAATTTTAGAATCATATACATTAAAGTTTTTATAGGGTATGGTTTAGTATGGGCCACATCAAGATTATCAAATAAAACAGATACGTTATTTTCAGTTGTCTCCTAAAGAAATCATAGCACTTAAGTTTGTGAACACCCAATTGATTATTTAGATATTGAAAATATAATAATTCCTATTCCCTTGCTTGCACCAGATAAATAGAGCTATAACCTAAATTGAGAGAGTTAAGTGTCCTTCATATTGTAGCAGATATCCTTATTTTTTAAACCAGCACAGCTGAATAACAAAAATATCCCAGATATTTCAAGAAAGAAATACTGACAAACTCAAAATGTAAAGTCTGAGTCTGCCACACAATAAGCTTAATTAGCACATCTTAAAGCAAAATTTAACATATTAATGTGGACCCTCTCATAACAATAATTACTAGATAATGCATAAATTTACTATATCCAAATCTCACTGTGAAAGAATTAACCTAAGTCAATATGAGTTGAGCAAACAAATGTTCATCAGCTAAATTATGCCTATCAGACAGTAAATGAGGTAGCAATGAGCTTTGCCTTAGGATATTCATAATTATTATCTGGCATGTGATTGGCTTTATCCAGAAAGTTAGTCTCAATAGAATAATCTCCTTATTAATTTAGTAATTGTTTAGTAATCTTGAGAAGGAAGAAAATAGCAGAGGTCACCCTACAGAAAATGTAAGACAGACTATTTGTTTATTTAATCTAGTTGTAGGCCTATTTATTTTAACTTCACAATCCATTGTACATTGCCTTGGAGGGAATGAAGGAAATATGGTTCCATCCATATTTACTAAGTTTTTCTTACCAGTCTTCTTTCTTCTCTTGCTCAAGTTTTTATCCTCATAAACATTTTGGTTCTGTTGAGATCCTGGTCTCTAGCTGCACAGAATTCCTTGTTCTTTTATTTATCTAATCATTTATCTATTTAATATTTATTGAGCAAATATTATTTTTTTCTTTTTCTAACCATATATTCATAACATCAACAAACATTTTCTATGTATTTACTATATTCCAGGTACAACAATTAGCAGTGGAGACATTCAGGAACGTGCCATGGAAGACTGCCCTCAGAGAGCTTACATCTAACCTATTATAATGATGAAGCCCGTTGTGACATTTATTTCAAGGCAGCCTTATCTCATACCAAAGTCTGCACCTACTATGTTTCTGAGAAATTCAAGACCATCGCATAAGAGTGCGCTCACCTTCTTTCCTAACCACATACATTTTTTTTTTGCCTTTTGATTGTATTGTTTATTTTTATCTATTTATTTTTTTAAACATCTTTATTAGAGTATAATTGCTTTACAATGGTGTGTGAGCAAATATTATTTATCCAGCAATGTCTAGGAGCCAGGGTCTTGTGACTTAAAAGACAGACCCAATCCCTGTTCTACAAGCTTGCTTTCTAATGTGAGAAAAGAGAAAATAAACATAGAAAGTAATAACTAAGTAAGAATTTCAAAGAATGAAAAAGTGCTACAAGGAAAATAAGAGAGCCTTGATTAAGAGGTAGGAAGATAGGGAGAGGACTTGTGGATTTAACTATAGGGATAATGGAAAATTTATCTAAAGAGATAACATTTGGGCTGAGAGTGTAGTGATGTGGAGGAAACAGCCATGCAAGGATAAACTTAGATGTTAAATGGAAATCACTTGTGGCAGGAATGGGCACATGGTACATACCATCTTACCTCCTCTTCTCTCTAACTCAATACCCTATGTCTCGCTGTCCTCATTGTTCAAAGGGGAAAATAATATCCAAGGAAAACAATAGGGAAAAGAAAATAACATCCAAGGGAAACTGGGGAAAAGAAAAAAGGTTATACACGCAAGTGTCAATAGAAATGTAACTCTTTCAGGAGAGCACAGATAATGGAAAGGGATCTGAGAAAAGTTTAAAGGAGCGATACAAGCATTTTTCCTTTTAAAAGTCCTATGTAGAGAAGTAAAGGAACTAGAATGGTTAACTTTGTAACAAAATGCTGATGTGTGCTGTCAAGCAGTTATGATTACTATTAGATTGGGTACTGTGTTCTCTTTATCTCAAAGATACTTACGTTTGCAGTGGTGCATGGGGAATGTGCATGGGGACAAACGTCCTGACTAGAATCTGCCTAGACTTTTACTAGCAAAAATACTTGTGTTTCTCTTTTAAATTTTACTACGTTTTTTCCAGCTAGAAACTTTTAGTTGTCTATTTTAACATGTATTTTGACCCATGAGTTAAGCATCAAAATCATGAGGTTCTCTATGACCTTCTTGAGGCCAGGTGTAGCATCCCTCTGCAAGGGCACAGTTGTGAATAGTGCTTTCAGATTCATTTTTAAAGGGTTTACCTAGCACTTAGGAATGGACTAAACAGAGCCAAATTCAAATGTAGGTAACATCCATTTCTATCTTGGTGACTTTCGGCATATTACTTAACCTCTCTGGGCTTTCATTTTGTCATCTGAAAATGTGACTAGCAATAATACTTACCTCGAAAGGTTTTCTGAATGAGAGATAAAGGAATATATAGACAACACCTGCTTGTGGGAGTATGCTATATTAGATAGAATGCAGATTAAATTTCTGGGAGAGAAAAGATCATGAGAGAGGCTATCACATTTTAATCTACTCCAGCTCTTTCATTAAAACAGACAGAGCAACTAGGATAGCAAATGAAAATATCTGTGTACAACATGTTAAACAACGTTAGATGAAAAACGTCCTTCCAATACCAGAGCACAAATTGGTGGTGGATGGGGGCAGGAAATTACCTGAGTGGTTTTAGCCTCCACCAGAGGAGGAAAAACAAGTCATTATTTTTGTTCTGTTTGTTTGTTTTGTAATCTCAAGAGCTTGGGAAACCAAAAATGCTTTCCCAAATGAATAGGAGCCACTGTGAGTGCAATTCTTAGCAAGTGGATCAAAGAAAAAACTGAGAAACAGAGGAAAGTATAGAAGCTTTGAAAGAATACCATTAATCAGAAAGCTTGGAAATGACATTATTAAACAATAAGAGAAGCATAAAGAAGGTTGACAGCAGTCAGCAGAGTTGCAAAAACAAACCAACCAACCTTAGAAATATTCAAAGTTTTATTTCTTCCTAGTGGGAAATCTGGAGGCAAGGCTGGTATGGAACCTCCATTATACAATCAGAAATCTAGGCTTTTATATTTTTCTATTCCACTAGCCTTGGTGAGGGATTGTCATTCAACATCAAGGTCATTCAGTCACATTGTTACTGATGCTTCAGCCCCTATATCTTTATTTTAGGCAGGATAGAGCAGATGAAGCGACAACCAGGTCCATGTTAACCTAATCTTTCCCATTTTCCCTGAAGACCAAGCCAAATTTTGCTTGCTTCTCATGGACCAGACCTTGCTTATTTAATCACCTTATCTGGAAGGGTACTGGGGGTGTTTTGGGTTTTTTAAAAATTTTTTATTGAGCATATTGCTGTCCTACCCCCAATGAATCAGAGTCCTATTAGTGAAAAAAAAAAAGAACTAGCAAAAAGACAAGCAACTAGCAATGTATTCAATTCTCAGTAAATGTCAACTCCCTTCTCAGATAAGAATTATAGGTCAATGCATGGCACAGCAGCAGGTAGCAAATCTAGAAACCTATTTATTTTGTGGACTTGTGCTGGAAACCACAAGTATATCACAAATTTTCCAACCTGGTAAAATATCACATGAGCAGAGTGGGAAAACGAACATGCACTTGAATTTAGACTTAGATGCTGAACTGGATGAGGTTTGTTCTGCGGTCCTTGCCTATGTTCATTTATTCTCATCCTAAGCTTCCTTTTTATTCACAGACCCCATATTTGAGAATTTGCCTAAATGCTAACATTTATTCGTAACCCCAAAATCAATACCCATGGTGTTTTTGTAGTCACTCGCAAACACATGCAGAGCAGTGAAAAATTTTAGTTGCCTGATTTGCATGTTCTCACCTGATTTTGAACAAGGTGAAGCTCTACCTTCCCATTTCAGCTCTCATACTATAAACAAGTGTCCTTTTCACAGTCTATTTATTGCCACTTTTTTTCCCTCATTTTTTTGTCGATTTTGCCCATTAAAATGCCCCAAGTAGCGTGCTGAAGGGCTGTCTAGTGTTCCTAAGCTGGGATGTGCCTTAGGAAGGAAATGTGTGTGTTAGATAAGTTTTGTTCAGTGATGACTTGTAGTGCTGTTGGCCATTGAGTTCAATGTTAATGAATTGACAATATGTATTAAATTAAGTATCTTTAAACAGAAACACATGTAAAACAAGGTTATGGATTGCTCAGTTGATGAAAATGTTGTTACCAGAGACTTGCAGGAACCTAATCCTGTATGTCCTGGTTCAGTATTTACTAATTCAGTGTTTGCGGCAACTTTATAGAACGTTAACTGCCAGGAATAATGAGTATCAACTGTATATTCCTACCTCTTTATACTGTAACTTTGGAGGCTGAAGTCCAGAGGAATATTCTTGAGCCAGTCGGTAGACTGGGCAGTAGCATGTTACACAGAAGACTATTCAATATCCCACATAAATGCATGGAACTGTGGTGACACCAGATGCCCAAAACCCATCTCTTGCCCTTTAGAAGCTTATAGTTTACTGGGACATATACAGTAAAATGCAAAGCAGACTGTGATAAATGTGATGCTTTGTATGTAATAAACTTCCGCCTATTTAACCAACTGACAAAAGTGGGGCTGCTGTAGTTCCTCTCTTTCTCATTTAAAAAAAAATTTAAAGGTATTATTGGATACCTTTAACAAAAATTAGTTTTTCTACACGATTCATATTGTTGACATTTATACTTACAAGTAACAGTAGGGCTCATTGTTTAGGAAATATAAATCGAGTGATATATTTTGGTTCTTAAAATGCTTCTGTAGGTGTACTTCAACAAAAGTATGACCTTTTCTTTCATTAAGCTAAATTTTGGCTCTGGTAGTCTCTTTGATTTGTTCAAAATCTTCTCTGTATTATATTTTACAGCATTTCTAACTCCTGAACATTTCCCTTTTTTCGGTAGTTTAATTCTTATTTATGACTTCCATTTGTCCCTACTTCCTTCTTATCCTTCCTCAGTATATCTTCTATAACACCAGAAGCTTGTATCACCTTATGATATGAATCTAGTTATTCCAGTTACCCTCCAAACATTTCAGATAGTTTCCCTTGGCAACTTAATCTTCTACATAACCAGCAAAATGTCAAAAGACATCCTTGACTATGTGTCATAATTAAGTACCTTAAATAGGACTCTGCAAATAATGTTCAGAATGAATCTCAATTTATTTGCTGAATATCTTATAACGGAGTAAGTTTTTAGCTGAACAACAGAATTAAAATGTTTTTTCACATTTCTTTAGTGATATTTTGAATTGAAATGAATCATTCTACTTTTTGTAAATTTCCCATTATAATTGAAAGGAAATCTCCAAGTAAGTGATGATCCATTATAGCTGTGTTTCGAACATTAATTGGACTGTGATAAAAATTGCCTCCCAAAGTATAAGTTTTGTCTTCTGAGATATGTTCTTTTTCATGTCTTCTAAACACATGAATGAATGCCTAGCTAGAGAAGGCATTAACCACCAATAACAGTGTTTTCTATTTCACCTAGAGCATAGGTCACCACTAAATAGGAATGACATCAGTGTAGAGAGGATATAAATTGTGACCAAATTAAATATCTTATTTTGCCTTAACTGTTAGAGACATGAACCATATGGCCTCCATTTGAAGGTCTAGATTGATAAAATAGAAGACTTCAGATTCCTCAGACTGTGTCCTATTGACACATAGACATATGAAAGAGTTCTCAGAGCTTACAGCAGAAACACAAAGACAAAGGCTTCTAACACTGAGTTAGAACTCTTAGCTAACAAGCACTGGTATTGAAGGATGAATCCAAAATGAACATCCTTCCAACTGAATCCTAACAATTGGATCTCTGTTTTTCAAAGAGTACAATAATGCCTCAGTTGTTAAGCATTATCTGAACCACATATTTCTTCCAAAGTGTCCAAGTTTAGTGACACTGTTGCCTCTTCTATGGGTTAGTTCACACAAGTGAATTCTCTAAATTATGCATTTAAACATTTTGCTACGAAGGATAAAAATATACTATACTTTTCACTATTTTTTAAGCAGAACATGGGGAATACCCTTGGGTCTTTGTGAAATGTGATGATTGTGTGATGCTGAAAGGCAAAGATACCCCTAGCTCTTAACACACTAATAATGTGTTTCATGTATCTACTCCTCCTTTGCAGAGTTGAGAATGGGAAGCTTAGACTGTGCAGAGGAATGGAAGGCCATTACATAGATCTCACAGAAAGTTTATCTTGATATTAAGCACTCTGAATGTCTATCAATTAGCCCAACTATTTGAAAAGCACTTTTCTAGGCATTCACACAAGAAAAGTAGGGGGCAAGGAGGGTAAGTTACAAATAAGAAAAGGACATGATCCCTGTTCTTAGAAAAACTAAATATATAGTAGGAAAATCAAATATGTACAAAGACATAAAAATAGGTAGGAAAGGGGCTTCCCTGGCGGTGCAGTGGTTGAGAATCTGCCTGCCAATGCAAGGGACACGGGTTCGAGACCTGGTCTGGGAAGATCCCACATGCCGCGGAGCAACTAGGCCCGTGAGCCACAACTGCTGAGCCTGCGCGTCTGGAGCCTGTGCTCCGCAACAAGAGAGGCCGCAATAATGAAAGGCCCGCGCACCGCGATGAAGCGTGGCCCCCGCTTGCCGCAACTAGAGAAAGCTCTCACACAGAAACAAAGACCCAACACAGCCAAAAAAAAAAAAAAAAAAAAAAAAATCCAGTCCGTCTGGTTGTAGAATCCATTAAAAAAAAAAAAAAAATAGGTAGGAAAAAAAGGGAAATGTCAAAATAAGTTTTAAATATAGAATTCTGGAAGAGACATAGGTTTTCAATCCCATCCTAGTGGCATGTTGGGGAGAAGGGTAGGCAAGGATGGAAGAGACATCAGCTAGGCAGTAAGTCAGGCCTGTTTCCAACATCTCCGCTTTGTCTTCAGTTTCCAAGTTTCTAGCCACTGCTGCTTCTTCTACTGCCTCCTCTTCTGTTTTCCCATGCTTTTTCTCTTTTATTTTCCACCTGGCTAATTAGTCTCCTTTGACTAGTTTCCTTTTTCCTGCAGACCTGCCTACACAGTGAGAATGTTAATTTTTCAGAGCCCTTGAAGGCAGAGAGAGGAGCTTCTTTCTCTCCGTCATAGAGCATCAGGTATACCCTTAAGCATACTGAGTTATCGTTTCATACCCAGACTTTTATTTGTTTTCCCATATCTAATGAAAAATGTCTAGTTTTAGCATTCTTTGCATGTTTGACTTTGCCAAGGGCAGTCTAGTGGATTACTGTTGACTTTCTATTTTAAAAGAAGGCAAGAAAGAGAAGAAAGGAAGATGTATTTTGAACTTAAGAGTAAAGTTAGTTGTGCTTTAAACTTGAGGGAAAAGTTGTTTTCACAGTTAAAGCTTGGCATTTTTTTTTTACTTAACAAAAGTTTTACCTTTTCTGAAGATTAAAATTATATATATCTTTTTCAAAAACTTTAATAACAAGGTAATAAAGAAAAAGCTTCACTCCTGATGTCACTATTAAAATTCAAGCATATTTTATTTCAGTCTTATTTTGTGTGGTTATCTGTGGTTAGCCATGTACTGCATTTTTATATAAATGGAATTAAACTACCAACATTTTATATTTTGCTCCTTTTAAACAGCCTTTTAGGTGCATACAATAAATTTACAATAAACTACATGTTAAAGGTGCACCATTTGAAATATTTTGGCAGATAGATACATTGGCAAACCATCACCACAATCAAGATAATGAACATATATATCACCTCCCCCCAGTTCCTCACGCACCTTTGTTATCCTTCTGCTTAAATCTCCTACCTTCCCCATCACAAATGATCTGCTTTCTGTCACTATAGTTTATCTTACATTTTCTAGAATTTGATATAAATAGAATTATGCACCATGTGTTCTTTCTTAGGTGGGTGGAGGGTATTGTTCTGGCTCTTTTGCTCAGACAGTCTAGCCAGTATGTGGTCTTATCTTATTGTGGTTTTCATTTGAATTTTCCTAATGGCTAAAGATATTGAGCATGTGTTTCTTTTGTCATTGATATATCTTCTTGGGTGAGGTGTCTATGCAAATTGTCCATTTTGTAGTTGGGTTGTTTGTTTTCTTACTAGTGAGTTTTGAAAGTTCCTTTTATATTTTGGGTACAAGTCCTTTTCCAAATATGTGATTTACAAATATCTTCTCCAAGTGTGAAGTTTATCTTTTCATTCTCTGAACAGTCTTAAAAAGAGCAGAAGTTCTTAATTTTCATGAAGTCTAATTTAGTGGTTTGTTTTTAATTTATAGATTGTGCTTTTGGTGCTGTTGCTAAGAAATATTTGCCTAAGCCAAGGTCAAAAATTCTCTCCTACGTTTTCTTCTAAAAGTTTTATAAGATTAGATTTTCAGTACATGATCCATTTCCATTTTATACTAATTTCAGTATATAGTACAAGGTATTTATTTTATTTATTCTTATTTTTTGCATACGAATATACAATTGTTATGTTCCATTTGTTGAAAGACTATCTTTTCCTCCACTGAATTTCCTTTGTACCCTTGCTCAAAATCAGTTGTCCATAAATATGTGACTCTACTTCTCCATTTTCTATTCTATTCAATTGATCTGTTTCTTTGGTTTGACACCATTACCACTTTATATATATATATATATATATATATATATATATATATATATATATATATGTATATACTTAAGGAGATTATTGGTATTGTTAGATTTAAATCTGCAATATTACTACTTGTCCTTTTTTTTAAAAAAATGATTTCTGTTCATATTTTGTTTTCCCTCATTTTTTGCCTTCTTTTGGATGAACTGAGCATATTTTATGATTTCATTTTATTCCCTTTCTTGGTTTATGAGCTATAAATCCTTTGGATGTTATTTTAGTGGTTACTTACTTATTGTTTACAGCATACATATTTATTTTATCACTGTCCATTTTCCAGTTCATTATACCATTTCATATATAGTATAAGAACCTTACAAAAGTATACTACTATTTCTTGACTCCAAGCCTGTATGATATTATTAGACATTTTATTCCAATGTGTTATAAACCTTATAATACATGATTATTTTTGCTGTAAACAATTAAAATTCTTAAAGATTTAAATAATAAGAAAAAATTTAATAATGGCCATAGTAGTTCCCATTTTGCTTCTCTTTACTCCTTCGTGTAGACCCATATTTCCATCTGGTTAATTTTTCTTTTCTGTGTGAGTGACTTCCTTTAGCATTTCTTGTAGCACATTTCCTCTGGTGATGAATTCTTTCAGCATTTGTATGTTTCAGTAAGTATTTTGCCTTTGTTTCTGAAAGATCTTTATGCTAGGTGTGGAATTTCAGGCTTCCAGGGATTTTTGTAGACAATAAAGATGTTACCTCTCTGTTTTCAAATAGAAATCTGCTGTTACCATATTTTCCCCACTGTACCCACTGTTTATTTTCTGTCAGTGTTTTTAAGTTTTTTTTTTTTCTCTTTATCACTGGTCTTAAGCAATTTGATAATGATGTACCTTGGTACAGTTTCTTCATATTTCTTGTGCTTGAGGTTCATAGAGATTCTTGGATCTATGCATTTACAGCTTTAATTGAATTTGGAAGATATCCAGTCTTTATTTCTTTGAATAAATTTTCTCCCCTATTCTTTCTCTTCTCCTTTCAGGACTCCAGGTGCATGTATATTTAACTTCTTGAATTTATTTCACATTGTATTGATTTTCTGTTCATATTTTTTTCAGTTTTTTTCTCACTGTGTTTCATTTTAGATAGTTTCTATTGCTATGTCTTTAAGCTCATTAATAATTTTTTCTGCTATATCTAATCTCTCATTCATCCTAGCCAGTGTACTTTTCACGTTAGACATTATAGTTTTCATCTCCACAAGTTTAATTTGGGTCATATATATATCTTTCATGTTTCTACAAAACAGGTTCAACCTTTGTTCCAGCTTCTTGAACATATAGTCATAAACTGTTTTAATGTCTTTATTTATTAATTTTCCCGGGTGTCGTTTCAGGGTCAGTTTCAATTGACTGATTTTTCTTCTCACTATGAGTTTTATTTTTTGCTTATTTGAATGCCCAGTAATTTCTGATTAAATATCAGACTTCGTGATTTATTCTTGTTGAGTGCTGATTTTTTTTTTTAACATTCCTAGCAAAGCTATTTATGAGCTTTGTTCTGGGACATCATCCAGTTAGTTAGACACAGTTTGATCCTTTCAGGTCTCCTCTTTAAGCTTTGTTATGTAGGCTAGAATTTAATTTAGTCGAAAGTTAATTTTTTCCCACTACTAAGACAGGATACCTCTTTGTTCTCTAACTGATGATCCATGAATTCTAAATTTTTAAAATCTCTCTGAGAACAGATTCAATCCTGGTCTTGTCCAGTCTAAGTACTATTTTTTCAAACCCTTTCATGTGGTTCTTTTCTCCAGCTACTAGAATTTTCTTCACACGTATGACCTAATCAGGACTCAACTAAATACTACTGAGAGGGACCATTTGTAAGTCTCGGAGTTGACTCTCTGTGCTGCTTTCTCCTCTATGATACTCTGTATTGGATTTCCCTAAATTTTAAAATCTAGTCAATAGACAAGCATTAGCAAACAAAACAAAATAACAAACTTAAACATGCTACTAATTATTAATTTATTAATGAAAATAATGGTCTATATGAAAACAGAAGCAACTTAATTCAGATTGGGAGAAATGGCAAGGGTTATCTCAGGAAGTGAACTTTAAGCTAGTGAGTATTTTATAAGCTTTAAAATATGTTATAGCATTTTACCATTCCCATTCTCTGAACTCTTTAGTCTCATGCTGGTCCTGCTCTGGATTAGATATATGTTTTCTTTTTCAATTGTCTATTGACCTTTCTTTCTAAATGAACTTTCTTTAGCTTATTTAATTTGTCTCTCTTTTCCAACCTGCTTTTACAGGCAAATGTTTTAAAAGCATGTGTGCCTTTTCTAAAAGGAAATGAACTTTATCAGCAAATGTAGTATGTATGCCTTTCCTAAATTGAGGTGAACTCTATTAGCAAGTGTATTTTTAAGAGCATTTGTCCTAATGTCTCTAAAATATCAGCAAACAGGAAAAGTCAGATTAATTCATAAAACTGCATATTCACGGACTATTCCCACTCACATTTCTGTAGGTGTATCAGGGCCTGGGTATAACTTGAACTGGAATTTAGAAATATCTGCACAATTTTGCACGATGTTTGTATAATTTTCTGATGAAGAAAGCCACCAAGAACTGATTTACATAAAGATTCGTAACTGGATACCAATGAAAGTGTCAATCCTGGTATTGGAGATGGGAAGATAAGAGATGGAGATGACAAAATGGTAACCGCCTCCTTTTACAATAACTGTCAGTGTAGTAATGCTCACATCATCCTATTTCTGAGTCTAAGGAAAACTGGGTTACCAAGGTAACCAAAAATAATTCAGATATATTTATTGAACAATATTTAATAGCTACTCTATTCCCAGTACTGGGGCTTGCTAGGTATTAAATATACAGTGTTGAAAAAAGGGCCTGGATCTCCCAGAATCTTAAAATCTATTCAAGAGACAAGCATGAGCAAAACAACAAGCAAACAAACAAACTTAAATATGCTATTAATTATTAATGAAAGTAATAATGGTCTATATGAACACAGAAGCAACTTAATTCAGATTGGGAGATATGGTAAGAGTTATCTCAAGAAGTGAACTGTAGGCTAATACCTGAGGAATGAGTGGACATTTGCCACTCAGGAGCAAGTGGAAGGAAGGGTATTTCAGGTAGAGGAAGTGAGGGATGAAGACACTGATGCAAGAAAGAGCTTGACACATTTAAAAAATTAAAAGACAACATGACTGGAATATAATAATCAAGAGTAATGAGATTAGGTTGGAGAGCAGGGTAGGGGTATGATCCTGTAGGACATTGCTAAGGCATGTTTATAATTTGGGATCTTATTCTAAATACAATGGGTAGTAATTTTAAAAGTAGATAAAATAAGTGTGGGACATGGAAAACTGAATGATTATTAGAGAATGGATGATAAAAAACAATAGAGGAAGCAGATAAGTCAAGGTGAGAGAGTAGCAGCAGTTGCTGTGGGGCAAAGTATATAGATTCCAAATATAGTTTTGAGGAAGCAGTGGAACCAGAGGAAAAAAGAGGAACCATTCTTTGAATTGATGTGTCAAGTGAAGGGAGGCCAGGGGAGATCTCAAAGAGCTTCCTCTTCTCTGGCCCAAGTAATGGGGTAGTTTGATACTAATTACTTATAATAAGGAGACCAGAATAAGGTTGTTTAACTCAAAGATGGAGAGTTTAGTTTTAGATATGTTAAGGAATTTGTGTTGCCTGTTTGATATCTGTGAGATGTCAATGAGAAGCTGACTATAAAAGTCTAGCTCACAAGAGTGGCCTGAGCTGGGAGCACAAATTTGAGAGTCATCACCATATAAATGTCACCGAACACCAAGGAAATAGATACTCTGACCCAGTGAGAAAATCTAGGATGAAAACTGAAAACAGTTCAAGGCCAACCTCAGTAGTACTCCCAACTCCAAGCAATTGCTTAGAGAAGGAAGCAACAGTTAACAGAACTGGGGAGGAGAACTCAGAGCTCAGAAGACAACAGTGGACAAGAAAATATGGTGTCTGAAAGACAAAAAGAGATCTAGTATGCTAAGGGCTAAGAGGTCCATTGCATTTTGGCTATGGAGAGGCTTCTGTGGCTTTAGCAAGAGCTGTTTCTTTGGAAAAGTGAGGGGAGAATCCCAAATGGTGTGAGTAAAAGAGGGAAATAGGTAAGAAGGTAGAAACACTACAGCAGATGATTCTTATGGGATTCTGGGTTATATAAAGAAATGGAAAAACAGAGTAGGTCTAAAAAGGGATGGGAAATCAAAGAAAGCTTTGGTATTTGTCTTTTTTTAAAGGTATGAATTATCAGAGCTGGTTTGCAAGCTGTTGGAGAAGATCCTGTAGGTGAAATAGACTGGATATGCAAGTGGAGAGGAAATACCCAAAGAATAGAAGTTAGAACATAAGAGGTATCGGCATTTGACAGGAGTAGGGCTTTCCTTTTGTCATTAAAAAGAAAAGAAGACTGAAATGGTCCAGATAGATGGAAACTTGGTAAAGGAAGATAAGATTAGTATGGAAAAGAATGCAGACCAAAGATTTTCTAATTCCTTTCAGTAAATGTGATATGATCTCACTAATTATAAAATATTTTAAATAAACTATACTTTATGTAATTTACATTTATAAAAGTATATTATATTTTCTATAAAAATAAAATGTAAAAATACAGTTAAAATATACAAATACAGTTAAATATACAACAAATTTAGCAATGGAAGTTTCCCCTTTTACACTGTCTTATAAAGCAATTGGTAGGTCTTGTATAATAGCATCCAAATGGCAATCTTGCCTTAAGTTTTAAGGACAGAAATAAAAGCCCAACTTATGTGAATATCTGAGAGTACATTTGATAAAACATCCTGCTAGAAACCATCAAAAGTTGAAAGACTTATGGCTCTGTTATAAAGCCAGCTTTATTCCATCTGTAGAAATCTGGTTAATACATGCAATAAAATACAACAGCCCCAGTAACGGATGTTGTTTTCCATAGTTTTCCTCCCCAAATTCTTACACTTGCAGAGATTTCTGTTTGTTCTCTCTGTTTAGTAAAATACATTGGCAAGGAGCCAGTGTATTTTTTAAATTACATAATATTTATCATGACAAGCCAGAAAAAGGTAGCTTCTTCCTTCGTTGTGTATTTTAGTGATTTATTTTATCCTTTTCCTTTTCATCTTCAGATTCTGACTGAAAAACTTTAAAATCCAGTTTTAGTTCCATCAAGAACCAAATGACTCATTAGGATTAGGTGCTGTAATAAAAGGATCCTTTCCTTCCTCCTTTCCTCCTTCCCTTCCTCCTTCCTTTCTTTCCTTCCTTCTTTTTTCTTCCTGCCCTCCTTCCTTCTTCCTTCTCTCCTTTACTTTCTTTTTCCATTCATTTCTCTTTTTGACCTGCCTGCCAGCCTGCCTGAAGATTTGAAGATGAAAAGATGTTTATTCCAAAATATTGTACAGAAAACTCTCATCACTGCAATATTGACTACCTAAAAAGCAAGCATGAATATCCTCCAAGGTCACTGTTAATTCTCTGACTCAACATCATTGTAAAATGATTAATATTCTGTGAAATAAGTTTGAAACCAGGAAAAAGACAGAACTTGTCAGCAACTGTGTGTATAATGCAATTAGCCAAGGCAACCCTGTTACTTTCCAGTTGAATTTACTGTCTGGCATTTGTTCAGGGTACCCATCCACTAGCTTTATTTTGGAATTGCCCTTGGAAAGCCGCCCAGAGTAAAAATCCTAATTATAGATCCACTGGCAGTGGTAATATCAGGAAATGGCAGCATAGTTTTCAGGACAAGAGACACAATAGGCCTGTACTATGTTTTGGAGAAAATTTAAAAATAAGTAACCTTTGAATTATAGAAAGGAAAACTAATATTTTTCCAACTCATTTCATTAAACTTCAATCACTACCAACTTATATCAAAATGAATTTCAAAAAGTTATCTAATCTCTTTCCCTATTTTAAACATATTCATTAAGCTATATGCTTCTATGCAAATGGCAATTATAGTCTTCAATTATATTATCGATATTCTTATGTCTTCAGAAATGGTAATCATGCAATTTCCTTTTCTTTGCTGCTCCAGAAACTCACAGTTAAGGTATTTTCCTACTTATATTTATCAAAGCATTCCTTGTTACAACTTAAAAATGACTCCTTGTGCTGACTTTAATGAGGTTTATCTTCCTTAAAAATTATGGCACATTTTACAGATTCTCATCAGAACAAATTCAAAGCCAAGCCAAATTAGAATAGTCAAAATATTTCTATAGAGATACAAAGGAAATGTTTTAAAATGCTTTTCTCAGCTTTTATAAGAAATTGAACTTTCACTAACTGTCAACATTGATAAGGAGGAAATTATTACAATCTTATATGTAGCTTATGATTTCTCTGAAATGAAATAATCTCAGACTTTAATATTCTTCTTGTCAATTAACAACTTGGCATCAGGAGTAAATACTGGGATAAATTATACTTTTAGGGAAGCTAAAGCTTCAGGAAGGAAAGGGGTCTTGAGCTAAGTTTCAAAGAATGAGAAAGGTTCAGAAGGTAGAAATTCTGAACGCCATTCACAGCTGAGGGAACCATGATGATATAGGGTCATAGTGACTATCTCTTAAAAACCCATTATCGTGATTTGCTCCGGTTTCAGAATTACTATTATCTCCTTGGCCTCCTGTTTCTATTATATTTTCCTTGTACTCAATGTCATCCTGCCTACTTTCTCACTTCTATATATCATGGTGCCTGAAATCAAGAAAATAATTTAGAAAGTTGTTGTAGTAAGTTTTAGGATTTTGCAGTTTGGCATTATCATATTGCTCTGTGAGGATATGCATGATGGAAAGCAAGTATTTGCCACCAAAAGCAACTCATGTCACAATTTCACTAAAAAAGAAAAAGACCAAAAGAGATACAGAACTTTTAAAATTTTTGTCGTGAACGCAAGAAGACTTGCCTTAAGCATTTTACCAAACATCTTCACATACCTTATCTCAAATGTCATCTTTCTGGTAAAATGGGATTTTCATCAGTAGAGATAAATAGTACTAAATAAAATGTGTGTGCAAGGAAGAAAATAACTTTTATAGAAAAATAATTATATGTGCTTATATAATTATTTATGTGTATAGCGTTATGTATAGAATACAAGTGGCTACACACACAAAAGACTATATAGAGAGTGTATGCACAAATATAGATATTTAAAATGATAGCCTAAAAATTATTACTATCACTTCCCTTTTCAGAACACAAATAAATTAGTTCCTTTTTATAATTTAAACACAGAAACGGAATTTTCTTCCTCACTCTAAGCAGAAAGTATTTCACAACTTCCCAGGAGAGAGTCTTAGCAATGACAAGCCAAATCTAAGTCCACAGCATATGATGATACGATTGTCGACAAGCTGACTTTTGACCATTTATGTCATATTGTAAATAAAACGGCTGCTTGACTGGCTCTCTGAGATGAAAACCAGCTGTGTCATGGTTGGTTACTTATTGCCTTTTAATTCTTACTTGCTATCCGTAGAAAGGATTAAAATTGTTGTACATGTTTGCTAATGAACTAAAAAATATGAAAAACATCTTATTCTTGGAAGCATTTTTGACAGAGTGTGTGTTGACATCAGAGGGGGAAAAAAAAAAGTCCCCTATGACAATGTCCTTGGGCTATTGTCTATTAAACTTCAATTAACAATGTGAAAAAAGATACTCTGAGTTTAAATTACAGGATTACTTTCTTCATTTCCAACATGTCTTGATGTTTACAGTTTACAGACTCCTGATTCACATCTCAGCAAAAAGCACTCAAATCATTCAAACCATTTCACTGAGGAATTAAAATGGACTTTTGTGCAAAAGGAGCAACTAAATTGAAAATTTAAAAACCTGATATGTATATTAAAGGCAGGGATACGTTCCATTATGAATGGTTTTGCGTTGCAGAAACTGAGGAGCAGCCATGATCTGTTTCTGATTCATTTATCAGGTCTATCACAGAGCAATTTGATAGTTCCAAACAATTAGCCATTACACACTTTTGAAAGATATTTTTTCTCTTTTATTTTTCAAATTGTGAGATGACTTGAAGAAAAGTTTTGTTAAGAAAACACCCTGGGGGCTTCCCTGGTGGCGCAGTGGTTGAGAATCTGCCTGCCAATGCAGGGCACACGGGTTCGAGCCCTGGTCTGGGAAGATCCCACATGCCGCGGAGCAACTGGGCCCGTGAGCCACAGCTACTGAGCCTGCGCGTCTGGAGCCTGTGCTCTGCAACAAGAGAGGCCACGATAGTGAGAGGCCCGCGCACCACGATGAAGAGTGGCCCCCGCTTGCCGCAACTGGAGAAAGCCTTCGCACAGAAACGAAGACCCAACACAGCCAAAAATAAATAAATAAAATAAAGAATTATTTAAAAAAAGAAAACACCCTGAGTGTAAAGGGAAATGAATTAAAGTTCAAGAAATCTGAATATACCTCCAAGCCTCTCCTTGACTTTGCTCTGGATCATATGGAAAAGCCTTTAGATGATCTGCACTTAGATGATTCCTCAGTGAAAGGCCAGATATGCTCTGTCCTAGTTTAAAGAAATATTTTAGATCTTTAGGTCTGACTTACTTTATGTGGACTGAATAAGCCCTTTCCTGGTTAGAAATATTATTATAGTTAATGTCTCAATGTTTTGCGTTTATGTTTTTGTTTTTGTTATTCATATAGAAGTGTCTTTATATTTGTATTGCTATAGGGCTTCTTTATATTTGAAATGGCCCTAAAGTTTTCCTCCCTTTTTTTATGTAACTTTGTGACGTCAAATGGTGATACGTATATGTGGATGGCTACAGGCTATATTAGCAGAAACACAACTTGATGTTTGGTTCATTTCCGCTTTGCTTAATTGAATCATAGAAAATTAGGACCCCAAAAGAGTAATAATGATCTAGTTCACTTTCTTATATTACAAAAGAGAAAATACACTCAGGAGATTTGATTGGCTTATCCAAGGAGACACACAAAGATGGTGAGCAGAGGACATATGGCTGAGGACAATTTCTAGTGGGTTTTCCGCCATCTTATAGCATCATTCTCCTGAAAGAGATCTTTGCTGATAGGAGTCTCTCCTGGTTCCAATATGACCAGTAAAATTATTTTATTGACGCTTTCAAATCCTGTGAAAGTTCTAATACATGAATATTTGGACACATCTTTCTATGAAGTTTAGCTTCAAGATAAGACTATGGCCACTTGAAGTCAGCCTGAAAGCAGTTTAAACAATGGCTCTCATTATAATTCCCAGAATATTAACTCATAAAGCCACTGGTTCAGATAGGAATCTATAAATAACTAAAATAATGTCACAACTTTGAGGAGTGAGACCTTCCCTTACATCCAGCCAGCTGTTGTCACAAAGAATCAAACCTAAACCTGCAGACATGTGAAGGGTGGACTTTGATGTAGGCCAAGTTTTAAATTGTCACTGACAAATTAGATGTTCAATTCCAGAAGATTTTAGTAAAATGGCCCAACACTGTGTATTAGCATTCAACAGGCATGACCAAGTTCTAACAAAATATAGGGAGTATCCAGAGAAATATTAGAAAATGAAATGTTATTCTGATGTTTTTCAAAAGTACTCTTTAACATATTACTGTCCCATCAGAGAATTGAAAATAAAAATAATAATGAGCTTATGCTCTATAATATTTGATTGTGTGTCATGATATTATCATGCTAGAGAACTCTATCTTCTAATTTATAAGTTTATGGAAAGTTATATTCAAAGAAACAGTGGTGTTATACTATTCGTTTCTTGTGAGGACATTTAGCCATTCAATTTCCATTTAATAGCTTACACTTTTCCAAATTATGACTAATGATACTTAGATATATTTGTTAAATAAGCAAATCTCTCTGCTTCTGGCTTGAGTTTGAAAATACTGTTCTTGCCTTTTTCTCTTGTTTCTTTTTCCTGGAAGAGTGATCAAATAATTCATACAAACTACTGTGATTTCCCTCATTAGTATTTATTTACAATTGAAAACATTAGAATTCAATAAATAATAATGAAATATTTCTGCTTAATATTTAAGATGTGGGCATGTACTTGGAGTTCTATATATGGCATTCACATACATTTTAAAAATCTCTTTTAAATGGCTCATGTAAATTTAAACCTTAAGCTAATTTTGTGTCATTTAATATTTATTAATTGTTCCTAATTTAGACCCTGAATACTTCCAGAAATGATGGAAGACACCTCATAATGGAAAACATATATTAAAAATAACTATTAAAATATAAAAATAAAAGAAATACAACGCCAGAGTGAAGAAGTTATACATTAAGCACAAAATCAGGGGAAAAAATGTGGCCAAAAAAACTATTCCAATTGAATACTAAGTTTAATTTTGACTTGTACTATAGGCGAGGTGAAAGAGTATATAAAGCAATTCCATACTAAGCATTCTGTCACCAGCATCTTCAGAAATTCACACAACTGGACACTTTTCCAAACAATCATAAGTATGAAGCAATTGCCAGGGCACATTAGTTCAGATGAAATCCCAGGCTAGAAATATCCAGGGGCAGGTTCTCCTGCCTCAAAAGGGGCTATGAGGCTGAAAAATATGGCTCTGGATTAAGCTTTCGTCAAAAGGAAGCGGTATCATCCGTAGCACAGTGACGTGGCCTCACCCAAGTCCACATTAACAATATTAAAAAAAAAAAAGAAGGTAGGATCAAAGCCAGAAAAACCAGTTATTGGTTTCAAGCATGTTTTATGTTGCCTTCCAGTTAAATGAGACTTAAAATTCAAAGACTTGATTGATTTCCTTTTATGTCCATATTTGCATGAAACTCTGGTCTAGCTTCATTTGCATATACATGAATAGGCATAGATAAGCTACAGAAAATACCTCTTTGGAAATAATATAACTTTAAAACATCTCAAAAGCTATTGGTTAGGGTGAAAAAAATAAAAAGCAAGCTTCCCTTATCTCACAGCATATGCAAAAATCAACTCAAAATGGATTAAAGACTTAAACATTAAGACATGAAATGGTAAAACTCCTAGAAGAAAACATAGGGACAAGCTCTTTGATTGATTTTAGTAATGGTTTTTTGGAATTGACACCAAAAGCACAAGCAACAAAAGCAAAAATAAATAAGTGGGACTACATCAAACTAAAAAATTTCTGCACAGCAAAGGAAACAATCAACAAAATGAAAAGGCAACCTGTGGAATGGTAGAAAATATTTGCAAGCCATATATTTTATATGAGTTAATATACAAAACATATAAGAAAGTCATACAACTCAAGAGGGAAAAAATAATTCAATTAAAAATGGCAAAGAATCCAATAGACATTTTTCCAAAGACACACGAATGGCCAACAGGTATGAAAAGATTCTCAACATCACTCATCATCAGGAAAATACAGATCAAAACCACAATGAGATATCACCTCACACTTGCTAGAATGGCTATTTCCAAAAAGTCAAAGGTTAAAAAGTATTATAGAAGTTGTGGAAAAAAGGGAACTTTTGTGTAGTGCTGGTGGGAATATAAATGGTACAGCCACTATGGAAAACAGTCTGGAGGCTCCTCAAAAAATTACGAATAGAACTACAATATGATCCGGCAATCCCACTTCTGGGTATATATCCAAAGGAAACTAAATCAGTATCTTGAAGAGATAACCTGCATTCCCAAGTTTATTGCAGCATTATTCACAGTAGCCAAGACAAGGAAACAACCTGTGTCCATCAACAGATAAATGGATCAAGAAAATTCTGGATGTTTATATATAATGGAATATTATTCATCCATGAGAAAGAAGAAAGTTCTGCCATTTGCCACAACTTGGGTGAAACTGGAAGACATTATGCTAAGTGAAATAAGCCAGGCACAGAATGACAAATATTGCATGATCTCACTTGTATGTGGAATCTAAAAACAAACAAACAAAAAATCAAAAAACAAAGCCCAAAAAACTGAAACACATAGTAACAGAGAGTAGAATGGTATTTACCAGAGGCTGGAGGGTAAGGGAAATGGAGAGTTACTGATCACTTTCGGTTATAAGATGAGTAAGTTCTGGAGACCTAATGACCAGCATGGTGACTATAGTCAATAACAACGTATTGTATACTTGAAATTTGCTAAGATCCCCAGTGTTCTCAACTCCAAAAAAAAAAAAAAAGGAACTATGGGAGGTGATGGATATGTTAATCAGTTTGATTGTGGTAATAACTTTACAATGTTATACGTATATCAAAACACTTATAGACCTAAATATATACAATTTTTATTTCTTACAAAAATACAATTAAATAAATACAAAATAAAAAACAGGTTTAAGTTTCAAATGCCAGATCCATAAATTATTAGTAAGTATTGAGCAGTATATTTAAACTCCCAGGGTCGCTATTTTCTCGTCTGTAAAACAAGGATAATTTCTACCTCATAGGAATTTCTTAATTATGGTAGGTAGTTGCTAAAAGGACACTTGGTAGTCACACCCTTGTATAATCTCTTCCTCTCGAGTGTGGGTAGACATAACAATTTACTTCTAACAAAATATAGCAAACGTAACAGGATATTACTTCTGATATTAAACTACAAAAGACTGCGAGTTCCATCTTGCTTGTTTCTCTCACTCTCTTACTTGCTCTGAGGGAAACCAGCTACCATGTTTGGGTTGTCCTATACAGAGGCCATGTGGCAAGGAGGTGAGGGAGGCTTCTACCCAGCAACCAGTAGAGAACTGAGACTTTCAGTCCAATCACCCATGGGAAACATGGTCCAACTACGTGAGTGTGTGTGGAGGCTTGAGACTGCAGTCCCATCTAACACTTTGCTTGCCTCCCTATGAAAGACCACAAGACACATGGCCCAGATAAGGGAGGCCCAGATTCATACCTACAGAAACTGTGGAATAATAAATGTTGCTGTGAGCCATTATGTTTAGGGTAAATCCCTACACAATGATAAATATATAACACAATATTGTTATCCACAGAACTGTTGAAATACAGCTCTGAATCTTAGGAGAATGCACTGGAATTAGAAAGCATATCAAGAAATACAGTCTGCCTTAAACTGAATAGAAAATATACAGCAGAAACTAACACAACCATGTAAAGCAATTATACTCCAATAAAGATGTTTAAAAAAAATTAACAACAAAAAATTGAGTAGAAAAGAGGGTAAGACAAATCCTTAGAAATAACCAATCATTAAGAAAAAGAAGATCCATCAGTGGAAGAGAAACCCATGGCGAAGGCCAAAAGGAGCAGTTATAACACTGAGGCTGAGAATTAGGAGAGAGTGTATAATGGAGGCCAAGTGAGGAGAGAATTTCAAGAAGGAAGTTAATACCAAAGTTTAATTAATATTGAGACAGAAGGAAGAGGAGTAATATTTGTTAAAAACTCATTATGAGACAGGCACTTACAGGTGTTTTGCAAGTACTAAATTATTTTGGTGCTTATAATATTAAAGCATATTTTTTCCCATTTCACAGATACGAAAGATGCTCAAATGAGGGAAATACCTTGCCCAAAGTCACACAGTGTGTGAAAGTGTCAAGATTCAAATATAGATCTGTCTAATTCCAATCCCTGGCTTTTTCCACAAATATACAACGACTCACTGACTTGTATAGAATAGCTTATAAAGCTGTCACATATAACAAACCTACTTAGACTGATATAAAATCCCTCTGAGGTGGTTAGGAATTTCCTCTCCAACCGTTGGATGGTGCTCAGGCTTTTCCATTTAACATTCCTGAAGGAACTATGTTCTCTCAGAACCCTGCTCATGTTGGAAGGGCTACTCTTCCCTCTTACCTTTGTGACTCCTTCCAGATACCATTTAAACATTACCTCCTCCAACAAACAAGGTCAATCTCCTATCTTAGGTGGAGTTGGTGACTCGAAGTTCAGATGCATACCTCCATAGGAGCACTTACTATGCTCTGTTTTAGTTGTTGCTTTATGTCTCTATCTCTTCCATCGTAGGCTCTGTCTATACTTCCTGTCATGATGTCTATATGCCTGACTTATAATAGAAAATAGATATCTGTCAGATGTAGATTGAATGAATAAATGAATGAAAACAATCCTGAAGACTAAGATGAAAAAGGTAGAGGAATGACAAGCAGAAACAAGAGCATATATGAAAGTCTGAAAGCATAAAAGAGCATGGGGTATACAGAAAAGAAAACATTGCCATATGGAAATTTAAGCTCACTTCATCACACATATATGAAATTCAGAACCATATGGTTATGGAATTCGCTAGGAGGAGCAGAAAAAGAGGTGGGAAAGCTAAGGGTTGTAACAGACACTGCTGGTTGCTGTCTAGTAGCCAAATTGTAACAGCGAAGAACAAACCTGACTCCATATTAGATCTATTTCTTTAGCTCTAACCCTTGTGCTCTGCTGCCTGTGCTTAGTCATGCTGGCTCTGCACCTTTTGTAAAAGATGTTGCCTCTAGCCTGAAATATACAGGATAGCCCATTCTCAAGGCTCTGACCTTCAAAGGTATAACATTTTCCCATTTATATGGAGATAAAAATTTGCAGAACAGAAAATAACAATTGTCTTGTTGGGAGTTTATAGGAACATTGTGAACAGACCTCCATGGACAACTAACTGTACAAACAAAGGATTCCGGCACCAAGAAGTTTGCACAACGAGCCACACCCTCTCCTCTTTTAGTATAAAAGAAGCCTGAATTCTAACTCAGGTAAGATTGTTCTTTGGGACACCGTCTTATCAGTATGCTGCCTTTCCAAATAAAGGCACTATACCTTGCCCCAATACCTCCTCTGTGGATTTATTGGCTTGTCATGTAGCAAGCCAGCATGAGCTTGGACTCCGTAACAATATCTCTCCTCCTCCTTCCTAACAGAACTCTTGAGTTCAGAAGTTCACCTGCATGTAACCATGTGCTTCAGGGACTGCTTATTCCCAGGCTTAGGAAGGAAGAGCGGGGGTTCCTGTTGTCTAAGGCAATCCTGATGGGTACATACCTCTTGCCCAGGTTGGTGTAGATATGCGTGTGTGATGCAACATACCCAGCCATGTGCTTATGCCCGGTAGAAACTTCATTTGTATTGATTAGTCACTACCTACTAATTGGGGTGATCTCAAGCTACTATTATTACCACATAATAATAATTGTCATTTATTGAGCATGTGCTGTGCTAAGCACACTAACAAGCGCTTTAGACACCTCATGTATAAACAAGCCCTAGGAGCAATCTCTTTGCTGGGGGAAGGGTTCAGGACTGACTTAATTTCTAGACAATGTATTTCAATTTGCATTAGCTAATCCATTTTGTTCACTAGAACAAATCACTCTTTGACCCCAGTGGGAAGAAAAAAAAAAGGCCTATTTATTACACGTCATGGTCACAAGAGAGAAGATTCCTTAGACCAGATATTCTTCCCTGGGTAGATGCAGTATTGATTTTCCTGAACCTACCTTGGAAAAAGCCCGTCTGCTGCAGGATCGTCATTTCAGTCACGCAGGAATGCTCAGGGAGGCTGGGCTCTGGCTCAAGAGTCTGCTAGGAGGCCGCCTTCTTCTGACCGGCCAGGCAGAACACAGTCCAGCCGAGCCGAGCTGCGGGGCCCACGCAGCCCTGGCCAGGAGCGCGGCTGCATGATGCGTCTCTGCCTCGTCCGCTGCAGTCTCCGCCAGCTGCAGGCTGGGAGGAGCCAAAACGCCAGGCGACCCCACCCGGGGCCTTGTATCCTATCCCATAGGACAGTATGCACCTTAAGGTCCTAAAGAACAGGCATGGGCTTCCCTGGTGGCGCAGTGGTTGAGAGTCGGCCTGCCGACGCAGGGCACACGGGTTCGAGCCCTGGTCTGGGAAGATCCCACATGCCGCGGAGCAACTGGGCCCGTGAGCCACGAACTACTGAGCCTGCGCGTCTGGAGCCCGCGAGCCACAGCTACTGAGCCTGCGCGTCTGGAGCCCGCGAGCCACAGCTACTGAGCCTGCGCGTCTGGAGCCCGCGAGCCACAGCTACTGAGCCTGCGCGTCTGGAGCTTGTGCTCCGCAACAAGAAAGGCGGCGATAGTGAGAGGCCCGCGCACCGCGATGAAGAGTGGCCCCCGCTCGCCGCAACTAGAGAAAGCCCTCGCACAGAAATGAAGACCTAACACAACCAAAAATAAATAAATAAATAAATAAATAAATTTATTAAAAAAAAAAAAAAAAGAAAAGGCACAAAATGTTCAAGGAATGTTTAGAAATAAGTTGAGAGGGTGCGTAGGGAAACCATGCCGTCATCAGGACACCAGCTCTGGGATGCTGAGCATCACCATCCTCTCCTGAGTGAAAATGACTGTTATGACTCTTCAGCCTCCTCTTCCTTAGAGGCTGATGCGGCAGAGTCCAGTTCATCCGCTTGGGCTGCGGCAGGATCTGCGCCTGTGTCACGTGGCTTCCGGTCACCTCTGCAAACTTTCTGGTGACACTGGTCTTGCTGCTGCCTTCCAAAGACTTCTGGTACTCTGTGGTCCACGGGATCATTTTTAACTGCCTGGCGGTGCTTGCCCTGTGGTGTCTCACCTGAGGACCGTGCTCAGCCCCCCGGGGGCAGTACCCAAAGGAAATGCTACTAAAGAAGGCATGGAGGTTTGCAGCTGAAGCCTGGAGAGGGGATCTGTACAAGTGTCCCAAGTGCTGCTGGATCAAGCCCGAGCGCGCCCACCACTGCAGTAGTTAAACCCAAATCCACTCCATATACAATGACAAAGCGGAAATAGAGAAGCTGAAGAGCGAGAAGCCCACGTGGGAGCAGTGGCTGCTATAGGAAGGGATGAAGTCCGTCTTTGGGGGCCCCCTCGAAGCTCTGGATGAACCCCTTCATCGGCTTCCGCTTTAGGCAACTGCAGACCAGACCCAGGAAAGCGGGCCCCCCATTCTCAGTGCGAGGCCCTCTCATCATGCTGGAACTTGTGAATGGACTTTATTTGTTTGGGGTCGGAAAGGGTGTCAACAGCCCATCTGTGACCAACAGGGCAAATGGAACCTACACAGACCAACTGCTCGGAGCAAGCAGAGTTTTATATATTTACGGTCACGGATGGCAGATTTCCACACCAGTAACCGGGTGGCATTCTGATCAGTGTCACTGCCCAGTGATGCAGGTGTGTGGCCACACGAAGAAGCCAAATGTCATTATCTTCCAGCACAGTTAGGAGTTTTGTTAACATGCTTCACATTTTCTAAGAAGAAGATGTGTGGGATATTACACTGTTTATTAAAAATCCTGTGTGCCGAGCTGCTTTTCTCAATCATGAAGAAAACAAGCCAATCCAGTGAACAAGAATTCTGCAGCTGGTGGTTTCAGGGAGCTCCCACTTACCCTCTTACTCACCAGTGACCCCCTCGGTCAAGCAGGAGCCCGTGTAGGTTTCCACAGCTCCGACACTTTGCACTGAGCAGCACGGGGGCTGCAGCCACGCTCCCCTGCCAGGAAGTGGCGGTCCCTGACCCTGTGGGCAGGTCTGCGCGTGTCTGTTTGTGTGTGTGTGTGTGTGTGTGTGTGTG
Source organism: Balaenoptera borealis (assembly GCF_965194805.1). Classification (NCBI taxonomy): domain Eukaryota; kingdom Metazoa; phylum Chordata; class Mammalia; order Artiodactyla; family Balaenopteridae; genus Balaenoptera; species Balaenoptera borealis. The sequence goes on from NC_138877.1 coordinate 49,876,845, forward strand.
TGCACGTGTGTTTTGAAGTGGGCAGTGTTGTTCAGGTGATGTAACATGTAATGGGCGTGTGCAGCAAACAAGCTATGTTTCAGAAACCGACGTTTCAGGGAAGAGGGGAGAGATGTGCGGAGTCCTCCTGCCCTGGGGTTTACTATGAATGTATTGCATATTGGAGACTATCTCGATCCAAAACACAATCATTCCTGTGTGGTTAAAAAAAAAAAAAAAAAAAAAAAAAGAAATATTAATGCTCGTGGACAAACCATGAAGGTGGCAGTGAGTCTCAGAGCACGATCTAAATACACACGCAAGTTATGGGTTATAACAGACCCTCTTCTTGACCAGGGCCCAGCAGGCTCTCCTTCCAGATCCTGCCCACAGAAAGGTTAGCATCTCAAAGGTCCTTCTCCCTGAAAGTTGTTTCATTTGAAAAAACACTTTCATTGCTCATTGGCTTCACTACAGTCTAACCACCAGGGCCTCCTTGCACTTTTCAACCTGCCAAGATTGTCCCCACTTCAGTCCTCTGCATTCCATGTTCCCTCTGGCCAGATGGATCTTCCCCAAGATATCCCATGACTCATTTCTTCATATCCTTCAATTTACTTAAATTTTATACTCTCAAAGTAACCTAATGTCTCTATATAAATTAGCAGTCCTGTCACTCTATCACCTTAGCTGAATTACTTTTCATAATAGAACTTGTTGCTATGTGGCCTTGCACTATTATATTTTTACCCTGGGTCACCCCAACTGGAATGTAAATTTCCTGAGGCTGAGGGCCGGACTTTGTCATTTCGTTCCTGATTTCCCCAGATCCCAGAAGAAGTGTGCCTGGCACAAAGTTGGCACTCAGTAAATAGTGCTGAATAAGCAAATGAATCATATTTATTATAGAGGTAAAATGTATTAAACTAAAAACATTGGACAGATTCTTAACTGATCAGTACATGTTTTAAACCACTGGATCTTGAATACTAGTATGTTCTGCGTTTTCTTTCTCAAGTGTGTCTATAGTGGGGGAGGAGAGAATGTTCTTAAATTTTTTAGGCTTATTGTAGAAATCAGGACCTTGAGATTCACGTTCTTCTTTAAGGCCCATCTAGCACTCCTCCCACTCCCCCACTTGTTAGGCTGCCTCTGGCATTTCAAGGTTTACATGGCAGATAAGAAGAGAGTTGTAATGCAAGAAATATCTTACTTAACTCTAGCGTTGACCTGGCCTTGGTACTTTCTGGGCTTGGAGGGTGTTAAGACTACTTCTGTTTCTTAGGGAGTGGTTGTAGTTTCTTCAGACATCACTCCTTCGCTGCTGGGATCTCTCGCTGCAGATACTTAGTGCAGGTAAAGTCTTCCCCTGATGCTACTTGCAAATCTCTGCCTTCCCAGCCTCTAGTTCCCTTGGTCCGCTCCTCACAGGCTATCATCTAAATTAGGATCCCATCATCCCTCTAGGCAGCCCTCTTGAACCTTCTTTTTAATCACTCTTGCTCAGCCTTCAGAATAACTAGACAGCTATAGCTTCTCACTTTTAAGCTTTATCAGACTTTGAACCAGGCTTCTTTGCTAGACAGACTCCGGGTAACAGAAGTAAAGCTGTTTGAGTGTTCTCCTTGAAGCACTGTCCAAAGCCATACATGGGGAAAATGCAAAATATCTTCTAAATTTCGGAAAATTCCTGGAGTCTTACTTTCCATAGTCCCTTCTTCTTCAAGCCGCATTGTCTTTGCATCTGCCCTTGAACTGCACTCTAACTGACTCTGAGTCCTGCCAAGAAATCCACTTATACCAAACCTTTCGTGAACCATGTAGACCTGATTCAGGAATTTGTAGGGGTGGCAGAGGCAATATTGAAATCATACCACTGACAGTAACCAAGTCAAGCCACATCCTGCACACAACCTTTCTCTATCATGCAAAGCAATTCAGGCTTCTCAGACCCCTGCTCCCTAATTTGCCTGCCCAAGATCAAGATTTTTCAACATAACAAATACCATTTCTATAAGAAAGGAGCTCTCCTCAAAAAAGAGCAGTCATGTCTGTAAATATCAAAGTTTCTTTCTTGCCTAAATGTATATGTATGTGAATGTACATGTCTATTTAGATTAACAGAAAACAGTACATGATGGATTTCTTTACACTTGAATTTGAATAATATTAAAAATGCAAAACGTTGAAAGTTACAAGGTCATCACTGCTTTAAATATTATGTGCGTGCACACACATAGGAAATATGAAGCAAATGTCAACCTCAGCTCCCACTATGTCTCAGATGGGACCACTTTAGCAGTTTGATGGATTGTCAAGTGTTCTAAGGCTAATGCAGACATTTGCATGCGTACGTATAAAGGTGTGTGCAGTTTTTATAGAAATATAATTGTGTGAAACACATTGATCCGTAGGTTGTTTTTTCCGTTAACAATATATCCCCAACATCTTTCTGAGCAGTACGTACACCAGTCTATTTTTTTGGCTGCAGTGCACTCCGTTTCATGAATGCAGCGTAGTTGATGCAGGCTCTGCTCGCCACACCTCCTCACTCCCACAACCACATCTCCAGTCTTTTATAGCACCTAATCGGGGATGAGCACATCTTTTCCCAAATGTTTTGACTATGTTGTCTTTTTCTCTCCGCGTGAACTTTAGAATAATTTTTGAAAGGTCAAAGAAAAACAAACATCCCCCTGAAATTAACATTACAGGAAATGGAGATATCAATTTGAGGGTGAATTAGCATCTTAAAATATTGCCTTTCCATCCAGAACCATGACATCCTTTTACATTCATTCATGTTCAAGTTGTTTGTTTGATTGACTTTATGTCCCTTGATAAAGCTTTGTGGTTTTTATCTTAAATGTCAGACACGAGCAACGATAAATGAGTGCTTAATATGCATCCCAGGAAGTTTTGCAATTAAACCTATAACCGAATTTCCAGATAAAAAAATTTTAAAAGCTGCCTTTGTGTTCTTACTTCTTAAATAATTTCAGTTTTTAACATTCTAATGGCTTCTATGGGTTGTCAACTTTTTTCATTGCCAATATTTCATTCAATAATGAAATTAATCTAAATCGTAGGAATGTATCTTTTTTTTTCCCCCCTGGAAGGTTTAACAAAGCTATTAAAATTTTGAATGTAATGTGTCAGCTAACATATGTGTAGTTTATTCTCCTGAATTGATTCCATGCAACAAACTTTGCTTGCCTGTGTTAGAAGTCCTAAACATTTCTTTTAAATTGAGTCTTCCTAATTAAGTATCCATGAGGGGTCAATCAGGGCAATGATAAAAATTGGTTCTGTTATTTTAAAACACTTATCTGTGTTTTCTATTGTAGTAAACCATAAATGCTTGCTTGGAGGAAGAAGCTGGGCATTCACCTCCTTACTCTGGACTTACACTTGAAACTTTAAGTGTGTACACCATACACAAATGCTGAGAATTCTATTGTGTAATCTTAACATTTAAATGGTCTATCCGTCCATTTTGGTGGGAAAACAAAAACTGCTCTACTTGTTTTAATAGGAAGGGATTTAATAGAGGGAATTGGATATTTAAAGTGCTGTTCATAAGGGCAAATAAAGGTCAGGGTGTGCCACTGCTGGTTTTAGGAAATCAGGAAGTGTGGAGATTCAGAGAAGTTTTGCTGAATCTCTCAGTTGCCTACAGCACTGAAGCAGGTGATTAAAAGAAGCTCATCCAGAAGATGATGCAAACCTTATGTCTACGGTCAGCTGAACATCTCACCTGTTACTGCCGGAAACAAAAAAATGACTTCAGTCTGTCCTTCACATCTCTTGTGACTAATCCTCTTGTTGGAATTAAATTTAAACCATGTGGCTTGTGGCGAAGGAGTCTGGGAAATGCAGATATAAGGAGGATCTTAGAACGGCAAGGATGGAACTCAATACTAACAGACAATATTTCACCCAAATGTTCATTAGCGTCATTCCTAAGATTGTCCCATTAGACACCTATAATACACATACTCATTTCAGGTTGGATCAAACACTCTATAATTTTCGACTTGATCTGAACTCATCTGGATGCCCTGATTCCCTACTTGCAAAATCCTAAGTTAAAACTTCCTCAGCCAGCAACCCCTGTTGGCAGTACCCTCTTAGACTTTTAGAAAATGGTGTAAAAATCCCTTTCCAGAACTGGCCCAGCCGAGCTGATTTATATCCTCCCTATTTTCATTTCCTTCTACTACAACAGTGAGAGAATGAGTTATAAAACTTGGCTAGCACTTTCCCTAGCAACAAACCAAATTAATACCGCCTCATTTCTCTTGGGTCACATTTCTACTCAAGAAGATTAACGTGTTTTCAAGACTGGCTAGGTGGTTTTGAATAACCGAAACTGTCAGTTTTACTGAATCATTCTTGGAATTGATTTGAGCCTTGTTGAGAGTGCTATCTTTAAAGGCTTAATTTGATTATTCACGGAAGGACTTCATGCAGTTTTTGAAATATATTATCCGTCTCCATGTCAATGAGCCTGGAAGTTTGTATAATCCTGGATAGGTTCCAGCAACATCATCCTGAGCGACTATGAGAATCGAGATCCAAAATCTTTAGACAGCAAATTTCCATTTATATCGCCTAATTTTCAGCTCCAGAGTCCTATAAAATGATTTCATATGAATTCTAAATATTTATTAATATCAAAATCTCCACTATGATAAAAAGAACTTTGTATCAAAATTGTTTTTCTCTTCTCTCAAAAAGAAAGAGTCATGAACAATTCAGGCAAATTGTTAGCATGGAAAAATCCAGAAATGCAGACAGAAACTAACAGAAAAAAAGTCACAAGTTAATGTCACTCTACTTTGAATAATTTAAAGAAAAACTTTCAAATTAATCATCAATTATCTAGCTTTTAACTTTTTAGACTAATAATTTTCTGAATTTGGTTGGTACACAGGAATATATTCTGCCTCTATATGAATTTTGTAGTCATCACTGTGGTTTCATTAAAATCTATACATGTTATAGGAGATGTTAATAATATCAAAATTATTTGTCATACAGTGATATGTAAAGCAGATTTCAAAATAATGTACTCTGACCCCATTTTTACTAAAAAGATAAAAAGATGAATTGTATTCTTAGAAAACCATTAATTATCTACGGCCAATGATATTATGATTGATTCTAATATTCCTATGTGTTTTCTGCATTTTCCTATAAAACTTTTGTTATTAAACATAGTTATTTTCAAGTAAAAGAACCAGTCTTCATCTGGAATTTTCCCCCAGAGGATCAACTAATCCTCTCCTCTTAAATTTACATATTACAAGTAATTTTTGACAAAAATACAATCACATTTCTGTGGAAAAGGGTCTTCTTTCCAACCAATTATGCTGTAACAATTGTATATACATAGGCAAAAAAGTGAACTTTGATAAATTCACTCTATACAAAAATTAGCTCAAAGTGAATTTTAGATGTTAAATATAAAATTATAAAACTTCTAGAAGACCACAGTGGGAAAAAAATCTTTGTGATCTTGGGTTAGGTAAAGATTTCTTTGATATGATTGAAAAAAACATAATCTGTTTTTTAAAATGAATTGATAAGTTGGATTTCATCAAAATTTAAAGCTTCTGCTAGTTTATGACACTACTAAAGGAATGAAAAGCCAAGTTACAGATTGGAAGGGAATATTTGCAAATCATATATGACAGAGAACATATAAAGAACGCTCAAAATTCTAACAACAAAACAAACAACTCAATAAAAAATTGGGCAAAATACTGAGTAGAATCTTGACAAAAAAACTTACGGATAGCAATTAAGCACACAAAAAGATGTTCAGAAGAATTAGTCATTAGAAAAATGCAAATTAAAATTATAATAGTATGCAATTACATATCTATTAGAATAACTAAAGTTAAGAAATCTTATCGTACCAAGTGTTGGCAAGGATGTGAAAAGACTGGAACTCTCTAGCAATGTAAAATGAGGCAGCACTTTGGAAAACAGTTTGGCAGTTTCTTAAAATGTTAAACATATACTTATCATATAACCCAGCCATTCCCCTGCTAGGTATTTCTTGAAGAGAAATGAAAGCATATATCCATTAAATATATGTACATAAATATTCATAGAAGCTTTATTTGGAAAAGCCTCAAACTCTAAACGACCCACCTCTCCATCAATAGGTGAATGAATGAACAAACTGGTATATCCAATGCTGAATATATTCAATGCTGAATATAAAATGGATTACTATTTAGCAATAAAGTAAAATGAACTATTGATATATGCAACAATGTGAATGATTCTCAAAATAATTCTGCTAAGTTAATGAAGCCAAACAAAAAGAGTCCATACTGTGTAATTCTATTTACACATGATCCTAGAAAATGCAAAGTCATTTATAGCAACAGAAAGCAGACAGGATTGCTTTGGGGTAGGCAAGCTGGGAGTGTGAAGAAGGAAGAATAAGCAAAGGTCTTAAGCAACTTTTGGGGGGAATGGTTGGTATGTTTATTATCTTGATTTTAGTGATACTTTACAGATACAGTTACATATCATATCTATATGTTTATATCATATACAGTTAACCTTTGAACAATACTGGTTCAAACTGGGTGGGTCCACTTATACATGGATTATTTTCAACAAACACAGTACTACATGGTCTGCAGTTGGTTGAATCCAAGGATGTGGAACCCCAGATATGCAGGAACCATGTATACTGAGAGCTGACTAAAATTTATACGTAGGTTTTTTTTCAACTGGGTGAAGGGTTGATGTCCCAAACACTCGCATTGTTCAAAGATCAACTGTATATATAAAAACTTATCAAATTGTATTCTTTATATATGTATGTTTAATTTATTATATGTTAATTGTATATATATTATTATATATAATATATATATAGCTATCAAAAAAAAAAAAAAAAAGGAATACATGCTGTTTTGGGTATCTATTACTATGTAACTAATTCCTCCAGATCTTAATGTCTTAAAATAACAAACATCTCCGGGAATCACAAATCTGGAAATGGCCTACCTGGATGATTCTCTCTCATCTCATGAGGTTGCAATCAGGATGACAGACAGGGCTGCAGTCATCTGAAGGTTGGGCTGCATCTGGGGGATGCTCTTTCAAGATGGTTCACTCACATGGCTGTTGGCATGTGGCCTCAGTTCCTCTTCATACGGACCCCACCATAAAGCTGCTTTGTATCCTTCAGAATAAATAATTCAGATGAGAGCAAAAAGGAAGCCATGTTGCCTTTTAAGGCATATCATCATTTTTGAGATATTCTATTGGTCACAGAAACTAACCATGATACAATGTGGGAGACAAATATACAAGGGCATGAATCCCAGGAAGTAGGGATCCCTAGGGGCCATCTTGGAGCCTGACCCTTACATATGTTCATTGTAGACTATGGCAGTATTTAAATTTGGAAGTGAAAACTCTTTGTATTCCCACAGCCAAAGTTAACATTTTCTGCTTATAAGTATTCCACAAAAAATATCATGCCTACTGTTTCACATTTTTTTCTTCACTTAATACACTATAGACATCCTTCCTTGTGAGCGTGAATTTGCTAATATGGATGTCTCATCTTTTTTGTCTTTTTTAAAACAACTTCATTAAGTTATAATTAACATAAAATGAAACACACATATTTAAAGTAAAAACAAAACAAAACCATTTAACATGCCTATTTGAAAAATAATAAATTGACCTATATCAATAATTAAATTTATGCACTTTGCTTATTAGCACCCTCCGCCTAATAAATTGGTATATGATAACAAGCATTTGAATCTAAGAGTTAAAAAAGTTTGGTATATTTTAGACTTACCTTTTTCCCTCTAGTCACTTTAGAGCTTCTTGGGCTTCTTCGTCTTGATGGAAAGTTTTGGAGATTATATGTTTGGGGCATTTGAGCTAGGCAAGAGATGAGGGGTCATTGCAACTTCAAGGCAGGATGAAAGAACAGGAAGAATTTTGGGTCTCAAATTCCTTCCCACAATGCAGGTAGCTGGCAATTAGATATATTCATAGTAAGCATTCCATTAATAGTACTTATTTAAACTTTAGGATATTTATGGTAATAGAAGAGTTATAAGTTTTTAACAAATGAAGTCATGCAATACTATTATATAAGAAAAGAAAAAAATTTAACCTCAGTATTTTTTCTTGTACAGTCTTCATAATGAATTAAGCAACAAATAATAAACCTCTTTTTAAAAATAGACTGAATGGAGTATGAATTTGGCACAGTGGCTTAATTTTCTTACTTATTTTAGCTACAAAATGGGGTTTATAAAAAAGGCTTCAAGATTTAGATGAAATATTTAACATTTCTAAATTTAATATTTATAGTTCTATGGAAAATCTTTCACTTTCTTCTTTGCAGTTGAATTTATTATAACAGAGTTGATTTTAGAAATTCTCTCTTGGAGACTTTAATTGTTTAAAAATTCATAGCTTCACCAAAATGGAGAATTAAAGAGAAATCGACTATAAGCTTGGTGAAGGGAGGCTTATCATTCTACCACCAAGATCTGACACACTGCAGGTGCCCAGGAAATAAGAGTCAAAGAACAAAGCTTAAGAGAGCTGGACATCAAGCAGAGCTGCCCAGCAAACCAGCTGTGTGTTAACTTAGGCAAATCATCCCTCATTTTCCTTGCTTAAAATGGAGTGTTTCTGACCAGTCCTATTAATTGGGACTTTTAATTGTAATAGAAATTCATATAAAACTGGTCCAGCTAAAAAAAAAAAAAAAAATTAAGTGGCTGGGGGCAGAATTTAGTGACACAGAGTTCTTGCTTCTCTACATTCAGGAGACTTCTTGTATACCATCTTCCTTATCTGGGACTGGCTGAAAACTCTCAGAATTACCACTGCTTCTATCACATGTCTGTCCACAAATAGTCACTGCCTTTAAGGGCATGTAGTCTTCAGCTAGGCAAGGCCTGTATCACGTGTCTACCCCTTAATGCTGGTGGGACATGGAGTGAGGGAGAGTGATCGCTCCATCCAAATCTCATGGAATGGATTTCCTTAGGAAAAGAGATTTTCTTACCAAAAAAGGAGAAAGGGAAGCTCGACATATACAGCCTATCCATTACAAGGCTCATGGAATAAATAGCCTTCCATATTTTAATGATGATTAAATACCTGGTTCTGTTTTCAGGATTTAATGCCTCTTAAATAATCTTTATTAAGTAATCCTTCTCTGTTAGGACTGCATATCTTAAATGTGAAGGTCAATCTTGTCAAAATACCATGGGCAGCTATTAATTTAGTGGCATGATCTTTTCTAACTGAAAACAAAAACTTTGTGATATCTATATGCTTTTAGAGAAGCTTAAGGAAAATTGCTTTGCAGAATAATCTCTCTTGTCAGACACAATCCCCCCAGACTGTGTTCCCAACTGGACTTGATTAAACTTTTACTGTTTCTTTGTTCAGCTCAAACTAACCACACTGGCACACTTAGGGCTGCTTCCAAGCGGTGTTTCTGGCAATAACACTCCTGTCTACACAGACTGTTCTTAAAATTGTGACCATATGAAAGAGGAAGTTTAGCCCAGGAGACCAATGTTTATGTTTTCATAACACCAAAGTCAGCCAGTAATCACTTTTGAATTACCATGATATCTGCTTTGGTTAATTTGAGTAAAGTTGCAATTTTTAAAGGCCTGTAAGTTTTGAGTATGTAAGTACTGAACATTGTAAATGAGGTTTATAAAGTGTGATTGAAGTACATGCCTAGTTAAAAAAAAAAAGTATAGCCAGAAAAGCAGAAGAAAAGCTTCAGTCAGATCTTATTTTACTGAGAGAAACGTAATTCCTGGAACCCAATCTAAAAATCATTTTAGAAAGATTTTTGTCAGGGTTGTTTAGGCTAGAGAAGAAAACTTGGAGTGGCTTAATCACTGTCTTCAAGTGTATGAAGGGATTCTATGAAATTGAAATTTATTACTTTTTCCCTTTCCATGGTGAATTGAATGAAATAAAATAGCATTAAATTAAGTCAGAGGCAATTTAGGTTAGACATAATGAAGAACTTCTTGGCTAACAGAATTGTAACACAGCAGAATTCCTCCAAGGGAAACTGGGAACTATTTGTTCTTCATGGTCATCAAAAAAAAAAAAAAAAAAAAAAAAGGAAAGGAAGGAAAAACAATGATAAAAGAAGAGGAAAAAAGAGATAGAGCTTTTCCCAGTTCTCTCAGCTGAAATTGTTGTATCTGCTCCACAAGTAATTGGTGTCACTTCTATTGTGTTGATTGTCACTCTCACCCTTTGTGTTATTCATTTGTCTTGGACAAGAGAGACTCTGCTTTAACTTTGACCACGAGATTTCTAAACCATTGCCAAGGAGAGGCTGAAAAGAGATTAAATGGAGCTTGGAGCTGTATATCCAGAGCTGCTGATCTCCGGCATGTGGTGGAACTTAATAACTCAGAATCCGGGACATGTGGTGAAGCCAGACAATTGTATAATTTGGGGACCACATGGCTGGATCGTGTCCTTCTGTGTGGAGTGAAAGTAATATCAGGACAGAAAATGAGGACATGGGGGAAGGATACACGTTCCTCCTTTTTCTGGGACTGGTGTCTTACAGTGTGGATAACACGGAATAGGCATGGTAGAAAACTCCTGGTATTAGAGAGAGGATGGCAGGAACCAGGTTCATCAAAAGAGGAAGTGGCCCAGGAGACCCTGTCCAGATCTGGTTATAATCTTTCCTTGCTGTTTTAAGACACTCCACTAGAAGCTGAATACTCCGGGTATAGGCACAAACATGGCGGAAGCCTCAATGAAACCAAATATCTTAAGATGTGCATACTGACGAGAATCAAGATGATTCACTCCTGGGAACCCAGGAGTTTTAAGGGTTGTAGGCAGAAGGTGTGCTGGAAAGTGGGTTAAGACACGAGAGACTGAAAACAGGATCGGCTGACACTTTATATGTGGAAAAATCAGAGGGACTGGTCCCCATTCAACTAAAGCAACAGCCCCCCTCATACTCCTGCTAGAGATGAGAGATTTATTCCCTGCAGAAATCGTACTAGGAACGTCCTGGCTTAGGGACACCAGGCAGTGAGATACAGTACACATGCCAAAGAGTGAGTGCTCTTCACTCATCCAGAACTAGCTGATGGGCTGCGCATCAAGGCAGAAGATTGAGAACTTTCTCTAGAGTGAAAAGAAAACTACAGATTTGGGGATCCCTCAATACTATAGCTGACCTGACAGACACACAACTTTACTGCATCACTTTTAAGTCAGTCAGAAACCAACAGACATTTGAGGAAAACTTCTACCTCTAACAAGAAGACTAAAACACACCACCATCCATACACAGTGTAAAGAAACAATGTCTCAAAATAAAAGAGACAATGCAGGAAGAAAAAAAAAAACTTTAAAAAACTAAAATTTTTATCCTTAGGAAAAAAAATAGAAAATATTAAATTCATGAAGCAAACATGATGCCATTTTTTAAAGAATAGTTAAACAATAGGAAAAATACATAAAATAGATGGAAGTTTAAAAAATTTTGAAGGAGTGACAAGATAAATTTAAGGAACCCACACAATAGGGTTAAAAGACAGAGATAAACAATAGGAGGAAACAAAGATAAGTTATTCTGAATGTGGATTGAAGTTGCTAATCCAGAGTCATTTTCATTTCCAGTATCCTACCTTTTTTTAGTTGCCTTGGACTTTGGGAGTCCTAGGATAATGTGAAAGAAAAACAAATATAAGTCAGATTGGCTGCATCTTGAGATCACTCAGTCATAGGTGAGGTGGGCTGCTCAAAAGCTACCTTTGGCTTAAGATGTCTATAGGTCTCAAGTAGCCCTTCCAGGGGCATGGGTTTCTCACATATACAGCCCCTTCAACAAAATGCAGGATACAGTAACTTGCCACTGAAATCATTCATTCTCTGCCTTCCATCCAGTGCTTCTGAACGCTTAGAGCCCTGTGATACTATCCTCTCTTAAGAAGCCAAACTGCATAGTCATACTGACACTGAGGTATTTCTCCCTGACTGTGTTAGAAGCAGAGTTATATACATACTAGGAAAAAAGATGAAAAGTGTTCTAAGACAAGGAGAGTAGGAGTTACACACTAGATGGCTCTGTTTAATAGATGAGGAAATTGTGGGTGGAAAGCTGTAACATTTCTTATTTATGCAGTAGTTATACTTTTCTTATTTCTAAATGACAGAAGAATAACACCTTCCAGCAAAGAGTTCAGAACACCTGTCTGAGGAACAAGCATAATCCTAGACTCCAAATCCAGCATCTTTCCGAAGAGCTAGACATACATGTTTTCGAAGGTCAACCATTTGAACTTTTCACTATACTAATCATTGTTCTGTTGATACATTCTTCTTTTAAATGCACTATTCGTTATTACAAATTAAATAGAGTCAAGCAAGTCTAAATTAAGACAATATAACTCATAAAGAGTACCTCTGTTTTCCTTATTTCTAACAGTTGGAGAAGCCATCCACATATATAAGTGTAAGTTCTATTCTGCGTATATAATCTGTATGCTAAATGGTTCTTTGGTTAGAAATACTAATTATGATTTCTCTAAAGAGGTTTTATTAAATGTATCTTTTCATCACTTAAGTTTCCAAAATAAAATAACATGATTTGACACAATAATTTTAAAATAAAGGAATTTTAAAAGTTTTAATTCTAAAAATGTTTTCATTTTTGTTGTGGAGGGAGGAAAGCCAGTCAGAAATGTACATCAGAAGGGTAGTGGAGTCTTTCATTTTTCTTTTCATAAACTGTAATAGTGAGTCTGTATTGATTTATGGTATGAGACTTGCATAAACATAAGACTTTATTTTAATCAACTGAACATGGCCTCCAGAGTTAAAATAAAGTATTTTATATATTGAGACTAATACTATAAACATGATTTATAGAGTTTTGTAATCTCAACATGCAGATCTTAAAAATCCAAGCCTAATCTTTATGCTATTAAACTCTGCAGTACACTCTCTTTGACTTGAGAGAAACTTGAGAAAATTTCTTAACTTGTTTTTCTTTCCCCAGTTCATTTCTGTGCCTTATTTAACAACTCTTTTCAAAATCAGAAACTTGGCATTGTTCTTTGTATTTCTGAAAAGAATTCTCCCTCCCACCATTGTTCTCTGGTTAGAAATGCTGATTATGATTTCTGTAAAGAGGTTTTATTAAATGAATCTTTTCATAGCTTTTAAAAGTTTCCAAAATAAAAATAACATGATTTGATACAATCATTTTAAACTAAGGGCATTTAAAAAGTTTTACTTATGGGACAGAGGAGTGCCATTTTTTTTTTTTTTTTAAAGATTATTAAACTCTTGTTTGGCCTGTTATTGTTTTCCACTTGGAGGCCATCAATCACGGTAAAGCCAGGTTCCCCTGAACCTATCTTCTGACCATTAATCTTCCTCGTTTCTTATTTGCTTAGTCCACTTTGCAGACTGGAATAATCTCCCCTGCTTAGAGATCAGTACACAATTTATCATCAGCTAAAAACCTAGAACTATCTTCCCTAAGACTGCCCAGTTTTGTACAATCTTAACCACTGAGGTGCCAAAAGCTCAAGTTCCTTGGCCAAATTACAGCCTATAGCTCTGTTTCAAAAGGATCATTTTGATCTTTTGACTGGAAATGTTAATACTTTGAAGTATATTTGGTTGCACTAAGCTATATGGTGGTACTCACACGAAACTAGAAATTACCTAAATGTCCAAAAATAGAGAAATGTTTACATAAAGTGTGTTACATTCAAATGTAATAAGCAGTTATTAGCCATTAAAATAATACTAAGGATGAATATTAAACAATAAGGAGAATGTTTAGAATATGGAGTTACATTTTTAAGTAATGAAAGTATTAAAACTGTATACAAAAGAATTCTATTTTTGTGGAAAGGAATAAGAATGTGTATGCATAGTACGTATGACAGAAAAAAATGACAAGGGACTAAATACTAAAAAATGTTAAAGTGATGAAGGAAAATTCCCTATTCTTCCTGTATGATATGTTTTCTAATGTTTTGCAATGTATATATATATTACTTTGTAATAACATTGAAAAACCATTTATAAACAAGAGGTCCTCTATATCTTCACTGGAGACTCGCTATTTGTTTGTTTTGTCTTAGGATAAAAATGGAGGTTCTTGTCCAAAGAGTGTGGTGAAGACCTGCCTAAAAACAGTAGGAATGAGAGGCAGACTCTTGCAGATCCTGAAGGGATGGCTTCAACCCACACAGATCCCTTTTTTGCTCTGAATTTCCAAGCTGGAGAGAGTTCAACCACACCAACTGGCAAGCACTCACTCTGGTGTTCTTTCTATCGTCTGTTACAATTACCATCTCATTTTCAGCTGGGGAACCGCTAACTTGTATTCCATCCAAATAGGGAAAAAAAAAAAAAAGTATGATGGAACTAAAAAGAAGAGCTCCAGTGCTATAGATTGGCTCAGCTATGCTCCAATGGTAGCACGGTTTCATCCCTGACAAGACACAAAGTGTTTCCTCCCTGGTGTCAGTTATTCTGTCCCCTGTGCCCCTAATATGGCTTTACAATGCCACGAGACAGTTTAGGGATTCAAGTGTGACATCTCAAAACATCACCAGTGTCCAAGTGTCCTAAGTTCAAAACTTCAAGGTCTCCTGGTGCCACACTCAGCTCATGTTAGAATCATCTCCATGCCCAATCTAGTGCCCCTTTATATCTGTTTATATCACTGCACTCAGGTGTTTGTAACCTCCTTTGAGGATGTGTCTGATGCACCTTAGTATTTCCAATGATGCTTTGCTTAGTACTTTGCTGCTCATAGATGTTTAGCAGTTCTCTGTTAGAGGGAGGGTAGATAGACAGACATGGGTGATAGACACTGATTCGGTATAAGCTGGTATAAGCCATCTACTCCTAGGCTAAAAGAAGAGAATATTGTTTATTCGTATTTGAGGGTTTGAAGTCGCCCAATAAATGGTGTTCCTTTCTCCAACACATGTTGGGACCCACTGAAGGAAGTTAAGAAAATAGAGATAAAGACACGTTAGAGAATGTGGATGGCCATAAAGGATGTCTTAATAATGTGCTCCAGGGCTGGACAGACTTATCACGGGCCCAGCTAGGCAGCTGCCCCTAAGAGAAATCCAAAGGGGTCAATAAACCAGTTGTATTTGGAGAGGACTTTAGGCTGAAGTCCTCTAAATCACTGATTCTCAAACTTCACTTTGCTTAAGAATCACCTGGAGAGCTTCTTTAAAAATCAAACTGGCAGCTTCCTTCTATCCAGTCATTCTGATTGAGTGGTCTGGATAGAGCCTGTTACCTGTACATTTTGAGACAGGGCTGTATATTCTATCAGAACAGAATTGTTATTATAAGGTCCCAAACACCACAGCTGAACAAATAGTATTCTCTTTCTTCATAGGGTAAAGTTGCCTCTTCTAAGAGCAAGCGCATACGTAAAATTCAATAAGCAATTTGTAAAAATAAAATAATCATTACTAATTGGCAGAGATGAACATGTACCAGCCAGTCAAGTTCATACTGCCTCTCAAAGGGCTTTATTTTGCCAGGTGGCAGACCATACTACTTGGCTGGAAAGGACAGCATCTACATCGGGACATCCTGGGAGCATAGATGTGTGCTTTGGCTTGAGAAACAATGAAGCACATCAGAAGATTTTCTATGACGTGGCCACAGTAAGAATACTGTAAGCCACATGAATCTGACTGGGCTTTTGTTTCTTTAGAGAGTTGACTTTTCAACCTGAAAAATTAGCCATTTTATTTAAAAAACATTCGTTGTATAAAAGTAAAATCTTAATTTCTTCAAGCTTTCCAAGTGAGAAAGTGGATTTTTAAAACCACTTCTCCCCTTCTCCCTACATACATGGAAATACCATAAAAAAGAGCTGAGTGATGACAGGGACTAAGTGAGGGTGACTGATAAATTGTAGTGAAGAATTCTCCCAGTCTCAGTTCCCAGGGGTCACATCTGGTGCTGGAGATGATGTAATCCTAAAGTTATTGCCACTTCCAGCACCTTTTCTCTCTTCCTACCTGCTCATGAGGAAGAGTTACTGGGATGTGAAAACTGATAATCAAAGCGAAAATTGTTCTTTGTTAAAAGCAAAATATTTTAAACAAAAGATAAAGTCTTGCTATTATTAGAAACGTATCTGAGCTGGCAAAAGCAGGAAACTAACATTTATTGTGTCGCATTTCTACTTTGTGCAGACTTCAGTGGTTATGATCTGTTGAAGAAAATGAGGGGCTAAATATCCCAGGTATTCACAGGAGCAATCATTTATAATGATTGTTGCAATGTAACAATTTACTGATTCTTTTTCTCATAGATGTTAGTCATGCCATAGTGGCTAACCTTTAAATTAGCTAGCAAATGTTTCTCTTCATAACTGTTCCCATTGAAGATAAAATGCTAGTTAATTTCAATAGCAGAGAAGAGCAATTAGAAAATTAAAGACTCTTTCTCTTCATATTTCCATTTCAAAATCTCTGTTAGTTTAAGTAATGTTTTATGCTTTGATCAAAGCTATTAGCAGATGGCTCTATTTTATGAAAGACAAGAGTACATCTAAAATGCCAACACATTTGTAAAATCCAATTCCAGGTTGCATTATTTAATGTCTATTAATAAGGTATAAATTTGCAGTTAAATACATATTTCATCTGAACAAAAATGATTATTCATTTAGTCCTTTTCAAGGCTCTTTTGATTATAGTAGCAGAAACCCATCCCAACTAGCAGAAGCAAAAAAGAGGAGTTTTGGGGAGGCAACTAGGTTGCAATTCCATAAGGTTCCTTTCTCTGCGACTATGTCTGCTTGGGCCATACAATGTTTCTCCTACCCTCAAAACTCCCTCTCAGTTCTACCAACCTCAAGAGGTACCATTTCTGAGGTATTAATTCATGTTAATAGGAAAGAGAAGCTCATGAGTCCACCAAGAGTCCAGTATCTGCTCCACTGTCCAATGAGGACTTGTTTAAACAAGGCTATGCTTTCTCGGGAAAGAGAACTGGACACAGTGGCAGAGACTCGAGCTGTCATCAGAGCTGTTCCTAAATGGTACCTGCAACCATCCGCCACCAATTTAGCCTCATTGCTTCACCATAATGCCATCTGCAGAATCAACAGGTTAGAATCGATTAGTTCTTTGTATTAGTCAAAGTGTAGTTGATTTACAAAATTATATCAGCTTCAGGTGTACAGCTTCAGGTGTACAGTATTTTTTCAGATTATACTCCATTATAGGTTGTTACACGATAATGCCTATAATTCCCTGTGCTATACAGTATATTCTTGTTGCTCACCTATTTTATATATAGTAGTTTGTATCTGTTAGTCCCATACCCTTAATTTGCCCCTCCATCCTTCCCTCTGCCCTTTGGTAACCACAAGTTTGTTCTTCTCACAGATATAGAAAATAGTTCATTTCTAAAAATCCCTTTAAATCTACATTTTAAGCACCAACGATAATCATTTTTCTTAAAATAATATCTTCCAGGCCAATGATAAAGAACATTACATCTGCATGTTACATGAAAGCAAACTCAGTGGTTAGCTAAAAATTTAAAAATCTGAGAAGAAAACTGAAGGGTAATCACAATCATAATGTATTGCTTTTTTGCTTTTTATTTTATTGAAACAAAATAATTATTTTTCTATCAAAGGAAAAATAATATAAGCTAGCATCTATTGCACCCTAACAATAGCCAAGCAGTATACTGAACATTTAAATGCATTAATGAATTGAATTCTCATATTTATATAAGTTTGGCATCATTACCTTCATTTGGAGATAAATATTTTAAAATTGGATTAAATAGCTGACTCAAAGTCAAACAGCCCTGAAGTAGCACATCTGAGAATCAGCTGTGATTCTGAAATGTTTGCCCCACGGTGCTTGTCTACCGGACTTTCATTTGACATGAGTTTGCTTCTGCTAGTGTGGGATTCTGAGTGAGAGGGATGCAGATTTCATTCAAAACTAATTCTCTTATTCTGCTTTAATTATTTTGACCATCTACCACCCACTCATGGCTCTATGACCATCACTACCATCCCAGGTCATACACAGAAGGAGAAGAAATTGAAAAGGAATGTGAAGGAATAGGATGCTTTCTGTTCGTGAGACACCAAGGGACAGGACCTTTAAAAAAGTCATCCAATGCATTTTATGTCTCGCCTCCCCATCATCGTATTCTATACCCCTTTATAAAATTATAGACACCAGAATATTTTATTCCTACATACTAAAGAGCCATGTTAATTCAGCCATGATCCCAGAAGAGTCTCTCTAGTCAAAGGAAATACAGCACAAAATCTTGATAATCCTCCGAATAGATAACCAGTCCTTGAATCAATGACAGTTGACATAATGTTCATTGGATTTATCTTTAAATCATTATTAATGGAGGCAGGGAACATTTCTCAACTCAATATCCCAAGTGTATATTGAACAAAAACTACTGATATATAATGCACATTAAATGCATTTGTCTAGTCCCATCTTAGATTGTGTCATGGACTAAAACAGTGCTATCTCGTTTAACATATCTTAGAAGGCTGAGAACACAAATAAGCATGAGTCCCCAGAGAAGCAGACATTAAGGCTGAAACAGAACAGCAAATAGACTTAAGGAATGCAAGACTACAAGACTGGTCACCATCTTCATATACTTCATTTTCTTTACTATCAGTAAAATCTTTCTTTGTCATTGTCATTCATTCATTCATTCATTCATTCAAGAAATATTTATTAACATGTACCAGAAAATATGCTAGGTCCCTTAGAAGCCAGTAATAGAAACAAACAGAAGGGGCTGCTATCTTCTTGGAACTTAGATGCCATAATCTTCATTTCCTACCAAACCTGTGGAGATGCTTGAGTGATTAAAACATAAGTAACATACAGCTCATCTTCAGGTATGTGTCTTTTTTGCCTTTGGCCTCCGTTGTACCTTCTGTGCCTGATTTTTTTTTTATCTTGAAACCATTCAAGCTGCTCCAAGCCTCCTTTCCATGAGAACATATTGAAAAGGGGAGGAGAGGGTCCAAAAAAGAAAAAGAGAGAAAGCAGAGCATTCTCATGCACTCTCTGCAACTCCCACTTCTGGGTTTAGAATGTTTCTTTTGCACTTTCTGTGATGGGAAGGAGATTAGTCTGAGTGACCCCAGGAGTTATGTCTGCATGTGGGAAGAGGGTGCTATCAGCTTGTCACCACATGTAAGTGTCCACTTTGGGTGCTTCCTTTAGCTCTCAAGCAGTACACGTTTTGTTTGTTTGTTGTTTTCCTTCATATCTAGTCTTCAGGGTAAGCCTTCATTCCTGCGAGAGAATTTCAAGTTACTCTTCTTGAACGCAGCAATAACTGATGGATACAAACCACAAGTAAGGAAAATATTGTTTGTTCATCACTGCATCCCTAGTGCCTAGAATTGTGCATGATATGCAGGAAGTAATAATCTTTCCTAAAGGAATGAATGAGTGGATCCAGGAATCATCTCTAAACACCTACTGAAGCATCACTTCCTAACCTCCCACTTATGTGGGTAGCTCTGTCAAGTCCCTCAATTCCAATTGACTTTCCATCCCATTTCCATTCTTCTGTCTGGTTCCCAAGTCTTTTTTTATTTTTTGTTCTGAGACCTGTAATGTACAAGTTAAGCTACGAGCTAGATTCTTCTTCTGTATTGTATCTGTTTGGTTCCCAGTCTCTACTGACTGTCACCTTTGGTTTTTGTTGTTGTTTTGTTCTGTTTTTTCTCTGGGAAATCTCTGTGCTTCCCTTTGATTTGTTGCTCTCTTATTTGATTTCTCCTAGTGATACCCCCTTTTAAACCATCAGTAATTAATTCTTTAAAGTTAAACCTACATACATATGTTATATGCATAGTACATTATCCCATAGATAAAATATAGAAAATCAAGTGAACGAGATTGAGGTACAGAGAATGTTATTTGTTCACCATTGGAGTTTTGCAGACTGATTTGAATTTCTTCTCCAATCAAGAATCGTGGCAGGAGGTATCACTATAGACACTTATCTGGCAGCATGGATCCAAAAAACCCTAACTATGACCTACATCTCGCTGTCTTCCAGACATACAGCCAGTTGTCATCCCTACCCAGTGGCCGTGCAGTTAGAAAAGGACATCATTGGGCATCTTCTCCCAGAGGAGAGAAAATGTCTAATGCACCCTGATGGTGATGGGAAGTAGGCTTAAATGGAAAAGTGGGCCATCTTGCCTTGAATCAAAGTAGGAATATCTAAAATGGATTTGCTTCTACAAACTGCATGTGTGTTTCTTTCATTCACTCTCTTAGTGGTAAGGATTATTTCCCTCTGAACATAATCATCTGTAAATATCAAGAAACTGAAAAAAAAAAAATTGATACTAATAGGAGTTTTAAAAAAATACTCTAAATGAGGTAGAGTCTAAGAAATCAAGTACTCTGCTGTTTTAAAAGTTTTCCATTGGCTTTCTTTCCAAAACCAAAAAATCTGAGTCAAACACATTAACCTATTTTATTGGTAAAGATTTCAGCATGTGACTCCAAATGAATAGAATTTTTTGTTTTAAATATCATCACACCTGAATAAAATTAACAATAATTCTTTAATGTTATCAAATATCCTGTCAATGTTTACATTTTCTAAATTTTCCTTGTAAATGCTGTGCAACTTTGTCTTTATTTGATTTATTTATTTGATTTATTTGAATCAAATTCCAAATAAGGTCCACATATTAAAATTATACTTTTACTTACCTTAAATCTCTTTCAGTTTATAGGTTCTCCCCCAACTTCATTCTAATGTCTTTTATAGAGAAAAACTAATTACTTGTTTTGTAAGATTTTTTTTCAACCTTCTGTATTTTGCTAATTGCATTCCACTGGGACCGCATTAAATTTTAAGTTTCAATTTTTTTTAGAAAAGAATTTCCTGAGTTAGATGTCTACATATACAATTTTAAAATTATAATCCCCAAATCTATGTCCTCTAGAACCATCTTAGTGAAACATTTTTTTTAGAAATTATTTAATAAACCATTTCATTGATGAATTAAATACTTTCACGTAGCTAAAACATTTAACATTTCCACTAGACCCTTTTTTTTCTCTTTAGAACATGCATAGGAGACGGCACTGTTTGTGTGAAATGGCTTTATTCCATACCCCAAATTTTCTTACTACTCTGCCTTTGCATTTCAACATAGCATTTGAAAGACATACCGTGGGTCGTGAATTAAAGTGCTTGAAATGTGATAAGTTCTTCCATTTATTAACAATATATTGCCTTGTCCCAAATGATCTCCTTTACCCCTCCTGTCCTAAACATAAAAGACTGAGCTTTGCCATTTTTCTTTGAGTACACCCTGACCGAATCCTTGTGGCTCCCCATCTGAAAGTACTCATGGCTTTAATTAGAGTTGAGCCTGTGTATTTAAAAGCAAAATTTAATCATATATTTATAGAGTATTTTTATCCAAACCTCAAAATTATTGCTCTGGCTCATGAAATGTTCCTAAGGAAAAGGCAAATAAAGAGTCTGCGAAAACTTGGCTTTTGAATGTGCATAAGTTAGCTGTGGTAGGCACAGAGACACCAAAATTCTTTATTCAGCAGGAGACCAATCTGGGTGGATGAAACACATGCTGGGCATGAAAATCTGATTCCAATTGTTGGTTGAAGCCACTTACTTCTTTTAGCAGCACTTTAACTGGTGCTTTTGGACTCTAGATATTATAAAAATTCGGCAACCTGAAAGTGAGTTAACCCACACTACGCATTTTATTTAAATTTAAAGATGGTGTGTGATTCTCGTGTTAACTTTAATAACTTCTGAGTAAGGTCAGTAAATTCCTCCTGCAGGACTGTCTTCATCACCGTCTGTCTCTGCTTCATCCAATGCATCCCCTTCATGCTCCAGGGCCAGGGCAGATGCCACACTGTTCTGTCCCATCTTATAATAGAATGACTCTTTCTTTGTATCAGAACTGGCACACTAATTGCAGAAAACTGTCAGGTTCACTGCAGTTTCTTGGTCCTGAAAGAGTAATCCTTAAGGGTTTTCTGTTGTTATTGCTGCTACAGTTTATATCTCTTACTTTACAGATTGGTGTTGCACACTATCAAATATTCCTTTTATAGGTGCCTGGGATGACCAAGGAAGCATTGTAATAAGAGGGAGACAGCAGAATTGTCTGATCATTCTGGGCTCATGAAGGAAACCACTCATTATCCACTTCTTGTTGCCCACTAAGCCAATGTACCTTGCTCACTTTGACTTTATTAGTCCACGCCAAGCTAGGAGAAACTCCTCTTGCTGGCCTATTGTCTATATAATATTCTTGATCTGTATTGACATTGAATTAGATTATTGGATTATACAGAAATCAGAACTCTGAAGACATTACTGTTAGCCCAGTGTAATAAGAAATAAATGATGTTCAACAAAAAAGATGGATGAAAGAAGATGATTACAATACCAAGGAAAAGCAAAATGTGGATTCAGTGAACCCAAAAAGAAATATGAATATATCCAGTGGGATTGAAACAACAGCCTGTCGTCATTATTTTTCTCTTTGCCTTGAAAGTTCAAATATGTGTTTTTCTCTGAGATTGCTGATATCCCGTGCAATGGCTGAGGCTCTTTCATTTAAATCAAGAACTGGCAACCCATGGATGGTATCAAGAATTGACATTATTTTCATACAGACCTCAAAGATAAGAGTCACAGAGTATGACAGCTGGAAGGCATTTGGGGTTCATGGAGTCAAGCTCCCTATATTACAATCACTTCTCCAGGGAGGATAGGTGACTTGCCCAGCTATTCGGTAAGGGAGGCAGGTCTCACAAACGGAAATCCAGACATCCAGGCTAGTGCTTTCATGGGGATGTTTTCCAACACTCTTTTTTTAAAAATCCCTTATACATATGGGGGGCGGGGGAAGGAAAAAAGAAGTCAGAGCCTCATTGGAAAGAACAGAACACTAAAGGAAAACTGAAAAATATGTTGTGATGACCAAGCTCCAACAAAGTACATCTATGCCTTCCCCTTGATGTCTAGGTAGACTGGTCCCAGGACGGGACGTGCAATAATGCATCTAATTTAAACAACTCCTGGGCACACCAGTGCCTCTAGCAAGCACTCCACAGCATGATTTATCCTGCCCGGTGTGCCACTTCCTATCTCTGCGTTATACAGTGTGAGGTCACATGGGTTTGTTTGTTTTTCTTCATAATATGTCATTGCTTCAGTGAATTTGTTTGGGTAAAGGAAAACACATTAATCCCTTTAAAATGTAGAGGAGAGAGAGGACAAACTCGGTTAGTCTTACTCTACCCAATTTCTTTAGCAAGACAGGAGAACAAGCAGCATCTGAGAGACCCATGCAAGAGCACTGAAAGGAAATAAGGTAGATTTTCCAACCATTCCTTTCCAAAATCCCTTCCCCACCCCCAACCCGCCTTACCATATACAAATCAACTCAGTTCTTCTAGGGTCTCCAAAGTCTGTTCCAAATGTTTTTACTTTCTCCATCTCCATCACTACTCTCATAGTCCAGACAACATCACCTCTCTCTGAGATCACTATTTAGTTTCCTAGTTGATCTTCTTGCATTTCTCCTCATCTTCTCCCCATCTGTTTATCACAGAACAGTCCGATTCCTCTCTTCTAAACACAAATTGAACCTCCTTCTTCTTGGTTAAAAACTTCCAAAGGTTTCTCATCACAGTCAGCATAAAATTCAAACCTCTTAATCTAATTGGGAGAGGAAGTTGCCATACTTTAAAGTTGGAAGAAGAACTAATTAATAACAAGAAGAGAATATATTACTCATCTCCTTTGTTCTTGGGGTCTATCTTGGATAAAATGAAATTTGTGAGTCTGGAAAATAGACCCTATCTTGTACGAAATATTATCTAGAATCATAAAAATGCCCATGTTTATTTCCCCTCTTGTAATTCCACATTCTTTACTCAATTCTTGTTTAAGCACTGTCGATTCGGCTCTAAGATATAAATGGAAAGACCATCTTTTACACTTGATTTTGGAAGACTAAAAGAAAAAGTTACCACCCCTGAGTTCAGCATACTAAGAGCAGAAGTAATCTGCAAGAAACTCAACCTCAAAAAACCTTTATATCTAAGAGAATCAGAACTATATGCTCTAACCACCATTAATGATTTTAGTGTAAATACTAGGAGCTTAGAAAACAGTTAACTGAAGAAGGAAGTATTTTGTTATTTGAGTGAATACTAAAAGAACTGACAGTTTAAAAGCATGGGAACAACTTCAGTTAGAGAGCCAGAGCAATCGAGAATAATCAGAGGTTTTGTGGGCCAATTTATATCTGAGTCAAGCCTAATGAACTTCACCTCAGTGGATATTCCCTACCAGTTAAAATGGGAGTCCTTAGGGGACCTGGAAAAAACAGTTCAGGTTGCTTCACCCTTCCTCCTATCAAGTGACTAGAGAATACAAGACTGAATATCCCCACATAAGTTACTGAAAACCCAGTAGCTGTGGTCCATGTTTCCAGTTCCCTAAGGTCAACCCAATGGGAAAGTAGGCAGTCATCTTGAGATCCTTCTTTCTTATCTTTCTCACTCCTCACCTGTTCTTACGCATGAGAATAACCAGTAGCTTTTGGAAACTACACTTCCCCAGAGATTATGATTCAAAACTCTCTGGAACATTCTGATGTGCACTCCCAGCTAAGAGCCGCAACTCGGCAAAAATGGAGGAAGAGTGCGAGATTGTACCCTTTTTAGCCCGTAGAGCTACCTCCAGGTCTTGAGATCCTACAGCCTCTGCTGCCCCCTGGTGGTAACTGCTAAACTTACCTTACTTCTCTCTAGAGTCATAGTTCTCCAATAAACCCAAGAAATGCTGAGAACTAACTGTGTCAAAAGTATTATGTAAGGGGTTTGGCACAATGCCATATATTTCTTCATTCATATTTTAACATTCAAGAAAAATAGTTATTCTCCTTGAAAGACGACTCCAAATACTTAAGCAAAAACCTATCAACTACCATGAAAAATTTGATTACAAATGCAGAGTAAGAAAAACCAACCTGTTTTAACCTGGTATATTTATCAATATAACTATAGTTAAAGTAAAATGATTCATTTCATTTTTTAATAATTAATAGTATTTCTCTCTTTTGAAATCACATACTACTTAATTCCTTAAATCATTTAAGTAAAAATCTGTTTTGGTGCTTCTAACCAATCAAAAGTAAATGTACTAGGGTCTGAAACTGAACTAAGAAGGATGAAATCTAAGCCCTCTTTCAGTTGTCTAATCTTTTCATCAACTATTTCTTGTTGTTCATCAAAATGTTCACCAAAAAATGAATTATAAATGAATTGCAAAGTTTTATTTGCATCCCAGGAAAAATACCTCTAAATTGCTAGTGTCTACTGCTGAAATTTGAAGACCATGGCAGAGATTCCAACCTATCTAACATTTCTTTCCCTTTGACTGGGAGTCTGCTAAAGAATCATTTTTGTCATTGTGTGTTTCATTTAAAGAAACATTTACTAATAAGATCATTTTCACTGTGTGGTCAGACATCTGTTCCCAATTTAATTTCTGGAAGCCAGGCAGAATTCCAAGCAACTCACAATTATTTGACAGTTTTCCATCTTTGTTTCCACTGGTAGAAACAGCCTTCTTAAATGTTCCGCTCTTTCAAATAAATTAATAATGTCTCGAATTTATGTTCATGTCTAATCTAATGTTCTCAAACTAGGATAATTTCTAGTCAGAGAAAATTACCCAAAGCTGTTTTGTAGGACAAGGTGTTCTGTACGTTATTTTTTATGTGGCTGCATATCATTATAAACATAGAAACCACATTTTAACGTATCTAAATCTGTTTTCCTTTGATGCTCATAAATTGAATACGCGCTCAAGACCATGTGGGTGTTTTTTCACTGTAATTAACTATAGCGAAATCTGAGGAGTTGTGATGTATAACCTTGGGCTATAAGGGGATACTTTTGACACATGAATGTCTCTAGAACGCTGGAAAATTCAATCTATTGTATTGCCTCTCTCCAAAGTTCTAAAAGTTTTGGAGAATTTTAAAACTGTTTGACATACTTCTTAGAAATCTAAAACCTGTCACTGCTAAGAATTAAAATGTCCAGAGCTTGTACAACATATAAAGACACTAAGAATAAATTAATTAGAGTTGGAAGCAAATAAATAAGACTGGCACTGACACAGATCTTTTGATAAGCAGCCGAGTTTCTGATCATTTTTGAGGTCAGTACAAGTTAGGATCAAGTTCCCCCCGGGAACCAAATGGATTAACAGTTATTTTTTATTTTCTGAGTCCACATGTCAATGTATTTTCAAGACTGAATTTTCTTTGTTTAATGAATGACCGTAGAGCTCCTCTGCCTGGAATGTTCCACCCTGTTACAGCCTCCCTCATCCCCCTCCTGCCACCACTTGATAAATCCCTAGTCATTTCTAAGAGTCAACTTGGGCACACTTCATCCGTGAATTGCTCCCTAATCTAAACCCAGTTGTTAGTGATTGAATTTTGTGTAACTTGATCACACTTGACTAGATGATGATAGCTGTTCACTTTTCCATCATCCCAATTGGACGAATGAACAATTAGTTCATTCGTCCAGTTGGTGATACATACTTTGTTTAATTTTTAAATCTCCACCTCCAGGAATTGTGCCTGACCTACCACCAGAGGTAAAGAAATGTTGGTTGAATGGATACAGAGAGTACACCATAGAGAAAGAGTCAATTTCCTCTACACATAGAATTAAGGATTATTTCTGTGAAGTTTGGGCATTGTTGCAATAAGAAAATATGCTTCTTGTTTGTTTTTACAAGTTTAATTCTGGGAACAATTTTGTTTATGTAAATATTTGCCTCTATTGTCAAATTCTAGCTGAAACAATTTTCCTTGCCTATGGTTGATACACAAAATATAACTTCTGGTTATAAGGCAAAATTAAATTAAAATTAAAGCAAAGCAAATTAAATAGAGCTGAACAGTTTTTTTTTCTTTTAATTTGTAACATGTTTAACCACAATGAATAGTTTCTTACCTATTGCTTTTACTGCACTTAATCCTCAGATCTTATCTCCTTAAACGTGTTTATTTACAGTAAGTGTGCAGACATTTACTAATTCCTTAAGATTAATAGAAAAGACCAGCTTGGATATATTAGTTCATTGCTGTCTCATCTGCAGCAAGTTTTGCCTTGCTCTACTGATTCTTTATTAGATTAAAAAGTCCTCAGTACCAAATCTTATAAATTTTGACTGATGGCTATTCTGTAATAATATCCATCCTCCAAAATTCCCGCAAGACAGAGCACTGGAATCTAACATTCAACTCTTGCTTGTCTGCCTAGAGGCTCACATTTATTAAAGGGAGTAAGGACATAAAGTAGGTTAAAATAAACTCCACTACAGCCCAGGTTTTAAAATCTGACTATTCTACACACACCCTGATTCTCATCTTCCTTCTCACTTCTGGAAATTCAAGAGACCTAAAGCAAGATCTGGTGAAGAAAATGCAACAGGGGGAGAGATGGGGGCTCATAGAATTTTTGTCAGAGGGCCATTCCTCTTTTATGAGTAGAAAAATATGTACTTTTTTTTTTTTAACATCTTTATTGGAGTATAATTGCTTGGTGATTAGATGGAACCACCGATTCACATGCCAGTAGATCTCAGATTGATGCTTCATTTCAAACTCTTGTAGCTAACCCAGGTGGGAGTAGTCATTGCATGCGTTCCAGGAGTTGAATCAGATTCTCTCTTCTGGATTTGGGAGGCTTCGAATCGTAAAACACAGGGACTAAGGTTCCCTTGCACTGAGTTATCTTAAAGGCTACACCTCAGAGAGAAAGTCCATTTTCCTGTGTAGGCGGATATTTAGATTGTTTTCGTTTTTTGCCTTTATGAAGGGGGTGAGCGTATCAGTTTGCTGGGGCTGCCATAACAAAATACCTCAGACCGGATGGCTTAAATCACAGAATTTAATTTTCTCACAGTTCTGGAGGCTGTAAGTCCAAGATGGAGGTGTCGTCAGGTTTGGTTTCTCCTGAGGCCTCTCCCCTTGGCTTGCAGATGGCCCCCTTCTCCCTGTGTCCACATCTGGCCCCTTCTCTGTGTGCACACAACCCTGGTGTCTCTCCTGTGTCCTAATCTCTTCTCACAACGACAAGATATTGGATTAGGACCCATCCTAATAGCTTAATTTTAGCTTAATTACCATTTTAAGGATGTATCTCCAAATACAGTCACATTCTGAGGTCCTGGGGATTAGGGCTTCAACAGGAATTGCAGAGAGGGGACACAGTTTAGTCCATAATAGGAAGTATATACATTTGTGTTCATGCCCAAAATATTTTTGGGTACTTTGAATGTTCTTGTACTTGCCTCCTTTTGCATGTGAGAAATATTCCTTTAGATAGAGATCTAGAGTGAATTGCTGAACTGTCGCATACTCCCTTGCCCCTCCTCCTTATTAATGTCTGAGATTGTCAGAATTTTCAGCATTTCCCAAGCAATGTAAATTCTTTATATGTTCTGTAAACTAATATAAATAATCAGCTACATCTGCTGCTAATATCTTCTTCCAACTTGGTTGTTTATGTTTCACTTCCACTATGTCTTAACAAGTAGGTGTTATTTTTGCATAAAAATTTATTTATATTTATTTTATTTCTTCCCCTGGTGTTATTGTTATTGGAGTCTTAGTTTAAAAACTAAGTTTAAAAATTCTTAGTTTAAAAACTTAGTTTAAAAATTCTTCCCTACTTCAACATCTTAAAATATTCACCCTAAGTCTTCTCTTCAAATGCTTTCAAGTTTTGTCTTTCATAGGTGAGTCTTTAATACACCTGGAATTTATTTTAGTACATGACACGAAGTAGGAATCCAATTTTGTCTTTTTCCTAGAGGGATAAACAAAAGTTCTGGCCCCATTATTGTTTAGTCTATTCTTTTGCCAGTGGTTTACAATAGCACGTGTCATATGTAATTTCTGTATATTTTTGGACTGTTTCTGGCCTCTCTATTAGGGTCAATCGGCAGCATGTCTCTTTCTGGGGCAAAACAGTAGCTTTGTGGTGAGTCTTGCAATGTTCCAGGGGATGTTCCCACAGTATTCTTCTTCGGGAAACTCCTGTTTTTCAGATTTTCCTATTCCAAAGAAATGTTAGAATCTGCTTGTCGATATTTAAAAATAAAATCTGTTGGGATTTTGACTGCAATTTCCCTGAACCAGTAAAATTATTCTGTGGAGAATAAACATGATATTGGATTTTCCTTTATGAGAACATGGAATACTTCTCTATCTTTTAAATTAGCTTTATGAGTAAATAGTTATGGGGGTTTTTGCACCAAAAAATATATATAAATAAACAAGTTGTATTTATTTTAGATTTTTAAAAGATTTATTCCTGGTTACTCTACATTGTGATATTAATATAACTACACATCTTAAAATTTGTTCATTTTATATTTTCCTGACATTTACATATATATTTTTCCAATTGTTTGTTTTCAACTTTTTATGTCCTTATGCTTTATATGTGTTTTATATGGTTAAATTTGATTTATTTTAGCCAAAGTGGCAATGTCTGTCTTTTAATGAACAAATTTATTCTTCTTGCATTTAATGTGATTACTGATATAACAGAACTGATTTCTACCATATTTCACTGTGCTTTCTGGTTGATCCATTTTTGTATGCTTCTTGCATCTTATTTCTATTTTCTATGACTTTTTTTTTGCTTCTTTTGGTCTTTTATTTTTCTATACAATTCATAATTTACATAACCTATTCCAATTTTTTAACTGATTACCACTACAATTTTGCCATGGGCACAAAACTATAAATCAGTTTCTTTACTCCCTTCTTGAAAAATTAAAAGAATTTAACTCTGATAGTGTCTCTCCTGGTGATAATTTCATCCTCTAATTTTGCTTTTATTTTCAAAATTGACATATCATTATTATCATGTTATGAAGACAACGTTTGTTTGGCTGTAACTATATGTGTGTGTGTTTGTGTAATCCTTTCTCATTCTGAATCATAACTGACCAGTGTGACTAATAAGATATAGCATAAGCAATGGAGTGTGACCACCAAGTCTAGGTCGTAATGACATCTTAACTTTCACCTTGACGTCTTGAATCATTTGTTCTGAGAGAATCTGGCCACCATACTGTCAGGACACCCAAGAACTATTACAGAGGTTTGGTACCAGTACCAACTTTAAAGCCATGTGAGTGAGCCACCTTGGAAGTGTATCCTCTAGCTACAGTTATTTTTTCATATGACTGCAACCCCAACTGGCATATGATGGCAACCTCATGACAGACCCTAGACTAGAACCACCTGTCCAAGTCATTTCCGAATTCCTGATTCACAGAAGCTGTAAGAGATAAATAAAGATTATTGTTTTAAGCCACGAAGTTTGGGGCTTATTTGTTACACAGCATTAGATATCTAATGTATTATCCTTATCAATTTCTTTTCTCACAATTATTTTTTGCATTTTCCTTGTAAGATTATTTTCTTTCTTCTTGAAGAAAATCTTTACATGTTTCTGTAGTGAAGCTGATTAGTGGTAAGTGAACTCAGACTTTCAGTATCTGAAAATGTATTTGTTTCAACCCATCCTCTTTTTTTTTTAAGACAAGTTTGCTGAATATTCAATTCTAGTTAACTGTTATTTTCTATAAGCACTTCAAAAATTTTATTCTGCTATCATCTGGCTTTCAATTTTTTAAGAAGCCTGGTGACAGTGTTGTTTTTTGTAAGTAATTTGTTCTTTCTCTCTGGCTACCTTTTCCCTCAGGCTTTCTACAGATTTACTGAGTCTATATTTCTTTTTAAATTATCCTGCCTTGAGCAAGCGGTGCTCTCTGTGTCTTTAAGTCTGTACCTTTCATCAGCTCTGGCAAAATATCAGCCCCCTTCTTCATTCTGTTTTTCCTTCTGGGACAGTGATGTGTTATATTGTTAGACTGTCCCCTTCAATTATTATACTTTCCATCTTCTTGTTTTTCTATGTTGTGACTTGGGTAATTTCCCTACCTCTATACTCCAGTTTTACTAATCCTTTCTTCACTTATGTCTGTGTGTTGTTGAATTCATCCATTAAGTTTTTTATTTCAATTATCATTTCCTTATAAAAATTCTATTAGGTTTATTTCACATATGCTCGTTATTTTGGTTTCAAAGATTAACTTGAGGTGTTTGCCCCTATGTTCTATTTTCAGGAAGAGCAAAATTGACATTTCCTACTTTCATGTTTGGTATGAGTCACTAATGGAGGCACCTGGACTAGCCAACAGTTTTCTTTTGGGAAAATTTTAAATCACATTGAACAAGTATAGAATTACAAAGATTTTCTACCTTTATTTACATTTTGGTAAGTTATATGATTCTAGAAATGTCTATTTTATTGGATACATTGGATTATTTCTTTAACCAACTTCTTCATACACTTTTCTAACCTATTTAATGTTTTCTTTTAAATATCTGATATTGATTATTTTTGTCTTCTCTTTTTTCATTCTTAGTCAATCTCACCAAAAATGTATCCATTTTATTAATCTTTTATATTTCTTTATTTATGGACTTATAATAGTTCTTGTATTCTACATTCTTTGGATTTAGTTTGCTGTTCTCTTTCTAAATTATTAAGATGGAGACTTAGATGATTGATTTTCAGTTTTTTACCTTCTTCAGTATATGCATTTTTAAGGATGCACATTTCCCTCTAAGCACACTTTAACAGAAAACTGCAAGTTTTGAAAATGGTATTTTATTTTACATTTAATTAAAAATATTTCTCTTTGCCACTGTGATTCCCTCCATGACCATGAGTAACTTAGAAGTATATTTCTTAGCTTTCAACATATGGGGATTTTCCAAACTGATTTTTTTCCAGATTTCTAGGTTAATTATACTGTGATTAGAGAATACAGCATGTATCATTTCAATCCTTTGAAATTTGTTGAGATGTGCTTTGTGAGGCAGCATCTGATAAATTTTTTAACTGCCCCATATGTCCTGGAGAACTGTATTGTACTGTTGTTGGGTGGAGTTGTGTGTGTGTGTGTGTGTGTCTATTAATGAGTATTTCAAATGTTTATTTTTTACTTAATTTTTCTCCATGTTCTGTTAATTATTGAATGGCTTGTGTTAAAAAATCATCCATCATCACTTTGAATTTGTCTATTTCTCATTTTAGTTCTGTCAATATTTCAGGTTCATTCAAATTATTGTTACATCTTCCTGAATTTTAGCATTATGGGTGTCTTTCTTTACTGCTAGTAGTGCTTTCTGACAGCTATTATCACCTTTCTTTTGGTTACTATTTGCAAGACATCTTTTTCCACTTTTCTTGGCTTCCCCCTTCATGTGGGTCTTGGACCAGGAATTCTTAGCTGCCTTTTTGGTTCTCTCATTCCTATAAGCTGGTACACATGCATACTTAACACACACACACACACATGCACACAGCCCTGCAGCTTTGCTTCTTATCCTCTCCAGGATAGTGGACACAAATCACCTGGGAATTACCAGAAACAAAGCTATGGATTATTTTTCATGGTTCCGTTTCCTTTTTCCTCAATCATTTTTGCACATATTTTACTTCTTAAACATTTTATACATAGTTATTTTATATTTTTTATCTAATAATTCCAATATATGAAGTATGTAGATCTAAATATTTTTGCTGTTTTTATTGACTCACATATGGTGTATTGTTTTCTTGAATTTTACATAATTTTTAAATCTACATTTATATTTAATTAAGCTTATTTCATGGATTCCTAAAAAACTGTAATCAGAATGCTTTCTTCCAAAAAGAATACACATATTTTTCTCTAAAGCTACTTGAGACGCCTTTGTGGATTCCAGTTTATATTAGAAATGTCAGAAAAACCTTCACTCTCGACTCCTAATATCTGATTTCCTGATTCCATTATTTGTTTGGGCATTTGACTCAAAAGCAAGTCCCACTTTCATGTGTATTGTTTCCTCACTGCTTACTCTTCTAGATTCTAAATTCCTCAAGCTGAGAAATATGTATATTAAACATACAAACACTTTATTATAATTTATGCATGATTTGCTTGCATCAAGTAGGTGGGTCCTTGAGAATCAGTCATGTGCCATATCGCTTGGACCCTAACCCCTCCCCTCTCAGTCCTCAATCCTCAATTCCTTTGTCCCTCCGTGTTATACCAAATAGGTCTATATTTCTAGGGAAATTCTCATTAAAAGAATTTATTCCAAAAAATTCTTAGGAATTTCCCAAAAAGTGCCCAGGAATTTCCACTTTGAAAACATTCAAGAGTCCACTTGTACTATCTCATGCAAAGACTTCAGGTTCTTCCTACTCCCATCAAATATACCATCGATTGATTGTCCAATTTAGAGTGGGAAGATTCATCATTAAAGTGTAGCTAAGATTCCGTATTGGAAGGGTACAAGAAAAAGGGCAGTCAGGGAAGCTCAAGTATAAGTTCAATGCAGAGGCTGTTTCATATTGCTAGGCTGCCTCTAGCAGGAGGATGGATTGTTTTAAAAGTCTGAGTGAACTGGTAAGATTTTAGGCTTGTCTTGAAAGGCAAGTTACTATGACCATCTGCTTTGAAATCTGTGTTAACACTAAAGGAAAGATTTGAGCTAAGATATTCTAGGAGCCAAACTGTCCCAGTGAAGGGGGGGCTACTTATACATCTTATTTCCCTGCAAATATAGAATGCAGCCTTGGTTTTTGGTAAGACACCCTGGGCAGTTTTCAAGAAAAAAAAAAGCTAGTTAAGATGACTTAACTAAAGAGTTCTCCTCGTTAGTAACCTGCCTCACTGCAATGATTATTTATGTCTTTCTTTGGAGTGGTTTGAACAGAATTCCAACCTAATACCATTTCTGCTTTCAAAGGACTTTATCTATTCTAGACCTCATTTAGCATGAGGATAGA
This sequence comes from Balaenoptera borealis, assembly GCF_965194805.1. NCBI lineage: Eukaryota > Metazoa > Chordata > Mammalia > Artiodactyla > Balaenopteridae > Balaenoptera > Balaenoptera borealis. The sequence continues at coordinate 49,910,888 of NC_138877.1, forward strand.
GAAACACAGATAAATGTCTTATCAGGCAAAAAAGTAATTTCATGTTCTTGCAGTTCTTTTCTCTGTCTATTCAAATGCTAGATGCCCTTTCATCTTCTACAAATGATTTTCTCTTAATCCGCAAAAAGTAGTTCATTCTTTCTAACAACATCATTATATTTTGAGTGAATTATCCCAGAACAATTAAGAGCTGTTCTCATGTGACACACTTATCTTTGGCTGTTTGTTTCAAAATTTGATTCAGCTGTGCCTTCCACTATTTTCTCATTTTGCGGAATGCCTTTGTCAGTGTGGAGGAAAGAAATTAACACAGTAGGGGGCAGGGCAGAAGTCACTGTATTATAAGACATTATTGCCTTTGGAAACAATGTTCTCCATTCTAGTTCAATGAGCTAATAACAATGCATTATTTTGTCAAAAGGCAGTTGTTACTATCACTGCAACAAAACATCCTGTAATATTAACTAAGCTATTACCATGACACTTTCGGATAAATGAAGAAAAAGATTTTTTTCATCAAATCTTATTTTGTCATGTGTTACATTTTCATGCTTTCTTTTAGATATTGTATTTTATAAGAGCCAACCTACAAACAAAAGGGTGGACAGTCCTCAGTGTGCACACTTAACTCTATTGTTTGAACAAATTGTATGACTTTAGATAATATAATTTCGCTAATTCACAACTTCGGCATCTACAGAATGGAGATTTGTGGAGTTGAATAGAAATATAAGTAATGCGGCTAGCTCAGAGCTTCACACCAGGGGACACTGAAAAAGAGGGAGGCATTATCACTACTATTAAACAATCTTAACCTACATTAAGGTTTTTGCCCCAGGATTCCATTAAACCAGGGCAATAAACAAACAAACAAAACCTTCAACCATGCTGGGTGCTTGTGTTTCACAGGCTTACCTGTAATTAGAAGAGTAAAACTCTTCCTTTTATCTTGTCTTAATGGAAGCCTTGAGCAGCAAAGGTATACAGAGACTATTTTCTAAAGTCCTTTGAGAAAACTATTTGCCCACTCAGACATTCTCTGATGCTTGTGACATGGTGGCATGATGTATTACTGATATCCTTTTCTGACATCTTTTAGTCGCCTGCAATGGAGATAACACTAAAAGATAAATGTGAAGTCAGCTATCCAAGCGCAGAGAAAAAAGTCACATGTTTACATTATTAAGCAGAGCCCTAATCTGGGTTTGTTGTCACTGCTGAGTAACAGGGCACAGAAAAATCTCCTGTTCGCCATAGTAAAATATAGGCAGAGCAAATTCTGTACGTTAATTCATTAACACTTCCTTAATAAGTGCCTGCTATGCGTCAGAAACTGAATTAAACATTGAAGACACAACTTTAAGATGTGGTGTCTTTCCCTAGTCCTCAGAGTTTAGCTGGGGCGACGTGCACATTAAGAGAAAATTAAAGATTTCCAGTCTGGACAAGAAAGAGGCTGTAGATTAATTTCTCCCAGCTTCTTTTCGCCAAGTATAGCTATAAACCCTGGAAATAATGCAAAGGCAATGGAAAGAGAACTCTGGATGGTGGAAAGAGGAAGACGAATTTGTTTGTGATCCTACGACTAAGGGAAAAACATAGTGGCAGGGGTCTTACAACCCTCCACCCAACAGAGAAAGGCTACTCAGCCCCTCGTGCCAGATCTCCCATCAAAGAGAAGGGAGCCCAGATGAGCTCATTCCTCCCCTGGATCAAATAGGAGCTCTAGGAACACCAGCAGGCAAGCTGGGCAATGTATACAAAGGTGAGAGATCAAGACCCACTCTGGAAATCATCAGGCAAGGGACAGGATCTGCTTCCACATAGAGAACCTGGGCAGCCAGGCGACACTGCCGGGGAAGCCACAGCAGGCAGCCTGCTCGGAAAGTCTCTTTGTCCCTGTAGACCTGAGACTCCCCTCCCCCACCAAGAGATTGGGCGAGTGGGCACCAATGGCAAAAGGGATCCAGCTACATTAAGAGTCTCTCCCAGAAGAACGTTCTGTCCCTTGGGGAGAGGGGGAGACCCTCACCACCTAGAGGCACCAGACAGCCCAGCTTTGGGGGACTCCTTTCTCCTCCTCAGGCACTGGAAGGGCCCAGTGGGAGCCCCAGTGACACCAGATGAACCAAGCAGACAAAAATGGCACTCTAAAGGCTCTAAAAGTTAAATTGTCCAAAAGAAAAAAAGAACATAAGTGTGAGTGAGGATGTAGAGAAATTAGAGCCCTTATACGTTGCTGGTGGGAATGCAAACTGGTGCAGACACTGTGCAAACCAGTCTGGTGGCTCCTCAAAGGGTTAAGCATGGAATTACAGCATTAAATATAGGATGACCCAGCAATTCCGCTCCTATATATACACCCAAAAGAAGTGAAGTCAGGCGTTCAAACAAAAACTCATTCACAAATATTCATAGCAGCACTGTTCACAATAGCCAATGGGTGGAAACAATCCAAATGTTCATCAACTGGCTATCCATCAACAGATAAACAAAATGTGGTATATCCATAGATGGAAAATTATTTGGTCACGAAAAAGAATAAAGACTCATACATGCCACAACATGGCTGAATGTTGAAAACATTATGCTAAGTGAAAGTGCAAGTCATGTGTTTGAGCTCCATTTATGTAAAATCTCTAGAACAGGCAAATCTATAGACACAAAAGTAGATTAATGCTTGCTAAGGGCTGGGAGATGGGGAAACAGGGAGAGGATTCCTAAGGATATAGGGTTTCTCACTGTCGTGATGAAAATGTTCTAAAATTGACTGTGGTGATGGTTGCACGTATCAGTAATTATATTAAAAACCACTGAAGTGTACACTTAAAAAAAAATTGAATTGTCCTTGGAACCACAGTCTGCAAAGGTAAGCCAGGAGCTGTGTGCTAATCCCGAGCAGGTGACTGTCTGCTAAAATAAAAGATTTAAATAGGACCTGGAGTCTCGTAACATAATTGTTGAAAGGTTGATACAATTAAAAGTAACTATCATACTGAGAAAAGATGATCAACCAATGCCAACACCAAGATGAATCAGATACTGGAATTATGGGACAAGCAGCCTTCATAAAAACGTTTCAGTAAGAAATTACATATTCTCTTGAAACCAATGAAAATCTTAGCTGATCTGTCACAAAGATATTTAAGAATATAGCAAATGCCCTTAACTCCGGGAAGGAAGGCAAGGAGCAGTAACTTTTCACCCTCTAACTTTCTGTATGCTTTGAATTATTTTCAATGAGCATGATTTTTAATAATAAAATTCAAACTAAAACGTCATAAAATTAACTAAATTCCATTTTGAAAAGTGAGAGAAACAGCTACCCCATGCCCCAGTACTAAAATGCCTTCCTTTTCTGGTAGGTAGCTAGGGTACTTTTTAATGGTTTTATATTTAAGTCATGAAAAAGTGAGTTGGTGGTCTTCCTTATAGAAAGGTTTATGAGCCACAGTTTCAAAAAAAGAAAAAAAAAGTACATCACTTTCTAGGAGCAAGTAAGTTCTATGAAACTGGCTGAGTTGAATTCTGATAGTGCCTATGTACTGCACTGAATTACCGTGTTCAATGTTTGAGGGAATAGAGGGTTAAATACTTTTCTATTTTTATTTTTAAATTGTGTTTTTGCTCTTTACTATTTTTGTTTTTCTAATTTATTAGAAACATTGAATATTATGATTAGAGGAATATTTGTTCTCTGCATCCTATTGTGACTTAGGTAACAAACAAGTGTGGCAGCAACATTTTTTGTTTTTGAGTTATCACCACATACAAGGCTATAGGTACACTACATTCAGCTTTAAGAAATTATCATGTTTTTTAAAAACTACCACCACTTGGGAACAATTTTTATCTAGTTAATGATGTTGAACTCAGAATAGAAAACATGGCTAGAAGTGATCAGTATTTACCCTACTCTTTTTCCTGAAGAGGCTGCAAGCTGAGTTCCACACTTTTGACTTAAATAAGTGACATCAGCAGAAATCCTGGATACCAGCACTCCTACAGAATAAAAGGACAATAGGAAGGGAACCCTCCATGTTTTTATTTTGTTTTCTCATCTGTATTTGTTACCTTCGAACTTTCCAAAGATCTGACCAACCATGGTGTGATATTGTGATTTATAATAAGAAATACAAATTTGGTCTTCACCCCATTCCTGACACACAGCTCTTAAAACCCTCGAAATTTCCTGAGTGATGAGAGAGATAAAGTGTCATGTGTATGTTCATTAGGTGACTTTTGGAAAGTATCTAAGTCACCTAAGGCTGGGGGCTGGTTGTCAATGGAGCTAACAATGTGATTAGAGGGTTGAAACTTTCAGTCTCACCCACTGATTGAATTAAATCACCAATGGCCAATGTTTTAATCAATCATGCCTATGTAATGAAGCCTCCATAAAAACCCAGAAGGACGGGGTTTGAAGAGTTTTGGGGTTGGTGAACATGCAGAGATGTGGGGAGAGTGGCGCGCAGAGAGCATGGAAGCTCTGAATCCCTCCCCACATCTTGCGCTACACGTCTCCTTCCTCTGGCTGATCCTGAGTTATATCCTTTTATAACAAACTGGTGATCTAGTAGGTAAACTGTTTCCCTGAGTTCTGTGAGCCATGCTAGCAATTAATCAAATATTCATCAGAGGGGGGTTGTGGGAACCTCTGATCTATAGCTGGTCGGTCAGAAGCACAGTTGACAACCTGTACTTGACAATGGTGTCTGAAGAAGGGGTTGTTCTGTGGATCTGATGCTATCCCTGGGTAGATGGTGTCATAATTAAGTTCAATTGTAGGACACCAAGCTGGTGTAAGAGAATTGCTTGGTGGTGTCGGGAAAAAAACCCCACACATTGGAACTGGGTACAAAACCACACGTGGCCATCAGAAGAGTCACTCACCTAAGCAGTTGTACCTGTAGTTACATGATTGCGAGCCAAGCTCCCATGTTTGGCAATTAGAGCACGTAGAAAGGCAATATTTATCCCTCTTATTTTATCAGGAAGCAACAGAAAAAATAATAATACTGCAAAATCTATTTTTCTACTATACCTGGAAAGCTGTGCAGAAAGCAAAGGACTAAGAAAAAGTACGATGTACGCAATGCCAAAATAAGAGAGGCTGTTCATCGCCAGCGAGCTGCCACTCCTGTCATAGGCATCCGTTCTTTCTTCACGGCGGCAGCAAGAGCCTCTGCTTGTGCCAAAAACATCCTAGCTATGACACGCACATGCAGATTTCAGCGTTCCTGTTAGAGCAAAGTATAAATATAAAAATTCACCCCAAAAGGGACTTGTCACCATCAGGGAGCAAGAATATTTCAATTTCTGGATCCATCAGTTACTGGGAAGACACATGGTGTCTTAGAATAAACAAGTTATTCCTGAATAACTCTCTCAGTCTAAAGTGACAGAGGTAAGAAGAGTTGCCATTTTTGGAAAAACTTAGAAACCTATAAAAAACAATCCTTTGTTAGGTTTATAAAATGATTCCAATAATACAGAAGTGCTGAAGGTTATACTGTCCCCTTGCCATCTCCCCTCCGGCTCAGTTGTTATTCCCCAAATTCAACCATGTTAGATTTCAGGACTTCATGTCCTGAAAAATATATGTACTATTGCATGTAAATGATCCTTTCATTTACACAAACATCTATGTTTTACAGTTTTTTTAATTAACTGATATGTTGGTCAACTTTCCATTTAAATAGTTAAATCTACCACTTCTAATCACAATTGCAAAAATAGCACAATGTATGAATATTACTAATACTTCTCTTTTTGATGAACATTTGTGTTGTTTCTGGATCTGAAAATCAGTGAACATCTTTGCATTTCAGTAAAACTGTTAGATAAATTCCTGTGAGTAGGATTCTGGATCACAAGAAATCTTGGTATTTTAAAATTGCCTTTCAACATGATTTGAGAGTACTTACTTATTCTAGCCAACACTGGCTATTATAAAACATTCTAGTGTTTCCAATAAGATAGGGGAAAATGGTGTCTTCTTGTTATTTAAATTTGCATGTATAGTTATGTGTGAATTTTAGCATTTTACCATATGGCTGGCTATTCACTATTTGTTATTTTTTTCTGTGAAATGTTGTTTCATTTTTATTCATTTTTCTATTGTGAGAATGCTTTGCGTAGTAAGAAAGTATGGCATTTGTCTGGCATAGATTTATACTTTGCATATATTTTCCATAGTTGTCATTTTTCTTGCAACATGAAAATTTTTTGTAGTATCAAATTTGTACTTTTTTATGTGGTCCAATTTATGACTTTTCCCTCTCAAATTCTAAGTTAGAAAGAGTTTTTTCCATTCTAAAGTTTTTAAAAAGTAAGGTTATTTCTTCTGGTCTTTTTAGAGTATCTCTTTTTAGTTTAAATGCTCGTATATCTGGTATTTATTTTAAAATAAAACTTCCAGTAGGGATTTAGCTTTAGTTTTTTGAGAAGAGCTATCCAAATGGCCCAATAGAACCTTCTGAATAATCTATTAGATGCTCAACAATTTAAAATATCCTCTTCACCAATATCTTGATTACGTTTATGTGTCTGTTTCTGAATTTCTTTCAATTTTCTTGATCTATTTATGAACTTACCAAATTACTTTAGTGTAGCTTCATAGTACTTTTAAACCAATAAAAATGACTTTCTGTAATTACTTTTCTTTATCAGACGATCCCAAGATGTTCTCACATGCTGATTATTTTATATGAATTTTTGCTAAGTTAAAAAATCTGTTGTTATTTTAATTGAGATATAAATGAGTTTATTGTTTAATTTTAGGGAAAATTGCCAATAGGAATTCTGTTTTTCTGTCTAAAAACAGGGTATGACTTTCCTTTTATTTAAGGCTTACTTCATATCCTTTAGTGAAATATTAAAATTCTCTTCATATAATGTCTGGATATCTTTAATTTGTGTTTATTCTTAGATATCTTATCTCTGTTGTTTTGATGGTGACAGTCTCTTCCCAAAATGCTGGTAAAAGAAAAATGGAGAAGATATGATTTGTGAACTTGAGAAGCTCAGAGTTGAACTAGGAGTTTACAACTAAGTAAAATTGGGAAAATAAACACATGCACAAAATGATGCGAGAATTCAGAGGAGACAGCGTCCATCTCTGCAAAATAAGTTTCCTAATAAAATGCAACATTTGATCTAGATGCTTAAGAATGAGTGGAGTCTCTAAGTCAATCAAAGGTTAAAGGACTTTGCAAGTAGAAGGCAGGGGAAATGCAAAAACAGGGCAATGAGAGAAGAAGGCACTCCTAGTGAGATGCTCCTGTTGGAATGGCAGGATGGCTGGAGCTAGAGATGTGTGGAAGGGGATTAGAACTGAGCTCCCAGGGCCATGGTCTGGGCTATACATGCATAGTAAAGGGTCTTTCGTTTCAAGTTAAGGAATTGGAATAGATTAAATGTGTCCTCTATTGCAAGAGGATTTAGGTAGCTGTGAAGAGGTTTATCCAAAACAAGGAGAGACAGGTGGCAGGGAACGCCAGCAAGGGGAAGAAAGGTCAGGTTTGGACAGAGAATTTGAGGTCTTGGAAGCACATCCCAGTGGTACTAAAGCTCCTAACATAAAGATGATTCTCACCAAATATTGAATGAATTAAAGGAAAAATAAATGAAAAAGCATGAATGCTTTGAAGTCAGGTATTTCCAGAAGTGCATAATGTATAATAATTTAATCTCAAGGTTTAAACCACTCATTCTATAAAACCACCAGACTTCCAAGAAGCGTAGTATTTTGCCTAATAAGCATGACAACATTAAGAAACTAGAATCTGGAACATAGCTCTGTTTTGAAATACAGCAGTAATTAAGTAAATGCATTAATGTTTCAAAGCACTTGGGACAGTGTTTTGCACAAACTAAGTGCTGTATAACTGATATAACTGTTAAGTAAATACTGAATGCCTGGGTGCACAGGCTCTGGATTAAAAACAGTAAAGTAGTCAATGTTTAAATCAGACCTCAGTTCCCTCTTTCTGAACTACTTACCTCTCTCTGGCTGTCCCCTGAGTTTGACTCATGCCATCTTTCTAAGTTCCAAACATCTCCATTAATCTGCCTTTTTTCCAAAATATGTCACAGAAAAGGATGTGTTTACTGCAGGAGTGTGTTCAGGAACAGAGGAAGGAGGGAGCTGGTGTCATCTGACACATGAAGGAAACGCTCTGTGCAGCTGGACCATTGTGAACTACAAGGAGGATGGTGGGCAGAGATGGGCAGGGCTCAACTCAGGCCACTTTTAAGGAGTTCGGACTTTCTTAAGAGCAATGAGAAGTCAGTAAAGGGAATTAACTTGAGAATTATGTGCTTAGACTTTCATGTAAAAATGATCCTTTCAGTTTTCAGCGGAGAAAGAGATCTGAAGGAATCGAGAGCAAATGAGGAGTAGCTATTCCTGTAGTCAAAGTAAGAGATGATGGTGGTTTATACTATAGGAGGCTCTGTGGAAAGGGAGAAAATCACGAAGAGGAACTGGGGACCCATTCAGATGGAGAATTGAGGAGGGGGCAACCTCAAGAATGATGACTAAGTTTTGTGCCATGAGCAACTAGGTACCATTTCCCAAGATGGAAAACTTTGGAGGAATTTCACAGAAAAGAACATGAGTTCAGTTGGTTATATGAATCCAGAGTTCAGTAAAGTCTGTGATAAAGAAATATGCTTGGGAGTTGTATCAGGCCCATCTCACACAGCCTATTACATCCTTTCAACCCCACCTCTTACTCTAACCAAAGCTGCTAATATCACCACTGCTATCCCCTCTCATCCAAGTTCCAACCAGATACTTGCAGGTCTAATTTGATAATGCCTCTCCTCAGCCTTAGCCTTGTATCTCTTGATGGCTGCCTGAGGCTCATATATGAACCCCCCAGAATGTGAGGGAGTTAACTCCTGTGAGGCCGTCCTTGATCAATGGGAAATAGAAGCTGATGAATAAAGACTTCTTTTTCTTCTCCCCTGGATGGGCAAATCTGAGCTGCATTTTATAAGGCTGCTCAGAAGATCTCAGAAGGATCCAGCACCGGTTGCCGCTGCAGAAGTGGTTAACCTGATAATGCACCCTTCTGCTGGTTTTCCTCTTTCCCTGTCTTGCTCGTCCCATGCATTTCTGCCACAGCCTGGAATAACTTTCAAATAAACTACAAACCTTTGCCTCATTCTACTTTTGGAGGAACCTAGGTAAGATAGGAGTTATTAGTGGGTAAGTGGTAATTCAAGTGCCAAGAGTGGATAAGATCACAGAAAGAGAGAGAAAAGAGTAAGCAGGCTTCACAATCTGATATTTACTGATTGGATAGAACTAATAAAGAAAACTAAGCAGAGACTCCAAAGAGGAGGGAGAAACAGTGAAAGAGCAAGGGAGAGAGGGAGCGATGGGGAGACAGAGAGAGAGAGAGAAGAGGTATCAAGGAAGGCACAAGAAAGGAATATCAACGTAGGGAGTGGTCAGTTTTGTCAAGTATTTCTGAGATCAAGAAAAATAAAGACCAAATGTGTACAGTAGATTTGGCATCGTGGAGGCTAATAATGCTTATAACTAGGACCAGCCTTTTTTTTTTTTTTTTTTTAACAGAACACACGGAACTAAAATCAAAGATCTTCTCAGACTGGAACTCTCGGTATTGATAAGCTGAATAAGCAAATAAGCAAGGGGGCTTTAAACACCCCTGGAGTCACATCGTGTTGGGGGCTCTCTCCTTGTGAGATTGATTTTTTTCTGACGGCTTTTGGCACCACAGTGCTTGGTTCCGGTTGAGGGATACTTGAGAAGCTGGACTGCTGAGTCTACTGCTGATTTCGACGTTTCCCAGCATACATTCGCTAACACCTGTTCCAAATTTAGGACAGTTTTTAACTCAGTTGTCATCTTCGATCTTGTAAACATACAATGGGCTTCTCATCTTCAAGAGATTAACCCGAAATTGAACCTGCAATGCTGTCTTAAGGTAATGACTGTATACCAAATGGGAACCCTCTTGCACTGTTGGTGGGAATGTAAATTGATACAGCCACTATGGAGAACAGTATGGAGGTTCCTTAAAAAACTAAAAATAGAACTACCATACGACCCAGCAATCCCACTACTAGGCATATACCCTGAGAAAACCATAATTCAAAAAGAGTCATGTACCATAATGTTCATTGCAGCTCTATTTACAATAGCCAAGACATGGAAGCAACCTAAGTGTCCATCAACAGACGAATGGATAAAGAAGATGTGGCACATATATACAATGGAATATTACTCAGTCATAAAAAGAAACAAAACTGAGTTATTTGTAGTGGGGTGGATGGACCTAGAGTCTGTCATGCAGAGTGAAGTAAATCAGAAAGAGAAAAACAAATACCATATACTAACACATATATATGGAATCTTAAAAAAAAAAGAAAAAGAAAAAGAATGGTCATGAAGAACCTAGGGGCAGGATGGGAATAAAGACGCAGACCTAGTAGAGAATGGACTTGAGGACACCGGGAGGGGGAAGGGTAAGCTGGGACAAAGTGAGAGAGTGGCATGGACATATATACACTACCAAATGTAAAACTGATAGCTAGTGGGAAGCAGCTGCATAGCACAGGGAGATCAGCTCCGTGCTTTGTGACCACCTAGAGGGGTGGGATAGGGAGGGTGGGAGGGAGGGAGACACAAGAGGGAGGAGATATGGGGATATATGTATAACTGATTCACTTTGTTATAAAGCAGAAACTAACATACCATTGTAAAGCAATTATACTCCAATAAAGATGTTAAAAAAAAAAAAAGAAAAAAAAGAAAGATGCACATTTCACTCAAAAAAAATAAAAAATAAAAAGCATTTTGTGGGAATTTACCTGGTATTTTAACCACTCCCCAGTTGATGTGGGTTACTGATACCAAACACTTTCTGTTAGGGCAAAGGCAGCAGATTTGCTAGAATTCCTCCACACGTGTTTTACAGCTAAGGTGACTTCAAATTCTAGCTTGACACCACCACAAAAATACCACCTTTTGTTTCCTAACAAAATCCTCCCTGATTATCATTTCTAACAGTTCATGGTAATTTTTCCCTGACTTCTACACAAAGCTGGCAGAGCACTTGGATGAAATGCTCATAGAAATGCAGACATATTTTGAAATATAAGATTTCTCAGTGTCTAAGGTAAAAGAAAGAGCTCAGTATTGTATTCTAAGACTATGGTTATAACTTTTGATGGAATATAATGCTAATAAAGAAAATTAAATTTTGGATTAAGAGAAATCGTTTTGATATTTCACATGGACACGTCAATGATGAACACGTCAACTCTTGAACTGAAATGCTTCAGTCCCACACAGACATGCTATCAAGGTGATCAGGCATCCTTAATAAGAACAGCTAATACTTACTGTGTGCCCAGCATGGTTTTAATGCTTTACTTATCCTGAGTCTAAATTTTTAAAATAATTGTATGAAGTAGGTATCATTCTCTCTATTTCGTAAGTAGGGAGACTGAGATATAGGAAGTTTAAATAACTTGCCCAGGTGAGCAGAGCTAAAAAGTAGCAGAGGTGGGATCCAAGTTCTAATAACCTTGCCTCAAATCCATATTCTAAACCCTGAGAGTAAGAGTGAAACGTAAGGAAGCAAACAGACCACTTAATTCCTCCTTTATGTATGGGAGCTTTTCATATTCTTACATGTCCAAAGTTAACAGTCAAAAGTAAGAGGAGTTCAGAAACCAGTCTAAGGTAGCCCATCACTGAACACACAGAACGGAGGACCCAACGAGACGATTGACTGATGGTTAATTACAGCGGTTATCAAATCTACATGGCACCACATTCAATAGACTAGAAAAATCAAACTTTGTAACCTGAAATGCACCCTTCTCACGCCATTTTTCATCGGATTTCAAAGTCTCTAGCGAAAGGGAGAATCTACGCAGACAAGAATTCAAAGAAGAGGAGGAATTACCAGTCGGAAAGAGTAATGTTTGCCTCTGCCCTTTCCGCACTGCTGCTGAAACAGGCCTGTCTGGACTCTCTCTGCTCTGAGCCACCACCCTTGGGGTGATGGGCAAAACCTCTTCATTGCATTTGCCTTTACTTCTTGCAATAATGTTAATGTGAGAAGGCTGTTTAAAGGTTGTCCTAAATTTAAAAGCAGTTTCTAACCATAAAAATTTGTCTATGCTGGGCTTCCCTGGTGGCGCAGTGGTTGAGAGTCTGCCTGCCAATTCAGGGGACACGGGTTCGAGCCCTGGTCTGGGAAGATCCCACATGCCGCGGAGCAACTGGGCCCGTGAGCCACAACTGCTGAGCCTGCACGTCTGGAGCCTGTGCTCCGCAACAAGAGAGGCCGCGATAGTGAGAGGCCCGTGCACCGCGATGAAGAGTGGCCCCTGCTTGCCACAACTAGAGAAAGCCCTCTCACAGAAATGGAGACCCAACACAGCCAAAAATAAATAAATAAATATTTAAAAAAAAAATTTGTCTGCTGAAGTTTAAAAAACTTTTTACGCTAAAAAATGAACATATAATACCAGGAAGATTTAACTAAGCATAAAACTAGTTGCATCTCATTTCAGGAAAAAAAAAAATTCATACTGAACATCTCTACTTATTTTCCTGTACTTTACAAGGCCAGAGATTTCTGAAATAAAATATCGTATTCTTCTGTGTCTTCAAAATCTGTTTCTTAGACATATTTTCCTTCGATGATGCTATGATCCTCAAAGTGATTTATACAAGAAACGTTCATTTTGAAATATAACCACGGCTCCAAATCCCAACTAAACATGTATGCCAACATCTTATTTTATTTTATTTATTTTATAAATTTTATTTATTTATTTATTTATGGCTGTGTTGGGTCTTTGTTGCTGAGCGGGGGTTACTCTTCGTTGCGGTGCGCGGGCTTCTCATTGCGGTGGCTTCTCTTGTTGCTGAGCATGGGCTCTAAGCACGTGGGCTTCAGTAGTTGTGGCTCACGGGCCCTACAGTGCAGGCTCAGCAGTTGTGGCTCACGGGCCCAGTTGCTCCGCGGCATGTGGGATCTTCCCAGACCAGGGCTCGAACCCGCGTCCCCTGCATTGGCAGGCGGATTCTCAACCACTGCGCCACCAGGGAAGTCCCAACATTTTATTTTAGACAACATTTTGAGCTTCAGCATTCTCACATGCAAAATAAAAATAACAGTACTCACTTTATAAAGGTAGTTAAAACCACGTATGTGAAAGTGCCCGCAGGATGACTGTCACATAATAAAGGCTTAAAAACAGTGATTACATCTCAAATTCAGTTCTTCACACACCAGTTCACTGGTTTCAATAAATTGTTTTGTCATTCAAAAGATGCTCATTCAGTGACCCCCCATGGGTCATCAAGAGACTCTACAGGATTCTTAGAAATAATTGAAATTGATGGTTCTTGGAATATTTAAGCACCACACCTCCACCAGGTAACAATGAAGAGGATTATCTGCTTAAGATGCTCTCCTTGGCATGAAATGCTGGTTTAATGTCACAGAGGGACATGAGAAGTCCATTGGCAAGTTGGGAAGTATATCCTTCTTCTTTTGAAAGTTTTGGACATCATTGGGATTGTTGATTCTTGCCTCTAAATATGCTGTGTGCTGGTTGGCCTCTTATAGAGCAGAACCGATCCCATGAGGGAACCTGGATAAATACACTTAGCCTCCTCAGGTCAAGGTGGCAGCTCTCCTAGGGCACCTGACTTATATGGTTCAGGGCTGGGCTGAAAGCTACCATCTCTGAGCATTCAGGATGCATTCCTTTCAGAATGTACGGGACTTAAAAATGTTAAGATGGTTCTTTATTCTTTGGGATACATGGAAAAATAGTCCTGAGGATGTGGGCCATTCTGAATCTGTTGCATTACTTCCATTAGGTTGAACCTTTGGCACAGGGATGATTTAGTTTATAAAAACAAAACCATGTATAAAACAAACTTTTCCATTTTCAACTGGTTTCTGGAGTAGTATAATCTAGAAATTGCATTTTATATTTCAGCCGAAAAGAAGCAAATAAAAAGTTTGTGTATGACTATCTCCTATCAGAAAGTTTCCTGTGTCGCTCAGTAATCTGCTGGCATGAAAGGAAGGTCAAGTCAATTAAAGTATCATCCTAGAAAGGAGAAGATTTTGTCAGATACAGAGACCATTTCCTGGGACTTAGTTGTATCTTGGGAATGTCAATTTAACATTCCACATGTGTGTATGTGTGCATCAAAACGTAAATATCAACAGCTTGCATGTGTCGCCTTGACGGTCTTGAAATAAAGTTAAGAACAGAGCAAGATTAGAGCAAGGAAGAGCTATACTACAATTTCTGAGCTGTGTGAAATGGCTGGTTCTATCCCTTAACCATCTCAGAAGAGATGTGGTGAACACAGCAAGGCGGAGATTTTTAGGCAAGTGTTTCTAAGAATAATGAGGAGAAAATAATAGTTTTAGGGGGAAAAAAGTAGCTATGGAAAAGTTGACGGTCTGATGTTCATGTAGATGTCTTTTTGGAGGAATGGAGAGATTTTCTTAAAAAAAATATATACAGCTATTTGCAACTTTTATCTTTTTGAGCAAAAGTTTCCTGGAATGGTAAAGTTGTACTAGTGAAAATAGCTCAACAGTACAATTTTCTAAAGGTATATAGTAAGTTGTATGTGTGTAAACGGTTTTGGTTCTCAAATGCATCTAAATTTTAAGAATCCGAATTCAATTAGGATTAAGGATTCCAAAATTGGATTAATGATTGAGGCTTAAAGAAATTAAATAACTTGTATAAATCCAATTAGTTTCAGAGCCAGTATTTTCACCCAATCAATCATGTTCTTTCTACTTCCACGTTGTCCCTTCTGTAGAAATTCTTGTTATAGTCATGTCACCACAAGGTAGAGTGAAATGTCTAGTTTATAATTGAATTAATCATGATAATTTTATATATTCTAGTACAACTACCTTTGTAAAATATCATACTTGGATAGTTGAGTACCCTGGTTAGTGTAATCATGATGTACTTATTTATAATAAATATCCCACCCAACTCCGGAAACTAATTCAAGGTGTCTCAGTTACTGCCTAACACCTTATGTAAATGGCCCTGTTGTTAATTTATTTTGGATCACGGAGTCTAGGACAGCAACTTGTACATGCTAGGATAGATAAGATCAGGATATGATAAAATATTTTTAGCACATAAAGTACATTGAAGATAACTTCAATAATTTACTTCCTTAATAAATGAGTTTTAAGGATCTCTTTTTTTACTGAAGTATAATTGCTTTACAATATTGTGTTAGTTTCTGCTGTACAGTGAAGTGAATCAGCTGTATGTATACGTACATCCCCTCCCTCTTGGACCTTCCCCCACCCCATCCCACCCATCTAGGTCACCACAGAGCACTGAGCTGAGCTCCCTGTGCTATACAGCAGGTTTTTATGAAGTTTTATTACAGAATTCTGTCCTCCAGAATGCATCTACCCTCATTTAAATTAATGAACAAAAGAGAACATGAAATGCTGGAGGAATGAGTTTTACAAATACTCTTTCAATAGTTGTAGGAAATTACTGAGATTGAATTTCAAGACAGCATAAAGTTGGGAAGAAGGGAGAAACTTTATTTTGGAGAATATGATTTCTCATATCTGTGGCTCATTTTTTATTACTTCTTTTATGCTAGTTTTACCCCCCTTTTCTACAGCTCTTCTTTGAAACTCATATTGTCCTCACAGGAATGAGATTTCCTTCTTCTCAGGGTTCTCAAAATAGAAGCCTCTAAATCCATTTATATAAATACCCTAAACCTTAATTTCTAACTATTATTACATCTCTTTCCTATTACTTCTCTAACATAACCATTTATTCTAGATAAATCTGGTTTTCCCTCTATCTATTCTCTCACCTTTAATTTGCTTCTTTGAAAAAAAAGAATAGGAGATACTTTCTTGTTGATCTTATTTCTTCTCGAATCTATTAAAGAAAATTCTTAAGTTAAACTTTCAGCCTCTTTATTCAAGTACCTCCAGAAATGGTCCTAGAAATCACCTGGAGGAAGAGTAAGCAGAGTTCCCTCAGGATTTGCTTCCTTCCACAAATCCATCACCAGTACCATCCTGCAAGCCAGGGTCATTTTTACATTTTAAAAATGAATTCCACTTCTGCTTCAAAAGAGGAAGTAGACATAGTTTTCCCTATTCCTCCTGCTAAGTACAACTAAAAACCTTGGAAATATATGTAAAACAAGCATAAGGAGGCTCTCAAGGTTGGAGAAAAGAAAACTTTGAGCCCAAGGAATAACATGGTGGTGAATTTCCAGAGTTTTCTTTTTGTCTCACATACCCCAGACTGGGTTCCAAAGAAGCCAGAATCCTGGAAACCCTCAGGCAGAGACAAAAACAAAACAAAACAAAGACACCAAAAGAGGCTGCACTCTCTAGCTGAAGAACCAAGAGTAGGCAGCCTAGAAAGACAGAATACTCTTAGACGATAATTGCTCTTCTTCAGGCAAATACCACAGACAAATAAAAAGAAAGAAAAAGAAAAACAACTGTAAGCCAGGGGGAAATTAGGTTTCCACCCTCAACAAGCTGCAACAAGGTGCCCTAACACCTTGCAGGGTGGTGTCAAAAAAGCCAAGTTGGGAGCTGTGACATTCTCACCAGGTAGTGACATTCTCACCAGGTAGTAACAAGGTAGCCCTACCTTGAGATGGTTCAGAGGCTGCACAGTGGAGAGTCAGGACTTTCATCATCACTGCTCAGTGATAATGTGATAATGAGGGATTATTATCAGTGATAATGGGGCAACACCCTCCTATGGTTTCAGTGAAGGCCACATGGGGAGCAGCTCTCCCCCAGTTCCCAGAGAGAATGGTACCAGTTGAGGACTGGTGAGGATGAGGATGAAAGCCTGGACCCCCAGCCCCACCCAGCAGTAATGAGAAGGCTCTTTCCTGCCCCTGCACTTGAGTCACAGCAGATGAGCAGTAAACTTGTACCTCTTCCGCTTCTTGGCAGTAGTGAGGCAGCACTCTACAACTCCTGCTGGAGCAGTTTCAGATAAAGTCTGCTAAAACACAGAACTGAAAAAAGACACAGAACCTCATAATTTAATGCCTTAAGTGTCCCATTGTCAGTGGAAAATCATTCATCATACCAAGAACCAGAAAAATCTCATTGTGAGTGAAAAAAGATAACAGACACCAACACCAAGATGGTATAGATACTAGAATTATCTGACAAGAATTTTAAAGTAGGCATCATAAAAATGTTTTAATGAGGAATTATAAACACACTTGAAACAGATGGAAAAATAGAAAGTATCAGGACGGGAAACAGAAAATATAAAGAAGAACCAAGTAGGAATTTTAGAACTGAAAAATATAATAATCTGAATTTAAAAATGAGCACATGAGCTCAACAGTAGAATAGAGGGGACAGAGGAAAAAAAATCAGTGAACTTTAAGATAGAATATGAATTACCTAATCTGCAAAGCAGAGGGAAAATAAACTGAAAAAATAAAAAACACAAAAACTGAACAGAGCCTCAGGGAAGAGTGAGACTATAACAAAAGATCTAACGTTTGTTATTAGAATCCCAGAAGAAGCAGAGAAAGAAGACAGAGGTAAAAGTGCTCAAACTTTCTAAATTTGGCAAAAGACATAAACCTACAGATTCAAGGAGCTGAGTAATTCCCCAAAGTAAAAGTACAAAGAAATCCACACCAAGACAAATCCTGGTCAAACTTCTCAAAAATAAAATCCAAACAAAAAGTCTTGAAAGTAGCAAGAGGGAAATGATACACAGAGGAAAAACAATTGGAATGGTGTGCATTTCTCTTTGGAAACCACAGAGGCCAAAAGAAGCTGCTTGATATTTTCAAGAGGTGAAATAAAAGAACTGTTGACAGAGAATTCTATACCCAGCAAAATTATCCTTCAAAAAGAAAGGGGAAATCAAGCAGTCTCAGATGAAGATGCTAAAGAATTAGTCACTGGCAGACATACCATAAAAAAGAATGATTAAAGGAAGAACTCTAAGCAGAAGAGAAATGGTAAAAGAAGGAATCACTGAATAACAGAAGAAAAATGGAGAGAGAAAATATGGGTAAATTGACCTTTTTCCTCTTGAGTTTTCTCAATCATATTTCACAGTTGAAGCATAAATTATAACATAGTCTAATGTAGTTCTCAATGGATACACAGGAAACATTTAAGACAACTCTATTACACAAGTTACACAAATTGGTAAAATCATTTAGAAATAAATACATGAAGACACAAGTGCATGTAAAACTGGGAAAATCTGAGTAAGGTTAAAATTAGATCAATTTCCTGTTGGTGACATTGTACAGTAAATCTTGCAAGATGCTATCATTGGGGTAACTGGATGAAGGATACATGACATCTCTGTGTATTATCTACTGCAATGGTCTATGAATCTACAATTATCCCCAAATAAAAGTTTTAATAATAAATGCATTTCTGAAATGGAAATTGATAGGAACAAGCCCCCATAAACAAAGGCAGATATCTTCAAAAATAGAGAGAAATGTTAGCCAGAAAACACTGTTTAGCTCTATATAGTAACTGGTGTGCTGGGATAGGCAATCAATCAGTCAATCAATCAGTAAGTAAGTAAATAAGTCATCTAGGAAAGACAGGTAGTAACTTGGGAAGGATCTCATTATGTGGTCACAATTTGACTCACTTATCGGAGTCCGTGGTAGGGTCC
The DNA here is from genome assembly GCF_965194805.1 of Balaenoptera borealis. NCBI lineage: Eukaryota > Metazoa > Chordata > Mammalia > Artiodactyla > Balaenopteridae > Balaenoptera > Balaenoptera borealis. Next base: position 49,929,614 of record NC_138877.1, read on the forward strand.
TGATGTTTGCAAGTTCAGAGTCTTCACTTAAATCAAAGCAACCCAAATTTATCCATCTCTGCAGACTGACTTATATTAATTCAACTCATAAGAGACTGACGTTTACATGAGCAGGAACATTTGGGTGCTCTTTCTTTGCTGACCCTCTCTCTTTAATACCCTTCCTTTTTTCTGGATATACCTCATCCGAGGCCCCCAATCAATTACCCCATCTTCATTTGGGAAACATATCTCCCTGGTTCCTGCTTGAATTCTTTGAGATGAATTCTTGCAATTGAATATTAATGGAGCTTAATGGACCTCATTCATCCCTAAAGGCGAAAATTGAACAACATTCCTGTGATGGAACAAAAGTGGGTACTCTGATTTCACTTTAAACTGAACTATAATTTCAATTATAACTGAACTGTAAACGTAAAGTTTAGTATTTATTTCTTCATTAAAAAATTGGTACACCCCACCCAAGTGAGCATGAATTTTTCACAAAGACCATACACTCAAGTCTTCTCTGAGGAAAGGAAAATTTCTCCCAGGAATTTGACTTTGACTCTGCCCTTTATAAAACAGCAATCTCTGCATTATTCTTACTAAGAACATCTGTTTCCTTCCTGGGATTGACCTGTATTATAAAGTCCACAACTCCGTATAAATAGCTCCCTCTTTGGCATCCAGTACAAGCTCAATAGGTACTTTATTTTTAATTTCGCAGTGAGTGGAAGAGGAGATATAGAAGAAGAATGTGTCTTATTACATTAACCTCAGACATCCTTTATTCCTTCATTGCTGAGCCTTACCTCAATTTTCTCTTTCCCTACCTAAGTACTTCCTTTATGTACTTTTCATAATTACAATTAATTAGTTAGTTATGCAATAATTATTTTAATTATACCATGCTTGATTCCATGCTGGACTCTAAGATCCTTGAGGGCAGGAACCATGTCTATCTTGCATGTCCGTCTGTTCCCAACACCTGTCACAGGCAAATAGTAGGACCTCAATAAATATTTGTCAAGTGGATGGATGGATAGAGAGGAAGATGGCAAGTGACTAAAGCTCTCTGTGCCTAGTGTTCTTATATGCAAAATGGAGATGTTATGAAGATTAAATGTGATACCATAATGCACATAGAAGTGTTTAGGGCCCTTCTTTCCTTCCTCTCTATCCATCCATCATCCAGCTATATATTTAACCTGCATCATAGAACACAAAAGGATGATTAAGGTCTAGTGAAGATTAAAAGTAACTAGACTCTGCATTTGTTATAATCTAAGATAAATATATAATCATAAACATTTCCCCAGCTATTAAACATTTCTGAAACCACTTCATTTGAAGAATAATCTACTGTTTTAACAAGCTGTAATTAAGATAATTATTTTATATTGTTGAATATTTGTTATATATCATTGTTCAATATTATGACATTATAAGGGTAAAATTAAGGCTTTTATTCTTTATCTATGATTTTTTCCTTGAAAGAGACTCTTGTCCTTTGAATTATGGGTCAAAGTATATGAACTATTTTTTTCACTTTGTCTAATAAAAAGATGTGGTTTTTATAGATGTGTATAAAGGTAGAAAGCCTTCTGTAATTTTTCATGCCACAGTTCCCAAAGCTAACCACTGTTGGTAATCTGGTATGCGTCCTTCTAGATTTTATATGGGACTTTGCTTTCCAAGTTATTTTGTACCTGATTCCTACTTAACACCAAAATACAAGAAAGAAGGCAACAATATAACTTATTGCAAAGTCTTGGTCGGGGTGGGGGGGATGGATATTTATCTATCTATAGATAGATAGACAGATACATTTTATGTTAATGATAAAACTATATACTCTCTAGCTTTGAAAACTGGTGCTCTGATTTTATTCTTTATACGGTTTCTTGGGGATTTTCTTAGCATAAACACTACATTAACTTGGTTTTTCCTCATGGGAGATTATGAGTTCATGAAGCAAGAAAGAAATTGTCATTAAGATTACTTTTTCTTGTTCAAAATATGAATATACATTATTCTAAGACACTCTTCCTTCTCCTCGAAACAAATTCAGTGTAAATTTTTATTAAATAAGGGATGATCTTAGACAAAACATCTCTTCTGTCAATATCTATATTTATGATGTTGTGTGTTTATATTTTTCTCCTTAATCTTTTCGTCTTAGTCATACATGATTAAAAGATTTGTCGGGGCTTCCCTGGTGGCGCAGTGGTTGAGAATCTGCCTGCCAATGCAGGGGACACGGGTTCGAGCCCTGGTCTGGGAAGATCCCACATGCCACGGAGCAACTGGGCCCGTGAGCCACAATTACTGAGCCTGCGCGTCTGGAGCCTGTGCTCCGCAACAAGAGAGGCCGCGATAGTGAGAGGCCCGCGCACCGCGATGAGGAGTGGTCCCCACTTGCCGCAACTAGAGAAAGCCCTCGCACAGAAACGAAGACTCAACACAGCCAAAAATAAATAAATAAATAAATAAAAGAACGTGAATTTCTTAAAAAAAAAAAAAAAAAGGATTTGTCAGTTTCTTTTTTCAGTCTAAAGAACCAGCACTGTACCAATTTGTTTTTGTGGTGGTGCTGGTTCTTACCTACTTCATTGATTTTTGCTTTTATCTTTATCTTTTTATCTTTACTAATTTCTTCTTTCGTCTCTTGTTATCTTTTCTAATTTCAGTTTTGTTCAATATTTCCTATTCATTAATATACATCTTAAAACCATAAAGTTTCCTCTGGGTTATAGATTTAGTAATGCCCTATAGGTTTTGACATAACATTTTCATCCACATTGATTTTAAAATGTCTTTTATTTCATCTTTATTTCCACTTTAATTCAAGAGTTAAGTGTGTATTGTTTATTATTATTATTTCCAAGAGATAATATTTGAAGGACTCTCTTTTCACTACAACTTGTAGCATTTTTAACTATGAATTTATTGGATTTTCTGTTTCTCTAGTATGTGATCAGTTTTTTGTATATTTTCCATGAATATTTGAAAATCATGTATATTTCTTGGGTTTGGAGTCAATGTGTCTATATTAAAACTCCTCTGCACCTTTTACAATTGTCAACTTCAGCCATTAAATTCTGAAAAAGATACATTAAATCTCCCACTCTGGCTGTGGTTTGGTTGAATCTAAGAAAATGTATATCTAGATAGATAAATAACATCAGTGGGTATGTACTTCGATGATTATGCCCTGTGTTTATTGAGAACAAGCATCTTCATGTGACTTAAACCATTAATTTCCACTTTTCTGAATCATCACTGTGTTTTTTAGCATTATATTTGGCAAAGGACCTGGGTTCAAAATCTATCTTCTCTTTTGTCATTAGAACTTCAGACTGTTTGTTTAAGCTCTTTGAGCTTTAGTTTCCTCATTGATAGAACCAAAATAATAATAGTCCTTCCTACCTTAATAGATTATTATAAGGAGCAAATGAAAGTCAATAATGTAAAAGTTTTTTAAAAGTTGAGTTTTTTCAAATATGAAATTATTTTTATTATTACTTTGTAAGTTTCAGACCTATGGCTGATATGTCTCTAAGACTGCCTTTGGGTGGCATAAATAGGTAAAATATAAAGTTTGAAAAAAAATTTTTAAATTTATTCTAAGGTATGAAGTATTTGCTATGAACCTGGACCAAAACTGTGAAAGCCATTTTTATATAACTTTTCACTAAAAAGTCACCGATAAATGAATGCTAACTCTTTAGCTTTCTTAAAAAGTTATTTCAGGGTTTCCCTGGTGGCGCAGTGGTTGAGAATCTGCCTGCCAATGCGGGGGACACGGGTTCGAGCCCTGGTCTGGGGGGATCCCACATGCCGCGGAGCAACTAGGCCCGTGAGTCACAATTACTGAGCCTGCGCGTCTGGAGCCTGTGCTCCGCAACAAGAGAGGCCGCGATAGTGAGAGGCCCGCGCACCGCGATGAAGAGTGGTCCCCGCTTGCCGCAACTGGAGAAAGCCCTCGCACAGAAACGAAGACCCAACATAGCCATAAATAAATAAAATAGTGTTTAAATAAATAAATAAATACTTTTTAAAAAAAGTTATTTCATTAAACTATTTAATTCACCAGCGCATTATGGAAAAAGAGATAAAATGCCACCCTTGAGTTTAGAAATAAATTCTGCTATTTTTCACAGCTAGAGCATTGAATGTGAATCCTCTTGAAAGTTTATTTTATCCCTTAAATTAACTTTAGTGTGTTTGCTTTAGAACATTATGCTCTTATATGTGAGTCAAGGGGCATATGGTCTCTTTATTGGAAAATAAAGAACAGATGTGTGGTTTAGATAAGTACACATAAACATGTAAAGGTCAATGGCAGGTGACTCAGCGTTTTCACCATATTGTGGAAGGGATATGAATAATTTCCTTAGAGGAAATGTAATCCTTGATACAGTGACATCAAAGAAACCATTATTTATTTTATTAGATAAGCATAAAAAGATCTAATAAAAAGACAGCTTTCTTCTTTGAGTTGTTAATAATTCTCTGGAAGCCTGGGAGATGAATTTAAGAAAATGTGCTGAAAGCCAATCCAAGTACTGAACACACACGCCAACAGAGAGCCACGTTCACTAAGAACAGCAACTTCTTAACTATATTTTACCTTTAATTTCTTTGAATATTCAGTTCACTTTGCATGAGAAGACTGGGTAACTTGGCTCAGTAGGGTGTTTTACTTATCTTTAAATATTAAAACCCTTTATTGGAATCCCTTGAAATCAAAGGAAAGAATCTAACTTTGGACAGAAAAAAATTAAACCATAAATTTTTGAAAACTTTTGACATCTCTTTTTGTAATTTTGCCTTTCTCTGCTAGAAATTTCCATTTTGGTCAATTCAAAAGTTTTCTGGATAACAGAGTAAGTCTTAAATCTGAAAAGCTGCATTCATTTTGCCTTCAGAGTGGATCACTTTCATGTTCTCTCAATTGAGGCCAAATCCTTTCCCACTCCAAATTTTTTCCCACAGCTTTAGGAAGCTAGTTCAGACTCGAAATCCTTGAACCTAGACTCCAGAAACATTTTTCTTATTAGTTCCCCATGTACCAATTTCTAACTACACCAAATAATAATAATAATACAAAAGTAGCAAGTGTATTCTTAGATTCAACTATTCATTTACATCTCACTAATGTGTGCATTTATTAATTAATTTAATAATCCAACACTTATCATGTCTATGCTAAGAACCCTGCTATGCGCCTGGAGAAATGGAGATAATATTGTTTAAAAGACCTGTTTGGGGGTCCTGGAGGATCTCGGATTATAGTGCAGAGGAGAGATGTAAACAAACTATTACAAAATGAGGCAACAAGGAATGAAATGAATATTTTCCCAGGGATTAAGAGAGCACCAAAGTGGAAATGAAGATTTGTATCTGCTTTGGTTGTCATTATATTCCAGCACCTGGAAAACTAAGACCTGTGGCACTTGGTGAATGTATGACAAAAGTATGGACGAATAGATGGATACACAGATGGATGGAAGGGTCAAGGATGGCTTCTTAGAAGAAAAATCAATTCTTTGGTGGATTGAAGACTATAAAGGTATACATGAAAGAGATACTTCCACGTGGATGGCATGGTATAGAGAAATAAAATAGCTTTAGCTTGCTCAGGGCACAGATAAGTAGATCAGCATGATGGAGAAGAGTGTTTAGCGAAATGCCAGGGAATGAGATTACAGGTGTTAAAAGAAACTAGAACATGAAGAACATGAAAGGCTTTTCATACATCACCAAGAAATGTGGTCTTGGTGAGTAATAAAAAATACTAAAGACTTTAAGTAAGAAATTGACGTGATCTGATTTGCCAGGTCATAAGTGGGACAGAGCTACAGGGAAGCAAAGCATTTGAGAGCTGTAGCCGCAGAGTGGTTGAAATTACCACTCTGGAATTCAGATTGATAAAATATACACTTTCTCCTTTTAGAATTACTCGGGGATTCCAATAACCTTGAGAGGAAGGATAGCATAGTGGCTAAGATCAATCATACTGGACCCAGACTGCATAGGCTTAAACCCTAGCTCTGCCACTTGCCAGCTGTGTGATCTTGGATGGGTTGCTGAGCCTCTCTGGGCATCAATTTCTTCAACGGAAAATGAGGATGACAATAGTAGTGCTTGTGTTGTAAAGTTGATTGTTACGAGGATTAAACAAGTTAGTCTGAAAAGTGCTTGGAAAAGTGGCAATAGAGTTTGTTAAATTTGTTAAATTAAAACCGTATATATTGATTCACAACTATTTTGTCTACAATATGCATATACGTTTTAACTTTGTTTTCATTTCTGTAAAACTACACATATATGTTCTTTACTTTCTGTGTATTGAAAGTTTTATTTAATTTTTACCCTAAGCTAATTCTAAAATGGGTTGTGGGATAAACCAACAGTAGAACTTACAAACATTTAGATGCTCAAGATCATATTAAATACGGCCTTCCACACTGAGCATGTAAAAGATCCAGAGAGAATTTGTGAGAATGATCTTGAAGAAAGTGCTATTGGTATGCAGTGAGCCACTCACCACCACCCAGGAGAAGAAATGGGGTGAGTGACCTCCTTCACCTCCACTTCCTCAGGACCAATCAGAGAGCTTCCACTGTTTTCCCAGCAGTTGAGGGATTTCACTCACTTCTTGAGTTTGAATCCTTCCTGAGAATTGCAAAAGGCAGAAGACAGGCTGGCCAGTTCTTCCAGGGGCAGAAGTGAGAAAAGGGGTTTTGCATAACGCTCAAAAAACGTACCATAGCAAAGTAAGTATGACTGCTCCCCAGGGTCAGGACAGGGACCACAGTTAAGAAAGGGTCTCATGGAGGCATGTTGGGGAACAGGCCTCTGCAGAGGGAAGCTCAAGTTTCCTAGGTACTGTGGAAGGAGAGAAAATGAGAAGCCAGAGGAGTGTCCCTTATCTGCATCTAGGGAATTGCCAGTAAAAGATCTCCAGCAACGGGGAAAGAGCCCATCTCTAAGTCAAAAAGTGTATTTGAACCTAGACCTGACTCAGACCTAACATGAAGATGGCTTATGAGAGCAAGCACTTTCTCATCCCCCTACATCCCTTTGCTCCCCACTTTCCAATCTCAGGGCCATTGGACCAGAAGTCAGGGTTAGTGAGTTGGGGAAGAGAATCAAAGCAGGAGGTAGTCCATGTCCCCCAACCCACTCCAGCAGAAGTTGGAAGCATTATTGGACATTTTAAGTACCAAAATGAGACAATTTTGTGACTTAAAGTGATCTTAATCTTTGGCATGTGTTCTACAAAGTCCTATAACTGCTTTTTTTGGTGCATAGGCAGGGGGAAATCTAGCTCACTGAGCACCACACCAGTGAGAAAAGGAAATAAATGTGCTCTGTGAATTGCATCCTACAAATTGTACTTGTTCTGGTACTGGTTATAACTTTTTAATTCTGCCTTCTGTTTTATCCATTTGCATATTTTACTCCAGACGAAATAACTCGCTCTATCTGCCACTCAGTAATTTTATTTCCAGCCCTTTCCTCATGCCTTCTCTTCCAACTGACATGAAAGCACTCATCACATTCAGGACTTCTAACAAACCCCCCTTATATTCTTGTGATGCCAACAAACCCTTTGATCAGTGCTTCTCAACCTTCCATCTTGGATGAATTTCAGAGTCTTTGAATCCCTGAAATTTTCTCCCAGTATTTGGATGAATGTGTGCATGTACTTTTTTTTTTTTTTTGGTGGCAGAATTTATAGCTTATACCAGATTCTCAAAAGAGGACTAGGAGAAAAAAGTAAAGAAAAATCTGTCTTTATTCCTTCCTCTCCTATAGCTGAAATAAATTAAAAATATGCCTGTCCAGATCTGCACAAAATTATGAAGGAGGTGAAGTTTTCTTCTCTGAACTTACTATCCCTAGGGCTCTTTGGTCTTTCCTTCCACCTTTTGACCCTCTAGTGATAGACAATATCAGTATCAGGCATATATTCCTTAAGTTACTGATGTACCTCTCCCCAGAAATTCTCATTTAAGCACTTCGCCTCATAAATCAATTTCAAGATGTGGTAAACTTGGGGGGAAACTTCCTTGGTTACTAGTGGAGATTTCTTAACCCCTTAAACTGCGTTATGTAGACCGTGCCTAAGGCAATCTATAGAATATATTTGTTTTCAGGTGTTATTATAAATATACACATACATTAAGATTTTTAAAAGTATGCATGTTCTTCATTTCTTCAAGAGTCATACATGGTGTTTATTACAGAGGAGCTGAGTAAATGCTTGACTATGAGGATGCTGGTTGGTTTCTAGAAATTGAACATAATGAGTGCCAGTGGTGGTCTGATTTTCAATGATAATGTCTCTGTCCATTTCTCTCTCTCTCTAGGCTCTTATTTGAGTTGTTATTCCGAAACTTTCATTCATTTGCTTTTTCCTTCAGCCCTTATTTATGATTTTGTTTTTCAGAGTTGGAGCAGTTATCCTTGGTCGTATTTGATTGTGAGTCAAAATGATAACAATTCAAGTTGCTTCAAGCTCCAATTTATGACTATTTTCCACCACTGGCAAATAAAAGAGGTGATCTCCCCCTCGTTTAATAAACAGCAGCTAAATCGATTAGGTTCAATTCATAATTTTACATAAATGCCAATAAATATCTATTTATAAGAGGGAGAGCGTCTGGAGGGAAGAGAGTTGACAAATATAAGTGGTTATTTATAGATTTCCAGATGTTTTCCTGACTCTCTATGTCCTACTCATAGAGTGTAAAATTATCCTGTGGAGATAGTCCACTTTCCAGAAGCACAGTTCCTCCTCCCATGGAGAAATATGTCTCTTCTGCTCCAGTGAAGATTCCTTTCAAACCCACAAATAGACCTCTCACACTGATAAGGTCTGGAGAAAATGAAGAAAAGAAACTTCAGGTGGAAGTAGAGAAAAAAGTTCTCTTTGAAGTATAATCAAATTTTGAGCCCCAGATTTAACTAGCAGGAAGTGTCCTTTGATCTGTCAAATCAATGTTTAAAAAAAGATAATTTGAGTAAGTGCAGTAATTAGTATCTTACCACTAGCCAGGTGATAGAATTGACAGGATCGGTTCTGGACATAGGCTGAGCAAATAAAAGTGGTAAAATTAAGGTTTTCAAGCTGACTTGATGTTGCATAGGACTTGTATACTTAAGAAGTACATCTACTGAGGTGTGTGGCACGGAGATGGTTAGGCTCTGTGTTTGTTCCTGAGCCCCTCTGCCTTCTTAGTTGGTATATACCTTTCACATGGCTCTTGGGAGCAGCCCTTAGCACAAATCCTGGCTCCTCCCTCCCTGGCCTCTAGGCTGACAATCTTTTTAATACTTTCTGGATGCTTGAGATTTGGGCTGTATTTTTTACTGTCCACATGGTATTTTTGTATATGGTGTGGTTAAGATTCGAGGTTGACTTTCTCCCATAAGGATACCTAGTCGTTCAACCATATTTGTTAAAAAGAGAGGCTTCTCTTTTTTTCTGAAAAGAATACACATTTTGCTTTTAGTAACAATAACACATGTCCTTTGCACAGAATTCAAAATTATAGAGTGAATGTTTCCCTAAAATCTCTCTTGCAAGAGACAACCACACCACTATTAATGTTTATCTTATATTTTATAAGATTGCATTATTTATATATTGATTTATATAATGGGTATATTTATATTCATGCACACACACACAAATACAAGAAAATATAGCCAAGTGGTTAAAAGTATGGACTCTAGAGACAAACTGCCTGGGTTCAAATCTCATCTGTAAACTTTTAAGTAACTTAGCCTGTCTGAGCTTCTCTTTTCCTATCTGTAATTGAGAAAATACTTCATATGGTTGCTTTTAGTATCAATTTAGAAAGACACCTAGGAAAATGCCTAATACATAGTAGGCAATGTGTTAATATTAGTCATTATTATACTATAAAATGTAACTGTTTTGTCACATATCAATAATTCATAGATCTCTCCCCATAATATTTTCGAGAGGGTTTTTTAAAAAAAAATACCTATTCTGTTATTCGATTCTTTATTCTACTCCATCCTATTCTATTCTGTTTAACAAGCCTATTCCATATTCTGTTGAATTTCCATATTTAGAATTTAGATACAGCATTAAGACCAACACCATATTGTTTTAATTACTGTGCCTTTTTTTTTTTTACTATGTTCTAATACTGTGGAAGTCATATTTATCCATGCATTCGTGAAACTAGTAATTACTGTGTGCTTACTTTCTGTTTAGATTTTCTTTACACTGCAGATACACTGATGAGCAAAGGAAAAAATAATTTTAAGGTTCCTGATTGTTTTTATTGATATATTTTTCCATTGGACATTTTAAAACAATTTACAATTGTACACAGTAGATATTATATTAAAAGTATAGATTACTTTGAAGGTGTATTGACATCTTTACACTACTGCTCAGGAACATTCTGTCTCTCTGCTTTCTATCTCTACTTTCAGATTTGTTTCCATGAAGTTATCCACTATGTGTCCTTTTTTTAAAAAAAAATTTTTTTATTGGCGTAAAATTGCTTTACACTGTTGTGTTAGTTTCTGCTGTACAATGAAGCGAATCAGCTGTATGTATACCTATATCCCCTCCCTCTCGGACCTCCCTCCCACCCCTCCCCCATCCCACCCATCTGGGTCGTCACAGAGCACCAAGCTGAGCTCCCTGTGCTATACTGCAGGTTCCCACTAGCTATCCATTTTACACATATCCGCTGTGTATCCTTAATTCTTTTTACTCTTCTCCACATTGCTAGTTATTTAATTTTTCTTTATCACAATGTTTTATATTTCTGTTCAGTTTTGTTTCTGCTTTGGTCACACTTGTCAGTGATTCCTCTATTTTCAAGGAGGCTGTGACATTTTTACAACACCTGTTTTTTAAAGTTTAGGCAATCTAACATATTATTCCTTTCCTTTGAAACTATTTTCATCATTTCTCTTTTTAGTGATTACTTCTCCAGTCAAGGATTGGGTAAATATTCATTAATATTTTCTTCAGGTATGAAAATAAATTTTAAAAGTTTATTATGAAAAATATATACCAGGATTAAGTTTCTAAATATTTCAACTACATGTTATTTGAAAGAAACACCTTAAACAAAATGCTTCATAAGTTTAAAAAGAAAAGGGATAAAAAAGGTATGTTTAAAAAAAGTTAGTAGTAATAGTAACAAAAGAGAATTTGATGCAAAATGAAATACATTAAATAGGACAAAAAGAATAATTTTATGTCAATAAAAGCTTACAGGTCACAATAATAGTAAAATTATTGTAAACTTGGATGCAAAAAATAACATTGCATTTGTGGGAAAAACTATAACAACTATAAAAGAAATGGGTAAAAACATAATATAGGCAAATGATTTCAGCATGGCATTCTCAGTATATGAGAAATCATGGGAAAAAATTATAAATAATTTACCAAAAATCCTATATTTAATCATAAAAGAATCGTAAGAAATTCTAAAAAGTACAATTTTTTTCAGACTAAGTTCTAACTACAGTACAAAAATATCTAGAAATTAATAGCAAATGTTTAAATTTAAAACAAATCAACTGAAGATTCAAAAACCCTCTTAAAAACTAGTGAGTCAGAGGAAATTCAAGTGATAATTACATAATATTTTGGAAATGAGAATACTTTACGTGAAAATATAAAAGGTATAGACAAACTCACAAAGAGTTAAATTCTTACGCTTGAAAATTTCATAATTTAAAGGAAGAAAAAGGGAATAACTGCAAAAGACTTTGTAATGAACTAGGCAATCTTCAAAATGCCTACCATGCCCATAGCCTCTTGTGAGGTGAACTACCGGCTCACAAGCCCTTCACAGTACACAGTGGTATCCTGTACTATATATCCTCCCTCCAGATAGGGCCAACTGGACCATGGGTCAACTTGTGATCCAGGAGTTACTCATCCTTAGTCCAGACAGTGACCAGAAGAAATCTACTATGAAAAGATGAGCGGGGCAATGAAATGAAACTTCTTCAGGTACCTGAGCAGCCCAAGATGCAATACACCTCTGCCATGATACCTCCTGGTAGATATGGTCTCTCAGTGGCTAAGAGAAAAGCTGATGATCCTATGTGTTGGGATGTGGGTAGAGACGGATTGGGTACAAAGGTTCTCCTAGAGCTGACTGGCTCAGAAAAACTGAAATTGAGCAATTATGGGGTAGCTGTTTGCTTTTCACCTCCGTGTTTCTGCTAATCACCATTTCCAATAATTAGCAGCAGACCATGAGGGGCCAAAGTCCTTTCCTATCGCAGTAGTGACCATTCAGGTGTTTCTTATTGAGAGAGCAAAATACATGCTATATTATCTAAGAATCTCAATACATGCCTCTCAAGGATATACTATAAATGCAAGTTCTTCTGGCCCATGAAAGGAAAAGGACCTCACATATGATCTTCCTTTAACTTAAGGTGCTATTGTTAGTTTCTGCTTTCATCCGCCTTCAGTAGTGTCTAATGGAAGTTTGGAAGAAAGCATACCACACTAATCTACTGCAATATAAAAAATGCATTTAGTTATTCATTCTCTGTTTCATTTATTCATTTGCTTGTTTATTTTCAAAAATGTATATAATGCAAAAGGAATGAAGTTAATTTTTTTAGCAAAAGGAATAAATGCACAAAAAATGAATAAAACTAGAGGTGAGGTAGACAGAAGAAAATATATACTGTACAGTCCTGTGCAATTGCTAAAGGTAAGCTGAAAATTTATCTCTTTGTTCCATCAGTCAGACAAAGAGGGAAATAAAATCAGTTATAAAATTTGTAATGTTTTCAAAATTCAAATAAATTTCTTATTGAGGATAATCTGTGTTTTTTCCTTATATCGACTTGTTTTCTTATCATGTATGAAAACATCTTCCTAGTAAGCTCCCCTTAGCTACAGGTGCAAACACTGTACAATGTTAGTGAACAACAGGTTGTAAAATGATGAGAATTTTATTCTTATGACTTACTTCAGTTTGTGCTAATGGCGTAACATGAAAGAGCAGTTCAATAGAAATAATTCTAAAAGGGGCAGAAAACAGAACGCATTTTAACATCTTAGTAAAATCACGTATGTTTATAAGATTTCAATTTCTCCAGTTTAAGTTGGGAATAAGTATTGTATCAACTCACTTCAGTTGTACTGATGGCTTCAACATATAAAGGGTAATTAACTAGCTTATGTAATCAAATTGCAGGTGGTGTCTTCCTCTCTTCCTACCAAGTTTATCTCAGCCTCTCTCTGCACGCTGATTTCATTATCAGAGAGCACTTTATGTCACACTGTGGAGACATGGCCATGGCCATCAGCAACTCTAGACTTACTTGGTAACCACTTACTGACCTGTCCACCATGCACACACTTGATATTAAAAATAAAACTCCAAGGAAGGACTTTGGCTTGGGTCACCTGACCAACACTTAACAATTGCTAAACCAGAGAGTCAGAGGCATAAAAACAATTGGGTCATTTGGAACAGTTGTCTAGGGATGGAAAAAGAAAGCAGTTCTCCAAAGGGAGAGATGGGGTTGGTAAAGACATGGCCACTGGAAGAAGCAGTGTGAGTACCAATTTAATTGGTGCCTAATAATGATATCTACTGAGAATTAAATATGAGAATGTGCGGTGCAAATAATAAAGTGATATATAAAATCCCAAACACTATTTTTTCCAATGCGATATTCTTGGAAATTTAAATTTTCAAAAAGATTTCAGACAAGAGAAGAAGACTGCTTTTCCTGAGAAAAAACAAAGCTGCTTTTCTACAAATCCTTGTGACTTGAGAGCAAATCACCAGTTGTTAAAAGTCTGAAAATGAAGGACCCCCCAGGAGTCTACTCTGGCCCAACAGGAAGATTATGACTCAGTGACTCTCCTCCTAGACGAGTACACCACTGTCTGCTTTGCAGTCCTCCTGAAGCTCTAGGAATGATATAAACATAATACCAATGACAACAACACTTACTGAGGAAATATTTGTGTGTACAAGTTGCTATTCTTTGTAATTAAATGTCTTCAAAAATCGTTTCCTAAGAGTTCTAAGAAGAGTTTGGGTCATTACCCTCCCATTTCCAATGCAGCAATATTCTCACAGGTACTATGAGAGAGGAAATATGCCTGTAAACGTAATTTTCTAAACAATGCTCTGAAGGACATCAAGGCAAGGGTATACTTAGCAAAAGTGTATCATGCCTTATAATGTGAAGCTGAAATTTTGGCCATATTTTCAAGATGGTTTAATAGAAAAAGAGCTATAGCCTTATAGAGTGCAGAAGAACATACTGAAGTGTCCTTCTCTCTCCTTCTCCAATAAGAAAGAAAAACTCCAACCTGATGGAACAATTAAATATGAAAACAGACTGTTTTAAAATTGAGCTTTCTTCTTAGTTTACCTGCTAATGAAAAGAGGTAAGCATAGGTACCACAACTAGTAAATATGATTTTTTACTTAATTTTTACTGGAGTATAGTTGCTTTACATGTTGCATTAGTTTCTGTTGTACAGCAAAGTGAGTCAGTTATACGTATACATATATCCACTCTCTTTTAGATTTCCTTCCCATTTTGATCACCATAGACCATTGAGTAGAGTTTCCTGTGCTATACAGTATGTTCTCATTTGTTATCTGTTTTATACATAGTAGTGTATGTATGTCAATCCCAATCTCCCAATTCGTCCCACGCCGCCTTTCCCCCCTTGGTGTCTATATGATTGTTCTCGACATCTGTGACTCTGTTTCTGCTTTGCAAATAAATTCATCTGTACCATTTTTCTAGATTCCACATAAATATTCTGCCATTTATTTCTTCTTTTCTGCCTTTTTCCTTTGGAGCAAATTCGTTTCCAATTACCAGAGGCATATTTAAGCACATACAATTAATCTATATATAGTTTGCATGACAGTTATGAGAGCTCTCACTCTGGAGAATTTTGAATGCTAAGGCTAATTGTCAGACTTAGAAGAAACGTCTCTATTTCAGTTGTCCTTGAAATATTAGTCTTTATTTTTAATGATTAATGAGATTTTTATTGAAAAGAAAGGAAGATGGGTGTTTTAGGGAAGGAAATTCCATACAAAGGCATAGAAATATGACAGGGTAGGTTGAACTCCACGAGCCGAATGGGGATGGTAATATCAGAGTACCCATTTTGGTGGAAAGGTGCCCAGGAATCACCCTGTTTAACACCCAGCGCCCCCCAGCTCCGGGGTGCTCTGGGAGAAATGATTATAAATTTGTACCAAAACACAGTGATTAGTAAACCTTAGTGCAAATAGTGCCAGCTGAAGAATTAACATAATTTGAGCCAAGCTATTGTGCTTTCCTGTGAGAACAAGCAAACTTCAAGACTTCCCCTTACGTTCCAACCAGGCAACTTCCTCTTGCCTATTAATAAATGTGCAATAACCTGAATGCTCACAAAACCACATATCAATATTGAGATAAGGAACCTTCTGAATTTGTAGCCTAAAGTGTCTACAGTTGCACCTTTAAAGATGAGACTTCAAAACTTTTTTTCCCCCTTCTTTAGTTATCACTATGGAACAGGAACTTTTGCTGAGTTAAAGACACTGTATGTGACTGCATCCCATCAGTCATATCAGCACCTGCCTCATCCGATGTCAACACAGGATTCTGCTCTTCTTCCTCGACCTCCTTCATCTGCTCCAGAGTTTCAGCCAACAATCAAGAACACACCACGGTTCTTGGCAACCCCAGGGCCCAGATGCTGAACAATTTTTAACAGTTAACTCATTACTAATGGTATTCTCCTACCAACGCTTTTGAAGCAATCTGTGACCATGAAATCTGCTCAAGGGATAGTTACTGTCTTACTAAGTTCAAATAGTTGCAGCAGAAATAACTTTGTGCAGGAAGAGTTGTGATCACCCGATTATTGTGTATACATCATATACACAATAGATTCTTATTCAGTGCTTTTTTTTGCAAACAGGTGATTCTTTCTCAAGTATATGTGCCAGAAGCACTCATATTATAAGTGATATTTTGCTTCTTGGGAGAAATAAATAATTTCTCCAGAACTGAAACTTCTTCAGAACAGCAAGTAAAAAGCAATAAAGTTTTTGAGGTATATTTCCTTATTTGTTTATTTTTCTAACTGGGTTTACAATGCTACCTTAAACGACTGAATTAAAATGTTTTATACTTCCATAATACCTTCGTTTAAAAGACCTTAAATTAGAAACGTATCGTGTTCTGACAAACTACAGAGGCAGAGTGGCAAAAGTAAATGATTACTGCCTCTGAAAGGCAAACTGAGGTAAAGGGAGAATTTGATTAGTGCTACGCATTGAATTGAAGCCCTCTTCATAAATACTGGAATTAGACATTTTATCCTCTTACCTAAGATGACATGTACCCTCGTAACTGCTGGTAACTCAGGGCAGCCTCTTTCCCTTCGGTGTCTGCATGTAGCCTCAGAATTCTCCAGAACACAGCTACCTGGGCACCTAGGCAGCCCTAGCCAGCCCCAGGGAGCTGGCTTACTGATACCTACTTGTTATCCCTGCCTCACTGTGTGTGTGTCCAGAAGGAGAGTGCCAGCTGTTTCATTTCTCCAGACACTTGGTTGTGGTTGACCACTAGATACACATATTTATTAACCCTCGTCCATAACGTTCATTTTTAAATTGATTTGAGGGATCTGCAAGCAGTTGAATTGTTGCAACTGTCAGATATAACCTGAATGGTTTATTCCAAATGCCTCTGTGACCAAGATCAAAACGAGACCAAGAACTTTTTTCTTCTGTTGTGACTTAAAACATTTAATGGTTTGTATAGTGGGTCTTAGGAAACTCTTTGTAGTTACTCCTTTCTTTCTTTCTTTTTTTTTTTTACAATTGTCAATGTTCCAGAAATGATAGAGCAGGCCATTGGGTGAGTTCTACGAATACAAGACCATGAATTTGATAAATTTCCTCAGCTGCATAGTTCATCAGAGTAGCTTCTGCCTCCCTCTTCCATCCTTTTCCCAATTTAGCATAATCAATATTTTTAATAGTGAGTCTGTGAGTGAATAACTCTACAGAGTTTTTACTGTAAAATACTGGGCTATAGAATTATGGTCTAAGGCATAATCTCAAGGTCCAGACTACCAGTATCTGAATTCTGCCTGTCACTTAACAGCTGTGTAACCTTGGACAAGTTACTTAATCTCTCCGCGTAAAATGGAGAGAATATTAGTTACATGTTGTTGGGTTGTTCTCAGAATTAACTGTATTAATATGTATAAAGAGCTTCAAATAGCCTGGCACACAGTAAGCACTACATAAGTGCTAGCTATTATTTTTCTGCACCTATACACTGCCCACTTAATTATAGCCATTTCACCAGGAAACATTGAACATAAGGAACGGTTGATCACACTTAATGAGAATGTGAAAATTTATCAAGATAAATGCATCCCCATTTCCAAAAAAAAAAAAAAAAACCTATTTAGTGATAGTGCATTACCGTTATTTACAAAAGTTTCACATCTGTATTTATATTTGATGAAGATAGAATTTGACAAGTGGGAATTAAAACAAACTCTTTGAAACATTTATCCTCGTGGGAAAATTTTTTGTAAACAATTCTAACTTTTAAATCTGGTGATAGAAAAGTTGATATTTTCTCCTTTTTTTAGGATGCATCAGGTTTTTGTATCTATACAAATTATCACATATTTGCATCATCTTTGTGTATGTCACAATACTCATCATTTTTTCAATAGAATAAGTATTCATCATATTTTTGAAACTAAATTGTTTTCATTTAAAATTTTTAATTTAACTGAATAGTTTTTGAAGAAATTTTAGTCTGAATTTCTGATTTATGTAGCCTAGCCTCTTGAGAAAGTCATAAAAAGAAATTCATAGAAAGAGCGACATCAAATTAGGAGGTGAAGTAATGCTGTCTTTTTGAAATATACATAATCCACAGCTGAAAGAAGCTTTAATGTTACAAAACCTGAATTAAAATAATACATATGATCCAGTGAGCATTTAGGAAAACTGGTTCACTTCACAACTACTTATAATCCTCTGAGGGAATTAGTGACCCTATTTGATTTTCGAAATAGCCCTTGACCTAAATCCACTTTTTTAAACTACACAATTTGAAAATGGGACATTGTGAACAAAAACAGTTAGCATTAGAACTATTTTCTAAAGGAAAATTAAACCCCCAAAACATTGATTTTTTTCCCACATGTGCCAATTCTTCAAAATTTAAGATGCCTTGACTTAAAGAAAAACATACAACATAATAGTTGTGAGTTTAAGTTTTATTCAAGGACTTACTGAGGACTATAGCCTGGGAGAAAGCCAGTCAGTGGCTCTGAGGAAACTGCTCCAAAGAGAGAGATAGGGGAGAAGCCAGTTAATGTATGACTTTTTTGGCTAGGAAATACATGCAGTCAATCATACCCCGTGGTAAAAGATTGCTGTTGATCACAAAGAACAGAGATCTGAAGTTAATGGTTTTAGCGCTATGCTGTGCAAGAATCTGGGATCATTGAAGTTCTTCCTGAGATCTACATTTAACTCTCTAAGGATCTATCTAAGTACAGAGTACCTCATCCTGTTTTTCATCCCGAATTCCTCTCAGCATGCACTGTCCACGGGCAACCTCAGCGGGTTACAACTTTCGGGCAACCTCAGCGGGTTACAGCTTTAACTCTTGCAGAACTGGGTGGTGAGCCATGCTCTTTGTTTTTCCTTGTTCCTAGTCCTTTATTTTCTACTACATTTACCAGTTAAAATGAACTCCATTGGTTTTGGTAAATGTAATGTCAAACTTAAATTATACAAGCATCATCTATTCGGGCCATTTAAGACATATATATATATATATATATACACAAACGTATTTTTCCCTGAAAGCAGGAAATAAACCCGCCATATGAAAGGTTCACTCTGCAGATAAGGAATTCAGCCTGAGAAGCCTCTATACACAAATCTTGTTACTTCTTTAAATTACTACCCCAAACCCACATTCTGTTTAGATTCTTCACTAACCGAGCACCCAAAAACTAAGTTTCTTTGTCCTGTCAATTCCTCCCAAATTCATTATTTTCTTTGTCTAAAAAGTATAAAAGCTGCCTGCTTTGGCCACGTCGTAGGACACATTTCTATGCCACCTCCATGTGCATGAATTAAAATTTGTTTCTTTTTCTCCTGTTAATCTGTCTTGCATTGATTTTATTATTAGTCCAGCCACAAGAACTTAAGAGGGGTAAAGGAGGAAATTTTCCCCTTCCTGACAACACCAAAGAATTTGCATTCATTCATTTTCCGGCTACTATTAGGGTCATTGTTTTTCAAACTT
This sequence comes from Balaenoptera borealis, assembly GCF_965194805.1. NCBI lineage: Eukaryota > Metazoa > Chordata > Mammalia > Artiodactyla > Balaenopteridae > Balaenoptera > Balaenoptera borealis. Next base: position 49,948,964 of record NC_138877.1, read on the forward strand.
GAGGTGGAAAAACAGCAGGACAACCAATTATTTTTCAAATGAAAAGTGATTCATTAAATTAATATATCATAAAAAAAGAATTTAAGTACAAAGTAGATTTTTACAAAGACACCATATACATTTAAAAGCGAAACACCAAGTCATTTAAAGATTTATGACAAAGAAGAAAAATTGTATCTTTAATAAACTGCTTATAGATTTTCATACTTAAAATTAGGTTTCAAAGGCTTTGCATTTAGGTAGAATATGATGGTTCTTTTTCCAATAGCCTTAAAGAGAAGTAACTGGCAATTCCTTGGTTGTCCTTAATGTCTCTATTCCTCAATAGCCAGGGTTAATTGGGTTTTCTTCTCTCTACAAATTTATTCTAAACTAGAAAACATTTACATGGAACCCAACTTCTTCCTATTTGACTTCACCTTCTTTAAGTCCTGTCAAATCACACTGTTGCCAAGATGCAGCTGTTTTTGTAATATCATTGTTTACAAGCTGGCCTTTCTTCCCACCTTGCCCCATCTTTAAATTGTATCGTCACACCATTAAAAGTTTAAAATATCAAGAGATCTGTCCATGCTAGCTCAGCACTTTCTGAAACTCCCTCCTACTCTTGATTTAGATTTCTCGGCCTCTTAATATAAAAAATACCTGCTGCTACATTCCAGGATCTCAGGAAGATTCTCCAAGATCTTCATCTCTTTCTATTCAGAAGCCCATGGGGCTGGTCCCCATGGATGATCCTTGTCTCTATACTATTGCCTCCTGCTTGATTCTGTCTCTGCCCACTTATGCTTCAGCTCCCACTCTCCCTCATCTCAGCTTCCATACTGTGATATTGTGATTTATAATAAATATATATATTTGGTCACTCAGATGACCAAAGTATATTTCTCACTTATATTTGGTCTTCCTCTGCAGTTCCTGGCTCACAGTTCCCAAAACCCTTGGAATTTCCTAAGCAATAAAATCAATGGGAGCCTCTTTTTTTAATGATATTTGGTCTTTTGTCTACAACTCCTGGAAATGCCTCAGAGCCATAAAGGTGAAATGGGTATCTTATTATTCATAACAAGCCCTTTCCATCACAACTGGCTTTATGTTAATGAAGGTGACTTTTACAAAGTACCTAAGGATGGGGGCTGGTTGCCAGGGGAACCAACTGAATAGTGGTTTGAAACTTTCAGTCACACCCCCTGATTTCTTGGGAGAGGAGAGAGGCTAAAGCTTGAATCGGTCACCAGTGATCAATGAGTTAATCATGCCTAAGAAATGAAGTCTCCATAAAAACCCAAAAGGAGGGGATTTGGAGAGCTCCCAGGTCAAGGAAACTGAACACTTCTACAAGCCACCTTGCCAAGCCCTAAGCTGCATGAGGACAGAGGCTCCTATGTTCGGGACCTCACCAAAAGTATCTCTTCATCTGGCTGTGGATTCATATCCTCTGTAATAAACTGGTAATCTAGTGAGGAAACAGGTTTCCTGAGTTCTATGAGCTATTCTAGCAAAGTAATTGAACCCAATGAGGGAGTCGTGAAAACTTCTGATCTAAGCCTGTCAGTTAGACGTACAGGTAACAGTCTGGACTTGTGATTGGTATCTTGAGTTGGAGGGGGTTGTTAGAATCTCCAATCTGTAGTCAGTTAGTCAGAAGCACAGGTAACCTGGGCTTGCAATTGGTGGATGAAGTAGAGGGTGGTCTTGTGGGACTGGACCTTTTACCTATAGAATCTGATTCTATCTCCAGGTAGATAATGTCAGAATTGAATTGAATTCTTGGACATGCTGCAGGTATCCAAGAATTGCTTGTCAGTGTGGGGAAGGCGCCACACACACATGTTGGAATTGGGTCCAGGAACTTAGTTAACATATATACCTTGGATTATCATTTCCTGAGTTTTGGGGGATCAGACAAGGTAAATCAGGTTGTTTCTTGACCTTTCCATAGTAAGCTTGGGAGTCAGCTTTCTTGGTTCTGCTGAATTAACTAATGCTTTGTAGAGAATTTTCCGCTTCCCTTTCCTGTTCTTTCTCTCCTCTCCCATTACCTCATTGTGTTAGTTTTCGAGGGCTGTCATAACAAACTACCACAAATGGGGTGGCTTAAAACACCAGAAAAGTATTCTGTCACACTTCCCAGATCAAGGTGTTGACAGGGGCATTCTCCCACGGAAGCCTCTAGGGGAGGGTCTTTCCTTGCTTCTTGCAGCTGCTGGTAATCCCAGGCATTCCTTGGTTTATAGTGTATCACTCCAATCTCGGTCTCTATGCGAGTGTCTTCACATGGCCCTTTTCCCTCCATGTTTCTGACTTCCTATAAGAATACCAGTCATATTGGATGAAGGGCCCACCTTACCCCAGTATGACCTCATGTTAACTAATTACATTTGCAATGACCCTATTTCCAAATGAGGTCGTATTATAAGCTACTGGGGATTAGGACTTCAACATCTTTTTTTGGAGGATACAATTCAATCCATAACGGTTATCCTAATCTGTTCATGCTTTCCAAAAAAAGTTCTTTACTCTAGGTTTAGTGCAGCTTCAGAGCAAAAGCAAAAGTCTTATCTGACCCAAGAGTCTTATGACCTCTTGATAGTTTGACTGAACAATAGCAGTGTTCTCTTGAACTCTGAGCCCATAAACTAAAAATATATAGCTTTTTATTGAATTCCAGTCTCCTGAATGTCTTCTCCCTACTTCCACCTATAATATCAGCCCTCCAGATATTGCTAGTTCCACCTAATTGTTGTGGGCAATTGGATTTCATTTCATTGATGTTGAATATGTACTTATACAGAGCGGAAAACAACATAACAGAGTGATAAGGTATTTTTCAAACTTAGTTTGTCACTACTCTTTCCAAAAAAATGTTTGAGATAGCAATAATGTAGCATAGAGTCCAAGTTTTCAGAGAAAAGATACTTTTAAAATAATGCAATAAAATTTTGATATAGCAAACTACTGACTTAAATTACATTCTTGTTGCATGCTCTTCTCTTAGTCTAGTTATGAAGACTATTCTTTAAGTAGTGATATATACAACAGAGTCATGGGAAAGTCATGACTTTAGTCTGAGTCACTAAAGTGCTCAGATTATAAAGAGGATTTAATATCAAAGATAAGTGATAGAAGAGATATTTAAGCACATCATAAATATAAAGGCTGCTACTGATAAGCCTCTTCCTCAATGGCCTTATTCCAATGTATCACCATATTAATAAAATACATGATATTATCTGCACACTGATTATTACTAGGAGACTAGTATTTCAAACTAATATCTTATTATTGTCATTAATGAATCTCCTAGCTAGAGTAGGAGCACGTAAGTAAATTAACTTAAGGAGGTAAGGCTATAGTTGAAGAACAGACTTGCATCTGACTTATCACCTCCTAACTGGGTGACATTTGGGAAGATATTTTACATTTGTTATAAATATTAGATATTTACACAAAATAATATATGTAAAACTGGCTAGCATGTTGCCTACATGAAACAGATGCTCTTTAAGTGTTATCACTTTTCATTAGCATTCAACTAATGGCCAGTCACATTTCTAAACACTTTTATATATTTACTTTTCTTATCTTTGTATATCATATATGTTTAGAGTCAAAAGTGACCATACATACATTATGCATACCATTTTAAGAAATTTATAATTAAACATTTTAATACATGTAAATAAAATAATGCTAAATAGATTATTGGTCCAGCTACTTCTTGGAAAGATTTTTACCAAGGCATTCAAAACATGCAGTTGTCTCATTTTTAAGGGATTTCAGGATAAGTGATGTTTCTTTAGTAGTATTCTATAGATTAGTGGTTTTCAATCTTTAGCATGCATTGGAATCACCTGGAAGTCTTGTTAAAATACAAGCCACACAATCAGAGTTTCTGATTCAGTAGTTCTAGAGCGGGGCTTGAGAATTTTAATAAGTTCCCATAGCATGGTCCCACATGAAGCTGCTGATCTAGTGACAGCAATTTAAGAATCATTGCTATCGTCAGTGATTATCAGGAGGCAAGAAATTCATCCTTACTTCTAAACCTAAGTCCATCTGATTCACGTTCCAAACTTAAATCTAAAAAAAAATAATACATTTGAATTACTCTTGCCTACATGCTCTCTAATTTCCCTTGAAATATTGAAACTAAAATTGGCATGGGTATTAAGGAAACGTTGAAACTCAGATGACAACTCTCACTGTCAAAGTATCGAAGATCTGGATACTACTCACTTCTAAATAGCCCCATGACATAAGTTTTGAGCATCAGGGGAAGCAAGAAGCCCTTTACAGTCAAGAGGAAACAATCCTGCTTTGTTCTGGATAGACAATACATCCTTTCATGAACATTAGCCCTAAACATGTTAGTATTTTATTTTTAACTGATGCTGGCAGGTGCAATTGGATCAGCTCAGGCTGATCATCTAAATTAAAGCCATATAAATCCTTTTGTGTATTCACTTTAAAAATTTTGTTTCAGTAACGAGTTACTTTTTTGTAAAGAACGTTTTACTGTTCAAAAATTTAGATTGTAATTGATTCATCATGGTACACAAAATATATTTTCACTGAAGTAGAGACAAATTTCAAAGCTTTCTCAGAGTTTCTAACTCCAAATTTGACAAGACAGAGGTAAGAGGGGGGGTTTGCCAGAAAGTCAGGCATTCCGCTTAATATCATCACGGAAAGGGTCAGTAGCCACATACAACATGTATGAAGCAAATTTTCTGCCCTGAAAAATTACTTTTTTCTGTAAGGGTGGAATAGGATGAGAATTCACACGTGATACTCCCAAAGTGCAAAAAACAAAAAGTTCCTTTATTATTCAAGACATACTTCATTCTGCTCCTGAGTGTCTTTCTCTCTGATGACAGGCTTAGAGGAATGATTTACACTTTCTAACTAAAGAGAAGTCATTCTATTTTGGATATAAATGGGGCCAGGGTCAAAGTTTAATCTCCCTCCCAGGCTTTCTTCCCCATCAAGGAGGTCTCCCATCCTTGCCTCCTCCCAAAATAGTGCCTGGGTACAGAGAAAAGAAAAGCTAATATTCTCATAGCATTGGATTATCAGAGGATCAAATGCTGTCCCCTGAATGAATGTCTTGCCCCTTTTGTCTTTGCGCACCTGCTCACAGCCTCTAATGCTGATGTGTCCATGGCTATATATCAATTTATATAATTGTGAATTGCTTTCTCAGCCTGGGCAAGGCATGCCAGTTGTCTCCAAAGACATCAGCCACTTCTCCCTGTTGTCCAGTCTTCCCCTCATGAGCACTGCAGATTACCGTATGTGTAGCCAGAACTGTTTTGTGGGTCCACACTGTAGCTATAGCTTAATTTCATGCTCACTGATCTTCTATAACCCTCTCAGGCTACCAAGGAGTCTGTGGAATTCACACAACTCCACTTGAGAGCTGAGTTTTACTCAGGAACATTATATTATTTTAGGCCCTCTTTCTTCCTAAACATACCACAACACTGTTTCCTTCATCTGCACCTGCTCTGTGTTGGATGTTGGAGAGGGGACTCCTTGAGTGGTAATTGTCCTGAGATCCGGAAGTCCCCACCTAGAGTTTCTTCCTTCTTAGGGTTCACACCCAAGGCAAAGCCTGAAGGATAAAGGTTGGAAAAGGGAAAGCAGAGCTCTGAGGGAAAGTCTCATTTTCTATGAGTCTCTGCCTTCTCCATACTTCAGTTATAAAGGCTCTTTATAAAAATTGGTTAAGAGAGTAGAACTTAAATGTTCTCACCAAAAATAAAAAATTAAACTCAAAAAAATTTAATTAAAAGAATTTTTAAAGACTTCATTTTTAACCTGGGCGTATCTTGAGTTCTTACTACCTATGGCTTAAAATCTCAGTTCAGATCACCAAGTTTTACTCGATATGCAAAGGCTTTCAGAACTATTGTCTGTCTATGGGCTGTAAGATCCTATTTTGTGAGTCAAAAGCTAAAATTGGCTATTTTACATTCCAAATTATTACAATCCATATCTTCCTAAGGTAATAGATACCTCTGGGTGAAAGGGAAAAAAGAAATCAAATTCAAGCAAGTATAAATGGAAAGAGCACATTCGTTTATATATTTTTTTAAATTCCTCACTGAATTGTTGTTTTAGCATTCTTTTATTAAAAAACAATGAGAATTAGGTACACATTCTGGGTAGGGTCACCATCATCTAAAGCCTGCTTCTAGCCACTCTTTAGAAACTTTTAAGAAAATTTTAATTGTATTTACCCAAAGACATTCAGATCTAAAGAATTAACTTTCACAATTTCAACCTACAAAAAGCTAATTTCAAAACCATAAAACTAATGTTATAATTTATAATGCAATGCATATCTTATTTGTCAATCACCAACTGTAATCTTAGAAGGCAGGGTACACAAAAACTAAAACTGCAAGTAGATAACTTTTTAATTGATTAACAAAAAAATCTGGGTATTTTTTTTGAGGTATAGTTGATGTACAATATTATGTAAGTTTGAGGTATACAACACAGTGATTCACAATTGTTAAGGGTTATATTCCATTTATAGTTATTATAAAATATCGGCTATATTTTCTGTGTTGTACAATACAGCCTCATAGCTTATTTTTAACTTTAGACTTATAATTATCTAAATACTTAATGTGTACACAATATGTGACTAAGCAATAAGATTCGAGTACTGTTGAGTAATAGGTATAACTATATGGATATATCCTTAAATGTTGTTGTCTATGGATCAGGAAGTTTAATCAAATCTCAGGCATTTTTCTGTTTCATTCATATAAATACAAAATATGATCAGGAAATCTGATACTTTATTTCATACTGTAAATAGGTTTTTAATTTGGTATTAAACACTTTGCATTCTTGGGGATATTCATTACAATAAAGAGGAAATTAGTATCTCAATTAACAGTTAATGGTAGATCTGGAGCTAGAACTTAGTTTCTGACACCACTCTGATTTTTACTATCTTTATACTTTTAATTGAATATATTAAGAAAAGGAGATAAGGCAAGTACCTCTGCTCTTACCACTTCATTTCTATTCAGCATTGTACTAGAGATCCTAATCTTTGCGTTAAGGCAAGAAAAATATAAAAGGCATAAAAATGGGAAGGGAAGAAATAAAACAGTTTTTAGTCACAGATGACATGATCATCTAAATAGAAAGTCCGAAATAATCTACAAAAAAAAAACCACCACAACAACTAGAACTAATAAGTTAGTTTAGCAAGTTTGAATGATAAATGTCAATATGCAAAAATCAAATGTTTTCCATATAGTACCAATGCACAATTAGAAATTAAAATTTTTTAAAATAGTGTCATTTATAATAGGACCATACATGAAATTCCATACATGAAATTTTATATCCATACATGAAATTCCTGGATATAATCTTTAAAAATAATTGCAAGATCTGCTGGAAATTACAAAAATTAATGGAAAAATTAATAAAATCTAAACAAATGGGAGTTATATCATACCCATAGATTGAAATAACTAATATTGTTAAGATATTAATTTTCCATAAATTGATATGTAGATTAAACACAATTCCAATCAAAATTCCAAAATGTTCTTTTTTGTAGAAATCGTAAAGTGACATATATAACGAAAACAATTTTGAAAAGAAGAAAAAAGTTGGAGTACTTAGACTCCATGATTTCAGATTAACTATAAAGCTGTAATGATAAAGACAGTATTAGTGTAAAACAGGAACAAGTGAAGTTTAGAAATGAACCTCCACACATACATATGGTCAATTGATTTTCAACAAATGTATCACAGTAAATCAATGGCCAAAGGATAGTCTTTCCAAAAATATATGAACCTCCACATACAAAAAATTAAGTTTGACCCATACCTGACACCTTAAGCATAAAGCAACTCAAAATGGATTATAGACCTAAATGTAAAACCTGAAACTATACATCTTCTAGAAGAAAACATAAGAGAAAATCTTTATGACATTGGTTTAGGAAAAAACTTATTTGAACCAAAAAAGCATGTGCCATTAAAGAAAAAGAAAAAAACTTGATAAGTTGGACTTCATAAATCAAAATTTTCTGCTTTTTAAGAATGCTGTTAAGAAAATGAAAGGACAAGCCACTGACTGGGAGAAAATATTTACAAAATCTGATAAGCAACTTGTACCCAAAGTGTAGTTTTAAAAACTCTTACAACTCATTTATAATAATAACAAAAAACAGTTTAGAAAAATGAGTTAAGAAATTTGAACAGATATTTCAACAAAATTGAGATATAAATTGCAAAAAAGCACATAAAAAGTTTGTCAATAAAGCTTGCCATTAGGGAAATGCAAACTAAAACCACAGAGACATCACTACACACCTACTAGAATGGCTAAATTAAAAAAATAAATAAACTGCCAATAACAAGTGCCATCAAGGATGTGGCACAATTGGAAGTCTGATACATTACTGATGGGAAAGCAAAAATGGCATGGCTAGGGATAGCTACTTTGGAAAACAGACAGTTTCTTATAACATTAAACATACTCACCATACAACCCAACAATGCCATTCCTAAGTATTTACCCAAGAGAAATAAAAATATATGTGCACACAAAGTACTGTACATGGGAGTTTATATCAGCTCTACTCATAATTTTCAAAAATTGGAAACAACCCAAATGTCCAAAAATTGGTGAATATATAAAGAAATTGTGATATATGATACAACTGAATACTACTCAGCAATAGAAAGAAATTTCTTATACCTGCATCAACATTAATCTCAAGGGCATTATGCTAAGTGCAATAAGTCAAATATTAAAGGCTACATACCATATAATCTATTTCTGTGGCATTCTGGAAAAGGCAAAACTATAGATACAGAAATCACATCAATGGTTACCAGAAGGTGTGGGGAGGAAGTGGAGGATATACACCAAAAACAGGCACTAGAGACTCCCTGAGATGATAAAAACGTTCTGTATCATTGTTGTCATGGTGGTCATGCAATTGTATACATTTGTCAAAAATAAACTGTATACCTAAAAAAGGATACATTTTACTGTAAACAAATTGCACGTCAATAAATATGGCTTAAAAATAAAAGTAACTAAATTTTTTTTTTTACACTGGACATTCTCAATTATTTCAAGAGGATGTATAATGCCAAACTTACCTGAAGAGTCATCTACATGTGAATCCAGAAATAGGTAACATTAGAATCAATATTTCATCCCCTTCTCATTAATCTACCTCTTCCCAGGCGGTATGCCAGGTTCTCACTAGTTGTCCATGAAAAAAATTAATGGCTTATACTTTACTCCTCTCTAACTCCATAGAAGGTGTTAGCAGCCCCAGTCACTTGGAGTGCTAACTTCTCTCAGGAAAAGAATAGTTGTAACTTGTCAGCAATCAATGAGTAGCAGGATTCTGAGATAAATGTTCTGGATAATGATCCAAAACGGAAGGGAGAAAGGAGCAAAAGTGAAAACAAAAAGCGAGAATAAATGAGTAGGGGTAGCACTTTACGATAAATACAAGTCTATGAAGTCATGCTTCTCATTCCTGTTTACATATATATCTTTTCCTGTCATATATTCAAATATGACTTGTAGCTCATTTTAAGGTGAGGGAAGTTGTGTCATGGTTATTGAGACCAGTTAATAGAAAGTATTATAAAGTATATAAAGGTAAAAGGCACAAACATTTTATGGTCATCTTACACTCAATAGGCGTGTGTTTACTTACTTGCTGAACACTATCAAACCTTCCACAAGTTCATAGTATAATAGAACAACACGGATGTGAACGTTTGATTCAGCACAAATAAAATGCAAGGAATATGAGTGATGAGATTAAATGCACTTCTCATGACTGTTAAATTAGAAAAGCACATCTTTATTCAGAAAAGATCTTTTTGCCTTTCTTCTCTTATTTAAAAACTAACTGTATTTGAAAAGATACATGCACCCCAATGTTCACAGCAACACTATTTACAATAGCCAAGAATGGAAGCAACCTACGTGTCCATCGACAGATGAATGGATAAAGAAGATGTGAGATATATATATATACATACAGGAATATTACCCAGCCATAAAAGAGAATGAGATGATGCCATTTGCAGCAACATGAATGCACCTAGAGATTATCATACTAAGTGAAGTAAGTCAGACAGAGAAAGACAAATATCATATGATATCACTTATATGTGGAATCTAAGAAATTTTACAAATGAACTTATTTACAAAACAGAAAGAGACTCACAGACTTAGAAAACAGACATATGGTTACCAAAGGGGAAAGGTGTGTGTGTGGGGGGAGGGATAAATTAGGATGGGATAAACATATACACACTACTGTATATAAAATAGATAATCCGGACCTACTGTATAGCACAGGGAACTCTACACAGTACTCTGTAATAACCTGTATGGGAAAAGAATCTGAAAAAGAATAGATATATGTATATGTATAACTAAATAACTTTGCTGTACACCCGAAACTAAAACAACATTGTAAATCAACTATACTCCGACATAAAATAAATTTTTTTTAAAAAACCAGTACATATATGATTGTATTGTTAAGCCTATAACAATAGGCTTAACATGGAAATGTAATGTATTTGAAAATAACAAGTTCAAGAAGAGGGTGAGACCAAAGCTGTATTGAAATAAGAAAATGACACTGCATGAATCTACATGAGCAAATGAAAGGAACTAGAAGAGGTTCATAGGAAGGTTTATGTTATTTGATAAGATGAGCAGGTTTGCTAAGCTATTTGAGTTCAAAAGAAAAATATGTAATTTCAGTAAAGATTTGGGCACTGTGTTTGTGGATAGAGTGTTAAGACTCAATCCCATCTCACATGTATATGAATAAACAGTCGCTTAATAATATGGTATTTCTATAACAGTATATTCACAGTACTCTATAGCCAAAGGGAATGTTTTTACACTTGTCCCTTTTTCTGGGATAACCATGAGATAATTAATTTTACTTTTGTTCACATCACAGAGAAATTTAAAAAATGAATTTTCTAGGTCATGAATGTGTTTAATAACAAAGCATGTTCACTCTAATATTGTATATTTATTCCAAAAGAACTCTCATCAAGACAGCAGTCCTTTCTGTTTTTTCTTTATAAAATATGTAAGATGCTCCATGTTGTTTGAGTTCATACAATTGTTTGGAGCATTCAGCTAACTAGGTCAATTCACTTCACTTTTTTTTACCAGTCTCATACCACACACTTCTTTTCTAATCACCATCTCAAAGTGAAATTTTGTATAAGCCCAGAACCACTGCTACAAAGTCAAGGCAAAAGTCTTGATAGAGATTTAGTATAATCAACTTGAATCAGAAGACTCAGGGACATACAATGAAGAGTAGGATCCTTTCTTGCTGATTTTCATTTGTCATTGGTGCTATGATTAGATCAGAGGTTAGTTTCACACATTCAACATCCTTAGCCAAATCTTACCAACTCAGCTGGCTCAAAGGCTGTGTGAAATGACCTCCAAGGTTTTGCTGCTGCATCTCCTTGTCAAGCTTTTTTTTCCCCCCTTTTATTTAATTCATCTTTTATTTCTTCAACAACGTTTTGTAGTTTTCAGAGTATACATTTTGTACTCCTTTTGTTAAATTTACTCCTAAATATTTTATTATTTGTGATGCTATTGTAAATGAACTGTTTTCTTAAATTCATTTTTGAATAGTTAATTGCTGGTATAAAAAATACAGATGGTCTTTGTATAAATGACCTGCAAACTTGTTGAACTTATTTATTAATTAAATAGTTTTTTAGTGGATTCATTAGGACATTCTACATACAAGATCATGTCCACTGCAAATATAGATAGTTTTTTTTCTTCTTTAAAAAGGAGCATGTCTTTATTTTTTTATTTATTTTTTAACATCTTTATTGGAGTATAATCGCTCTACAGTAGTGTGTTAGTTTCTGCTTTATAACAAAGTGAATCAGCTATACGTATACATATATCCCCATATCCCCTCCCTCTTGCATCTCCCTCCTACCCTCCCTATCCCACCCCTCTAGATGGACACAAAGCACCAAGCTGATCTCCTGGTGCTATGTGGCTGCTTCCCACTAGCTATTTTATATTTGGTAGTGTATATATGCCCATGCCACTCTCTCACTTCATCCCAGCTTACCCTTCCCCCTCCCCGTGTCCTCAAGTCCATTCTCTATGTCTGCATCTTTATTCCTGTCTTCAGATTCTTCAGAACATTTTGTTTGTTTGTTTTAGATTCCATATATATGTGTTAGCATACAGTATTTGTTTTTCTCTTTCTGCTTGTCAACCTTTTATTATGTTTTTTCATTCAATATTTATTAAATATGTTCTCTTTATGAAGTAATGTATTCAGCAATGGGAATACAATAAATATGTATTTAATGCCTATTATATTTATTCATTTATTTAACACAAATTTTTAAGTATCTACTTTATTCTAGACATTGTACTAGTTGCTAGATACATATTGGTAAAGATAAGAGTTCTTGCTTTCATAAAACTTATAGTCTGGAAAGTTGGGAAGGATAATCAAAAACTGTAACAGAAAATAAATCAGCATGCATGGATAGTATTCTTTAATAACAATTCATGGGAATGTCTCCTTGTCTGCTTCTCTTTTCCTTTTCATCATCGTCAGGAAGTAGCTGTCTCTGTGTTCATTAATTGATGGAGGTTTGAAGCAAGGCAGGAAGTAGAAGTGTATTACTAGACTCCTAGGCCTTTATTCCAAATGTCTATGCCCACTGATGATATTCAAAATTGAGTTAAATAGATGCTACCTTCAAATTAAGACAGAGTTTTCATAGGCTGGGCAAGAGGAAAAAGGTTTAAGGACTCTAGAATGGAGAGAACAAGTTGCAGATATTGAACCATCCTTGTATCCTTGGAATAAATTCCACTTGATCATGGTATATAATCCTTTTAATATATTGTTGAGTTTGATTTGCTAATATTTTGTTGAAAATTTTTGTATCTATGTTCATCAATAATATTAGCCTGTAATTTTCTTTTGGGGGGATATCTTTGTCTGGTTTTGGTATCAGGGTGAAGCTGGCCTTGTAGAATGAGTTTGGAAACAATCCTTTCTCTGCGAATTTTGGAATAGTTTGAGAAGGATAAGTGTTAACTCTTCTGTAAATGTTTAGTAGAATTCACCTGTGAAACTGTCTGGTCCAGGATTTTTGTTTTGGGGGAGTTTTTTAAATTACTGATTCAATTTCATTATGGTAATTGTTCACATTTTCTATTTCTTCCTGACTCAGTCTTGGAAAGTGTACATTTCTAGGAATTTACCCATTTCTTCTAGTTTGTTCATTTTATTGGTGCATAATTTCATAGTAAACTCCTATGATCTTTCGTATTTCTGTTGTGTTGGTTGTAACTTCTTTTCAGTTTCTGATTTTATTGACTTGGGGCCACACTCTTTTTTTCTTGATTAGTCTGGCTAACAGTTTTTCAATTTTGCTTATCTTTCCAATGAACCAGCTCCTGGATTCATTGATCTTTTCTATTGTTTTTTTAGTCTCCAATCCATTTATTTCTGCTCTGATCTTTATGACTTCTGTCTTACTAATTTTTTTTTTTTTTTCTTTTTTAGTACCTGTAGGTGTAATATTACATTGTCTATTTGAGATTTGTCTAGGTTCCTGAGGTAAGCTTGTATTATTATGAATGTCCTTCTTAGAACTGCTTTTGCTGTGTTCCATAAATTTTGGAGCATTGTCTTTTCATTTTCATTTGTCTCCAGGTATTTTTTATTTCTTTTTTGATTTCTTCAGTGATCCATTCATTGCTTAGTAGCATATTTTTTACTCTCCACGTGTTTGTGGTTTTTGTATTTTTTTTTTATTGTAGTTGATTTCTGGTCTCAAAGCATTGTGGTTGCAAAAGATGCTTGATATGATTTCACTTTTCTCAAATTCATTGAGGCTTTTTTGTGACCTAGCATGTGATCTATCGTGGAGAATGCTCCATCTGCACTTGAAAAGAATGTGTATTCTGCTAGTTTTGGATGATGCCCTCCTACTGGTAGGTGAGGCCTACTAGAACAATGTCATAGTTCTACTGCTAGCCACTGATGGGTGAGCCTTTTCCTGGGGCTAGCGCAGGTGTGCTTGTGGGTAGGCCAAGATCCTGGGCCCTCTAGTGGGTGGGGGCCAGGTCCCACATCGGCTGGGCACTTAGGGGGCCCCAAGGCAGACAGCCTTAGAAAATGTTTTAAATTTATTTTTTGAAGTAGAGAAGAGCTACGGAAGCATTTTAGTGGACATTCATAAGAAAAGTTGGCTAATGAGGTAGGTTCTAGACCTTCCCCTCATTGCCTCATCTTTAGACTTGAGATTATAATGCTTCAGAAGAGGGCTGCCTGGACTTTGTATTTCCTTGAGAGTGCTTCCTGTTGTAAGATCAATGATTACAATAGTTATTATTATTGGGCATCATTATTTGCTGGGCACTCTTCCAAACATTTTACATGTGTGAACTCACTGAATCTTTGCAACCTAAGAGAAAGTATTGTAATTTTCCTAGTGAAGAAGTTGAAGCACAGAAGAACATGATCTAGGAGACCCAGACCACAACTTTGATGTTAATCCATCCCTCTAGTCCTCAGTCTCATCTTAAACTAGAAATGTTGATTTCCCCAGCAATTTTTACAATATTTTAATGTTGTTTTTAACTTATAAAATGTCAAAGAAGAAGATCCATCTCTCATTAGATCTAAACATATAGTAATGAATGTTGGTTTCTTCATCAATGAATAAAAAAAATAATTAGTTGCACAGGTAGTATATGTCCATTTGCCCACATAGCTGCATGAGTGCAAATGTCTTCATTTGTGCCTTCAATGAGTGTGCTGTATAATTAATACAAAACCTTCTTATAGGAAAAAATAGTCATGCTCTGTTTTTCTGGTGCCAACCCCATTACAGAATATCAGCATGAAGTTAAATATTTTAATTAATGATTTTTTTTTCACACTAATTCCCAGGACTTTTTAAAAACTATTTTATACAGAGTGAACTTTTAAAGTTATCAAAAATAAATATGTTGTCCCCAAAGTAACCACATACAAATATGCAAAAAATTATCCTGAGAGAGTCATTTATTTGAGTCTATAATTAAATGGCATCTCAGTTCATACACATGAGGCTATAAAACTTTTTTATTTTTAATGATGTTATTCATATATCAGTGTGCCCATCCCTTTCATATCATTTTCTGCATGATGAATAGGGTGTTAAGAATGTAATCTAAAACATCTGATTGGCAATTGCACACTATTTTAAAATTTGACAAGTCTTCTCTTCCTGAGAATTGATATTGCAATATGAATGAGAGGAAAACATCAATCTCTTTCCCATTCAATATTTCAAAAACAAACACATGTATAATTTTATGTATAATAAATATTTTATATAAATAATGTTATGTAAGTATGTACATAACTTTTAAAATGCTTATTAAGTATGTATATATGTAAAATATTAATCAAATTTGGATGTGATCAAACTTCTGTCCCTGGTCATTTAAAATCTAAATTCATGATCCCCTAGATCAGGCAAACATGTAAATAATTAGAAATGGTCATACATAGGGTCAGTCATTTTATTTAGTTACTGGGAAAAGGTAAAGCTACATTCATCTAATTCCTGGTAGGATTATAGGAGAGTTTTCCCCTTGGCTCAAATTGTTCCCACTTCATCAGAATCTGCAGAGCTCAGGAATAGAGAGGAACTTGAGACTAAGTATTTTTAACAAGCTCATCCACTGACCCTTAAGACCAACAAGCTTGGAAAATATCGGTTAGGGTATTTGACAATCCAGGTTGGTGGATTAGTTAATTATGTTTTCCACTCTATTATAGATATTTCAGCTTCCTACTCTTACTCTGCAAGATATTGCTGGATTGAGGCATGTAGTGATGGGCTACGATTTCTTCAAATCATACAGTGTCTGCCTGGAAGGTAACTTAAAGATCATCTTGCCCAATATTAAGTGATATCCTGATTTCAAATTTAGCCTGACCCTCAGGCTATCATCTCCCACTCATCCTTCAGGTTTGTCTGTGTCAATTCCATGAAGCTAACCTAATTCAATTAGAGAAAGTAATATATTTTAAAGAAAGCAATATAGTTCAATAGATTCTGCAATTCCCAGCCAGTCACTTTTGGCCTACCTTGCTCAAATATTTTTGGATTGATAAGTGGCTAAAATGAGTCATGTCTAATTTACATGCTTATTCATTCCCTAAGGCAAAAATAAGTCAAGCTAAGGCAGAAGAATTACAGTTCCTTAGTTGTCATCATCAGGTGTTTTACAAGATACCGGTGTATAAAAAAAAAAAAAGGGAGGAAAATGACTATGAGAAAACTTAATTGGTTGGTGTTATGGTTATTTAAGTAGACAATTCACATCAGTCTTCAAAATTGCATTTACTACCAAATGTTATTGCTATTATTGATGGATTTTAGGGCAAAAACAACTCTGAATGATTTACTCTGTACTGAATTGTGCAGTATAACTTCATTGTGTTTCAACAAAAATTTTTCTGTAATTCAGAGTCTGGGAGACATGAAGCAGTTATGTATTGATTTTGATTCTTTTTTTCCCCCTCAAGTAATCAATTCAGATTCTGTGGTCTTAATTTCCAAAAAGACTGTAACATCCATAAAAATTTTATTTCTGTGAGTATAAGGTTCTATCTACTACAAAATGCCATCAGACATTTTTGAGGCCCATCTGTACTGTTGGCACTTCAGCAACAGAAGTAGTAAAGAGAATTGACTCTAGCAGAAACTCCAGAAACTAAAAAGAAAAAAAATGCTTTGCTGAAAATAAGATGTCTTCATACATGTTTGAAAGAGATGAAATCCATTGGAGTCCACAGTTCTTTTCTGAATAGGATAGGAACAGGTTTTTTCTTATAATTCTTATATTATTTATTGACTGGACATTTGTCCTTGACCATAGGTGACTGTAAAATGTTATCATTGAAAGACTCACAGTTTATCTAGTCTTAAATCAATGAGGAAATTATAGGTTACCTGATACTGACAGTTCATGCAACAATAAACATTTATTAAGGGTTTAGTATGTACCAACCACTGTCCAGGGCACTGGAAACAGAGCAATGAACAAAATAAACAAACCCTTTTTATCTTCATAGGCTTACATTCTAGTGGAAAGAGACAGATAATGAACAAACATGTTGTAAGGACTATAAAGCAAAATAAGTTCAGGTAAGGGGATAGAACATTTGAGCGAGTCCTCTATGAAATGAAGGTGTGAGTCATGTAGATATGTACATGCCTCTGCCCCTCAACTAGGATTTATGCTGCTTAATGACAGAGACACACTATTGTGTCTTTGATCTCCTCTCCCCTCCTTGAACAATAGGGGTCCAAAATATTTTAATTGCTTTGAAAGTTATTTCAAAGAGATCGCTAGCATCTCTTCCCAGCCAGTAAAGCAAAGATACAACTACTAAGTTCATGAAAGAGCAGTACAAATCCTATCAAGCATAAGTGGTTTCCCAACTATTCTACTTAGTTCAACCCATATGAGAAATCTCATAGAACAAAATAGTAAACCCATTTTGATAAATTGGAAAGAAATTCATTTTATGTTGTCCTCGGATCAGTTATCAGTTCACTGATTTACCAGCTCCGGTAGAGGGACAAATCTCTAGCTGTTTTGGCAGTCATGATCCTACTGAAACTTCCATAAAAATAACGCAGATGAGAATTATAACACCTACTAGTAAAAGGCTTCAATCT
Organism: Balaenoptera borealis; assembly: GCF_965194805.1. NCBI lineage: Eukaryota > Metazoa > Chordata > Mammalia > Artiodactyla > Balaenopteridae > Balaenoptera > Balaenoptera borealis. The sequence continues at coordinate 49,966,762 of NC_138877.1, forward strand.
GACAAAACTATGCTATATTTTATTCATCCAGTAAACATTTGCTGTGCACATACTATGTGCCAGATACTGGGGATGTAATGTAGAAAAGAGTCCTGCCCTCAAAGAGTTTATTTGCTGGCACATTTCAGATAGAACATATTCTCTCTCACTGTAAAGGCTGATTCTTAGGGTCGAGGCACCACTCCCACCCAGCATTGTTGAAGAAATACAGAACACTCAGAGAAGAGTCTAGTGAAATGCAGCCCCAGGATTCAGTATTCCACTGTCCCAAAGGACAGCAGTTTCCTTGACTTGGCAATTCCAACCCAAGTGTCTCTTTGGAGACAGGGACAATGGTGTTCAAAACTGAGTCCCTTACTGAGCTGAAAGGCAAAGGCCCAACACACGCAGCTGTAAACACATACATCTGAGAAGACAGTACAGCTGCCACCACTGTACCCACCGTTACTCCTGTCTGGGGGTCCGCTCCACCTCCTCCATTACTGGGCTTTCTCTGCCAGGTGTTGATCCATGACAGACAGATAGTCCTTGAACCACTGACCTCTGGATGGGTCATTAAGAAGCCTCTGCTCCTGGAAAAATCAAGAAGCGTATGGGTACAAAGGAAAAAATAGTCATGTCATTGTTTCGACATATTCAAAGTACCAAGTTTAAGCTTCAGTTCTAGATAGGTGTCTAAGTCCTTATTTTATACTGGAAAGGAGAAAATCTAGCATCATCTATTTTCCCTCTGTTTTATACTGGCTCTTACATTTCTCAGACCACCCCTAAGTTACGATAGTTAGGGCTGGGGTTGGTGTCCTGTTGCTTTTAGAACCTCCCCGCTCTGAGGGGAAGACTCTTTGATTGGACATATTTTCCATCTCATTTGTCCTTTCTGCTGTTTGCTTTGCCTGTTTCTTTGGGGAAACCAGCATTTTTTAGTAGCCTCCCAACGTGACACTTCATGAGTACAGATGTGTCAAGCTGCTATCTGATCTTTCCAGAGTCATGTGGCTTTCCTGTTCAGTTCTGATGGGAAATCCGACGTACTCTGTGATCATGCTGCAATTTTGACAAGGGAAATCTAGCTGAAAACACCATTGTCTCCACACAAATGACCTAGAATGTCTCCTTGTCTTCTAGCCGTAAAACAAATGGTTATGCCAACTTGAGGTGTAGAGCCATGAAGAGAATGACACATTATGCTGTCAGCTATGAGAAATTTGTGCTGTATACGCTCAGGATAGCAACCTTCAGGCACACAAACAGGTATTATTATATCAATTTGCATTTTCTTAAAAATATTATACTTTTTTTTTTTACAAGATATTGAGTATAGTTCCCTATGCTATATAGTAGGTTCTTATTGTGTATATTTATTTTAGATGTAGTAGTGTGTACCCATTAATCCCCCCTTTCCCCTTTGGTAACCATAAGTTTGTTTTTTATGTCTGTGAGTCAGTTTCTGTTTTATAAATAAGTTCATTTGTACCATACTTTTTAATTGTTTTCTAACAATAGAAAGTATATGATATTGTTATATAACCAGCAAACTAAAAGTCTGGGACTAGAAGAATGGAACTGGTGCTGAGTTTTAGGATTTAGGGTCTCCGAAAATGAAGAGAAAAAGGAAAATGATCAATAAAATTACAGATTGGACAATACAGTATTTCCTTTTCTCCATAGTTGTAAAGATTCTATAATTTCACAATCTGGTCAATGATCCTTTTTAGATACAACAGCCATTTTAACACAGACCTCTGGGGAATTTGGAATTATTTACTGTAGCTTTGAAAAAAACAGTACTTATCCTAACTTTTGCTTCTCCATAACATTCACTAAACAAAAACAAAAACAAAAACAACCTTCAAAAAAAACCTGAAATATCTGCTTTTTATCTTTGATACAGCATAGCCTTTTATTTATATGCAAGATCACCTTGGAAAAGTTAACAGATTACATTTAATGAATCTTTGTTAGGAATGACAGAGTTCAAATGTGTCAATTCTTTCATTTTCATCAGAAGAAAAGCACAGTTTATTCAAGCTTAGGCATCTCACAGTTACAGAGCCTTCTGTTTGTACAGCATCATTTACTTTATTAAGGGCTTTGCAAACCTTTTTTCATAAAGTGAATCTGCCTGTTTTACCACTGTCAGATTGGAAGCCAGCAACTGGGAATTTTGAACTAGCATTTCTTATTATAGAATATACATTTTCATTCTCCTAAAAGAATACATACTTATTGTTTTTTAATTAAACAACAGAAAGTATATAATATTCTTATAAAAGAACTTTTATTAAGCAAAAAATGACTAAATTATGTGTAAAATAAGATTGTGGTCAAAACAAATTTTGCCGTAAGAAAGAGAAGTTCAAATAAATGGTCTATAAAAAGAGCCTTCCTAAGAAAGACTTTAGTTATAATCTGGAAGTAGTTTATGCTGGAAAGAACGGCAAGGCGACAGAATTACAAGATTTATAAAAAGGAAAGAAAACCTTAAGTATAGGTCTTTCAATTAAAAACATGACCCAAGTTAATTATTTAAGTTACCTCAACCTGATTTCTCATCTTTAAAAATCTATATCTACCCAACAAGGATAGAATAAATAAGAGAATAGATATAAAAGTGCTTGTAGCTTATAAAGCACCCTAAACAGTCAAGTTACTTTAATTCTTTTTGTGGTATTACAAAACTAGATATCTTACAACCAGAAACACAGTATTAGTTTCCATTTACGAAGTCAAAATATTATGTCTCATGAAGTGTGTGTATAATGTATATCGCTTTCAGAGAAGAAGAGAGTCTTAATATGTAACATGGTAGAAAGGATACTGCTTATTGAGTCTAATCTACCAGAATCTTGCCAGTTGGGATCCAGCTGGCTCAGATATAGACCCACAACTATAGATGAAGTTAATGCATGACCATAAAAAGACACCAAGAACTCAACTGAGAATGACTGAACTTATGTTCTGAAATTTAGAGCTGTAGACATCTTAGTATACAATTGACAGAAGTATGGGTGAACACAACAAGCTGTAAGTGATGCAAAGTGGTGTTCCATCATTAACTCCCTCCCCTTCCCCTACTCACTGAAGAATTCATGGAGCTGGGGGAATATTTTTAATATTCTGTGTTCCCTCTTGTTTCCATCTTTCTGACTTAATGATCTCTCTGTGTCCTCCTTGCTTTTGTCCCATTCTGCTTTGCACTGAGTCAACTGCACCCATATTTCTTTTCCCTTATAACTAAATAGAGCAAATTCTAAGTCTCTCTGGAATTGCTCAAAGTTCAGACTTCAAAGAGCAAAGACCTCATTAACTCTCTTGCTAAGGAGTTGCTTCCTCCAACAGATTCAGAAAAATGCCACTGCCATTTACTTTGATTTAGAGAATGACTCCTCTTCCCATTTGCCTTGCACTGAAACTTTATTTCTGAATACTTTGTTTGGAGTCATGTAGGTGGTTATACCGTGACAGGCAAAGTTTTTGTTTTTTTAATTCTTGCCTTTTGAGTTAGGAAAAAACTTTCTATATTGTTCTTGTCTGTAAGGGGTCTCCCTTTGGGTAGAAAATGGATGCCAAAACACTCCTAATTGCAGCAGTCTGAAACTATATTATTTACTTCTGCATGCCTTCTGTCATCTAGGCTACATATGTCTGATTCTTGAGAGATCTGAATTCTAACGTTTGCCAAAAGGTGAGTCATCAAGCCATAGCTAATAAAATGTATACTACTACTACTAATAATAATACTATGAATTAACCCAGCTAGACTTTTAGAAGCTCAGATTTCATAAATAGGAAACAAGAAAAAAGAAGAAATACTCCCCTCATATTTGGATGCTCTCATACTATTTGAGAAATAAATATTTTAAAAAATCAAAAGAAAACATTAAGAAAAACTTTGCCAGAGAATGCCTTTTTTCACTTTCATTTCATGAGCTATAACTATTGCCAGTGCTATAGCCATCTCTCCAGTAAAGCACCTTATGTTTAGCATGAGCCAAATGAAAGGCCTCTAGCTATTTTACAAAAATTAATTATTAATGACTGTTTGATTTAACTTTAGCTCAGGCCAAGAAAAGAGCCTTCTACTCTGTAGCTTCTGTTTCTACTTGAGGTTTTATTTTGTTTTGTTTCCATCTTGTTTCCTATTAAATTGCATCTGTTTATCTCCTATGTGGATTCTGTACCCAGTATAATGACAATTAGGCTATTTGTCATTCTTGCTCAAACCTCAGAAAGTTACATATTTTTAAAGGCTTTAAGAACGCTTCAAGATTAAAGCCCAGCAGAAAACTCCTCTCTCCAGATTTGCATTTTACAATCCATTATTTATTATTGTTGTTTGCCCTCTCAGAACATTGTTCTTTATGCACTGCTGTGAGTTATATATACATAGTCCAAACTCATTATCTTTTTCCCTTTGCCTATCCAAACCTAAAACCCAAGAGAAGACTCTCACTTTCCATACTTGAGATAATGCTTCAAGTGACAATGCCTCAGCTGAACAGTAGACCTGTTTTAAGCGACCTGTTTTCAACTTTGAGCTTGAAATGTCTAGGTGCATGTCATCTGTGGCAATTCATACATAAACCACTCCTGTTTCTGATTTCTCTAGGATCCTAGTGTCTGAATGAGTTGTTCTAGAGAGAAAATAATAAATGAAACATCAGACTAACTGCTTTCTAGCTCTCTTGGCTCATAACAATCTTTATTGTTGCAGACACTCCCAATATATATCAACAGAATCAGATTCAAGACACAGAGCTCTCCTTCATGATTTTAACCACAAAGGACACCTTCTCCCTTTACACTATTTCTAATAAAGTGACATGTTTTCCTTCTAAGGTTCTTTTATTTAGTATTGGGAGAACCACAGACAAGTAATTGTCTTTTCCAAACCATGAAATGTATATTGCCCAATAGCCTGAAAAAAAAAAAAAAAGAATAAAAGTCACGAGATAAAGGGGGCACACAAGAAAATCGATTCTAGTAACATAGAGTGTGTGTCATTTTAATCATTCTGCTTTACTCAGCTACTGACCCAAATCACTGGAAGTCTATCTTACTTACTGAGTCAAGCAATCTTCCAAATAGTATTTTGAATAAGGAATTGCTGTTACATTTTTTTTAGTTGAAATAAGCTGTGGTTCAGCTTAAAGAAAACAGTCCTGGTAGAGTTGATACAGCTGCCAAGAGTAGGATGTTACTTGTAAAATTTACTTTTAGGAAAAGATTTAAGATCCTTTAAAGACAGATTTATCAGCCCAGACTCAGATAGTTAGTATAGGAAATCAATATTATGAATAAAGTTATTACCCATAAAAGTAAAATATTTTGGTACTTCTGTAAAATTACACAGCTATCTGAATAGCATGCTCTGCCTGGAATAGAACCTAATATAATAAGGCTTTTTACACATTATCTTGAATACTGATGTCTGACATCACTCCATTGTAATATATGTATGTAATATATATATAAAATAAAATGATAATTATTTAAAATCCAAATAAAAATAATTATAATTTCTCATGCACATGTTTGGTGGTCTGCTGACTGCTGGCTGGGGCAGCCTGGTGATGGATACAGGAAGAACTGCCCCACTGACCCCAACCCAAATTGTTAACTTGTAAACTCTTAAACTAAATAGATACATATTGTTTTAAGGCAGTGAGCTTTTCCAGTAGTTTGTTACACAGAGTTACTGGGGCTACAGATAATGGATGATCTTTTGATGGAGGAAAGAACTGCATAAAGGGAGGCATAAGGGTACCAAAGAAAATCCTCCAATTCTCCACTGCTGCCCATCAACATTCTAGAGTCCTTGTCTCCCTTTCCAAGGTATTGCTTTAGTCTGCAACCTTGGTTGCTAAAACTTCATCTAGAGTTAGAAGAAAAAAAGGATTTAAATCCTAGTTCTGGAGCTAATTGCTTCGTTGAACCTCTCTAGGTTTCAATGTCCTCAGTAGTACTACCTATGATATGGAGTTACTGTGGGAAGTGTACTGGGAAAATATAAATGATTCACATGTTGCCTGATCCATAGCACATGCTCAATAAATGATAGGCACTAAGGAAACACTGGCCAATAAATGACCATGTGTTTTTCTCATTCTTCAGGAAGCCAAATGGGTGAACATAGAGAAACAAGCAAGGGCAAACCCAAATGCACAAGGACTGGTCAAGCCCCTGCTTTGCCAAAGCTGCTAACATCTCGCTGGACAAAGCAAGTCACATGCCTGACACAGAGTGGAAATGAAGGGATGTAACAACACTATACAGCAAATGGTTTGAAAACACGAGGTTGGAGGATTGGGCCCACTAGTCAAATCAATATACCAGAATCTATAACTTTTAATCTTATTTCTGAAGACTCCTTTCACCCTTGGCATTCTCAGGCTATGATTCCACAAGAACAGTGATTTACAATAAATATAGATGTAGCTATATAAAATGACCTTCCAATACTGCTGGGCTCCATCATCAAAGAAGCACTGATTGCTTTGCTACTCAAAGGTGGTAACTGGACCAGAGGTTTTGACATTTTGCAGTGCCTTGATAGAAATTCAGAATCTTGGGCCATACCCAAGGCATACTGAATCATAATAAACATTTTTTTTTAAAATTTTTATTTATTATTTATTTATTATGTTTATTTTTGGCTGTGTTGGGTCCTCGCCTCTGTGCGAGGGCCCTCTCCAGCTGCGGCGAGTGGGGGCCACTCCTCATCGCGGTGCGCGGGCCTGTCACTATCGCGGCCTCTCTTGTTGCGGAGCAGAGGCTCCAGACGCTCACGCTCAGTAGTTGTGGCTCACGGGCCCAGTTGCTCCGCGGCATGTGGGATCCTCCCAGACCAGGGCTCGAACCCGTGTCCCCTGCATTGGCAGGCAGACTCTCAACCACTGCGCCACCAGGGAAGCCCCCATAATAAACATTTTAACAGGATATTCAGGTGACTTGTGAAAAACCACTGGCTATTAGATTTAGAATTCTGTTCTTAAATTTGTTCTCAATTGTGTTTGCTAGAGAAACAAACTGATATAATTAGAGGATTTTTAACTATAAGAATGGGAAACAAAAAATGGGTTTGACTCTCCAGTAATAACCTAATTTTTAAATAGATAAAAGCCACTTCACCAAAGAATATATACAAATAACCTATAAGCATGTGAAAAGATGATTCGCTCCATTAGTCATTAGGGAAATGCAAATTAAAGCCATACTGAATGGCTGAAATTAAAGAGACTGAAAAGATTTGCATGGATGTGGTGCATCTGGGACCCTTATAAAACTATTTTGGAAAGCAGTTTAACAATTTCTTACAAAGGTAAAGTTGTACCTACCACCACAGACCAGCAATTCCACTTTGAGTACATATTCCAAGGGAAATGAAAGTGTATATCCACCAAATAACATGTAGCAGAATGTTCATTGTAGTTTTATTCATAATAGCTAAAACTGGAAATAATCCAAATATCCATAAACGGGGGTATGGATAAACAAAATGTGGTTTATTCATGCAATGAAATACTCCGCAGCAGTAAAAAGGAATGATACACAGAACATACATGTATCTCACTGATGTTATTTTAGAGAACAGGGTCAAATACCAAAAAACACTTATTGTATGATCCCATTTATCTGAAATTAAGGGACAGGGAAAATGAATCTATTTCTATAGAAATCCGAATGGTGGTTTTCTGTGGGGTGGTGGGAGATGTGGCTTGGATTAATCATGAAAGAATAGAAGAGATCCTTCTACAGTGATGGTGAGCTATTGTATCTTGCTTTGGGCATTTTTACACAAGTATATCTATTTGGCAAAAACATAATGAACTTTGTGCATTTTATTATTTATAGATTAAACTTCAATAAGGAGGTGTTTATCACCTCACAGTTTTCAAATCACATATTCCCACATATGATCCTGTTTCAACACCCCTGTGGGTCCAGCAGGGCAGGTGTTATTATGAACTTTACAGATGAGAACATTAAAGCTCAGAGAGAGGTAACTTGCTAAAGTCTCCCACAGATTTAATCATTGTATCTGCTGCCTAACTCATTTCTGCTCCTCTCCTTCTTTATTCCTTGGTGATTAAAGATTAAAGAGCCCATGGCGAATGTTCTGATAATATACTGCTATGTAATAAACTATTCTAAAACCTAGTGACTTAAAACCACCCCTATTTTGTGGTGTCTTATATTTATGTGGGTCAGGAATTCAGGCTCCACATAACTTCTGTTCTTTAAAAGACACTGCTAATATATCTGGTGAAGAACTTGTAACCAGAATATATTAAAAACTCTGAAAACCCAATAATATAAAAGCAAACAATCCAAGAAAAAGCAGGCAAAACATTGAAAGACGCTGCACCAGAGAAGATATATAAATGGCAAATAATCCCATGAAAAGATACTCAATATCATTAGTCATTAGGGTTCTGCAAATCAAAACCATGAGGAGATACTGCCACATAGTAATTTAAAGAGACTAAAAGAAGATTAGTGGTTTTCTGCCTGGAGACAGGAGCTGAAGGAAGGAAGAGGAGGTATCACAAAGGGACGCAAGTTAATTTGGGGAGTGACAGATACGTTCACTACCTTGACTGTGGTGATGGTTTCCCAGGGGTATACACAAATCAAAGCACATGAAGTTATTCAATTTAAATTTGCGCAGTTTATTGTGTGCCAATTGTACCTCAATACAGTTGTTTAAAAAAGAGAATGGAGAGAAGGAATCTTCCCTCCCACCTCTCATCCCACCATGAACACCCAGAAATTTAGAACTTGTGGAGACATTAGTGTTAAAGAAATTTGAGGCTGATACTTTATGTTCCAAATGAGGAAATCACACCTCAGACAAAAGAGGTGATTTGCCTAAGGTCACACAGCTGTTGGCTACAGTTTCAAACTCCTGTCTCTCTATTTCCTACTGATCTCTGCAAAAAGGTGCCTCGTTTTACAATTGCAAAGGAAACACACTCAAAGTGTTTCAGGATCAATTAATCTGATTGAAAGTGTGATTTAAAAGTAGACTAACATAGGTACTAATTTAATGAAGGACATCTAAAACTCTGATTTAAAAAAGCCACAATCTGTCTGGCCTAAAGAACTTGAGGATAGAGTTTGGAATAATCACAGGCCCTGGTAAGTGAGTGGGGGAATCCTGGAAAGGTGAGAGCTAGAAAAGGAGAATCCCAAATTTTATTTATAAATTCCACCCAAATCTCTGTTTAATCCCTGAGCCATGCATGCATAAAACAGTCAAACAGAAGATAAAAGAACTAAACTGATATTGGAGTTGCTGCCTAAGATACAAAGTTGGCAGTTTTAGCCCATTCATTTAATTGCCTGCTAAAACAATAAAATCAACACTCTTCAGAAGAATACAACAGAATCCAGAGACTCTAACACAACATTCCAGATACAATTCAAAATTACTAGACATATTAAAATTAGCAAAATGTAATCCATTTTCAACAGAAAAGATAATCAACAGTGACTGACTCCAAGATGGTCCAGATGTTAGAATTAGCAGACAGGAATCACTATTATAGCTATGTTCAATGATGTAAAGAATGATGCGGCTTAACATAAACTCAACTATTGAGGTATTCTTCTCTTAGTCTACTATCAGACACTGAGTAATAGCTTACTGTTTTCTGGAAACTATATTGACTTCTGTGGGATATCTTTTCTATCCCTCACCCAAAGGGATTTCTGATCCCAATACTCCACTATTCCGGCCACAGGTAGGTCCAGGCAGGGGCTACATGATCCAAACCATGTGAACCTAAGTCTCTCCTATAGGATTTTTCATACTGAGATTTGGGATAGAGATTCTGAGATGAAGGACTTGAAAGCTGTTGGCAGCCATCTCCCACACAATGGGGAGAAAGTTGATCTTCAGTAGAAGTAAAGTAGATGCAGCTTCCCTAAGAAAGAAGGCACATAAAAAATCTTGGCAACATTTGAATACTGGTTCCAGTTTATCCTGAGTCCAGCTATATCCACTGGTTACATGAGATAACAAATTCCCACATTTTTGTTTAATTTAGTTCAAATTGGAATTCTAATAACCAAAAGCTAAGTGTTTTGTAAAATACAGACCTAAAGAACAGAGAAGATGTGTCAACGGAAGAAATCACAATGTCAAAATAAGTAATGCCAGAGAACTTTCAGGATAAATAGTTTCAGAGAGAGAGATACCAGAAAACACAATGAAGGGCTTGCTTAGCATTTGCACACAACCTCTTCTTTCCACTTCTGCTTCACTTGAGATAAAACATTGAGAGAGGTAGACAGGAAGCAGCAGTAGGAACTGAAAAGTCTTTGGGAGGTTGCCAAGGAAACCATTCGTTCATTCATTACTAAAGACTTACCATGGTTGAAGGTGTATATGGGTTGCTAAGGATACAGCAATGAGCAAAATAGACAGTTCCTCTCCTCATGGAGCTTCAGTCTTGTGTTGTATTACTTTTGAGAAAGAATACTATTGCTGTAGCATAACTTGAGGCCAAGGAAGATGTCAGCTTAACACACCAAAAATCACAAGCTGCTTCTGGCATGTGGAACCAGGTAAGAAGTTGCTGGTACATTGTCACAAAAAAAGAGAGAATTCCAGAAAGATCAGTGATCAATGAGCCCTATAAGCATGTTGAATCCCATGACAGATCTTCATAAGGAAGAATAGATATGCCTCAATGAAGAGAAACACAAAGGAAGGAAATTGGGAGGATGTTGACATGCTAGGAGTCATGTTTCTCCAGGGATTCAACTCTCTAAGAAGCCATCTCCACTCTCCTCTCTACCAGGCTTGGAGGAGAGGGGTTGTCTATAGATGGGTGCACGGTGTCCTTAGCGTTAGCTGAGCTAAAGGTCACGGACAGTGCATGATTAGAACTTGGAGGTCTGAAAGCAGACTTCTGTAACAGTGTGAAGGGTCCTTCCTATTCCACAGGAGAGTTGGAAACACTGACCACAGCCAAACCAAGCAGTTCTGTGGCCTCATTTAACAAGTAAATGAAATCTCACGGCCATCCCATGGTGTCAGCTGTCATCCCAGCCATCACATTCTGCCTGGCAGGCTGGGAAATGAGGTGCAGAATAACATATTCAGCTTTTGCCGACAAGCGCTGGCTCTTAGGCTCATCAGTCAGCCCTGGTATACTCCAGAGTGTTCCTGGAGGGGCTTTCAGCACCAAAAGTGTTTTCTGAAGGCAAAATTCTGTACAAATGGAGGAGACAGTACCTTGATTTTACTCAACTGTCAGATGGCTCAAGATCATCCAAGTTGTCTGTGTTGTTAACAAGCCCTGTCTCCTGTCAAGACTGTCTACCCAGGAGTATCCTCAGCAGTCCTCAAAGTCTACAAACTCTAAAGTAGATCAAAGTGCATACGTGTGAATACACGTACGGGCAGCTGAAAACCAGATTTGAGCTACATCTGCCAAGCCGTCTGAGCAGGTCCTCAGTCAACAGGGGTTGGCTTTGGAGATGGGACATTTTTCTTGGATTGAGAGTCCTCTCAAGGACATTATATCAGGTGCACAATAAATATCTGTTGAATGGATCATGTTTCCAAGAACAGCTGAACATAGTTTTGTGTCTCAGCAGTTGGCTTAATGAGACTGAAGAGCAGTGAATGGCTGCTGAGCAGTAAAGCTTTGTCCAGGAATCAGGGAAGGCTTCCCTAACACAGTGGCCTGGAGGATGGGGAGAATGAACCCAAATTCAAGAGAGAGAGGATTCACCTTTGAGGCAAAGGGAATGTTATCTGAACGCCTGGTGCATGTGGCTGGACCAGAGCAAGTGAGGAGTGATGAAATGAGGCTGGAGGGCGAGCCAGCTGGCCAAGACCAAAGACAAGGGCTAGGGAATGCAGCCCGCACTGGCGGCGGGGACTGCAAAGTTCAAGGCAAAGAGTTTGGGTACAGAAAGGGAGAAGAACTGGGGCCAATAATTCAATTCACCAGTGAAGACCACCATTACCACATTCTTTTAAGAATTAAAAAAAAAAAGAAAAAGATAGAAGGAGGTTTTAAATTGTTTTGAAAATAGCTACAGATTTAATAAAATGGAAATAGTGATGACCTCACTCTTCCTCTGCAATGCTAAGTACCAGGAGAAATGGAACATGATATGGTAAGCTGAATAATAGCCTCCCCCCAAGAGGTCCCCATCCAAATTCCCACAACATGTGAATATGTTGTCTTACACGGTCAAAGGGACTTTGCAGATGATCAATTAAGGATTTTGAGAGGAGGTGATCCTAGATTATCCAAGTAGGCCCAGTGTAATCATCAGGGTCTTTATAAGAGAAAGGCAGGAAGATCCAAATCAGAAAGAGATGAAATAATGGAAAAGCAGAGGTCAGAGAGGAGAGCAGATGTTATGGTGCTGGCTTTGAAGATGGAGGAAGCAACCCTGAGTCAAAATGTGAGTGCCCTCTATAAGCCGGAAAAGGCAAGCAAACAGGCTCTCCCCTAGAGCTTCCAAAACGAACCAGCCCTGCTAACACTTTTATGTTAGTCCATGAAATTGATTTCAGACTTCCAACTCCCAAAACTGCAAGATAACATATTAGTGATGTTTTAAGCCACTGTCTGTGGCAATTTGTTAAAGAAGCAATAGGATACTAATATACATGGTCTAAAGAAATTTGAAGGGGAAAAGTTGTGCCTTAAATTTATTTATCTGCTAAGTTATTTTTAATGTATGAAAGAAATAGAAAAATACCATCAGGAAGTCAAGGGCTCAGTAAATATACTTATTTATAGCAATTTATTGATCAAATCTCTGTTTAGATAGTTTCAATGAATAATATCACTTCATTTCATAATACTCCTTAGACGCTACTGAATTTTTGTGATCAATTTTTTGGTTGACTGTAATATGTCTTAAGTAATTTATCAAGAAAAAGCACGTGCATGTTATTTCAGAGTTTTTGTGTATCTAGGAAGATATGTTTATTGCTGTAGTACAGAAGCATTAGCTTGGCTTGTTTTAAATTTTTAGGGCAAAATCTTTTGTTCTTAAACATAGCTTTAAATGTTTTCATGTTGAACAATAAGGAATAAAAATTAATCGAGCTTTGTGTTAAACCTCAGATCTTTATGAAAGATACAACAAGCAAAACATAAAATAATTCAGAATAGAGTTAGTTACGGTTATTGTCAGGCAAAATCAAGTGAAATCAATCAAATGGACAGACTTTTGGCATATCCAATTTTTAGAAGAGAATAAAACACAAATAAGACTATTAGGAAAGATATATAAGAGAGAGAGAGGGAGAGATTAACATTAATAAAGAAATATTTTTTACAATCACTATTAAAACTTTGCATTTAAAAAAATGGACAATATCTAGATAGAACTGTAATGCTCAAAACTTTTCTCAGGACCCCTTTAAACACTTAAAATGTATTGAGGAACCCAAAGTGCCTTTGTTTATGTTTGTCAAATCTATTAATATTTACCATATTAGAAATTAAACTAGGAATTTTTTGGGTTAGGAATTGTTTTTCATTATTTTTTGTTAAAGAATAGTTGATTTACAAAACTAGGAATATTTAAAACACAAGAGTATGTAAGCATGTTTTCTCTTAGATATCAGAATAATGACATCAGTACACATAATTTACTTTCTGGAAAACTCAATACACCCAGAAGAGAATGAGAATAAAAGAGCAAACAACAGCTTGGTTTTATTATGAAAATCATTTTGACCTCACAGTGCCCTAAAAAATATTTCAGACTGCACTTTGAAAATCAGTGGTCTAGTATAAACTACCAACTTACAATTGTGTAATGAAAATTATCAAAATTAATTCAAAGAAAGTTTAAAAATAAAAAAAGCAGAATAAACCAAATACCTACAAAGGACTTGAAAATGTTATCAAAGATTTAGGTACAAATAAGACTCCAACCTGAGGTGGGGCTAATAGAAGTTGTATATAACATCCTAAAATAGAGCCCAAAATAAAAGAAGGAAACTAAAAATCAGTTTTATTAATGAAATTAGTGCAAAAATATTGAGTAAAATATTAATAAGTTAGAGAGGTGGGTTAACAGTTGATAGTAGTGGTCAAGGATTGGTCTGGCCAAGCTCTGACATCAGTGCTTTTTCATGAAGCAAGGTTACCCACTAACCCCTTTTGCCTGCAATGCTGCTGAACTTTTTGCTTTATCAATCCTTTTCCAGTTTTGTCATTTAAAGAGCTTTAAAATTTCTATCCTCTGTAAGAGTTATTCCTGCCTTTGCAGTAAAAGCAGGAAACAAAATTCCTGTATTGATAAAATATCTGAACCTATGTAAATGCTTAATGATGTACTAATTTCCTGAGTAGCTATAAGCTTGCACACTTTTCTTAAAAATTGTGTAAGAATGTAAGAGTATATTAAATTATTTACCCACACAAAGAATTGTTTTTCCCAGAAATTCAATGTTGACTTACTATTCATTTGATTCATATTCTTAATATATAGTACATTACATTAAGAAATTTAAAAATATGATTTCAATAAATGTCAGAAAAACATTTGCTAATATTCACCATACTTATCACTGACGTTTTAAAGACAACTAAGAATAAAAGAATGTTTTTCAACATAATAAAGAATATCTAACTTATGCCAATAAACAACATAATACTGGATAGTAAAATACTAGAGTGATTTCCATTTAAATCAAAGAATCACATTAGAAAATCTTTAATCACCATTATCATTTTACATGTTTCCGAGAGATATTAGAAAGAAATGGGACAAGAAGCAAAATTATACATTTAACTGCATGAAAAAATTTTAAAACCATGTATTAAGAAGACAAATTGAAAAGTAAACCATGAACTTGGAAAACATATATAACGATCTCTAATAAATCAATAAGAAAATTGCTTATGTGCAATATTAATTATCTATTACTGCATAACAAATAATCCCCAAATTTGGTGGCTTAAAATAGTAATCATTTAGTATTCCTCTCAGTCTCTGGGGGTCAGGAATTTGGGAATTCTAGGTTGGGTCTCACCTGAGGTCATAGTCAAACGCTGCAGTCACCTGGAGGTTGGCTGTGGCTGGAGGATCCCCTGCACCCCTGGTTCACATACATGGTGCTGGCTGCTGGTGGAAGTCCTCACTTCCTCTCCTCAGGGACTGCTTGTGCATCTTCATGTCACGATGGCTGGTTACCTCCAGAGCAAGAGACCTAAGAGATCACGTCAGAAGCCACAAAGCTTTTTATGACTTAATCTTGGAAGTCTTAGTCCATCAATAATCAGCTAGTCACATAGGCCAATCTTAATGGAAAAGGGAGATGTTCAAGGGCCTGAAAACCAGGATCACTGGGGGCTCTCTTAGAAAATAACAACTGCACACACCAATAGGAAAATGTGGCCAAAGACATTCGTGGACAGTTCATAGAAGAATAAATACAAATGTCCAATTAATGTTTTAAAATTTCAATCTCATTATATTCAAAGAGAGAGAAAGTCGAATAAGAGAGTATTTTTCATACATTACAAATAGATAACTCAAAGTAAAAACAAAAACAAAACAAAACAAAACTTGAAAAAAAAATACAATGAAAAGTTTCTATTCCACTATCCCAAACTGAAGCAACTCATGCTACCAGATCCTATGTGCCTTTCTAGAAAGATTCTTTGCATATACAAGCAAATATGTGTGTATATGTGTGTTTTCATAATTAACATCTTATTGTTATTTTTAGGCTTATATTATATCCTGGAGTTTATTTGGTATCAGTGCATATAAAACTACCTTATATATTAATTTCTGCATCAAAATTGTAGTGGATATTGAGGTTGCTTCCCAGTGACCCTCCACTTTTCCACCTCCTTTGTGTCACTGCACTAAAGTTTGAGTGAGACTCATAGCATCTGTAACTCCAGGGGCGTTGTCCCTGTTCAACAGTGATTATTTCAGTGTCAAATGGCCAATGTTGGTCCAATCAAAATGAAGCCTAGTTTGTTTGTTTTTTTTAATGATTGGGGAGTTGCTCCCTCTCTCCATGAGATGAAGAAGCCCAGAGCATTTTTTAATCACAAGTGGAGGCAGCCAAGCCATGTATTTTAGCAGATAATGCAGAAGGCAGAGCAGAGAAACTAGGTCTTTGGGGATAGTAAGAGTCAAGAGGGGGCTTCCCTGGTGGCGCAGTGGTTGAGAGTCTGCCTGCCAATGCAGGGGACACGGGTTCGAGCCCTGGTCTGGGAAGATCCCACATGCCGCGGAGCAACTGGGCCCCTGAGCCACAACTACTGAGCCTGCGCATCTGGAGCCTGTGCTCCGCAACAAGAGAGGCCGCAATAGTGAGGGGCCCGCGCACCGCAATGAAGAGTGGCCCCCGCTCGCCGCAGCCAGAGAAAGCCCTCGCACAGAAACAAAGACCCAACACACCCAAAACTAAATAAATTAATTCATTAATTAAAAAAAAAAGAGTCAACAATATGAGAGTCAGGAGGTTAAGGCCACCCTGAAGTCCACTCTGCCTCTGGACTGTCAAGTTATCAATGGATTTTCTTATAGTGTAAGCCAATTTGGGTTAGATTTCTGTTATTTTTAGCATTGAGAGCTCTAATTGATCCAGTAGTCTACGGTGTGACTATACCATATTTATATAACCAACCTCCTATAGATGGATAGTTGGGTGGCTTACAGCCTTTGGCTATTACAAACAAGGGGTCATGAATATTTTTGTACACATGACTTTGAGACCAAGCTTGAACATATCTGGAGAAATCCTAGAAACTAATTAAATTGCTATCAAAAGAGAAAT
This sequence comes from Balaenoptera borealis, assembly GCF_965194805.1. Classification (NCBI taxonomy): domain Eukaryota; kingdom Metazoa; phylum Chordata; class Mammalia; order Artiodactyla; family Balaenopteridae; genus Balaenoptera; species Balaenoptera borealis. The sequence goes on from NC_138877.1 coordinate 49,983,551, forward strand.
GAAATTTTAGCAGGAGTTTCCAAATTTCCCTCCATAAAATTTGTAGCAATTTTTATACATATTCACAAAATACGAACATATCTGTTTCTCAAACACTCATTGACACAGTGTTATCAAAGTTTTTAATCATCAAAGATTTTGTTTCCAGGAGCAATATTTAAAGTTGATAAAGGTATCATAAAGTAGGTACCCCTGTATGCTTCTGTTTAATTATGTACAACCTTTCTGGGAAGCAGTCAGCAATATGAATCAAGAAATTAAAATTCACTTTTTTAAACTGAGATTTAATTGACATATAACATTATGTATGTTTAAAGTGTACAACATGTTGATTTGATACACATGTTGTATTGCAATATAATTACAAATGTAGCATTAGCTAACACCTCCATCACCTCACGTAATTATTATTTCCTTTTTCGGGTGAGAACATTTAAGATCTTGTCTCTCCACTTTGGGAACTCAATCATGAGGAAAAGTTCAGCGATGTGGATAGTGGTTTATACATAAGAAAACACTGAATTATTATTTTTAAAGATACTGAAAATAAGAACAAGTTGTAAAATAAGTTATGGCTTATCCATAGGATGAATATTATCTAGACATTAAATATCATGCTTTTGAAAAACAATAATAGTGAAATATGCTTCTTATATAAAATTAAATAAGCATTCATTTAAAGTAACATGCTAATTCTGAAGTATACACACTCATACACACATATGTATTCCTCTGTATTTGACATATATGTATGTATAAATATGACTTATATATCTATGTATGCATATAGGTGTTAAAGGATTTATGCACCAAACTATTCTGGTTTTTCTTTTCTTGGCAGATTTAGCAGTAATTGATTCTTAATTTCTTCTTAAAAATCTTCTACATTTCTAAAATTCCATGTAATGAACATGTGTTATTTCATAATCAGAAAAATGTTCCCTTCTTTTACTATTCCTTGACTTTAGCTTGACAAGGAATTTGAATTCATAATTAATTGGAGGAAGGGAAATGAAACATCATGAAACTTTCTGGTTCATGAAACTTTCAACGTGAGTGAAAAATGAATATTCTCTAACATTTCTGACATGCTGGTATCTCTACTTAAGACCCTCCATTTTTTAAGTTGTTAGGCCATGAAAATATTCATTACCTATTTTAAATACCTCTGCCAAAGCTCATACAGATGTTCTTGGAAATAATTAACCTAGCAATATGAAACTCCAGAGCACAGGACAAATATGAGAGGAAGTTAACATCCAAAATACAGATGGATGTAAATAAATAGTTCAATATTTTATTCATTCAGTTTTCATTCTTTCATCTCTACTTGTATTATGTACCATAATAAGGAGTAAAACAGATCGTTATCTTTAGAATGGGAAAGTAGACATTCACACAAATAAATGTAAGTTGTGACTTTGGAAAATGTCACTCAGGGAGAGAGGCAGCATAAGTAAGGTCCTTAAAACATGGACCCCTTCTGTTGGATCCATGGACCCCTTCGTGGATCTGATGAGATTGATCCCTTCTGTCACATACTAGCTATGTGACCATGGGAAATTTACTTAACCTCTCTGCCCTCAGTTTGCTGATATGTAAAATGGAAAATTTTAAAGTATCTATTTCTTAGGATTGTTATAAGTATTAATCGAGCTAATATTTTAAATGCTTATATAATGTTTGACACATAGCAACTTCTAGTTGAATGTTTCATAAATAAGGGAACAGAATGGAGTACATGTATAGAGCACATTTAACAGGGAGAAATAAATGACTGAGATGGCCAGAGAAGTCCTTCCTGCATGACTGGTGATTGAATGGCAAGAGCTCCCTACTTGAAGAGCGTGGGGTGAGGGAGTTGTGTATTACTAAAGCACAATGTGGAGAAAAGTGAGGACAGACAATGCAGGGCGTGTTTGGCCACATTAAATATTTAGGGCTTTATTTTACTAAACGGTTATACAGAAGTTGTGACTTGATCAGGTTTCTGTTTGAAGAAAAAAAATTATTCTGACTATGGAGTAAGGACTGGAAGAGGACAACTGACCCTAAGGGAGAGTCTGTTAGAAAATGATTACAATACTCTAGGCGAGAGTATTCTAGAACAAGGGCAGAGGCAGTAGAGAAGAAAGAGGGACACATTGGAAAAGCATTGGGAGGAAAAAAACCCTTCCTAGTGGGAGATCAGGTATTGAGAATAAGAGAGAGGGAAATGTTAAGATTAATTCCTGTGTTTTCTGGAGCTAGACTGAGTCAAAGACCACTGGGTGTAAAGACTAGAAGTGGCAAATGGAGCGTGACTTTGAATCTAAATAAGTTGAGTTTGAGGTAACATTGAATCATCCAAGTAAAAAGATTATGTACGCAGTTAGTTATATGAATCTGGAGCTCAAGGGGATTGCAAAGCTGGAATATAACATCAAATTTTATTACATGATAGATATTAAAACCAAACTGGAAAAGTTTGATTATAAGGTGGGACAAGGTAAAGGGATGGAAACAAGGATAGATGGGAATTTGGGGTAAAGGAAGGATTGTCAGAGTTTGTTTTAATGGAGAGCTTCAAAAATTGATAAGAAAAAGCTATTTGAGAAGATGTTAAATATACAAGACAAGGAAAGTATAATCAATAGCACAAGAATTTTGAGTAGGCAAATAAATGAATTAGGCTTAAAGAAAAGAAGACCTCTATTGAGGAAAAGGAGGATGGGATAGATCCTGATGTAGGATCCAGAGCCGGTAACAAATAGCCACCTCTTGTTCATCCTGCCCAATCAACATAATGTCATTGATATGATGGATGCATGCACTGTTCTGTGGGCTCCAGATCCCCTTATATCCTATTATGAGAGAAGGGGGATGAGTTAACATAGCCCTAGGTAGGGCAAACCTATTAATAAATACTTTTGTCCATTCCATGAAAATATGGACTATTTCTGATCCTCTTCTCTTATTAGAATACAAAAAGAATGCATTTACCAAATTAATGGGCCAGTGTCATTTAGCTGAGGCTTTCTATATCTCCTCTAGCAACAATGAAACATCTGGCACAGCGGCTGCAAACAGGGCTACTATGTGTTTGAACTTGCAGTGATCTACAGTTATTCTCCAGGATCCATCAGTATCTGAAAGACGCCAGACTGACAAATTAAAAGGAGATAAGGAAATGATAAGGGACCACCACCCCACTATCTGTGCCATGCTCTACTACACCCTTGCCCCAGAATGTGTGAGCCAGCATGGGTGGAGGAAGTTTCAGAGGTTTCTATTAGGCTGTCCTCATTATATTATCTCTTATCTAACAGGCAAAATATTCAATGAAAAAATTATCCCAACTACAAGTATGTTCATCCTAGTTATGCATTCGGGAAATGACCACTGAGTAGATCCGTGGAACCAGTGGACCCATTAGAAACTGGATTTTAGTCAGAACTCCATTTATTATCTTATCTTCATAAACCAGTATTCTAGCAGGGGAGCCGTGATGGTGCTTTGGTTCCCCAAGCATCAAATTCACTTTCTACTTGTGTCTAATAGTCCTTGAAATGTCTGAGCATTTCCCTCTCCCAAGTATGTAGTAATCTGAGTAAAGACTTAGGTCTTTCAGGGGAGGGACTGTGAAATCATTATAATATACAATTGCCAGGAAGTTGCTGTGACCTTCTTCCTAGGAATGAGGCCACCTGTTAGTCAATGGGTTCCAGATCTGAAAATTGGCTCAGGTCCTAGAACTGAGCAAGGGATTATGACTTTTTATTGGACTGGCTGCACTCAGCTTCCTGACACATATCTACAGCATGATTTAGCTAGGAGAAATGAAGGCACATGTTCATTCCAAAGCTTGTACATAAATGTTCACAGCAGCTTTATTTGTAATACCCAAAAGCTGAAAAAAAACCTCAAAACATCCATCAACTTGTGAATGGGTAAACATAACATTGTGGTATATTCATATTCAGCAATACAACGGAATTTCAATACATGAAGTCAATTAAAATATGAAACACCATGGGTGGAAAACTGCAAAATGAAAGCAGTCAGAGACAAAAGCAATTTATACGATTCTATTCATATAAATTCTGGCTGGAAAAGGCAAAACTATAGTTCCAGAAAAATCTGTAATCACCTAAGTCTATGGATTAAAGGAGGACAGGTTTCAAAGATGCATGAGGAAACTTTTTATAGTATTAGAAATATTGTATATCTTGATTATGGTATGATAACTGTATGTAACTACCAAAATTCATCAAACTGTACACTTAAATGGATTTCACTGTATGTAATTATGCTACAATAAAGCTGGAGGGAAAAGGTGCTATGCTAAGCACTAAGGAAATAAAAGGACTTTAAAAACAATATCCCTGTACTCAAACAATGTAAAATTTTGTAAGCAAGAGAAAAATATATAGAATATGTTGAATAAATACATAATGTGAGGCATACCATGAAAAGAGTTCAAAATGTTATGAAGATTTACAGGTGAAACAGGTCACTTCCATCTGGGGAGCTCTGACAGAGCTTAATGAAGGCGGTAACATTGGAATTAAATCCTGACAGATGGGTTAGATAGCTAAGGGAAGAAGAAATTTCAGAAGAACTGGATTAGGAAGGCATTTATCTTTATTTATATTTATAAAAACCATGGAGTATATTTGAAAAATATTTAACTGGGACATAAATTTCATATAGGAAAATTTTCAGAGATAAGGCAGTAAAGACCAATTAGAGCCTACAATTCCAGTGTGTAAGCAACAGAAGCTGCTGAGAGTTGTGTGGCCAGAACTTTGTTTCAGATGAAGGTTATACTAGTAGCTCAGTGCAGGATGGATTGAACAAGAAGCATGGATACTGTACTAGGATATGGTACTGAAATTTTCCAGTTTGAGAATGCTGAAATAAGAACAGATAAGAAAAGTATACATATGAGAGTTTGTAGAACAAGAAACTGGGGGCTGACTGGATATCTTGGTGGAAATGAAAGATGGGGAAGATCATCCTCAAACAATGTTTCCTCATAAAATTAATATTGAGCAGAATTATTATCAGAAGTCTCTGAAAATTAAAGTTGGTTTGGATTAGGTGATTACCTGGTCACTCAGTGAACAGTTATGGAGTACCAACTCTGCACCAGACAGGATATGTAGGATATACAGTGAGGAACCAGATGGATAAAGTCTTTGTCTTGAAAGGGTTTTTATTCTCGTTTGAGAAGACAGACAATAAGCATGTAAATATTTGTGATTTATTTTAAATATAAGGTGATTCATTACAATTAGGAGATTGTGACTTCAGTAGAGTATTACTCTCAATGGAATACTACACATCAAATTGTGTTTATGGAATCAGCAAGTTATTAAAAAATGGAGCTAGTGAGCATAGAATGCTACTGAAAAGGAAACTCATAGAAAGTAGCAGTTTCAAGAAAGATACAAGCATGTTGAAAGAAAGAAAAGGAAAAGAAAGAAAGAAAGAAAGAATGAAAGAAAGAAAGGAAGGAAGAAAGAAAGCGAAAGAAAGTTCTTGAAGATGTGAAATAAAGGAAATAATTAATAGATCAAGGTCTGCAAAAGGGATGGGATTGTGAGCATAGTATAAACCACTGGCCTTGAGAGGAAAATGAATATTCTTTCTCCATTATAAGAATTAAGACTTTATAAGAATTAAGAATAAGGTGACAGATGAAAATATTAATACAAAGTAAATGTAAGGTGGGAAATACCTGAGGGAATATGAGTTGGGAAATGTTTGACTTTTTTTTAGATGGTGTTATTAATCTTGGTGAAAATAAAAGGGGATATGGATTGGTTTCCAGGTCTGAAGAGAGAAAAACATCTATGGAATGGCAGCTATGAAGACTATGGCTCTGCATCATAGCAACTGGCTAGCAGGGTTCGCTGAGAGCTCATCAAAGGTTATTGGCCATGAATTTAGAGCACCTAAATCAGCATGACTTTCTCCAGCAATCCAAGAGCAGAGAATGTAAAAAATTCAGGTTGTAGATCAAAGTTAAATCAAATTAAATACATAAATAAATGAAAAATATGGAGGAAAGTCAAGGGCATCAGGTATAAAAACGTGTTATTGAAATGGATGATGATGATGTGTTCAAATATAAGTAGAAAATTCAGAATCTTGGGGAGAAGTCACCATCAGTCCATGATAGAATGGCAAGCTGGTAAGAATAAGGCAGTTGTAAAAGTGGAAAGAAGACTGGAGACAGAAAGCAATAGCAGAAACTAAGATAAAGGATTACAGAAGTTCCTAGAAATAATATAGTCAGGATGAGGCGTTAGGCCTTAATTAAAAGTATTGTATAAAGGTTTCAAAAGTATTTTTTCGAATTTCAATCCACTGTTTATTTACAGATCTCTATGTGAAATCCCAAGGTGCTAATTAAAGCCTTTGTAAACATTTACACATAGTAATTTCACAATTCTTTGAGGAGATATGAAGAAGCACTTCCCTTTTGAACACAGTTTATTTTTACAAGTGGTTGTTATTAATGTGAAGTTTAAAAAAGGAAACTTCAGATGCCTTCTCGGTGCTGTTGGCGACAGTCTCTTTTTTGGCCAGAAAAGCATGATGATGTGATTGGATTACAGACTAGAAAATTCCTAAATGGGCCTCATGCTACATTTATGATGATTGAATTAGATTCTGTTACCCCTAGGGTCTGGTAATCAACTTGGGGAACAAACAAAAACTAAAGAAACAGAAGGGAACATTCTCTCCTAATGTTCTGCTTCTCAGAAGTAGAGAAAATGAATTTTTAAGAGCTACATTATTTTGACTGGAAGAAACAAAACTCTGGCAAAGCAGCAGGTGGTTACCGTTTTGAAACAAAAATAAGCACAAATTCCCATACCTTAAAATTCAAAGTATTCTTCTGAATTTAGTCCAACTGAGTATCAATGTCTCTTGAGTATTGATGTCCAGGGGTGAGCTCTGAAATGCTAATACAATGAATGCTGTATACTCTGGGTCACATATTCAAAGTCCCCCCCAAAAAGAATAAGAAACAGAATATCTTTACCCTTCCTTGTCTTATAAAAGACACATTTTTGAAAGCAACATCTATTAGGGAACACCCACGGTAAATATTGCCATGATAATAGAACCGAAATATTCGGTTATACCGGTTCCCTAAGAGCATCCTTTTACATTACCTGAGCAACACAAAGTATTGTGAGGTCTCCCCAGAATAATCTGCCTGTTTTAGATGAATTATAGAATAGCAAACTGACTACATTGCTTAGTCCAATTTGGTCACATCTCTATAGATGTGTTTGTTTAGTTTGTTTTCTTCTACAATAGAAGAATTTTTCTCTCTCCTCTTCTGGAACGCAGAGAGGAAATTCATCCTCTTAGTGTGGTTTAGAAGTTTTGCAAAAAGCTGATGGTCTGCACTGATAGGTATAAAATGGAACCAGATGGAGCAAGGCCTCCAAATTATACAACACCAGGAGACATTATTCTCGGAGAACACAATCATGGGCCTCCGGGGGTGTCATTCACATTATATTCTATATTGTGCGATATGGTGGCCCCGTGGAGAGCAGATGACAAATGAGCTGACCAGGTAAGTGTGCATGATCAAATGTTTGCTGTGTGGAACAGGTTGTCTATTCATCTTGCAAATAATAGGAAGGGCTAAAGTTCTGGCTGGCACTCTTTTAACCCCATGGGAGAGATAACATCATTTTCTCATTTTATACATAAAGAAGCTAAGTTAAAGAGAGATTATGTGCCTGGCCCTGGGTCATAAAGCTAATCAGCGGCAGAGCCAAGATTTGAAAACAGGTAGTCTGACTCCAGAATCGGGGCTCATCTGCTTTTTAAGTAGAGATCCTGTTTTTTTCCCCAAATCAAAGAAAAACAACAACAAAGCTTAGAGTTCATGCGATCTGCAATGAAAGAAATATTTGGTATGTAACTTGATTTATTATCCAGGCTGGGTCTTTCAAAAGCAAGTACTAGATATATTTTCTAGAAACTTTTAAAAATATAAAGCAAAATAGATTGACAGTGACATCTGAGAGAGCAGATTTAATTATGTAACAATTACTCCTTCCCTCTTAATATGGTAACATCAAATCTGCACAGAAAAATAAAGAAACCAAGAAGGCTTCTTTAGAGAGGATTATCACATCCTACTCTTCACTTTCATCTTTCTTCTTTTAAATGGAACACAGCAAAAGAAAAGTATGGGCTATATTTTGCCATATGTTTCTTTACCCTTAACATAATAAAATTAAAGTTAATAAACAACAAAAGAGAAATACACGAAAGCCTAGATTTATAAAGAATAAACCAACTATCCTAAAAGGGAGACCATTACTGATGCAATTACTTTTCTATTGGTTTTATTCACATGCTTCCTGATGATGTCATATCTGATTTTTGTCCCTTCTCTGATAATGCCTAATTAAACTAAATTCTTCAGGAACATGAGAGAACTTTTCACAGTATGTTATACAGAATTTTATAACACAATTTGCTTTTATCCAACACAGAAACTATTTTCCTTGAGTTAAAACAAGCATTGCTGATTTAAATGTGCCAGGCAACCACATAATATAGTTTTTTCCGGCAAGATGTATCTTCAACTTGACAATGTTCATACATCATTCTCAGATCCTGACAGTTAACATGATTGTAAACATTTTACAGCCACACTACTAAAGTATGCCAAGGTTCCCATAAAAGAACTCTGGCAATTGGTGGAAGGCTTCTCAATAAAATGCAGCACACTTCCACCTGAAATAGCGATTGTTAAAGATTGGGGAATACGGGCATTCAGATGAATGTTGCTTACCAAAGTCAAAAGTAGCAAACACACTTTCGGATCCAACTTGACTCTGTACCCCAAAATGAAAGTCACAAAACAAGAGTGAAGACATTATCTTCAGACAGCAAGGATGAAAATTTCCATCTTGAAAGATTTTAAGAATAAAAAAAGTTTCCCACCTAGGTTTAAAAGTACCAAAAAGCAAATGCCTTAATGAGAACTAAAATTCCTTCTAGAAAAATTTTGTTGATTTTTCTGGAGGTTGATATAGGAGACTTAAATTGAACAGAGTATTAAAGCCACTTCTTGGAAAGCTCAAAAACCACAGGCTTGTTTCTATTGATCAGGAAGAAAAGTTAAGGCTGTACGCAACTTATTTTGCCATCTCTTTGAATGCACAGGAGTATTGCACTCAAGAGTATCGAAAATATTCTTTAGGAGAGAGTGACACCCGTCTCTGGTTGTAAGGAAGAGCACACCCTGAGTCCTCAGCTGGCTGAGTTCTCTGCCCCAAACAGCGAGTCTAGGGTGCACTTGAGACAAGGCTTCCCATATAGAAAGTGTCAACATGTGTCTTGGGAAAAGCATAAAATTCGGTTTTTCCACCACCTTGTCTTTTATTGACCCAGCAATTTACTCTTTCCACCTACTTATATCTTTTCTGCTCCCTTACAATTTCAGTTTGCACAAGGCTTTGGCTTGTCACAGTTCTGATTCATGACATCCTTTAAAAAAAAAAACCTTCCTATTTTGCTTTGATTTCAGATTCCCAAGCTAGAGAATGTGTTCGCCTCAATTCATTCTTGTGTGTCCAGTCATGGTTCATAAACATTTGGTCACTGTTATGGCTTGAAGTGTGTCCCGCCCAAAAGATATGTTGATGTGTTAGCCTTCCTGATACCTATGAATGTGACCTTATTTGGAAATAGGGTCTTTGCAGATGTAATCAAGTTAAGATGAGGTCCTTAAGGTGGGCCCTTAATTCACTATGACTGGTGTCCTTATAAAAAGAGGGAAATTTGGGCACAGGCAGAGAGGGAAGATGGCCATGTGAAGACGGAGGCAGGGATTGCAGCCATACTTCCATTGGTGACAAAATGCCTGGGGCTACCAGAAGCCGGAAGAGGCAAGGAAGGATCTTCCCCTAGAGGCTCCCTACCAATACCTTAATTTTGGACTCCTGGCCTCCAGAACGGTGAGAGAATACATTTCTGCTGTTTTAAGCTGCTCAGCTTGAGGTACATTATTATAGGAGTTCTAGGAAACTAATACAGTCTCTGTACCCCGTTGTTCAACCTTAATCCAAATATTTAGATGGTGTCTTATGTCCAAAAAAATGACACTTTTGCTCTTTGGCTGAACTTGTGGAAGACTTTTTTTTTCCTTTGAAACTATGGGAGTAAGTAGCTGATGTCCATGTCTCTTGTCAAGAACATACCTGGTAACTATTGCTGAGAAAGATCTTCTCTAAAAAAAGGGAAGGAAGGGTCTGTTCTTTCTTCAGAGGTACATGGTTTATTCTCCAATTTCTGGGAAAGAGGAACTTTTCAAAAGCAAGAACAATCAGTTCTTTCTTCTAAAATTGGCACTAATGAAATTCCTTTAATATTTCTTTTTTCTCCTGTACACAAGGTCTCATACTTTTCAAAAGAGAATTTAAATACTTAACATTGAAGAATTTCACACTTAACACTGACCATCATTCATCATTTTTTGAAGTCATCTGTGCTTATTAACGTCATGGAAAGTCCTAAAACCTGAGTTAAAGCCCAAGGAAGAAAGAGGCACAATATGCCATCCAACATATCCTATTCAGTCCCTTCAATTTTTAAAATTGAAATATAATTGAAGTATAACATTGTGGAAAGTTAAGGGGTACAACCTGTTGACTGGGTACATTTACATATTGCAATATGATTCCCAACACAGTGTTAGCTAACACCTCTATCGCTCTGCATAATTACCAACACAGAAGTAGAAAAATCAGGAAAATGAAGATGTGGGTCAGTGGAGCTGAGAAACAGGAGGAACTCTGAAACAATTCTTTGTAAAGGGCCAGAGAGGAAAGGTTGCTGGCTTTGCAAGCTGTACAGTCTCTGTCACAAGTTGTAGCACAATCAGCCATAGACAGCATGCAAATGAATGGGCATGGCCTAGTTACAACCAAACTTTATAAAAACAGGAGAGGGGATTGGATTTGACCTGGAGGCCATGGTTTGCCAACCCCTCTTCTAGAGGATAAGTGCAAACACTCATGGTGGTTTTTGATGAGGCTCTTCATTGGTTTGCACTCAGCATGGACATGTATAACACTCTATCCAGGAGGAGGCTAGCTTGAATGACCTCGTCCCTTCCCTGTTTCTCCAAAAATGGGTCTCAGCCGCAGTCAATTCCAGCGTAGGGGAACACACGTGGTCAACGATAGCACCTTCAAGGCATAGAGGCATGACCCCAAGGAGCCTGGTGCTCCTTGAAGATGTGTTAAGACCTTCCTCTGTCACTTGGAACAACTTAGAAACACTTGACATTCAGTGTGTGCTGGCAGTCACACTTCACCATTTGTTGACAGATTGCCACACTAATGTTCTTTCTCAGAAACAAAAGCAGAGGGAATCCTTACCACAAGCATATCTAGATGCAAAACCCCAAATAGGTCTATAGCCCCATAGACTGAACAAATTCTTAATGACACTAGAATGCACATGAGTACCTACTGGTGTCCCTAGAGGCACAAAAAGAAGTTGGTACCTTGTCCTACAAGGACAGGACACAATATACACTGTCATTGGCCACAGAGACACATAACTCCTGATGCCATCCTGGCCAGTCCTCAGAGCCATTCGCATGGTCAACAAAACTCACAACGACCTTGCACCCACCAACACAAGCTCAGAATGTTGCTACCTGCAACAACTCATGTCAAAGACTGACCAGAGATGCCACGCAGTTTTCTGACCCACCAATGTCCAAATATCCCCAAGACCCTTGGCTGTTAGACTGCACAGACATAAACCACTTCTGTTTATAATGGAGTATCCCATCACAGACACACACACACACACACACACACACACACACACATAGCACATTTCAGCCCCTATCTTGCCAATGATGTGCTGGATCTGGCTCTTAAAAGCTTGTCAGAGCCAAATGTCAAACTTCCAGAAATTTTTTGAGCCAGTTGACATCACGTTGTAGCTTAAAATCAGCCATCTTGGGGGTATTTATTTTATAAACATTAGCAAATACTACAAATCAGGATCTTTTCCCAGAGAGCTGAATGTTAAACATCTACCAGAACAGCACTGACCCTGGTGCCCTAGTGCACCGGCCAAAATGTCCTTGTTTTTTGTCCTTCTTGAACTGACCAGCCACTCTATCACCAAGTTCCAGCTTCTCCACGTCTTCCATTTTGGAATCACCCCCCTCCCCTCCCCCACCATAGAACAATAATGAAAAAAAATCAGCTGTTATGTCTCCCATCAGGAACAACAACAATGAAACAAATAAAATTAGCTGTTATATCTCCCACCAAGAACACATCTGGTCCACACATCAGAGAATTCATCTCATAATCACTCATGCTATTCCTACAGCAGTGACAGCTATTATCACTGCAATCATTTTCCAACCCAACCCCACCACCTACAGATCCTCCAAAAAGAGGCATAAAATGCTTTTAAAAGATTAAATTTAAAAGTGAGCATTTAGTAATGAATATTTTAATTCCAGACTAAGTCAAAAGGAGCACAGCCCTCAAAAGAAATACAGAGTGAGACTAATTCCTCGGATAAGCTGCTTCTGCAAAGTCGAGAAGAAAGAGCAGCTGTGAATGTTGGCTTTAATCCAGTGTGACAAGTTAGGGATGGTCTGCTGCTCTTCATGGAAACTGTTCACAACTCCACTCTTTAAGATCTATAACAGGGGTTGTTTATCCCTTGCAGGTTTCAACTGATTTCTTTCCCACATAAAGGGAAATAAGCCTTGGTCTAAGTGTAAACCCTTCTAGACTGCAATAACATAAGGAGATGAATCCTACTTTTTCATTATTTTTATAACTGCACTCCTTTTGCCCTATTGTGCTAATGAGACAGAAAGAAATACTGATATAAAATGGCTGATTTATCAATAGATTATTCCTGAAATTTACACATAAAATGCAATTCTGACTAAAAAATCACCATTATGAGCCAGCCATAATGTATAAATTTCTACCATTAGATATTCATCCCTTTGGTTTTAAAAAGTGTTATGTTAAACCATTCAAATTTTAATACGAACCAAATTATCCAAATTTTGAAAAACGTACACTCTCCACACTATAATCTCTGAATGCCCAGAGATTTATCAAACTGCAATAAAGGAATACATACATGAAACTCAGACTTGATGAGGAGAGATCTTCATGGAGATCACAAGGTTCCTTTGAAGCGTCTCTGAAGATGGTACTAGGACAAGTTTATCTCCAGTGTTGCAAGGTAAGAGGTTAGGTAACATGCCTAAATTCACACATCTAATAAGTGGTAGAACTGAGAGTTGAGCCAAATATATTGTGTTGCTTAGGGGAGTACAACTGGGGGGGGGGGACTAATCTCTGGTAATGTGCAACAATCCCAGGAATTACGTATAACATGTCTTTGTCCTGAATGTCAGCTTCTCCAGACTATGAAAATGTTAACTGGTGTTTTGTGAAAATCCTTGACCAGACAAAACATGATCTAATAATTTTGTTTTCTATATCTTGAAACCCATGTGTTAGGGATTGAAAGGAAAGTGATAAGGGTAGTTTTCATTTAATAGTACTTGTGTTAGTTTCCCATGATTGCTATGACAGATTACCACAAACTGTGTGACTTAAAACAGCAGAAATTTATCTCCTCGTAGTTCTGGAGACAGAAGTCCAAAACCAAGGTGTCAGCAGCATGGCACTCTCTCTGCAGGCTCTAGGGGAGAATCCTCTTCTTGGCTCTTCCAGCTTCTGGTGGCTCTTGGCAGTCCTTGGCTTATAGACACAGCTCTCTCTACTGTGTCTCCACATAACCTTCTCCCCTGTCTGTATTATCTCCCTTCGCCTCTCTCATAAGGATATTTGTGATGGCATTTAGGGACCACTCAGATAATTCAGGGTGACCTCCTCATGTCAAGATCCTTAATTAAGTTGCATCTACAAGACCCTTTTACCATTTAAGGTACCATTTACAAGTTCCAAGGGTTTGAGACTTAATATCTCTGAGTCATTATTATTCAACCCACTATAGTATTATATTTGGTGGAATCTATTTTTTACTCACAAAGAAGAGAACTACATGTAGTAGAGTTAGATGATCAGTCTATCTTTGCTTCTTTGGAAAAAATGAACAAGATACTACTCTTTATCCCTTTTTCTCCCATATCTCTACCACCCTCTCCACTCCCTAGTGACCCCCACCCCGCCTTCATCCCTTGCTAAATCGGGTCATGTTTAGACGGAACTGTTCCTGGAGTATGGTGAGCCATAGGCTGTCAGTAACACTGCCCGTAGGCCCAGGTTACTAGGGCCCCTGCCATGGGCCCTGCACTTCGGGGGCCTCACAATGACTGCACCCTTCCTCACAAGGCAAGGAGTTTATGGGTCAAGGAGAAGCGCCTATGGAGAGCTCACGCCCTCCCCTTCACATTCTAGACCACATTCTGGGCATCTGAAATCTTAATATTTCCTGCCCAAAGAGACCCCACGTCTTTCCTCCTGAACATGGGCTACACGGCCAGTATAGACACCCCTAGTCCCAAGAAATGCCCAAGACGAAACTATTTAAGGTGTGGATTTACTTGGTTGAAGAAGCTGGAACACCTACACACATGCATTCGAAGACACAGTTGCATGTGGGAAGTGAAGATGGGAGTCTATGGGTTGAGAGCTTGCATTCATTCTTTGACCCAAGGCCCTACAAATATCAGAGGTGGATCTTGCAGTGAGGATGGGGATTGAGGCAAAGCCAGGCAAAGCTAGGAGACACCCTTTGGCTTCTTCATGACATGGTAGGAGACAAGAGAATATCAGATAATTGTGAATAGCCAGGTCACTGCTCTACCGATTTAATTTCTACTAAATGCTAAAAATACGTAATGCCTGCTTTAATGTATTAATGGCCTTAATAATATTCATATTTTTTTAACTCAATAATTTCACTTCCTGGAATTTAGTCCTTAAAAATATTTCCAAATACAGAAAAGACTTTATTTACAGATTTTCATTCCCCATTTTTAAAAAATGTTATAAAAAGGGAAACATCCCAATTGCTCAGTTATAGACATATGGCTACTTAAACTGTGGTACGTTGAAATCAATATAATGGAACTTATAAAAATAATGTTAACAAATTGGATAATAACATGGAAAATTCCTATAGTGTTGAGTAAAAATAAAAGAAGATATAACATTATACCACAAAATGGTCTCAACTATGTAAAAAATAATTCTAGAAAAAAATGACTTCAAGAAATGTTAATTACCCACAGAAAGTAGGATTCTGGATTCTTTTTATTACACTTTATAATTTAAAAAGTTGTCTGAAATAACACACGTTACTTTTACAGCCAGATATTTTTTTAACATCTTTATTGTGGTAAAATTGCTTTACAATGTTGTGTTAGTTTCTGCTGTACAACAAAGTGAATCAGCTATACATATACCTATATCCCCATATCCCCTCCCTCTTGCGGCTCCCTCCCACCCTCCTTATCCCACCCCTCTAGGTGGTCACAAAGCACCGAGTTGATTTCCCTGTGCTATGCGGCTGCTTCCCACTAGCTATCTATTTTACAGTTGGTAGAGTATATATGTCAATGCCACTCTCTCACTTCGTCCCAGCTTACCCTTCCCCCTCCCCGTGTCCTCAAGTCCATTCTCTACATCTGAGTCTTTCTTCCGGTCCTGCCTCTAGGTTCTTCAGAAGCATTTTTTTTTAAAGTCCATATATATGTGTTAGCATATGGTATTTGTTTTTCTCTTTCTGACTTACTTCACTCTGTATGACAGACACTAGGTCCATCAACCTCACTACAAATAACTCAATTTCATTTCTTTTTATGGCTGAATAATATTCCATTGTACATATGTGCCACCACATCTTCTTTATCCATTCATCTGTCGATGGACACTTAGGTTGCTTCCATGTCCTGGCTATTGTAAATAGTGCTGCAATGAACATTGTGGTACATGTCTCTTTTTGAATTATCTTTTTCTCAGGGTATATGCCCAGTAGTGGGTTTGCTGGGTCATATGGTAGTTCTATTTTTAGTTTTTTAAGGAACCTCCATACTGTTCTGCATAGTGGCTGTATCAATTTACTTTCCCACCAACAGTGCAAGAGGGTTCCCTTTTGTCCACACCCTCTCCAGCATTTATTGTTTGTAGATTTTTTGATGATGGCCATTCTGATTGGTGTGAGATGATACCACATTGTAGTTTTGATTTGCATTTCTCTAATGATTAGTGATGTTGAGCATCCTTTCATGTGTTTGTTGGCAATCTGTACATCTTCTCTGGAGAAATGTCTATTTAGGTCTTCTGCCCATTTTTGGATTGGGTTGTTTGTGTTTTTGATATTGAGCTGCATGCGCTGCTTGTATATTTTGGAGATTAATCCTTTGTCAGTTGCTTCATTTGCAAATATGTTCTCCCATTCTGAGGGTTGTCTTTTTATCTTATTTATGGTTTCCTTTGCTGTGCAAAAGGTTTTAAGTTTCATTAGGTCTCATTTGTTTATTTTTGTTTTTATTTCCATTTCTCTGGGAGGTGGGTCAAAAAGGATCTTGCTGTGATTTATGTCATAGAGTGTTCTGCCTATGTTTTCTTCTAAGAGTTTTATAGTGTCTGGCCTTACATTTAGGTCTTTAATCCATTTTGAGTTTATTTTTGTGTATGGTGTTAGGAAGTGTTCTAATTTCATTCTTTTACATGTAGCTGTCCAGTTTTCCCAGCACCACTTATTGAAGAGGCTGTCTTTTCTCCATTATATATTCTTGCCTCCTTTATCAAAGATAATTTGACCATTTGTGTGTGGGTTTATCTCTGGGCATTCTATCCTGTTCCATTGATCTATATTTCTGTTTTTGTGCCAGTACCATACTGTCTTTATTACTGTAGCTTTTTAGTATAGTCTGAAGTCAGGGAGCCTGATTCCTCCAGCTCTGTTTTTCTTTCTCCAGATTGCTTTGGCTATTCGAGGTCTTTTGTGTTTCCGTAGAAATTGTGAAATTTCTTGTTCTACTTCTGTGAAAATTGCCGTTGGTTATTTGATAGCGATTGCATTGAATCAGTAGATTGCTTTGGCTAGTACAGTGATTTTCACAATATTGATTCTTCCAATCCGAGGACATGGTATATCTCTCCATCTGTTTGTATCAACTTTAATTTCTTTCATCAGTGTCTTATAGTTTTCTGCATACAGGTCTTTTGTCTACTTAGGTAGGTTTATTCCTAGGTATTTTATTCTTTTTGTTGCAATGGTAAATGGGAGTATTTCCTTAATTTCGCTTTCAGATTTTTCATCATTAGTGTATAGGAATGCAAGAGATGTCTGTGCATTAATTTTTTACCCTGCTACTTTACCAAATTCATTGATTAGCTCTAGTAGTTTTCTGGTAGCATCTTTAGGATTCTCTATGTATAGTATCATAGAGAATCTGCAAACAGTGACAGTTTTACTTCTTCTTTTCTGATTTGGATTCCTTTTATTTCTAATTCTTCCTGATTGCTGTGGCTAAAACTTCCAAAACTATACTGAATAATAGTGGTGAGAGTGAGCAACCTTGTCTTGTCCCTGATTTTAGAGGAAATGGTTTCAGCCTTTCACCACTGAGAATGATGTTAGCTGTGGGTTTGTCATATATGGCCTTTATTATGTTGCGGTGAGTTCCCTCTATGCCTATTTTCTGGAGAGCTTTTATCATAAATGGGTGTTGAATTTTGTCAAAAGCTTTTTCTGCGTCTATTGAGATGCTCATATGGTTTTTATCCTTCAATTTGTTAAAATGGTGTATCACACTGACTGATTTGTGTATATTGAAGAATCCTTGCATTCCTAGGATAAATCCCACTTGATCATGGTGTATGATCCTTTAATGTGCTGTTGGATTCTGTTTGCTAGTATTTGGTTGAGGATTCTTGCATCTATGTTCATCAGAGATATTGGCCTGTAGTTTTCTTTTTTTGTGACATCTTTGTCTGGTTTCGGAATGAGGGTGATGGTGGCCTCGTAGAATGAGTTTGGGAGTGTTCCTCCCTCTGCTATATTTTGGAAGAGTTTGAGAAGGATAGATGTTAGCTCTTCTCTAACTGTTTGATAGAATTCACCTGTGAATCCATCTGGTCCTGGACTTTTGTTTGTTGGAAGATTTTTAATCACAGTTTCAATTTCAGTGCTTGTGATTGGTCTATGTTTTCTATTTCTTCCTGGTTCAGTCTTGGAAGGTTGTGCTTTTCTAAGAATTTGTCCATTTCTCCCAGGTTGTCCATTTTATTGGCATATAGTTGCCTGTAGTAATCTCTCATGATCCTTTGTATTTCTGCAGTATCAGTTGTTTCCTCTCCTTTTTCATTTTTAATTCTGTTGATTTGAGTCTTCTCCCTTTTTTTCTTGATGAGTCTGGCTAGTGGTTGATCAATTTTGCTTATCTTCTCAAAGAATCAAGTTTTAGTTTTATTGATATTTGCTATTGTTTCCTTCATTTCTTTTTCATTTATTTCTGATCTGATCTTCATGATTTCTTTCCTTCTGCTAACTTCTCCTTTCTTTCCTTTTGCTAACTTCTGTTAACTTTGGGTGTTTTTTGCTTTTCTTTCTGTAATTGCTTTAGGTGTAAGGTTAGGTTCTTTATTTGAGATATTTCTTGTTTCTTGAGGTAGGATTGTATTGCTATAAACTTCCCTCTTAGAACTGCTTTTGCTGCATCCCATAGGTTTTGGGTCATTGTGTTTTCATTGTCATTTGTTTATAGATATTTTTTGATTTCCTCTTTGATTTCTTCAGTGATCTTTTGGCTATTTAGTAGCATATTGTTTAGCCTCCATGTGTTTGTATTTTTTACAGTTTTTTTCCTGTAATTGATATCTAGTCTCATAGCATTGTGGTCAGAAAAGATACTTGATATGATCTCAATTTTCTTAAATTTACCAAGGCTTGATTTGTGACCCAAGATATGATCTATCCTGGAGAATGTTCCATGAGCACTTGAGAAGAAAGTGCACTCTGTTGTTTTTGGATGGAATGTCCTATAAATATCAATTAAGTCCGTCTTGTTTAATGTATCATTTAAAGCTTATTTATTTTCATTTTGGATGATCTGTCCATTGGTGAAAGTGGGGTGTCAACGTCCCCTATTATGATTGTGTTACTGTCGATTTCCCCTTTTATGGCTGTTAACATTTGCCTTATGTATTGAGGTGGACCTATGTTGGGTACATAAATATTTACAATTGTTATATCTTCTTCTTGGATTGATCCCTTGATCATTATGCAGTGTCCTCCTTTGTCTCTTGTAATAGTCTTTATTTTAAAGTCTATTTTGTTTGACATGAGAATTGCTACTCCGGCTTTCTTTTGATTTCCATTTTCATGGAATATCTTTTTCCATCCCCTCACTTTCAGTCTGTATGTGTCCCTAGGTCTGAAGTGGGTCTCTTGTAGACAGCATACATACAGGTCTTCTTTTTGTATCCATTTAGCCAGTCTATGTTTTTTGCTTGGAGCATTTAATCCATTTACACTTAAGGTAATTATCGATATGTATGTTCCTATTACCATTTTCTTAATTGTTTTGGGTTTGTTTTTGTTGGTCTTTTCCTTCTCTTGTGTTTCCTGCCCAGAGAATTTCCTTTAGCATTTGTTGTAAAGCTGGTTTTGTGGTTCTGACTTCTCTTAAATTTTGCTTGTCTGTAAAGGTTTTAATTTCTCCTTCGAATCTGAGTGAGATCCTTGCTCTGTAGAGTAATCTTGGTTGTAGGTTTTTCCCTTCCATCACTTTAAATATGTCCTGCAACTCCCTTCTGGCTTGCAGAGTTTCTGCTGAAAGATCAGCTGTTAACCTTATGGGGATTCCCTTGTGTGTTATTTGTTGCTTTTCCCGTGCTGCTTTTAATACTTTTTCTTTGTACTTAATTTTTGATAGTTTAATTAATATGTGTCTTGGCGTGTTTCTCCTTGGATTTATCCTGTATGGGTCTCTCTGAGCTTCCTGGACTTGATTATTTCTTTTCCCATGTTAAGGAAATTTTCAACTATAATCTCTTCAAATATTTTCTCAGACCCTTCCTTCTTCTCTTCTTCTTGGACCCCTATAATTCAAATGTTGGTGCATTTAATGTTGTCCCAGAGGTCTCTGAGACTGTTCTCAATTCTTTTCATTCTTTTTTTTTAATTCTGCTCTGTGGTAGTTATTTCCACTATTTTATCTTTCAGGACACTTATCTGTTCTTCTGCCTCAGTTATTCTGCTATTGATTTCTTCTAGAGAATTTTTAATTTCATTTATTGTGTTGTTCATCATTGTTTGTTTGCTCTTCAGTTCTTCTATGCCCTTGTTAAACGTTTCTTGTATTTTCTCCATTCTATTTCCAAGATTTTGGATCACCTTTACTATCATTACTCTGAATTCTTTTTCAGGTAGACTGCCTTTTTCTTCTTCATTTGTTTGGTCTGTTGTGTTTTTACCTTGCTCCTTCATCTCCTGCATATTTCTCTGTCTTCTCATTTTTCTTAACTTACTGTGTTTGGGGTTTCCTTTTCTCAGGCTTCAGGTTCATAGTTCCCATTGTTTTTGGTGTCTGCTCCCTCTGGCTAAGGTTGGTTCAGTGGCTTGTGTAGGCTTCCTCGTGGAGGGGACTGGCGCTGAGTTCTGGTGGGTGCACTGGATCTTGTCTTTCTGGTGGGCAGGGATGTGTCTGGTGGTGTGTTTTGGGGTGTTTGTGAACTTAGTATGATTTTAGGCAGCCTCTCTGCTAATGGGTGGGGTTGTGTTCCTGTCTTGCTAGTTGTTTGGCATTGGGTGTCCAGCACTGTAGCTTGCTGGCCGTTGGGTGGACCTGGGTCTTAGCGTTGAGATGGAGATCTCTGGGAGAGCTCTCACAGATTGATATTACGTGGCTCTGGGAGGTCTCTGGTGGTCCAATGTCCTGAACTCGGCTCTCCCACCTCAGAGGCTCGCCTGACACCAGACCGGAGCACCAAGACCCTGTCAGCCACACGGCTGCTAGTGTTGGAGAGTCTCCTGCAGAGGCAGGGAGTGGCTGTGGCTCACTGCAGGGACAAGGACACTGACAGCAGAAGTTCTGGGAAGTACTCCTTGGCATGAGCCCTCCCAGAGTCCAATGGTAGATTATTTTTGTTTTTAAAAATATTTATGATAATTAGCTGGCTAGAACAGATATTTGTACTATTTCCTATGCTTTCATTCTTACTCTGCAACCCCAGCAGTTCTAAGATTCCTTTCCTGCTACACCCAAGTTACTGAGGAAAACCAGAGAAGAAGTCTCAGAGAAACAGACTGTCTTTGCCAAAAATATCTTGCCTCCAGTCCTTAAACTTCTACCAGAGTGTACTCCACCCAGTACACAGTGACTGTAAACATTCCTAGCATGTTGGAATTTGATGGAAAACTGTATGAGTTTCAAATCGTTCAGGGCATGTTTTTTCCTTTTTGGTTAGGCAGTTTAGGTGCAACTACTGTTAGATTACAGCGAGGTTAGTGAAAATTTGGGGAGAAACTCTATATCTTTTCTTTTCAAGGCCTGGTGATTTTTGAGCTCAGTAGTGTTTTCCAACAGAATCCACTTTGATGATTGGCAACAGCCATCTTCTCCCTCCTTCTGACACCTTCCACATGATGCTCACCGTGGAAGTTCCAAGTTCTTTGACAAGTGCTCATGGAGGCCAGTTGGATGAGGCCAGTTGGATTCTCTTGAACAGTTTACATTTCTCCACCCTATCTTTGGGAACCAAGTGCAGGGCAGGAAGCTGGGAACTGTAATTGACGAACTTATGGTGGCTCGGCATGGACAAGCTTGAGAGTTAAAAATCTCCATGGAAACCCAGTCATAGGGGGATTTACCTCCAGGAACCCGACCAGATTCCCTCATAAAACATCAGAGAAAAACCCTCTCATGCTTCCAGCGGAGGGAAGGAGAAAAGGAACCATTTTGAAATATCCCACAGTGCTCTGTTCTTAATAGGCTTGTCCTCAGGGGAAACTAGTTCCAGATTTTTTAAAGCAATATTAAAAACGAACACTGAGACCACTTACACGTGGTGTTTATCACTTCCTTCCCAAAACCACACTGGATGACAGTAGAGAGATTTTTTTTTTTTTAAGAGCATAAACTCACAAAGAAGAAGAGAACAAGAAAAAAGACAACAGCGAAACAACTTTGGAAACTAGAAAGCTGGTGGATAAGAGGTAATTGATGACATAGAACTGAGAAAAGTGACCCACCACCAGCAGCGGGAAGAAGCCAGGCTGATCCACAGAAAACCTCAGGAATTGAGGCAGCCTATTATATGGGAGTGAGAGTACAGATGGGCTATAAAAACAAGAGGATAAATTGAAAATCTGCACAAAATGCATTTAGAACCCCAGAAGTCTCTCCCACCCCAACAGAAGACAGAGGTCTTACTCTCTAAAAAGAGTGAACCAGAGAGATTCTGAGCTCAACGCATAGGCAGAACTGAGGGTCTGTGTGTTACATTGTAAATATGGGCATTAAGTAAATGGTGAGAGCCCTGCTCTCTTTCCCCCAGAATGCAGATAGAAAGGCATATAACTTTCAGAGAGGAAAATGACCAAACCAAAAGAAAAGACTTGCATGTACTGACAGGTGGGGTCCATCAATAGAGAAGCCACCCATTGATAAACCCTTCCCATTTATATATAGTGATTGATCAAATTTTATTGCCTCATTCTTGAAAATGAGTGGAAGTCAAGAATCATTAGTCATTTGAGGAAAGTTTCCAACATGAAAGAGAGAAGTTAAGATATCCAAAAAGTAAAAAATAACTCAGGAAAAATAAAAATATTGCAGTAAGCAGAGAGGAACCTTGAATAAACTGTAATTGAAACCCTCAGGGAAGTAAGATAGTAGTATACTTAATCCACAAATTAAAAACAAAAAACTATACAGCTAAGAACATTGAGAGAAAAAAAAAAAAAAAAGGTCTTTGAACTTAAAAAATAATATGATGACAAAATGAAAATCTCAAAAAAGGTTTGAAATCAGAGTTAACCATTGCAGGGTGAGTGGTACAGCTGATCCTCAAACCTGAGTTTCCAGTATTTCTCTTCCTGCCTTCCATCAATGCCTGCCCCCAATGTATTCTCATGGTTGGTGGCTATGGTTTAGAGAATTCATCTGGGGCATTCTAAGCTTCTCTTAGAACTGTTACAGAAGGCACTCTAACTTCATGAGCAATGAAATTTTATTGCCAGACTCTGCCATTTATCTGGAAATAGAATAAGTTTCCCCTGCCCTCTATTTCCCCACTCATTCTTAAATGCATTCTGTGTGGTAATTTTATAATACCAGTTGCCCACTGGGTATTTTGCTTTCTTTTTTTCAGGTAGCCCACACAAAATTGACTCTCCTTTTATAGACTTTGGAAATAGTAACTCGAATTAGGAAGAAGTATTTACATGCTCCCAGAGGCAATACACAGCTCCAGGAGTAACTTTCACTAACACCAGCCAGCTCCATCCAGAGGAGCAGCCCCACCCTCAACCATTTTTCAATCAGCCCTCCAATCTCTCCAAGATCATTAATTACCCACTCCTTCAGCACCTTCATGCTGCCCTTGTAGGTGCTGACAACACAAGCCTGTCTCCTTTTGTGTGGTTGTTTGAAACTTTCACAGCAGGCAAAGCTCAAATTTAATCATTTGATTCTGACGCACTTTCTGTAGCAAATTGTAGCAGCATTTAAGTACGGAATGACAGATCTGGGACTATGACAACACTGTTGACCAGTGTTATTCTCACAGCCAGGGGTCCAACTTTGTGGAAAGTTAAAACCCTGATTTTAAAAAGCTTTCAGGGACTTCCCTGGTGGTGCAGTGGTTAAGAATCCACCTGCCAATGCAGGGGACACGGGTTCAAGCCCTGGTCCCAGAAGATCCCACATGCCTGCTGCAGAGCAACTAAGCCCATATGCCACAACTACTGATCCCGTGTGCCACAACTGCTGAAGCCCATGTGGCTAGAGCCCATGCTCCGCAACAAGAGAAGCCAACACAATGAGAAGCCTGTGCACTGCAATGAAGGGTAGCCCCTACTCGCCGCAACTAGAGAAAGCCCATGCACAGCAACAAAGACCCAATGCAGCCAAAAATTTAAAAATTAATTTTTTAAAAAAGGTTTCAGACTTTGAATCTGGTTGTGCTAAAAGCTTTCACTTGTTTTTGTTGTAATGTGAAAAACACTGGACTTCTAGAAAAAACAAAAATCCAAGGATCAAACTGGCTTCTAGTTGTATTGAAACAGAGGTATTACATGAAACAGAAGTCCATTAAAATAGACGTGCTTTATAAAGGAAGGGCAAGTGTGTCCTGCTATGAGAAATTTCAATGCCTAAACCCATAAAACAAAAGTTTTAGAGGAAGTCTTTTGCACCACTAAGATGTTTAATCAATTAGAATTTGTTTCAAAAATAAAATCCTTTAGTCCACCTAAACCACACCACATACTTTGCAATTTATGAACTACATACTTTGGAGCACATAAGTTTACTTTTACAAGAGCTACTATATTTACCTGATAGAGTTCCCCAAATAATTTTGCATATATTATCTAAGTTTATCTCATTTATATCCCTAAGTATTCAGTACAACTCTTATCTCTAATATATAGGTAGTGAAATGACTTGTTATGAGTGAAAACAGGCTTTTTTCAAATAAATGTTACTCTTTGCATATACCAATGTATTTGAAAGCAGTACCAGAAAACTAGAAAAAACTCAATAAATATTTCTAGAAAAAATATAAAACGGAGGAAAATAAAGAAAATATTCACTTTTAAAGTTATATCTTACTTAAGGAATTTCAAAGAACAATGTTTGCTAGCATAACGCATATGGTGAAATACTGATGCAGCAAGGGTATTGCTTTCTAGTTTCCTGGAGGACACAAAAAGTTCCTTGACTCATACTCAGAACCTAAGTCATCCTTTGGATGAAATGTCAGCCTGGCTTGCTGTATCTTTTACAGTATCCCCCTCTCAGAAATCAACAAGGTATATAAGGTAAAACCTAACTAATGTTGGGCTACTTGGCGAGTGGCCAGCCTTAAATAGTATAATCTGAACTATGAAAGCTATTCAAGAAATGAAGTTAGTTCTACTATTTGAATTACACAAAGCAACTCAAAGAATGCCAACAATATGACTTTGGTAGAGCAATAAGTAAAATTCATTATTAGCAAATAAGTGTGTCTTTTGTTGTTACTTTGTGTACAGAGCTCAGTGACAGAGGCGGCCACATTGTTCAGTGATCATCTCCTGCTCCCAGGCTAGGGTCATTTTGGTACTGCCAGAGCCTGTCTGGTCCATGTGTTATAAGGACTCAGTAAATGCTTGATGAGTAAGTGAATTAATTAATAAATAAGCTGCTGAATGTTTGCCGGATGCACCTTGGCAAAGAAAATGGCACAGGCTGTGGAGTCAGAAAAACTTGGGTTTACTTTCCAGCTGAGCCAAACAGTACCTGTGTGATCTTAAGTTTCTCAACCTCTCTTCCACCCCCTTGTCTCAACTGTAAAAGGAGTTTATGGTGGGTAATAATGCCTATCTTATAGGGTTGCTCTGACAAGGAAATGAGAGAATAAAGTAAGCATTTTAACTGTTTTTCCTGACACCTTGTTTGCACTATAAGTTTACTTTAACTATGAAAAAGATTTTTACCAAGCAAGCTAAATATCAGATCTCAAACTAACATTACCTTGAATGATCAAGTCCTGAAACAGTAGAGTTCAACTAAATTCACTGTCCTCTTTCAATACACAAGGTAGGGAATGATTAATTTAAAATGTATACCAGTGACCATTAATTAAAATAACAAAACAAATAGCGCATATGTTACCATCCATTAAAACATTTCCATGAATATGGCTTTGATATCAGTTTGAGTATTAATTTTATTGATAATGAATATTAATTTAACTGTTTTAAGATAAAAAATTTGATTCTGTAATTTGTTGAAATTTGGACTCTGGGGTGTTTCAATGATAGCAATTTCTACATAGGAAAAGTATGGTTCATGGAAGAAGAAGGGTAAAAAAAGCTTTGAAACCAACGTTAAGCCCAAAAAATAATTGAAAGAAACAAAAACAAAATATTCGCAAAACCTCTGTGGGAATTCCCTATTTCGATCAGTGCAGAGGGTTAAAAAAAAAAATCTGGCCTGTTGTGATTTCTAATTCCCTGCAAGACTTTCTACAATGCAAATGTCATGCAGAAAAATTTGGCAATTGCATTAGGGAAAGGTAAGTTGCCCAGATCACTGGAAAATGTTTTGACATTTATGTGACCCTTCCATTCCGCTTTACAAAAGAAGTTCCAATTAAGTGCAGAGCTTTTCTCTTATTTACTATACTGACCCTGAAAATGAAAGCTGTGAAAAGTTGAATGCTTTTCATGCTGTGGGAGCAGGGCTGAATCCTCTGCTCTGCAAGAGGGAACAAAAACTCTAAGCTGCCTCCCAAGAAGCTGAAAGCTGAGGAAAATGGCTGCTTTTCATAAAGTTTATCACCATTTCCCCATAGCACTGGTTTCCTTTCCTTGGCTGCAGCCTAACACAGATGCTCACTTCAGGTGGTGGTACACAGGGAGGAGACATATTGGAAGGTTCTGGTCCTGGCTTTGCTTCTGATTTGTCAGGTAATGTTGAATAAGCCTCTTCATTCCCTTGAACCTCTGTTTTCTTATTTATTAAATGAGGGGGTTGCACCAGATGATTTCTGAGCTCCTTCCACCTCCAATAATCTATGGGGTGTGCTTTTGTGGTCAGTAATGAAGGAAGGAGAGGATAAAGCTTGGGTAATGATGTGATTTGCCCAAAGCAGCCAACTGTCTCCTGCTTCCCATGGAAACCTAAGTGTTGGAAAGGAACAACTGAAACAATCAGAGGCTGAGGGTGGTAGACTCCAAAGCTACTCACCTCCAGAGTCCAGAAATGAGACACGCACCCCAGCAGGTACAGGGGACTCTGGCCATCTAGACAGAGTTTGACTTCCAGACCTACTTGAAATAATTCTAGATGAAAGGCACATTTACTTCTTCTCTAGTGCTAATTAGGACTCTTACCTTGCAGGTAGTAGAAATCAAACCAACGCAGTTTGAGGAAAAAGGAGCAAATGGTTACAGGAATATAATTTGGACCTAGGAAGGCAGAGAATGTGAATCCCTCAGGAACACAGGTGGTACTCTCCTTCTCTTACTGTCTCTTGCCTCCCCTTCTTTCTGCACACCTGGTTTCTCGCACACCTCCCCTCTTCCTTTTCCTTCTCATCCCTCATTTCCCCCTTCTCCTTTTCCCCTCCCCTCGCCTCCCTCTCCTCTCTTTCCCTCCCAATAGGCTTTCTCTACTGTCCATCCACACAGAGAAATATGAAGCCACCACCACTCCTGACTTTCAACGTCACATCTATCCGTATCTAGAGAATTGGCCTCCTGAATCCATTTCCACTTTCCCTGGACACAGACACTGAATGGTCCAGGTATCTATGCCTGGTCCAACTGTGAAAATAAAAAAGGTTGGGAAAGGGGGTCTCTTGGGAGCATGTGAATAGACAACAGTTCTAAAACTTCAACTGTAAGACCTAGTCTTTTTAAGCTCTCCTCAGACATAAAGCCAACTTCAATCACTGGGTTTCATTTAACCATTTGACATTGGTTATGTGAATGTCCGACCTCGCTCACCTTCATGATGTAGCTAATGGCCAAAATATATTTTTTTAAACTGTCAAGGTTAATACTGTTTTTTAAGTAGTGCTTATACAATTAAGCATAATCACATTTAAAATAAGTCTTTAAATGACATTCAAAATCTTACTTGATACAGTTGCTACCACTAGGTTCACATGATTCAGAATACTGAACTCCAGAGACGATTTCCTCTGGAATTTCTTCTTGAGATAATTTACTCTTTATCAACAGGAAACATTGTGCTTGAGTTTCCTAATAGGTTATGTTTATACTTTGTATTATATGAAGATTCCAAATTGATGTCAGGACACTGAAGATAGCTTCAGGAATTGCAAACGGAAGGAAAGAAAACACCAGAGATATTTGAACACTTCTTCTTTCCTCAGGCAACATCAAAGAAATGAGTGTTGGTCTCTATGGGAGATTTATAGAGCCTTTCCTTTCTTAGCTATGAAAGCATGTCACTTTTCTTCTATTTACTCATTTACTCATTCAGCAAGTAGTTATTTGTTGTCTACTCTGCAAAATAATAATTTGCTAGATTCTTTCTTCCACATGTAATCAGAGTGGTCATTTGTTAGCAAGAGAAGAATATTCTCCACTGTGCTCAACTGAATATTCTCCACTGTGCTCAATTGAATATTCTCCACTGTGCTCAATTAAGTCACGTAAGAGTCATAAAAACTCTAACATTTTCACCATTCTATAAGTTTTTTATTCCTGGATAAAAAGCATGTGTTGTAAAAAAAAGTCAAATGATAGAGAAATAAATAAAACGGAAGGCAAAAGCCTCCTGTAATCACAACCTTTCCTCTGTTAACCGTTTGTTTGTAAATTCTGAAAGATTTTTTTCCAAGTATATACTGATACAAAATTATTTGTGCATGTAATTCACAAATATATAAATGCACATAACACATATACACATTTTCTGATAGAATCAGAATATACATATTTTTGAC
Source organism: Balaenoptera borealis (assembly GCF_965194805.1). Taxonomy (NCBI): domain Eukaryota; kingdom Metazoa; phylum Chordata; class Mammalia; order Artiodactyla; family Balaenopteridae; genus Balaenoptera; species Balaenoptera borealis. Next base: position 50,012,245 of record NC_138877.1, read on the forward strand.
TAGCTTTGGTCACTTATCAATGTATTATAAATATTGTCTCTTATCTACCTCAATACTCTAAAGGGGCCATAGTAGTCCATTATTTGAATATGGCAAATGTCTTTTATTTGAATATGGCAAATGTCTTTCAAACATTCTCCTAATTATACCCATTTTAGTTTATTTCCATTTTATTTCTATGTAAGCAATGCTACTAGGAACACTCTTACGTATATATATCTTTGTTCACATGAGTCAGCATTTTTAAAGAATGAAATCCTAGAAACGAAATTGCTAAATCAAAGAGTAAATACAATTACCATTTAAGTAATAAATGCCAAATTGCTGTCTAGAAAGCTTTTACCAAATTCTAACTTCACCTAGAGTTTATGGCAGTGCTTGTTGTTCCCTATACCCTGGCCAGCGCTGGGTGTCTAATAAATCACTGCTGCTTGTCCAGATTAAAAAAAGGTTATTTCAATGTTTTAATTTGCATTTCTTAGCAACACATATTTACCTATTTGGTTCTGGATTTCTTTTGACATTAACAATTTATTATTCTTTTCTCACTTTCTATTAGATTAGTCTTTTCATACTGATTTTAGTTTGCTTTGTATTAGCATTGTTTTTAACTCCTTTTTGTCTGCACATATATTGCCTTTTGTATAACCTTTCTCAGTTTTCAATTGTCTTGCAGCAGGTTTATGATTTGGAAAGAATACAAAAAGTTTAAAACTTTTTAAGAATAGCCATTTTCCCTTTGCTTTTCGGTTTCCATCTCATATCTCCTTGTATTAGCTTTCTATGCTACTGTAACAAATTACCCCAAAATTGTGGCTTAAAGCAACACAAAATTGTTAGCTTGAAATTCAGGAGGTCAGAAGTCTTGCAATCAAGGTGTTGGCAGGGCTGCATTCCTTCTGGAGGCTCTAGGAAAGAATCCATTTCCTTTCCTTTTCCAGCTTCTAAAGGTTACCCGCTTTCTTTGGCTCATGGCCCCTTCCTTCTCCATCTTTAAGTCTAGCAGTGTAGTATCTTCAAATCTCTCTCTCTCTCTCTCTCTCTCTCTAACACACACACACACAAACACATCTGTGTTTCCTTCATCACATCTCCCATCTCCATCTCTGACTCTGACCCTCCTACCTTCCTTTTATGAAGATTCTTATGATTATATTGCATTTTCCCAAATAATCTGGAATAATCTCCCCATCTCAACACTCTTAATCTAATAAACTTTCAAGCCCCTTCAGCTATGTAAGGTAATATATTAACAGGCTTCAAGAAATAGGACATGGAAATCTGTGAGGGGCCATTCTTCTGTCTACCATACTTTTCCATCAAAAGATTATAAACATCATTACCTATATTATCTTCTAATATATTGTGTGATTCTGATTTTTATCATTAGAAAAATCTGGACCTTATTTCAGTATTGTATATTATTTATTTAAGTCTCATAAAAAATAAACTTGCCTCTCTTGTATTTCTAGTGCCTTTCTTTCCTTGTTTCTTCCATTTAACCAATAAGCTTTCTGAAGTCTCACACATTAGACAAACAAACAAACAAATAAATAAATAAAAAGCACTTTTGACCCTGTAGCTCTCTCAAGGTAGTGTCTCCCCCTCCTTTGCCTCCCAACTTACCTTCTCTGAGGACAAATCTGCACTTCTGGTAGCACACCTCACCTTTCACACTTCAGCCCACTGGAATCGACCTTCTGTCATCTGACTCCTTCTCTCACTGAATTTCCCAAATGTCCTCCAGCACCAGTATCATTCTCCATCCTCATTGCTGCAGCCAGAATGTTCTTCCCAAAAGTCAAACCAATCATGTGGCTTCCAGGCTTAAAACCCATCAAAATATCCCATTGTCCCAATGCAAACTCTGTGGTGAGGTGGACCTTACCCTGAAGGTTTGGACCAGTGAGGGTCTCTCTAGGTTTCCCTCTGCCAACCCCCTGTACTCTAGTCACGCTGAGCAATTTGCAGTTCTGTGGATTCCCAATGCCTTCTTTTACTTTCAGCTCCTCTACCTGGAACACCCCGCCCTTCCCCGTATCTACCAGGCAAAGGACCTCCATCTTCCGAGACTCAACACAAGAGCTGCCTGCTCTTCGGAGTCTTCCCTGACTAGCCACGCTACCTCTCAATCCACATCTCATAGACCAGTCTTATTACTACCTTATCAGGACCCTTATTATTCTCTCTAGACTGTAGAAACTAGGGAGACAGTACAAGGGATTGTTTGGGATGACTGTTATACTCTCTCAGTTTTGTTTTGTTTTTTTTCAAGCAGGGCATTTTTTAACAAATGGGTATTTATTAAAAGCCAGAAGTGCACCAGGCACAGTTCTTGTCTGGTAGGCTAAAATGATGTAACCAATTCACTTATTAGCTTATATGATTAAACAAATACATTTCATAGAAATGATTATAGGATGCATCGCAAATAGAAGCAAAATATTTTTTATACTTACAGATCTTAAGGTACCTAAATAATTATTTTTTCCTTTATATTGTTTTACTGAAGTATAGTTGACATGTAAGGTTATATTTACTAGTTTCAGGTATACAACATATTCAATGTTTATACACATTATGAATTGATCACCAAATAAGTCTAGTAACCATCTGTCACCATATGAAGTTATTACAATATTATTGACTATATTCCCTATGCATTACAGCATTACATTCTCATGACTTATGTATTTTATAACTGGAAGTTTGTACTTCTTAATCCCCTTCACCTATTTTGCCCAACTCCCCCAATCCCCTCCTCTCTGAGGACCACCAGTTTGTTCTCTGCATTTATGAGTCTATTTCTGTTTTGTTTTGTTTGTTCATTTGTTTTTGGATTTCACATATAAATGAAAGCATAGAGTATTTGTCTTTCTCTGTCTGACTTATTTCACTTAGCATAATAACCTCTAGGTCCACACTTGTTGCAAACAGCACATAAGTAATTATTAATAAAAACCAGCAAATCCATATAGAAGTTAGCAAACCACCAGTTATTTCTTTATCTTAGTCAGTAAAAGAGAAAAACATGCTATCGTCATGCTGAAATGGGTTTCAGCATTCAATACAGACATCCTGTTTCAAAACGAACATAGTCTAATATAATCTTAAAAATTCAGTGTTTTTCTGTATCACATCACTATTATACTTTTTAGTTTAAAGATTAGTTTTGGTTTAAAAGTAGGTTTAATTTAGTGCTTCGTCCCATGTCTCACAGATTCTTGACCTGGGATGGGTGAGAATCATTCCAACTAATATTAGCTACAGGAACAAAACAAAACATAAATGGGATAGTTTAATTGGCTTTGTCTGATATTCTTGCCTATATTCAATTGAGAGGTTAGGATACACAGGTGATTTAAACAGGAACATAACAGCAGAAAGAAAGAAAAAAAAGACAGAGAAAATGTTGGTGTTATTTGTTTGGAGCAAGCCTATCCATTAAAGCCATTTATTGCCTAAGCCAATCGAAATAAACACACAATTAAGCGACACAAAGTGGTCGCCATGCAAATGACTTCTCCAGAAAAGTTCTTTACTCCCTTCCCCTTCCAAACAATTCCTCTCCCTAAGCCCCTTTATATCCATCAGGCATTTGGGCAGGAAATAGATCCTACTCTACATATATAAATAAGAAAGATTGATTAAAGGATTAAGTGCTTATAAAATTGTTGGAAGGAGGAGGAGAAGGAGCCAGGGGTGACCTCGGAATTATTGGATTCAAGAACCGTCCGCCATAAGAATCAAGACGACCCTGTCATCAACGCAACTGTTGCAACCATCACAACTGTCTTATGACTCCCACAAGGCAAGTGATAGAGAAATTGGTTTTAGCTGCTATACCTGCCTCCTGACATTTGACATCCACAACTCTGAGCCCAGCTTATCAGCAGGAGCATCAGGAAGATGACCTCTGCCTTGCTCCTGCTTTCCAAGACTCATGCATATGCAGCTATTTGGCAGAACCTATTTTACACTGAGAACCCTAGCTGTAAGAGAGTCTGGGAAAACTAGATTTTTGCTTTCTAGCCTTTCACAGCACAAGACAGGACATAGAAAGAGGTGGGAATGGATATTCAGAGACAACTGACAAGATCTAATTGCCCCTTCTGTATAGAAATTTTAAACTACCTTTGCTCTTACACATCCATCTGAGTACTTAGAATACTTTCCTGCAGTCTTTTAGTGATTATTCTTCCGCTTACAAGATCCTAAATTCCTTGAAGATGGGGACTGTGTCAGCTTCGTCTCTATCTTACAGTATCTTGAGAATAGTCAGCAAGCAATGTATGAAACAATGAATTAATAAATGTGTACAGAGAGCCAGGCAATGTTGTTCACATATCTCTTCTCACCCCACTACCCACCCCTTGTCCAGCTCTCCCACTTACTTTTAAGATGCACACATAAACCAAGGGAAGAAATCAACCTAACTCAAGAGTATCGATTTTGGAGTTAGAAAGGTCTGCATTCAAGTCTAGGTATTGTGTGATCTGGAGAAATGTATCCTTTCTGACCCTCAGTTTTCTTACCTTTCTTTCTTTGGAGGGGCTTTTTAGAAATACTGAATGAGGCAATATGAATCAGGCAATATCTTGCTCAACATATGCTGAGCAAGGACTAGTTTTTGCCCTCCCAAGTCCCCCACAAATGAATCCCACCCTTTCTGTGTCTCTTAGCTCATCTCCTGTACCTGCAACAGGGGGGATAAGAACTAAGCATAATGGAATATGATGGACACTACATGGAACATTGATTTAGACTTTTTTCTGCTGTAACTAATCATTTTAATTACTTTGTCCCTTTAGAATCTTATGTCTGAATATTTCAAAGGACTTTACAAGCAAGAATTATGATACATAATTGATAACTACAGTAGATAAGGCTTACAGGCTGAGTGATTTGTCAATTTTCTTGTGATCCTCAAAACACCAGCAGCCTACTGGGTCTTTCGCTGTGCTTTCTTTTGCTCTATCTTTTCTTTTCTTTTCTTTTTTTTTTTCAGTGTTTTAGTTGTTGCTGCTTAAAAGCTGATGCAAAAGACTTTGAAAAGATGGATTGTTGTCAAGCGGTCAGACCAAAATGACATGTTTAAGGGCAGAGGAGGATAAGAGCTAAGGAGACTGGAGCTGAGCTAGCAGATCTCTTTTCTGCTTCTAACCTGGTATAATTTAGGGATCATTTTGCATTTTATTATGTAGTTTATTTTTCCTCAGATTCCTGAATCTTCAGTCTTTAGTTTTGAGGGGAAGGCTCACAGATCCAATTTCTATCCCCAAACTTCCCACTAGTTGGCTTTGCTGGGTTAAGTAAGTCAAAATCTCTGGGTTTTGATATCTCATCTCTAAATTAGGAATTGGGTAATCTCTTTTCCAGCTCAATTTTTCTGTGAGTCTTTATGTACAACTCCTAGGACCCTGAACCACAAGAGACCAACTGCACTTTTCATCAGGGGCACATGAGAAGCCCCAAATACAGTCTCTTTCCTTTCCTTTCTGAGTAGAAACAGCAACAGACAGCCGAGAAGGACATAGGTCTATTTGTCCTTGCCAGGGACAGGGCAAAGAAGCCATAGGGTTGGGAGTTGAGAGCGGCTTAAAGGGACCAAGCAAAGCTGGAGAGCAAGCTGAGAAGGCAGCTCACAGCCAAGATGCTGAGATGCTCAGAAAAGCCTGCACACTCCCAGCCTGGCTGGCACCAAACTCAGTTGATCTGCTGATGGTTCTGTTTAGTGATGCAACCTGTAGTTCTTTACTCTAATAAAATCCCAAATAATTGAAATGGCATGTCTATGCAGGAGCCTTCCATACATTAACTTGGCCCCTTCTGTGGATACACCTAAACTATCTAGGCATACAAAGAACTAAAGCAAAAATGTTTCAACAGAAGATCAGAGAAAAAAATAACACTAAAAAAAGGGACCTTTGAAAATGGGTAAACTAACTCTTATCCACCCTTACGCCCCTTCATTTTTATGGATGATAAAAAAACGAGGCTGAGGAGAGAGATTAGTGATTTGTTCAAGGTCATCCAGTTTATCAGTATCTCAGTTAATTTAAGCCATCTCATTCCTAGATTGAATCCCACTGAAGTATGGATCATATTGTATATGCTTTTGTGAACCATACTTGGCTACCCCTGGACTCAATCAGTACCAGAAAACCAGTGCCATTCCAAAGTATATACTCAGGGGCTTCCCTGGTGGCGCAGTGGTTGAGAATCTGCCTGCCCATGCAGGGGACACGGGTTCGAGCCCTGGTCTGGGAAGATCCCACATGCCGCGGAGCAACTAGGCCCGTGAGCCACAACTACTGAGCCTACGCATCTGGAGCCTGTGCTCCGCAACGAGAGAGGCCACGATGGTGAGAGGCCCGCACACCATGATAAAGAGTAGTCCTCACTTGCCACAACTAGAGAAAGCCCTCGCACAGAAACGAAGACCCAACACAGCCAAAAATAAAATTAATTAATTAAAAAAAAAAAGAGAGATAAACTCTTAAAAAAAAGAAAAAAAAAGTATATACTCAGACTGGGCCAATCCATTCATTGTTCATTTGGTCTGAATTTGCCCCAGGAGGTTAAGGCTGGAAGCGCCAGAGGCCCCAGGAACTCCTATGTGTGAAATCCTCATTGGTCCCATTGTCTTCTTTGGTCTTTTAGCCTCCACAGCCTTCCACAAGTACCTCTCACATTTTAAGCTCTGCCCATGCAGCTTCTGACCCTGTTGAGCAGTCTAGCTGGAGAATCAGACATTCTCTTAGATTTTTAATAATAATAATAATAATAAACCTGAAAATCACAGTGGCTTACTCAACAACAATCATGTATTTCTCACTTATTGGTCTGCAGGTCATCTGGGGCTCTGCTTGTCTCCACTCCACGTGTCTTCTCATTCTGGACATTGGCTGAAAGTGTGACCCCCACCTAGATACCCTGTTCTCATGGCCGATAGCAAAAACAAAAGGATGAACTAAACCGCACAGCATGTATAAGTTGCTGTTTGAAAGGACACACGTCCACTCATATTCTATCAGCCAAAGAAAGTCATATGGCCCATCCTGACTACGGAACAGGAAAACACCATCTACTTGGCATCATGGCAAGGGTGGGGATGTGTTATACTCTTACAGGGGAAGGAGCAGACAATTGGAAACAATAATGTAACATACCACAGTATCATAATATTGGTATGTGAATGAAGCATTCTTGAAGCATAAAAAAAGCAACCAGCTTTGCCTACAGCAGATCAATTAAAGAGGCTGAAAGAAATAAAAACACAGTCCGAAGGCCTTTGCGGGATGACTAGGAATTTTCCAGTCATAGAAGGATGCAAAATCATTCTAGAAAGAACACTATAAGCATTAGCATGAAAGCACTAAATAGCATATTACATTCAGAAAACTGTGAATAATCTTACAAGAATGAATCACGTTTGTTTTACAAGTGTCTTCCTTTCACCTTAGCTAGATCACAAGATTCTTCAGAGTGTAAAACACATACACATGCACACATGATTCAAGAGGACAGCATGGGGAAAAAGTAAGGTTTAGGAGATGATGTTTACCTAGATTTCCTAGGACTTTCTCAAACTTCTGAGATATGACATAGTGGCTAAATGTTCAAAACACCACAGAGTAACTAGGGCTGGGAATATGGGCATAAGTCAGCCAAAACTTGGCTCTAAAATCTCTGAAAGGCAGTGAGAGATAAACTATAAGTTACACGAGTTGTTAAGTTCAGAATGTAAAAGCGAACCACAACAGGGTTCTTGTTCCAGGTAATATGGAGTAAGCGCTCACCGCCCTGTCTCTGACACTGAATGCAGCCATAAAAGCTGGACAGAATGCAAGGAAGAGCTGTTTAAAGGCTCTGGAATGTAGCAGGTATATTAGGAAAGCAGACCAAAATCCAAAGTATTGACGAACTGTTGGTGAGTTCAGCGCTGTTTTTCTCCAGTTGTTCCAGCCAGGACTTAGAAGAAACAGAGGCGAGGGCATTAATGAGGACTGGGATAGCCCCAGAAGAAGCCCACGACTGAGGCTCAAGGAATGAGAAAGAGGTCTACCGACACCAATAGCAGCAGCACCTGGAACAGCAGGCAACTAAAACTCTGTGGAAGGGGACACTTCTTCCCTGATCAGAGGAGCTCCAGTCCCAAGAGAATGGGTGAACCCCTGATGCTTTTTCTCTCTCCCTGTCCTTTCACCTCTTGGCCACAGACATGGGCACAATCATAGGAGTACATGGCAATGTGAGGTAAATAAAGTCTTAAGTTTCTGGCCAAAATATTGAAAAGAGTATCCAAAGAACTGGAATGTACCAGGGAGATCACTGAGAGGGAAGAACTCAGGAAACTGATCCCATAAAGCAGTTTATGACCACTGAGACTCACCGTGAGCTGCACATGTGTGGACTGAATCCTAAACACCATAGTGAAGACTCTGAGAACTGAATCAAGGTATAGAATACCACCCAGGTTAGACCACCACCCGGGTCCTGGAAATGGCCACTGGGTAACACACATGTGAAATAGAACTAAATAGTACCAAAAGGGCTTTGAAGATGAAAGAACATTGAAACCACAGCCAATAGAAGATTGGTGGAAATGTGCAGGCTGAGCCCAGCTGGACTGATTGCCTGCTGAAAGAAAAATATCAACACCCTCCATTGGATTTAAACAATATGTACAGTTTCATAATATTCAAAATGTCCAGTATACAATCCAAATTAACTCAATATATTGAAAAACAGGAAAATCTTAATTTACATGGGAAAAGAAAACAAATAGATGTCACTACCAAGGTGACACACATGTTGAAATTGTCTGACAAAGACTTTAAAGCAGCTACTATAAAAAATGTACCAACAAGCAATTGCAAGCACAGTTGAAATAACTGGAGAGCTAGAAAGTTTTGGCAAAGAATCAGAAGATTGAAAGAAGAACCAAGGAGAAATTTTAGGACTGAAAAAAATATAATAACCAAAGTAAAAAAAAAAAGCATACTATATGGGCTTAATAGCAAAATGGAAATGACAGAGGACAGATTCAATGAACTTGAAAATAGATCAATAGAAATTATCCAATCTGAAAAACACAGAGGAACATTTTGTTTTTTTTTAATGAACAGAGCTTCAGGGACCTATGAGATAATATCAGAAGATCTAATATTTATGTCATCAGAAGCCCAGAGTAAAAGGAAAGAGCATAATGCTGACAAAATATTTGAAAAAATAATGGATGAAAACTTCCTAAATTTGATGGAATACAGAAAGTGCAGTGAATCCCAAATACAATAAATTCATGTCCAGACGTATTACGATCAAGCTGACGAAAACTAAACACAAAGAAAATATCTTGAAAACATCCAGAGAAAAATAATGCATTGTTTATACAAGAACAATGATTTTAATTCCTGTGTATTTCTCACTAGAAACCATGGAGGCCAGAAGAAAGTGGAACAACATTTATAGAATACTCCGCTCAGCAATAGCAGAATACACATTGTTTTCAAATGTCCACAGATACACCAAGATACACATATCTTGGACCATTAAAAAATCCTCAACAAATTTAAAAGAATTGAATTCCAGAAAATGAATCTTCAGATTTAAATGGTTGCACTGGTGAATTCTACCAAACATTTGAAAAAGAAATAACATCAATTCTACACAATCTTTTCCAGAGAACATAAGAAAAGGAAACACCTCCAAGTCATTTTATGAAGCCAGCATCACTCTCATACCATAACCAAACAAAGACTGAACAAGAAAGATAACCACAGAATAAACCACAAATGCAAAAATCCTTAACAAAGTATCAGCAAGTCAAATCCAGGAATATATAAAAAGTATGACCCATCACAACAAATGCAAAGCTGGTTTAATATATGAAAATCAGTCAATGTATCCACCATATTTTAACACTCTAAAGAAGAAAAGCCACATGATCATATAAATTGATGCAGAGAAAACATGTGACAAAATCCAGTATCCATTCATGATAAAAACTCTAAGCAACCTAGGAACAGAAGAGAACTTCCTCAGCCTGATAAAAGACATCTACAACCCACAGCTAACATCACACTGAAGAGTGAAAGACTGAATACTTTCCTCCTAAGGTAAGGAACAACACAGGAAGTCCATCTCACCTCCTCTATTCAAAATTGTACTGGCATTCTTAGTCAGAACAATAAGGCAAGAACAAGAACAAAAATGCATACACACTGGAAAGGAAGAAATAAAACTCTCTCTTTTGATATATGGCATGATTGTCTGCCTAGAAAATCCCAAGTAATCTACAATAAATCTCCTAAGACAAATAAGTGAGTTTGGCAAGGATGTAGGATACAAAGTCAAAACACCAAAATCAATTATATTTATATCACTAATGAACAAGCAGAAACTGAAATTTTTTAAAATACCATTTATATTAGCTCCAAAAGATAAAATATTTAGGTATAAATCTAAACAAACACATGCAGAATTTGTATGCTGAAAATTACAAAATGATGAAAGAAGATCTTTATAAATCGAGTCACCTCACGTTTGTGGATTTGAAGACACCATATTATTAAGATGCCATTTCTCCCACAAAATGATCTATAGGTTTAACTCAATCTTAATCAAAGTCTTTGCAGGATTTTTGGTAGATACAGACAAGCTAATTCTAAAATTTATATGGAAGGCAAAGGCACTGAAATAGTCAAGGCAATTTTCAAAACTAAGAATAAAGTTGAAGTAATCTCACCACCCCATTTTAAGTCTTACTATAAAGTTATGGTATCAAAACAGTGTAATATTGGAAAAAGGATAGACATATAGATTAATAGAACAGAATAGACCGTGCAGAAATAGACTCATGCAAATATAGCAAATATGGCCAGTTCATATTCAGAGCTATTTAACAAAGGAATAGCCTTTTCAACAAATGGTACAGAGCAATTGGTCATCCATAAGCAAAAGAAAGAAAGAAAAAAGAAGGACCTCAACCAAAACATTACCCCTTATGTAAAAATTAACTGAAATGAATGTCAGACCTAAATATAGATGCAAAATTATAAAACATTCAGAGAAAAACAGGAGAAAACTTATGACAAACATTTCCTATGGTGAAGGCAAAAAATTGGCAAAAGTTCGTAGATATAAAAGAAAAAAAATAATAAATTGGACCCAATCAGAATTAAGAAGGTTTACTCTGTGAAAGACACTGTTAAAAGAAAGAAAGACAAAGTATAGACTGGGAGAAAATATTTGCAAATCACATATTCAACAAAGACCTTTTATCCAAAATACACAAAGAAATCTCAAAACTCAACAGTAAGAAAATAACCCAGTCTTTAAAAAATGAGCAAGAGATTTGAACACTTCACAAAAGAGTATATACAGAAGGCAGTTAAGTGCCTGATAAGATATACAATATCATTAGCCATTAGGGAAACACAAATTAAAACTATGATGAGATACTATAACATATCTATTAGAATGTCCAAAGCAATTACTGACAATACTAAGGGTTGGCAAGCATGCAGAGCAACCGGAACTCTCATACATCACTGGTGGGAATGTAAAACAGCACCCCTGCTCTGGAAAGCAGTTGGCAGTTTATTACAAAGGTACACATAGACTTACTGTATGATCCCATATTCTCACTTGTAGTTATTTCCCCTGAGTTACAAAAACTTATACACACCCCCACCCACAACAGTACATGAATGATCACAGCAGCTTTATGTATAATAAATAAAACCTGAAACAACCCAAACACCTTTCAATGGGTGAGAAGATAATGTTACATTCATATGATGGAATACTACCCAGCGATAAAAAGAAATAAATTAATGATACAACAACTTGGATGATCTCAAAGGCATTATGTTAAATGAAAGAAGCCATTCTCAAAAGGTTACATATTGTATGATCCTATTTTTATGATATTGTCAAAAAGACAAAACTGTAGTGATTGACAACAGATCAGTGGCTAGGGATTAGGGGGAGGGAGAAAGTATGACTACAAAATGAAAGCACAAGGGAGTTTTTTGGTGTGATGAAACTGTTCTGTATCCTGTTGTGGTGATGGTTACCTGAAGGTAGACATATGTTAAAATTCTACTACACACCTACTGACTGTACATTCTACTGACTCTATGCCCCCCAAAAAGTTAATTTTACCATATGTTAACTTAAAAATAAAAAGATTTTAAATACTGATAAAATGCTTCTGGTCTTAGTACTAAGTCCTATGAGAAATTTCTCCCATCCTAATGAATGTAGTGTAATGAATACCAAATACCTATGTAATCATTTATTCATTTGTTTATTCATTCACTAAACAAACACTGAACACTTACTATTTTTCTAGACACTCTACCACTCACCAGATTTAGCAGTAAGTAACAGAAGACCTTAGTTTGAGACATCTAATGCAGACTGACAAGCACAATCACAAAACCCAATTTGTAAAAGCAATCCTACATGAGCCAAAATGATACAATCCAGGTACTCAACTATCCTGCTCTGACTTAAATTTAGCATAGATTTTAGAAAGCATAGTGGAATAAATGGGTCACAACATGTAAGTATTAGTTCTCTAAACGGAGCTTTTAACGAACAGTAAGTGGCAGAGAGTTTGAGATAATACTCAGTAAGTACCTAAAGTGCAATATTTTATCTTTTCAGTTAAATCCAGAGCCACTTGTCTTCTGAGTCAGCCCAGCTGGGGGTGGAACTTCCATTCTTTTACAGAAGCTGAGAAGTCTGATAATTGCTTCAGTCCTAATAGAAAGACACACTGCCTCAGCCCAGAGAGGCTGGAGGAGGCACAGATGGGAAAGGTCATGAAAAATCTCCATAAGGGACTCGTAGAAAGTGTAACCTTGAACGATGTAAATTTTTGATATATCCTACAGAACGTACTGTATCAAATGATTAACCATAAACCAATATTGAGGGAATTGACCACCAAAAATTATTATTTGGGTTTTAATATAGTTACTTTTTAGCTCTTTCATGAGTTAAAAGAGAAGACCACTTGCTGTAAACTGAATTAGGTGTTCCCAGAATTCATATGCTGGAACCCTAACCCCCATTGTGATGGTATTTGGAGATGGGTCTTTGGAAGATAATTAGGTTTAGATGAGGTCATGAGGGTGGGACCTCCATGATGGGATTAGTGCCCTTAGAAGGAGACCAGAGAGCTTGTGCTCATTCGCATTCTCCCTCCCTCCCTCTCTCTCTCAGTCTCTCTCTCTCTATCTCTCTCTGCCCTACCAACCCCAATGTGAGGACACAGCAAGAAAGAAGTCAGGAAGAGTGTTCTCACCAGAATTTCACTATGTTGGCATGTTAATCTTAGACTTTCAGTCTCCAGAACTGAGAAATAAATTTCTGTTGTTTGACCTACCTGGTCTATGGTATTTTGTTATGTCAACCTGAGCAGACTAACATACCACTCCTAAGTCATGATAATAGTGAAAATCATTATAATTGCTAAAATATATTGAGTGCTTAATATACGACATATTATCTCACTCAATCCTCACAACATCCCTGTGATTTTGGTACTATCATCATCCATTTCACAAATAGCTAAACACCTTTTCGAAAGTTACACTGCTAGTAATAGTAGCTGGACTACTAAAAATAGATTCAAGGCATAGCTCTAGTTTACCCACTGCAAACTGGTGTAAGAACTATCCAAAATCTTTACTACTGACCTTGCATAAAGTGCAAATTCTAAATAACTGTCAACACCTGGGTGGGACTGGTGTCTATGGAGATCATATTGATAATCCATAAACTATTCCTATCAACGACAACCACAATTAACCTTCTACTACTCCCAGAAGATTTCTCCAAGGTAATAAAGTGTATAACTAAAGACGTTAATGGAATACACTATGCTTAAATCTTTCCTCTTGTTGAATAACCGAACTTTGTCAACGGCCTCCAGCCAAAATCTACCAGGAGAAACACCTCTGTATTTAAACATTAGACTTATTGCTCATTGTAATAAGGGAGACACACACCATGGAGAGCCATGGGATGTCTCAGTAAGAGGATATTAAAAAGAACTTACTACAGTTATCAGGCTTGGGTTAGGCGACTTTGGAGAAGTTTCAGGATGTGAAGCAATGCTTTCAGGAAACAGGAGAAATTCTAAAACCATATTTTATAGACAAGAAGGGGAGTGTAGAGTGAGGCTAAAGCTGTGATCAGGAAAGAAGCAGCAGTTACTCATATTATGCAAGATTGGGGAATGTGTGGTATTTTGTGTTTTGCACATAACCCTGTTCTGTTTGTGTGTAGACAAGATTACAGAGTGGTCTCCTTTTGTGCCTCACTTCATCTCATGGTCACAGAGTGGCCTTGCCTGATGCTGGTACTTTGTGAGATAGACAAATACAAGGCCTTGCTGTGAGTTTCTCAAGGGCAGCTCCTAGAAACACCAACACCCAGCTGATAGTGTCAGGCCAGTTCTTAGGTATCAAAGGCTACTTTTCCCTTTCTCAGCTTAAACCTTTCCTTCTCTTCTCATAAAATATAGGCCTAGGAGAAGGAAGTCTGCAGTATGCCAATTAGGTAATTGGCATTGAGCTGCTTTTCAGATGGAACAGCTAAGAAACTAATTAGCCTATAATTTTAAGGAAATAGTGCTGTCCTTTACAAAAATGAGTTAGATCACTCCCTGAGTCAACAAGCTATATATTATGTAGCAGTGGGTGTCCTTTCAAAAATAACAAAATCCCTTTTAGCCTTCTTCCTTGTCGTTGAGATTATAAAACCATTTTTCATTTTATTCAAATGCATCGAAATGTTTTCTTAGTGTCCATCAATTCTTTCCAAGGCAAAAAGGGAAAGAGGTCACGGAGGCTAAGGGAGCAGTTAGATTTTAGTAGAGGGGCTTTCCCAGTGGTAAATACAAGTAGCTTGCTCCAATAGAAAGAGTTCGGGTTTTGGAGTTAGATTGTATTTGTCCAAACATCAACTCCACCACTTTGCATACATGACCTTGAGCTTGTTGCTTTAACTTTCTGTAGAATAGAAATATTATTTACATCTTCCATCATAAGTTAAAATAACTGAGATAAAAAAATAAGAAAACACTCTGTAATCTCTCAAAGCATTCTAAATACTAGTCAATATTATTATTACATATATAAATATTGTGATATTAATTAAAAGTTCATCAATAATGTCTTAAAAATAAGGATACTGATATAAAAAATAAACTGATCATGTTAGGCAATCCTTGCAAATTAGGCAAAGGATGTTTTTGAGTTCTAAAACTCCTCTAAAATTCCAAGCAAGTTTACTTAAGATGTTTACCTCCAGAAAGTTAAAAAGATTCTCCAAGGGTCATGGCACCTACTATCTAGCTGGCTCAAAGCCAGCAATGTAAAATAAATGACACAGTATCACATTGATTTATTATTTCACCTTATAAAAAATATTCCAGTCCTCAGGATTCTGAGGGCATGTAATTTTCAAAGAAGAATAAATCATGAGACTAAGTTGAAATTAAAGGCACAGAAAATGGTTAGATTCTGAGACAGAGGGTTGGACAAACAGTTCAATCAACATGCCTGTATAAACAGGGAGTTGAACTTAGGAGTCTCTCCCTGCTTTTGAATGTGCAAAGCTCTTAAGGATGGAAAGAAACAACTCAAGGAATAAACAATAGATTTGAAGGAACACGTGACGAGCAAGGTCGAAATGGGATTCATTGGGCTTTGCTGAGGAGGCACAAAGAGAACATGTGGAAATTGGTGGAGCTTGGGACAAAAGATTCCACTGTGAAGAGACTGAAGATTGAAGCCAAGTCAGGATGCAGAGATGGCCCAGCCAGAAGTCCAGGCCATTGCTAACAACCAGACACACCATGGGTGCAGAAACAGAGCCCATAATCCACCCAGTCTCCACTCACGTGAGTGGTGCTTGTACCAAAGAGCTAGTTCTCCTCCCCACTGGAGTTCAGAGAGGACCTCTCCTTGACAGCCGCTAGAATTGATCAATAGCTATTGACCAGCCAGCATGAGCAACATCCATCAGAGCCCCAAGTCTCTGCTTGGTCTTTATCAACCTCACTTCTATGTAAAATCCCCTTGTCCCAAGAAACTCATAAGCCCAGATCTGTATGGGGCTGGGAAGTGTGACATCTCGTGAAGTGGTCAAGGTGCAACAGAAAGCACACATATTAGCTGAAACTGAACATATCCAGCTTAAGAGCCCCCTCTCCAAGTAAATGTGTACGTAAAACTAGTGAGAGAAAAGATAGAATCCCTATTGTCCTCCAATTTACTGAGCCCCTTGATGAAGAAGTCAAGAGTTTTATCATTTAAAAAGACAGAGCATAATGGAGTGGACTTTCGATCACCTTTGGCTGATAATTAATTTTTACGGACAGATACATGCATGATTGACTGTCCCGTGTTGATTCTACCACTCCTCATTGTGCATCAGCAGTGCAGTGTTGGGGATTGACCCTACTCCAGAGTTTGTACTAAGCAGTCTTTGCCAATAATGGAAATTTCTTCACTCACACAAGCATCAAGAAGCCAGGCGTAGGCCAACAAATCATGGCATTTCCCCGGAAACAGACATCAGTTCAGGAAGAGGCATGTGACTCAAATCAGGTCAATGAGACATCAGGGGCCAATTTCCAGAGAGAGAGAGTTACAGGAGGAAATTCCTTCTCTCTTTTCTGCTGAAATGGCTGAAAAAGCAGGTAGCATCATTTGCTACTAGCAGTTCCTCTATGATTGTCAGGGATTCAGCTTCAGCATGAAGTCTACACTGTGAACAGCAGATGAAATGGAAAGAATCTGGATCCTTTATGACACCCTGAGCTGCCGGCTCAACCAGACCTGAGGCCTGCCCTGCTTCTGTTAAATGACGCTATATATTTCCTCAACATTTAAGCCAATGAAGTCAAGTTTCTGTCACTCTTGACCAAAAGCAAATTAATTGATACATATGGCTCTGATGCTGGTTTAAGGGAATATCATATTTTGAGGTTCTAGAGACCAAGCCACTTCCTATACATAGAGCCAATTTCCACCTAGAAATGTGTCCTGCTCTGACATTCTTTTAGGGTGACGGCTTGTCACTCAGGTTAAAAACCAAAAAATTGGAAGGGCTCAGGAAAGGATCAGAGTTAAAACACCCTTTCGTGACTTTGTAGCAAAGAGACCAAGTGAATAAAGGCATTTTTTTTCTGGAAGCAAGGCATGAAATGTAATCGGGAAGCCAGAAAATGAAGAATTCGGCTAAAGGTGCTCTTTTGGGAATGAAGCTAAGGTTAGCCATAGCAGGAAAATCCTAATATTATTAGGTTGGCCAAAAAATTAGTTCGGGTTTTCCATATGATGGTACCAAAAACCCGAACGAACTTTTTGGCCAACTATATATATATATGTTGGCTGTAATTTTCTGCTTATAATTTCTGTATTTTATAACTTTGTTTGCCCTTAGTATTTAAAAAAGTCCTTTTGAAAGCTCTAGTCTGTCTGCTGTTCTGTGAGAAAAATCAAAGTCCTTTTAAGGGATTGAGTGTATCCCTAATGGTACAAGGAATCAGAGTGAGAGGACGCTCAGATAAAACAGACCAGTTAGGGCACTTGATGCTGACTCCTCTCCTTTGGAGATTCTCTTCCAGGGCTTGACCCAAGAGGTCCTAGGTTTTATTTTGCTGATGAACATCATGTCCCCTGCATCGTGGTGACCTTGTGGCTGTGTTGGATTATAAATGGACCAAACTCAGCATCTCGGCTGAGCAATCACATTGGTGACAGACACATAGTCCTGTGTAGTGTTTCCTCACCTTAGAAATGTTCACTGTCCAGGGTGCTCATAAAAGCCTCAGGTACCACCAACATCCCGTGTGCAGTAGGAACCCACTTCCTTCCAAGTGGCACATGCAGCCTGAAAACTGAAGTTTCCCCGAATCAGTACCAGCACACCACTTTACAGACGTTAAGACCCTGCCCATCCATTTTAGAGCACCTTGCAGATTCTCATTTCAACAGAAAATCAATATATGGAAAGTAATTCATGTATAAGCACAGTCAGCAGTGCACAAAAGCAGAGACTAGTAAAGTAAGCTTTTTTTTTTTTTTTTTACTATTTGGAGTAAAACAATAAGTTACGGCAATTTTTTCTCCCAATCACTCAGCAAAAGAAAATACAGTTTTAGTACGTCCACCTTTACTGGATGGTTATAGATCTATTTGACTTTAATGCCTTTCTTGGAGTAATTTTAATCTGTTATATGAATGCACCAGGCTTACTTACTAAAAAAAAGCTTTAGAATCATTTCACTGGGAACACAACAAAGTTCCTGAAAGAAAACAGACCTAAGAAACAAAATACCATACAAATTCTGAACAATGTAATTAATGTTTTTTAATTCAGTTGCATTTTTCTGCATGTCCCCAAGCAATTGCACACATTATCAGTTGCTTCTTGTGCAATTTTAATTCAGAGTGATGAAAATATTTTTGAATTGTAAATATATTAAAAAAAACCCATTAGATTACTGTCTTGCTTTTGCAATTTATTTGAATCCCACATATGTGCTTTATTTTTTTAAATTGTGCCATAGTATAAAATATCTTTGGTTTTTGCCCTTAAGTTTTACTCCATGGTTCTATGATTTATTGTTTTGAAGTTAGAAATCACTCAAGAGAGACACAACAGCACTCTTCTTAGAATGTCCCAGCTATGAACTCTATTTGAATGTTATCAATATTATATAATGTTTTTGAGTTCTTTAAAAAATTAGAAAGTCTAAAACATCAAAAGGGAATCTCTTAGATATGCACCACATGTCACCTCTTTGTTTAAAAATGGAAAGCTAGTCTCTGGAGCAGGAATTTGTGGTGACACTGGATCTATGCTTCCGGTTACTGTTATTTTCAATATTGCTCAGAAATTTGGTTCATAAGGCACTAAAGTATAGGACACCATGAGACACACTTTCAGCACAGCAAGCAGTTATAGGGTTTCACCATGCAACTTGCAATAGCCTTACTGTGCAATGAGAAATACATTTCCACCCACCGTGCTGAAATTGTTGCCAGTAGGACCGCACTCAGAATACAGTATAACTGAAAACAGTAAAATACACCATCTGTGGTTGGGCAGGTAAAGCACAAAGACAGTAGAGGATCTGAGAGATCAGTTAATTTGGACAAGGGAGACTACCTAAGTGAGCTCATTTAAATTCTAAGATGGATCTAGGAACTAGTTTCCCTATTGGTCAAATTAATCGTATAATTGTCAGATATTGTTTGGGATCGTAGGCAGTTCTGTTTGCATAAGGTGCAAATGAATGTGATTCAGATACCTGGTTTTTCTGATTTACTAACATTACTAAGATGGTCTGTGAACAGTGAATGGGGTAGTTTAATTTCCTCAGACTTCTTAAACCATTCATTATACGAAAACTAACAAACCCAGCCAACAGTCATTAGTCACATCTCATTCCTTGAGAAATGTTCAGATTTGATGAATGTATTCATGCATCTATGTATTCTTCCCACAAACATGTAGTGGGACCTTCTGAACAAGGCACTGTGCTGGGAACTGTGGGTCATCGTGGGAAGAGGCAGGCACTGAGCCTGCTGTCCTGTGGCTGTCCACCGGAGCAGGAAGAACATAAAGCAGGTGCCTATTTATTTCATTCTATTTCTATAGGAATTAAAGCATTACCTTCAGAGCCAGGTTTACTTGGAGCACAATCTGAGCTCAAACAGCAAACATCCACCACTTGTGTGCCTTTGCCGAGTCAATTTCTCTGACTATTGGTTCTCTTATATGTCAAAAGGGAAGAGTAATACCTACCTTGCAGAGATTTTTTAGGAATCAGATAATCTTGTAAAATGCCAAGGAAAGTGCTCAAATGACTATTCTTATTCAAATGACGACAACCAGAATGATGAGGATGTGATAGTGACAAGTTGCAAATGAACAAGGAAGTTAATTAGAATTTTAAACAACTAGAGTTGACCACTGCCTTCTATCTATGGCTTGAAATCAATATTCTAGCGCTAAACACCAATGGAAATATATCCCAACTTAAAGCCTACCTTTTAGGAATTCATGCTTTAAATTAAGATCTTGTGCCCTATTTAAATACAAAGACAGGGAAGAAAGAACATGCATAGATATTTTCAGTCATTAACATCTTACGATGACTTATTTTATTATATCTTAAGTGGAGAACCTGCTGCACAAGGTTTTCAGTTATGGGTAAGAGGAAGGGTGGGTCCAGAGAACAGGGCATTGCTATCACATATACATGGGACCTACACAGTCAGGAGTATGAAGAGCCAGCATATGTAGCCAAAGAGGGGAAATAGGGAAGGAGAAACAGCAACAAGTGGGAAGATGGGAAATTTTTAAATAATTGGTAACACATGACAAGGACTATTCTAAAAACCTTGCACGCACATCTCACACGGTGTGTCGGGGAGGGAGAAATTTTCCTTTACTTTCCTAGGTTCTTCGGGCTGGTCTAAGAATTAAATTGACATGACACAGATTAACAGGAGAAAATCAAACAAAGGTTTAATACCATGTATACATGGGAGAGACCCAGGAAACCTGAGTAATTTGCCAAAAAGGCCAAAACCCTCACCTCAAATACCATCTTCAACTAAAGACAAAAGAGGATGCTGGGGGTAGTGTTTTGGAACCTCAAAAGGGAGGAAGGCAATTCACATGAAGATGGAAAAGACTATATTTGGTAAATAAATGTTTGCTGGGTCATGCAGAGACAACAGGACACAGAGTGGACTCTGGTCTCTAGCGTTTCCCCCACTGCACCTAGCCCACACTCTGCAGCTATCTCAGCAAAGCTCTATTCCAGGAACAGGCCCTCTATACAAATTCTTTTAGACAGCTATGGGAAAGGTCAAAGTTTCTTCCTGGGCCTTGAATTTTTTCCACTCCAAATAATCCGCATGCCAAGGAGGCATTTAGGGGTTGCAAGCTTTGCTCCCCTACAGATGTTTACAAACAATCTTATTAGGTAAGCACTAGTCATACTCCCAGTTTACAGATGAGAAATTTGAAACAAAGAGCTGCTAAATAACTTCCCCAATATGCACAGGTAATGTGAACAGCAAAGCCAAGATTCACACTCGAGCAGCCTGACTCCAGAGCCCTTTTATTTTTTAAATTTTTATTGGAGTATAGTTGCTTTACAATGTTGTGTTAGTTTCTGCTGTACAGCAAAGTGAATCAGTTATATGTATGCATATATCCACTCTTTTTTTAGATTTCCTTCCCATTTAGGTCACCACAGAGCACAACTACTGTCCTACACAGGCTGATTCAGGTCTTTAGTCACATGACTAATTTGAACTTGCATGATGAACTTGCATGGTGACATTTAGCAAATGTATTAGTAGTTAGGGTTCTCCTGAAATGCAGAACTAATGGGATGGATATATATATATTTATAGGATTTATTATGAGTCCTTGGCTCATGCAATTATAGAGGCTGAGAAGTCCCAAGACATGCCTGCCATCTGCAAGTTGGAGATTCAGGAAAGCCAGTGGTATAGTTCCAATTCAAACTTGAAGGCCTGAGAACCAGGGGAGCCAATGGTGTAAGTCCTAGTCTGAGTCTGAAGACCTGAGAACCAGAAGACCAATGCCTAAAGGCAGAAGAGGATGGAGGTCCCAGCTAGAGCAGAGAGCAAATTCACCCTTCCTCTGCCTTTCTGTTCTACTCAGACACTCAGCGAATTGAATGATGCCCCCGTGCACTGGGGAGGGCCATCTACTTCACTCAGTCTACTGATTCAAATGTTAATCTCTTCCTAAAATGCCCGCATAGATACTCCAGAAATAATGTTTTACCACCTAGCTGGGTTTATCCCTTAGCCAAGGCAAGTTGACACATAAAATTAACCATCACAGCCAAGATTCTCAAAGTTCTTTGTATGTATAAGTCCACCCTCTGAATCAATGAGAAGACCCATTTTTACACTGAGAACTTCGTGAGGGTGCAACACAAAGGGTGGTAAAATAGAAATAAGACCAAGGGATTCTGTGTCCTAATATTTTTATGGAGAACATCTGAAGACGGTACTATATATGATGACACATAAGTGAGGCATTTTGGAAGCTCTTCATTAGGAAGGGACAATTGCTTACCTTTGGGCACAGCTGTCAGAGTGCAGTAAAGAGTGCTTCTCTGAGACGAGCCCAGACATTGATACTTAACAAAACAAGGCTCCCAAGTCTATCCACTTGGTAATAAATGAAGTAGGAACACTACAACCTACCAATTTATTTTCTGGCAGTAAATGCAGCTTGGGGTTGTATTTGACATTGGAGGTCCAAACCTCAGCAAGAATTTCTATGGTGCAGAAATTTGGGAACATGGGCAGAGGGAGAAGGAACAGGGAGCATGTGAAATTTCTTGGCTAAAAACAGGAACATCTTGTGGTGTGGGAATTGAATCTTTTCTCCCTATTATAATAGTTCTCAGGGGCTTTCCTGAGTTAAAAGTAAAATGAATTCGCACCCTGAAGACCAATATGTCCATTTTAATTTCTGGCTTTAGCTTGGGACAACTTATGTCTTATTACTAATGTTCCTCTTTGCCTTAGAGTAAGTTCAAGTGGCAGAAATGGGATGCCAGCTCCCTTATTGAGGAGGATTGCAGAATGAAGGACAGGATCAAAGGCGGGGAGAGGTCTCTTCCCTCCCCACGGACCAACATTGTCTTTTAATTTCTATCAGTGTTATGACTTTGGAGGAGGGTATAGAATCAAGAAGAAAGAATGAGGAAGCTGGCACTTGCAAAATGACTTCCAGACCTATTAAAACATCAAAGCCAAAATATTCCCCCCAGGAATGAACTTCAGATGATAGTTTAAGAGAAGACATACCAAGGAATATTTTATTTCATATTCACAGAGCCTAAGCTTCCCATCTCCACAGTATTCTCTGTTTTTATGTGTTTTAACAGCTTGTAATGTCTTCAAATAAAAAGAGTAAAAATGTAAGCATGTGGCTAAGCTATATGTATACACAATTCTTAATCATTCAGTATCACTCTAGTCTTATCCAATACGGACAGGATAAAAGTTGAAGTCATCATGCAAATTAAAATAGAGAAAGAGTGCTTTTACCGGATTGCTCTTTACAGAGATCTTTTTTTACTTTTACAAAAATGTTTCCAACCACTGGAACACAAAAAGGTACACAAATACATAAAAGCATGAAAGGGGCTATGAACCTATTGTTAAGAGGAAATCTGCTTGTAGAAAAGCACACATGTCCTTTTAAGTGTACAGCTCTGCATGAATCGCTTTCATATAGAAAGAGCACAGTGATGCAGTTAAGAATCAAGCCTGACTTTAGTCAACTTTTTAATGCATAGTAAAGTTAATAGGATATGCAGTTTTGTGCTCTTAGTAACCTTATGAATGCTTTCCTGGAGTTTTTACATTAGAAAAGCCAGTGTTATCAAACATTGGAACTTTGGTGAGAGATTTTGCTACTTGAAGCCTGCTGATGCTTTCACGGGAATGGGGGAATGAATTTCCCATCTCTGTCAATATCGCCTTGAGAACAGAGCTGAAGGGTTTAAATGGACCCTCTCCAAGGATCCACTTGTGCCCTCTGCAGCTGGCAGTGGTAGGCGCCCATATAGGTCCCTTATTCTAAGGCTTGTAGAAAACATAAAAGCCAAGTTGCAGGAATACTCATGGTATAATATATTTGGTGTTATTGTCCCTAGATAGACACACACTGGTCAGACCGTGTGTACTGATGTTTCATGCAGGAAATATGGTGACCATATGTTCAGATTTCTATGTTTCACTAGTTCTATTTCCTCCCCCCACTTTCTTTAGCAGTTTATGGTTTCTTTTCATTGACAAATTGCCAGCTGTTAATTTATAAAACAGACTAAGTGTAAAGTAACCACAGTGAGGAAACCAAAACGAAGAAGACTAAAGCAAAGAAATAATTTTATCAAAATATCTCCCAACAGGGACTTCCCTGGCAGTCCAGTGGTTAAGACTTTGCCTTCCAATGCATGGGGTGTGGGTTCCATCCCTGGTTGGGGAGCTAAGATCTCACATGCCTCATGGCCAGAAAACCAAAACATAAAACAGAAGCAGTATTGTAACAAATTCAATAAAGACTTTAAAAATGGTCCACATCCAAAAAAAAAAAAAATATCTCCCATCGCAGAGGTATGATCTATCTTGGACCTTCATGATGTGAGACCCTAGAACACTCAAGGGGAATGAGAACGACTCAGAGGTGACCAGACTACTACGATGTTCTACCTTCTATGTTTGTTTGGTGAGGGTGGGAGGAGACTCATTCAATTTTCAAACAAGCCAGGCTCCTAAAAGAAGTACAAAGGAACTGATAATTTATTGAGCATTTTTAGAGAACACATTTTCTTACTCTGGCTTTATCAAAATAAAATGTCTTAAATTAGAAAACCTCAGGAAACTCCCAAATCCGCCCTAGTATCTAAGTGTCTAAACAGAATGTCACAAAGCTAGTAAGCAAGGATCTTTCCTTTGAGCTTCTTTCCCCCTCCTTCGACTCCTTAGACACAGCTCCCCCCAAGACTGCCCTTCTGTTAAGTGTGACATCAGCTAGAGGCACCCACAAAGGCCAGGTCACTGCCCTAATGGAGGATTATAGATTCTCTGTTCACGATAAAATACTTGCTTATTCTGACTCACTAAAACATCATTTATTTGCCTAAATCCCACCCCCTTAACCTGAGTAAAGACTTGATCTTATAGTAAAAAAGATAGAGCACTTTCCATATCCTAAGGAATTATCTCCTTGCGTCTAGCTTTCCTACCTAAGAATGTGTGCTTGAAAGAAGATGAACGGAGTGAGGAAATGGAATAGAATTCGCAGAAGTAACCTTTGGCAGCTGTGCTTGGAATAGGGCAGGAGAGGTGCTATAGTGGTGCTACTCACTAGTAACTCATCAATTCTCAGAGTAGAGGGATGGAGGAGAAACCACCCTCCCTGCTTCCAGGCTACTTTCTATCCTTACTCCCTCTCCAGGCTCACAAGGTGCTTTGATGACTGGCTTGTCTTCCCAAGGGGCTTGATGATTGGGGTAGTGCCCTGAGTGGGGGACATAAGCACTGGAAAGGGATGGTCCCCTTTCCCAGGCTTAATTTCTTCTTCTAGTCGCCATGACAGGCTGATGGTGCTTTGGTTGCTGTCAGTCCATTTCTGAGAGTCTCTTGGTCTCTAGAAATACTGGTAATGCCAAGGTCCTGGATCTGCAGGGATGAGGATCAGATCTGACCTCAGTATCGTCACCAAGGCCAGGTTACCCTAAAGAAGAGAAGCCTATTGATGAAGAGTCAGTCAATCAGTGATACACTTTGGCCTCACAGAACACTTCTGTTCGAAGGTTAACAAACTATACTCAATCAACCTCTTTTAGTCATTTCTTTCCCAGGTTTATCCTTTCTTCCTTTGACCCTCTATGCTACTCACCATTCCCCTAACATGCCAAGAACATTCATATCACTATCCTTTCCTCAAATTGTTCCTTCTGTTTAAAATTCTTTATGACTAACTCTACCCAAAATGTCAGGGGAAGAGAGATTTTGAGGATAATTCTGATGGTGCCTAATTTAGATGAATGGAAGGATAGTGGTGCCATTAAGTGAACTGAGATGCAGACACAGGGTGAAGGGAGGGAAGGGGATATTGGAGATGAATTTTGGGACCTGTTGTCTTTAGAGTACCTATGAAACGTTCCAGAAGAGAGAGATGTAGCATATATTTCAGGCAGAGATTGGGCATGGAAATAATACATGAGAATCATCAAAACAACGTGGTGATAGATGAAGAGATTTCCAGAGGAAGGGTAGTAGAGGGGGAAAATAAACAAGAAGAATGAGAATACTGCCTTGGTAAGTGTATGAATATAGAGCACACAAAAAAAGTAAACACTATAATAAAATCCACAAAAAAGGAAGAAAGCAGATAACTAGGAGAACCGGAAGACTTCATGGCCACAGAATCCAAGGGAGGATTGAAAGAGGAAGATTACCAGTGTCGAGTACTATCAAGATGCCAAGCAACAGGAGAACTAAAGAAAAGTCATTTGATATGGTAATTAAGAGATCATGTAAACCTTGAGTGGGAGGCAGCCTGGGTAACTCTGGAGTGGGACTGCCCGGGTTTGCATCCTAGCTGCACCTTTTGCTTGCTCTGTGATGTTGGGCAGGTTATTTATTCTCTCTCTGCCTCAGCTTCCACATCTATTAAATGGAGATAAGGACAGCACCTACTTCAGAGAGTGGACATGAAAATCACATGAGTTAACATATTTAAAGCACTGAGACCACTGCCTGATGCAAGCTTTATGTGAATGTTTGCTGCTACAATTTATTATTATAAGATTCCAAGGAATCAGAGAGCAATACATATATAGCACAATAAAATAATCTTTGAAGAAGCATGGCAATAAATTGAAGGGGCAAATAGGGCAACATCTTAAGTAACAGAAGGATGAGTATAGGCACTTTTCCTTTTGATTCCCCCCTACAACAATACAAAGAGTAGGAGAAAAGAATATGAAATTCATGGAGAGTTACAGTATAAATACTAGTAACATGGAAACCAAAGTCAAGTACTGGAAAACTCCACGAAAGTCCTTATGGGCACTCCTACTCTGACTTTCTTTAAAACATGAAGTCAACACTTTGCTTTCTGATTTACTTAAGGTCTATTTTTATTTCTGCCAACTCTGCAATTGTATACCTTGGTTAATTAAGTATTTATCAAGTTTAATGCTTAGCCTCATTGTCCCTAACATGGCTTCAAGAAGTAAATGTTGGTTTAAAATAAATTTATTAATAAATTAATCACTCTTTTCAAAGAAATATTACAGAATAACTAATCTAAACAACACATATCATTCCTTTAAGTAAGAACAAATTATACGTCCCCAAATAATTTTGCCTTAACTCTGGCCATCAATCTTCTCTCATGATTAGTAAAGAAAATGGTTCTTCTAATTATATAAATCCTTACATCTATGAGTAAAACGTGGGAAATAAAGTAAGAATTTATTATAAGGAATGCTTTTGTAAATTGAAAAATGACTATTATGTTTTCGTTCTCCTAGCATTTGACAGCATTCTGCTGATACAGTATTTCGTTGTATTCTTATTCCTTATCCTTACAAAGGCTTCCATTCACATCAAAAGTATGTTGAAGGCCCCGACCTTGACCATGAAAGTTCTCTTTGTCTTCATGATTACAGCTGGTGAACCTTAACTAGCCACCTGTTACCAATTATTTTAATTAGCATCGTAGAATATTTTGGCCTGTTCAATAGAAGCTTTTGAGTAGGGTTTGGTTGGAATTTTTTGTTTTGTCCCTTTTCGTTTTTTGGAAGCAAGAGAAACTAAGGTAACAGGAAACGATTTTTAACTTACAAGTAAATTAATGTCACATTTGGAAAACAAAACAACCAGGATTTTCACAAGCAAGTTACCAACTGACCAAATCATTACCAGCATAGAGCCAGCAGGTATATTAGATGCTGTAAGTTATGGTTTGCCAAGTTATCTGCAAGATGCTCCACCAATCATTCTATCAAAGAACCTTAGTCCCACAGTGGGCTCCCCTTGTAAAGGGTATTTTTCATCAACAGTGAGGAGCAGAAGTGAACATTCACCTGACTGGACAGGTATTAAGCATGGGAAAGAGGACTTCCAGTGGTAGGAAAACTACATCCAAGAAAAATCCCAGCAGTCAACTCTGCCAAGGGAGAGCAAAACCAGGAGTCTGGGAGGATCCCTAGTAAAGATCTCAAGCATACAACTTCCTTTAGACACATCACTTTCAATCTATACGTTTCTCTTGTTATCTAGAACAGTAGAGTTTATTCATAACTTGACATTTTCTATCATTTTATGACTATTAAATTTGTAAATTACAATGGATTTCTCATATGGGCAACCTAATTACTGGACTAAAAAAAATAAAACCTTAGAAACGTGTGCCCTCCTTAGAAAGAAATTCCTGTTCTTCTGTGGCTCATTATATATGGTTATGGACTATTTTCCAAAAACGTTTATGCTTCAGGTTTTATTTCCCCAGAATTATGCTGCATGTGACACCAAGTCCTGTGTGGTCTTAAGGAGAAGCTGCCCCATGGTTGCCCTGGTGAGGGGTAACCCCAGCTGCTGCCTGCATATCCTGGTTTGGGGATATGCAAACCTGATTCTTGCTATGTGTACTGGCCACAGACCTGAAAGGGTCATCTACCTTCTAAGAGACTGCTGTGCCTCACTGCAGGATGTTTAATTCTATGGATAAATTGACTTTAAAATGCTGATTAAGCCAATTCCAGAAAATTAAAAACTAGCATTGGTTTAGATTAGATCGAGCATCAATAGAAAACACCCTGCTGCCCAGGATCACTGGCAAACTTGCCAACTGATGTGATTTTGTTGCAGGGGGCGGGGGGAGGGTAGTCATCCTGACTGCTGCTCACCAGTTGTCTGAATAGTTGACATGGATGTGTAGAGTTTCCTCCTTGCTCTTCAAGCCTGTGACTCCTAACTCCACAATTAGACACAACAAGAACTTTGAAGGACACTTCATAAACCATATCCTATTCTCCATCAACTGCCAGGGTTGATCTAAGCGTTACTTTTGGGTTAGTGTTTACTGCCATTTTTGATTGTCTTTCATTCCATGACCCAGCTGATGAGTCAGTAGAAATCTCACAAATAAATACTTTAACACTAGAATGTCTGTTGCCAAATTCAGCAAAGAATATTGAACAACTGCTTAATGTTTCCTACAGTAAGCTGTCACACAACAATCATTTTAAAAAGGTAAGAGGGAAAAGAGGACTGCCGAGTGAAATTCTGTTCCTTGATGCAGAAGAGACACTAATAACTTACCAGAAAAGTGTTCAATTCATACACAAGTAACTCAAATTCCTTTAAATAAATACACATGTCAAATTTGTTACTTTTTTATCTTAACAATGATACCCTGGAAATAATCTTTCGAATCAAGAAACACCAGCAATTTGAAGTATGCCAACTAAATCTAGATTTCTGACTAAATTTATTAGGCCTTATTACCAGACTACAGCAAATAGCAATGTATGTTTTACATTAATGAGATATTAAGAAAACAGTTTACGTGTGCATTGTTATGGTGTATCATATTCAACCATAAATGTGGCGTCAAAAAGCTTCATAGTCAATATATATCATAACAAAAAATTCCATCCCATCATCGAATCTCTAGTACTTATATTAACCTTCCTAGTTCAAGTATGCCTGTGTTCTCAATGAAAGAGAAGTTGATAAAATGGACTAATATATAATATTTTAAGTGTTTCTCCTATCTTTTAAAGAAATGTATTTTGGCTAAAGCTATTCCTCTGTCAAACTCATTACCTATATTGAATTTTACTACAGGATTCGTTCCTATTTGACTTATAGAGATGCTGAAATTTGGACAATATCTTCAGGAAGTCCATAAAGGAAAAAAACTATGTAACTGATGTTAATCTTCATGATATAAATAAAGGCAGCCATAATCATTATGACCTATAAATAGCCATGGACGATGACTAGGATACCTATCAGTAAGCTTTCTCATTAATGGCATCAATATGTTTTATCTACTATAAATGTAGAGAAAACAAAGATAGGTCCTCGATCACTGAGGGGCTGATACCCCATTGAGAATACAAAATAAAATATGCCTTGATTGTACAACAAAAATAACAGAAGACAAGGAGTGTTCTTTCATATAATTCTAGCCTTGGCCCTTCCTCGATATGATTTTAGCCTAATACTTAATCTTGGCCAGATTCATATTCTGCAAATGGGGAGATTAGAATGAATTCTTGCTTAGAGCACTCATAGCTCTAAAATGTCAATGAGTTCAGGTTAAACAAAAACATAAATACCTTAACAAGGCAGTTTATGCTAAGCGTTGAATAACTACAAGTTATCAGGTACCAAGGAGGTTCAGAGTAGGTATCAGTCACTGCAGGCTGGCCAGGGGAAGACACACACAAGCATTGCAGAGAGGCTAGGCTTGAATGATTGCAGCTGGTTGGGGTCACTCAGAACCAGAACTGGTCTACTGAGATGAGGTGGTGCAGAGTCTCGGAGCAGATTCTGGGGACCAAGGGCAAGGCCAGCTGAGCAGAAACAAGTTACTTGAGGCTGAATCGTCAGCCCTTAAACCTAATTTGACCATGGTCAGGCTATGTCCAGGTACTGGGATCAGGCTCATTGTGCTGAGGGGACCAATTACACCAGCCGAGGGGAAAGAAGAATTACAGAAGCTGAGACCAAGCAGTTCTTAAGAGGTTGTTTCCTTCACATTATGTTGACTTCATAAGTTACTGGTGCATAATTTTAAACCGGATATAAACAAAAAGCCAAATTCTATTTCACAATAGAGCATATAACTTTCACTTTCTGTTGAAACAGTTACACTGGATTCTTCTTATTAAGTAAAGGATAAAAATACATCGTCCAAAAAAAAAAAAATACATCGTCCAGGGAAAATAGTGATATAGAAATTAAAGGATCTAAGGAAATAGGCATGTATGTATTCCTTTTCCAAGCCCAAATAATACCCTGAGAAGCTGAGAATATGAATATCAGTTTCAATCCAAGGATTCTGCATGTATAGATTTCATCAGGATTTCTGGGTCTCTAACCATATCAGGTCAGCTCCCACATGCCCAAGCTCCTGCCCAAGGATGAGGGTTGAAGATTTCCATGCTGCTTGCTCAACCCAGCCTCTCAGTTAATCAGCAAGCCCTGCCATGTACAGGAGCTTTAGTCCCACCCCTAGTCTGGCTGCCCTGTGGATGTTATCCAGTTTGTCCCACGTGAGCCTTTGAAGATCTCTTTGCTCTCAAGCTGCCAGCTTATGTCTGAGCCCTACCATGTGTGCCCCATTCGTGTGATAGGACTTCTCTTGTTCCTATTTGTTCCTTGAGTTCCCCCACTGACTCTTAAATTTTGTCCTAATTCCAACCTGCTTGTCTGGGGCCACGATTAACTAATCTGTGGCAATTTCGTATTTTTAGGAACGCTGATATAAAAGACTAGAAGTTTCCAATTAAAACGTCTCCATTGCTTACAGGGATGGTTGCTGTCGATATATTTATTCTGGCACTCCCAGGAAGCCCCTTTAGCAGGGCTCAATGGTGGCTTCAGCTGCCCCTTAACAGCACAGCAAATTCTTGAATTGTCCCTTAACTCCCAGAAACTTCCGGGATCTGTTTCCCCTGCTAGACATAGTCTGTCCCCCAAATCTGATTGTCAGCAGCTCTTGTAGGGAAGGGGAAATTAACTGTTATTTAAGAATTGTTCTAGATCCCAGTGTGGCTCTCTTAGCATAAACTCTAGAGATGAGTTCATAGCACTCTGTACTGTGTTAGTTTTTTTTACTGCTATATAAAAATTACCATAAATTTAGTGACTTAAAACAACATCTAGGGGCTTCCCTGGTGGCGCAGTGGTTGAGAATCTGCCTGCTAATGCAGGAGACACGGGTTCGAGCCCTGGTCTGGGAGGATCCCACGTGCCGCGGAGTGACTGGGCCCGTGAGCCACAATTGCTGAGCCTGTGCTCTGCAACGGGAAAGGCCGCGACGGTGAGGGGCCTGCGCACCGCGATGAGGAGTGGCTCCCGCTTGCCGCAACTGGAGAAAGCCCTCGCACAGAAACGAAGACCCAACACAGGCAAAAATAAATAAATAAACTAAAGTTAAAAAAAAACAAAAAACAACAACAACAAAAAATCTATTTCGTTGTTCTGTAGGTCAGAAGTCCAGGTGGACTCAGCTAAGTTTTCATGGGGCCAAAATCAACATGTTGACTGACTCTTATCTGAAGGCTCAGGAGAAGAATCCACTTTCAAAACCATTCAGGTTGCTGGCAGAACTCTCATGTCCTTGCAGCTCTATGTCTAAGATTCCTTTCCTTGGTGACTACCAACCAAAGTCCACCCACAGATCCCAGAGGGTGCCCGCATTCCTTGATTCATGGCCCTCTCCATCTTCAAGCCAGGAACGACACATCAAATCCTACTCATGCTTCAGATCTCTCTCAATTCTTGTTCTGCCACCAGGCAGAGAAATTTCTCTGCTTTTAAAGGCTCATGTGATTATATTAGGCCCACCTAGATAATCTCCTTTTTCTAAGTTCAGCTATGCCTTATGTTATGGGTTCAATTGTATCCCCCCAAAAAGATATGTTCAAGTCCTACCCCCAGGACCCCACAATGTGACTTTATTTGGGAATAGGGTCTTTAAAGAGGTAATCAAGTAAAAATGAGGTCATTAAGGTGGACCCTCATCCAATATAATGGTGTCTTTATAAAAAGGGGAAATTTGGACATAGAGACTGGCACAGAAGGAAAATGATATGAAGACACATGGGGAAAATGTCATGTAAAGACAAAGACAGAGACTGACTGAGGCAAACGTAAGTGAACACCAAGGATTATCCACCCCCATCAGAAGCTAGGAAGAGGCAAGGAAGTATTCTATCCAGAGTCTCAGAGGGGGCGTGGTCCTGACAATACCTTGATTTCAGATATCTGCTTCAGATAACTGTGAGGCAATACATTTTTGTTGTTTTAAGCCATCTAATTTGTGGTGCTGTGTTACAGTGGTCCCAGCAAACTGATATACCATATAACATAACACAATCAAGGAAATGTAGCTCATCACATTCACTGGTTCCAGGGATTAAGAGGTGTAGAATGCTGGAGACCCATCCAAGAAGTTCTGCCTACCATACTTACTCTATAGCCCATTAATAATCTGAGATTTCATCAGAAGATTATAAAATTCTTCCCCTTTGCCACATCTTATCACCACACCAACAGGGCTCTAGTATAAAACAGTGGATTACAGTTGGAAAAGCTTCAAGACACAGTCTCTTTTTGAGAAGGATTAATTAGAAAATCCCAAAGTCAAGAAGGGAAACAAAAACAAGGACATTGGAGGAATTTGAAGCCTCTAGCGCCTATAGCTACAGCAAACATTAAACACAGCCCAACTCCTAGGCAGACTAACATAAATTTTCACATGAAAGATCCATTTACCTTAGTTCCTATTACCTGATACAACATGTCCAGCTTTCTACAAAAAATTACAGGGCATATGAAAAGCAAAGATAAAAAACAATCTGAAGAGACAAAGCCATCGAGACCTAGGTATGACATAGATGTTAAAATTATCAGATAGGGAATTTAAAATAACTACATGTTAAGGACTCTATCCTTTTTCTGTTAGAAAAAGTAGGCAACATGCAAGGACAGATAGATAATGTAAGTAAAGGGGTGGAAACTCTAAAAGAATCCAAGGAAATGCTATAAGCCACAAACGCTGTAACAGAAATGAAGGATTGTTTCAATGTGTTCATCACTGCACTGGATATGACCAGTGAAAGAAAAGAAAAAAAGAATAGAGTATGCAGGAAGAGTGGGGCAATATAAAAAAGTATAATATATACATAATTGGAATACTAGAAAGAGAAGAAAGAAAGGAGCAGAAGAAACATTAGAAGTAACAAATATATTGGTATAAATATTCTTGTATATGTCTCTTGGTACACAAGCACATGTATTTCTGTTGGAGTGGCAACTTTGGAAGATAATGCCAAACTTTGTCCCAAGGTTTGTTGTATTAATTTACAGCCTCACCAATTATATGGGCATTCTGGTTGCTCCATATCCTCACCAACATTTTATTATATCCTGTCTGATGGTTGTCTAATGGTATTCATTGTGGTTTTACTTTACATTTGACTTATTGCCAATGCAGTTGAGCACTTTCCATGTTATTCGCCATTTGTACCTCCTCTTTGGGAAGTGCTAGGTCAAGTCTTCTGGCTTCTATTTCATTGCCTGTCTTTAGCTTATTGATTTGTGGGAGTTATGTATACATTCTGGATGTAAATAGATTTTCAGTCTACTTCTTGTTCATACTTACTGTGATTCCAGTTTTGTACCCTTGGTCTCATGTAGCTGTCAAAAACCCTGCTGTATTTTTCAACCTCTCTGCTACCTCTTTCAGAATCAGCAGATATCCTTAGAGAAAAACTGACCCAAATGCTGGGCTTACTTCTCTGGACCTCATTTTTTTTTTTCCAGATCTTGCTTCTGTAATTTTTTACTGCCTTACTAGCTCACCAATGCTTTCTAGCAGGTATTTTTAGTTTATTTTTTCCACGTTTTAAAGCTATTTTCAATATTAGAGTTATACTGAATTACCTTATCAGCCATTACCAGAAGTTGAAGTCCCAGGCAGATGAAACATACAGTCACTCTTTTTAATCTCTTTCGTCTCAGTTATGAAGAGTGTGAGAGTATATTTGTGGCTTGGCCTGCAGACATAGAGTAGTGAACTTGACTCTAGTATTTTACCTTCTTTTATATTAGGCTACAGTCTTCTTTTATACACAGTACTTAGCACTTTAGCAACATTTTTCAATTTAACCTTCTAAACACTAAGTGATTATTTAACTACTTAATTTAGGGATTCTAGTGCTTATCCATGTAACCCTTGCCTAACCAGAAGTCTGATTTTCATTCATTCATACATCTATTCAAATATTTTTTGATGATTTGTATGTACCAAACATTGTTCTGCCTAGAAGATAGAGACAAAATGAATGCTTGAATAAATCAGAAAATTGACAGAGGAATAAAAATGATTACATATTAACAAACGATACACAAAGAATTAACATAGATTTATTTGAGAGAGTAAAGAAGAATCACACTTTACAATTGGAATCATAAAAGTCTTGACTGAAGAGTTGATGTTAAAACTGAGATCTGAATGATGGGAAGGAGCACAGCATGAGGATCAGAGGGAAGAGCATTCCAGGTAAAGGGATGATTTTGTGCAAAATTCCTGAAGCCAGAACAACTTGGCTTATGCAAAGAATAGAACAAAGGCCAGCATGGCTGGAGTATAATGAGTGAAAGGTAAAGTGGTATAAATGAGATAAGAGTCACAAACTGGAACCAGATCATGGTAGACTTTGTCAGCCAGTATAGGAAGTTTAAATTTCATTCTCATTGTGATAAGAAGTTTTTGGAAAGACTTAAATGAGTTTGGGAAGGGAGAGGTGACAGGATCTAAGTTACATTTTTGAAACTATTTCTCTGGCTGCAGTGTGGAGATTATACTGTGTAGGAGTATATTAATTAATGTTAAATAAAGAAATGCTTTAAAAATCACTTAGGGTCTTTTAAACAAAGGACATTTAGTACTAGGAACTGGGTACACAGCTGATAGAAAAGCTAAGAATTCAAACAGGGTATGATGAAGCAACGTGAGATTCACCATAGCCGCTGCTACTTCAGGGACTGAAGGAACCAAGGAAAGAGGTAGTATGAGCAGGGTCCGGCTGCTGCAGTCATCCAACTGACAGTAGCATGGAAAGGCTTTCCAGTAGAGTTAGGTGAAACTATCTGGCAGGAGCTGAAGCCACAGAGAAAAATGTGTAAGAGACATCACAAAAAGCAGTCTTCCACCAATTCCTTCTATTGGCCCAATCTATTCAGAAACCAGAGGACAAGGGAGGCTGGGAAATTTAGTTCTCTGAGGCACAGAGCTGAACAAGAGATCAGAGAACAAGAAGACAGTTTACCAGCCCAGGTAAAAGTAGAAACAAAGAGACCAAGAGGGCGCTTATATAGTAGGTCAAATGACAATTATGGAAGATTGGACTAGGAGGGTAAAGGTGGAAATTAAAACAAATGAATGGGGTCAATGTATCTGAGATATAATCAACAAAACTTACTAGGAAAGTGGATGCAGCAGGTGGGATAAATATAAACTTAGGGATAACTCCCAGTTTCTTTACTTGAGCAACTGAAGGGATAGTGACACCATTTATCAGCATGAGAAAGACTAAAAAAAAAAAAAAAAAAAAATCAGTGGAGTTCTGGGGTGCCTAGAATTAAAAATTCTGTTTGGCCATGTTAAGTTTAAAGTATCAGTTAGACTTCTATGTGGAGAGTTCCAGTAGGCACTGGATATATGAATCTAGAATTATGGGGAAATATCAGGACTCAAGATACAGGGCTGGGAGTCATCGGCCTATACATTTTTTTGTTTTGCTTTTTTTTTTTTTTTAATGGACTGGATGAAATTATCAAGGGAGAATACAGAGAGAGGAGAAGGGTCCCAGGAACATTCTAATGCTGAATGCTGTTGAGAGGTCAACAAAGATAAAAAACAGAGAAGTAAACTCTACTCAATACTCTGTAATGGCCTATATGGGAAAAGAATCTAAAAAAAGAGCAGATATATGTATACGTATGGCTGATTCACTTTGCTGTACACCTGAAACTAACACAACATTGTAAATCAACTATACTCCAATAAAAATTAAAACAAACAAATAAATAAGCATTGTATTGGCAACCCAGATGTCATTTCATGATTTTGACAGGAGCCACCCCAGCTTAGTTGAGGGGATAGAAGCCAAATTAGAGTTGGTTGAGGGGAGAATATAAATATCACGTGGGAAAAAAGATAAACTATTTTGAAGAAATTTTGTTCCAAAGGGGAGCAGAGAAATGGGGCTATAACCACAGAGAAATGAGTTTTTCTTCTTTTTTAAGCAAGGATATTTAAGATAGAAGGGAAATTTCATTAGCTATCAATGGAAATTATACAGTGGAAAATCACAGAAGATGCAAGAGTCAGAGGGAGAAAACTGGTGGAGCCAAGATGTTAAAAAATTATGATATGATTTCAATAGTGAAATATGAGACAAAGTAATCAGCTAAGAGTGAGGAAGGAGGGTGTGTAAGAGTCTGAGGAAAGTTTGAAAGAGAGTTGGAAATTGTTTTGAAAAATGAAAAATAAAATATACAAAAGATGTATCGTAGGATTGCCCTGTATGACAGCCTCATTGGAGTAGCTGACTCATAGTGTCTAACTAGGCAAGTGCACCAGACAAGACGAAGGACTTTAGGGATGCTGTGGGTTTATAATGGTGAACCATGGAAACTAAGTTGTTTCGCGTGGGAAGTAAGTAAATGGCTAGCTCTCTCCAGAGTGGGTGCATGACACACTGAGTGAATTATTTACATGAGAGCATGCAAGACAGCTTTCTTTTAGTTCAACAGAAGTGTGTATATGGCAGAACATCTGCTCAAAAGGCAAGAATGACCAACCTGACCAAATCAAGGAACAGAATCCAAGAGTCTTCAATAAAATGTTATGTATGTCTTCTACCCTGGGAGTTCATTCTTAATTCCTTACAAAATACATGCTTGCATCATCCAATTCTTTCTTCATATGGGATAACTGGGTTTTTTAAATTAGTATTTTTATCTACTGACAGCATTTTTTTTTAAAGTTTGGTGTTGAGACTCCCTAAATGAAGCTCTGTAAACCCCACTAAACTTGGTCAAGTGAAACGATTCTGTCTTAAACAAAGATGCCCTTATTGTACAAACGATATAATAAAATATGAAGTAGTCAAGCATTAGGAACATTTTTAGGAATCAGAAAATAGGTCATGATAAGATGATTTGGGGAAAAATCATTTTAAAACCATTTTATACACTATTGTTTACAGGATATCCAAGAAGTTGAAAGACTTAAGGACAAAATTAATTGGATTATATATCACTATGTAGACCTAACCATAGTAATGGGAGTGTTCTTTTTTTCTTTCAACAATTTAAGCAACTAAAAAACTTCCCCAAGCTCCATAAATATATTGAGCAATATTCAACCTTTTGGGGAACTTATTTCCTCTTCTGTTAAGTGAAGGGTTACTTTCCCATAATTTCAAAAGTTTTTTCTTATTTTATGATTACGTAACTATGAGGAAGGATCAGAGGCTAAAAATTTTAATGACAGAAGTC
This sequence comes from Balaenoptera borealis, assembly GCF_965194805.1. Lineage (NCBI taxonomy): Eukaryota > Metazoa > Chordata > Mammalia > Artiodactyla > Balaenopteridae > Balaenoptera > Balaenoptera borealis. The sequence goes on from NC_138877.1 coordinate 50,050,170, forward strand.
ACAGCTGGGAATAAGAGTAAGCTTATTTAAAGGCCTTATACTGCATGTCTGTGCCATTATTAAGAATGGCTGTGGCTTTATTTGTAGGAGGTGGGCCATATAGAAGGAAGTAAGATCATAATGCAAATAGCTCCAACAGAATATGATATCAGTGGGGAAAAAAGATGCAGATAACTGGGAAAAAGGAATGTGATGGATGAAGCAGTGGTCTCACTGCTTAATCTATAACCAACCTCATACAATAAGAGTTATGAACGACTTTGATATTCAGAGTGAACATGCGAACAATGCTGTGTTGTGCACCATACCTAAGACCCAGTGAAAGAACAAAGCTTTGTAGTCACAGAGCTGAGATCATCCTCCAGCTCCTCCTCTTACTGTGTGGCCTTGGGCAAACTACTCAACTTTGCTGATTTTTAGCATCCATGTGCCTCAAAGGGCAATATTCTAATTGCTGCAAGAGTTTAATGATGTTGAATATGGTGAAGTACATAGTACAGTAACTGGAACTTAGTAGAGTTGAATAGATGATAGCTATTGTCAGACAATAATAAATAACGCAGTGATCCCTGTCTGCTAATGTGCTCCAAATTCTAATACTACAGAATATAGAAAGGGAGTCATATAGAAAGGGAGTCAAGGAGTAATGTGAACTGGTTGAAAATAGGTGCCAATCATTCACCAAATAGGTGCCAAACTTCACCAAGGAAGGTGAAGTTTCAGCTCTCCTTGGTTGTGGCATCCTGTACCCAGCAAACCAAACTCCCCGGGGGTCTGTAGAAACATTTAATTAGAAAGCTTCCGATATAAAAGGCGAGAAGCTGGGAGGCTATAAGCAGTTTTTTTTCTCTATTATAGACAATTCTACTTGCTAAACTAGCAGCACCAGTGACAACTCAGGGGCTCAGCCTGTATAAAACTTGCTCCAAAAGAGTCCTAAAATACAAGACTAGGCTTTCTAGTGGATGTGAAACTTATTGGCTCTAAGGGAATGATTTCTTGAAACAACAGAAGACTATTGAAAGACTTGTCAGAAACCAGAAAAATAATTTTCTCTTCTGCAGTTTCAGTAAGCACATGGCAAAACATTCCCATCTAGGAATCAGTAATGTGACAAATTAGCTTTTGTTTTACTCTAGGTAGACAATAAATACGATGGCAGTGATTTAATATAACTGTACGAATGTCTTTCTCCTTTACTGACATGACACATGCATGATTTGTCATCTATCATACTAGCTGATATTATAAATGCACTGACATTTTACTCTTTAAAATAACCCATTTGACATCATTTGTGTGATATGCCCATGCAGAACAAATTTGACATAGAAATCAAATAACTGCATATAATCTTCTATTGCAGAAATCCATTTGGAGACTGAAATTTCCAATGAAGAAATTTAATCAATTTATAATCCCAAGATATTGGAACTACAAAGGATCTCAGGGACCGTCTAGACCAATCTTGTCATCTACAAACTGAGGAAAGTGAATATCAGGAAGAATAAGTGTCTTATACAGGGACACACAATTAGTTAGAAGCAGAAAAAGGACAAAAGCCCAGACTTCCTGACGCCACAGATAGTGCTCAAAACAGTGGGCTGGCAATCAATTTAGAGTAGATAGATCATTCCCAGAAATAACAGATTCATTTAAAAAATTTTCATGTAAAGTATAAGGCAGCTCTGTAAGCAAACACTCAGGATCTTAATGAAATTAGGATGAAATTAGTGAAAATTAATAACTAGACTAAGGAAGACAGGCAGCAATTATTAAACATAATAATTAATAAAATAAATAAAATATATTAATATGTTAATCCTTTTCCCCCACTAACTTGTGTTGGCTTACTGGGGAATTTAACATTGTATGAGATTGTGTCTTACATCTTTCATCCTAGGTCTTAGAGCATCTGGAAAGGCCACTAATGCCAAGAAGTAGAAGGAGAAGCAAAAGTAAATATAAATGTACAACCAAATTAATTTGAGAAAACTTAGGCAAGAGCCCATGCATCAAAAGTGATTTTGAGAACCAGGTGTTGTACAAACAGAAAGAACTTAGGCATGGAAATCCAATTTTAGTAATCCACTTTGTGCAAACCAAAGTGGATTCCTAAACTGCCTTTGTGCAAGGCAGTTTGCAATGAGGTTGTCTGTCATTACCGAGAACACTTGTACATTCATAGACGGTTCCTAGGCAAAATCATGCCAAGAATCACCCTCTTTCAGGATGGTATTGTTAAAGGATACAGCTGTAAAACCAATGTGTTTACCACAATAAAAATTCTATGTGTTTAATTTAAATATTGAGAGACTTTTTTTAGCTGTGAATTCTAGTTCTCAAATTTAAAAATCCAGTGGGAAAATGGCTGCAATAAAAGATATTGAGCCTATGACTATCTATATTGAGGCACCAAATGCCACCAGCAGAGCCAGCCATCCTACAAGTTTCAGTCTCTTAATGACCAATAGCAATATCCATGGCTGAAATGATTGTGTGGTGAACCACATATATCCCTGAGAGGGCCAACAGGCTACTTCAGCATTGCCATATGTATACATTTTAATCTCATAGTTACAACCTACAAAACCAAAACACGAATATCTGAGATTTTAAAGTTATATCTATGCTTTATCTCAAGAAAGAGAACTCTAAGATTGTATCTGATTCATTAAAATATTGAAAATCAACACTATCAGCTACAAACATTAGTTCCCATATTCAGAGATCAGCATTTCCTTCTGTTTTTAATTATTTTTTACATAAGAAATAATGTTTATTATAGAAAATTAGAAAATATATCTATAAATTAAAAGAGAATAAAAAAGAATTACAAGTGACACAGTGAGAACAAGGCAAGGATGTTGGCTCTCTCCTTTTCTATATAATATTTGAGGTCCTAGTCAGTCTGGCTATAAGTCAAGAAAAAGAAAAGGCATTCCAATTGGAAAGAAAGAAGTAAAACTTTCTTTGTTTATAAATGACATAATTTTGTACACAGGAAATCCTAAGGAATCTACAGAATAAGTATGTAAAAAATCAATCATATTTCTATAAAACAACATTTATATTCCAATAAACAATTGGAACCCTAACCCTAACCCTAATTTAAATGCCATTTAGAATATTATTTAAAAGTAAAATACTGAGGATAAGCTTAAAACACATGTACAAGACCTCTAAACTAAAAACTACAAAACAATGCTGAAAAAACAAATGAAGGCCTAAATAAGTGGAGAAATATACCATGTCCATGGAATGATTGATACAAGGTTAAGATATCAATTCTCCCCAAACTGATCTATAGATTCAATGCAATTTCAAAAAAAAAAAAAAAAGAAAAGAAAATGCCATGAGGCTTTTTTTGAACTGACAAATTGATTTGCATAATCATGTGAAAATGGAAAGGACCTAAAATAGCTGAAACAATTTCGAATATGAAAAACAAAGTTAGAAGATGTAAATCACCTGACTTTAACACTTATTATATAAAGCTACAGTTGTCAAGACAGTGTGATAGTAGCATAAAGATAGACACATAAAAAATGGAACAAAATAGAGAATCCAAATATAGACCTACATGTGTCTGCTCCGTTTGGTGTGAGGTTTCTCAGGGAGTGGGGGTTTTGGGGGGAGGTTTTTTTTTTTTTTAACAAAGTCACCAAGGTAATTTGGGGAGGAAAAATTTGTATTTTCAATAAATGGTAATGAATAACTGGATGTCAGTGTGGAAAAAAAGATGAACTTTGACCCTTACTTCACATGGCAAACAAAACTCAACTCCAGATGGATTATAAACCTAAATATAAACATTGAAACTATAAAAACTACTAGAAAAAAATGAGCAAAACCCTCTGAAACCTTGAGAGAGACAAAGATTTTATAAAGAGAATACACAAAAATGAACCATTTTAAAGTAAGTGATTAATTAGAAGTTTTTAAAAATTTAAATCTTGCTCCTCAAAACACACCACTAAGAAAGTGGAAAAGCCAAATCAAAGAGTGGGAAAGCCAAGACTGGAAAACTTTTTGCAATACATATAGCTGGCAAAAGACGTATGTCCAGAAGATATAAGAATTTATACAACTCAAGAAGAAGATAATTAAAAAGCAATGTGTGCAAAAGATTTAAACAGACACTTCACACACTAAAAAACATATGTATGGCTAATAAGTGCATGGAAGGATGCTCAATATCTTTAGTCATCAGGGAAAAGCTAATTGAAACAAGAATGAGATACTATTATAAGCCACTCACAACTGTTAACATTAAGAAGACAGATAGTACCAATTGTTGACATGAATGTGGAGCAACTGGAACTATTATACATTATTCATGGCAATGTAAAATGGTACAATCCCATTGGAGAATTCATTAGAGAAAGTTTTGACCCAGCAATTGCACTGTCACATATTTATCAAAAAGAAATGAAAATGTGTCTTTACAAAAGCCTTGAATAAATATTCATAGAAGCTTTATTAATAATAGCCCAAAAAATAAAACAACCCAAATTTCTATCAAAAAATGAAAGGATATGGAGACTGTCAAGATGGCGGAGATCACCTTCCTCCCCACAAATACATCAGAAATACATCTACATGTGGAACAACTCCTACAGAACACCTACTGAACGCTGGCAGAAGACCTCAGACCTCCCAAAAGGCAAGAAACTCCCCACATACCTGGGTAGGGCAAAAGAAAAAAGAAAAAACAGAGACAAAAGAATAGGGACGGGACCTGCACCAGTGGGAGGGAGCTGTGAAGGAGGAAAGGATTCCACACACTAGGAAGCCCCTTAGCGGGCAGAGACGGCAGTGGGAGGGCGGGAGCTTCAGAGCCACGGAGGAGAGCACAGCAACAGGTGTGCAGAGGGCAAAGCGGAGAGATTCCCGCACAGAGGATTGGTGCCGACCAGCACTCACCTGCCTGAGAGGCTTGTCTGCTCACCGGCCGGGGAGGGCGTGGGCTGGGAGCTGAGGCTCGGGCTTCGGAGGTCCGAATCCCAGGGAGAGGACTGGGGTTGACGGCGTGAACACAGCCTGAAGGGGGCTACTGCGCCACAGCTAGCCAGGAGGGAGCCTGGGAAAAAGTCTGGACCTGCCGAAGAGGCAAGAGACTTTTTCTTCCCTCTGTTTCCTGGTGCGCGAGGGGAGGAGACTAAGAGCGCCGCTTAAAGGAGCTCCAGAGACGGACTCGAGCCGCCGCTATCAGCGTGGACCCCAGAGACGGGCATGAGATGCTAAGGCTGCTGCTGCCACCACCAAGAAGCCTGTGTGCAAGCACAGGTCACTCTCCACACCGCCCCTCCCGGGAGCCTGTGCAGCTCGCCACTTTCAGGGTCCCGTGATCCGGGGACAACTTCCCCGGGAGAACGCACGGCGCGCCTCAGGCTGCTGCAACGTCACGCCAGCCTCTGCCGCCGCAGGCTCGCCCTGCCTCCTCTGTACCCCTCCCTCCCCCCGGCGCGCCTCAGGCTGCTGCAACGTCACGCTGGCCTCTGCCGCCGCAGGCTCGCCCCGCCTCCTCTGTACCCCTCCCTCCCCCCAGCCTGAGTGAGCCAGAGCCCCCGAAGCAGCTGCTCCTTTAACCCCGTCCTGTCTGAGTGAAGAACAGACGCCCTCAGGCGACCTACACGCAGAGGCGGGTCCAAATCCAAAGCTGAACCCTGGGAGCTGTGCAACAAAGAAGAGAAAGGGAAATCCCTCCCAGCAGCCTCAGGAGCAGCGGATTAAATCTCCACAATCAACTTGACGTACCCTGCATCTGTGGAATACCTGAACAGACAACGAATCATCCCAAAATTAAGGCGGTGGACTTTAAGATGAACTGTAGACTTGGGGTTTGCTTTCTGCATCTAACTTGTTTCTGGTCTTATGTTTATCTTAGTTTAGTATTTAGAGTTTATTATCACTGGTAGATTTGTTTGTTGATTTGGTTGCTCTCTTCCTTTATATATATATATATATATAGATAGATAGATAGATAGATAGATAGATATTTTCCTTTTTCTCTTTTTGTGAGTGTGTATGTGTATGCATCTTTCTGTGATTTTGTCTGTATAGCTTTGCTTTTACATTTCCTAGGAGTCTATCTATCCATTTTTTCTTTTTTTTTTTCTAGTATAGTTTTTAGCACTTGTTATCATTGGTAGATTTATTTTTTGGTTTGGATGTTCTATTCTTTCTTTCTTTCTTTCTTGTATTTTTCATTTTATTACTTTTTTTTCAAATTTTTCAGAGCTTTATTTTTTTGACTTCTTTTTAACATCTTTACTGGAGTATAATTGCTTTACAATGCTGTGTTAGTTTCTACATTATAACAAAGTGAATCAGCTATACATATACATATATCCCCATATCTCCTCCCTCTTGTGTCTCCCTCCCACCCTCCTTATCCCACCCCTCTAGGTGGTCACGAAGAACCGAGATGATCTCCCTGTGCTATGTGACTGCTTCCCACTAGCTATCTGTTTTACATTTGGTAGTATATATATGTCCATGCCACTCTCTCACTTTGTCTCAGCTTAACCTTCCCTCTCCCCATGTCCTCAAGTCCATTCTCTATGTCTTTATTCTTGTCCTGCCCCTAGGTTCTTAAGAACCCTTTTTTTTTTTTTTTTTTTTTTTTAGATTCCATATATATGTGTTAGCATATGGTATTTGTTTTTCTCTTTCTGACTTACTTCATTCAGTATGACAGACTCTAGGTCCATCCATCTCATTACAAATAACTCAATTTCATTTCTTTTTATTGCTGAGTAATATTCCATTGTATATATGGGCCACATCTTCTTTATCCATTCATCTGTCTATGGACACTTAGGTTGCTTCCATGTCCTGGCTATTGTAAATAGAGCTGCAATGAATATTGGGGTGCATGACTCTTTTTGAATTATGGTTTTCGCAGGGTATAGCCCCAGTAGTGGGATTGCTTGGTCGTATGGTAGTTCTATTTTTAGTTTTTCAAAGAACCTCCATACTGTTCTCCATAGTGGCTGTATCAATTTCCTTTCCCACCAACAGTGCAAGAGTGTTTGCTTTTCTCCACACCCTCTCCAGCATTTATTGGTTATAGATTTTTTGATGATGGCCATTCTGACTGGTGTGAGGTGATACCTCATTGTAGTTCTGATTTGCATTTCTCTAATGATTAGTGATGTTGAACAACTTTTCATGTGCTTGTTGGCAATCTGTGTATCTTCTTTGGAGAAATGTCTATTTAGGTGTTCTGCCCATTTTTGGATTGGATTGCTTGTTTTATTTGATATTGAGCTGCATGAGCTGCTGTAAATTTTGGAGATTAATCCTTTGTTGGGCTTCCCTGGTGACACAGTGGTTAAGAAACTGCCTGCCAATGCAGGGGACATGGATTCGAGCCCTGGTCCGGGAAGTTCCCACATGCTGCGGAGCAACTAAGCCTGTGTGCCACACCTACTAAGCCTGAGCTCTAAAGCCCTCAAGCCACAACTACTGAAGCCCTCATGCCACAACTACTGAAACCCGTGCACCTAGAGCCCGGGCTCCACAACAAGAGAAGCCACCACAATGAGAAGCCCGTGCACCACAATGAAGAGTAACCCCCGCTCACTGCAACTAGAGAGAGCCCGTGCGCAACAGCGAAGACACAAAGCAGTCAAAAATAAATAAATAAATGGATAGATAACTAAATAAACAAATAAAATTATTTTTAAAAATTCCTTTGTCAGTTGCTTCACTTGCAAATATTTTCTCCCACTCTCAGGGTTGTCTTTTCGTCTTGTTTATGATTTCCCTTGCTGTCCAAAAGCTTTTAAGTTTCATTAGGTCCCATTTGTTTATTTTTGTTTTTATTTCCATTTCTCTAGGAGGTGGGTCAGAAAGGATCTGCTGTGATTTATATCATAGAGTGTTCTGCCTACATTTTCCTCTAAGAGTTTTATGGTGTGTGGCCTTACATTTAGGTCCTTAATCCACTTTGAGTTTATTTTTGTGTATGGTGTTAGGGAGTGTTCTAATTTCATTCTTTTACACGTAGCTGTCCAGTTTTCCCAGCACCACTTATTGAAGAGGATGTCTTTTCTCCATTGTATATTCTTGCCTCCTTAATCAAAAATAAGGTAACCATATGTGTGTGGGTGTATCTCTGGGCTTTCTATCCTGTTCCATTGATCTATATTTCTGTTTTTGTGCCAGTACCATACTGTCTTGATTACTGTAGCTTTTTAGTATAGTCTGAAGTCCAGGAGCCTGATTCCTCTGGCTCCGTTTTTCTTTCTCAAGATTGCTTTGGCTATTCGGAGTCTTTTGTGTTTCCATACAAATTGTGATATTTTTTGTTCTAGTTCTGTGAAAAATGCCACTGGTAGTTTCATAGGGATTGCACTGAATCTGTAGATTGCTTTGGGTAGTATAGTCATGTTCACAATCTTGATTCTCCCAATCCAAGAACATGGTCTATCTCCCCATCTGTTTGTGTCATCTTTAACTTCTTTCATCAGTGTCTTATAGTTTTCTGCATACAGGTCTTTTGTCTCCTTAGGTAGGTTTATTCCTAGGTATTTTATTCTTTTTGTTGCCATGGTAAATGAGAGTGTTTCCTTAATTTCTCTTTCAGAATTTTCATCATTAGTGTATAGGAATGCAAGAGATTTCTGTGCATTAATTTTGTATCCTGCTACTACTACCAAATTCATTGATTAGCTCTAATAGTTTTCTGGTAGCATCTTTAGGATTCTCTATGTATAGTATCATGTCATCTGCAAACAGTGACAGCTTTACTTCTTGTTTTCTGATTTGGATTCCTTTTTTTTCTTTTTCTTCTCTGATTGCTGTGGCTAAAACTTCCAAAACTATGTTGAATAATTGTGGTGAGAGTGGGCAACCTTGTCTTGTTCCTGATCTTAGAGGGCAAGGTTTCAGTTTTTCACCACTGAGAATGATGTTGGCTGTGGGTTTGTCATATATGACCTTTATTATGTTGAGGTAAGTTCCCTCTATGCCTACTTTCTGGAGGGTTTTTATCATAAATGGGTGTTGAATTTTGTCAAAAGCTTTTTCTGCATCTATTGAGATGATCATATGGTTTTTATCCTTCAGCTGGTTGATATGGTGTATCACATTGATTGATTTGGGTATATTGAAGAATCCTTGCATTCCTGGGATAAACCCACTTGATCATGGTGTATGATCCTTTTAATGTGCTGTTAGATTCTGTTTGCTAGTATTTTCTTGAGGATTTTTGCATCTATGTTCATCAGTGATATTGGCCTGTAGTTTTCTTTCTTTGTGACATCTTTGGTTTTGGTATCAGGGTGATGGTGGCCTCGTAGTATGAGTTTGGGAGTGTTCCTCCCTCTGCTATATTTTGGAAGAGTTTGAGAAGGATAGGTGTTAGCTCTTCTCTAAATGTTTGATAGAATTCACCTGTGAAGCCATCTGGTCCTGGGCTTTTGTTTGTTGGAAGATTTTTATTCACAGTCTCAATTTCAGTGCTTGTGATTGGTCTGTTTATATTTTCTATTTCTTCCTCGTTCAGTCTCAGAAGGTTGTGCTTTTCTAAGAATTTGTCCATTTCTTCCAGGTTGTCCATTTTATGGGCATATAGTTGCTTGTAGTAATCTCTCATGATCTTTTGTATTTCTGCAGTGTCAGTTGTTACTTCTCCTTTTTCATTTCTAATTCTATTGATTTGAGTCTTCTCCCTTTTTTTCTTGATGAGTCTGGCTAATGGTTTATCAATTTTGTTTATGTTCTCAAAGAACCAGCTTTTAGTTTTATTGATCTTTGCTATCGTTTCATTCATTTCCTTTTCATTCATTTCTGATCTGATCTTTATGGTTTCTTTCCTTCTGCTAACTTTGGGGATTTTTTTGTTCTTCTTTCTCTAATTGCTTTAGGTGTAAGCTTAGGTTGTTTATTTGAGATGTTTCTTGTTTCTTGTGGTAGGATTATATTGTTATAAACTTCCCTCTTAGAACTGGTTTTGTTGCATCCCATAGGTTTTTGGTCGTTGTGTTTTCATTGTCAGTTGTTTCTAGGTATTTTTTGATTTCCTCTTTGATTTCTTCAGTGATCTCTTGGTTACTTAGTAGTGTATTGTTTAGCCTCCTTGTGTTTGTATTTTTTACAGATTTGTTCCTGTAATTGATATCTAGTTTCATAGAATTGTGGTCAGAAAAGACACTTGATATGACTTCAATTTTCTTAAATTTACCAAGGCTTGATTTGTGACCCAAGATATGTTCTATCCTGGAGAATGTTCCATGAGCACTTGAGAGGAAAGTGTATTCTGTTGTTTTGGGATGGAATGTCCTTTAAATATCAATTAAGTCCATCTTGTTTAAAGTATCATTTAAAGCTTGTGTTTCCTTATTTAATTTCACTTTGGATGATCTGTCCATCGGTGAAAGTGGGGTGTTAAAGTTCCCTACGATGATTGTGTTACTGTCGATTTCCCCGTTTATGGCTGTTACCATTTACCTTATGTATTGAGGTGCTCCTATGTTGGGTGCATAGATATTTACAATTGTTATATCTTCTTCTTGGATTGCATATCTACAGGATTATATATCTACAGGATTCTTCTTGCATATATATGGGTCTTGTTTTTGTATCCATTAAGCCCCTTTAAAAGCAGCAAGGGAAAAACAACAAGTAACATACAAGGGAATCCCCATAAGGTTAATAGCTGAACTTTCAGTAGAAACTCTGCAAGCCAGAAGGGAGTGGCAGGACATATTTAAAGTGATGAAAGGGAAAAACCTACAACCTAGATTACTGTATCCAGCAAGGATCTCATTCAGGTTCGACAGAGCAATCAAAAGCTTTACGGACAGGCAAGGGCTAAGAGAATTCAGCACCACCAAAACAGCTCTACAACAAATGCTAAAGGAACTTTTCTAGGCAGGAAACACATGAGAAGGAAAAGACCTACAATAACAAACCAGAAACAATTAAGGAAATGGTAATAGGAACATACATATCGATAACTACCTTTAATGGATTAAGTGCTCCAACCAAAAGACACAGGGTTACTGAATGGATACAAAAACAAGACCCATATATATGCTGTCTACAAGAGACCCACTTCAGGCCTAGGGACACATACAGACTGAAAGTAAGGGGTGGAAAAAGATATTCCATGCAAATCAAAAGCAAAAGAAAGCCAGAGTAGCAATTCTCATATCAGTCAAAATACACTTTCAAATAAAAACTATTACACGAGACAAGAAGGACACTGCATAATGATCAAGGGAGCAATCCAAGAAGAAGATATAACAATTGTAAATATCTATGCACCCAACATAGGAGCACCTCAATACATAAGGTAAATGGTAACAGCCATAAACGGGGAAATCGACAGTAACACAATCATCGTAGGGAACTTTAACACCCCACTTTCACCGATGGACAGATCATCCAAAGTGAAATTAAATAAGGAAACACAAGCTTTAAATGATACTTTAAACAAGATGGACTTAATTGATATTTAAAGGACATTCCATCCCAAAACAACAGAATACACTTTCCTCTCAAGTGCTCATGGAACATTCTCCAGGATAGAACATATCTTGGGTCACAAATCAAGCCTTGGTAAATTTAAGAAAATTGAAGTCATATCAAGTGTCTTTTCTGACCACAATTCTATGAAACTAGATATCAATTACAGGAACAAATCTGTAAAAAATACAAACACAAGGAGGCTAAACAATACACTACTAAGTAACCAAGAGATCACTGAAGAAATCAAAGAGGAAATCAAAAAATACCTAGAAACAACTGACAATGAAAACACAACGACCAAAAACCTATGGGATGCAACAAAACCAGTTCTAAGAGGGAAGTTTATAACAATATAATCCTACCACAAGAAACAAGAAACATCTCAAATAAACAACCTAAGCTTACACCTAAAGCAATTAGAGAAAGAAGAACAAAAAAATCCCCAAAGTTAGCAGAAGGAAAGAAACCATAAAGATCAGATCAGAAATGAATGAAAAGGAAATGAATGAAACGATAGCAAAGATCAATAAAACTAAAAGCTGGTTCTTTGAGAACATAAACAAAATTGATAAACCATTAGCCAGACTCATCAAGAAAAAAAGGGAGAAGACTCAAATCAATAGAATTAGAAATGAAAAAGGAGAAGTAACAACTGACACTGCAGAAATACAAAAGATCATGAGAGATTACTACAAGCAACTATATGCCCATAAAATGGACAACCTGGAAGAAATGGACAAATTCTTAGAAAAGCACAACCTTCTGAGACTGAACGAGGAAGAAATAGAAAATATAAACAGACCAATCACAAGCACTGAAATTGAGACTGTGAATAAAAATCTTCCAACAAACAAAAGCCCAGGACCAGATGGCTTCACAGGTGAATTCTATCAAACATTTAGAGAAGAGCTAACACCTATCCTTCTCAAACTCTTCCAAAATATAGCAGAGGGAGGAACACTCCCAAACTCATACTACGAGGCCACCATCACCCTGATACCAAAACCAAAGATGTCACAAAGAAAGAAAACTACAGGCCAATATCACTGATGAACATAGATGCAAAAATCCTCAAGAAAATACTAGCAAACAGAATCTAACAGCACATTAAAAGGATCATACACCATGATCAAGTGGGTTTATCCCAGGAATGCAAGGATTCTTCAATATACCCAAATCAATCAATGTGATACACCATATCAACCAGCTGAAGGATAAAAACCATATGATCATCTCAATAGATGCAGAAAAAGCTTTTGACAAAATTCAACACCCATTTATGATAAAAACCCTCCAGAAAGTAGGCATAGAGGGAACTTACCTCAACATAATAAAGGTCATATATGACAAACCCACAGCCAACATCATTCTCAGTGGTGAAAAACTGAAACCTTGCCCTCTAAGATCAGGAACAAGACAAGGTTGCCCACTCTCACCACAATTATTCAACATAGTTTTGGAAGTTTTAGCCACAGCAATCAGAGAAGAAAAAGAAAAAAAAGGAATCCAAATCAGAAAACAAGAAGTAAAGCTGTCACTGTTTGCAGATGACATGATACTATACATAGAGAATCCTAAAGATGCTACCAGAAAACTATTAGAGCTAATCAATGAATTTGGTAGTAGTAGCAGGATACAAAATTAATGCACAGAAATCTCTTGCATTCCTATACACTAATGATGAAAATTCTGAAAGAGAAATTAAGGAAACACTCTCATTTACCATGGCAACAAAAAGAATAAAATACCTAGGAATAAACCTACCTAAGGAGACAAAAGACCTGTATGCAGAAAACTATAAGACACTGATGAAAGAAGTTAAAGATGACACAAACAGATGGGGAGATAGACCATGTTCTTGGATTGGGAGAATCAAGATTGTGAACATGACTATACTACCCAAAGCAATCTACAGATTCAGTGCAATCCCTATGAAACTACCAGTGGCATTTTTCACAGAACTAGAACAAAAAATATCACAATTTGTATGGAAACACAAAAGACTCCGAATAGCCAAAGCAATCTTGAGAAAGAAAAACGGAGCCAGAGGAATCAGGCTCCTGGACTTCAGACTATACTAAAAAGCTACAGTAATCAAGACAGTATGGTACTGGCACAAAAACAGAAATATAGATCAATGGAACAGGATAGAAAGCCCAGAGATACACCCACACACATATGGTTACCTTATTTTTGATTAAGGAGGCAAGAATATACAATGGAGAAAAGACATCCTCTTCAATAAGTGGTGCTGGGAAAACTGGACAGCTACGTGTAAAAGAATGAAATTAGAACACTCCCTAACACCATACACAAAAATAAACTCAAAGTGGATTAAGGACCTAAATGTAAGGCCACACACCATAAAACTCTTAGAGGAAAATGTAGGCAGAACACTCTATGATATAAATCACAGCAGATCCTTTCTGACCCACCTCCTAGAGAAATGGAAATAAAAACAAAAATAAACAAATGGGACCTAATGAAACTTAAAAGCTTTTGCACAACAAAGGAAACCATAAACAAGATGAAAAGACAACTCTCAGAATGGGAGAAAATATTTTCAAGTGAAGCAACTGACAATGGATTAATCTCCAAATTTACAAGCAGCTCATGCAGCTCAATATCAAAAAAAAAACAATCCAATCCCCAAATGGGCAGAAGACCTAAATAGACATTTCTCCAAAGAAGATATACAGATTGCTAACAAACACATGAACATATGCTCAACATCACTAATCATTAGAGAAATGCAAATCAAAAGTACAATGAGGTATCACCTCACACCGGTCAGAATGGCCATCACCAGAAAATCTACAAACAATAAATGCTGGAGAGGGTATGGAGAAAAGGGAAACCTCTTGCACTGTTGGTGGGAATGTAAACTGATACAGTCACTATGGAATACAGTATAGAGGTTCCTTAAAAAACTAAAAGTAGAACTACTATACGACCCAGTAATCCCACTACTGGGCATATACCCTGAGTAAACCACAATTCAAGATTGTCATGTACCACAATGTTCATTGCAGCTCTATTTACAATAGCCAGGACATGGAAGTAACCTAAATGTCCATCAACAGATGAATGGATAAAGAAGATGTGGCCCATATATACAATGGAATATTACTCAGCCGTAAAAATAAACGAAATTGAGTTATTTGTAGTGCAGTTGATGGACCTAGAGGCTCTCATATAGAGTGAAGTTAAGTCAGAAAGAGAAAAACAAATACCATATGGTAACACATATATATGGAATCTAAAAAAAAAAAAAAAGGTTCTGAAGAACCTAGGGGCAGGACATGAATAAAGATAGAGACGTAGGGAATGGACTTGAGGACACGGGGACAGGGAAGGGCAATCTGGGATGAAGTGAGAGAATGGCATGGACATATATACACTACCAGTTGTAAAATAGATAGCTAGTGGGAAGCAGTCACATAGCACAGGGAAATCAGCTCGGTTCTTTGTGACCACCTAGAGGGGTGGGATAAGGTGGGTGGGAGGGAGACACAAGAGGGAGGAGATATGGGGATATATGTATAGGTATAGCTAATTCAGTTTGTTATAAAGCAGGACCTAACACACCATTGTAAAGCAATTATACTCCAATAAAGATGTTAAAAAAAAAAAGATGAAAGCATAAGCTATGGCATATCTACACAATGGGGTACCACTCAGTAATAAATAAGGAATGAATTACAATACATGCAACAGCATAGCTAAATCTCTAAGTCATTATGCTAAGCAAAATAAACCAGAATCAAAAGAGTACTTAAGGAGTCTATTTATATAAAATGTTAGAATATGCAAAACTAACACAGAAAACAAGTTAGTGGTTGCCTGGGTGAGGAATTAGGAGCTTGGCTGCAAAGGAGCGTGCAAACTTTGGTGGTGGGGGGGGAGTGATGGAAGTGTTTTACATCTTTATTTTGGTGGTGGTTATATAGGCTTATACATTTGTCACAACTTAAAAGTATAATAGAACTTCCAAACTGACAAGTAGATAAAAGGAAAATTTTAGTAAGCCAACGAAAGTAGAGAAATGGAGAGGGAAAAATAAATGTTAAGTATCAATTTAAAAGGTATAAAATCAGGTATATCGCATGCTCTGATATATTTTTAAAGGCTTTCTGGCTTCTGTTTTGAGAAGAGACTGAAACCGTAGAAGCAAGGTTTCTTCTATCTGCTCCTTCTACATAGAAGTCTTCCCTGGCTCCCTTGTCTAAAGTAGTCACACAAAATGAGATGATTGTAATACACAGAAAATTTTGTAAACAAACAGATGAATTATTAGGATTAATGTGATGCTACCAAAAGTTCTGGATACAAACATCAATATACAAAAATCAATTTTGTTTCTATATAGTATAAATAACTAAGTTTTTTTTAAAATAGCATTTAAAATAGCATCAAAATATCAAATACTTAGGAATCAATAACTTTTAAAACATTATTAAGAGAAATTAAATAAGACCTAAATAAATGGATGGTTATAATTGTTTTCATGAATTGGAAAACTCAGTGTTATAAAGATGTCAATTGTTTCAAAATTTGTCTATGGATTCAAATTTCTACAGCTTTTGATAGAAGCTGGCAATCTAAACTCCATATTAAAATGCAAAAAATCAAGAATAACCAAGATGATGAACAAGGTGGGAGTATTTACTCGACTAGATATACAACTTCAGTAATTAAAACAGTGTGGTATTGCCTCAAGGATAGAAAAATAGACCAATACAGCCAATTAAAGTGTCTAGATAGAAACTTACATATATCTGATGACTTCATTTATGATAAAGATAACACTGCAGAGCACTAGAGGAAAGAGAGTCTGTCAATAGATCGTTCTATGTCAATTGGATATCCAACTGGAAAAAAGTGAAACCAGGTCCCTACCTCATGTCATATAGAAGAGTCAATTTTAGGTGGATTGAAGATCTAAATGTGAAATGCCAGACAAATTTCCTAGATGAAAATGTTTTCATATATCTTTAGGACCTTGAAGTAGTTTGACTGAATATAAAAAGTCCTAGTGTTAAAGAAAAAATTTGGTACATTAGGTTAAAATGAAATGAAGAACTCTATTGAAATATCCCAAAACAAAACAAGTAATTAGGCAAGTCACAGAAGTGGAGAAGATATTTGCAACAATTATAACCAACAAAAGGTTCATACATAGACTAAAGAGCTATTACAAATCATCATTGAAGAGATAACTCTATAATTTTGAATAGGAATTTCACTAAAAAGGATGACCAAATGGCCAATAAAATCATGAACACTGTCCAACTCAATAGTAATCAAGGAAATGCAAGCTAAGATCATAAATCACTATCACTATAAACCCACCAGAGTGACAGAAATTTAAAAGATTGTTACCATTTGTGATACCACAATGATATTGTGATAATTCACTAACTGGTGTTTTTTAATGTTTATATGCATATGTCCTTCATAATAAAAGTTACAACTCCAAAATCCACTGAAGTGTACATTTTAAATGGATAGATTGTATGGTATTTGAATTATATCTCAATAAAGCTGTCATAAAAAATAACAACAAAAAAATAGTAATAAAAGTCCCAACTAATTAAAAAACAAAAAGGATGTGTGTTGTGGTGGGCGGAATTAACATTATAAAGTCATTTAAGAGAGGAAGCAAAAATAGTCTACTGAGTGCACAAATACCCAAACAATTCTTATAAAAAGTTGGCGCTTCTTCCAAAAATGTTGTTCAACCAATATTAATTTAATAATTTAATGCAATTTCAATCAAAATCCTAATTTTGATGATCCTTTTGTTGTTTTTAGTGGAGGGATGGATCAAATTGTTTTAAAGTTTATAAATAAAGGAAGTGTCTATGGTAGAAAATAAAATTATAAACAAAGAAAAATGATGAGGAAAATATGTTCATTATCAGATATTTAAATTTACTATAAAGTCACTATAATCTCTAACACTGACACAGAAATAGACAAATATATTTGTGCAACAAAACAGAGGGCAGAAGTAAATCCACAAAAGTGACATTTTAATTCAGTGGGAAATAATTGGTTTATTAATACATGATCCTGGCATAATTGGCTACCTGTCTAGAAGAAAACAAGCTAGATCATCTATCTCATACCATATGCCAAAATGAATTCCAGATGGATAAAAGTTTAGTGCAAAAATATTTTTCAAGTTTTTAAAAATTAGAAAAGATATTCTCATAAACCTGAGGTAGAGGAAAAATTTCCTATGCAAAATGTAATTTCCTGAAATCATAAATAAAAGAAAGACATATTTTGACTTTAAAAAATTAAAACATATTATATGGGCAATTCACTACAAACAAAGTCAAAATAAAAAGGATAAACTAGGGAAACATTTGCACTTCATGTGACAAAGGGCCAGTCCTTCTAAAAAGCAAAAAGATACCTCTAATTTGAAAAAATGAAAAATAGACAAAAGCTGCAAACAAGCAATTCACAGACGATGAAACACAGTTGGCAATAAACATGAAAAGATGCTTAGCTTCACTAGTATCCAGAGAAGAGGTATTTTTCACCCTAATCAGCAAAAGTAAGATTTGGGGCATTCGATGCTGATGAAGATATGGGGAAATGGGTGCTCCCATATTTTATTGATGGGACTACGAGTTGCTCAAGCTCCTTATGGTAAGCTAACGTTAAAGAGGTCCAGGAATTGCTATCAACATCCAAAATATACATACCTTCTGGACAAGCAATTTCCCTTTGGAAATTCTATCCTACAGAAAGAAAAGTCTCAGTGCATGATAATAAATACAAGGATGATTGTTGCAACTATTTTTGTGAAGATAAAAAAGAAAAAGAAAAAACCCTGGAAACAAAGTACGTCATCAATACAGAAATAGTGAAATAGATTGTGAAATATCCATTCTGTAGATATGTCTCTTGAAAAGGAGAATAAAGGAAGAGGGAAATGGGGGGTTGCTAATCCACAGGTATAAAGTTACAGTAATGCAAGTTCTGAGATCCGGTGTCCAACGTTGTGCCTATAGATAACAATGTTGTATTGCCCGCTTAAACATCTGTTAAAAGAGCAGATATCATGTTGTGTTATTACCACAGTAAAACAAAATTTTAAATTAAGAAAAGGAAAGAAAGGAAAGAAAAAACGGAAAAGAAAAAGAAAGGAAAATAAAAGAAAGGAAAAGACAGATCAGTATTCACTACAGGGATATCCAAGATGCATTGCTAATTTGCATGTGAGGAAGTATAGTATGATAATTTTTTTGTGTGAAAGAGCACATGAGATCCTATAAATGTACATGCATTTGTATGAGCACTGAGAAAATCATGGAACCATAACATCCAACAAGCATATTAATTTGGGACAACTGGGAATAAAGGAAAGAAAAGCAAATCTTTAAGTACACCTTTGCATTGTTTCACTAATTTCAATAAACACGTATTTTGTAATTACAGATTTTTATTAAAGTACTCTTTTCTAGAAAAAAACAGTATTTTCTAGAATACTTGTTGACTGATTCAAAATGGACATTTGACCCTGTTGATCTCACATATTCGGATATAAACTCTTCCCTTAACTTCTCTCTCACTCTTCTCTCCTAGATTTCCTTTTGACTTCTTTCTATCTCTTATCTATCTCTTTTATTTTAGCACATTTTCCTTACTCATTCTTGAAATAAATTATTTCTGCTAATTTCTTCCCATAGCCATTTTCTCCATGTGTTTATGGTCTCTTATTTATTCATTCTACTTTTTTGTGATACCAAATCCCCCTACAAATTCAGAGAAATGTAGGAGACAGATATGGAAAATGAAAAATTAAAATAGAAGTGAGATAATCCCTTAATGTAACAAAACGTTGACTCCTTAGAGGGAAGTATGCAAAAACACATTTTGAAATACCAAGAAGTAACCAGCTTCCTGAGGCTAAGCCTTTGGAGCAGAATCCTGGAGAAAGAGAAGTAGCTTTGGCAGATGAACAAAAAGGAGGGCTGGCATTCCTGACACTCCAAACAGTGATTGTATGTTACCATTCATTCATTCTCTCCTTTTATCCAGTAACATTCGGTTTTTAGATAAGCTGCATGAATTATAGAAGACTGCCTGCTGGACTAAAATTGTGCTAAAAGTAGATTTCCTTTTCTGAAAAACGTAGAGAAGTAAAGATATTGCCTAGCTAGTAAAAATGGTCCATAAAAAGTATTAATTTGGAATTCCAATCAAGGAGGAGAAACAAGAACATCATGTAAATGCCATCTGTTTTCCTCTAAGTTTCTGGCATTTATGTTCTTACTCATTTTTTAGGACAAGTACAGTCCTTAGCCTCACAGAGCCATGAAGGTGTAATGAGCGTAAAAATGAAGGAAACACAGGGTGCTGCGGTAGTGCATATATTTTTCATCATTTTGTTTGCTTAGTTAGTTGATTATAAAAATATTTTGTTATACATGTTGATCCTCATGGTTTGTTGGGGGGTAGTTTTCCTTGAGGTTGGTTGGTGGTTTTTCTTTAAGGAGAAATGAAGATGTTTGAGTTGGGAAGTGGAGTGAAAAGAAGCATTAAAAGATGATTGCTACTTGCAACTGCTCTGTTGGAACAAAAGAACCTGGAAGAATTCAGATATAGCTCTACAGATTTCTTCTCTTCCCATCACACCACAGATCATGACTGCTACAGGAACAGGAACCAGAGGGGAGAAGGTGTTAGAATCAGATAAGCCTCTTCTGCTCTTCGGCTAGGTTATCTTTTACCACACAGAAATTCATTTGCACAGTGACATGAAAGAGACTTTTTTAAGAAACTTTGTCTTGTATAGAGCAGAATTATAGACCTACAGAAAAGATAACTGGAAGCTATCTTAGAAATACCTATCTCAGCTCTTTCCTTTTATAGATTAGATCAGAGTAGAGCAGTTAAAAGAGATGCTCAAGATCTCACAGCTACTGAGTAATCTTTCCTCCATAATTCTACGCCCCTAATGTAAATCTTTTAAATAAGAAGCAAGCAACTTTTGAATTTCCGCAAGCATGAACTTAAATCTTTCTGAAAATTTGTACAATAGGAATGCTGCTTTAAATACACAAAGGAAATTGTCTATTAAAAGAAACTCTGAAATTAATTATTTTTAATGCAAATAAATATGCTTTCCTCAGTATTAGGTTGGGATTTTTAAATACTATTGTATGTTTCTGAGAGAAGGAAGTATCTGTATTATATTCTTAAGCAGTGCCAATGAAAAATCAACGCTCTTGTCACAATAACTAGAGAAATCTCTGCAATGATCCCATCAACTCTATTATTAATTACTGAGAGATGCATAATGTTTCTATTCTACTAGAAAATGTGTATTTTTACCAATAAAGGAAATCTTGAGATTGTCCAATTAGAATCAGATCAGCACATTTAACCAAATTCAACTCCTCCTGGAAGTCCCGTTAATTCTGACTTGCCTTTTGCTTCTCTATCTACTGTAGACCTTTTTTTCCCCTGGGATTTTAATTTACTGACTACACTTTTTTGTCAGCTGCAGGGCACCACAGATTTCTAAACACTTGGCATTCACGTCTGATAAACTGTTATACAAAATACTTCTGAACCTTTCTTTATAGCACTTGTCAAGCTTTCCCTACTACATTTCAATCTTCAGTGATTATATTTCCAATCATACCTTAAATAAAAGAAGATTATTCAGTTATGGTCTAAGTGAAGGCACAAAGTTTGTAAAGAAAGGTGAGTGAAATCATGTTGTATTTTGGAGAAGGGATATGAGATATCACAGCATATTCTCTTCTTCCCTATCTTTATCCAAGGTCTTGCTTTTTCTTTCAGTGGTTATAGCTCAATCTCAACAACAAGTCACACCAATGCAACACTATATTTCAACAAATATTTCAGTGCCCAGTGTGTTGCAGGCACTGGAACATCACAGACAAGTGAGACACAGCCCATTGCTTAGAAGTAGACAGAACAGCAGAGGAGAGACATAATCTACTTACCATGTTACAAGATGGTCAGTGCTATGTATGCTGATGTGATGGAAACTTTTAAGCTGCTCTTAAAATGAATATATGGAATAAAATACATGAATTGTGTATAGATGAGAAATTAGAATCCAAAAGGGGTGATTACTTGCAGAGGAAATCTCTGCTTAGAAGATTCTTTGGTCATGGCTGTCTTCGGCCATTGAAGACCAAACTATTCTTGAAATCGGTCCTCCCTCCTGAACATCCCAAGGTGTTTAGATTTGCTTTCAAATTCCAGCCTAGTACTATCCCTTCTGCCCAGTTCCATCCACCTCACCAGGAGGCTCTTTGAGATATATATACATATACCTAACCTGCTCTCCAAGTTCTTTGTCTGTCTCAAGACCCCTTCTCCCTGGCTGTTCCCACCACGGAGCTTCTCCAGTTCTTAAAAACTATAATTCCTCACTCTCATCTCTAAACATTCCCCTGGTGGCTGGAATTCACTTTAGAGTCTGGAACTAGAATCAATCACTGATTTAGGGAGCCCAAAGCACTTCCTGCTTTCCACCCACAAACAATAACTGATATTAGCACAAATAAGGCATCAGCATAAGAGATCATGAACTCAAGATTATGAAACCTGGCCAAAAACTAGAAATGAAAGAGGTAGTAAAAAGAGTCAAAGCCTATCAAGACAGGGCAGAAACAAGATTTTAAGTGGAATAGCAAAGTCTGAGTGGGTTTTCAAAGGGTTCTCCAAGGTCAGCAGGGTGATTGCTTCTTTTTCTCCTGATTTGGAGTTTTCGTTGGAGTTCTGTTTTGTTTTGTTTTAAATGCCTTCAATAGCTTCTTCCCACATCTTGATCACCCAAAAGAAAAACTATAGTTTTCTTATCATCCAGATGCCACATTTAGCCACTTCAACCCACACCTAAGGCACCAAGAATTCTGTCTAGAGAACCAAGTGGGGAGAAAAAGTTAAGGGCTCTGGTTGCATCTGGGTTTGATCAGTCCCAACCTTCCAGCGGGCACTTGAAAGGCTTTTTAAGCCTCACGATACTTTGAAGAAATCCTGCCCCTTCAAAGGCGTGTCAGTGAGAACCTTCCCTCAGCGTATTTTCTAGCTTCTCTGTGATCTGAATCTTCCCAGCTGAAACTCTGAGGTGGACCCTCATGGCTACAGACTTCCTATCTCAGCCTGAGCCATGGAACACATAGCCTGGGTTCTTTCTGTGGGAGAAGCTGATTCTTCGCTACTTGTCCCAGACTTTTGTGTGGTTATCTCGTGCCTTTTTTGAAACTATAAACGTCTTTGGGCAAGGAATTTCTACATGTTTTCTAAGCCAGGGTTTAAGAGCAGCTATTATCTAAGGGCAAGTTCTCCAGCTCTACTTCTCACACAAGATGTAGTGTTTTCGGGACTTCCCTGGCAGTCCAGTGATTAAGACTCCACACTCCCAATGCAGGGCTCACACGGGCTCGATCCCTAGTTGGGGAACTAAGATCCTGTATGCCACACGGTGTAGCACGCCCCCCCCCCCAAAAAAAGATGTAGTGTTTTCAAACATCATCCTGTCTATTATCTTATAATATGCATCTCCACTGAAACCTTTAGTCATTATTCATTGTGATAATATTTCTTGTGTAAACTTGTGTCATGAAAATATTACCTTATGAATATTAAATAATAAATGTGGAAAGACAAAATTATTCAGCATTTTCTCAGAAAATTTGGATAATTTCAGCATATTTAACCTGAAATGCTTTTATGAATCCTATGCAGTTCAGACCAAATAGGGACCAGTGTTGGTTCAAAAGTGTATCATCATCCTTATTTAGGATTCAGTGAATTTCTTCATAGAGACCATATAAATGATGTTTAAATGATGGTACCAATCTTCATTAGCATATTTGATTCCATTTGGCACTAGTTGTACCATTTCCACTGTAGCAAACCTCCAACTATACTCAAGAATCCAGAGCATATCACCTACTTCACCATACCTCCTCCTCGTGATACCCTTCCTTGTCCCACCTCCAGGACTGCACAAAGGGGTAGAAGAAAATTAAATTTTATTTAGCAACTATTAAGTTCTGAGGTAGGGTAGAATTTAAGTCCTACTTAATTTTCTATCAAGAGATTTGAAAATCCAGTCTTTGAAAATCTGATAGGGCCTATAATTATTATATATGTTAATACTGCAATCTTTCCAATTATTGCAGACATAGAACATTCCTCTATGTACCAGGGGATACTGCTTGGTGATAGATGTAGAGATGAAGAAGACAGTATTTCTACTCTCAGTGGAGCTCATAGAAGAGAGAGCAAAGTAAATACCTAAACAGGCAATGCTCTTGTAACAATATTGCATTCATCCTGCATCTTCACAAGTAGCATGGGACTCATAACACGTTTGGAGTCAGAACCAGCTGAGCAAGACAGTTTTGCTAAGTATTAACCCTACAATTTTAACACATCATGAAACCTAACTTCCGCCACTGTCTTGAGGTTTCCCCACCTCATGACAGTGGTGGAAGTTAGGTTTCATGGGAGAACACATGAAAACTACAACTTGCCGTGTCCCATGTGAAATAAGAAATTTTAAAAATGCTTGCTCTCTTTTCTTCCCCCGCCCCCTAATATTTCACACCATATGTGAAATTTTAAACACTTTTTAGAAAGATGAAATTCCAGATTTCTGAACCACAGAGAAAAACAAAAGCTAGGAGCATAATTGCTACTCTGTTGGAGAGCCTGCAGAGTAATCATATCTTACTGGTACCTTACTTCTTCCACTGTAAACAGTTTGTTTCTGATCCAAAAAGTGGTGGGAACGCGGATCATCTAGACAGGATGGACCTTTCATTATCACTTAACACAGACCACGACTTGCTGTGGAGTGGAGCCCTACGTACAATAGCAGAGGCTGCATTGCTGAAAAAACAAAACAAAAACAAAAACAAAACAAAACAAAAAACCATATTTCCAAGCTGATCCAGTACCATTACTTAGAAATAACATTCTACTATTTTCCTTTATTTTCTCATTTAGTAAGTGTCCCTTTGTTCAGAGTGACCTGGCAAAGTGTAGTTAACAGAAACTTGCAGTATATTTTAAAAATTTCATTCAGAAGGCTCAGTTGAGGAAGGGAAAAACTGAGAGCCCAAGAGCATTTGAGAAAATGCCAGGGGCTTATTCAGAACTTGCTTATTAAAACTCAAGACCTGGTTAGCAACAAGTTCTTCTCTTTTAGGTGAATAAGGAATGATCTCTAAAGGGTCTTCTGGCTCGAAATTTCTATGATTTAAAGTGAACAGGGTTTCCTTAAGAGAGCAAGTTTTTTTAATGATATGAGCAGTGGATCTGAACCCTTAAGCTCTTCTTCAGAAATTCATTTCAAGGGACTGATTTCTGCTTTCAGTATTCATCAAAGCCCAAGCCTGTACATACTCCGTGGAGGCAAGCTTCTTTAGAGGAGCTTGCCTTTATGCGTTGTGCACTGCCAAAGTAGCATGCATTTTTAACCCAGGTTCACAGTATTGGAGTGAGTCCACAGGAAATGTTTTGAGCTGATCAAAAGTTCTCTAACCCCTTTGACCCAGTCTGTGGTAAGAAATGAAATACAATATTCTATGAATTTTAGTTGTCTATTTAATTAAAATTCTTATATGTCCTCAGTCTAAATTCTTAATCTAGGCTCATCCTTAATTCTTTCCAACACACACCTCTGAGTGATTTGAGACAACCCAATACACAAAAATTACCATGGAGACTGTCTTCTTCGAGATAGTCTTCTCCAAGAGGTCCCATTAACAGGAAGAAACTGAGCTAAGAGGGACAAATAAGAGCTAACATGCCTGACATTCATCTAAGGGCCTCAGATAAACTCCTTTAATCTTCATAATTACCCTCAGAGGTAGGGACAGTTAATATCACCATTTTATAGCTGGGAAAATAGAGGCATAATGTTTCCTAATGTTACAAAAATATTAAGGGATAGAGACAGGTTACAAACCCAGGGTGCCCAGCACTGCCTTACAAGGGTTCTATGTAAACAGATTTCCTTGGCTTGATCCTCAGAGATTCTGATTCATTTACGGCGGGGCCGGATGGGTTGAGGGAGGAGGCAGTGGATACTGGTGCTGATGCTGGCTTGGGAAACAGCCACTGCCCCCGCCTCACCCCACAGAGCCAGCTGGAAGGTATCAGCATATTTTCCAAACTCCTCCGATAATTCCAACAGGCAGGTATACTTGAAGACTACTCCTGATAGACTGTTAACTCCAGTTTCTTCAAGGAGTGAGATCAGATGAAAATAAAGGTGGACTGTTCACTGCTTTTTACTACTTGGTGTATTTGATATAAACATGCATTTCATAAAAATAATTTGCTGAATTTAAAGAAAGCAATAAATAAATACCTTTTTCAAGTTGCCACTGTCTTTAACTTATAAATACAGAAATAGCAGTTGATGTCATGCTTCAGCCATGGCAATGGGGTGGAGACAGCAGATAATGAGGAAAGATCCTTATCACTTTCTGTAAGGAAAAAGCAAAGCTTCAAAGAGTCAGTACTGTGAACAGCCAAGAGCAGATTCTCAGCAGACAGAGCATAGTTCCAAGGAGGAGACTTCAGGGGGCTCTGGTACCAGGTAGGACACAAAGATGGAGGAAACTAGGCAGAGAGTTCTGACACCAAAGAACCGGAATCCCGTCCTGATGCCTGGGATTTGGAGACAAGAGAAGGGTTCAGACCTGACAAGATTGGCAAGAAACAAGAGAAAATTTGATCATGGAGGAACTGGGATCCTAAGCAGAATGCCTGGATATAAAAAGAATGTGGAGAAGTAACACTGAGGCCTGGTTACTGAAAGACCAATTAACTAGGCCAAGGTTCTGAAAGGACTAGCAACAAAACTGACCTGACTATGAGCCCCTGCCTGAGCTTGTTAAATGCCTGGAGGCTTGGCCACGTCCCTACCATGTCCACAGGAACAAAGACAATCAGACTCCTGGCACTGAAGTTCTGCAGGGGCAGTGGGCCAACAAATTTGAACATATATAGTGTCACTTCAGCAATTGTGACACTGTGATTTATAGCTTTTCTTGCTGTGCAACTTCAGTTACGTAGGCCAAAGAAAATAAAATAAAATCAGACGCCATTACAATTAATGAACATATGAGGCCAAAGCACCCCTGTTAGAAAATTTCTTATATAACACAAACTCTTTATCTTGGTCTAGTTTCATGAACTTTAGCAAAAACCAACTCATGTAGTAAAAGTGAATAAATTAATAAATAGGAAGAGTAGATGTGGACAGAACAGCATGGATGCAAAATATAAGGGATGTCTATCATATCAAAGCCAAAATTTAGAGCAGAGGACATGGCCCCATTATGTTCATATAACGCTTAAGTTATCCTTAAATTTTTTCAATCAGCACAAGAGAGGAAACTTTTGAGAATGAGAATGCTGACCACTAAGAATTATGTGGATAGACAAGAAACCTACTGTATTGGCAAAATTTTTTCAGCAGCCTAATTCAGACGTATCCTTTGAAAACAGCTTCATCCTTTCAATCTGACCCATTTACTTAGCAGTGATAATGATAGAGCAAATAAAGTTACTGCCCATAAAACTTCAAATTAATGGAGCTCCCTGGAGACAGAAACTTCAGTAGTGTCTAACACAGAGTAGATATTCAATGAATATTTACTGAATTGAAAAGATGGTGTGTGATGATCTCAATATTGTGTATGACTGGGGCAGATCTGAGATTGAAAGAATAGAAGGAATTTAGGTGATCCTCTAGAATGAATTCTTGATGAAGGCTTTTTGGTCAGTTACTGGAGTAAAATAAGGGTCTTTGGTGGGTTACACTTACTAGAATGATATGTGCTACAGACATTTGCAGTCTTTTAAACATTAGAATTACTTCATACCATATATGGGACTATGTGGACTCATTTCCTTATTAATCTCTAGTGGCATATTTACCTAAAATCCATTTTTATCAAAATTTAATTTATTTGTGTTATATCAGTATAACTCTTCCTGAGATTTTTTTCTATCCCTTTAGTTTTCTATTTTAACAAATTAAATATTTCAAAAATGTCTTTAGTCAACTTGGAGATGTTTCTGTTTTAATTTCTTATTTCTAAAAAGGGTTCAATAACTGACAGCATTTCATACATGCTTGCATGTTCTCAGCTTCTTTGATACTTTTGTCATCCTTTCAAATGTATCCTTTTCAATTTTGTTTATATTCAGCATTTTTTTGCCCAATTTATCTAAGGCAACTTTCATTTTATTTACATTTTTGTTGAGTATTTAGTTCTGTGGCTATGCCAGGAGGCTCGACATTGGAGAATTTGAAGTTGCATAACAGAAAAGGCATGAATCACTCCTTTTTGCCTAAAATCTCTAATTAGTTGACAGGTAAATTCCACTTGAAATAGATGCTCTGGCAAGGAGCTCAAGCTGCTAGACAGTAAAGGAAAGACAGAGAAGAGATATCTAGAGTATTCTGCCTCAGGCTCTCCACTCACCAGGGGTTCCACCCCAGAGAGGGTTTCCATTCAGGTGGGGCTCTTCAATTCTATAGGGAGTCAGAGCCAACTCAGGTCTCTTTTAAAAACTTCAGTCATAGTTTCCCATGACTGCTGTCACAAAGTACCACAAATTTGGTGACCTAAAATGATATTTATTCTCACGATTCTGGAGACCAGAAGTCCAAAATGGTTTCACTAGGATGAAACCAAAGTGTTAGTAGGACTGTGTTCTAGAGGAAAATCCATTCCCTTGCCTTTCCCATTTTCTAGAGCTGCATTCCTTGTATTGTGGCTCTTGGTCCCATGTTTCATCTTCAAAACCAGAAGCAAAAATCTTGCTTCTGTGGTCACATTGCCTAAACTTGCAATTGCATTTAAGGGCCACCCAGATAATCCAGGATAGCTTCCCCTCTCAAGATCCTTAATTTAATCCCATCTGAAAAGTCTCTTTTATCATGTAAAGTAATATTCACAGGTAACAGGGATTAGGATCTAGATATCTTTGGGAGTGATTATTCAATCTATTACAGTGTGTTACCATTCTTTCCATTTTTTATCTTTTTTTTACTAAACACATACCTGTATGCTTTTAAACCTTTGTACTTCAGTAAGAGATTTCTGTTATACTTACTTATTCTACTTTTCATTTTCTCACTCTTCCCACTTAGAGTCAAAACCTACTTTGTGCCAGACAAAGCAATAATAAAAGCAGATTAGTATATGACACAGATGTTGACGTGATTAAACAAAAAAAAATTTAAGATAACTATGACTTATGCATAAAGAGCTCTAATATAAAAAGTAGACCACAAGACAGGATAGATGGGTAAGGTAAGCAGACAGAGGGAAACTATTAGAAAGAATCAAAAGGAAATACTACAAATCAAAACACTAGCAGAAATGAAGAATACCTTTGATGGATTCATTCATAGACTGGACATCTAAGGAAAGAATCAGTGAGCTTGAATATAGGGCAGTAAAAATTTCCCAAAGTGAAATTAAAGAAAAACAAGAATTAAAAATAAAATAGAGAAGAACATCCAAGAACTGTGAGACAATATGAAAAGACATAAGTACACATAATTAGCCTACCAGAAGGAAAGAGAGAAAGAATAAAGCAGAAGAAATATTTTAAGTAATAATGACCAAGAACTTTTCAAAATTAATGATAGACACCAAATCACAGATCCAGGAACTCAAAGAATACCAAGCAGGATTAAAAAACAAACAAACAAAAAACTTAAACCCAAGCATATCATGTTCATACTGCAGAACATCAAAGACCAAGAAAGAATCTTGAAAGAAAGCAAGAAGCCAGAGGGAGAAAAAACACATTAGCTCTAGAAGAACAAGAACGAGTATGAGAATGAAATATGTAAAGTATTGAACAAAAATCACTAACCTAGAATTCTATTTACAGTAAAATTATCTTTAAAAAATGAAAAGAAGTAAAGACTTCCTAAGAAGTTCTCAGACAAACAAAACATGGAACTCATCACCATCAGACCTACTGACAGAAGGAAAAGAACGTTGGTCAGAAATGTGGATCTACATTAAGAAGGCAGAGTATCAAAGAAGGAATAAATGAAGGCATGATGGTCAGTTTTATGCATCAAGTTGGCTGAGCTACAGTCTTCAGTTGTTCAGTCAAACACTAATCTAGGTGTTGCTGTGATAGTATCTTGTAGATGTGATGAAAGTACCTAATAAGTTGACTTTAAGTAAGGGAAATTATCCTAGATAATCTGAATGGGCTGACTCAATCAGTTCAAAGTTCTTAAGAGGAGAGCTTAAGTTTTCCTGAAAAAAGAAATTGCTTGTGTGGACAGTGGCTTCAGCCTCAGAAGCCCCAGAGTTCCAGCCTACCCTTCCTGACAGCCTGCTCTGTGGAATTTGGACTTGCCTAGCAAGCCCTCAAAATTGCCTAAGCCAATTCCTTGCAATAAATCTCAATATATATCTCCTACTGGTTCCGTTTCTTTGATTGAATCTCGACAGATATAGAGTTAAAATATTTTAAATTTTTTTCTCATTATTAACTTATTTAAAAAATAACAGTTTGTTAAACAATATAGTAACACTGTATCGGGTGATTATAGCGTATAGATAAGTCAAATGAATCATAGCAATATCATGAGGGATGGAAGGGAGGAATTGAGAATATTATGCCATAAGTTACCTGCACTATATGTGATGTGGTAGAGAGTTATTCAAAACTAGACTGAGATTGGTTTAAAATGTATATTTTAAACTCTAGGACAACCACTAAACATTTTTAGGGAAATATAATTGATACATTAAGAGAGAAGATAACTTGGAATCTTATGAAATGGTCAATTAAAGAGGGAGAAATACAAAAAACGAAAGAAAACAGTTACAAGTATTGTAGATATTTTCCAATTATATCAGAGGGTGTTATATGCATGAAGCATGGAGGAGTTTTAGGGTGGTGAATCTATTTTTTATGATATTGTAATGGTCGCTAAATGATATTATACATTTGTCAAAATCCATAATGCTTTTCAGCACAAAGAGTAAACGTTATGCAAATTTTTAAAAATTTAGAAGGTCAGGGAATACCAGGATGGAATATAGTATGTGACAAAAGAATCTAACTGTATTACAAATATGTGAAACAACCTCACTGAAGGGAATGGAAGAAAAGGTGCCGATCTAAGTAACTTTGGAAATGAGTGGAGACTGTAAGACTAAAGGCAAAAGAAATTATATATAAGCACTATACTCTAGTTGACAAGTTATTTCCCATGGGAGTTCTGGTTAACAATTCTGAAACCACTGTACGAGTATACTGGAAGTTAACAAATAAGTGGATGGTGGATGGTTGGAACCATCTCTCACTGTTGGAGTAGGAGCTTACAGACAAGCAAGGGGGGGGTGGGGGGAGGCTAGAATTATCTACCTGGTAATGGATTAGAGTTGGAATTATATATCCATCCATAAAAATTGATGTTTAGCTTAATATAGATATGGATGGATATATTATGGAAATATTTACAGATATATGTATATGCACAGATTAGTGTACACACATATATTTCCTTGCTCTGTCAACTGAAAGGTCCAAAAAGCAACTACACCCCAGTAGCAGCAAGCACACCTCACACCCAAGTTGTGGTTTCTAATACCCATTCTCCAATAAAAGAAACTGGGATTCCTTGGAGAAAAGGTCAATTCTAGAACTGGAGCACAAAATACACAAAATGAGCTTGGAGCATCTTGTAGTTCCAGAAAGTAAGGAAGTGGGGTTTTTTGTTTTGTTCAAAAAAAAAGGTAAAAACACAATGATGGGTATATGTAAAAGGGACACTGAAGCCAACTGAAGGAGCTTGGAATAGCCAAAGATGCAACAATTTGAGCAACAAAATAAATGAAGTAGTATTGGATTATAACCCAGAGTATAAAATAAATACCTGAATTCATACTGGTATAAATAAATAATTGAATAATAAATAAATGAGGGATAAAATACAAATCTGTGCAGAAGAATTCCAAATAAGAATTCCACATTTATGTAGATACACTTCTCTCAAGGAGGTGGAATATAACTCTCCTTAAATATAGGATACACATAGTGACTTCCTTCCAGAGAGTAGAGTGTGGAAACTATAGGAAAAAGAGTAGCTTTACCATGCAGAAACCTGACAAACTCTATGTCCCCCAGATGATCGACTAATATCAGCAAGGAGAAATCATATTGATGGGATATACCTTTGATATGATATGATGAGAATGATTATTTATTTCTGTGGTCTTCCTCTACTTCCTTCCTCTGATCATGAGGAAAAGATCAGACCCAATTGAGAGATTTTCTGCAAAATACCTGAACAGCACTCCTCAGAACTTTCAAGGACATCAAAAACAAGGAAAGTATGAGGAACTGTCATAGCCAAGAGGAAAATAGGAGACATGATAACTAAATGTAGTGTGGTGTCCTGGATGAGATCCTGGAACACAAAAGGACATCCAGTAAAAAACAAGGATATCTGAACAAAGGATGGACCTTAGTATAAAATGTGTATGTGTATATATATATATAATATTTATAATACATATATAATATTTATATATGTGTATGTATACATATTCATGCATATTTAATTGGAATTTCAATTTGAATGTCAGCTGTGAGTAAAATTGATTATCATTTCATATGTTTAATTCTTTTTCATAAGGACAGGTTTGACTTGAAAATTGGTTCTTTGTGAAAGGAAGGGAGGAAGGAAAGAAGGGAGGAAGGGAAAGAGGGAGAGAGGGGGAGAAGGAGGGAAGGAGGGAGGAAACAAGACATAGGATAAGGAACACTGAAACAAAAAGTGGATTTCTCACTTTAACATTTTTAATTCATTTTATTTATATTACTCCTAACTTTGATTTTATTTTTTTATTAATTTTTTTAATTTTATTTTTTGAAAATTTTTATTGGAGTATACTTGATTTACAATTTAACTTTGATTTTAAATTTTACTTTAGTTTTAAATTTTTTTCTTTTCTTTTACTTTTATTCTTAATCTTTATAGTTTTAATTTATATTAATATTTTAATTGTTAATTTTCAATCACTTCACTTTTTAAATAACCATTTTAACCTTTTATCCTCCTCTTGGAACTCTATTTCAATTTCCTCTTTTTGTATACAAACTTCATGTATTGACTTTGTTTATGAAGAAGGATGTCCTGACTACAGTGGGAAAAGCCAGCAAGCAGGAGACGGGGAAAATTACTCTGCTGCCTGTACTGAAACCTGCTGCTGCCTAATAATCACTCCAGAGTGTAGTGGCTTAAAACCACAATAGTCATTTATTATTGCTCATGATTTCTGTGTGCCAGAATTCATACAGGGCACCGTGGGGGAACTGGGGTCCACTCCATTAGGTCTGGGGCCTCAGCTAGAAGACTGAAGGCTGGCACCTGGAATCATCTGAAGGCTTGTTTACTCACAAGTCTGGCATTAGATTCCAGCTGTCAGCCGAGACTTGAGCTAGGGCTATTGGATGGAGATGCATACACACAGCCTTACCATGTGGCCTGGGCTTCACACAACATGGTGGTTCTGTTCTAAAAGTGAGCAAGCTGAAAGAGAGAGAAAAAGAGAGCAAAGTGGAATCATACTGCCTAATTATATCATAGACTTGAAAGTCACGCAGAATCACTTCTGCCACATTCTGTTGGTCAAGGCATTTGCGAACACACATCTAGTTTTAGTGGGCAAAAATTATTGTCAATGTCATATTCTCTGAAGAGCATATGGGATGGGATACATATTGATGCAGCCATATTCAGAAAACGCAATTGCTGGTGTGCCAGATGCATCTGAAACAATTCTTCAAGTTCTGCCTAAATGAACTTCATGCCTTCCCAGTTTGGCTATAAAAATAAGTAAATAAATGCATGAATGAGTGAATGAATGAATGACTTCACCTGGTTAACTTAAAATGATTCAGAACAATACTTTTCTCTGCCCTCCATTTGGTGCATTGAAGATTGTTTCTCCTAGATATTGTCAAAAACTTACACTTTCTACAAATACTTCAGAGTGCCTACCACGTCTAAGTCATTGTGCTAGTATCTGGAGAAATAATGGCAACATTACAGAATCCCTGTAGCAATGGCTACAATTTCTTGGACAACACAGCAAGTCAACCAGAAATTATAATTCAATGTGTTTTGTATAATGACAGTTGTTAACTACAAGATTCTATGGAAGTACATGGGATAGACTCACTACCTAGGCCTGGGAATCAGCAACAACCTCCCAAGGGAAGAGACATCTGACCCAGAAAGGATGAATGAGTAGCAGTTAGCCAGGAAATAAGTATCCAAGATGGAGGAAGGGGAGGAAGCAGAATTATTCAAAACAGAGAGAAGAGCAGGTTCACAGTTTCAGAGGTAAGAAAGAGGAATGCAGAGTCATAAAAGAGTAAATAGTTCATTACGGATAGAATGATCGTTTTGAAAACAGGCATAGAAATAGTCAAGACTAAATTGTTAAGTGAGAGGTAGATCAACAAAGGTACTGTAAGTCGTGCTAAAGAGATTAAATGTATCCCATCACTCAGACCTTTCGATCTCAAGCTGCTCTACCCAGGGCTTCAGAAGGCCTATGCAGAGCATCTGGGTCTACACTCTTCAGCACAAAGACTCCTTCAGGCTCTACTCTACCCCCTACTCTACCCTTATATGCCATCTATGTATATGTGCTAGGTATACAGGTTTAGTATGCCTAAACCTGTGCCTCGTATATCTTATTGTACATAAGGATGCAATAAATATTTGTTGAACGAATAAACTTCTTTCATCTTATCTTTTCCCTATGGCTTCATACTTGGACAGCTCCAACTCCCTCCACTCCTGACTATTCCTTTTGGATGAAAACACCACTGGAAAGTCTTGCTATCAGTCAATTTCCACCTTGGATGCTGCCTTTTGACTCATTCTCAACTCCATTAACTGTGGCCTGAAAACAAAATCTGTCCTCCTGCACTTCCCAGCCACTGCTCCAAACCAGGCTCGCAACCAGAGCTACTGCTGCCCTGAAAGTTTGTCAGACACTTAAAAAGAAGGGTGCTTTTGAAAATTCATGGTCTCCAACATCTTCAAAATTTGTCAGAAGTCATGGTCATAGACCCAGGAGTTGGTTATACTCAGGGAATAATAGGGCTCACGCAAAAACCGCTGATCTACCTTGGTAATGAGCCAAGCGGTGCTGGACCTCCTGATGTACATGCATACAAGATGGCACAATAGAAGGTCTACGGCCACAGAGCTGGGATTATTACATCAGCCTCATCCTAGAGACTCATCTATAGTTTGGTTCTAAACTAAAGATCTATCTTCTTTATCAGCAGTATTATTGAAAATATTATGGATACCCTATTTACTACCACCTAGCTCTGTTCCTGTTTCATTCATCAAACTTTCTGGAATTAGAGCATTCCACAACAGCAGGGAATCTCAAACTTTAGAGTTTCCTTTGGCAGTTTAAACAAATGATTCAATGAGATCATAGAAGTAAGGATCTCCAACATATTGCCTGGTTAGATTTTGATAACCTGATTTCTAGCCACTAGAACTAGCAAAGGGAAAAAACCTGAGAAAATATTTATTTTTGTTTGGAATATGGTCAATCACATTGTGTAAGTTAAGATCTTGATTTTTACCTGGGAATTCCTTTCTGGCAGCAATGTAAAAGAAGACCACCTGCTCCAAAATGGGTTGAGTTTTCACCTCTGTGTGTCTAGGCCAGGCTATGTTCCCTCCTATAAGTGACCTGAACTCTTAACTAACATTCTTAAGCTGGATAAAACATCCGCTGACAGTTCTATGGCTTCAGAATTGTTCAAGGCCACTCTGCATGGCAGGCACACATATGTATCCTGTGACTCATTAATTATTAATTCTGGAGATATGGAGGTATCTGGGGCAGCCCTTATCTCCTACAAATTTGAAGATGCAAAGTTGTTTAATTTCAGTCACAGACATCCCTGAAATTGCCAGTCGGCTTCACCCTTGGCCTTCAGAAAGCTGAATAGCCAAATGCATATTTCAACATCACTTGCAGCATCGATAAACTTGTAGCTAATCAATTTTCATAAGAATGATTAGTTATTATCATAACTACTCAGCCTAATAACATCTAATAAATGCTTGTTCGCATTCTTTATAGCCTTCATTATATCTGGATCAGAGATGATTTTCATGGATGTTGTACATTATTTTGAAGATTTTCCTGCTTTGAAAATCTTCGGGTGGCACAACTGATCTTCTGTTCTTAATTTTCCTCACAAATGTGAAGAAAGGATTTTTTTCTTGAAAGATTTAAGCCCTAAATGGAAATAAATAAGTAAAAATTAAATGCAATTTTTACAAGTCATTTTGTTGACATTTATGCATGTTAATACCCCAAATGATTCTATAATGTTTAAAATTATATTATCTACTCCCTCTTACTCTGTCTTGCATTATTTAAACTTCTAGAACAATATATCTAAAAGTATATACTATCCTTCCTAAAGTTTCCGAGTTAAGGCACTTGTAATATTTTAGTAACTGCCAATCTGTTTCCTTACTCAATTTTTAAAAAGTTTTCGTCACTGTTTTTATATAAAACTAATGACTTGGCTAATCATCTTTTATTACTGTACATTTGATTTCAGACATTGATAGAATTTCAACATGTAAAGCACATAAAGATATTATTTGGCTCCAAGATATATCAAACATTCATACCTCTACTTGAGAGTGAAGTCAAATATTAACAATGACTCCAAAAACATGCCTTGCTCATATCACTAATTTGTTATGGTTGATAAGACATGATAGAATCTACTTTGTTCAAAGTGCAAATCACAGGATGCCAGAAATGAAGTAAACCTTCAGCTATTCGGTTTTCCAAGGGCTAAGATGCAGGCCTAAGAGCAGAGCTGAGCCAAAAACAGTGGTCCAAGGTGCCCTTTGCTGCACTAGGAGTTCTGATGGTAATCCTAGAATTCCCTAGGACCCAGTCAGCAGTGTCACAAGACATACAAGTTGAAAACTGCAGCTTTGGGGTTGGTTAGATACTTTTTCTCAAAGTTTTCGCCTCATATTCTAGTTCTCATTCAACCCTGGATTTAGGCTTTGAAAAATATATAAAATATTATTCATATGAAAGGTAATTCCTCATAGTAGCTACTTTCTGCATTTTCCACATTTGTAAACATGCTGACTTTCCCCTCATTTTTTTAACACATAAAATGTGCATGCTAAAGCTGTAGATAAGGGAAAATGCTTCCGTGATAGTCTCAGATTTCCAATTGTCAGTATCTTATAATGTCACTGTCCTGAAAATTTGTCTCCACTTTTAGGAATTGGCTGGTCTCAGAAAAATAATCAGGTCAGCAAAGTTTATCCTTATAGCTACTTGTGCCCACTACACACTCCCTTCTTCCTCCAGAGGACTGCCATTCCAGACATCTGGGCCTCCACCCTTTCACCAACTCTCTCCCAGCCTTTTCGCCGCAACTCTTTTATCCTTGTTCGTATTCCCAAAGCCATGACCTGCTTCCAGGTAACAAGGAAGAAAAGAAAGGGCAGGGGAATATGTTCTGAATGTCACCCCACTTTTTGGACATATTTGTATTTTATTGAGGTTCTTTAGAGAAAAGATTTATCCCAAAGAAGTTATTACAACAGAGGCAATTTTAGGCATTCCAGCATTATGCTATTGAGAGTAACAGTTGATAATGGAGAGAAATATTTTTGAACAAGAGAGCTTTCCTGCATCTCACAAATTACACTGCAGACCTTGATATTAGCCTCTCAGTCGCAGAAGGTCAGGTATGACCTCTTCAACGTCCCCAGCCTTGCTGGGGCCCCTTATCCACATTTTCATAGCATCCTGGACTTGTCCCAATCAGTGCACATGCTATGCAGATTCCATACTTCTATTTGTATGTTGGTTTCCCCCACGTCATGTTGGCCATGAGTAACAACCAGTAGATGATGGAGTTAGGATTTGAACCTGGGTCTCTCTGATATCAGAGCCTATGTTCCTGTGATTATTATGTTGCGGCTTCTTATCTGAAAATGTATACCAAAAGTGTGTCAAACCATTTATTTGGAATCATTACTCATGAAATAACAAATCCTATTACTTTGTATTCAAGTGCCCTTCTTTTAGGTGAATTATTTCTGTCATTCGTTTGGTTTGCTTAGGTCCAATTTCTTAAACAAAATTTATTTAAATAACTGTTAATGTATTTCTCTCAGTATATATACTCTGAAGTTTGGGAAGCCATAAAGATTAAGGAGAAATATATACCATATAAAAATAGCATCCTAAGCAAAATGGTCGAATATGTTCCTCATACATATCCCCCCTCAACAACAATAATTTGGCATACCTGCATGGACAAAAGTGCCTTTGTGGGAGCTTTGGGATCCAGGTAGAAGAAAGTGCAGTCCAAGACCAAGGAGAGCTGTTTTGAGAAGACAGGCTTGTTTTCTGGTAGCTGACTTGCCAACTCTGGTCTTAGCTGCAGAAATGGAAACAGCTCCATAACCCTGAGGACTTGGCTACAGCCCCATCTGGCTTTGTATCTTCACCAGCACTATACACCAAGGGACCCAGGAGACGCCCCACCCAACTCCGTCCTGGCTGTGGACTTTGGAGTGGCCCGTGAACTGGCTCCAGCCCTTCTCAGTCATTATTGGTGGTTTCACAAAATTGGCCCCCATACACTGAGGGCAAGGAGAGACAGAAGTAAGAGGCAGCCCACTCCAGATTGGTAGACGGCAGGTTTAATAAACAAGGGAACTTATATATGAAGCTTGTCTTAGGCAGCCACAAGAGGAGTAGATCTCCCCACCCTCCCACAGAACATACATTCCAAGGACAGGGGAGGGGAGAAGAGCCTCAGATTGCCCTGGTCCAGCTCATGGGTCAGCCAGTGGTCACAACCTCTTGATGATCTCCTCCAACAGTCATCAAAAAGACAAGAGCTAACAAGTGTTGGCCAGGATGTGGAAAAAAGGGAACCCTAGTGTACAGTTGGTGGTACAGCTATGATGGAAAACAGTATGGAGGTTCCTTTTAAAAACTAAACATAGAACTACCATATGATCCAGCAATCCCATTTCTGGGTGTATATCTGAAGGAAATGAAATCAGGATCTCAAAAAGACATCTGCAACCCCATGTTCACTGCAGTACTGTTCACAATGACCAAGACATGGAAACAAACCAAGTGTCCATCAACGGATAGATAGATAAAGAAAATGCTTATATATATATATATATATATATATATATATATATATATATATATAAATATGTATACATATATTATATAATATATATATAATATAATATATAATATTATTTAGCCATAAAAAAAGAAGGAAATCCTGCTTTTTGCAACAACATGGCTGGACCTTGAGGACATTATGCTAAGTGAAACAAGTCAGATAAAGACAAATACTGTCTGATTACATTTACATGTGGACTCCTAAAAATAAAAAAGCCAAACTCATAGAAACAGAGTAGAATGGTGGTTGCCAGGGGCTGGGAGGTGGGGGGAATAGGAATATGTTGGTCAAAGGGTGCAAATTTCCACTTATAAGATGAATAAACTCTGGGGATCTAGTATTCAGCATGTTGACTACAGTCAACATTACTGTATTACATACTTGAAAGTTGCTAAGAGAGTAGATCTTAAATGTTCTTACCACACACCAAAAAAATATTCTAATGATATGAGGTGATGGATGTGTTAACTAACCTTATTGTGGTACCATTCATTTTGCAATATACACACGTATCAAATCATCACACTGTACACCTTAAATGTACATGATGTTATGTGTCAATTATATCTCGGTAAAGTTGAAAAAAATTCAATTAAAGAAATGTTTTCTATATAGTCTTGGCATGCAGTAGGAGCTCAATGAATGTGGAAGGGTTTCTGGATGAGAGGCAGCAGGTTGTGCCCAAAAGAGCACTGAACTCTGCCGGTAACTTAGATGAGTCACTTTTCTTCTATGAGTTTCAGCTCCTCTTCTCCAAAATAAGGGGATGGGTGCTATTATTAAGAAAGCCTAGTGTTGAATAATTCGCTGCTGGCCCTGCAACTCCAAATCAAGCACACTTATAATGTTTTTCCCCAGAAAGGGACATATTTCTACGGAATAATCCAATTCTAGAACTACAAGAAGAGAAAAATATTCTACTTACTCAACATATCAGTTTATATAAAAATAGAAGAGCCCAAGAAAACACTAAAACCTAATAAAGTGTTTTAAATGCCTAAGTGAAAATAATATGTATATGTAAAAACCCCGAGAGCAAAGAATAAACTTTCTTTGATATTTGGCAACCCCAGAAAGGGGTGATAGATTATGCATTGGCTTGTTTGGAATTCTATTTATATCCAATTCAGTGCTATAAGATTTAGAACATCACAAAAATGCTTCAGCTCCTAGGGAAGAAAAAAGAGAGAAGAGATAATAAAGTTAATCCTTGGATTAAATGAAAAAAAAAATTAAAGGAAGATTAAACACATCTCAGAAAAAGACAAAAAGAGATACCTTCCAAGGAAAAAAGGGAGTGTATCATGCAGGTAAATGCAAGCTTAATAAAAAGAAAGATAAATTTATAGATTTGCCGTATGGCTGAAGCATACACCAGGGCTTCACTCTGTAGATTTAAATACATAATTGCTTCAGTGTCCTACGTACTGAATTCAAACCTATAATTGTTTAAGTCCCTATTGTAAGCAAAGTTTTGCAAACTCTCAAATATGTTCAGGAAAAAAATACTACACTCAGCTGTGGCTAGAAAAACAATCGGAAGACATTCAATAGCATTTGTTAAGCTCTAAGAGAATATTCAGCTATCGTTTATTCCAAGTTAGACCAGCATCCAATTAAACCCAAATCTTGCACAGATCTTCATTTGAGTATTAAAACCTGTTTTTATTAAAAACTTTAAAAAGCATTCATTTGAGTTTTCTTAAGTATTCCCAGCTGGTTGCATTATCTGTACTGAATTTATGATTCAGAGTAGGAGTACCAGGTGGTCCCATAGGCTTAATGAGGATTTGATTATAAGTGAAGGGGGAAAAACTGCAATGGAAATATTTTTAGGACACCTATATTTCTAACTTTTCTCAATATGCTACCTTTTAGCTAAAGCTTCATCTTTATCCCTAACAGAGACGTGGCAGAAATAGCAGGGCTTATCAACATCAACTGGACAAATTCCAACTGTGTTGGAATTTTACTTGGGGCCCACTTTCCCAGACCATAGCCTATGTAACTAGAGACTCTGGAATAAACAGAGGCAGGTTACCTCCAAACGGTTCCAGATGGGTTGCTATGCCATGGAGCAATGTTTGGGAGATAATTTTAAAGGAAGAGAGGCTGTAAAAGGAAAGAGGAAGAAATTCTTTTGCAGCTGATATTTGGGGAAGGAGAGCTATTGTAATCAAATATGACATATGTCTAATAAACTGCTATTTTGCCAAAGTGACTAGTTACCCTAGAGAAAATCATCTCTGAGTTTAGGTATGAAGGTTCAATGGGGGAGAAGGAGGGAGTGAAAATTACTTTGAAAAAAAGCAGGAAAATAATTTTGAACTCTGTGGTTGATGTGGAATAAAAGAGAAGCAGAAAAATAGAGGCTTTTCACTATATGAGTGAAAGTTCTGAAAATTAACAGAAATGATGAGGCAAGCTCTAAACTCTCAAAACCATATATTTTAGCAAGGCTTTAGAAAACAATATTTAGACATCAGGAGCATAAGAGGCGTTATTTCATATCTGGGTTACATACGAAAATAATCGATGGGGCATATAGGGGTCTAAATATGGAGACTGAAACTGCTGATACTGAACAGCAATTACAGTTAATTACAGGAAATGCTCTTCGGTCTAGAAGAAACCTCTAAAGTCATTTAGCCCATTCCTCTGATTGCAGCCTGGACACATTCACACCATCACAAGCGAACAGCATTCCTCACACCCTTCCTCCTGTAAAAGGAATCCACTGTCTCCTCCAGCTACATCTCCCAGTTTTCACATTTCAGGGCAGTGTTCACCGAGGATTTGCGTAACTAAATGACCACCTAGTGCTTACAGATTTACCTACCATATAAAATCAAGAGAACTTGTCGGGTTTCATGAATTAATCCATTTTCCTAAGAAATACTTTAATAATTTAGCAATAAGATTAATAGTAGAAAATGTTGCTGAAACTACAGCTAATATGTTTCCCAGAAGGAATTAGCAATTGCATCAAGACTTTCAAATACCTTTTCTCTTACTTTAAGTATGATTTCAAATTTAGTTTCTCCTAGAGTGAAAAAAATATTTTATGAAAATGTACTGGCTGAAAATTAATTTTTCAGAATTGTTTACAGTTAATTGGGATAGAATCACTGTCAATTAAAATAGGTTGCCATGCCTTACTAGACCAAAACAGCTGAGAGGCTACACGAGAAATTCAGCACATCATTAAAATTTAGTGACACTCAGGGTTGGAAGTGGCCTTAACAAATGAGGAGACAAGGCCAGAATGGGTGACTAAAATGTATTTCAAACAATATAATTTAGCCATCACTGTTAGTTCATTCTTTGTTAATCTTTAATTTATATTTTCTCTGGTGGAGTGACTAAAATGAAGGCAGGTTTAAAAAAAGGAGAGAATATAAAGGAACTAGATAATCCATGAATTCAATACACATCTGTTGAATAATGTAACATTTACCACAATAGAAATAGCCTACTTTTGGTTTTAAAAATGCTTTTTTTTTTTCAATCAAACATAGAGGCACCAGTGCTACAACTGAAACAGTACACTTTTTTTAACCCCCAAACTTCTCTCTTTCATTCACCAAAAGACATTATAAACTTTGTTTTTTGTTTACAAACGGCATTCATAAAAATATACGTTATACTATATTTAAACAATGGTCTATTTTAAATAATAGTTGGAAAGAAACATTTTTATTCTTAAACTTTTATTACATATTACTTCTAAGTGTCATATTCTGATAGAATGCCAATATATATTTTTATGTCAATATTTTTCTTCCTGTGAATGTGTGCAGGCTACACATCATGGAATAAAGATATTTATTACCTACAAAAACCTTTGCAGCGGGCTTCCCTGGTGGCGCAGTGGTTGAGAATCTTCCTGCCAGGGGACACGGGTTCGAGCCCTGGTCTGGGAAGATCCCACATACCGCGGAGCAACTAGGCCCGTGAGCCACAACTACTGAGCCTGCGCGTCTGGAGCCTGTGCTCCACAACAAGAGAGGCCGAGATAGTGAGAGGCCCGCGCACCGCGATGAAGAGTAGCCCCCGCTCGCCGCAACTAGAGAAAGCCCTCGCACAGAAACGAAAACTCAACACAGCCATAAATAAATAAATAAATAAATACATTTACAAAGCTCAGCTCCCTAGCTCTTCTGGGGGCAAATGCTTTAAACAAACAAACAAAAAAAACCCTTTGCAGCAACTGTCCATGCAGATGACCTTGTTGACTTTGGTTGTAATCAAAGCATTGAAAAAACCAAAACAATTTTGGAATGAGAAACAGTTCAAGGTGCAAATAGAAAACAACAATTAGCCTACTTTTCAAATGAGACTAAACAGGTAAATGCTGGTCCACTGCCACATCTTTATCCATCCGGGTTTAGGTTCTATCCTTTGGCTCAATACTTTGGGTCTTTTATGGAGGAATCCTCCCAACTAAGCCTGTGGATGGAAAAGGACCCACACAGGTGTTTCCACTGGAATCCCCAGAGCACCAGTCACAAATGGAAGCCATAAGAAAACATAACACTGTACAATGTAATTCGTTTAGAAAGTTTAGATTAAAATAACATAATTTAATAAAAATAAATTTATTTATGACAAAAGTGATTGGTCTCAGATGTCTTAAACTACTCAATTAAGGTAGATTTGTTGATCCTGCTGCTGTTATCTTATCCTGAACTGCATATATTAGGTGACTGAGCCATTTCCAATTGAATGTTCTCCTCTCTCCTGAAAAAGCCCTGCTTGGAAGTTGGTAATTCTGTTTGCTTCTGCTGAATGCTTTCTGTTTCTTTATCGCTTCTTTCGGTCTGATTGGATTTTGGCTTTGTTTACATCTATCTTTGACTTACTTTATAATATTTGGGTTTGCAGATATGTTAATGGCTTCATGTTTTTAAAATGCAGTCTAATTTGTGAGACATTCTATGAAGTATCCACAAAAAGTCAATAAGAGGGAATTAAGTACCAAACTGCCTTTTTTATTTCATAGGAGAGTGGGTTTACTTAGATATAAATAAATGCCCTCTAAGACAGACCCAGGCAGAGATTAATCGCTTTGTCCAGAGGTATATCACTGGCAAGGAAAGACTCAAACTCAAGATTTTTAATCTTGCCTTAGTTCAGGGGAGTATTTATAATCAACAAACAGTTTCTGAATCCTAAAATCCTAGACATTAAAATACATAGGAGATACATCTGTCTACAAAAAATTAATAGTTAATCTAAGAAAGAAACAGAGAATTTTATTTGAGCCAACCTGAGGATTGTAATCTGGGAGTTAGTCTTTCAGAAAGTTCTACAGACTGTTCCAAAGAGGTGAGGGGGGAGGCCAGTATATATGTGATTTTGACAAAGCAGTATGTGTAATCAAGCACACAGCTTGGTAGAAGGTTACTGCTATTCACGAGGACAGATATCTTAGTTAATGGTTTTAGTGCTTTTCTAAGTATGGGAAGATGCAAGAAGCTGGGTTCATGAAATTTTCTCCTGAAAATATCTAACTATCTGAGCGCCAGTTCTGCGAGTTTTCCCAAAGCACAAAGTGCCTTATCCTGATCTTCACCCTGAATTCCTTTCAGGGTATATTGTAGGTCAGTGACAGCAGTGGCTAATGACTTGATTCTTAGAGAACCAAATGATGGGCAACACTTTATTTTACAATCCCCTCCCTTTCAGTATTAATTTCAATGAAGGTTTGGGAGGCATCTCATGACCAGTTTGTCCCAATGTGTTAGTAACACATCCCCAGGTCAGGCAAAGATTTCGTTGGTAGGCCACTCAATGTGCTATTACTGGACCAGGCCCTGTTAACAGTAATCA
Organism: Balaenoptera borealis; assembly: GCF_965194805.1. NCBI lineage: Eukaryota > Metazoa > Chordata > Mammalia > Artiodactyla > Balaenopteridae > Balaenoptera > Balaenoptera borealis. The sequence goes on from NC_138877.1 coordinate 50,094,807, forward strand.
AAAGCCTCTGGACTGCCTGTCTTACTTGCCTGCGCTGGTCCAAGAAATGGTTCCCTCTTGTTGCTTTTTCCCATATCTAGAGTTACACTATTACAATCATTGATCTTATAGAACTGTATATTTGGTAATCATTTCAAGTCACCTAATCATCATTATTTTTATCAGTCACAAATTTGGTAATGCAAGAAACAATAATCTTGTAAAATAGGCAGAATACAAGTAATATAGCTAGTAACATTAATAGCATCAGCTGTAAATATTTAAGCTAAGAACTTCCATTAGGTGCAGTCCAGTATGTTCCATACCAATCGCTATCCTTAAGGGAAATGATATATTGGCTTTGTATATAAAGTTCACCAAAGATGTCTGCACATACAACACAAGTGGTGGGTCATCGTAACACCTTACAGGATGAGAAAGGCATGTTATCTTCTAAGGAGTTACATTGCTGGTGCCAGAAGAAGAAAAAATGATCTTTACAGTTAAGCAGGTATTTCTGCCATTGGGGAGGTCTGGTTAATGCATAAGACAGATGCACAATGCACATTAGTGGGGAGGGAGGAGGCCCATTGGGCAGAGAAAAATTTCTATGTTTAAGTTTTTCTTGTCTTACCTTAAAATATGAATTTTATTTCATTATGCCCCTTACCTTAAAAAGTATATTCTCTAGTTAAGGAGATTAGGACATCAAGGAAAATAATAGACACATAGTACATGATATAATGAAAAGGCCTGGGGCCAGTGTCAGGAGAATGATGTTAGTACTATCACTTTACCTTTCTATCTCTGGTTACATCTGTGAAATAAAGACATTTATATTTGCTCTGCCTTCTTACATAGGTCTATTAAGGATCAGATCAAAAGAATGTGAAATGCTCAGGCAAATTAAATTGGAATTATGTAATTGAACAATTGATAATGAAGAATCAACATTTTACTAATTATCCTATTTTAAATGTGACAAATGTCAAAATTCCATATTGAACTTCTTTATTCTAAAAAAATTGGGATTTTGAAAGTCATCCTAAGGGTTAGTAAGGAAGACCTATTTCTTGCTGCTTTTCCCTTAGTGATGTCAATATGACACATTTCCCAAGAGTACAAACCACTCTTTAATACTTTTAACACCAATCTCTGAAGAAGTTCTTATGTCATTGAGGTTGCTCACACAATCTTGGAAAACGTACCTCTTCCCTCAAAGAAAGCTGACCCCATCTTTAGATCCAGGAGTAGTACTTAATTAGTCTAAGGGGAATCTCACTTCCTTTGTTAGTGACTAGTTCAGTAACAGGCTTATGACTCAACTGAGAACAAAGGAAAAAAGTATGAAGATGTCTTCTAGAGAGCTTCTAAGAAAAGTACCCTTGCTTAAAGAGATCTGCTATATGGAATACCTTCCCTTGTTCTACGGGATTTTTTTCAAGGAAACTACTATGGCCATGCTACTATCTATGCTTGAAGCCAACATAAAAACTGCAGATCACAGATGGAAAGAATATGAATCTCTGTAACATCACTGAGCTATGGACTCAACCACCGCTTCAGGGCAGTAACCAGTGTCCTACCACTGATCTTCCTATCATATGAGAAAGAAAATTTCCTTAGTGTTTAAGCCAGTTTGAGTCACATTTCTGTTACTTTTAGATGAAAGCACTCTGATCTAACAAACATATCAAAATAACATTTATTTAGTTCTTATTATGAACAAGACCCATGCTAAAGAGTTCGTACATTATCTCATTTTATCTCATCATCCTCCTGACACTCTAAATGTTATCATTTAGAGATGAGGAAAGCAATGCCCCCCAAATTACGTGACTTGTCCAAAATCACACAAAGCCAGGTTTAAAACTCAGGCAGTCTGCCTCTAGGGCACTCCCCCCTTTTTTAACAAAATATTATCTTCTAGAGTATTTAATAATCCCTTATTAGAACCATGGGAAAAGTCATTTTTCTTTAAAAATGCACTTGATAAATTAAACACATAATAGGTAGATTATTACACTGTTTTCCAATCTTCTATCCATTTCACAAATATAACTAGCCAAAAGTTTGTTTAGAGACCCTACTTCTTGCAGACTTTCATGAGCTTCCCCCAAAGATGAAACAAATAATTTTATAGAGAAGCCAATGGAATGTGTAATTTTTAATGAATAAGCTGTAGTTAATATTAATTCACAATTTTAAAATGGAAGTACAAACACTGCTATAATAACACAGAACATCTGGACCCCCTAACCAGAAAGCGGGAGTCTTATACTTATTTTATGGTAAAGAACATAGAAACAGTCAAACAATATATGATTTTTTTCTTCTTGAACAGGCTGCTGATCTGACTCAACATGGTTTATGATTAAGTATTTGGTTGAGATCAGGATCAGATTCCCTAGGTTTCAATGGAAACTGTAGAGGCAGTGAATACTCATGGTCAGGGGGTTAGCTGATGGAGAACCACTGGGAAAAAATGAGGTTCAAAGGCCCAAGAGAGAGAAGCTTAGTGTCAAATCCAAGAGTAAAAGGCAAGAATCAACACAAGAAACAAAAAGCCCTTGATCTTGAAGTCAAAACTCTAGCGGACCAGAGCCAGTCCAACAGGACATGCATTTTCAGGAGAAATGTCTCCACTACTTCTAGGTATTCGTGCTCCTTTGAAGGAGCCAGAAGGTATATGATGGCTGGGAAGTTGACAGTGGCTTCAAAGACTGAGGCTGGGCAGACTTCCATGGATCTCAAAATAAAGGCCAAGATTTAAACACTAAAATGTGAATAACCTTAGTGGCTTGTAGCAAAATAGTTCTTGCTGTGGTGAAAACCTGAAAGCAGCATCTTTCTCTTGGTGCAGCAAAGTATCTCTGGTAAGAAATAGCACGAGAAGACACAGGTGTTATGGTCATTATAAAGGTCAATAATTCTCAAGTACACTTGAGGATGTTAAAAGTCTGAATAATATTCAAATGATGAGGAAGAGTAGAGATCAAGTGTCCTTTACATAATCCTTCCACCAAAAGACATCAAGATTAACTGAAATTCAAATCTGGACTTCAGGACAGCCATCCGGAGAATAATGTTGTGAAACTACTACACAGCAACGAAGTTAATCTACAAAGATGAAGTGAACTGTAGCCTGCTGGAGATATGTTATGTACCAGAGGCCACACCAGACCATGCATGCCAGTGACTGTCAATATTCAAACTTGAAATAATTTCAGTGATGAGAATAAATATTAAGTATTTACCAGCTGGTGCACTGCTGGATCGATGGGCTCATCTTCCTCCCTTGAATACACACAATAATAAATGAATAGATTTGGGCTTCCACCAGCAGAACGGTTTTCCTGAAAATTGGAAATCAATGATACCACTATCATTGATTGATGATGGTTACATCAATAGGTTAAGCGATAAATGGAGGCTGCTGTCATTTTTTTAACTACTATAATAACAAGAAAAAAAGACAAGGTAAATAAAAAATAAGAAAATTTTTTCTTATGTTTGCTTTACTTACTTTGAATTTATAAAATGAAGCCCTACAGAAGTCCCAGGCTATGGGTAGTTTTTAAAGGAACATATTGTCCCAAACTAATAATGTCTCCTAATACTAAGTCCAGTTCCTGTCAATCTGTCCCTAAAAATATTTTAGGTTCTGATTTTCAGTTCCTGTCTATGCTAAGAAAAAAGTATGATGACTAAACTTGTTAAGGAGGAATGGGAGATGGAGTTGCAATAAATAGTGTCATAGAAACCTGTTAAAGAAAGAAGAATGTTTATTTTTTCTTTTAATCTCTATTGTATTCTATTAAATCTCATGCCATATAAGATCTGCTGAATCAAAAAAGTTCCCCAATCATGACTTAATCATGGAAAATTCCGGTGTTAATGTTGTCTCTCTGGAATAATGATACTGGGCACTAAGAGTAGATAACTAGCCTTGGAAGCTTATTTAAGGAAATGGCTGATAGTAAGATTGCAACTAAAATACTAAATTAGTCCCTTTATCCATCCCTTCAATAGCCCCAGTGAGCATTTCCGGCAGCGTAATAATAGCACCTTCGTCAAGTGGCTATGTGACAAAACCCGATCTAAGACATGACTCATTGAATCCCAGGGCACATCAGTCAGAGGTTTCATCCCTGACTAGTGCATTCCTACTAACCTGAACCAAGAGTTGGCCCCAGTCAACTCTAGGGATGAGACAACAGTGACAGAGGATACTAAGGGGACATGTTGGTGGAACCAGAAAATATGTATCCTCTTTGAGAAGAGAAATGGCACTAGTTAAAAGGGAAATATAAGTTACAATTTATTTCAAGCCAGGAGCCTTACAACATAGAAAGCCATTTTGGGAACCTAAAAATATTTTGTTTCTTCAGTTGCTATTTTGAAAATTGCTTTTCCTTGTATGATAGTATTCAGTAGGTTTCAGAATATTTGAAATGAAAAAACAGTCTTAGCTTTTGTCTTTGTCATAAGTCTATTTATCATCTTACATAATCTGTCTCTGTATTTTCTCATGTGTAATATAAAAAAGCCCCCTAAAAGTTAGATTATTTTTCTGTGGAATCTATCTTTTTGTGAAAATTCCAAAGCTAGAAAGCATTGCTTGTAAAATGATATGAAGGCAGACATGTGTCAATAGTAAGAGCTAGTTCAAATTCCCCTGTTATTAACCACTTAAGTTGTAGATTAATAGACTAATCTGGTTTGGTTTTCTTTTCCTTTCTTTGTTCTTCCAATCTATACAGACTCTGTAAACTCCCTGGAGAAAAGGCACAGTCAGTGTGTGTTTCCTGCAGCTCTGTATCAAGCCATACTAAAAAGCAGATACCAGTAATGCCACCTCTTATTAAAATGACATTCTCATTTGATAAGCATTCAGCATTCGTTTATTGAGCCTCTAGTATGAACTACTACTGCTAGCTTACACCATGAAGAGACAAGACAGCAATCTGGCAGTAAATCATTCAATTCCTAGTTCTTCAATTTTATATAGTTCAAATGTGAAAACATACACGTAAAAAGTTGGAGGTAAAGAATATTTCAGTTCTCAAAATTCCTCTTGGTGCAAGCATTGCACATTTTAGTGAGATTTGAGACACCAGAGGACATACGCAAGTAAAAGATTTTCATTAAAGTGTTTGCTAAGGATCAGAAACCTGTTAAACATGGCTGTATGTTCTAGGTCCTGTGATGGGTGAGCAATAAGCCAGGGGTAAGAGTAGTGAGAGAGCTGGATCTGTCTGTGTAATAGAGGGCAAAGGAGCTTGAAGACCTCTGGGGAAATTCAAAAGAAGAAAGAGGATACAGAGAAGCAGACGCAAGAGCAGAGAAAGCAGCGGAGTCTTGGTAGGGGCAAAGCCAAGAAAGAAGTCCAGTTAACATAAGTATCTAGTATGATTTTTTTTTCACCTTAGTCATTAAGTTTCTTGGTGTTTTTGATAATCTTGATACAACTTCCTAGTCAACTCATATACATTTCAATCTTGATTATTTTTCTGATTGAATTGACTAATTATTCAATGGGATGCTGCTATGCTCTCATGCCATTTGCAACTATAGTTGCCTGTAGTTTAATGCATAGTGTGATTAAATTAAAATTGGTACTATGAATGTGATGAGAGATCACACTTGCGATTATTACTATCTTACATGGCAAAAGAGATTTTGCAGATACAATTAACACTGCTAGTTATTGGTAAGGTGGTTATTTCCATGCATATATTAGAATGATATTGAACTGTCTCCATTATATAACTGTGTGAACCATTTTTAATGAATAGGTAACTAGATGGAATCTACTCCAGTTTTGATGTTTGACAAGAGACATCTCTCAAGCCCTACCGCACTCTATGTTACATAATATGGGACTCCCACTCCTACTCAATCCTCCCACCGTGTTCCTCCGCCCCATATCTTCGGCAAACACTACCAAAAAAAAATACACTAACAAAAATTCTTGATGTTTATTGGATTTCTTGACAAAACCATTGAGTGTACTATGTTCCAAATTTGGGTTGATGCAGCCTAAAACAGAATCAGGGTGTGGTTGAGGGAAGGCTAACATTGCGTTGGTTATATACGTAAAGTCTAAAAGCAGGGTAGAGCCAGGTTTTCTGGGGCCTAAAGTGACAAAATTTGAGGAATTATCTTTTAAAGAAAAAAATTCCACAAAAACACAAAGTTAGATACAGGGGCTTGGAAGGAGCCCAGATAAGTGAGGGGTACTGAAACTAAAGCTTCATTTGCTTCAAAGTAAACCCACCTCTGCCTATAAGTCAGTGAAATTGTGGAGACTTTTCCAAAAAGAAATACAAATATTGTGCAAGACTGTTCTTTACATAAGACAAGAACCACAGAACTCTGGATAGAATGGAGAAAAGATGGGAATATATAAAAATAAAGTTGTTTGTAATGTCAATGTTTATCATTCATTATCTAAATCATTTCCTATATGCCTATCATTGACACATTCTTTTAATTAGATGCATATCAGATATAGAAACCATCTCATTATGCTACTATAATCAGATGGGAGCAGTTTATGTCATTACACTTAAATATATGGCAATTCCCAGTGTCGAGGTAAGTATATATAGAATGTTGATTGCACTGGTTTCCAGTTACTCTTATTAAGATTTGCAGATAATCTGCATGAATTATAGAGCATACTATTATTATAATTATGGGGGTAAAATAAACAGAAAGTAGGTTGGACTTTTTTTTTAATTCTTCTAACAATGAGGGATGCCTATCTGAGAAAGAAGAAAGAGGTGTCACATCACTTCCAGCAGGCTTTGACCACCCAACTTTCCTAATCCTGTCCTTCCAGACGCTTGGGGATTCAGCAATTACTTGGAACGTGTAAGCTCTCCAGAATCCTTCCTATAAAGTCCTTATACACTTAAGCCGGAAAGAATTGGTATCTGTTGCTTGCAACCAATGTGTCCTAGCATAGGAAGTGAGGTGTTGATCTCTCTGTGGTTAACAGGGCCTCACTTTCTGAGTTTCCAGTTATGTTCAATTTTCCCTATTATCTTGGATCTGCATTTGGGGGAAATCTAAACGCAATCTTAAAACTAAAAGTTCCCTTCCTTTCCCCCTCAAAAAACTATCCATGAAAACTTTAAAACATTTAGTTCCTTTCATACTTCATTAAATCTGCCATACTGTGTCTAAAAATACAAGCAAAATGCAATATGAGAATAATAGTGTCTCATACAAAAATCCCCAAAAGACAATTATTTTTTTTAAATGCTTATAAGGCCAGATGAATTTTGGAGTTAAAAAATTATCTCTTGTGATTTGAGACCTCACTGAGATTTTTTTTTCTTAAACCCTCTTTAAGATCTAATGTGCAAGTTTGTAGTCACCCTTGGGGGACTTTTAGTTTTAAAATATTAATTAAAAATGATTAGCTAATTTTTAAATCAATTAAAATATTTTTGGCAGATTTATACTTGGGTGTATGTTTATATACCATAAAAGAGATTACTGTTGACAAATTGAAATTAGATAGCCGGTTACCTCTGATAGCAACCTAATTGCTTTATCTAGTTAAACAACAAAAAGAAGTATAGATATAGAGAATTTTCCAAGCACAGCATTTTCCTGATATTTTCACTACCAGCCTAGTGAATCACAAGACTCTCAAATATACACAGAGAAAGTGAGTCCTCTGTGGAATTACTCAGAAGAGACCTCCACTTACCTAGCTTTCTATGTCAGATTATGCTGGAGACAGGCCTTTCCTCTTCCCTGATCAAGACAGGACTTAAATTCAACAACTGCAGAGCTACCCACTGTAGTATATTTCTCAGAGTTGGGCCGAATGTATTTCTAGGCTTGTGTATGAAAGTGCTTTTTATTTATTTATTTATTTATTTATTTATTTATTTATATTTTGGTCCTCGTTGCTGCATGCAGGCTTTCTCTAGTTGCGGCGAGCGGGGGTTACTCTTTGTTGCGGTGCGCGGGCTTCTCATTGCCACGGCTTCTCTTATTGCAGAGCATGGGCTCTAGGCGCGCAGGCTTCAGTAGTTGTGGCTCACAGGCTCTAGAGCGCAGGCTCAGTAGTTGTGGCACACGGGCTCAGTTGCTCCGTGGCGTGTGGTATCTTCCCGGACCAGGGCTCAAACCCATGTGCCCTGGGTTGGATTCTTAACCACTGCGCCACCAGGGAAGCCCCTGAAAGTGCTTTTAAAACAGCAAAGAAATCTATGTCCAATGTTGTATTGTATTAAGCATTCATAAATTGCTGATAATTACAAAATAACCTTTGACTTTTTCTGCCTGTACTTCTGAATCACTCAAATTAGGACATGCTCTCTCAAGAAACAGTGTATCTGATCTTTTAGAGATTACTTACTAACCCCGGGGTATGGCAGTGGAAAGCTATGGTTTCAGCACCATCTATACACTTCTAGATAACATTTGCTGATATTGAGATTATAGAGATGGTGTGTGCTGTAATGTCAAAGAGACATGCAAATGATAAAAGTCTGGGTGACACCCATAGTTTGGGTCTTCTTTAGAAATCAAAATTGAAGTGGAATATTAACTGGGATTTTTAAAAAACAGCAATGTGAGTTATAGGGTGGGGAGATGGCTTCAGAAAATGTGGTTTTGTGGCTCACATAGCAGAGATGGTACACATGGCCATGTTTCCACGTGTCCCAGCTCTGGGAAAAGATCTCAAGTTGTCTCTCTTCAGTCACACCAAGTAAAGGCAGTAGGGTTTTCTCTCCCATGTCCCACATCCCCCTGTTTGTCAAGGGCATAAATTTCTGGGTTTGTGTGTATTCTGTAGAGGGGCTTGGGAGTGACATTCTAACCTGTAAGTGTTCTGGGTCACTACAAGGGGGAGATCCTTACTGAGGGTTTCAGATGGAGCTGAACGGGCATCAGTTTCTCCCATCACATCAGTTCTCACCAGATATCCACTAGAAGGACAGCTCCTGTAGCTCCTCTGCATAAAGTGCAGGCACAGGCCACATGGATGGGAATGCATGGGCACTGACGGACCGCCATGCCCCAACGGTGGTCACATGGCAGGAGCCAGCAGAGTCTCAAGGCTCCTCTGCTCTTCCTCGTGTGGTCCCTCCAAATCGTTTCCTCTCATTGAATGACCTCCTCACATGTCACGGTCCATGCATACTCCTCTTGTGCCACCCACCACTGCTGGCCACCCTACTCCAATCTGCTGAGGGCACTTCATCTGTTTTCTTCGCTGGTAATTGTGTGCATGTGTGTCACCCTGCTTCAGTTCTCCCCTTGACTAGCTTTACTAGCTTCGCATTCCTACAAGTGACAGTTGCTGGCCTCTGAGTGCACCCCACACAACCTGCCCTTCCCAGAAGGTGGGACAGAGTTAAAAACTGGAATCTGTTTCTTGGGAGCAGTAAGCTACCCAAGAGCATGTAGGTTGAACCCAAATCCTAGTGAAGTGCTCACATCTTTCCGGTAGAGAATCACTACTTGTTTCTCTAGACACTCTCCTTTCTCCCAGCATCACTGACCACACCCACCCCACCCAACCCAGATTGCTCAACCTCAGTTATAGCCACGGCTTCCCTTGAGAGCGACAAGCTCGGGCAGAGCTTGCTCAATGAGGGTGAGCAGCCGCTCTCGCTTAAAGGCAGGGAGAAGTATCGGGTGAAACACCAACACAATCTCCTGCCATTCCTTCTTCCTCCCCAGAGTCACGGAGTCTCTGAGGTGTGGTCACCTAATGAGAGTAGTTTTTGTCTCCACTTTCTGGACCCTGTCTCATGCCCACTCCCACCCCTCCTTCAGATCTCCCAAGCCTGCTCTAGTATCCCAATTCCTAGCTTTAAAATCTCTTCCTTGCCTAATTATGGGGTGCATCCTCTCGTTTCAAAGCAAAGACCTTCTTAATATAATCCCCGGTCTCCATACTTTTCACCTAAGATTGTACAGCGTTCTCTCTTCAGGAAGAGTCAATAGTTTCAGCACCTATATGTCTGCAGTTGGGGTCTTTCCATGCCCATCCTTTTCTGTGATACACTTTCAATCACGGGCCTATGATAGTCTCTGTTCCAAAATCAGCTGGGACTTCAGAAAATTTTCTTCCTTGCTGCAAACCATTTTTCTCATAGGCTCACAACTCTCTGATTTCAAGCTGACTTGTTCCAATGCTCATCTAAGATTATATTAGTTTGTGGAGCAGAGGTGCCGTATACCAGGATTCTTCATCATTTCAGACAAGTGTTCATGTGTAAGGGATACGAGTTTCAACAATCACAAAAGTTGAGTATACAGAGATAGAGTTTTCTTTATACCTTCATAACTAAACACACCTCAGACACTCCTTTTTTTCTGCTGATGCTAAAAACGTAATCATTTGTGAATTGATTTTAAATCAATTAAATCACAATCATTTAAGAATATTAAAATAGAATGTTACAGTCTGAGTTGTGGCTGAAGCTCCAAAATAATGGATGCCAACCATTCCCACATTTGACTTCCTACAGTGGAGGTAATTAAAACAAAAATAAAAACAAAAACAATTACGCCATCGTTGGCTCCTAACCCACTCGTGAGTATAAAGGGAGTAGTGTGGAATCTTTCCTGTAACTTCTAACCAAGTGAGAAAAAGTTCAACGGGACCAGTCACAAAGCTTCCCACGCACAGATGGGATGAGAAGCGTTCAACTAAACTGTGTTCTCTCACAATTTTCTTTGCATAATTGTTCAGCATGGAGAGAAAAGGTTAATTTATTCTTACTACTTTAGACGAACTCTAGGGCAGGCCCCTTAGGTTATCTGACTTTCCTCAGATGACACCCTCTAGCCATGTCAGTGCTGCCTAAAACAGACTTGTTTTAGTAATTAACGTGTGCTTTATGTAACAACCAAAAACTTAAATTTCATTCAGAGTTAAAGCTTCCACTTCCCTTAGCTCAAGCCCATGATAGATGGGAAGCCAGCAGTGGAAAAGGAGAAGGCAGATTCTTCCTTCTTTATTCTGTCAGCATCTCCAGGAACCTGCTGAATTTACCAGCTACAGTTTCTGATCCCTCAGGGCTTGGAGTGTGGAAAGGGAGAAGAGATAAGGCAAGAAAAAGTTTTGCCCAATTGGCACCAATCTGGAATTGGTCTCCACAGAGATTGGCGGGTATTTAAAATAGATTCTTTCTCTTGTGGGTGTCTCTTCATAGACGCTTGGAAGGATGCTCTATGCCGGCCCCAGGTCTGTTTGCTGTCAGATCCATTCTTACTCTACCTGCCCTGTATTTCAACAGAGTTGGCTTCTTTGGGTTTGACCAACTGGAGGTCAAATGGGGATTGGAAGGTGGGTTGGGGGGAGAAGCCAGGGTACTTCTCCCCATCTCACTTTCCCTCCTGTGGCCTCTCCAGCGGCAAATGGCTGCACTTCCTCAGAGAGTCAGTCCTGCTGAAAAGCCCCACTCTGATTCCAGCTTCTTTATGGTGGTCCCAGCCCATGGGGTCCAATATCAACACCCCTCACTGCTCTCCAACCTGAGGATGTAGTGGTTTCCTGCTCTTTCCAATCTCTGGGTTACCTCTCCATCCCCTTTCTGGTTCTCAGCTCCTCTGTTACCTGTGCAAATAGTTCCCTGTAGTAAGTTTCCTTCACTGTAAATACTTGAAGGTGCTTTCTGTTTTCCTAGTTAGACCCTGATGATACACTCCAACACACATACACACCGCCTCCCCCAATACTGGGGATCTCATCTTCAGTTCCCGGACATGGGCATGTTCTCTGGCTGACCATTTGCCGCTTCTCCCTCCTTCCCTGGTCCTTGGGGATACTTGAGTATCTTTCAGTTGAGACCTCTTTTCCCTGCCAATGGCCATCTTAGATGGAATCTAAGTCAAACCAACTACACGCGTCCTAAATCTGATCCTCAAGAAAAACACACTGTAGAGACTGTCAGTGGAAGTTTAATTACTTCCTGTTTTAGCCTGGGTTCCCCTAAAAGCAGACTCTGAGCCAAAGGTGTCTGTATAAGCAATTTCATATGAGAATATGATCCCAAGGAATAGGAGTAAGGGATGAGGGAATGAAACATGGATGCTCTATTAGTTTCCTATTACTTCTGTGTCTTAAAAACAATACAAACTTATTATCTTATAGTCCTGAAGTCAGAAGTCTGAAGTGGATTTTACAGGCTAAAATCAAGGTGTTGGCAGTGCCGGTTTCTTTTGGAGCCTCTGAAAGTAGAATCCATTCCCTTGGTTTTTTTTCACATTCTAGATGCTGCCAGTATTCCTTAGCTCATGACTCCTTTTTCACAAAACTCCAACCTCTTGCTTCCATCATCATACCTTCTACTATCTCTAATTCTACTGCCTCCTTCTTATAAAGACTCTTGTGATTACATTTTGGCCAATCCAGATGACTCGGGATAATCTACCCATCTCAAAATCCTTAACTTAATAATGTCTGTAAAGTCCCTTATGCCATAAAAGATAACATATTTACAGATTCCAGGGTAAGAACATGGTCATCTTTGGGTGTCATTTTTCAACCAAACACAGATGCACTGGCCACTGCTATGGACAAATCATTCCTGCAGAACCTTCTAAGTAGTCTTATGCAATCCGTCTCAGGACCACCCACCTAGGGGAAGAAAGGGAGACAAAGTTCTCTGGCAGCACCCATCCCTTATTGATCAAGGTTGTCCCATGGGTGTTAACTCCCCCATAAGTCCAGGAGTCAGTGCCTTAGTGCCAAGTGGGGTCCTACAGCATCCCATGCCACAGCCTCAGAGAAGCCCTAGCACAGGAAACAAGAGGTTCTAGGTAAGATATAGTCAATTTTCACTTCCCAAAATAGATTGAAGCCTAGATGACTAGAGTAAGAGGTGAAACCTAAAGAACCTAAAGGGATTAATAATAGGCACCCAATTGACTTCCTTGCTCTAATCTGAAGACACAGGAAATTTTAGTCAGTTTGCTTCTCTTTCTCAGGCATCAGGCCACTCTTTCTTCCTTAGAAACCTTCTCACAAGGCTTCAGGTGAAGAGGAAGCATCCCATGGCCACATCTCATGGGGGAGAAAGAGGGACAAGGGTACAAACACTTCAAAAGCCTAAAAGGAAAGAATCAAAATATATCTCTAGTGACTACCCCAAGGAACTGATACAGAAAGAAGCTCCCAAAGATTGGACTAAAGCACCAAGAAAGGAAGTCAAAAAAAATGTTTCTCCCTCTGGCTAGAGACGATTATTACCGAGAGTACAAACTCTTCTCAGAGAGCACCAGGGAGAGAGCATTTGAGTCCTAACCTGGTATACTTCTAAAATGCTACCAAAGTGACAGAATCAGGAGGTAAACAAGATAAGCTTTTCAGGTCATTCATGTTCTCAAGGACAACTGCCCTTTGATGAACAAACATCTGGATTTGTTGAAAACCTTAGGGCTGACTTCACTCTTCTACCATTTATCAGAAATGGGAGAAAAGTATTTGCTTGTGTCTGGGGACAGGAGTTAGAGTAAAGCACAACACCTCCACACTGATGCTCAAGAGTGTGAACTAAGACAGTACTGTCTCGCTTATCAGATAAACAAAGACACAAAGGAGAAAATAAATGTAATTTTGAAGAGGGGATGAAAAAATGAACATTCTGACAATTGCTTGGAACGTATAAATTGATCATTTTTGAAAGGCAATCTGGTCTTATCTATCAAAATACAACAGGTGCTTGCCATGTGACTCATAATTATACTTCTGGGAAAAAATATCTTACAGAAATATATAAGCAAATGAGTAAAAAAGTATGTTAAAGCATATTTGTTCCAACACTGTTTTGAATTGGAAACCATCTGAGAAGCTATTTTAGAAAGAAAAAGGAGTTATTTCTTTAGGTACTGACATGGAAGGCGCTCACAATCTATGAAGAAAAATTAGCAATTTGCAGAACAGTGGATGTGTTATGATCCAGTTTATATATTTTTAAAATAATATTTGCATCTGTGAAAACTTAGGTAGGATTTCATTATAATGTCATATCCTTAATATGTTTTGGAACAAACACTGCATTATATTGTCCCTATCATGGCCAACATCAAGGTCATGGAAGAGAAGCTGTAGCACTAGAGCTACTTCCTTTGTGTTTCAGACAAACTCTTTTGTTTATCATAATAATGGTAAAATGGGTGATTAAGGTGATAGGAATGAATATAAGCTCTGTGTTGAGAGTGCTAATAGTGATAAGAAAAGAAAATCCATTCTCTTGAACAAAGAGTGTATATAATCAAATGCTAGATGTGCCCAGTGATGTTTACATTTTGTTGCTATTCTTATGAGTTACTCAAATCCTTAGAGGTAAAAAATAATTTTGCTTTAAAATTCTAAACTCTACAGTTCCAACTCCTTTTTCTTTTAAAATAATTTATTATGTGCCTTTTTAAAAAGCAAGACAAGATTCCTGAAGAAGACAATTATTGAGCTACAGCAGAACAAATTTATATATGCTCATAAAAATCTAAAAAGTCTGAAGACTTCAGGCTAACATGGCAGATGGAACGTGATGGTAAATTTCTTGCAAAACCCCACTGAAATAAGAGTGAAAGAATCAAATCAAGATATAAACCCACCCCTGTAGCATCAAGTTTTATGTGTTACATCTGAGGGTGTATTTATTTTCATTTTACTGTTAATAAGATTTATTATATTTATTCAATATTTCTTCATATTGATGTACATCATTTTTATCATTAGCTTTATGGATGTGATAGTAAATAATGTTTTAATTGTTTTTATATATTATTAAATAGCTTAGGCATAAAAGGCATGAAAACTAATGTTAAGCATTTTTGTACTTTCGAAGCTTACTAAAAGTTAATAATGCATTCAAAAAGAAGATTCACAAGGACTAAGAGAATGTAAGAGGATATAGTAGTAAAAAATCGGTGTCAACACATTTTTGGAAGATGGAAAAATGTTCAAGGAACCAAAAGCTGAACAAGTGCCCCAATTAGGGGGCACAGTGGGGAAAGGGAGGAGCAAGTGAATGAAGCAAGTCACCTCATTCCACAAAACCCAGAAAGACTCAGGTACTGGGGGCACAGTTGCCTCAAAAGTTGGGCAGAGGACCACAAACAGGAGGAGAGTCTGAAAGCCTGGGATAGGGAGCTAGACGTCCAGATCCCCTTCCTCATCTGACACATCCAGGCAATGGCTGCTGACCGGAGCGCAGAAACATGCGGCTCTCTTGCTTTCCCATCCACAAGATATTGAAACTTCTGCATGGGAGTCAGGGTTAAGATAGTTTCTGGAGGGAGAATAGCAAAAAGATTGGGACTGCCGCCTGCATCTTTGTAATCCTGGGAAAACTGCCACTACCCCAGTAGGAAGGAGGAGGGATCCAAGAGGGTGGAAAAGGCAGAGGAAAAGCTTGAGCCCTTGTAAAGGAGAAAACCAGAGCCTTCTCCAGAAGAACCAGAATTTAACTTCAAGACTGAAAAAGTAAAGCTGTTTAACCAGCATTATATGAAACAATAGAATGTCCCTTTGTAATTGGTTTTGCCTCAAAGCAGTACCCCACCATTCTGAGAGCACTTTTTAAAAAATAACCATTGTCTACCCTGGGAGAGGGAAAAAAGAAATGTTTAATCTAAGGTGGCTGAAGACATCAAATTTAAATTCCAGACTTGTACCCACTACAGTCAGCAGAAAATCCTGCCAACATAGATCGCATATTTGGGAAATACCCAAAGCAGCAAAAACCTAGAGCAAGTAGGAGGAGATTTCCTGTCCTTGGAATTAGATAGAAAGAAATCCGGGGACATATTGTGGTGACCCACAACTTCAGTCAGTATGCACAAGCCAAAGACACCAGGGGTTAGGCAAGCACCCAGAACTACCCACTGTTACAAGAGAAATATTTTTTCACATATGAGATTTCTATTCAAATCCACTTGGATCAAGAGAAGGGGAACCTATAAAGAAGTGTTCACTATACCCGGTTACAAAGGTCTAAGAGCAGTCCCAAGAAGACCAACAATTTGAAAAATTCAACAAATTTAACTCAACTTGTCGGTGACAGTGAAACTTGGGTCACCATCAAGACCCAGATGTATCAGTTATCTCTTGCTATAACACTGTTACATAAATACAACCACAAACTCTAAGTGACTCACAATCATAAACATTTATTTTTCTCACTAGTCTACAGGCCATTTGGGTAATCCTGGTGCTCTGGGACAGGCTTAGCTGATCTTGGCTGGACTCCCTCATGGATCTGCAGTCAGCTGGGGCCTGGCTGTCTACAGTGGCCTCAGTATACAGCTGGGATATCTCCTGTCTCATTCATGTAGTTCCTCGATTCAGCAGGCTAGCCCAGCCTTGTTCTAATGAAGGAGGCTGGGGTCCAAGAGAGGAAGCAGTAGTACCCAAGGCCTCTTGGGGCCCAGGCTCAGAATGAGCACATCTTTATATCTGCTGCATTGTATTGGCCAAAGCAAGTCACAAGGTCAGCCCAGATTCAAGCGTGGGGAGGTAGAGCACTTCTTTCTAGGAGGTGCTAAAATTTCACATCACAAGGAGCACGGTTACAGGGACGGGTAATCAACGGAGGCCATTAGGACCATTAATCTACCACACCAGCATTTGACGTAAGAGAATTAGTTCTGTGAGTAAATCAAAAGAACTTGGTTAAAGGCAATGTGATATCCTGGAAGAAAAAAAAAAACCATATTAGTGAGAAAACTGCTGAAATCTGAATGAAGTTTGTATTTTAGTTTAGAGTAATATTAATTTCCTAGTTCTGAAAAATTCATCTTGGTTATAAGATGTCAGCAAGAGGAGAAGCCAGGCGAAGAACATATGGGAACTGTACTGTCTTTGCAACTTTTCTGTAAAACTAAAATTAATTCAACATAAGAAGTTTATTTAAGGAGGGACATTATAAAAAGAACCTGGAGTGTAGGCCATGTCGGTGTGCAGCACCCTTAACCGAGTGCATTCCTGGGTCACGGAGACTGCTCTATCCTGTATACAGAAACCCTACTGGCCTGGGAAAGTTTGACAGCATGGGGGGCACTGAAAAGCCAGAGCAGGTGGCTTGGCCAGGGCCATGTCTCTGCAGACCTCCCAGGTGACAGCTACACTGAGCCTCAGGCTTCGGCAGGGCAGGCGCCAGGCCCAGCAGGGCAAGTGTTTGCGCCAAGATCCTTCCTCAGTGTGCATAACGGGGTGTTGACCCAGCTGGGCCTGGTGCTTACAGCACAGGGCACACAGCCACAAGGCTGCAGTGCTTGGAGAGTCTCTTTTCTTCCCTTTTTAAACAAGTGAAATCCAGACTGAACCATCGTCTTCTGACTTTGTGAGAGGGTCAAACTGTAATCTTCTTCGCCACGCTGTATCTCTGAGCCTAACGTGGAGGCTAAATGAGACACAGAAACGCACAATTATGGTATAACGTAATAAGTTCCAGGAAGCGGGCATAGGTTTCTTGTCTGTTCTGCTCTCTTCCTTCAGGAAATGCCGACTTCCTTCCAGGGTGGTTAAGATGGGGTATCTCCCCCACCCCTGTGTGCTCCAGAGGAAGGCATATGACGTAGGACCCAGACCTGGTTGCTCAGAGCACCCCATCCCTCTGGGCGCTGTATGGTTAAGGGAGAGGCACATGCTCCAAGTGGGCTAATCAGACCTTCTCCATCACATCTGAGATAAGGTCTCTGGGAAAAGAAGAGTCTTCTTTCTCTGGTACTAGAAGCAGTTATAAAAATAGACTGTCAGAAGCTAAAGACTCCCAGAGGGAAGACCCAAGATAGGGAGAGAAAAAAAGCATCATAAGGTAGTTTAAGCTCCTGGATGCAGCCAAGCCTGAGGTCAGAGACACCTCTTGGGTTTCCATACTTCTGGCTATAACCTAGTTTGAGTTGGGTTTCTCTCACTTGCACCCACAAGAATTCTGCCTAATGCAGAGATCAGTAGTTGGAAGTCGGGTGTTGCAATTGACAGGCATTACAATGTGAATTTGATTGAAAACAAGTGGTATGCTGGGCAGTGAAAGTGACTCTTCATTACCTGGGAATGCAACAGTACTTTGTAAGTGATAACAAAGCAGCTGGGAAGATTTTTCCTATCTGTATCCTGAGGACTCAATCCAGTTCATTTCTGTGTGTCTGGGGAAACAGCTATGACAAAGTTAAAATGGGTTGACTGTGTTTTAGTCAACCTTCAGTGTGGTCCTTAAAGTTTCAGGCCAAGCTCGCCTTCTGACAGGAGACAGGAAGGGTCCAGATAGCCTCACCAAAGAGATCATTTCTTTCTCGAGCAATCTTTATGAAGACACAAAAACTTATTTTTCTATATTGAAAGGAGATAATATTGGGGAAACCTAATTTCCCCAGTGCTTACCAGACACTTCAGGCTATACGCTTCCAACCTCAAAAAGACTGTAATTTCACCATTTTAAAAGGACATCCCCAAGGATGAACCCCATCTCATTATCCCAGCCTGTTCCAAGGACAGGGACCAAGAGGCAAAAAGGTAAAGACATTGCTAAGAGACAGAAACTCTGAAACCAAGTTGGATTCAAGGACCATGATGTGGTATGATTGCATCTTAATTGCTAGCCTATTGGATTTCCAGAAATTGTATAGGCTGGCCTCCCTCTGAGATTTTAAGGAAGTGTTATTTCAGAGACTCTGCAAGCCCTGTAAACAGGCTTTGTGATTGATTGCTCAACCCTTGAGGCAGTCCCCAGACCGCCGGAAACCTGCACCAAAAGGAAATGGGCTACAGTTCTCCAGCACCTCTTCCTGAACTTTATGGCTAGGTTCAAGGAAAGGACTGCAGGAAGCCATATTTTAGCCTGCCTCTGGCCCAAGCCCCAATGCAGCGTGATCAGCAGTAAACCAGATACTGCATTTTCATGCCCATCTGGCTTGTGTGTCTAACACACAATTGATTCCAAATCTGGAATCAAAGGAAGAAAGGTAAATAATTAAGCTCTGCCTCAAACCCCAACCCTGGGGAGTTGGTACTTTCTCCTGTAGGCATTCGGGAACAGTAGGGACTTATCACCAGTTTTAAACAGGTTTAAGGCAGATAAAACCTGTGGTGTGCTTTGTAAAGGTAACTATAGCAGCACGGTGGATTGGCAGGAAAAGGGTAAGACTGGAAGAACGAACAAAAAAAAAAATTAGTAAGCAATAGCAATAGGAAAACTAATAAAGGCTTGAACCAAGTTATAATGAGTAGGGGAAGCAGTGAGAGACACCGAGATTATGCAGAAGATGAAAAGCTCACTAATACAGGAAACACAGCAGAAGGAATACATCCTGTAAGAGAGCACCAAGATTAAACTTTGTGGATTGTAAATGGATACAAGTCACTGGTTTTGTTTCTGCTGGAGAGAAGGAAGAAGCAGACAGCTGGAATTCTGTCCAAAACAGAAGGAAAGATTTTTAAATACCTGTTTATTTTATACTTGAAAAGGATTCGTCCTGAAAATTGCCAAGCTGTTAAGATGCTCTTAAGGGATTTTGGCAAGATATACACAAAAGAACCCCTTGGTTAGCTACTGAAACACAGCCCCCTGGGACCTTAAAGCATAGCAGGCGCTCAGGAGACTCTAGGTCCACTGCACAAGGTTTTAGGTTAGATAATGAGGCTAATTACATTCTTTTTAGCTTCCCTTTAACCTGGATGAGAGCACGGTGGTAAGCAATCCTCAGGGACTCAGCAGACTATAGAAATATGCAGACCAGGAAAACTTACAACACACTTTTGTGATTTATAAAGGCCCGAAGAGATGATTACCTGCCCAAGGGAGTTTAGCATCAGTCCTGTTCCTTGAACATCCCTTCCCTTACTGGGATTCTATTAAACACTGAATTTCTCAGTGCTGTACCTTTCCTGCTTTGTCACAGCTTTATTTTAGTCCCTAAATAATTCTACCAGGGGTGCTGAAATAAATACTCATTGGTCTCTCAGGCAAATGTAGATCCAGTTTGGCAGTTACCGTTTGTCCATCATACAGGGTCTCTGAGACGATTAAATGAAATCTTGTGGGGTGAGTGCCTAGCTTAGATCCCAGCATGTAATGAGAAAGCACATATGGCAGCTAGCCCCAATTACATATAGCACTGAAAATTGTGGCTTTAGCTACAGAAGAGTTTAGAGAAAAGACACTTTGCTATTACAAATATCTGATAACCCATCCCTATTTTCACTCCAGTATGTACTTCTTCCCTGCTTGATGCTTCTCCAGAATTACATTTATGACAAGAATTCAGGAACTTAGATGTTTAACTTAAAAAAAAAAAAATTTAACTGTAATCAAAACACCCCTCAAAACGTTCTTTGTCTAGGTCTAAGATTATTATTCACTAGCATACTTATGCTTCTAACTCTTTGCAAAGAGTAAAAATTGTTTCTCACCATCAGTGAGAAGACAAGTTCTTTCCCAGAAACAGCTTAAAGTTCTTTCCCCAACTTGGCCTGCTGCACTTGAATTCAGGGTTTCCGCCCTAGAAAGAATGTGGTTGTGCTCGAGTGGAATGAGTCACTGAATTCTAAGCAGAGAAGTTTTCATCTCTTTAAGAGGGGCAGCGGTGAGTTGTTTTTTTATGGTGAAATAATGCTTAAAGTGGACCAGGACGAGAGCCGAGAGCCGTCCCAGCTCATATCCTCTTTTCCATGCCTGGCAGCTAGGAGAGGAAAAGAAGAACTGATGAGAGAGAAAGAGAATATTTGAACTCTGGCAACGGGCCACTCGGCTTTGTTGATTTACCAAGTAATCTTGGCTCCGAATAAAGGTCCTTGGGTGACGGTATGGAACATTAAGCCACTCTGGGATGCCCATTAAATACTTGTTGGCCATCTGTAGGGAGCCCTAGACCTCATCAAGTCCTGCTGCCCTATTTGCTGCTGAGAGCTCTACAGATAGATTGCATCCCAGCTCGACCTTCTTTGGACTCTATCTATAGAGCTCGGCCATTGTTTTTGAGATTTGCAACAGTTCAGCAGGGCTCCATCATCAATCATGTAAAGATGAGGTTTTACTGAGTAGTCCATACAAAGAATGAAGTTTTCAGATGGACTTATGAATATGTGACTCACCCAGGCTTTTTTTTTTTTTTAATATTGCTGGGGATGGATCAATTTAATTTTACCAATGGTCTTCTATATAATACTTCATGGAATCATCATATCTAATTTGAGAAAGATAAAGTCAATAACATCAGTTCTATTTGACAGACTCACATAATAGGCATATAGTGAACACCTACTAGAGTGTGAGATGTTCTGCTAGTTGCTTTGGGAAGTACAAAGCTGAGTAACACATAGTCCCTGCTCTCTAATAGCTTATAATCAAGAGGAACGACAAAGCAAAGGCACATGTAACTACAGTACAAAGTGGCCTATGAAAAGCTTTTGATTGTTTTCCATAGACTAATGGAAAAGCATTGATGGATTGTATGCAGGAGAGTGACACATTTGTAACTTTGTATGCAGGAGAGTGACACATTTGTAACTTTAGAAAGATCACCGGGCCAGCAGGATGGAGAACAGATTTAAAAGGAGGAAGTGAAGCAAAAAGCATTAGGAGGTTACGGCAACAATCGAGGCAAAATATAAAGGAGGCCCAACCTAGTGCATGGACTACAGAGGGAATGCATGAAAAGATTTTAATCAGAGGAAATTAATAAGGTGGGGTGGCAAATGATCAACTGATGAGGGATGCAGAGGGAATGTAAAAAGGAACAGCGAGACCTCTGCCTTCGGCAGCTGGGTGGGAAGCAGTATGTTCACTGTAGGAGACCATGGCGGGGATGGAGACGGGCATTCAGGCCAGGCCGAGACAAGAGAGCAAGGGAAGCCCTAGGGAACAGTGTCACCCACGACAGAGTGTGGGGTACATGAAGCAGCTTCACAGCAGACTAGGTCCGGAAAGCAGGCTGTGCAGGATGTGGATGCCAGGCACAGAGTTGGACTTTAATTCAGTGAGCAAGGGAGAGACGTTCAAGCAGTAGAACAGCAGGATAGAAGCAGTTTTCCTGGAAAACTAACCTAATCAACAAACAGACTAACATCCCGAAAGGTTAAGTGGTAAGAAGACACCTAGTCAGTGGAACTAAAATGCAGGTCTTTGGACCAGGGTCCATTCTGTGCAAGGGAGAGAAAATTGGTTGCTTCTCAGAATTCTAAATGTGCCCTCCTCTCTCCAGGAAGTCTTCCTCCCTTAGTGAATTCCCCAGCTATGATATTTAGTTTGGACCAGATATTTAGCACATTAAGAACATGAATGAATACTTCCACTATTTTTTAGTAACAACCAAAGAGCCCGGTCCAGTGTTCTAATCACAGATGCTCAAAAAAATCCCAGTGACTGCTAAATGTAAATAATGGCAATGGTCTTTAAGACTCCTTCAAAGGTAGGAATCTAGTGGGAATAAAAATGGTATAAAAACACTTTAAAAATAATAAAATGGCTTCCAAGCACACATCAGTATTATAAGACAGCAATAATAAGAGATGCATTTTACTGAGGTTTTATTCTGTGTTAGCAGTTATTCCATGCATGAATTCATTTTGTCTTTACAAATATCTATTTGATAGATGAGAAAACAGACAGAAAGGTTAAATAATTTGCTCGATGCCATGTAGTAAATGGTGGAGTCAGAATTTAAGCCCCAAGGGAACCCTCCGACACTGTTAGTAGGAATGTAAATTGGTGTAGCCACTATGGAGAACAGTATGGAGGTGCCTTAAAAAACTAAAAATAGAACTACCATATGATCCAGCAATCCCACTCTTGAGCATATAGCCAGAAAAAATGAAAACTCTAATTCAAAAAGATACATGCACCCCAGTGTTCACAGCAGCACTATTTACAATAGCCAAGACATGGAAGAAACTTAAATGTCCATCGACAGATGAATGGATAAAGAAGATGTGAGATTATTTATATATATATATAAAATTGAATACTACTCAGCTACTCAGCCATAGAAAAGAATGAAATAATGCCATTTGCAGCAACATGGATGGACCTAGAGATTATCATACTAAGTGAAGTAAGTCGGACAGAGAAAGACAAATATTATATGATATCACTTATATCTGGAATCTAAAAATAGTACAAATGGACTTATTTGCAAAACTGAAACAGACTCACAGACATAGCAAACAAATTATGGTTACCAAAGGGGAAGGGGGGAGGGATAAATTGGGAGTATGAGATTAACAGATGCACACTATCATATATAAAATAAACAACAAGAATTCACTGTGTAACACAGGGAACTATATTGTATTCAATATTTTGTAATAAACTATAATGGAAAAGAAGTTTTAAAAAGAATATAGATAGATAGATAATGTATAACCGAATGACTTTGCTATACACCTGAAACTAACACAATGTTGTGAATAAACTATATTTCAATAAGAAAAAAAAAAAGAATTTAAGCTCGGATCTAACTCCAAAACCCAACTTGTAAATAGTCCCCTATTCTGCCCTTCAAAGTAGTTGGCTAGAGAGAGTTCAAAAGAAGCTAGAAAGAGAGCAGCAGGGTTTGTTTGTTTTTCTTGTTTTTTTGTTTTAATCAGGACAACAGTGATTTTCATAGGGCTGTACAGGTCATTATAGCAGACAGTTGTCTGTTACTCAGAGCCACAGTAAGAATCTACCAACTCAGGAAAAAACATTCCCAATTGCAGCCGAACTATTTGGGAAGAACAAGTTCTTATCACACTGGAAATAAAGACTAGGAAGGAGGACAGAATGAGAGGGGAGTGGACTGCCATTAACCTCGTTTATTTTAAATAAGCACTTTGATGAACAAAAACAATCACGAAACCTCAGTAAACCAACTTCTAATCAGCGCGTGTGCTTTAGGCACGCGTGAGCTTGCGTGCAATCATGCTTTCCCAACTCGCACAGAACTTGAGGGGAAGCGCTGGAAAACCGAATAGCCAAAGTCAGCCTAAAGCAGTGGTCTTTCCTGTGAACTTCTCAGAGCTGTTATTTTCATGACATAAAATGCTGTGCTTTGGTTCTCCCTTTTCATTAAGGCCCTTGGGTAGACCTCTTTTTATGGATGTCATTATTTGCTAAAGTAAATTTAAGACAGAAATTCCCGTGAGAGCAAAATGATGAGTTTTTTAAACAAATATTTTGTAATATAACTTTACCACAACAGCTCTCTTTACCATCTTTATTCATGAGCAGGCAGTGAATTTTAAATCCGCTCCTTCTGTAATCCATCTCTTGAGAAGAATGAAGGTTGAGCTTGATGAGAGGGAAGGCTCACAGGAGAGAAACTCCTATGCTGGGCTAAGCAGTCATCCTAGTTGAGAAGGGATTATGGGAAAGAGAAACCATAAAAAATACCATGATCAAAGCAACATGTGGGAAAGGAAAGAGAAAGAAGTAGGGTGATAAAAGAAAATAAAAGCAACATGATTAGAGCATGCAAAAACTGATTTTTTTTTACAAGTACTGATTCTTTAAATTTTTTCCAACATTATTTGACCTAATATTCTCAGTTTCATAGTACTGTCTGGATTATATCAAAAGTGTTGGCCTGGGCTTCCCTGGTGGCAGAGTGGTTGAGAATCTGCCTGCCAATGCAGGGGACACGGGTTCGAGCCCTGGTCTGGGAAGTTCCCACATACCGCGGAGCAACTGGGCCCGTGAGCCACAACTACTGAGCCTGCGTGTCTGGAGCCTGTGCTCCACAACAAGAGAGGCCGCGATGGTGAGAGGCCCGCGCACTGCGATGAAGAGTGGCCCTCGCTCACCGCAACTAGAGAAAGCCCTCGCAGAGGAACGAAGACCCAACACAGCCATAAATAAATAGAAATAAATAAAAATTAAAAAAAAAAAAAGTGTTGGTCCATTGTAGTATCAAATTTGGGAGCCATATGGTCAATCCCATCAGCAGCAAAGCAAGCAATTAATTATATATGACTACTCCAAAATAATCAAGTGTTGATTCAGAGGAGAAGTATACACAGAAGTAAAGGATGAGAATAAAAAGGGCAGGGGGCAGTGGGGGGAGGAATGGGGGTAGGAACCACTCACAAGCACAAGAAATTATTCCTTATGGAACAAAATGCATGTTTAAATTTTATATTTAAGTTGCTAAGAGCAGATAAAACAATGGAAGTAGTTTAAGAAAAAGGAAACAAATAGTAAATCTCAAAGATGTTGTTACTACAGCTATTCAAAACTATAAATTAAATAGATATAATACACACTGAAACTAAATGCATTAAAAAAAAAGAGAGGAAATGGAAAATATCAAATAAAGCAACAGATAATCTCAGTAAATGTACTGACCCTCAAAATGTTGTAAGTCTAGATGAACACTTAAAGGCAACTTATTCAAGAATACCCAAACCTAAAAGAAAAGTTATTTATTTACATGACAGAATTATCTGAGAGCTTATGAATACCGTTTATCATGTTTTACAAGTGAGACAAATGTCTTTAACAGAAAAATAAAAGATTTTTGCACTCAGTATGTCAAATGAGTTGTTAAAAAAAATTTTTAAAGGACTTGGTCTAGGATCACCAAAGATATTACAAGAAATTATTTACCATAACTCCTTCTTTCCTGGTTTTTCTATAAATAGTAGTTTTACATTGGAAAACTTGGGAAGGATTTACCATTGAATCATAGATCTGGAAAGAATCTCAAGCAGTTGTCTAAAAATCCACATTCTTCCAAATGGTAATGATTTCAAACCAGGCAAAACTTATTCCTATTTAATCTTTTCTTACAAGGCTCAGAAAAGGAGATGCTACAATCAGTCCTGAAAATGCCCAACAACCTTGAAAGATCGTTTTTAACTCTATCATGAGACCAATAAAAATAAAACAATCAACTTTCAGAAAAGACATTTTTCCTAAATATGATTATCTTTTGGAATTATATTAATGTGTTGTTTTCTTCTGATTAAAATGTATAAACTAAATTATTTTTAGCCTATTTTGCTAAAATCAAAAAATTATTTAGATTAAGTAAAGAGGCCAGCTGGTCCAAGGAAGAGCCTGGGAAAGACCCAGACAAGCACCAGTCTGGCTCCAAGGAGACCTCATGTCTGCTGTAGGCAAACTGTGAAGTGACTGACTCACTGCGTGAATCGCAACAGCCTATCTATGTCTGGATATGACAATGCAGGAGTAATTAACACTCTTGTGCTCTATCCATAGTTGGGATCTTCAGCCCCAGACTTGGAAAAGGCCCTCCACAGCCCAGCTTCCTTGTAACAAAGATGAAAAGCTAAGAGAAATTTTCCTCCCTTCTAAATCAATGCCCCTAATTTCACCTTGGAGGATGTAAAAAAGGGAAAAGTTGGTACCTTGTGGAAGTCACAGCCTCAACAGCAAAAGTGCTCCCTTCTGAATCCTCCCCATCTCCTCTCACACTCTGACTCTCTTAAAGTTCTACCCCAGATCTTCGCATCCACAATTAATCAGTAATTACCATGTATCTCCTATGGGCCTGGAAATATGCTATCTGTTGTTGAATACAGCATAAAAGCATTTTTGCTCAGCTTGCCACCCTAAAAATCCCACAAAAACAACCAAAAATATCTAAAAATACAGAGAAAAATCTCCCACTTCCACAAAACATGGGCAGTGTCACAACCACAAACCACACACCCTGAGGGCCAACCTGACAGGCACTGTGCAATCTGGACTAAGGTAACTGCCTAGGTGCACAGTTTCTCAGACATCAGGTGGGATAAAGACATCCCCTACTAGAAGTGAAGGTCATAGCCAATAATCTTTGAAATGAAACCATGTGTTCTTGTCATGAGGACAGATGATGAGAGATGCAGGGAATGTTCCTGAACAGTCATAGTGCAATATCACAAAACTGGAGAAAGGAGAAGGAGCTCAAAGTGAAAGCATGTCATCTTGCCTTTTCAATGGGATGATCCAGCCTCTTATCCAAGGGAAATAGCCAGACATGAAGCAGAGTGGAGGGAAGAGAGGAAACAGTGATGGGCAGAGAACTGTGAGCCTGTGATCCAAATGGCTTTGCTGTTAGCTATACTATCCTCTGTATACCGAAAAACACAGGGAAATTGTGTCCCTAGGCAAAAGGGGAATTTCACTTTGGGGAGGGAGAAAGTTTTTAAGACAAGAGACCTTAAGGGGGCAGTGGGTATCCATGACTTACTCCACCACTGTTATCCCTTCAATGTTACCCCCAATACCCCTTCTCTAGACACACACACACACACACACACACACACACACACACACACACACCAGGACCAGGAGTAAGGTGAGGCAAGCAAGGAGACCAGGGAAACCCTGAAAGTCTGTTGTTTTTAAATTTTGCACCCCAGGCACCTTGCTTGCCTCACCCTAATCCCAGTTCTGACACACAAATGCATCAGTTTGTCAGTAAACAATTGGTTCTATTCAAAAATGAAAAATGAATAGGGAAAAGAAAGAAGAGGAAGGTAAGAGACAAATAGCTCTCCTTGGTCTCATAGAAAAGATAGGCAAAATTATCTGAAGGGGAAGGGAGAGTATAAGCCCAAAGAAAAAATCAGTTCAAAGAAGAGCTTGTTCAATTATAGAAGAATATCATATGCAATCAGGAAATAAATGGAAGAGAAAAATAAAAACATCACAGAGATAGATGCTACACAAGAAGAAATCAAGAAAATGGAATAAGCACAACTGAAAATATCCTCAGGGACATAATAAATAGGCTTGAGAAAATTAAACAAAATGAGATGGAAAGAAATAATATAATTAAAATGTCTAGAAAAAGTGATAGATATGGAAGACAGACCAAAAAAATTAACATACTCATAATATTTCTTGAAGACAGAACAGAATAAATGGAACAGAGGAAAATGTACAAAGATATCCTAGAAAAATAAATAAATTTTCTTGAACTAGATCTTTCCATGTACAAATTATAAGACTACAACATGTAGCTGTATAAACAGTACCAGTATGATCATTGGCAGTATATACCCTGGCAAAGTTACTGATTGCCATTAAAAAATAACAAACATTATTTAAATCTGGGTATAAAAAGCAAGTAACTAATCAGGTAGACCCCAGATTTCTCCACAAAATTTCTTAATTCTAGAAAACAGTGATGAAATATTTATAGTCTTGAGAGTAAGTTTGAGCCAAGAACTTTATATACAGCCAATTTTTTCTTCAAGAGCTAAAACAAAAGCAAAAGAGAAATATCTTCAAGTGGGCAAGAACTTGGAAACTCCATAACCCATTAAGACCTAAAAAAGGAAAGAAGAATGAAAAACTGGGAATTCCCTGGCAGTCCAGTGGTTAGGACTCGGCACTTTCAGGTTTGATCCCTGGTTGGGGAACTAAGATCCTGCAAGCCATATGGCACAACCAAAAAAAATTTAATTTAATTTAAAAAATTAAAAAACTACTAGAAGGTAAAATTCAGTCAACACAAAAGTGAACCAAAATAAATTACTTTGGAAATGACAGGTGGTAAACATCGAATCAATGTGTACATAGAACTATGCTTAAACAAAATATGTATCCCCAAAATCTTGAAAATAAAATTATAATATGAATAATTTTAAAAACTGCCATAGAGGTGAAAGCTGGAGGGAGGAAGTGTGCTAATTTTGTAATCTTCAGAGCAAGGAGTCAACAGATACTGTCTAAAATTTAAATCTGTAGTTTTAAAAATCACTACATTCTCTCTATCCTCTTAGCAGGATTCCTTGACAGCCACTTTGCCTTACAGTGAAAATTTATCTTAATTTCATCAATACTTCATTTTAATTCAGTTTCTTCTTTTTTATTAAATTAAAATAAAAATGCATATCACTTTCAAGTAGCACACCTAGAATAACCCCATTTTCCTTTTTTTTTTTTTTCTTGGAGTATAGTTGCTTTACAATGTTGTGTTAGTTTCAGGTGTACAGCAAAGTGAATCAGCTATACATATACATATATCCCCTCCTTTTTGGATTTCCTTCCCATTTAGGTCACCACAGAATACTGAGTAGAGGTCCCTGTGCTATAGAGCAGGGCTCTCATTAGCTATCTATTTTATACATAGTAGTGTATATATGTCAATCCCAATCTCCCAATTCGTCCCACCCCCCCTTTCCCCCACCTTGGTGTCCATACGATTATTCTCTATGTCTGTGTCTCTATTTCTGCTTTGCAAATAGGTTCATCTGTACCATTTTTCTAGATTCCACATATATGCATTAATATATAGTATTCATTTTTCTCTTTCTGACTTACTTCACTCTGTATGACACTTTCTAGGTCCATACACGTCTGTGCAAATGGCACAATTTTGTTCCTTCTTATGGGTGAGTAATATTCCATTGCATATATGAACCACATCTTCTTTATCCATTCCTCTGTTGATGGACATTTAGGTTGCCTCCATGTTGGCTATTGTAAAGAGAAATAGTGCTGCAGTGAACATTGGGGTGCATGTGTTTTTTTGAATTATGGTTTTCTCTGGGTATACACCCAGTAGTGGGATTGCTGGGTCATAAGTTACTTTTAGTTTTTTAAGGAACCTACATACTGTTCTCCATAGCGGCTGTATCAATTCACATTCCCACTAAAAGTGTAAGAGGGTTCTCTTTTCTCCACACCCTCTCCAGCATTTATTGTTTCTAGATTTTTTGATGATGGCCATTCTGTCCTGTGTGAGGTGATATCTCATTGTAGTATTGATCTACATTTCTCTAATAATTAGTGATGTTGAGCACCTTTTCAAGTGCCTCTTGGCCATCTGTATGTCTTCTTTGGATAAATGTCTATTTAGATCTTCTGCCCGTTTTTCGATTGGGTTCTTTGTTTTCTTGATATTGAGCTGCATGAGCTGCTTGTATATTTTGGAGATTAATCCCTTGTCAGCTGCTTTGTTTGCAAATATTTTCTCCCATTCTGAGCATTGTCTTTTCATCTTGTTTATGGTTTCCTTTGCTGTGCCAAAGCTTTTAAGTTTAATTAGGTCCCATTTGTTTATTTTTGTTTTTATTTTCATTACTCTAGGAGGGGGTTAAAAAAGATCTTGCTGTGATTTATGTTAAGGAGTATTCTGCCTATGTTTTCTTCTAAGAGTTTTATAGTGTCTGGCCTTACATTTAGGTCTTTAATCCATTTTGAGTTTATTTTAGTGTGTGGTGTTACGGAGTGTTCCAATTTCATTCTTTTACATGCAGCTGTCCAGCTTTCCCAGCACCACATATTGAAGAGGCCGTCTTTTCTACATTTTATATTCTTGCTTCGTTTGTCTTAGATTAGGTGACCATAGGTGCATGAGTTTATCTCTGGGCTTTCTATCCTGTTCCATTGATCTATATTTTGGTTTTTGTGCCAGTACCATACTGTCTTGATTACTGTAGATTTGTAGTATAGTCTGAAGTCCAAGTGCCTGATTCCACCAGCTCCATTTTTCTTTCTCAAGATTGCTTTGGCTATTTGTGGTCTTTTGTGTTTCCATACAGACTGTAAAATTTTTTGTTCTAGTTCTGTGAAAAATGCCATTGGTAGTTTGATAGGGATTGCATTGAATCCGTAGATTGCTTTGGGTAGTATAGTCATTTTCACAATATTGATTCTTCCAATCCAAGAACATGGTATATCTCTCCATCTGTTTGCGTCATCTTTTATTTCTTTCATCGGTATCTTATAGTTTTCTAAGTACAGATCTTTTGTCTCCTTAGGTAGGAAAATAGCACCGTTTTTCTATAAGTATTTATATCTCTGTGTATCTATCTTTCTAATATACATAGAAAGGTGTCTAAAATAACCAAAGGCTATTTCTGGGTGGAGAAATTGAAGAAGATATTTAATTTCAGTTTTGTACTTTTCAGCATTGTTTGATTTTTTAATGGTGAGCAAGGATTTTTCTTTTAGAGATAATGTCAATATTCTTTATATGATCAGGTACAGAGAGAAGGAAACAGGAGGAGGAGAAAAAAGAAGGGAGGGAGGTGTGAAAAGAGAGGAAATTTTCACTGCATACACTCAAGCCATGTGTGGCCTTTGAGGGAAACAAGACTAACACACATTAAACAATTAGTGAGGAAGTGCTGATCATGCTGCTGCCAGTAAGAACTGCCCTGGAAATTCACTAAAGGAAAACTTCACTTGGGATGGAATCCTAGGCAGAACAGCAATAGTGATGGGCAGGAAGTGAGTTTGGCCCAGAGTCCTGCTGCTACACTCTCACCAGCAAAGAGCCCAGGAGTGCTTGTGCACTTATCTCTCTCTTTCCCAACAAAATACAACCAATTCTACTTCTCCTTCCTTTTGCTCTGATAAGGGGTGCCAATGGGAAACAATGTATGTTTGTGTTGCTCACTCCTTCCCTTGAAATATGCATTTGGTTAGCTTTTTGGTGGACATAGTGCCTTAATATAAAGCGGAAATTATAAAGGTGAGAATTTCTCAAACCATTGCTAGGCAGTGGCAGGGACTTTCTTGTCAGGGGAATTTCAGCTCAATTAAGTTTCTCAGGCTAGTACTTGTCAATTGTTTGTCTAGACCATCCTACCAGAAACAAAACTCTTTATTTCAATGTGGGAATTTTTGATGGCGTGGTTCTGACCTGAGGACATTTGTGACTTTCCCTCCATCCTGAAATATTACTCCACACCTGAGCAGTTCAGGAGAGGATGAGCTGCAGGAATGGGATAAGCCCATGATTGGAAAAGGATCCAGGATACAGTCTGGCATAGAGATGGAGTGGGGTATCTATTACACACATTGTGTAGTGATTTCTTTTTAAGATGGAAGTTTAACATTTTTTTTTAAGGTAACCCTCTGCCCATTCAAGAGATAAGTAATTGACTCTTCATGCTTAAATGGCTTTCTGCATCTCTCTGCCTGTGCTGGCAGTCTCTGACTGTGGGAGAATCTTTGCAGGCTAGAAGTTGCCCCAGGAGGGACCCTGAATGAATGAGCGGTAGGAGTCAGTGGATAAATACTCTGCAGTGGGAGGGTTCTGAGATGTGTTCCACAGTCCTTCAGAAACGCCCCCTGAAGGACTGAGACCCAATTCCTCCTAGCCCCAGTACACTCATTACCGCACTTTTCATTGGTTTACCCCCTTTCTTTGTCTCACATCCCCACCATCTCACAGTGCTTTCTGGGACCACATCCCAAAGAAACTACTGGAACTCAAACATTTATCTCGGGTTCAGTTTTTGGCAGAAGCCACCTATATTAGTCAGCTCAGACTGCTGTAACAAAATACCACAGACTGGGTGGCTTAAACAACAGAAATTAATTTTCTCACAGTCCTGGAGTCTAGAAGTCCAAGATCATGGTGTTGTGAGGGTTGGTTTCTAGTGAAGCCTCTCTTTCCGGCTTGTAGATGGACACCTTCTTGCTGTATCCTCACATGGCCTCTTCTCTGTGTACAGGCACAGAGAGAGGGAGAAAGATCTGATATCTCTTCCTCTTCTTATAAGGACACCAGTCCTACTGGATTAAGGCCCTACCCTTATGATTCATTTCATCTTTATGACCTTCTCACAGGCCCTATCTCCAAATACAGTCATATTGGGAGCTGAAGCTTCAACATATCAACTGGGGGAAGGGGAAGACACAATTCAGTCTGTAACGACATTTCCAGGAGGGAGACATCAGTTCCACTTTGCTTCTCCAGGGACTCTCCATCCAAAGTATGAGAGCTGCTTAACCTGAGTCAATAGAAGGATAGGTAAGTTGTCCCACTGTCTGGCTACAGGCTTAACAAGTTTCAACAGGTGTTACCATCAGGAGCTGCAGGCGAAGCTTCAGAATGGCAGGGCATCACGGCTTGGAGGTCTCCAGCTCTTCTTACCATCTTAGTTGAGATGAGTAGTATCCAAGTAGTGGCAGTGGTAGGAAGTGTAGGATTTCAATATACTCTCACAGAAGAGAGGAGCTGGCAATTTCTCAAAAGAAATCTCATGGCCTTGAAAGTCAAGCTATAGAAACCTTACGTTTGAATCTAAACCCCAGATACCCAATGAATGGAAGATATTGTTAAAAAATTACTTATGGTCCATATATGTTTTTCCCTAAGTGACAGAACCATAGTTTCCTCTTTTGCAAAATAGTAAAAATAATACTGAATTGCAGGGTTGTGATGAATAAATGAGATTGAAGATGCAAAATGCTTAGCCCAGTGCCTGGCACTCCACAAGCATGATTTCCCTTTCCCCTTCCACAAATATGAGCATCCTTCTTCCTCCCCTGGAAACTGGGACTTATACTGGTCCACTCCAGTATATCATTCACAGGTATTTTACTATTGTCACTATTAGTTTCTAAGAACCACCTCCAGGTTCTTGTGTCGCCAATCAAATTTTGTTAAGTGAAAAAAAAAAAAATTCTCTCTTTTATTGGACTTCTTAAGCTTTCTGATTTTAACCAACGTGAAATTTTGGATGCACTAAGAATTTTTTGCTCTATTTTTTTTTTTTAACATCTTTATTGGAGTATAACTGCTTTACGGTGTTGTGTTAATTCCTGCTGTATAGCAAAGTGAATCAGCTATATGCATATGTATATCCCCATATCCCCTCCCTCTTGCGTCTCCCTCCCACTCTCCCTATCCCACCCCTCAAGGTGGTCACAAAGCACCGAGCTGATCTCCCTGTGCTATGCGGCTGCTTCCCACTAGCAATCTATTTTACGTATGGTAGGGTATATATGTCAATGTCACTCTATCACTTCGTCCCAGCTTCCCCTTCCCCTTCCCCGAGTCCTTCCCCTCCCTCTAGTCTTTGTGAGATTGAATTCAACAAGGACTAGAGGGAAATGCATGTTAAAATATGTGGAAAATCTATGTGACACTAAAGAGGATCACACTGAGTCAAGCTAAACATGGGAGCCAAACTTTTAAAAAATTCTGATTGTGTGTCCATAGGCTAAAATGCAGCTGAGTAAGTAGATATTAAAGAAAGCAGCAAACCCAGGCACTGTCCTGCTTCCTATATGAATTGGGTAAATATTAAAAAGACACTGGTAGGTCATTAAAGTTTAGAATCACTGCATAGCAGGCTAAGAATAGGGAAGGAGAAATGGAAGGCAAGGACAGAAGGAAGGAAGAGAAGGAAGGATTAAATCAGTAACAGAACAAACCAAGCTTACTTTCCTCTACAAATACCATTTCTGCCAAGAGAATAGAGGACGCTAATAGTGTTCCATCTTCAATAATCCATCTAACAACAACCTCTAGTGTAGCTACTGTAATGATTTATGCAGTAATGAGCAGAAACCCTCCTTATCTATATTATCTAATGTGGATTTGCAGAAAAGAACATAATGTATAAACCCTGAAATAAGAAAATTCTAAGAGACATAAGCACACACCCAAAGCTACTATTGGACGCAGAGAAGTAAAAAGAAAGAATTGTTCTTTCCTGACGTCAGAACGTGGCAGGTTTAAAACAAAAAGGGAAGTTATCTGTGGATTTGTTCTATTTTGTTTTGTTTCGTTTCGATGATAGCATCTGCTGAGAGACTTTTAAAAATGGAAGGAAAAGCTACAGCAGATCTAGCAGAGACAAAATGAAAAGCTGTCTTTCCTGAATCCCAAACAGCAGCAGATAAAAAGGAGAGAGTAAACGAAAAGGTCATCTCACACTCGTGGCCTTCTGGGTTTGGGGTTTTCCTTTTTCCTTTGGCCACTACCCTGCCATCCATTTCCATGTTGTTTTTCTTGTTGAATCAAAAGTGATTATTTTCCAGAAGCTCTACTTGTTTAGGTCATGGGAATTGGAGGTTGTTATCATTGTTGTTACATTTGGGATGATTCTTCAGAGTAACAACAAAGTCTACAATGTTTATGAATTTATTTTCTAGTTTGATCTTTCTACCACCTTTACTCTTCCAGATGGGTTTCAATTGCATCTGTATGCCTCCCCTGTTGTTTATGAAAGTACACCTAATGTTCATTATCCAAGGCTGCCCTGCATTAACCTCATAGAATTATATGAGCAGAGAAATTTTAAAACATAAGAGACACAGAGTTTTTCTTAAGTCTTATTAATCATATTTTGAAAGGGATAAATGTCTTGACAAATTAGTCTGATTATCTGGTCAAGTAAAAGGAAGGTCTTCAAATCATCAGACAAAATGTATTCAATTTACATCTATAGTGTGTCTAAAACTATACCCAGGCACCGTAAGGGACGTGGCATTTTTAAAATACAAGACTTGGTCCTTGCTCCTACACAGTTTAAAATTTAACTGAAACAAGTTAGAGAGCCATGAAAAGGCAAGCAAGAGGAAGAGAGGTCTCAGGAGGAACAGAAATGCCAGCAAGACCTGGAACTCTTAGGATTCATGGAGAGGTAGACAAGGGACTCCAGCCTGGGAATAGCAAGATTAAAGACATGTGGGAGGGTTGCTTTGAGAATTTTCAGAAACACTGAGTAAGCCTAAGAGGAAGCAAGCAGAGAAAGCCAATTAACATGTTAAAAGAGAGTTTCAATTATTTCAACTCTAAGAAGGGGTCATTTTTCTGCTCATTACGGCATCAAATGCTCTGACTAGATGGGGTATTTTTCCCCATTTATCTCAAGTTCTATTTCCTTTAACGCACAACTTTTTTGGTAGCAAACTAAATACAAGACCTGAAGTAGTGCTTCTCCATAACCAAAGTATGACCTCTTTCCTACAGAAACCACATGTTAGCAGCACGTGTTCCTCACATCACCTGCCCACCCTACTGTCAGCCTAGTAATAGTTGGGTGCGGGGAAGAACTAAGAAAGCATGAGGGCTATATGGGCTGGGTTTGACTTTTTCTGTTGTGGGGGTTTGGTGGGATTTCCCTGTTAGTATTTTATATAGAGATAATGTTCTATTAATTACTTAACTTCAACTCCATTGGAAATGGAAATAGTGCTAAAAACCCACCCGTGAAGAGAAAGACAACATTTATTTTGTTTGGCTTTGGTAACATCCATGAAAGTATCTCCTTTCTTAAAGCAGTATACCTCAGAGGAGTCACTCCATGTTTCCGTGTTCAAGTAATATCCAGTAGGTTACTGTAAAACTCTGGGTTCTTCTGTTTAACTTTGAAATTTCCCTTTAATTCTCCTCCTTCAATTGGACCAATGTTCAGGTAAAGCAGTGAAACAACCTGAAGACAAATAAAAGGGAAGACAAATAACGATAGGTACCATTTACTAGTATCTTTCGTATGTCAGATCTCTGCCAAGTACTTTACCTGCATTATCTCATTTAATCCTTCCCACCATGCTAGGAGGTTGGCATTATAATCCCCACTTTATAAATAGGGAAACCGACAGGTTGAGCAATTTCCCAAAGTCACATTCTAGTGAGTGATGGAGCTAGAATTCAAGGCCTAGGCCTGCCCTTAACTACCATGCAAATTTCAATACGGAATGTGGAGAAAGTGAAAGGGAGGAAGGGCTACAGAAAAGAACAACTGAAAAGATGGTACTGGTGTCAAAATGACTGATCTATACATGTGGCAATGTATACAAATATCGAATCATTATAAAACTAATATAATGTTACATGTGAATTACACCTCAATAAAAAAGATAATCTGAGCTCTTAAATTCCCTATTTTTACCATAAATTATCTGTGTGGGCTCTGCTCTGCATGGATATAGTCAAAATGAAAAAAGTGACCTTCTCAGAAAAGCCAAAGACTAGAAGCTCCAGAGGTGTTGCCCAAGAAGGAGAAATGGTCTCTATTTTTATACTTTCTTATGAGGAAATAAGATCAACAGAAGAACCAAGGAGTAGAGGAATAAGCTCTTTCAACAATATCATGCTTAACTTCAAAGCACACTATCTGGAACATTTTGTCATTTTTTTTAGACCACCAGTGTTGAGAAAAGACTATTTAGAAAGACAATAATTTAAATGTAACAGGATCTTTTTTTGTAGGCTAGACCAGGGGTTGTGCTGGACCAGCATCTGGATTTAGGCAACACTCCTGGAAGTACTTAGGATCTTCCTTAAGACCCTAAAAAACTGTCTTTCAGCATCACAGGATGTTCAGGGACATGCAAAACATGGAAAGGACTCAAACTGTTACAACAGCGATATTCAGGTACATTAGAAATATGTCTTCTGGAAAAGTCCAGGGAAAACTAGATGTCAGGAAAGGACAGCCAAGTGCCCAAAGAAAAGCACTGTAAATAAGGAGAGCATCTGGGATGGTAGACGAGAAGTAGCACAAGACCTGAGTATCCAAAGCTGAAGTGCTGACTGGTCCAGAGCAAGGAGATGCACTGACACCTTTTAAGACTCAGTCTCTTGATGGTGCCCAAGCCCTTAAACCCAAGCAAAAGGAATTCACTAAACAACACCTGGGCATCCTTGTCTCTTGCGATCCAAGACTCAGAATTTAAGCACAGTCCATAATCCTACATATCTGCGTCATCACTAGTTTGTTCAAGCCTCAGGGAAACTCTTCACATCTCTCATCCTGTCTTTGAAAGAAGTGACAACTGTGTCCAAATGCCATGAAGGTTTGTAGGCTATGCCCCTCCCAACTTCAGAGACTGACAACGCTTCAGAGAACAGGGATGATGTGAGTAGCAAAAAGTACTTAAGGAAGGGAAAAACATATTAAATAATGTGTCACAATCATCCCCAATATTATGCATATAATGGATTCTTGCATGATGAAGTATCATTTCCCATTACTACTGAGCATCCACTGTCTTCCTTCTCTTCACGTTTCAAATTGGGGTTCTAGAGGCATTCACAAATCAGCACACCACTTACAGCAGTTGCATATGCAAGATGAGAAACGTTCTTCAATATTAAATAGTTCACACTACTCTTAAATTATACGTACATAAGTTT
The DNA here is from genome assembly GCF_965194805.1 of Balaenoptera borealis. Taxonomy (NCBI): domain Eukaryota; kingdom Metazoa; phylum Chordata; class Mammalia; order Artiodactyla; family Balaenopteridae; genus Balaenoptera; species Balaenoptera borealis. The sequence continues at coordinate 50,132,592 of NC_138877.1, forward strand.
ATCTTTAAAACTATGCATAAAGATCTAGACAAAACATGCATGAAGCAAAATATCTTTTTTTTTTACATTGGCAACTAGATGAACATTGAACACTAGAAGTAGTAATAGTTTTATTTTTATAGGTATATTTAAATTATTTAATTTATATTCAGAAAATTAAAATTAAAATACCAGCTTTGTTTTTTAAATTGATTAAAATTTATGATATTCATTAATTCCCATTTGAATTTTACCTCTTAATTTCAATAGATCTTTAATATTTCAGAAGAAAAAAGAACCTTTTGGAAAATATGAAAAGATTTTATTTTTCAATGTTTACATTTATTTTAATTTATGTTTTAAAAAAGTGTGTTCAAATTTAGTACACTATAAATAAAATTACATTTTTTTTTTCATACTTTAGATCATCAATGTTGAAAACAAGATAAAATCATGATAGAAATACAAAATGGAGTTCAGAAAAGTAAAAAGACTGAAATTTTAAAAATAGAAATTTCATTTTAATGAATGGACATTTGTCAAGAAAGGAGGATAAGATATATTTTATATAACAGTATTTTCACTTGGTTTATACTCAAGTATTTAGACTTTTACATGTGGAGCTCCATTTTTACTCTTCCTCTGGGTCTCAAAAATGCTGTGCCCTAAAAAAGAGAGAAATATGTTAAAAAAAAAAAAACCACAAACTTTTCTTTAATGTGCAAAACTGTATCAGTAAGACCCTAAGCCACTCTGCTGTATGAATTGCCACTTGGCCACTGGAGAGCCTGTAATACAGTTGAAACAGATGTATCTCTTCAAGTCTGTTTATGAGACAGTCTAATTATCTCCCACACAACCATGTGCCCAAGAAGGAGAGAGCTGGGCTCTAGAAGGAGAGGACACTTTCCTGTTGACCAGAGGGTGAAATGAACAGGTTGGGTCAGGAGCAGCAGAATTCCAGACCATGGCAACTCAGAGGATAAACACTCCAGGTCACTAGAGGTCAAGGGCAAGTTGTGCATGCCAAGCAGAGAGGCAGCAGCCAACCTACAGGACCAGAAGGGCCCAGACAGCCAGCTTCTGCCCTCTCTTCCTCTGTCTTCTGGAGGATTCCCTGAGTAACACAGTAGCCATAACAAATCAGGGCCTGCCTCTCAGAAGACGTTGTCATTGACCCACCAAATGAGAGGACTACTACTGTGAAAGTCACCTCAACCAGGGGACTTCCACAAGCTGGTGGAATCTAAGAAATATTCAGCTTCTATTGATACAAATGAAAATATTTTATATGAATATTATTAAGTAACAATATCCCAAGGCCAGACCTTAAGTAATATAAAACTTAGAAATAAAGACATTACCAAGGGCTTCCCTGGTGGCACAGTGGTTAAGAATCCGCCTGCCGATGCAGGGGACGTGGGTTCGATCCCTGGTCTGGGAAGATCCCACATGACGCGGAGCAACTAAGCCCGTGTGCCACAACTACTGAGCCTGCACTCTAGAGCCAGCAAGCCACAACTACTGGGTCCACGAGCCACAACTGCTGAAGCCCGCGCGCTTAGAGCCCGTGCTCCGCAACAAGAGAAGCCACCACAATGAGAAGCTCGCGCACGGCAACGAAGGGTAGCCCCCACTTGCTGCAACTAGAGGAAGCCCACGTGCAGCAACGAAGACCCAACGCAGCCAATAAATGAATAAATAAATAAATAAATAAATAAAAAGACATTATTAAGCAAGACTAATCCATTTAAAAAATTTCCCTGAATACAATAAAATACTATTTTGAGATATATATTTAAAAATCTGGGATTTTCAGCTTCTTTTGTCTCACACTTTAACTACCTAATACAACATATGAGGTACTGTAAGAAACCAAAAAGTCTCCGAGATAACTTGGTGAACTTTAGGTTGGCTAGTTTCTTTAAGACATAATTGATATGTTATACTCTTCGACGCCATAAATGTCATAGGTACCACTGAATAAACATACTTGAAAGAGAGGCTCTCTGTTCTAAATCAAGCATAGCAAAGAAAATGTGTTCGGAAAGGATTCTTTTTCTAAGAACTATAAAACTTATTATAATCAGCTTTTTTCTGGGGAGAGGATTTCATTCTTTTGCAATTGTCAGCATTTCCTTGAAAACAAATGGGAGTTTCTCTCTCTGCTTGGGATATTTGTCACCAAAGGACAATTTTACTGAGGAACTTATCTGTCCAGTCATTGGTGAAAATGTGAGAACTTTCCAGAAGAACATGTTCTGTAAGTCTCCCATCAGGAGGAACCTCTAATGCCCTCAGCCACATTCAAATCTTTCCAGTGACTAAATTTCTATGCAGGAGGCAGTCTTCCCAGATTGGTCCACTCGAGGCAGATGAGGGGAACTGAGGCATAATGTAATGGAATTGTCTGAATGGTTAATATTTCTCTCTGCTACTTAGGGAGATTTTCTTCAGACCATTTAAATAGGCATAATATCCATCACACATGTTAGCTGTCCTAGAACTATTTTAAAAAGGGTCTTCCAACTGACCTCTTTTAAACAAATCATGCCTCTCTCTGCAGTTGGAGAAGCAGCCCACACTCAAATACCAGTTTCCCACTTGGAACACATAGGCTGGGGAATTTTCCCATTCATCTCCTCATTTTGTTGGCTCTCTTACATTAGCTATGTCTCTCACTAAGCTATTTTGAGGGCAAGATCTTAATGATCCAGCAATCCCACTCCTGGGTATATATCCGGAAAAGATGAAAATTGTAATTCGAAAAGGTACATGCACCCCAATGTTCACAGCAGCACTACTTACAATAGCCAAGACATGGAAACAATCCAAGTGTCCATCAACAGACAACTGGCTTAAGAAGATGTGGTACATATATACAATGGAATATCACTCAGCCTTAAAAAGGAACACAACTGGGTAATTTGGAGAGACGTGGATGGACCTAGAGAGTGTCATACAGAGTGAAGTAAGTCAGAAAGAGAAAAACAAATATCGTATATTAACACATATATGTGGAGCCTAGAAGAATGGTATAGATGATCTTATTTGCAAAGCAGAAACAGAGACACAGACTTAGAGAACAAATGTATGGATAGCAAGGGGGGAGCGGGGGGTGAGAGGAATTGGGAGACTGAGATTGACACATATACATTACTGACACTATGTATAAAATAGACAGCTAATGAGAACATTCTGTATAGCACAAGAAAATCTACTTAATGCACTGTGGCGACCTAAATGGAAAGGAAATCCAAAAAAAGAGGGGATATATGTATATGTATAGCTGATTCATTTTGCTATACAGTATAAACTAATACAACATTGTAAAGCAACTATACTCCAACAAAAATTAATAAAAATAACAATAACCTATAATAGAAAATAATCTGAAAAAAATATATTTATAACTGAATCACATTGCTATACACCTGAAACTAATACAATATTGTAAATCAACTATGCTTCAATAAAAAAATTAAAATAAAATTAATTAATTAATTAATTAAAGCCATTAAAAGCCAGTATTTAATGAGCATTCACTATATGTCTGACATTGGGCTATGAGCTATGCATGAATTATCTCATTTAATCCTTTTGCAGCACTATGAGTTTGGACCTGTTAATATGCTCATTTTTCAGATGGAGGTGCTGAGGTTTAGAGAGATTAAATAAAACGCTGCAAAAATCTGATACCAGAATCCAGACTCTGAAGTACTTAATTGCATTATTTCTAAGAGACATATTTTTTCACATTTAAATATCTCTGGACTTGCTGGGGTATCTGACAACGTAAAGTTTATTACAATTAAAACTGGCAGTGGTTTTCTTCCTTGATGGCACTTAAAATAACACCGTGCCTCACAATCTATGGCATCTCCATTTCTCTGACCTATTTTAGTCATTTTTAAATTTCTGCCTTAGTCATATTTAATTCTCCCATAGGACCTGACCCCATCCCAGTACAGGGTAGACATTCAGTAATTCCTTGCTTATCCTCCTCATTTACTCCTCTTTTTCTCCAAGTTTTACTGAGATATAACTGATATATAACATTGTATTAGTTTAATGTATACACCATAATGATTTGATATACGTTTATACTGCAAAATGATCACCACCATAAGGTTAGTTAACGTCACTCACCTCACAGTAGGGCTCCCCAATGTGTCTTCCCCTTCAGGGTGATTCCAGGTCTCTCTTTCCATTGACCAAGTTGCCCTGTGATTTCAGGGTAAAAGGTGGGACATCCCCAGTAGCTTATTATACTAGCTTGTGAACTGGCACAAGAATCACTAGCATGTAGTCACACTTATAATTCAGACCCCAGAAAATTTCATACACATCATACAGCTCAGACAAAAATGACAAAATAACTGGGTGACGTGTTGTCTGCAGATCAAATGAGCTTGTCGCATCTGCATCTGCTCTTCTCATGAAGCAACGGAGACCACATGGTATGGTGGTCTCCATCACCAGTTATACTCAGCACCCACATGTATCTCCCACATGGGCAAATATCCCACACCAATCAATGTGTGCAGCGCCCTAACACCATCCTTTCAAATAGACTTGAGCAGCATCTTTTCTGGTCCCAACAAAACCTCCCAGATGCCTCACCGCTCCTTCCTTTATATACCACTGATGATAGCTTTGGCATAATTCATTTAACTTTGCTCTTAGGAAGAAAGCTAGACAAAAAATCCAAGTGTAAATATGAGAGTGACCAGGAGTACCCCTCATTTACATATCATAAAAATGTCTGAGGGACAAACAAGAATCATACTAATTTTTAAAATAAGACTGCAATGTTTATCTAGAGTAAGGTAGTAATTGCACCCAACTGAGTTGAAGCCAAACATAAATTTCCGGTGGTGCCACAGGTAAATCTGCCACGTATATGGGCAGTTCACTTTCCAGGCCCTGGGTCTATGAGGCTTTAAAAGCAGGCGACACACACATACCCCAGCACCTCCAAACTATCTGTCTAAATTTGCATTTATGGAGGTTGTTTTCAGGTGAAACTTCTGCCCAAACCTAAAGACAAGCGAGCAAGTCAACTAAGTGAAAACAGTAAAAAAGTAAAGAGGAAACAGCCCCTGAGGGGAAAATGAACAGGATTCGACCTCACTTAAATAAATTTCGATCACCTATTGTGGCTCTGCAGGCCTACCGGGGCATCCTCTAGTGCATATGGTGGGTAAAATGGCGTGGAGTGGAGCCAGCCTTCATTTGCCCTCTATGCCTATCACCCTCCTGGCTCATCATTTGAAGCTCTCCCTTTCCTCCAAATTCTTGAGACTTGCAGTCCTCACCTGTCTCCTTATTGGCCCCTTTTTGCTCTAATCTAATTGGTTGACTTAATACAATTCACATTTTCCATCTTCAACAATACCCCCATCCCTTCCTGTCCCCCCCAAAAGTACACTACACCTTCAGAGCTTGAAATGTTCTGTTTTTCCTGCCACATCTTCCCTACCAAACAGACTCTCCACCTTTGTCAGGATGGCCACTAATACTTTAGAGCCAGGAAACAAAAATGCTGAGACCTTGCCATATACTCAGAGTAGGCTAAATAAATCCCAATCTGCAAATATAAACAACCCATCAGTCACCCATGAGACTTGGAAGCCAAAGGCGCATGAGCTACCACAATCTGCTGGCATTGATTGAAGTCTGAACCACAAGGCAGCCTGAGTGGACTGGGGACTTGAGGTCAGCTTGGAAGGGCAGCCACAGTTGGAATCCCCATGGCTGCCCACAGTTCCAGATGAAGTTTCCTCCAGCAGTCCCAAGAACACATGCTGAAGTCTCAACCCAGGATCCAATGGGCTTCTGAACTAGTCAGGGCTCTCTAGAGACACAGAACCAATAGGATGTATACACATAGATTTATTTTAAGTGATTGGCGCAAGTGATTGTAGGGCCTGGTAAGTCTAAATTGTGCAGGGCAGCCTAACAGCCTGGAAATTCCAGCAGAGTTGATGTTATAGTCTAGAGTTCAAAGGCAGACTGGAAGCTGAATTCCTTCCTCTTCCAGGGATCTCAGTCTTTTCTCTGAAGGCCTTCAACTGATTAGATGAGGCCCACCCACATTATGGAGGGCAATCTGCCTTATTCAAAGTCTACTGATTTAAATGCTAATCATATTTGAAAAGTACCTGCACAGCAACATCTAGATTCGCGTTTGACCAAACAACCATGGCCTAGCCAAGTTGACACATAAAATTAACCACCATGGGTTCCAAGAAGCCTGGTCTCTTCCCAGGAAGCTCCAAGCACTACCCCCTCTTCTCCAGGCCACTTAGCCTGGGAGCTGATCCAGCCTCCATAAGAACAAAGTCACACATACACACACACACACACCCCCCCATAGTCTTATCCCAAACATCGGTGAAGGATGCCAAAGGCCCAGAGACTTCTTAGCGACCCCAGACTCCAAGGGCAGGTCTCTCCTCTCCAGAGCACAACACGCTGTCTGAACATGGAGAGTGGGGTTCTCATTCCCTACACCCTTGCATAGATCATAACAGAACCCCCTCACCCCACCAAAAGAATTGAACTGGGCAGTTGACATAGTCACAAAATCCACCTGTCACATACTTTTAGACTGTGTCTCTTGAACATCCAAACAGAACACTCTTAAGTATTTATTCTTAAATTACATTCTTAAATTACTCAGAGATCTCTAGACTGGTATCATTTTACTTAAAAACTGGGCATTTTTAGTATGTCAACATTTATACATGTCAGGAAATGTGTTCATTTAATCTCTAAGCTTACTCTTAATTTCAGAAATAGACCAATTCCCTACTGTTTTTGGTAACAGAAATGATAGCAGTGAGAAAACACACATATAAGAAGATACATCCCAGACTCAGAGGCCATGTGAATTTGGTCCCTGAAGCCACAAAGTAAGTCAGGAGGCAGAGATCACCGAAAACAAAACAAGGCGAAAGTGTGTGGAGCACTCATTTCCCTACAGTTGGCATCACTTCTATACACAGAGGCTTTGCAAAGCATTCTGGAGGCCAAGGGAGAGGAATGCCATTCAGCAGAGTGAAAGACAAAATCTGAACCACGGCAGCACCACCAGGGAGAAGATTTTCCAAATATTTCTTCATTTTCTGGCTAGACAATTTCAAGCAACTGTAGCATCCTAAAATGAGTTACTGCAGATCCTAGTAGCATTGTAGAAATGAAATTAGTTCCTCTATTCTTAGTACAAGAGATTATTCAAATAGTAATGGACGGCTGCTGCCAGTGACCAAAGAGCCTTGCACTCAAGGAGGAAGTGGCCACAGTTTCTGCTTCATGCCAGTTTGTTCCCTCCCCTGAGAGGGAAGTTGAACAGTGTGATCAGCTGATCTAATCTGCCTCGTTGTCATCACTGGTAGTTAACATTTATTGAGTGTCAGTGGTATGTAAGCGTCTGGCAGAGACGAAAGCTACTCAGTGGGCCCCTTGGCCTGGTTTCAGCCCCAAAATGTCAAAAAAGACCAACCACCAAAAATCCATAGCAAGAGGGAGCAGACTTGCCTCATCGGACAGAGAGTTGCCTGATTACACAACAGGAAAAAGAAGTGGCCAGAAAAGAACTTCAAAGAGGAAAGCAGATTTTTGGAAGTGTGTCATTTCTTTCCTTCACCCGTTGACCTCTTTGGTAGGACTTTTGCAACGAAAGGATAATTATTTACAGAAATGGTTCACAGCCTGCCAGAGAGAAGATCAGAAAAATATTAAAGATTTCGTGTTGAATAGAGGAGGTTTTGATTTCTGAAGAACGAAAAAGTTCTTCTCCATTCAAGCTGTAGTTAGTCTCTGGGAAAACCGAACATTTACAGTTGCCCTGGTGCCACAAGTTGAATTTGGCATACAGAGAAAATGTCCTCATAACGAACAGGAAAATGTGCATTCCTGTTTTCTAGTAGGTCATTTGGGCCTGAGTCAAATTCTTGGTATACTAGTCATGTGACTTTAAACAGCTCACAACTTCTGTGTCTCAGTCACCTCATTTGTAAAATAGAGACGACAGTGAAACCAATCTGAAAGGGTTGTGAGGATCAAGTGAAATAACACATGTAAAACTGTACTAACTGTGGAACTAGCACAGTACTTGGCACACAGTAGGTACTCAAAGAATATTAACTATAATGTGAGAGCACTTTGCAAACATCGAGTATGACACAAATGCCAGTTACCTTATATGGCATGAATGGTTACAGAATCATCTTTTAATTGCTTCCAAATAACATGTTTCCTTTCTGTAAACAGACCCACATGGTAAAAGGTATCTTGTCATGGTGAGTTTCCAGTCTGGCTAGAGGCTGAATTAAGAGGGAGGTGCCCTCCAGAGCTGGGGAGGAAGGTGAGGGAAGAGGTGCTGGTTCCAACCTCCCCCTCTGCCATTTTAACAGAGCTGGAGAGCCTGGACCCCTGGAAAGTCCTTCTGTTGTTTGTGCAGCCACATTCTTCATCTTGCTACGCAATATTATCGCTTTAAAACATTTGAGAGTCAACTGACAGAAAGGGTATCTCCTGGCAGCATTCGACTGGGGAGGAATGAGGTATTCCCCAGCCCTCACCTTTTTTCCCTTTCCCCTCCTCTACTCACACCCTGCAACGGAGCTCTGGATCTCTGCACAGAGCTGCCATTCCTGTACATGGGAGGCAGCCTAGTGTGATGCTGAAATGTCAGCCAGGGTCAGACGACATGGATTCAAATGCTGTGTGACTTTGAGAAAGTTACCTTACCTCTCTGTACCTCAATTTCCTCACCTGTTAAATGCAGATAATGGAAATGCTTACATCAAAGGTTTGTTGTGAGTATTAAATGTGATAACATATGTAAAAAATAGATAGGTGATCAATAAACATTAACTATTAGAATCACCATCTTCATCACCATCTTCATCATCACTAACTTCTTCATCATCTTCCCCATCATTATTGCACACATTCCTCACTCCTCTCAGAACATCCACCCACAAGCTTGACAGTCATCCTCTCTGTGAAAGTACTAAATCATCTTCTATGGCAACCGGTGACACTAAGTGACAGGAGACTAAGAGGACAAATGCAGAGGGGCCACAAATGCATTACCGGCGGCCTGAATTAGAATAGTTCACCAGCATGAAAGAGGGCAAGCCCTGCGTGGGGAGTTGAGCTGGGGGGGGAATGAAATGGGCTATCCTTGAAGTCACTAAGGTTTAATGTCTAGTATAAGGTTACATTCTTTAGGAATGACTCATCTGTGCTTCAGGGCTACCTCCTGGTTTCACAGATGAGAAAAGTAGGGCCCTGGAGTAAATGAGTTGCCCAGAAATTCACAACAGAGACTAGAACCCAGGTCTCCTGACATCTAGTCCAGCACTCTTCCATGACTTCCATGACTCTCCCTTGTACTGACAAGTTGTACAAACTCTGACCCAGGTTGAGAGGGAGGGAAAGGCAGGCTCAGGGCTGGACCCTCACTCGTTGGGGACCATCCCAGCTGCATCTACCAGTAAGCTGACCTTCTTCCTGTCCTGTCCTTACTTCCTTATTGGTCAGTTCCTCTTCCTCTCCCAGGTCCCAGCCAGGCTTGCAAGAAGATACAGCATGAACATGGCTAAAGCAATAAAATGCAGGTTCCCAGGGTCAAAGCCCTTCTCCGGCCCCTCTCCTCTCTTCCTTACTCACCCACACTTCCTCTGTGTTCTCTTCCTTTCTCTCTAGGCCCTGTGACCACTAGCCCTACAGACTCTCCCTTGGAGCCCTTCTTTCTCTGCTTCCCTTCCCTTCCCTTCTACTCTCACACACTGCAGGAAATGCCTTTCTTTGCCCTTCCATCCAGCCACCTGGTTATCCCTCCCTCCTGTAAATCTCAATTCCGGCCTCCCTGGCTCAGCATCTTTCTGAATCACTCCCACCCACTGTCAGATGGGATTCGAGAGCCACCCTTCCTGGTTCCCACATGTGTATTTCTATCTTTGCATCCTTGCACTTACCACACTTTTTACCGTTCGCTTCCCTGGTACCTAGAGCCCTTTGAGGGCAGTGACCATCTGCTTTCACATCCCTGGGACATAGCATAGTGCCTGATCCAATACTAGATTCTCAATAAGTATTTGTTAGCATGAATGTAACACAAGTAAAGCTCTCCAGCTATGCCATTAGGTACAGCTGCCCCTGTTTGCATGTCAGTGACTTAAAACTCTTTCACGAGTTCCTTAACTGATGAAATAAGCAGTGGTGTTATTTTCTGTTTTGACTCTGATTTTCATACCTCCTCTCATGAGACGTCCCCTCACTTCTTTTTCTTTCTTCCAAAACCTACAATTTCAAAATTAACCTCTCAACTTAAGAGGTTAAAAGGGACTTGATGTCACAGGGGTTGCACAAATTGTGGAATCCTTGACTAAATAGGAAGTACAGTTCTTGCAATGACAGACACACCAAACTAATGGTAGAGAGGTCTCACTGCATTCAATACCCATGTTATAGCTGAATGAAGGTGCCCTGGAAAACCACACCTCCACACTCAGGGTCACTTACTTCGTGCCACCCAAGAAGCTTACAAGGTGCCCCTGGTGCATTCCTCCTTCTCAATTTCCTACTTCCCCCTTTCTCCTCAAACCTCCATCCCCACCTCCTCATTCTCACCCTCAGCTGCTGTGACCTTGTTTACCCTTTCACTGGAAAGAGAATCCACCCAAAGGGAACTCCCACAAGCTCGCACCTCGGCACACATACCCCACGCATCCACACCTGCGCCTTTGGACTCTCCTCCTCTATCCTGGAAAAGGTTAACGCTTCCACCTGTGCACTAGATCCTAACCCTTCTTGCCTCTTCTAGGACATTTCTTCAGCTGTTCTCCCCAATCTCACGCAGCATCAATTTTTTCTCCTTACGCTGAGTACATCCATCAGAAAACAACATGCTCTCTCCCACTCACCTGACAAAAAAAAAAAAAAAAAGAAAGAAAGAAAAAAAAAAAAAACCTCTCTCCCCCTAGCTACTTCCACATCTTCTCCTTCCCTTTATAGCAATGTTCCCCAGGAACTGTCATGAGAAGTGTTTTCAACTTAATGCTCTCTGTTGTGACTTGAATCTACTCCAGTCATACTTTTACCCTCAAAACTCCATCAAGATCCCAAGCCCCCTCCACATTGCTAAAGCTATGGTCCAAACTCTATCTTCATCTCACTGATACTTCAGCAGCATTCGAGGCAGGTGATAACTATATTTTTCTGTCACCTCCCTCTCTGACTTTGAGGACCCCTCACTCTCCTGGTTTTTCTCCTACCTGGCTGGACACACCATCCTGATCTTCTTTTCTGGTTCCTCTTCATCTCTCAAATCTCTAAATGTTGGCATATCCCAAGCTCAGACCCCAAATTCTCTATCTATACTCACTCCCTTGATAATCTTATTTAGATTTATAGCTTGAAATACCATTTTCATGTTGGCCATTTCCAAAGATGTCTAATTAGCATCCTCAGCTTATCATGTCTAAACCTGAACTCTTGATACATACCCCCAAATTAGCTCATTTGATGCTAGCTGCAACTCAGTTCTTTCAGTTGCTCTGGCAGAAACTCTTGGAGTCATCTTCAGCTCCTTTTTCTCTTTACCCTACATCAGCTCTGTCAGCAAATCCTGTTGACTCCACTCATTTTCTGCCTTCATCAGCATCTTCTATTATTATTAAAAAGCTCTAAGCCTTACACAACTACAGAAATTCAAAAGGAACCACAGATGCTGTCAAGAATGCCAGAGAACACAGACGACCCCAAGAAAGAGCCACAACTCTGCCTGACCCTCAGAGCCCTCCTCACTCCTTGCCTCCCCTGACACTTCTGCCCTACCCCCTCGTTAGCTAATAACATTGCTTAATTTTTTGTTTTGAAATATTTACAGATTCACAGGAAGTTGCAAAGAAAGTACAGAGATCCCACGTATTTTTTTACCCACTTTCCATCGATGTTACGTAACTATTGCACATTATCAAAACCAGGAAATTGACATCCGTGTGTATGTATTGCTCCATGTCATTTAATCATATATATAGATTCCTGTAACCACCACCGCAATCAAGAGACAGAACTATTCCATCACGAAAGAGAAATTTCTCATGCTACCCCTTTATACTATCTACTTCCCCTCACCCTTAACCCCTGCAAATCACTAATCTGTTTTCCATCTCTTTGATTTTTGTCATTTCTTTAATGTCATATAAATGGAGCCATATCGTATGTGATCCTTTGAGACTGGCTTTTTTTCACTCAGCGTAATACCCTTGAGGTCCTTAGGAGTTATTGTGTGTATCAATAGTTTGTTCCTTTTTTATTGCTAAGTAGTATTTTGTGGTATGGATGTTCCACAGTTGTTTAACCACTCACTTATTGAAGGATATTTTGGTTGTTTCCAGTTTTTTTACCATTGCAAATAAAGCTGCTATGAATAATCCTGTACCGGTTTTTGTGTGAACATAAGCATTTATTTCTCAGAGATAATTGCCCAGGACTGCCATTGCTGGGTTATATGGTAAATGTATGCTTAGGGTTGTATGTTTGTTTGTTCTTTTTGTTTTGTTTTAGAAACTGCCTAACTATTTTCCCGAGTGGCTGTACCATTTTACATTCCAAGACTTTTCCAGAATCCGACCACTTCTCACTACTAGGAGACTACCCTGATCCGAGTTGATGTCCTCTCTCCCCTGGATCGCTTTAATAGCACCGTAACTGCTGCCTCTACTTGGTGTTCTCTCCGTACTCCTTCTATCTACTTTCAATCCAGCAACCAGAGTGATCCTGGTGAAATGAAATTCAGGTTGGGTTACTCTTTTGCCTGCGACCATACAATAGCTTCTCATGCCACCCTGAGAAAAGCCAAATCCCTGACCATGACCTAGATAGTGTGCCTATCCTCTGACTCTATTTCCCATTACTCTCTCCATCACTCACTCCTCTCCAGCTATGACAACAGCCCCCTTGACCTGCCCTACACTCTTGTCGACTTCACATTTGCGGTTCCCTCTGCCTGGAACGCCTTCCCACATATCCCATTCCCAGACTCCTCAGAACTTTATTCAAACATCCCTCTCAGGGAGGCTTCCCTAGCCACCCTACCTCCCTACCAACTTCCTCCCCTGCTTTGTTCTTCTCCTTAGTACATTATCACCTCCTAACATGTCACATGCTTTACTTACCTTATTACCTCTCACCCTTCACTAGAATGCAAGCACCCTGAAGGCAGAGGTTTGTGTCTATTTTATTCACTGCTGAATCCCCAGTGTCTAGAATAATTCCTGGCACATAATAGATGCTCAATGAACAGGTTTTAAGTGAATGGATGGATAGGTGAGTCAACAATCACTAACTACAAAAATGTGATTGCCAGCATTTCATATTTGTACACAACATCCCTGGGTGGAATGCCATTCACAGCACATTGAAATGGAGGCCAGAACAAAGCATCAAGACCATTTAAAAATGTTCCCAGGAAATAATGACAAATACATATTTGTAAATGGGCTCATCAGTACTGCACTGGGCCACCCTGCTAGAGTCTTTGCATTTCTGTGTCACTAGAACAAAACTCTGGAACTGTCCCAGTTCTGAAGTGTCACATTGGTACACACAGCTCAGGAAGCTGAACAGCAAACCACAAGTTTATTCCCTGATAACCGGGACAACAAGGACACATCCAATTCACGTCACCCTTTGGTTGTCGATCCAAACACAGAGATGGACTCCTTCACCCCTACAATGACTGTTTCTCAAAGCCTAAAAGAACGAAATCTCACCTCATTACCCACTGTATTACACTTTGGAACCAACCTTATACTTGGTAAGAGATAAAATTTAACCAAAAAACAAAGAGTTCACAGTGGGTAGAAGAAAGTTCAAAGCCAATGAAAAGAGCCTGTTTATAGGCTGACAGGTAGCAAGGCATGGCATGGACATGCTGGAAAAAAATTCTGAGGCTAATTTACACTTACTGATATCAACTGCTAGTGTTTTGAGTGCTTCCTCTGAAAATAGCCAGCAATTATATAGCACATATTACGTACCAAGGACTATTCTAAACAGTTTACTAACTCAATCAACACCCCCAGCCCAAGACAACACTAGGAGGTAGATACTATAATGAGCCTCAGATTACAGAAAGTTTTACTAATGGGTCCAAAGACACACAGCCAATGAGTGAGGCCCCCTGGACTTGAACCTGGGCAGCCTGGCTCTGGAATTTGTGTTCTTCACTTTGCGTCTCCATTTTGTGCTAATGTCTCTGCTGAAATGTTACCCTCATTATCTCATTGAATGTTTAAAACCACACCAAGAGGTAACAGAAGGGGAAATTGAAGCTTAGAGAGGTGAACTAAGTAGCCTGGGAAGTGGCAGCGAGGGTTTCAAACTCAAGTCAGCCTAACTCTTTTTTTTTTAACAACTTTATTGCAGTATAATTGCTTTACAATGGTGTGTTAGTTTCTGCTTTATAACAAAGTGAATCAGTTATACGTATACATATGTTCCCACATCTCCTCCCTCTTGCATGTCCCTCCCTCCCATCCTCCCTATCCCACCCCTCTAGGTAGTCACAAAGCACCGAGCTGATCTCCCTGTGCTATGCGGCTGCTTCCCACTAGCTATTACCTTTGGTAGTGTATATATGTCCATGCCACTCTCTCACTTTGTCCCAGCTTCCCCTTCCCCTTCCCCCTCCCCGTGTCCTCAAGTCCATTCTCTAGTAGGTCTGTGTCTTTATTCCAGTCTTACCCCTAGGTTCTTCATGACCTTTTTTTTTTTTTTTTGACTCTTAATATCCATCTGTGTGGCCTCTTCCGGCCCCTTCTACCTTTTCCTATGTGGTTCCCCTGGTGGAGGGTAGGTTTCTGCCCCTTGGCTACCCACCCTCACTGCCCTCTGTCCACACTGCCAGCCTCCACACACACAAATTAACCTCCCCTTCCTACACATTTCCCTCAGTTCTGTAGGAAAGGAAATGTGACTCGTGTCTCACTGAGGCTTTCCTTTGAATGAAGTCTGCTACTTAACTCAAATGAAGTTTTTATCGGTCTGGCTTCAGACACTAAGGTAAGAATCTCAGAGAGCATTATGGACATATTTTTGACTAAGAAGGTCTCTTTCTGATAGGCCATAAATCATACCCCCTGAGCAGTCATCTTGATCTATAAGGAAAGCCGGCCAAACCACAGGAGGCCACATACTGGTTGTGTGATCTCTGACAAGTCAGATCATCTCTGTGCCTCAGTTTCCCATGTGCAAAAATATCCCTACCTCGTGGAGTGTGAGAGGATTCCTTGAGCTATATACAGAATAGCAGTGCTTAGAAAAGTTCCTGGCACAAGGTAAGTGCTGTGTAAGTGTTTGCTATTGTTATCACGATTATTAAATGCTGGCTCACTGCCCTGGCACGGAGTGAGGAGATGGGCTTCCTATCTCTTCATTCCCAAACTCCTCTCAATCTAGAAATACTTTCTGCCACGGATTTTCAAGAAAACTTGCTTTCTGCCTCGTGAAGTGGAGAATTTGGGTTGATTTAATAATACTTGCTATTTATATAGTGTTTTTCTTCCTTGAAAGACCTCTGTGCAACCAACAGTTCTTTCCATGACCCTGAACAAAGAAAGATTCTTTAATGGGAAATTTGTGAAAGAAATGTCGTGGGCCTCATTTTCAGAAATGGCTGAGCTGGTTAAAGTCTGCATACTGTGAGAAACATGACACAAACTACCACAAAACAAGAACTTGCAGGGTACAAGAAAATGCACTTTGTTCAAATACAAAAAAAAAAAAGCTGTTTTACATTTATCAGCATTTTAGAGTAAATCTGAATTATTCTGAATGCTTTGCATGCTGCTTCTTAGGCTTCTTTTAAAAGAAATTTAAGAGAAGGAAAAGAAAAGAGAACAGTACAATTAAAAAAAAAAAAAAAAAGCATCCCTTTCTTATCTAACTCCCTCAGTGGAGATTTGGCAGAATTAGACTGCTAAGCAATGTTATCCCATCTCTGCACAATCCACTGACAATTTTCACCTCCCTTGATGGAAACTTCTACGTTTCCTCCCTCTTCTTCAGTGTACTGTTCATCTTCCTCATTCAGAATCTATTATTTCCCAATCCCTGAATTTTAAATTATTCACACTTAACTCTTTCCTCACTTTGTGCACTAAGTTCTGAAACATAGGCAGGGAATGCATTCTGCTTCCTACAACTTCAGAAACATCTGAATACACACTTCCATAATAATTCACCGCAGGAACTCTCAACATTGCAACTTCAAGTGAAAGGATTTGCTCAGGAAGTTATGAAAGAAATCAGATAAATGGTTAAACACCTACATGGTCAGAGATGAAGGGGTTTTCCTAAGTAGGGTATCATAAGGCACTCTGCTTCCTGGGAGCCTGAGGACAAGAGCTCCAGCCCTCCGAGGCAAACCATCTATGTCTAGCCAACAGTGACTCCCCTCTTTTACCAATCTGATTGAAAGATCAGCTTTTGTACCCACAGGCTTTCCTTTCCAGATGTCTGGCCTGTATTTGGCATAAAAGACATTGGGCTATTCACAGTTGGGAGCCCTGTGATTCTGCCCCATGGGTAAGACATGCCTGGCTGAGGGCCTCATCTAGAATGACAGCTCAGTGGGGTCGGTCTGCAGCCATATTCTCCTCACTGTCAATGGCTCTCACACATGCCTTTGACTGTAACCTCTGCCTGCAAACAGTGCAACCATTGCTTTGACTTCTGGTTACCACATAGCCTGTTCACGGGCACAGATAAGAGCTGTGTCCAAATAAGCAGAGCGCTGTTGTATTTTCTTCATTAGATTGAAGGATTAAGTTACCTAATTATGGGTGTCCTTTAAGTCCATGGTGGCCAGATTTATACAGTTGAGTAGGATTTGTGTTGCTGGGAAAACATACACTCGTTTTGCATTTTATCCCTGTAGCTTTGCTTGGTTCCAAGAATTCTCTTTGAAGCCAGCGCTCTTCAGTTCAGATGATTAGCACATTACTTTAATAAGGTCAGAGCCATTAATCTATTCATTCGTCAGTTATTGTCACTCAATTCCATGTCACAGACTATACTAGTCCTAGTCAATTGTCTCAGAAATGACGGTAGGTTACCAAGAAGACCAACTTATGAAAATGTGGCCAGGTCAGCACAAATTCACCATCCTAAGAGAAGAAACAATTCAAGCATCTATCCCACCAAAAAAAAAGTGGGTCATTGTCCTGTGAAAACAGTTGCACTGAATATAGAAGTGTTCCATTAAGAGTGCCATTCACCCAGTGTTTATGTACACAACTCCAAGCCAGCACCTGTACTAATACCTAATGTCTGTAATTAATATCTACAGTGTCAAAAGATGAGAGTCTAAGGTTCACACAATTAAGGACATCATCACAACCAAAGCCTTCGTGGATTTTCTCTATGGTCTTAAAGCATAAAATGCAATGAAATTGGCTTTGCCTCCAGAGTAATTGTGGCAAAGTTTAGAATGCCATCAGAATGAATTATATCCGTAAACTGAGCATGAAGGCTGATCACCAATATAGATCATTTTTAACAAAAACATAAAGAGCCTGAAGTCAGTATTTCCCATATCAAAACAGCCAGAAGAGTGAATGTTCTGGCCCAAGGGCAGGGCTCACTGTGTCTCAAGCGTAGATATATCTCCATCAATGAAGACGAATTAATGGAGCTCCTTTTGCCAAGTGCCATGGATTAGTCAAATCACACAACTAACTCTCCTGGTTCTAAATAGAATATCTGTGGCTTGTCCATAGGGATAAGATGCACTCATCTGCTGATACCGGCACTCATATATTAACTAAATTCAACAAATAAGCATTAACCACCTAATTCAGGATTAAGAATATAGTATCCTTGTGGAGCTTGAATTCTAGATAGCTATTGATCAAAGAATTATATAAATACATATAAACTCCCATCTGTGATAAATGCTATGTGTGAAAGGTTTCTAGTCCTAAAAGAGCAGAAACTAATCAGAACATATCAGTATTGTGATTATACTGATCAAGCGGAAATAAATATATTTAATTTTCAGAATTCTTGTGGAGATTAAATTTGATATATACAAAAACATATTTTTAAACGATACATACTTAGATAGAATTAAGGATCATTTTACTATAGTGGATAGACTATGTTGCAATAATAAGTAATAAATAAAATCTCAGTAACTAAATACATCAAAGGTTTATTTCTTACTCGGGCAAAATCACGGGCAAGTCTGGAAGCTCTCCAGGGCAGTTCCCTTCAAGCAGAGAATCAGGAATCCGGTCCACTTGCATCCTGGGGCTCCAACATCTCAAGATGTGGCTTCTAGATCATGGTGGCAACAAAGACCCTCAGAGCAAGGGATCGCAGAGTCATGCACTGGTTCTTAAAGGCTCCATCTTCCCACAAGGGCACTAGCAAATGTCAGGGTGAACATGCCTATTCAGTAAATAGTTCTGCCATGAGTGGGAAAAGCATGTTTGCTGAACAAGTTATCCAACTTATTCTGAGACCATTTTCTCATTGATCAAGTGGAAAAGGTGATTCACGCTACCTCACAAGGCTAGAGAACTAATGTGAAGAACTTATACACTGCAAGGAGCCATAGAAAAGGCTGTTACTGCTCTGTCTACCAGAATCACCAATGACACCAACACCAAGGGGAAGAATAAAAATGGAATTGAAGAATGATAGGCCTGGACTACTTTCTGTTGATGGAACAGGCCAGCCAGCCTGGCACCTAAGAATTGACAGTATCCTAAATCATGTCATTTGCAGGTAGAGTAGGGGAGTGAAAACAGCACTGAAGAAAACCAGTACAGACCTTGGCCCTCCCCACCAACCTCCTGGAAAGTACAATTTGACTTCTGGGTCACTGCACATTTACCTAATTTTCTTACTGGGCTAGTCTAAAATTGTGTAATTGTTAAGAGACCCAGTTTTTTTGTTTTTTGGTTTTTTTTTAAGAAGGTTAAATATACCTAGTTACCTAAGTACTTTCTCATCCTGAATCATATTATCCTGGGTCAGAGATGAGGTACATTACTTGTTTAACTGGCATTATTATTCCCTATTTGACCATTATAGAGCCAATGGTCCTGATCTAAATGACAGACCCTTCTTTACCTAACTAAAAACCAAGAAACCAATAAAGAAGCAATTCCTGGTTATCATTATGGCTCCCAGTTGTCTTTGCTAAGATTGGAAACTCAGGTGGTATTTATCTATTTGAAAAATATTGTGCTTATTTATACTCTCTTAAGCAACCATCCTCAGCACCAATATATCTGCTAAATATGCTCCCTTTATTGCTTTGGTGATAGATTCGACCGTTAGGTACACAGCATGACAAATGTATATCTGGGGCCTTGTGCAAATGATGTCAGCTTCTTCATCATGGGTTTTAGCCCTCTATCTGCTCATGCAGGCTATTCACAGCTAGAGTGAAGAAAGCAGTGTGCTGTAACATTAAAGGCAATACCAAAAGCAGAAAAGGGATATTTCTATAAAAAAGGATATTTCTATAAATATTTCTATAACAAAAGGTGAAAGAGAATGAAAGGAAAGTAACTGACTGTAAGAAAAAAGTCTCAGAGATTCCAAAAATCAAAGATTAAAAAAATCCAAATGCTTGGGAGATTAATTTAACCACTACAAAAAGATGATTCTGAGAAAAACAACCTACGAGACCAATTGAAAAATAGATGGCTGTTTCAGAAAATAGAATAAAATTGGAAATGCTAAGAAGGTAGAAAGGATATGGTAGACAAAACGGCACTTATTTATGTAAGAAGGTTGATAGCCAGAATGTATGTTATTATTAAATACTATGGTGACCCAAAGCAAATAAAAAACCCCAGTAACACTACATTTCTGTTGCCTATTAAGAGAAGTTATAGAATCTTGGAGGCTTTCCTACAAAAATAAACCTTGAGAAATCACACAAAGAAAAGCGATTCACTATATGACCTTGGTAGAGATTCATTCTTAACTAAGTAGTCGAGTGTCTATTTTTAGCTTATTTTATGAAAATTGTCTATGCATTAATATTACATCATATTATGAAAATAAATACGTTGGGATGTTTCAAAAGTTGCTTGCGCATGTGTGTTTATGTGTGTATGTTCTGCGGGAGGTGTGAATACAGGTGGGTGACTGCTGGTATGTGTATGGTACGTTTACTTATGTCTGCGTGACTTGAGTGTGCCCGTATGTGGTTATGCGTGATGTGTGTGGTTGTGCATATGAATGGCTGTGTAAGTGTGTGGCCTGTGTGTATGAATGTGTGACAGGGTATATGAGTGTAGGTGACACCATGCATGAGTGTCTGTGGGAGGTGTAATTGTGAATATACGCAACTCTGTGAATGTGGATGTATATGGGTGTATGTGTTTGTACGTATGTAAGTATGTGTGTATGAGTGTATATGTGAGTGTGACATGAGTGTGCGTGTGTGTGCACATGGGCACATGTAAGCATACGAAAGAGCTGTTGCTAACAGTAGATCACTTCTAATAACCCAAACGGTAAGGTGTTTCCATGGCTTAGAAGGAGACAAAGAGTAGAGATATTTAGGGGTTAATTAGCATAGCAACTTGCTTCTTATGAGATCCCTTAGACCAGAACCACATCAGTGCCGAGTCATTTCCTAAACGGTCCCCTAGCGGCTGAGGCCTGCTTTCCTCACTGCCCCATTCACTGCTCTTTTTATCCTTATTAGCTTAAGAAGGCAAAAAAACTCCAGCAGTAGCCCTTATTCGCTGCTAATCAGGTCTTTCTCATTTCTAGGCTTCCTCTGTGAGGAAGGTGCCAGGCAGGGTGTTCATCCCTGCCCTTGACGCCTTCCAAGCCCTGATTAAAAACACTTTCATTCAAGAAAGCTTCCCTATCCAGCACTCCCTCACACTGATCTCTCCCTCAGCCCTTAAGAAGAGCATTTATCATTTTGAATTACAGATTAAATTGAATTAACTGTACAAAGAGATGAAATCCCATGGCTATCTTCCCAGGGTGATAATAATAATAGTTGACTTTTATTGAGAACTTACTATGTGCCTGGCATTCTGACAAATAAGCCTTTTATATACATCTCAATTAATTGTCACAACATGCCTTTGACATAGCCACAAACATGACTTCCATTTTAAAAATGAGGAAAGTGAAATCCAGACGGTTTAAGTAACTTGTCCAAAGTCTTTTTTTTCTGTCTACGTTCTCTGCTGTTCATATCGATTACGTTCTATTGATCTGTTCTCAAATTCACAGATTTTATCCTGTCTTTTCCACTCTACTATTGAGCCCACCCAATGAGTTTTTACATTGGTGATTGTATTTTTTTGGGGGGGGGGTTCTATAATTTCCTTTTGGTTCCTTTTTAATAATTTCTATTTTATTTCCTGAAATTTCATAATTTTCCATTTGTTTCAAGAGAATTTGTAATTCCTTGGGAAGCACTTTTAGAAGGCTGCTTTAAAACTGTTGTCAGGTCATTTCAAAATCCGATTCATCTTGGTATTGGCATCTGTTGACTGTCTTTTCAAATTCGTGTTCTGATCTTTCTGGTTCTTGGTATAAGTGATCTCTATTGTTCTCTGAGCATTTTGGATATAGTACTAGGAGACTCTTGATCTTATTTTATCTTATTTTTAGCAGACAGTCCCCCTAGTGAGGTGTACTGCAAGAGTGTATATGTTCAAGTTTCCTCTGGGCCCTGCCAACACCAACTTGGCAAGAGCAGGGCACTGACTCACCCGGCCTCACTGCAGATGGGGTTCCTAGTCAGCTCCCCCTTCTGCCCTATTGATGTCTTCCTGGTGAAAGTGGGGCACCGGCTCCCACCTTGCTGGGCTCTGCTGCCACCAGGGGAGGGGAGGGAGTGGGGCACAGTGCCAGCAAGCCCTGCCTCAAACCTCCTAATTCTGTCTTGTTGCTACCGGATCGGATCGGGTAGAGGCTCAGCTCCCCACTGGGTCCCGTTGAGCCCAGGGGAAAGTGGAGGGCTGACTAGTCCTGGCCTGTACCACCTCCTTAAGGTTCATTGCTGCTGGGTGAAGACGAAGACTCAGGTCAACACTGGGTCCTGCTGACACTACGCCAGCAGAATTGGCTCCACTGGGCAGGGCACGGAAGATCAGCATCCCACTTGGTCCTGCCAACATCATCCGGTGGAAGAAGTGAAGCCTGCTTCCGCCGTGCACAGGAGAGAAGGTTAGCTTCCTGCTCAGCTCTGCTGACACCCCCCTGTGGGGTTAAGGGAGAAGGCTGCATGCCTGCTTCCACCCAGCCAGGGGGTAGAAGATAGAGCGGGCATCTTTCCACTGGTGTCTGTCACTTGGCTAGAGTGTTTTCAAATGTTCCTGATCCTTTGCTCAGCAAGAACAGGCTTTCCTTGGAGCTTTTTAGTCTGTGCCTGTTGGTGGTTCTGGTTTGGAGGCTTCTGCAGTGCCTGTACAGAATATATAGATGACAATAAGGTAACTCAGGAATTCACCACCGTGTCATTCCTCAAGGACCCAAGGTCCCAGGCAGCCCATTCTTCTTTCACCTCTCAGAGACTTCCTATGCTTTTTTGTTGTATCACGTCCAGAGATGTTCAGTTGTAAAGGGGGGAACCTGGGAGAAATGGGGCTACTCCATCTCAGTGGAATCAGAACTATCCAAGGTCTTATAAACTCAGAAATAGTAAGGCCAGAATTTGAACCCAGGAGGTCTAGTCATAGAAACTATTATTTTAATTGTCAAGCTAGCACTACTCAGAATAAAACTTATATGTGTATGAGTTTGCTAGGGCTGCCATGACAAAATACCATAGACTGGGTGGCTTAAGTGACAGAAATTTATTTGCTCACAATTCTGGAGCCTAGAAGTCCAAGATCAAGGTGTCAGCAGGGTAGGTTTCTTTTGAGGCCTCTCTGCTTGTCTTACACATAGCCGACTTTTCACGTGTCTTCACATGGTCTTCCTTCTGGATGTGTCTGTGTCCAAATGTTCTCTTTTTATAAGGCTAGTCACATTGGATTAGGGCCCATACCAAGAACCTCAACCTCAGCTTAACTTAATTACCTCTTTAAGACCCCATCCAAATACAGTTGCATGCTGAGGTACTGGGGGTTGGGACTTTAGCATATGAATTTGGGGCAGGGGACACAATTTAGCCCATAACAATGTACCAAATAATAATACAGTATATAAAAGAGTATATTACATAAAGGTAAGATATAATAAATGTATATTATACATAATATGAGAAAAATAGCCTGAATGTTCAGTTGGCTCTTGGCATCAGGGTGAATTTACCAATTTGCACAATTCGCACATTGGATGTTCTTTCTTTTTTTTGAATTTTTGAATTTTATTTTATTTTTTTATACAGCAGGTTCTCATTAGTCATCAATTTTGTACACATCAGTGTATACATGTCAATCCCAATCGCCCAATTCATCACACCACCACCCCACCCCTCAGCTGCTTTCCCCCCTTGGTGTCCATTCGTTTGTTCTCTACATCTGTGTCTCTATTTCTGCACTGCAAACCAGTTCATATGCACCATTTTTCTAGGTTCCACATATATGCGCTCTATCCTGGAGAATGTTCTGTGTGCCCTTGAGAAGAAACTGTAATCTGTTGTTTTCGGATGGAATGTCCTGTAAATATCAATTAAATCTATCTGGTTTATTGGGTCATTTAAAGCTTGAGTTTTATAAATTTTCTGTCTGGATGATCTGTCCGTTGGTGTAAGTGTGCTGTTAGAGTCCCCACTATTACTGTGTTACTGTCGATTTCCTCTTTTACAGCTGTTAGCATTTGCCTTATGTACTGAGGTGCTCCTATGTTGGGTGCATATATATTTATAATTGTTATATCTTCTTCTTGGATTTATCATTATGTAGTGTCCTTCCTTGTCTCTTGTAACATTCTTTATTTTAAAGTATTTTATCTGATATGAGTATTGTTACTCCAGCTTTATTTTGATTTCCATTTGCATGGAATATCTTTTTCCATCCCCTCACTTTCAGTCTGTATGTGTCTCTAGGTGTGAAGTGGGTCTCTTGTAGACAGCATATATATGGGTCTTGTTTTTGCATCCATTCAGTGAGCCTGTGTCTTTTGGTTGGAGCATTTAATCCCTTCACGTTTAAGGTAATTATCGATATGTATGTTCCTATGACCATTTTCTTAATTGTTTTGGGTTTGTTTTTGTAGGTCCTTTTCTTCTCTTGTGTTTCCCACTTAGAGAAGTTCCTTCAGCATTTGTTGTAGAGCTGGTTTGGTGGTGCTGAATTCTCTTAGCTTTTGCTTGTCTGTAAAGCTTTTGATTTCTCCATCAAATCTGAATGAGATCCTTGCCGGGTAGAGTCATCTTGGTTGTAGGTTCTTCCCTTTCATCACTTTAAGTATATCATGCCACTCCCTTCTGGCTTGCAGAGTTTCTGCTGTGAAATCAGCTGTTAACCTTATGGGAGTTCCCTTGTATGTTATTTGTCATTTTTCCCTTGCTGCTTTCAATAATTTGTCTTTGTCTTTAATTTTTGCCACTTTGATTACTATGTGTCTTGGCGTGTTTCTCCTTGGGTTTATCCTATATGGGACTCGCTGCACTTCCTGGACTTGGGTGGCTATTTCGTCTCCCATGTTAGGGAAGTTTTCAACTATAATCTCTTCAAATATTTTCTCGAGTCCTTTCTCTCTCTCTTCTCCTTCTGGGACCCCTATAATGCGAATGTTGTTGCATTTAATGTTGTCCCAGAGGTCTCTTAGGCAGTCTTCATTTCTTTTCATTCTTTTTTCTTTATCCTGTTCCACGGCAGTGAATTCCACCATTCTGTCTTCCAGGTCACTTATCCGTTCTTCTGCCTCAGTTATTCTGCTATTGATTCCTTCTAGTGTAGTTTTCATTTCAGTTATTGTATTGTTCATCTCTGTTTGTTTGTTCTTTAATTCTTCTTGGTCTTTGTTAAACATTTCTTGCATCTTCTCAATCTTTGCCTCCATTCTTTTTCCGAGGTCCTGGATCATCTTCACTATCATTATTCTGAATTCTTTCTCTGGAAGGTTGCCTATCTCCACTTCATTTAGTTGTTTTTCTGGGGTTTTTTCTTGTTCCTTCATCTGGTACATAGCCCTCTGC
Source organism: Balaenoptera borealis (assembly GCF_965194805.1). Taxonomy (NCBI): domain Eukaryota; kingdom Metazoa; phylum Chordata; class Mammalia; order Artiodactyla; family Balaenopteridae; genus Balaenoptera; species Balaenoptera borealis. The sequence continues at coordinate 50,157,733 of NC_138877.1, forward strand.
CTTTTCATCTTCTCTATCTTTCTGTGAATGTGGTTTTTGTTCCACAGGCTGCAGGACTGTAGTTCTTCTTGCTTCTCTGGATGTTCTTAATATCATGGCAGGCGTGGATCATAACTGCCAAAGGTATGCAAAGGAAGAAGCTCTTGCCCCCTCTGAGCTACTCTGGTTGAGGAACAGGAAATCCATGGGCTCATCCTGCCCTTTTCCTGAAAAGACACCAGGACATGGCTTCTCGCCTCCTGACCTAGGAAGGGGAGGCTGCTAGAGACAGCCAATGTCTCTTAACTGCTTGTTGGAGTAATTTGCAAGCTCAGCCCAGGTCCTAGTGCCCATTTTCACTGTTCCTCCAAAAGCTCAGTCACCTGAACTACAGTGACACCCAATGACATGGAAGAATCTTAGCAATTTAATATTAAATTTTAAAAGTAAGTTTCAAAACACTGCTTACAACATGTTACCCTTTTTATAAAGTGAGAACAATTAAAACAAAACTGCATATACTTTGTAGGAACACTACAATGACACATATAATTAACAGTGATACATACAACAAACTATATAAAAAGAAAAGCAAGAAAATGATGAATATAGGATCCAGGATGGTGGTTACCTCCGGCAGTAAACATCCATACAATGAGGTGGGGATGGAGGCATGGAACAGGTTAGATTTAGTAACAGCCAGGGTCCCAGCTTTTGTTTTGGATGGTAGATCAAAGGAGATCATTACATTATTTAAAATAACAGAATAAATAGTCAATTAAATAAACAAAAGTGGGGGGAAACTAGGTCGTTAAGAGTTGACCTCAGTCTTAAATTAGCTAAGATTCAGTGTTACTTATTACTTTCTTCTCCTCTCCCATTCCTCCAGTTAATGAAGAATGAACTGTATGTTTCAAAGGATGATATAGTTTTCCTACCTAAAAATTTTAGTTTGTCACCGCCCAAGCTGAAAAATAGCAGATCAAGAATCATTTAGGTGTATCCTCAGCATTTGCTACCTAGGGAATTTTCCAAACATAGTTCCCAGCCCTAACCCCAGAGATTCTGATTCTACAGCGGCAATAAGATCTGAGAATCTATATTTTATGTTGAACTCCAAAGCAGTTCCTAGGAAGCTTGACTTCAGTGTCTTGGTGATTGACTGTGTCCTATACGTTGCTACCACATTCACCCTCTGAAACTTCTCTGTTTCCATATTACTCTTCCTTCAGGAATCTTTACTGGTTCATTTTTGCTGGCCAAATCTAAATCCCCTGCCCACCTTTCAAGGCCCTCTACAATCCGGTGCCACCCTAATTATGCAGATTTATCTTGCACATTCTCCACAGGCATATGTCAATACAATCAGGCTGGCTCTCGCTGCCACCAAATGTGGAGCTCATTAGAGCCCCCAGCCTAGTTTCTGTGCAGTTCTTGTCTGGAAAAGCTTCTTCCCTCTCCTCTGTCTCTCCAGATCCAGCCCCAGATCCAGGCCAGCCCCAGGCCAGAATCAAAGCTGTCCTTCTCATATAAGCCATTTCTGACTTTACCAGCACACAGTAGCCCGCAATGGATTCCTGTGAAGTGACAGATACATTTCCTCATTTCTCTTTACTCATAGTAGACCTCTGTGTGGCTACTTTTTTTTCTTCCTCTTCATCCACTTATGATTTGGATTACACTGAAACCAGTGGACACTATCAGTACCATCATTTTGGCAATTCCTTCTAGGAAATGTCCATCTCCTCTTGTTCCCCGGCTAATGCCTGAGCCACCCTGTTGACAGAATGACATCCCACCACTGATCCTAGTCAATGGAATAGGAATGACTCTCTAACCCAAACCAGGCCAAGGAGGTCCTTCCCCAGGATTTTTAGACTCAGTGCCCAAAGATTTGAGGCAGAAAAAAATAAGTTTGGATGCTGATGTCTTGATATCTGCCATGTGTTTTGCTATGGGTAAAAGAGAGGCAGAGAGGGCTGATGTTCCAATAGAGAAAAGAAGGAGCAGTTGAACAGAAACGAGCAGAATCAAGGACTGGAGAGAAAGTTCTGGTAGTGGTTGAGTGCATGTTTCTGGCTAGTTCCTGAGTCTTGACTGAATTCCTTTTCTTGGGTTAGTGAGACCCCTCAGTACTTAACAAATTCTTCCCTTTCAGTTTTGCTACTTTAAATGGAGTTTCTTTTACTTTCATGCAAAGAATCAATCTTCTTTATGATCCATTCTCCATGAAGCTGACCCTGCTCATCACTCTCCACCTTTCTGAGTCCTCTCTTGGCCTGCCAGTCAAGAAAGCATGCTATGGGGCTTCCCTGGTGGCACAGTGGTTGAGAATCCACCTGCCAATGCAGGGGACACGGGTTCGAGCCCTGGTCTGGGAGGATCCCACATGCCGCGGAGCAACTAGGCCCGTGAGCCACAGCTACTGAGCCTGCGTGTCTGGAGCCTGTGCTCCACAACAAGAGAGGCCGCGACAGTGAGAGGCCCGTGCACCGCAATGAAGAGTGGCCCCCGCTCGCCGCAACTAGAGAAAGCCCTCACACAGAAACGAAGACCCAACACGGCCATAAATAAATAAATTAATAAATAAAATTAAAAAAAAAAAAAAGAAAGCATGCTATGACAGGGATGACTACTATTGACTAGTTCAGTTCTCATTTACTGAGTGCCCTGTGACCATGTGATGCTGGGTGCTAGAGATACCAGACCCTAACACCCAGGAGAGGAAAGCAACATTAGACCACACTCTAAAGAAGAAGTTGACATTCAGCCATTGGCTCAGCTCACCTCAACTTTGACCTTCCCCAGAATCTCCTTTCGTTTCTAGAATGTAAGCTCCCAACATTCCTGGAACCACCCTTCTGGGTCTCAGGATTAACATTTACTGATTAAAAGAGAGAAGTGCAATTATATATAATTAAATACATTGTCTCAGGTTTGGCAAAAAAAGGAAAGAAGACTAAACCCTCTTCTTACTTCAGTGCAGGGAATGCATATTCTCTAACTTCAGAAAGTAGATTATCTCCTTGATACCTGACTTTCAGAGAACAAATCATTGACACACGTATCAGCTCACTCAATATGTTGACTATTTTTACCCCAAATCTTCACATTTTTATAGCATATATCCATATTCTTAAACTATGGATTTCATGAAGCAATGAGAATTCTGAGCACATTTAATATATCTAATATAAATTAGTTAATTATTTGCTCTGTGACCAAAGCAAGGATTTTGCCTTGCTCCCAACCTGGGTTTCACAGATAACACTGTAGCTGGTGTCCCAAACCACACTGTGGCCATGAAGAAATGTTCCCACTCACTTTGCACCAAATCTACAGAGCACACATATTTATGCCTGCCAAGTATTCAGGATTTTGAAAGGCTCACCCTGTGTCAGAGCTCTGAATTCTGTAGTACCAATGGAATTTCGACACACAAAATAAAGTTAGTTGTGGTAAATGATTAGCAAGGGAAAACTGTGGGTCCCATGGAAAAATTAGAACAATAAAAAGTGTAAAAAAAAACAGTCTTTTGGACATTCCCAGAGTCTCTCCCTGTGGATCAATTAACTGACACACTCAGATGCTGGCTGTCCTTCTTGTTTTCAGAAACACAGTCCCAATTACTGGGCTCCAAACTGCTACATTTTATAGCTGAGATGATTTACAGCCTATGTTTTCATTGCACAGTATGTGTTCCTCTTTGCTAAACAAAACGTTCACAGAGAAGAATTGCAATTGAGGAGGGAGAAAGGGAAACAGGCACGTGAAAGATCAGACTCAAAAAGCCAAATGCAAATTAAGGAAAAAAACAGCAGTCTTTGGACTTCGACCCATATTCTTTTGCATTTGTTGCCAAATGTGTACTTAAAGAAATACCCCCAGTTTAGAATTTACTTTTTGCCTTTGTTGGAAGTGCTGTTCTGCCATAGGGTTTGTTGAACAGTAAACCTAATTCAGTCACCAAAGGACAAAAAACTATCAGTCAATCTATTTTGCTATCTTGCTTTATTTATGACCAAGTCAGAGAGACTATCGGAGATCCTTTTCCTTGCTTAATGCTCAGCCATTAAAAATATTTCTAGTGAAGGGTGGGAAGTAGGCTTCAAATTTAATACAGATGTGGACGAAGCCTCAAACCTATCCCAAGCCATCCGCTGAGGAGGAGAGTTTACTTGCTGTACAGATTTGGACTATTCGGTTTAAATAAATGAGGCATCCACCTCTTCGATGTGATTGTACAAAACCACTCTTCCGGGTTTCCCTGGTGGTGCAGTGGTTGAGAATCCGCCTGCCAATGCAGGGGGCACGAGTTCGAGCCCTGGTCTGGGAGGATCCCACATGCCGCGGAGCAACTGGGCCCGTGAGCCACAACTACTGAGCCTGCGCGTCTGGAGCCTGTGCTCCGTAACGGGAGAGGCCGCAATAGTGACAGGCCCACGCACCGCAATGAAGAGTGGCCCCCGCTCGCCGCAACTAGAGAAAGCCCTAGCACAGAAACGAAGACCCAACACAGCCAAAAATAAATAAATAAATAAATAAATTTATAAAACAACAACAACAACAAAAACCCACTCTTCCCTGACCTGTGGCTTATAAATGAATTTTCTTTTCCAAGTTCTGTCTTGGGAAATTAAGAAATTACACACGATAAAAAGGGAATCTAACTCAGAAAATGGTACAGATTTATCTGCTGTAAAACCTTTGTACTCAGTGGTTTTCAGTGAGGGGAGAGAGGGATATTACCTTCCAGGAATCATCTGGCAACGTCTGGAGACACTGTTGGTGTCACAACTAAGGTGAAGGGGGCTATTGGCATATGGTGGGTAGAGGCCAGAGGTTTGGTTAAAGGTCCTCTATTGTGGAGGACAGCCCCCCACAATAGAGAATTAGCCGGTCCAAATGTCAAGAGTGAGGGGATTGAGAAACTCCGCTTTGTACCTTCACATGGATTAATGATCAGATACTTTCATAAATTTAGCTAACTAACAGCAGGTTTCTGTATAGTTTTATCTCATCGAACAAAGTGCCTTGGGTGAGGAGGAATTAAGACAAAGGCAGGAGAGACCTCAGAGGGAAAGAAGAAAACTAAAAAGGAAAGTTACTAAAGTTGAACACAAACCTTTCCCTACATTTCACTTGGGCTTAGAAACCAATTACCTACTAGAACCTAATTAATAATCAGCCTTGTTACAGCCTCTTCTCTGTTCTAAAAGATGACTTGGTTCCACTCCTGCTCCCACGGGTGTTCAAATTTTCCATTAACTTCTTTGCACAAGGAAACAAATTTCCCTTCTTTTTCTCCTCACCTCTTGGGGCTTCTTTCTGGACTTTTAGGTCCTAGAATTTAGCTTTTGATAGTCAAGACAGAAAAGAGGCCTCGTTTGCAACAACCTTTGTGTATTATATTTCAAAGTCAATTTCGCATTATTTGCCCCAAAGTCTATATGTTTTGTCTATGATACAACACTGGGACAGAGGTATCTGCCAACTTAACAGAGAATTCTCATGATATAAAGGGTACTAACCCTCTCAGTTCTTTAAAAGTATTGATACACATCACAATCTGTCAGATCAGCATTTCCCATCACTTTTCCTTAGAAGAGTAGTTCCTTGTATGTTGCCTGGAAAAGAGTCATACAGCCACATAAGACAATAACATTATACCACAAACGAGTAACTGAGTGTGGACTATCATCCTGCACTCTGCGGAATGTTTTATATACATTACATTTTTCCTTTCCACAACAGCCTGAGTTGGGACTCGTTTCTCCCATTGTACAGGGAAGTAACTGGCCCAAGTTTCATGGCTAATAGTGAGCCTGGGATTTCAGTACAAGTCTATCTGTGTTCAAGTCTGTGCTCTTAAATATTGTGATCTACTACTGAGTTAAACAGTTAAGTAGAAATTCTTTACTGCAGAGTTTCTTAGACCCTTTAATATACTACTTCTATTTATAAGCTCTAAATTCATTTCCCAAACTGATTTACCAACGAACAGAGAGTATTAAAAGCTGTGTGAATATTTTCTTACATTTGAGAACAAGAGATGTTAAAATAAACTGGCAAGGCAGGTTTGGTGACTTATGAAGTGTCCCGCATTATGAGCAGTCTGGCTGACTGCGAGATTGGTTCATAAAGGCCAAAAATGAAGTGTTACCATTGAATGCATTTCCACATTTCCATGATAACATTGTTAGCTTGCTACGCTTTTCAAAACTTTCCTCTCTGTTCCTTACTTTTATCGTCAATACTTAAGCGGGATCATGATTCTGGGAAGATTCAGACTGGAAAACAAAGGGAAGTCAGGTAAAGAGATATAATGTATCCCATAAGTCATATACACTTAGGGAAACCAAGAGGAGAGACAGCAAAATAAAACCAGATGCGAATTTGATATGATTATATCATCCCTTCCAATAAGAAGAACACTTCCAAATTCACATCTTTTTTTTCTCTTGGAATCAGTTGCATCACTGAATTCTTTCAAATAAGTACAGCGTTGAGCAGCTCTTGCCCAAAAAGAATTACATGAAGCCCACACAGGGCTTTGAACATTCATTTGCATTTGAATGATGCAAATTGTAATTTGGTATAATAAAGTCTATGTGACTGAGCAGGAGAAATTATATGAACAACCAGAATTCCATTCAAGTCCTCTCCTAGTTCTAATCCCAACATGCTAACTTCAATCTACATGTTCCATCAGAAATGTGTTTCTGTAAAATAAATAATAGCCTTCCTAACCCTGCCACATCTGCCTGGCTTAATAGGATCAAATTATTGGTTATTATGGGCTATTTTCATTTAATGTATTCTCAAGGATTCCCCATGAGCAATATATGTTTCTGAGTCTTCTTTGGTACAGCAGTTACAGCATTATGGTGCCACAATAAGAGTGAACCTAAGACATGTTCAGGTTCTGATGTGGAATTAGCACAGTGACAAATCTATATTATGAAAGATCATATTTTTGCAGGAAAAACAATATTAATCATTTGACTATCAGACTACAAACCTCTATAAAGGTACCTCCTTATTTTCAAATACAAATAGATAACAAGGTAAGAAAAGCTGTCTGATCTTTCCTCAAAATGGTTAATTTATATAATTTCTAAGCCTGAATATTACACCATAGGATAAGGGGGACTAAGGTATCACAATTTGGGGGAATGCCAACATGAAGGGGAAGTGCCATTTCTCTTCACTGTGTGAGTGTGTGTTTGTTTGTCACTATAGCACTGTACTGTCCCCTTGAAGCTAAGCTTAAATTTTGCAAAGCACTTTCATAAAAAAGTATGACTTTTTTTAATCTTTGTATCGACTCCTAGACTTCAGAGAATCTTGGAAGTCATCTAGTGTCCCCACCAGCCCCCTCCAATCAGGACTTACTTCTTCATTGATGGGCAGTAAGGCTCTCTTTAATGGGGAGGCAGCTAAGGATGCTTTGGGGTAGTTACATCCCCTGTTGTATGTTTCCATGCTTTGAAAGTGCTTCCATAAACAAAAGCAGAATTTACTTCCATAAAGTTCTTCAGTACCCTCAGGAGGAGCAACACAGACCAAATCTAGTCCCTCTTTAAAAGACTAAAAGGCACACCGGTCCACCCTTGGAAGGATCTGCTCTCCCCAGATCCAAACATGGCTGTTCATTCAAGCACTCCTCATGTGATGGTGAGGAGACTCAAGCATCCTTGCCTCCTTTCTATGACACTCCTTCACAACCTCGTCTTCTCTACCCACCCTTTCATGTTTTGGTTTTCTCATTTTCCTTCCCCTTGTCTTCTCAAACCACACACTCCCAACTGTCATATGGATGAAGACAACCAATTCTGAATCTCCAATACAGATTTCTCTTTTGAGCTCAACTCCTACCTGAGCCACATGCAGGTACCAAAGGCATCTCAATCGCAAAATGTCACAGCAGCATCTTTCCTCTGCATTCCCGATCTCGATCAATGTTATCTACCATCACCCAAGGAAGACATTTTGAGTCATAATAAATCCTCTTTCCCCCCTCAATAAATTTCCCTTCCAGTAACTCTACTTCCTAGAAAATCCTTGAATTCTGTTCCCCCTTCTCCATACCTCTCCTACTACCCTTCAATCTGGTCTCCTTGGTTCCAGTCTCACCTTATTTCCCTCACTATGGCCAGAGTGATCTTCCCAAAACACAACATGTTTGTGTCACATCCATTCTAATCACAATAAAAGAAACTGTATCTAACAAAACCCCCTTTCACATCATGCAAAAACTACCCTTATTGGTCATGTTCTATCGACAAAAAATATGCAAATAAATCGTATTCTTTTTTTTAGAAGTTTGAGTTAAACAAAAGAAACAGTTGTCAGAAAGGAAGAACTGCTGCTATACAAAACATTTCCACCCAGCTCATCAGTTCTCAGCTGTTAGTTGACAATAAACATATGGGAGGAAACTACGGTATCAGACAAAGATTTAAGAGCCCCATAAAAATACCTGTATATTTAAAGAAGACATTTTCCAGACCCTCATACCTGTGTAGAATAAAAGGACATGTTCTGAGATTCTTTCAGTTTTTAAGAAAGAAGTTAATCTTCCATCTCCCCCATCATTAGTAACTCCACTGGACTTTTATGCCTTTCTACACACACACATTATAGGGGGTTCTGATAGAGTTCTCTAGGAAGGATAAATGCACTGAGGAGAAGAGTTTGAAAGGATTGTGATTCAGTGGCAGAAACAGAAACCTTTATTACATTTTTTTCATGAGGCAGGTTAGCTTCTATTTCATGCACATTGTCTCTGTCACAAACAGCATCACAATAGAGATGAAAATGGATTCCATTAGTCTTCAGTCACTTCTATGGAACAAAGCAGGGTGATTTAATTATATATTCTTAGGATCCTAAAACTGACTCTCCCTTTCTTGGCTCTTAAAATTTTCAGTAAATACACACTAAGACTCACAACTTTGGAGTTTCTTGATGAGTTCCCAAACAAAATATTTCAGATGTGTTCATTTGTCTAAATTTATTTAGAACAAAATACTTAAAGGATCATGATGGAATGGACCCTTCCAGATGAGGAGGATGTCTTGAATTTTCAAATTTACTTACTTCCTTTTTGAAAATATCCACAGTACAGTCTCATTGGCAGTGGAGTAAAATTAAAGAAAAAGTTCTTTTTTATTATTGTTATTTTTTAAATTGAAATATAGTTGATTTACAATATTGTGTTAATTTCATTTATCATTGTTATTGGACCTTGAAGAGTAATGAACTCTGAAAAAATAAAACACTAAATCATTAACAATAAATAATTCCAGTTAGGTCCCAGGCCTGAAGTCTGAATTTTTTCATCTCAAAAGAACTGACATACACTCTAGAAACAAAACTGGTTTTCTTGCATGTTTATAAGTGTTTATGTAAGTGTGAAGCAATGAGTTTTCTTCTTCACTTCCTTCAAAAACAGGAATATTTTGGGTTAGATTTGCTGGTGCAGATCTTCAAAGCCACAGTCAGGTGTTGCCAGCAGCATCTGAATAAGTTCATTTTTACTTGGTGTAGATTTTAAAAAAATTGATCCATTAATGAATATTATTTGAACTGAACTTTCATAGTTCTGTGGAAAATCAAGCAGCACACATGTTTTGGTGGCCATATCACAAGCTCTTCACCCTCCCCAAGGACTTGTGAGGGTGGACATGTTCATGGTCAAGTCACTGCCCTGTTTGTCTACCCAAACCAGATAATCTGGGTCACCATTATGCAGAAAAATGAGATTTGATACTGTTTCAAAGAAGGAAAAATAACTGCAATAGTTTTTGCTCTAAATTTTGCTATAAAATGATTTTTTAATCCTCTCCAGAAACTTAGAGACTATTTCAGATGCAACAGAAAACTTGAAAAAAAGAATGGAATGGGAAAGAACGGGAAAGACATCCTTAAACATGACGCTTGAACAACATCAATCCCCTACCTAAATGCAACAAAAAATAAGGACAATAGCTCTCTACGGTGGAAAAAAAATAAATAAAACCTGTGAGTGTAAAACAAGAGCACTCTAAGAAGATGTGTTAACAGAGGATTAACCTCTGAAATGCTAATAAGATAAGGAGGAAATGATAAGAAAATTAGACTGCATTTCTCCATGCTGAGCCAAAGAGATAACAGTGTATCATTAGCCAAAACTTTTATATGTGTTGCCATATATGAAAATCTATATACATTTTGCCCTGTTTTTAAAAATGGATGTAAAATAGGAACATTTTAAAACACCTCAAAACAGCACTAGTTTCAGATATTTTATTTAACTTTAACCTCTTATCAGGACCCATAACTCATTAATTAAGGATTCATCTCTATATTTTAGATCTTGGTTTAAGGCCCCTCGTACCACATATGTCAATCCAGGGCTATCTAAAGCATTAATTTAAAATGTCAAAAGTGTAATTTTTCTTTACAGCAGAAGTAGAATTATAAAAATTAGATCTTTCAATTACAGATGACATTTACCACTCTAATCAAGGTTAGCCTTACATGTGGTTGGGGTCAGAGGCTGAATGAGAATGATTCTCTACTCCAAAATAACTCTAGCACAGGTCTGCCATTGAGATTTTGCTTCCACCTTGGTAAATACTCCCATTATCCTGGTTCTGAGTCATAACAACCATAATCATAGTTATTGCATTTTATTGTGGATTCTCTATGAACCAAATACTGTGTTCAGCTCTTAATAATTGACATAAATGAGTCCTTAAGTATGGACACTAAAGTCAAGCCCCATGTATTTGAACCCTAGTTCTTGAGAAAATTACCTTACCTTGACGAACTTCTGGTTTTTCAAGTGTCAACTGGGCTTAATAGTATCTAAAATCATAAGGTGGCTGTGAAAATGATGAGAAAGATGATGACCAAGAAAAATTAAACAATTTTCCTAAGGTCACACACAGCTAAGAAGGGGAAGAAACAGATTCCAACCTAGTTCTTATAATTCCAAATTCCCATAACTTTCCACTATATCACACAGCCTCTAAGGGTGCCCAGGATGACATGCAGTAGAAAGTACCGGAGAAGAACAAGACACAAACACACACAGTGTTTCTATTCTTGGGAGGAGACACGGACCTTTTGGGGTCCTGGGATAACCTAAAGAAGACAGATTCTGTTTGACTCTCAAAATCTTAGGAAAGCATATCAGCGACGTGTTGAGCTCGACATCATGGGAGCTGACAAGGAGTTTCCAACCGACTGTGCCCAGCATACCATAGAATATAAGAAAGAGAAAAACTCTTTCTCCCAGTAAAACATTTTACAGTCCACTCCCAGCTTCAGCATCCTTTGAACACCTCAAATACTTACATTTTATGATAGAAGATGAGGGTACATTTCAAGAAAGTTGGGATGAGTGATGCTACCCCTTGGTTGTAAGCTCCACCAGGGCAGGAAGACCATCAGTTTCACTGACCACACTACTCATACTACCTGACACAGGCTGAGTTAACTCTCAATAAGTGTTTCTTGAATTGAATTCAATCCAATTGCTACTATGATCTTCATCCATAATGCACAGATATTTGACCCTCCCGTTTTCTCTTGAACTCTTAACTTCTAGTAAATATTCCATTTGTCATGCATTTGGATCCCACCCGCATTAAGCATCTGCAAGGCAAAGACCCAAAGCCACACAGATCAGACATACCAGCCCAAGGAAAATGGAAACATTCCACATCAAAAGAACTGTGTATTATTTTAAATGTTTCTGTTTAATATGTAAGATGATTCATGTTGATAGAGAGATGTAATATTACATGATACTGACCTGGATTTAATGTAGACTTTCCTCCTTCTTCATGGAATCCAGAAAGTCTCTTTTCTTGGTAAGATGTTACAGTCATCTGAAGAATATGTGGTCCAAAATAGCAAGGGGGGAGGTACAATCCTGTAAGACCAAGTCTCAAAGCCACATGCCACCACTCTGAATCTTTGGTGCCATCCTGCAGGCTATCTACCACAGCTTTCCTCCATTAAGTCAAGTTTAGGAAGCTGAAATAGCGTTGTTCATAAGACTATATAAATGCAACTACCTTTCTGTGAAGCTATTTGGAAATACATGTCAAAAACCTTTAAAATATGTCTATCCTTTGACTGCATAATTCCTCTTCTCAGAATCTATTCCAAGGAAATAATCACAGATGCAAAGAAACATCTGTGTTATAAGAGAAAAAAAGTTTATCTTTTATAAATAAATAAATTTTTATAAATAAAATATCCAGAATAACAAAATGGTCGATTAAATTCAGATGCATTCATTGATACTAAGACTCACTTTTTTCCAGATTTTAACATCTCTGAAATTGGAATGTGTCTTATGGTAGCTGGCCCCTTATTATCACCATCAGCTACAAAGTAGCCACAAAGTAGCTGTCATCGGCAGGCATGCATTAACTTGGTCACAGATGTTCATCTTGTCATTACCTCAAATGATTGATGTACATTGTTGGTACTGCACATGTTGATTTCACTTCCATTTAAAATGTCTTCAAAAGTAACACTGTGATTCAGTATTGAGATGAAAAGTTATTGTGTACACAAATAGGCATGTAAACAGAGCTGCAGTGGGTAAATTTTATATTGGTGAAGCACATATTCATCTAGGAGAAATGATCACTATTCCATATTTTGTTCCAAAGCAAAAAATCGTGTGTTTTATAGAACCTAAGTAGATGAAACTGTGCTACATTTTGTTTTCTGCGGAATATGCAAAAGAAGCATCTCCTACACGCTAAGTAGTGCAACTCAAGGCAAAAGCATTGCCAAATGCTTAGGATAGATGAAAGAAATGTCAAAGCATCAAAAGGCTGGTGTAAGCAACAAATGTGTTTCAGGAGATCATTAAGGCTTTGTGTCATAGCTTAATTGGAAACATTTTTTTTCCTTTCCTAGTAGTATGTAAAATAATGTGTCCTACAGTTAATGGCATCTTAAAATCATTTAAAATAAAGACTTCCTGGAGACAGAGAGAAAACTTTGAGCTTAAATAAAAATATAAAAGAAGAATACAAAATTGCAAACTCACAACTATGTGAAATAATTTTTAAATAGTGTGGAAAAGTGAAAGAAAATATATTAAAATGTTAAAAATTCTGTAAAGTGAGACTATAATTAATCCTTATTTTCTTCTTCCTTTTTATGTTGCCCAGATTGTTTTTTTTAACTTTCCATGTTTTTTTTTCTAATAATAGAATGTAAAATTGGAAATGTTTTTCTTTTTTTTTAAATTGAAGTATAGTTGATTTACAATGTTGTGTTAATTACTGATGTACAGCAAAGTGATTCAGTTATACATATATATACATTCTTTTTTAAAAAAAAGAATGTTTTTTTAATTAGTTCAAAATAATATTTAGAATATTAAAAACAAAGGTGGAAATGCACCCTCCAGGGACTCACCACTTCCTTTATAACCATGATTGTTATTTATCTAAGCCTTTTTTGAATCTGTTTATATTTTATATCCTTATTCTTCTGTGAGATTCATAAGCTTCAAGTTCCACCTCCTGCCAGGTGTTCCTAGATTGGGCCCATGCATGTCAACCCAATCTATATTCTTCACACTTTCATAATGTTCAATCAAACTTTCTTGGCCTTTGCTATTCCAACCACAAACGCTAATTTATTAAATTTTTTCTAAATATTGAAGCTCTTTCAGAAAAAGTAAGGATCTTTCCAACTCATCTTTCTTAATACTTATAATTATTTTGAGTTCACTACCCTAGGCTATTCTGAGATCAGGTCTATAGCAGAGCACATTTATTCCTAAGTTATTTAACCAATTGTGGCAACTTTCAATTTCTTTTCTGTATGACAGAAACTAAGAGGAACAAAAGAGGAAACACATCTTTTTTCTGGGTATATTATCGATCAAAGGGCTGTCTAGCTGGTATAGTTTGCAGCCATGGACTTTTTGATAGTAACCTTACTATCATAAACTAGAATCTCTGAGTTCACTGAGAAGATGAACAAGGAGACCATAAGGTGAAGATGGAACAGAAATAAGGAAACACAGAGGCTGAATTAAACCTCAGAACCAGGGGACTCTGGACAAGCTGAATTCACGCTGAGGAATGTATCCCCAGGCCCATCTTTTTCTCTGCCCTGGATCTTTCTAAGTTTTACTGCATTTACAAAATCCGTCTCTGTCTTCTCTGGTCTCTCTCATTCTTCTACAGTTGAAAAACAAATTGTGCCCAAATGCCACAGGCAGCCTTGGGTTGCAAACAGGAAACAGGATGAACCCCAACTTCACATGCTTGGGCTCCTCCTCAGTCAATGCTGATAGAAGACATCCCCCAGAGGAGCATCTCTATTTGTCTCTGCAGTTAGCAAGGTCGCATCCTTTGTGCCTCAGGCACATGCACACTTCTGTCACTCGTGGAATCTGTGAGTGGCCCTCCTGAAGATGTGGCGAGACTGTCAGAGCAATCAGTTCCACAAAGAAAGATCACCGTGCCCCAAACTAAGCTCTCCACTGGCACCATCAATCAGCCAAGTCCTTCAGTCTCCCACAAGTAAACTTATTTGATGGTATAATTATAAAATCATCTAAGCATTTAACCTGCAGCCCATAAGCTTGTTCAGCTCCCTATTTGTGCCCCATCCCACCCCCAACTAGTTAAAATAATAAATAAATAAAATCTGGTTTGATGCTGCTCGCTAACAACTGATAATCAATACCTGACTTGGTCTGAGAATGAAGTTCAAGACTTAATTAACTTTGCCAGAGCTAGACTTTTCCCAGCGACTTGGACACAGAGGCATGGTGGGAAAGGATGAGATGCAGAGATGACACGGTGATACAGAGCTTACTGCAAATCAGAGACACAACACATCAGCTCAGCATGGGGAGAGGAACATCCGGAGTGCAAAGTTGAAGGAGATGGGAGAAGGGCGTGCTGGAAGTGTCTTGTCACCGTCACATTAAGACTTAGACTTTGTGGGACTTCCCTGGTGGCACAGTGGTTAAGAATCCGCCTGCCAATGCAGGGGACACGGGTTCGATCCCTGGTCCAGGAAGATCCCACATGCCGCAGAGCAACTAAGCCCGCATGCCACAACTACTGAGCCCACGTGCCGCAACTACTGAAGCCCGCGCGCCTACAGTCCATGCTCCACAACAAGAGAAGCCACCGCAATGAGAAGCCCACGCACTGCAATGAACAGTAGCCCCCGCTCCACGCAACTGGGGAAAATCCACGCACAGCAACAAAGACCCAATGCAACCAAAAATTTAAAAAATTTTTTTTAAAAGACTTAGACTTTGTAAAGTCAAATCTGCCAAAACTTGTAAAATAGGGATACATCTCATTGCTCTGACATGTGTGAGACGTTCATTAGCATTTCATGCAGGCAGGCAGAAAATTGCTGGGGAAAGGAAGAAATCACATTCTGAGCTCATCCCCCACCAAGAGCTGCAGATGTGGAATTTCTGCACAGGAGGAAACCATAGCCTGCTGGCAACTCTTCATCAACCCAACCCACAATGGTCAACTCTTCATCAACCCAACCCACAATGAAAACACAAAGCAAGCAAAAGACGCTGCATTTTTACTGCTCTCCGTACGTCGAGAGTATGTATCAGTCTTAGGAACATTTCCCGGAATCATTACATAAACTCTCTTTTCACCTGAAGTACTGTGCTCCCTACCTGAATTATGTTTAATTCATTAGAACAGAGGTATGATTAACTTCTTTAATGATCAAATATACTAGAAATCTGGGGAAATGGGGAAAGAGGGAAGGAAAGGCATTACCGCATCCAGAGCACCAGAGGGAGGCTGGGTTTCATCTCTGTCCCAGCCCCATTCTTCCAGGACTTTTCAGAAGAGGAGCCCTCTCCAGTCACGTAGGGCTCCACAGCCCCAAGTGATAAGCCAACCTCGATGCTGGATTAGACTTTCATCTTTCAGGTATGTTGGTACTTGCCACTCTGCAAGTTCCCAGTTATCCATGGCAACAGGGAAAACATGAAGCAAATGAAGGCAAGGCCTTCAAATACTTTACCTCATCCTTCAACACCCTTTTAGCAAAACTGATTAACATGGAACAAAGTGGACTGTTTGACATTTTATCCCTTCCGCCTTTAACTGCCCTGTTTCTGGTGGAAGAGTAATGAACAGCGACATGGTCTAAAGGCCAAATGTCTAAGGAGGACAAAGTGGGCCGGACTATCGGCACCTGATTCTGAAGAGTCGGTTTTGCACCTGAGTCACTTCCAAGATGAGGGCTTTATCTTGTGGGAGCCTAGACTGACCAGTCTTTGGCCTAAGTAGTGCTTTGCGTTACAAATGTATGCTGAGGGGGAGGACAAAATAAGAAGCTATTACATTGTCTTAAATGTGTGTCACTGCAATCATTGTTGCTTTTGTTGTGGTCGTCCATGTACAATGCTTGGTGTCAGTCTATTTATCTCTTGTAAAAATAAAATACAGTGTGTGTGTGTGAAAAAAAAAAAAAATGTGTGTCTTTGAATTGACTTTGTGTCACCTGCCGCTAAACACCCTCATGTTGCTGCCTGCAAAGGACTGACAGCTTTCAGCTGCTGCTGTCACCGTTCCTTCCACGCTGACAGATCGTAGCACCAAACCTTAGCACCCCTTTCTTTTAATATACCAGGATTTATTCCACATCATCTATTTCTGATGGTTCATCACTTAAAACAACAAAAACCAAAAAGAACAACCTGAGAATATTATTTAGCTGTTTAAAAACCATACTGTTGCAGAAAATTCAATGACATGGGAAAGTGCTCATAATATAATATTAAAAGAAAACACCCAGATACAAAATTATATATGCAACATGATCTGATTTGATTATGCATATACATGTGTGTGTGATTCCAAAATATTAATCTTGATCATTTCTTGGCAAAGTGGTTAAGAGTAATTTTGATTTTCTTCTTTATGCTTTCAAAAATTTACTAAATTGAGCATGTATTATTTTTATAAGCAGAAAAAAAATAATCTTTTCAAACTGCTACACGGAGGTAAGATAGTCCTCAGTTTAAAGCTGCATGTTATTGTTTATTTATACCACATTCTACTCCACTAACTGCACTTCCTATCGTCTGGATATCCCAAGGCCCACATGGTTCAACTTTGTTTCCGGCATCCGGGATGCAAATGAAGCAAGCAGGCTGACTTCTGGGTGACTCCTCAGTGCATCATGTGTCAGGAAGCAGAAGGAGCCAGAAGAACTGGCTCCTGGTCCCCATCCTGTCCCCAAGAGTAATCAGGGCCTTGGAAATCCCTGAGCGTCCTGGGCCAAACTCTCCCCATATATGAACTGAAAGAGTGGGCCCATCTCACTCGAAATTTCTACTTTCCATGAGCTGCTAGATCCAACTGCAGCAGAATGCTCTAATCGCCATGAGTGTGAGGTTACTGCAAAGTTCTGTTCACAAAGCAAATGATTCTCACGCAACCAGAAGTGGTGAAAGCCAAGAGTCATAAATAAGCAGGAGATCCAACGTGCTGTTTTATCTCAGAACAAATCTCTCAGGCAAAATATTCATTGCAGATGTAAATACAGCCCAAATTTGGGGCAGGGGCTCAAAAAAGAGATAGGAAAGGTAGTCTTTGAGAAACATTAAATTATGTAATATTCCAAACATAAATAAGGAGTTAATATTTAAGTTTAATAGTCTGAATTCATCTGAATCATCAGGTGACTCAAGTATAAACACCTGGAATGATTACAATAACCTGATCTGAACAATTAGTCATAGAAAATATAACCCTTAACTTGGATGGGATTATTGACATTTTAAAGCTAAACTCTGAAAATTATACAAGCAATACATAAATTCACTGTAAAATAAAATTCAAACCATACAGATATACATAGAGTAAAAACTGGAAGTTCTCCTTCAAGTCTCACCCTCTGCCCACCCACTCCTCTACCTACAGGTAACCTGTTTTAGACCTTTTAAAAGTACATATCTTTACATGGTTCCTATCTGTCTCTCCCAAAACACCACAAGAATATCTATAAATATCATAAGTCTTTGTTCTGTCAAATTTAACCAAAAACTTGACAGATTTCTTACTAAAATGGAATAGTTGCTTTTCAAGGAAAAGTCCATTATTTATAGCTTCTAGAATTGATGCTGACCATTATTCTCTATCTCTGCTAAATTTTGTTATCTTTAAAATAATAAGCAAATAAACATGGATATTAGAGGAAGAAATGTTACTAGGACAGCAAGAACAGCACAGAAGCCTCTGCGTGTGCCGTTCTTGGCCTCCCAGACACAGGCATATGCCGCCCTTATTAGCTCAGACCCTTAACTGAGCTCAACAGATGCCCCAGGTTAGTTCCCATTTGACAACACATCCTGCCTGTGGGCACTGCTAGGAAACAGCATCACAACTCTTGCTTCTCTGCAAAACCCGGACAGAGCTTCGGGTCGGAGAGGAGGATCAGGTATTTTGCAGGTACTAGAAGTCCAGAGATGGCACTTAGGGACCAGCCCTTAAGGTTTCATTATTTAAATGCTGACACAGACAATTTATTACTGGCAAAACCAGCTCTGTGCAGAGATCACTTAAGGTTAGAGCTCACCTAAGAGGGGAAAAAAATAATTTAAGGAATTAAATACAATTAGCCAGACAGCTCAGGCCCCAAAACTTATTACATTAGGCTCAGGGAGGGGAAATGATGCTTTTGTTAAAGTAGAGGAAATACACTCTATCTACTAATAAAATCTATCATTTATTGGTGCTTCCTATTCTAAGCATCTTATGTAAGTTGAACAATTTAATTTCACCACAAACCCAGACAAAGGTGCTATTATCATATCCATTTTAAAGATAAGGAAACTAAAGAACAAAGAGCTGGTCAGCTTCATCTTGACAGGATCTTGGCTCTCCCTCCTGGTAGCAAAATGGCTGCAGTAGTGTCAGCCTTTACATCTCCTCACCACACCATTCAGAGGAAAAGAAGCCCTCCTCTGGAATCTGCATTCTCACTGGTCTGATTGTGCTACACGCTCTTCCCTTATGGACAGGGAGACTGAAATACTCAGATTAGACTAAGCCAATCAGCACCATCTGATTACATACCTGGAGGTATAAGTAGGATCAATGTCATCTAAACTTCCTGGGGGATAACGGATGCTGGAGAGGTGAACACCAAATGTCTACTACAGTACTCGTCAGCCAGAAAAGCACAGAGAGTTTCTCCAACAGTATAATTATAATCATAGCTTGAAACTCTTAATTCCTATTGGCACTATTTGTTCTGGAACAATATGTCTTCCATGTAGTTACCTTTTTTTTTTAAGTCAAATTTTTATTCTATCTCCTCTTCCCCAGAATCAATATTTCCTAGGGACAATAGGTTTGCAATACATGTTGGGCATATATGTGATAATTACTTTTAATTAGAAAATTTGATAGTGCAGAACTAGGACTATCATATACTTTGTGATTAGAGAAGAATCAAGATTTCAGATGAGAAGATTCTTTCTACCTAGTCATCTTATGTATGCGTTATTTTACCCCTGAGTTATAGAGTTAGTGCTGTAGATTTAGCCCTTTGCTTACACACAAGCAAAGCACACAAGTGAAATCAAGAACTGTATGAGCCCTTATGAAGTGCTCAGAATTGTTCCTCTGCTTTTATTCTAAACAGATAATTAGCTAACCAATTTAAAAGATGTTCTCAAATGAAGATGCCACGGTGTTCCTTGGGAACACATCTTAAAGTTTAATGACCTTCACTATCAGTGTGACGCTTATATTGAAACTAACATTGAATTCAAGTTAATCCAATAAATATTTGTTAACTTTAGGGTACCTACTATGGAACCATCTTGATCATGCCCATGTCTCGATAGAAAACATCCTCTACAGTAGCCTTCATAAACTAGAAGACCACAATTGTACATAAGTTGATCAACACATAGGTATCTGAGCATCTGTGCTAGGAAAATAGGCATGCAAACAAGTGTAAATGTTATCCTCAACCTTACCTCTCCAGGATACATGGTTGAATTCCATCTTCCTAGTTCTTCATCGTTTCCATGGCTTTTCTCTGGACCTTCTGCTAGTTTTCCACAGCTACGATAAATTGATGTCTCACAATTGAACTCCACAAATAGAAACAACAAAATGGATTCTGGAAAAAAATAAGTGGTTTATTTTGGGAAGCAGATTCCCAACCACAATGCTTTTACATTAAGTTGTGCTTGAATGGAAAAGAAAAATAAATATAAAACTGAAAGTGTAAACATAAAAGATATCACCTAATAATCCAGGGAGGAACACCTCATATGATTGTTACTAGGGACGACTAATCCAGTACAACCCTTGGCTAACACCAGCTGTCCATAACTGAAGCAGACCAGCAACCATTCCCAGGCCTACAACATACATGCACGCTGCCAAGAAGGACTAATTCTATCAAAGCCTGGGCAGCTCCAAAGTTCATTCAGTTCTGCTCTTAAAGAAGTTTCAGAATCATTTTAGACCTCTCCAGTGTGATTTAAAGCTCCGGAATAGGTCTATTAAGGGGTGATTGAGGTCATCTTGTTTAATGCAAGAATCCCTCTACACCCATGGTTATCCATCGACCCAGAAATGGGAAGCTAAGCATGGCTGCTCCGATAATTGTCAAGTTCCAAATATCGGGAAGCCATTCCTTACACTAAGTCAAAGCCAAGTCCTTATACCCCTCCACTCTGCCATTCCCACCAAAATATGTCTAATCCTTCTTCCAATGACAAGCCTTTAAATAGAGGAAGTCAGCTATCATATTCCCTTCTTAGTCATATCTCCTCTGTCTTCTTCATAGAACATCCTACAGCTCCCATATATTTCGTGTCATCTTTCTCCTTGTCACTTCAGTTAAGCAATTTAAGTGATACAAAATCTAGACGTTTTGAAAAATGTACCTGCTTCCTTTTCTACCACACTGCTTTTGTTAAAGGTGTTTATATTCATTTTGCAGTCACTCCGAATTAAACAAATAAGTGAACCAGTATACATCCCAATAAGGATTTACCCTGAGGATGTCCATTTTGTCATGAGTCAACATTCATACTACTTTGTGTCTCTTTAAATGATACTCTGCTGATTTCCTCCACCTTTGAGTCTCTCTGTATTTGGCCTTCCCCATTCAGTCATTCTTGCCCAGGAGATTAAGGTCAGGTAGCAAATGCCTCTTTTCTCCATCATCTAATTGATCATGCTGGTGTGACACTTCAACCTCTCCTTCATCTGGAGAAGTGGCCTCATGTTAGATGGTAATGTTGTGGAGGAAAAAACAGAAAGAGAAAAAGCCTATTAACCTTCAGAAAATGATGGTACAATTTGTGCTTCTCAACACCTGATTATTTTCTAAGCAGTAAAACTTTCAATTTATTAAGCCCTAGGTGGGTAAGTGATGCTTTTACAAACAGAGAACATGAGGTACCATTTTTCAGTGATTCTGTGGCAATCACACAAACTGGGAGAGATTGAAGTAATGACCAACTATGAAAACCACAGATCTGAGTTCCAAACACTAGGTGCTCTGTCTGCACATTTCTACGTTGTTATTTAGATAGGTAATTCTAACATGTAACTCCAAAAGGCGGAATTCAGACCTGGTCTGAAAGACCTGGGTTATAATTGTAGGTCAGACCGAAGTATTCAGTATAGACCCAGCTTCTACTGTGTATAGTACCTTTACCTATCTTAACTCAGTTATCCTTCAAAACACCCTGTCAAGACCCAGGAAGAAGGGTTCCATTTTACAGATGAGATCACTGAGGCTTGGAGACATATGACTTGATGAAGCTCACATAAGTGCCAGATGGAGTTAAAATAGGAAATAAATCAATCATTGAATCAAGATACCATGCTAAGTATTCATCATAGTAGTCTTCAGTGTTTATTATAGCCTCTCTTCTCTGAGATCTAATATAACAAAATTAACTTCTGCTTTTACTTGCCCTAGATTTTGACAAGTGACACAAGCAAAAGTCAAAAGAGAAGAAGGATCCTAAGAAGGTTGCAAACATGTGTCCTGAAGGATACATCCCCAGGCACTGCCCAGCAGCCAACCCTAATCTTGGCTTCAGTGATGAGAAGCCATCACATGCTCTGATAATGCACGAACACTGCAAGGTTATCTTAGCACCTGCTAGTGGCCACGCCTCCTTCTGTTCTTTGCTACAGAAACCTGACTCTAGATACATATTTCCAGCAAGTATTTAGGACCTTACAAAATACTGGGTCTCAAGACAGGAGTACCCAATGTTCCACCCTCTCTGGATTAAGGTATGAAAACATTTTTTTTTAATGTACCAGTGTGGGGAGGACATATTTTTTTCTTTCTCATTTTCTGAGATCACTGGGAATTTTCTCACTGAAACTTTTTTAGAAAAAAAAATCCTTGGGGGGGCTGTGCCATTTTCCAGATATTTCTGAACCTTCACACTACTTACTCTGGGATTAATCACATGAATATCGTGAATCATTTTTAGGTAATTAAGCACAGAACAATTTTCTAATCTCTGCTTTGCCATTTTCTTTATAACTGTGGGCTAGTGACATATGTTCCTTCATCTGTAAAATGGTGATAATATTAGCCTACTCCAGGGAGACTTTGTAAGAATAATAGAAGAAAAGCCTTTAAGTTCATCTATAGCAACCACCCCCATGGATGAAGATTTCTAAGGGATTTGGGAGGAGTGGGAGGGAGCACAGAGGGAGTGGGATGATATAAGGAACTGAAAGAAAGAAGTCCAGCCCACCCCTCCCCCAAGTATAGCACCCCACCTTATCTTTCTCTAGTACAAGCTCTCTCTTATGATCTACTTCTTCTTCTGGTCCAACAGTTTCTCCATCAGACCTCCTGCAGGTCCCAGGTAACTACTAATCCCATGTTAAGAACACTTGCTTAAGATTTTGCTGGAGCTTCTCACATTTCTATATATGCATTGCTGATTTTAAGACTACCCAAAATATGTGAAAGCCATGGCTAAAGATTCTTTCCTTAAGGAAATTATAGTGATGTGGAATCTGTTTACTTTTCACCTTGGAAACGAAATACATTACCTTCCATTTCCTGTTTTAGGCTTAATATGGTTGACAAGCTCATATAGCCCCATATCAGTAAAGCAAAAGCTGGTCTCCAGTGTAGACCACCCTGTCATTCTTAAATACACAGTCAGCCTTGGAGGGAATAAAGTAATACCCACCATTGGAGAACTAAGGAAAACAAAAGAGACTAACCTCAACTGAACACCAGCATGGCAGAATTGTGAAAAAATAAAGCCACAACTTTACTGGATTTAAAAGAAAATTACATAGAGAAAAGCACGTTTCTTTTGGTACACCCAAATAAACAACATTTAACTCTATTAGTAACTTCTACTAGTAGTTAATGGCTACTCTCTTCTACTGAAAACACTTAGTTTGCAGACAGCGTTTATCAGTGCTTATGGGTCAAGACACCGACAAAAACTCGATTGAAAATATAACAACTTAGGCTCAATTTTTTGATCACAGATGTCAGTGTTTTCAAAATGCTAGAATATCATTTAATAGCAAACACTTTTTTAAAAAAGAGAACTCAACTGTATTTGTCTATAAATTTAATGTGATAACCCTACTTTTTTAATTACATAAAATTTTAGTATCTATATTGAATTTGATGAAGATGTTTACCCATATAGCTAAACAACAACTAACTCTTTCTTATAGGAACAAAATCAAGACAAAAGATATACTCGTCAAGTATAAAATCTGATAATTTTTAGTTTAGCTTCACAAGTCTTAAAAATGACCTAGACTAGATGATTACATATTCGTTCTCCTCTTCCTTTCCAACCACCTGCTTTGTATCATAAGCCATACCCCTCCACGCTTTTGATCCCTTTCCTGCATATGTTAAAAGGCCAGTGGTCCAGTAATTTCAACCTCTCTCTATGTGTTTCCATCTACCTTTTCAACAGTTATCAAATTAACGATCTGTTCATCTCCAAGTCACTACTGAAGCACCCCATAAATCAACAGATGTGCTTTTGATTCAATACATTACCCTCATTCCTTCTCTGCTAGACCCTAAAGAAGTAATTCAGATTAGGGAAAATCATTTCCAGAAGAGAATCCTCAAAGGAGTGTTTCATAGCCTTCAAAAATCTACATTAAATCTGTAAAACTTTGATTGTGAAGTATTAATTAAGCACTACCATTGCAAGGTACCATTAAAAAGTGGCAAATATCTGTGTACATACACAAATGCATGTATATAAAATAAATCAAATGTAAATACATAGGTATAAACTATTTCAGTAGATAGTTGTGTGCATGTGTGTTTAATATTTTTGGCAGCTCGGTATCCACTTATCCTTTCTATAAAATACAAATTTTCTTTTGGAGAATTACATCTTTCCAGTAGTATTATTTTAGTGGAACAGTAAATCCAGTGCCTGCCTCCCACTAGGAATGTCAAATAAAACAGCACTGCTTACACTTTCTCAGAAGAGTCAGAAGCCCAGGGAATCAGCTGCTGTCTTCCAGGATTTACATCTTATGTGAGAGATGCTGGGATGGAGGAAACTCTTGAAATCATTCTTTCCAGCTATGGTCCCCTGACACGGCTGTTCCCTGTCTGGAAACATTCTCAGCCCTTCAGAGCAATCTTAAGTAATGACTATTGCCAAACCCTGTTCTCAGCTTTCCAGTTGATTTGCTGAGCTCCTGGTCAATTTCCAGGAGATTCCCTTCTTAAATTGCCCAAAGTCAGTTTCTGTTGCCTACAACCCAAGGACTCTGACCATTACAGTTACTGATGAAATAAACACTGAGTAGGAACACACATCAAATATATTATTTACATTTGGGGCAATTAGTATATATGGATAGATGCATCCAGTTGATCGACAAGTAAAGAGGATCCAAATGACAAGAGCTGAGAAAACGTCTTTTTCAGGCATCACACACACACACATACACCTAGCGATATGTTCTGAAATTTCATTAGTACCTCCAATGGAATATCAATTAAAATTGTCAACAGGGGTTTTCAGTGAGAATTCCAATAGTGAAGAGATGAGTCACCTCCCTGTGTTGAAAAATTTTGTACTTTATGCAGCAAGTTTAAAGAACATTTCATCCAACTATTCAATATATGTGTAGATTATTATACTCAAATGGCTGAGGGCATTTCATTGTTCACCCTTGCTATCTCTTTTAATAGCTACTTACTATCCTGATTCCCCTACATCACCCAGCAAAGAGGGGATTTCTTCCCTTTGTTGATGCAGAGCATTAACTTAATGTTGCAGAAGGTCTTCTCTTTTATAAACTTATAATACCTTTTCTCTCCCTGTGCTGTAAGTCTGATTTAATTATCTCCCAGAAATCAGTAAAGGTACTATTACTGTCTTTGCTTGCCCTTAATCCTTATTTGATTAAAGTACCACATGCTTAATTGGACTGGGTTTACCTCAACCTCCTCAATTCTAAATATCAAAGGCAACAGTGGGACTGCTGGGGTGACTTTAACAGGCACCCTGGATTCAACAGACGGTTCTGGGATAATCAGTAAATCGACATAATCCACAAAATGCCAGTTCCTCTCCTTCCTGCTGCCCTGTACTGCCAAGCCCCCCGCATCTCCTCTGAGCACAGGTCCCCTTCTCTTTCAGAGTTCTAGCCAGCAAGGGAAGAGAGATATTTATAGGAATCAGGAGGGTGTGTGAAACCTATTATTCCCCATTCTAACAGGCTGGGATCTTTTTCAATCTTGTAGGCCTTTGAAAGACTTCAAGTGCTATTTGATTGAAGTCCTGCAGTATTGACAAGAAAGGGCTCACTAAAAATTTCAGCATTTGAAGAAGAAAGAGAAAAACATAGGCCCCTGTCAACACACATTTTTAAAGAAACTACATGTATCATTGTGATGCTTTTACCAATGAGTGACCTTTAAGATGTTAGGAGAAATAGAGAAGGAAGGAGGGAAGGGAGAGAGAGAAAGAGAGGGTTGGTTGTCTTAGCTCTAAGAGGGAGCAGTATTACACCAAAACCATTTTCCCACCAGCAGACATTTCCAGGGTTTCCATGAATACCAGGCACACCTGTAGCACAGGAGAAGACATTTCAATATCACCCTAAGTGTTAGTTTCCTATAGGGCTGTCATAACAAAGCATAACAAACTAAGTAGCTTAAAGCAACAGAGTATTTTTCTTTCACAGCTCTGGAGTCTAGAAGTCTGAAATCAAGGTGTTGGCAGGGCTGGTTCCTTCTGGAGGCTCCAAGGGAGAATCCGTTCCATGCCCCTCTCCTGTCTTCTGGTGCTTGCTGCCACTCCTTGGCATTCCTTGGCTTGTAGCCACATGGCACTCTCCCTGTGTGTCTCTGTGTCCCTGTGTACAAACCTGCTTCCTCTTATAAGGACACCAGTCATTGAATTAAGGCCCCACCATAATCCAGGATGACCTCATCTTTACTTGATTACATTGGCAAAGGCTCTATTCCCAAATAAGGTCACATTCACAGGTACTGCGGGTTAAGACTTCAACATATCTTTTTGGGAGACACAATCAACCCACAACACCCTCTATAGTACAAAGTAGCCTTGTGCTACTGCTTAGCTATTCCGTGTTCCTCTTTGTATATTCAACCCTTTCTTGAACTGGTTCTCAGTCACTGTGGGCCTTACATGGATGTACTGTCATATTTTAATTTAAATTTTATAGAGTAGAAGACAATTTGCTGTGAATAAGAGGTGAGAAACATAATCTATCTGGATCCAAATAAAGACTGCTCACTAGAACACACAAGAATTTTGCCTTGTAAGTATATGAGAGAAGGGCAAGCAGTAAGTCCACCAAAATGAACACCACTGGAGCAAACTAGTGAGCAGTGTGAGAAAGGGGAAGGCTTTCCTGGACACCATGAAGCATCACTACACTGCGATAGCAATTGCACTGTAATCGTTGCTTGCCTGTTGTGCTGTTGGGAGACCCTCAGTCTCTTGCAGTGTGCTGTCAATCTGTTAATGCCTAGAACACAAAAATGTTAAGAACCTCTGGATTCATTGTTGAGTGTAGATCAAATGCTCCAACTCTAGCACCACTTCCACTGAATAATCATAATTTACCAGGTGCTTAACTCAGTACATTGTCTAAAGATGAGAATTTCAGACCTATAAAGGAAATGATTTGGAGTAGCAGAGAACTTTTTCACATTTATTCAGTGATTTGTTCCATGTATATAGGAAAATAAACCCGACTCAGGGCTCGGATAAAATCACTGAATGTCACTGGAAAAAAAAAAAAAACTGATCTCAAGAATATGAATCTCAAGACACTTATAGCTTTTGGAGAGCACCCAGAAGGCTCTGTCCAGGCTCTAACCCCCAGCAGGTCACTGAGGAGCAAGACATCTTGTCACTGGGGATTTGTTCTGAAGATGTGTGAAGAGCTGCTCGGCACAATGCAATACCCACCCCCACGTAACAGCTAAGAATTTATAGAGATTCTTCCATCAGATACTTTTCCAGTCAAGAGAGAGAGGAAGGCACCTTTCTGGGACACATAATGAAAGGAGAAGCAAAAGGGACCCAAATAATGTCACCCCTTCCTGGTTGTGCCCAGGGGCTGGCTCTGTAACTCTTCTCCCCATGGAGCTTCTGTACAGTATGCCCCTAGATGACATTTTCCATAACTTGGATGATGGAGGGGGAATCCATGAGGTATGAGACCTGCACAATTATTTTCTCAGAGAAGAATTCATGTTCAGTGAAGAGAAATGAGGGAAAGAGATCTGGGGAAAAGGAAAAATAATGTGTTCTGTTTTTGCTCCAATGATCAACTTCTTCATCCCTCTGTCACCCTAACCTGCTGACTGCCGAGTCCTGTGTGTCTGATCCTGAAAGGCCAAGTGAACGTTAGGTCGTAAAATGAGAGCCCAGGTCCCAGTGGCCTTCCATCACTCTGTACAGTCCACAGCAATCTACTCAAGAAGACACTCCCCATGCCCCGCTGAGACGCTGGGTCAGATGCAGAAACATCACCAATTAAATGCCAATAAGAGTGCGTAAATTTGTAGATGAGAGGAGGACTCTAGAAATGTGAGTGGTGCTGAATCTCTCCCGTCCTCACCTTTCCTTCTCTCTCCTTCAGAAACCTCTTCCCTACTTTTCTCCACAAAATCCTCCAGCCAGAACTTCTGGACCACTATGCTGAGGCTATAACCAAAAGAGCATGTTCTCTTTCATAGGACACACTGGTGCTGCCGAGTTAGTTATGCTTTTTGGTACTGAGGTGCAGCAAGACCATCCTGTGGCAGAGACCGGTAGGCATTTCCCTCTTCTTTCCTGGGCACACAGCTGGACCTCCCTTCCCAGCTCCCTCGTAGTTAGTTATAGCCACAAAATTGAATTCTAATTAGTGGATTGTGAGGGCTGAGTGGCACTCACAGGTCTGGCCCATGAAACTCCCATGCACAGTAATCCGTGTTCTTTCTCTATCCACTAGTCTGATGCAACAAATACAACCACTTTGGAAGCCACATGGGGAGGACAGCAGAGCCACAAGATAGAAGGAGCCTGGGTCTCTGAATCACCACTAGGAGCCTCCAAACACTTTAGGGTGTTACATAAGTGAGAAGTAAACGTCTATTGTATTTGAGCCATTCTACATTCTTTACTCAGATTTCTTTGTTACAGCAATGAATCTACCTTAATTAATATGCACCTTCTTTCTGAGTTGCCCACCATGGGGCCTGTGTGCTTTCCTATACTGCCTATCACTAGAGCTTCTGAAACAATACAGCTGGTATAAGAGAACTTGTTCCTTACTGATGATAAAACTTTACTAAACAACAGGCTCCTATATTATTGTACAGAAGAAACAGGGTAAGCTTTAGAGTCAGACTGAGCTTGATCCCTTTTCCATAACATTCTGCCCAGGTGATCAATATCAGCTCACTTTACCTCTCTGACCCCAAACCCTTCTCTGTAATTGGGATCACTAGCCCCAATTAAATATTAGAATAGAGTTGTAAAGCATAATGTTTAAGGGATAGAATCAAAGCATTTAGCACAGTGCCTGGTACACAGTAGATCCTCAATGACTAGAAGGTATTATTATTTATATCTATTAGCATTTACTTGATTGTACCCTTTAAGTATAGGAACAATATCTTATTCATCCTTCTATCTTCAACATCAAGCATGAGTTCCTAGAAGATGTGGATTATGTCTAATTTATCTTTGTAACTCCACATCTAGAACAGTGTTGATTACTTCAGTGAAAGGAAGCTCTCCTTAGTATTAATATTATCACCAACTGTGACCTCCAAAGCAAGCATCGTGTCTATAAATCTTTCTCTAGAATCCAGGAGGGGGACCTGCACATAATAGGCACTCAACAATAGTAATTAATAAACTAATTTCTCGCTGGTAGGTAGATGATGTGATTCTGGTTATGGGCATTGGTAGGAGGCAGTGATCGTTATATAGCGGATGGGTCTGTGAGAGAATCTAGGCTCCAAATCAGTAGTAGCCTGAATTTTCAAAACCTCCTGTATTAGGTATGTGGCATCACTGCCCACCACAAACAGAACACTCATTCAAAACTAAGCATTCTCCAGTTCCCACTTGCATAAATAAGGCAGACAATGTAGCCTTCCCAGTGGCCTCACAAAGTTGTCATGAAGGTCAAACACCATAATAGATGTGAAATGATATACATATATAGAAGGATACTATTATTGTTGTTATTATCAAAAAAGCCATCTTCTGTTATCTTTGTTATCAGTACTCTCATGGTTTGGATTCTTTCCCCTCATCTGGTAGGATATTCTGTGTCATATTCTCTCCCTGCATGAGGCACGACCATAAAGTAAAATATTAAGACAAATATTCTTATATTACATATTACATAAAGACAAATACTTTTGTTATTCAATTGACTGTTTCTTGGAAACACACCCAGAAATGACTCATCCCTTAGAAAATAGGGTAATAAAGCATTTCATTTCATCCAGGACAAGACTGTATCACACACAAGTAACACTAGCAGGTGATAAGCCCCATTGCACTTTCTCAGATTGTTTCAACAATGAGTAGACCCATAAGCAGCCTCTGAAATGAAAAACAGGAATTGGGAGGAGAAGGTAGAGCAAGAGCTGTAATGAGGAAAATAGGATGAAGTTAAGCTTTGACGTAGCTGGACGAAATGTAGTTCAATTACACTGTATGCATATAAATAATTGCCCTGATTACATCAAACGAAGCTTGAAAGAAGGTTAGATGTGTCACCAGGAGAGCTGCCAGGCTTAGGGCCAAATGACCCCACAAAGTTACATTCCCTTGGTGCTTTCTCCAAGTCCTCCCCTTTGGAGGCTCTGATATTTCACGCTGTTAGCACACACAAGTGAATTCATCTCTTGAGGATTTAAGCTCATGGGAGATTGAGGGATAAACAAAAAGGCAAGCACGTGCATTTACACTGAGCCATGTAGCATTCAGGATCTTCATGCATGTCTCCTCAAGCCAGCCCAGCCTCTGCAATTATGAATACAACACGGAACACAGACTGAAAGCAGAAGTTCACTTTGTGAGCCTAGCCTTGGAGCTAGCCTGAGGATTCAGATTATATGACTTCAGGTCCATTCATCAGCACAACAGGAACACACCTGTCTCCAGGAGTCCATGCATCAAGTCGGGGAAGATGGGTACCTTTTGCCTTCCCAGGAGACAGCCTGAAATGTCAATGCCAAAGTTGACCTCTCTTGATTCCCTGCATCCCACACTCACCTGTCCTTTACTCCCCCACCTAAACCTGGATGTCATATTCTTTCTCATTCTTCATAATATTGATAAGGTCAAACAAGGTTCTTGAGCCTCATGTTGATTGTATGTGAAATGTCTTATTTCTAAGGTTAATATTGCCAATAGACGATCTCAAGGACAATGTGATATTTTTATTCAAGTTGTCACCTCTGCTTAGAAGAACCAGTGTTACCTTTCCTTAAAGAAGAATATATTTGGCCTGTTTTTGATGCAAGTGCTACTCATTTGATGGTCGCATCTGCAAATCCTCAGGTATTCAACTTTCTTCTAGGAGACAAATATTCTTTTTATTAAAATTACTTCATAAGCACAAATTCCTTGCCAAAGGAAGTCTGAAATGGCAGATTTTGTAACTAAAATAACAACCGGTACCTGAGGCACAAGGAAGTTGTTGAAATAACAATAGACTGGGATTCAGAATACCTGGGTTCTTGACCTTGTGCAGCCACTAAAGCTCTGGGAAGCCTGTTTTTCACACTTTCATTCTCAGTTCCTTATCTAAAAAGTGAGAGAGCTAGATGAGATCATTTCCAGGGTTCCTTTCTGCTCTAAATTTTTATGATTCTAAGGTACTTGAGGTGACATGCCAGACTACTGGAAAACATTGCTAAGATGGAAGAAAGAAAAGAGCTACCAGTGACTACATCTTTACCAAGTTTCAGGTGTTTTGCACACACCATCTCATCCAGTCCCTAAAACCACCCTATGAGTAGGTCCTATCATTATCTGTGTTTCACAGATAAAGAAACTGAGGTCCAGAGCTGTTATGTGATTTGCCCAGTGTTATGGATTGAATGTGTCCCCCAAAACTCATTTGTTAAAGCTCTAACCCTCAATGTGATGGTCTTTGGAGGTGGAGCTTTTGGGAGATGATTAGGTTTAGATGAGGTCATGAGGGTGGGATCACTGCCCATCCTCATGATAGGATTAGTGCCCTTATAAGAAGAGACCAAAGAGAGACTCCCCCTCCCCCTGACCTGCTCCCTCTCCCTCTCTTTCTCTCTCTGCCATGTGAGGACATAACACGACAAGAAGGCAGCTGTCTGCAAGACAGGCATTGAGCCCTTACCAGGAACCAAATCAGCCAGCACATTGATCTTGGACTTCCAGCCTCCAGAATGATAAGAAATAAATGTCTATTGTTTAAGCCACACAGTCTGTGGTATTTTGTTATAGCAAGCTGAGCTAAGACACCCAATGCCCTATAGTTAGTACAACGTCTGAACCCTGTGCTAAAAACAGAGGTTGAATTAAACTATAGAAATGTCTGAAGAAATTGTCCCCAGGGCAGTCAGCTGAATGCCAAGAGTTCCCGTTTTTGGGTGCTTTTACTCTGAAGACAGGATTAAAATTAATTAGTGTCAGTGCCAACCCTACCCCCGATTGCATAGCAAATGACCTAGATGGTCTGATCTGAAGGACAGGCATCTATAGCCTTGTATAGAAGTATCTCATTGGCCCAGGAGCTAGTAAGCGGGGCACCTGCTAAGCCACTGTTCGAAAGTCCATTCTTCAGGAATAAGCACTGCTCTCTCCCCGGGGCTCTCTTTCAAAGTGCAAACTCCACTGGATTGGGACGCAGAAGCTCATTGCTCCAAGCTGGCCTCTTAGGTGCAGTCGGCAAGGCAAGCAAGCCACAGATGACGAGAGAGAGGGTGGGGATTGGGAGGACAGACCTGACTAGAGCGAGGAAAGAGAACGAGGGGGAGGGCAAATGAAGACAACCACCTACTTCTCCCTTTGCTGGGACCAATCCTAGAGTAGAGAATTCTGCTCCAGACTTGAGCGAGGATGCTAACACCATTATTTATAGCTCACAGCCTCCCAAACCAGGCGGCACTAGTCATATGGGAAGGGTACCAGAAGAAGCAGGGAGATATGATGGTGGGGACATTACTACTGCAGATGGTGGCCATGCAAGCTGTGGTGGCAGTTTGCTCAGAGTGGATTCTGTTCTGCTTTAATGGCATCTGTTTCCAAGTTAGGGTTGAGCTTCCAGGTCTGCTGATTCTGTTCCGCTTGAATCTAAGTCGGTGGCGGGCACCACATCCGGACCTCTCAGCCCTCGGGCAGGCTGCCTTGAGCCCAGGCAGAAAATGGAATTTTCCCTTCCTGCCTCATTAAAGGAAGCATCTAAGTTCACTTCTCTAACAGAAGCAATTTGGGCTGAATTGAGTCTTGAGCAGTAATGAGCAAAGGCATCAAGTTCCGTGATCCTTCCTCTGTCTCAGTAACAAATGCACTGGAGTAAAAAGGAAATCTCTACACACGTCCTCACTCCCGTGGGGAATATGCGACTCCATCTGCCGTTTCACATGGTAAGGGCTGTGGATGGCAGCCGTTTCTAAGAAACCATTTAGAAAAGTTTTTTACAGGCCATACTTTGCATGTTTATCTCCATTAAGTATTTCGCTGGGCACCAGGCATGTGTCACAAAATCTCCTCACTGTCTTTAGTTGTATCTATATTCAAGGGAGCAAGCCATTCTGGAGGTTTCATCTGGAATATCCAGATAATGAAGTTGCCACATTAATGAGATGTTTCTTATAACATGTCTCTTAATCCATTCTTGCATCACCCACGTGTTGACCCAGCTTTCATTTCAGCCTCTTCAGCCCCACCTCAGGCACTAGATTTGTGGTTCAAGTGCGGACTGTGAGGAGGAAAGTGTGAGAATGAGATCACAGGTTTAACCAAACCTCACTGCCTCAAAACACAATGAGCCGCTTTTGGCAGCCTGGCCAGTCCAACAGGAAGGCCAGCGGCTGAGGAACAGCGCCAAGCTTTAGCTAAGCACTCAAGCGTTGAAAGGTTTCATGCAAAAATCCTGAAGCAGAGCAGTGGAATTTTCAGGGAGTAGAGCTCCCTGACTCCTGCCCCGGAAATCGTGCTTATGGGATGGTTTCTGGCTCCCAGCAACCCGGTTCAATTTCCATCAGGCAAATAGAAATGAGCGCAAACTTCCCGCTGCCCCATCCTCCCCACCAGGGGTTTGCAACAGGCTCCGACTCCTCTCAGCACCATCTCTGCTCCACACAGAAGGTGAGTGGCAAACAGCCAGGCTCTGGGCTGGGTCAGGGGAGCAGAGACTCAAGCAGAGCCCTAATTCTGTGCAACAGGAATGTGGGCCACCGTGGCGGCGGAGGGGGGATTTGCAGGAGGTTCTAAATGCCCTTAGGGTTCAATTTCAACAGAAAGGAATCTCTGTCCACCTTCATCACTTACTGATGCAAAAACTAGCTTGGTGGGGCAGTGGGAACCCACAGTTACACAAAGGCAGAGCCAGGACTAGAATTCAAGGCTCCCGATGACTCTCCATCAACTCCTCGTGACAGTCTCCTGGTGCAAGGGATGAGAAGAGAAAGAAGGTAAAGAGGGTCCTGGAGCGGAAAAACTTGAGAACGTCCATCCGAGGGTTTTCTGAATCAGAAATCGTGCAGTTTTCATCTGTTCTGCCCACAGTCTTCACGAGGTATCTGATTGGCTCCTCCAAGGACCTGTCCTTATCGAGCGGTGCCAGCTCTGGATACAGGGGAACAACAACAGAACTCAGCTCAGTCGCCAGGCACAGAGAAAGAGCCCTCTGCCTCCCAGGGCCTCCTTCTTGCAGGCTGGGCAGCCTGCAGCTACAGCGGAAACATGCGGAAACCTAGAAAAGGGAAGCTGTGGTTCAGCCTTAGCAGACGAAATGCAGAGATGGAGCACGGAGGGCTTTCAGCTAACCCACAGCTGCAGAGGCCCCTGCCCTACTGCCTCCACGGGCGCTGTTCAAACGCCAGTGTGAAAGCAGGTGAATCCCCCCGCCTGTGGCAGAAACCGTCCCGTTAACTCATTGTAAAACGGGGCTTTGAGAGTCTAAAAATAAAAGCACAGTCTCTTCTTCTTTAGATTGTGGATCGACATGCAGCACAAAAGCTAGATTTTAAGCCGGGGGTTATGCCATCTTTAGGAAACGTGTATTCATACTGAAATCCAAGCCTCCAGGATTTTTCATGCGGGTCCTCCAGATGATATTACTTGTTTTGTCCCTTCTTATGTACCGAGAAAACAGTAATCACTCTTCGTGGTCCATGCCAGGGACCTCAAATACATCAGACAGGGTACATGTTCTTATTCCCGTTTTACAGATGAATAAAATGAGGCTGAGAATCTCTGGTTGCATGATTTGCCCTGGATCATACAGCTAACAGGTAACAGGGCTGTGACTCAAAACCAGGCCTGGACCTGGAAGCTGGGCTCTTTCCACCCATCTCAGGTGCAGCTGGCCAAATCTCACAATCACTTCAATCCTACTCTCCGTAAAGCTGAGCACATAGAACCCCCAGTACACCCACCCACCCCACACTCTCCTGGACCACTGAGACTCAGCAAAGGTGAACTCTACTCTCACCATTCTACTGAATGTTAACCGGAGAAAGGCGAACTACCTCCTTTTCTTTGAGATACCTAAAAGCTCTTCTGATATGCCAATCAGGGGTCCACTTTGTAAGTGTGCTCCCCAGGCTGGCTGCCAGTAGGCTGGTTTCATCTTTCTCTAATACCTATATATTTGTGGCCATACTGATGTGTTTACCTGAGGTTACAATCCTAGACAGAAGGAATCTAGACTGTTTAATTTTTGATTCAGTATCAAATAGAAAATCACTTAGAATTAGGTCTTTAATAAATGTTTGCTCTCTAACTGGAGATAGTGGTGATGATAATGATGATGACGACGGGATAAAGGCCTGTGAGGCTCTGGTCTGTAAAAAGCATCCAGAGCGCTTTACCAGAATTAATCTCTTGAGATTTCCCAACAAGTTGCAGTAGGGGACTCAGTGGACACGGGAAGCACAGTCTCTGTGAACTGGTTTTCTCTGGTGGTACCAGATACTGGTTAGGGTCTCCTCTCTCTCAGGGCACTGAATGAGGGGACAGAAGAGGCTCGGAGGCTGTGGAAGGCAACTGCTTCAGGAAGAGTGCCTGTCAGCACGCGGAAGCGTCACCTGCTTCCGTAACAGGGAGCCAACCGTGTCTGAGTCATCAAGCTCACAGCCAAATGGACAGGCTGGAGAAAGAAATCAACAGAACCTTCACGTTGGTGCATGGATTACTGGTTTGCCTGATAACATGCTGAGCATGACTCAACGGGGGGGGGGGATGCCGGAGGAGAGAGCCGGTCCCCCTGGTGAGCCAGCTGCGTGTTGGGGTCTTCTCCCAGAAGGCTCTGCATCCCATGATCGAGCCCACGAAGCAGAGTCAGTGTGATAGCACGGAGCCTCACTCACAAACGGTTAACGCCATAGCTGTGGTCTGAGTATAAAATGAGAGCAGAAATAATAGGGATAAGAACGGTGGGGACACTCTTGAGCCAGGGTGGGACATCCTCCCAAAGAAGACACTCAGACCCTGGCTGTGAATAGCTTTTAAAATGCTCCAAAACTGTTCCCCCAGGTATTCTACATCAGTCAAAAATTACCTTTAGCTTCTAAAGCAATTAAGTGACTGTAAATAAAGAATACAAATAGCTTATGTGATGCCTTGAGTCAATATATCATACACCCCAGACTAAGAGCCATTGCCCTGATTCCATCTTGCATTTAGGACATTTGTTTTTTATGGCATCTGTGGTTTGCTGAGTGCTTTCAGGGAGAATAAATAAGGCTTTGAAGGAATAGCACATGAAATTTATAAACTGGAAGTCTTTTTTACTTTTAAAATAATTTTAGACATATAAACAATTATATGCCAATGGTTTGTAACCTTTTAAGAAGATGTACATTTTTTTGGAAATGAAATCTTTAATATGAATACTTTCTGGCTTACTTTAGAAATAGGACACAGAAATTAACCCACAGATTCATATTTCAACCATCTCTAGTCATTTTTGTTATTTTATTCTACAGTTCATGGAGATGAGAACTGGAAAAGAATTAAAATGTGTTGTTTAACCCATAGTTCCTTATTCCGTTTTAACTGCAGATAAAGATGACATACTATGGCGAAGGCATTTTATTACAGTTCAGAAGGGCAAAGATTGTGTGAGTTATGAGCTGTATGGGATGGGGGGCACTGAAAGATGCATGACAATTAAATTCAGAAATACCCATCATTTCTTGCATACGGTATTGGAACAGATAAATAACACTCATGTCATTCTTTGCATTTGCTTAAATAAATGGCCTTGGCTTACTAGAAATGTTGAATGTTGTCTTTTATATTAGAGTAAGCATTAGTAATGATACCACTGTCTCTGCACTTGAGGTCAGTTGGAAAGATGAGCGTGCCAGTTTCTAAGATGATGAACTCTGATCCTTCCTTCTCTCGGACACCCACACACCCACATGCAAACAGTGAGCAGACCTGCCACGTGGTCTCAGAGCCGCAGGGGAGAGCGCACAGTCTGCAGCCAGCCCAAGCCCAGATCCTGACTCTACCGCTTACTAGCGCTATGGCCTTGACCAGTTGCTCAATCACTCACTCTCTGCCTCATTCTCCTCCTGTGGAAAGAGGGGCTAGTAACACCTCCTGTTATGTGGGTTCCTTGAGTTATATGGAAAGCGCTTGGCACAGTGCCTGGCACATAATAAATGCTACAGAGCAGCAGCTTTTCCAATGATAAGAATCTTCTTTTTCAGATCGGTGCCTTCCTTACAACCTCCACTTCTACTCCTCTCCAGCTCCTACACCCACCCCTCCCCAGGTCACCTGCAATGAGTAGGATCCTAGCTGAGCTTCCTGCTTCTAGTATATTCCACGCCACCCACCTCCAGTTCAAATGGAACATCCCCTCCTTTGTGGCTCACTCTACCCAGTAGACACTTCTATTACAGAACCTACTGCACTTTTGACTTTATTTATCTATCTATACTCATGTGTAGTGGAGCTGAAAAACACATTTAAAAATTTTTTTCAGTCTTATTGAGATATAATTTTTATACGTGACGGTATGAGTTTCAAATGTACAGAATAAAGGTTTGACTTATACTGTGAAATGATTACCACAATAGGTTTAGTGAACATCTGTCATCTCATATAGAAACGAAACTAAAAAGACCTTTTCCTTGTGATGAGAAATCTTAAGATTTACTCTCCTAAAAACTTTCATATATAACATACAGCAGCGTTAATTATATTAATCATGTTGTTTGTTACATCCCTAGTACTTATTTATCTTATAACTGGAAGTACTTTGACTATCTTCCTCCAAGTTCCCCTCCCCTTATCCCCCATCTCTGGTAAACACATATCTGATCATTTTTTCTATGAATTTGGGTTTTTTTGTTTCTTATTTTAGATTCAACATATAAATGAACTCACATGGTATTTGCCTTTATCTGACTTATTTCACTTAGCATAATGCCTTCAAGGTCCATCCTTGTATGTTGTCACAAATGGTAGGATTTCCTCATTTTCTATGGCTGAATAATATTCCATTATATATATATATATATGTTTATATTTTTGTGTATATATACACTTATTCCATTAATATTCCTATATATATAGATATACATTCCGTTAATATTCCATTATATATATGTGTATGTATGTGTGTGTGTGTGTATATATATATATATAAATATATAAAACAACTTCTTTATCTATTCATCAATCAACAGACATTTAGGTTGTTTCCATGTCTTAGCTATTGTAAATAAAGCTGCTATGAACACAGGGGTGCAGATATCTTTTCGAGTTAGTGTTTTCATCTCTTTTGGATATGTTCCC
The DNA here is from genome assembly GCF_965194805.1 of Balaenoptera borealis. Classification (NCBI taxonomy): domain Eukaryota; kingdom Metazoa; phylum Chordata; class Mammalia; order Artiodactyla; family Balaenopteridae; genus Balaenoptera; species Balaenoptera borealis. The sequence continues at coordinate 50,196,263 of NC_138877.1, forward strand.
AGAAGTGGGATTGCTGGATTGTATGGTAGTTCTATTTTTAATTTTTTGAGGATCTTCCACACTGTTTTCCATAATGGCTGTACCAATTTACAATTCCACCAACCGTGCACAAGGGTTCCTTTTTCTCCACACCCTTGTCAGCATTTGTTATCTCTTGTCTTTTGGGGGATCATTCTAACAGTTGTGAGGTGATATCTCACTGGGATCTGATTTGCATTTCCCTGATGACTAGTGATGTTGAGCATGTTTTCAGGTACCTGTTAGTCATATATCTTCTTTGGAAAAATATCTGTACAGAAGCTTTTTAGTTTGATGTAGTGCTTTAGGTGTCATATCCAAAAAAAAAAATCATTGCCAAGAGCCATGTCGAGGAGCTTTTTTCCTACATTATCTTCTAGAATTTTCATGAAAAACACATATTTTGAGAGCTGATATCAGAAGCACACTTAGATAGGAAATTGTCTTCATTTAAGAAGAATACCTTGACAGGTAAATTCTGGCAGGAAAGATGAGTCCCAAAGACTCTGACTGTAACTAGAAAAAGAAAGAGAGATCTAGTTTCTCTGCATGAGAAGTTGCAGAAAAAGGTGGCCAGTGAGAGATTCCTGGTGACAGGAACTGAAGGACATTTAAAACAGGAATGGGTCATCTTTAAGTTCAAATTGTTTGTATTTATGAGATGTGAGAAAGACCTAACACTTGGGTAAAGCCTGATACACACACAAAGGGTTTGTGTTAAGTGGTTTGGGACCAAATCAAGGAAACGAAGCCGAGTTCCAGGCAGGAGTTAAGACAAAGTAGAGGGAAGAGGGGAACCATGGAAATGAGATAGAAGTGAATGTAGGAGTTCAGAGGCTTACAGCTTGGAGCCAAAATGAAAATATATACCTTCAGGAATTTGCAGAAATCTTGGTCATGAGGTTGGGCTTCCCAGCATATGTGCAGTGAAAGGCTCAAGGCCAAATTATTTAAATTCCAAAACCCAAGTGTCTTGGCTTAGGTCTGCCAAGAAGCAGACATGATTGGACATTTAAGAGATTTACTGGGGAAACACCTGTGAAAGAGTAAGGGGAGGGAGCTGGAGAAGTTAAGAAGAGACTTCAGAGAGAGATGCAGTTCTGACGCTCATGAAAGAAGAGGGGCAAGGAAGGAAAATTGGGTGGAAAGAGCCTCAGATCACAGAGCAGTTCTACAAAAGATCCAGCCAGGTTGGTGGAAAGTCCTCAAGTCAAATACACTGTTGGAGGAGTCCTGAAATAATGCCCGCACCATGCTGGTAGCAGCCCACCAAAAGTGTGTACTCGGTGCAAACGTGATAGTAGATCCAGGCGGGGCAGCAACTGGGGCTGGCAATTAGCCATGCTCCCAGAGCAGGGCATTGGAGCTGCACATTTTCATCACCAGCACCCAGAGGTACCACAGCTGATAGGAATCATGCCTGATTCATCATTGGATACTCAACTGCTCAACAAATGTTTGCTGAATCACTAAAATGATCCAACCTGCACATCAAACAATCATCCTAAATAATCTTCAAAACCAAATGTTGTGCACATGAGGATTCATTATGCTATTCTTTCTATTTTGTGTATTTAAAATTTCCCTTAATAAAAAAAAGTTTATTACAGGGAATTCCCTGGTGGTCCAGTGGTTAGGACTTGGTACTTTCACTGCTGGGGCCCGGGTTCAATCCCTGGTAGGGAAACTGAGATCCCACAAGCTGTGCAGCACAGCCAAAGAAAAAAAAAAGAAAGTTCATTACAAATATTATTTAGAAACATTATTGTGTTTCCTCAAAAAATTAAATATAGAATTAATTAAATCTAGCAATTCCATTTCTGGGTATATACCCAAAAGAATTGAAAGCAGGGACTCAACCAGCCCTCTTCATTCCCAAGTTCATAGCAACACTATTCACACTAGCCAAAAAGTGGAAACAACCAAAATGCCCAACAGCAGAAGAAGGGATAAACAAAATGTGGTATATGCATACACTGGAACATTATTTGGTGTTAAAAAGTAAAGAAATTCTGGGGCTTCCCTGGTGGCGCAGTGGTTAAGAATCCGCCTGCCAATGCAGGGCACACGGGTTCGAGCCCTGGTCCCGGAAGATCCCACATGCTGCGGAGCAGCTGGGCCCGTGTGCCACAATTACTGAGCCTGCGCTCTAGAGCCCGTGAGCCACAACTACTAAGCCTGCGCATCTGGAGCCTGTGCTCCACAACAGGAGAGGCCGCGATAGTGAGAGGCTGGCGCACTGCGATGAAGAGTGGCCCCCACTTGCCAGAACTGGAGAAAGCCCTTGCACAGAAACGAAGACCCAACACAGCCATAAATAAATAAATTAATTAAATTTTAAAAAGAGATAGGCAAAACATTCTCTCTATAAATTTAAAAAAAAACAAAAAGTAAAGAAATTCTGACACATGCTACAACATGGATGAACCTTGAGAGCATTATGCGAAGTGAAACAAGCCAGTCACCAAAATACAAACACTCTACAGTTCCACTTATATGAGGTAACCAGAGTAGTCAAACTCACAGAGACAGAAATTAGAACAATTGGTATTCACCAGGGACTGGGAGGAGGCGGAAATGGAGAGAGAAGGTTTAATGGGTACAGAGTTTCACTTTGGGGAGAAGAAAAAGTTCTAGCAATGGATGGTGGTGATGACTGCACAATAATGTGAATATACTTCATGCCACTAAAGCACACAGCTAAAAATGGTTAAAATGGTAAAGTGTATCTTATGCATATTTTACCACCATGTGCCGCATGGCATGTGGGATCTTAGTTCCCCAACCAGGGATCGAACCTGTGTCCCCAGCAGTGAAGCTCAAAGTCCTAACTACTGGACCGCCAGGGAATTCCCAAAAATATATTATTCAGAGGATATATCTGACAGGGAGAAAAAGGTAACCAGGGCTACTCCACGTGACCATGTGGTCTCATGCCCCGAGTCCCCCTCTCTGCCTCCAGACCCCTAATGAAGTCAGTACAGCTCCCGACTTCTCCTAGCCCAGCCATTTGGCTGGTGGTGGGCTGGGTCCAGGGCTCTGCCTAATTGTTTTCCTCCCAAAGTCTGCTCAGGGCAACTTCTCAGACTCCACGCAGGAGTTTCCTCTCCAAGCAGCCATTCCCAGCCAGCTGATCCCACCAAAGGCCACGAAGCCCAGGAGTCTGTAGCTTCTTAAACCCCAGACGCTGGCCCTGTGCTTTGGCCCCTTTAACTGAGCTTTTGCTTTTTAAAAATAAAAGTTAACTTGTTATGGTAAAAGTAGCTTGATGGCATCTCTTTCCCTCAAAGACTTTTGCCAGGACGATGGAGTGAGAAAGAAAAACCCAGGTGAGAAGCAAACTGAGCCTTTGTCAGGAGGGTGCTACAATGGGCTGGCCCCAGGGGGTACATGTTCTCTGTGTGAACAACAAACAGGATAAACGGAGGAGGGGGCAGGAGGCAAGGCTGGGTGTGCCTTTGGTACCTGCTTCCCCCCTCTTCTTTTGCTCATGCTTCTGACCCCTGATCATGACACCCTTCTCGCTTTCTACTCTGCTTCAGGCACTAAATGACTGCAGATACCCTGTCCTTCTCTCCATTTCCATCTTCCTTCCTGCACATCTGTCCAATCAGCCCGGTGGTTACAGAGAGCTAGGCGACCACGACCAACACTGCCAGCGTGGGCACACCAGGCTCCCCTCGCCCGTCTGCGGCAACCGTCTCCAGAAACTGGATGCTCTTCCCACAACACTAGCCAAAAGGCACCTCACACCATCCCTGGCTTCACCGGCTTCCAGTTCAAAGTCTGACTGGTGGGACCCATGTCACAGGCCGGTGCCCTAACTGGAGGAATGCTGGGTAAGAGCCGGGGGAACTGGTAGGTCTCTTCACTGGGGAGTTCTCCACTCATGGGCACAATATTCATAGGTCCTACTTATGACTGTTGAGCACTCAAAACCAATGGAACATGCGCCTGGGGGCACTGCGGCCACCAAAATGCCCTCCTACTTCTATTACTCCACAGCAGTGTCTCACATAAAGCTTTGCTACCTAGAAAATGAGATTCTATCCTTGCTAAGAGATTAAGAAAGGCCAATTGTGTAGACTCAAAAACCCTCACTAGTACCAAAAGTACCCACAACCTTCAGGAAAAAGAGCAAAGTCCTTACAGCGCCATTCAAAGCCGTCCACAACAGGCTCTCGGTCTGCCTTTTCAGCATCTCCACTTACCTTCCAAAATTCTCTACCCTCCCACAGCCATACTGGTGAGCTCCTGCCGCCCATCCTGGGACCCAGCACGTGCTTTCACCTTGTTTCATATCCCTACAGAGCCAGCCACCATCCGCTCAGCCTACCCAAACGGCATATCCCTCAACACACAGCTCTGGTTCCACATCCATCACCCTGCATAATTCTCTAATAGGAAGGACTTCTCCTCAAACTCCAGTGGTATGTAGAAAACAAATCTGTGGTTACCAAGGAGGAAGGGGAGGGATAAATTGGGAGATTGGGATTGACATATACACACTGCTATATATAAACTAGATAAATAATAAGAACCTACTGTATAGCACAGGGAACTCTACTCAGTACTCTGTAATGACCTATATGGGAAAAGAATCTAAAAAAGAGTGGATATATGTATAATTGATTCACTTTGATGTACAGCAGAAACTAACACAACATTGTAAATCAACTGTACTCCAATAAAAATTAATTTAAAAAAACTCCAGGGGTAACTATCACCTCATACTCCATTGTCAGTAGATCATGTACCATGTGACATTACTTCTATCATTGTCTCAAACTCTTCTTTGTGTCTTTTCTTATTTATTTATTTATACATAAATACATCTTATTTCCCCAATCAGCCACTAAAGCCCTTAATGGCAGAAGCTCTTGTTAGATTTCTTGGAAGGCCCATAGCATTTCACACGAGGCTTCGTTCATTGCAGGCAGTCCATAAAGATATGTGACTTTAAATTGACTTTACTGCACAGACTTTTTACTTATCAAAGTGACAATGTACACCCTTGCTTCTTAGCATGGCCCTGCTCTGCATGCTGACACTTGTGCATCTTCTTAAGTAGAACACAGGGAGGAAGAAGTCAGCAGTGGATTCTTCCCCAGCAAGCACGCTGGCAGAAACAGAGATAACACCTCAGTAGCTCTCATTAATCTGGACACATTGGCCCAATATTTATCGGAATAGTGCTGATTAGGTGTTAGGTACATTCTGAGAGCTCACAAATCCTTATGGTAACTCCATCAAGTAAATGACATTATTTCCATTTTACAGATGGGGAGCCTGTGTAAAACTCAACCGGGGTCACACAGCAGGTAAGGGACAGACCCAGGACTGAACCCAGACAAGCCAGCTACAGAGGCAGTGCTTTTAACCACTGGCTAGTGACCAAGATACCCTCTTTCATATTGCAAACTTAATCATGGTGTCTACAGAAAGAGTATATTCTAAGTATTTTAAAGAAAAATTTCGTAAAACATTTTGTTTTAACATGGAGAATGGTTCAACAGAAGAAACCTTACCAATATTTCTCCGTTTCTAATTTTATTTGAGGGGCCTTCAGAGAGCACATGCTGAACTTCCTCTCACCCTCCCTAAAGAGTCAAGTCAGATAAAACAGGTGAGAGAAACATCTGCCTCTTTGTGGCACAGAGATTCATGTAGAAACATCTCATACGTTCAAAAGCGTCTATGAAGAAACCAACCTTGCCCTCACCTCTTCAAATTAATGGTATGCTAATCATTCTATCTGAGGTATGCCTGAGAATAAACTCCAAAAGCCTCAGTTTTCAAGAAAATACTAAGAGTGTGGTATAGATGGGTATCTACATCCTAGAAATCAAATACTAATTCAAATATTTATAACAAGAGTTAATGGGAAGGTTAACATTTTCTAGTGGCCCAAGTCAAAAACCCTTTTTTGCCTTCTTCTTTTTCATTCTATTATGCTCTGTTCATCCAAGGAGAGTATTATTGGTAATCTCTTGCTAGGTGCTTGACTCTCCTCTCTCATCAGAAATATAGTTGACTTTATTTTTCCTACCTCAGTGTTTCCTACACAGGATGGTAAGCTTCTAAACATCAGTGTCAGATTAAAAAGTAAGATCTCAATAGATATGTTATGCTTTCAGCTTTCATTGGGGGAAACTATAAAATTACAGAAAATCCATTTACTATGGGAATGTTGTGCCTTCCCTCTTCTGGTATTTTCTAGAAGCAGGTACCACATGAGAAAATGTCTCTAAACTTTTGTTCTACAAAATGTTTTGCCTCAAAATCATTTGTCTTACAAACAATGAAAAGTGATCATGTTTTTCCTTTTACCTTGGCCACCAGGAAACTCAGGACCAATTTCAGGCCAATCATATTTATCTATTTTAGATACAACTAGAATTGAAGCCATTTATGACTCAGTAGGCCAGTTAACAACTTATTGCTTCTCAGCTCTAAATGCTTCCTTTTTGTCTGCTCTGTGAAAATGGGCATGGGCCCTTTAAATGTTTTTCCTTTGTCAGCTGGCCCTGTTAACCTTTATCAGCAGTGGGCTCTGGAGAGATAATTCAGGATGAAAGGATTTTGCATCCTGGTCTGGTGCTTGCTCTCCAGGCTCCTGCAGGGTGCACAGCTTCTCTAGGGTCCTCTGACAGCACACGTGGCTTCCCCAGCGCCCAGCACCTGCAGCAGAAGCAGCTTCCCCAGGCCCCAGGGACTCCTGCAAGGCACAGTGGTCAATATCGCCCAGCAGCCAGCAGCTTCCCCAGCATGCCTTTGGGATGACTTATAGCAGAGTCAGAGTTTCTCCGGTCAGGCGCCTCCCTGTGTGTTCGCCTCCCAGTGAACAACTTACTTCAACACCCTGGAGGGCAGATTGCCAGCAAGTTCCTGGGGGCAAATTTCTAGATAATTCTACAGCACAGCATCACAGTGACTGCTCTGCTATCCAGTCAGCCACAGCCGTGCCAACTGGGACTGGGTCTCAGCCCTGGGGGAAGTCCTCCTCCCACTCTATCTCAGCCCTTGGAATAGTGTCTGCTCCACATCTCTGCTATTCCGATATTCTACAGAGTTCTCTTGACTTCTTCCCAGGCAACCCTTTGTTGCTTCAATTCCCTGTTACAGTCAATAATTCTTTACATTAAACTTGCCATGTTCAAATGACTGTGTTTCTCTCTCCTGATCAGTTCCAAACTGAGAGGCTTAGCACATGTGCATTTTACGTTTTCTTCCTACCCTGACATCTACCCAAAAATGTTTTACACCGTGGTTCTACTATTTTTAAATTTAGATTTTACTACTTTATTGTGTGTATGCTTTCTTTAGTCTACTTTAAAGTGTTTGTGGAATTTAAAGGTTATTAATTCATTGAAATGTGTATGCAAATGAGGGTCATGCCTATTTAATTTGCTGTGTACCTTTTCCAGAAAAGAACCAGACTCAATACAGTAGACCGGTTATTTTTGATGAAGTTAATGAGGTTGATGATCTTAGGTCTTTCTATCCCAGGTTAGGCTTTCCTACAACTGAAATAAGAACTCTAGAAGTTTCGAATAACACAAAGAATAACAAAGCTAGTAGAGAGACCCATGATAATAATAGTTCATCATTGTGTTCCTCAAATCAAAATTTTCCAACTAGTGTAACAGAGCAGAGGATGACAATTTCAGATGAATATAGGAGAGACTAGTGAGCTTTGTGATGACTAAGAAGTAAAGTCTCAGACCAAATTCCCAGTGTGGCCGCAAATTGAAAACTTCCCAGGTTAACCATCAATTCCATTACCACTGCCCAGGGAACTGAGAGCTGCAGTGTGGTGAGAGGACCTGGCTTCTGTTTGAAACCCTGGGGTCTACTGAGTACTAATTATATACCCTTGAGCAATTATCTAACCTCAGTATCATAACAATGCCTGCCTCCCAAGGTTGCCATGAAGATAAAGATGAGCACTGACCATGATATCTTTTTCACAGTGCCTGGCACATAGGAAGTCTTAGCAAATGTAATTACCTTCTCCCCTGATGTTAGTTTCCTAGGGCAGCCACAAAAAAATACCACAAATGTAGTAATTTAGAACAACAGAAGCTTATTGTCTCACAGTTCTGTAGGCAAGAAGTCCAAAATCAAGGTGAAGCTTGACCATGCTTCCTCTGAAATCCGTAGAGGAAGGATCCTTCCCTGCCCTTTCCAGTTGCAGGTAGTCCCGGACTGGGCTTGTGGCAGCATAATTTCAACCTCTGCCGCCATCTTCATGTGACATTTTCCCTGTGTCACTTCACGTGGTCTTTCCTCTGTGCATGTCTGTCTCTGTGTCCAAATTTCCCCTTTTTATAAGGATATTTGTCATGTTGGATTAGGGCCCATACTAATGACCTCATTTTAGCCTGATTAACTCTCTGAAGACTCTATTTCTAAATAAGGTCACATTCTGAGGTACTGGGGGCTGGGACTTCTACATACCTTTTGGGGGGGGGACAGAATGCCCCCCTCTTCAGTTTTTCGCCTAGAGGTTGCAGCCTAGTTCCCTTCCTCCATAGTGAATTATCAATTAGCTCTTTAGAGCACAACTTGTGCTTTATCACAGATTCTGGAATATGGGCTTACAAAATACACCCATCGAGGTAAAGCATAGGTAAGTCCGTAACTTAGAAAGCTCCTAACTCTTCTCCGCCTCCCTCATTCTGGGCACTGGCCATTGATGGCTGCCCTCAGCCTTGCTCCCTCCAGCCTCTGCTGGCCTCTACCCACTCCAGGCCCTGCCTCTCATTACCAGCCCTGAACTCACCAGATACTATTCCCTTTTCCTCTTTCTTAATCTGATTCCTTAACCAAAGACCCATAACTATCTATCAGCTGTATTAAAATCTCTATACTCTGCCAAGCAGGTGCAATCTATAAAAAGTGGCCCAGAAGGTAAGAAGGACATTTTAGTTCACCTAAAGGGAAGACCTTCACAGTCCTATGTCGAAGCCCAAGTCGTTAACTGAAATGTAAGAACTTTAGGGATTAATCCTTTGTCAGCTGCTTCATTTGCAAATATTTTTTCCCATTCTGAGGGTTGTCTTTTCGTCTTGTTTATGGTTTCCTTTGCTGTGCAAAAGCTTTTAAGTTTCATTAGGTCCCATTTGTTTATTTTTGTTTTTATTTCCATTTCTCTAGGAGGTGGGTCAAAAAGGATCTTGCTGTGATTTATGTCATAGAGTGTTCTGCCTATGTTTTCCTCTAAGAGTTTGATACTGTCTGGCCTTACATTTAGGTCTTTAATCCATTTTGAGTTTATTTTTGTGTATGGTGTTAGGGAGTGTTCCAATTTCATTCTTTTACATGTAGCTGTCCAGTTTTCCCAGCACCACTTATTGAAAAGGCTGTCTTTTCTCCACTGTATATTCTTGCCTCGTTTATCAAAGATAAGGTGACCATATGTGCGTGGGTTTAATCTCTGGGCTTTCTATCCTGTTCCATTGATCTATATTTCTGTTTTTGTGCCAGTACTATACTGTCTTTATTACTGTAGCTTTGTAGTATAGTCTTAAGTCTGGGAGCCTGATTCCTCCAGCTCCGTTTTTCTTTCTCAAAATTGCTTTGGCTATTCAGGGTCTTTTGTGTTTCCATACAAATTGTGAAATTTTTTGTTCTAGTTCTGTGAAAAATGTCAGTGGTAGTTTGATGGGGATTGCATTGAATCTGTAGATTGCTTTGGGTAGTATAGTCATTTTCACAACGTTGACTCTTCCAATCCAAGAACATGGTATATCTCTCCATCTATTTGTATCATCTTTAATTTCTTTCATTAGTGTCTTATAATTTTCTGCCTACAGGTCTTTTGTCTCCTTAGGTAGGTTTATTCCTAGGTATTTTATTCTTTTTGTTGCAATGGTAAATGGGAGTGTTTTCTTAATTTCACTTTCAGATTTTTCATCATTAGTGTATAGGAATGCAAGAGATTTCTGTGCATTAATTTTGTATCCTGCTACTTTACCCAATTCATTGATTAGCTCTAGTAGTTTTCTGGTAGCATCTTTAGGATTCTCTATGTATAGTATCATGTCATCTGCAAACAGTGACAGCTTTACTTCTTCTTTTCCGATTTGGATTCCTTTTATTTCTTTTTCTTCTCTGATTGCTGTGGCTAAAACTTCCAAAACTATGTTGAATAATGGGAATGTAAATTGATACAACCACTATGGAGAACAGTATGGAGGTTCCTTAAAAAACTAAAAATAGAACTACCATACGACCCAGCAATCCCACTACTGGGCATAGTCCCTGAGAAAACCATAATTCAAAAAGAGTCATGTACCAAACTGTTCATTGCAGCTCTATTTACAATAGCCAGGACATGGAAGCAACCTAAGTGTCCATCGACAGATGAATGGATAAAGAAGATGTGGCACATATATACAATGGAATATTACTCAGCCATAAAAAGAAACAAAATTGAGTTATTTGTATTGAGGTGGATGGACCTAGAGTCTGTCATACAGAGTGAAGTTAGTCAGAAAGAGAAAAACAAATACTGGGGCTTCCCTGGTGGTGCAGTGCTTGGGAGTCCGCCTGCCAATGCAGGGGACACGGGTTCGAGCCCTGGTCCGGGAGGATCCCACGTGCCGCGGAGCAGCTGGGCCCGTGAGCCAAAATTGCTGAGCCTGCACGTCTGGAGCCTGTGCTCCACGGCACGAGAGGCTGCGATGGTGAGAGGCCCGCGCACTGCGATGAAGAGTGGCCCCCACTTGCCGCAACTGGAGAAGGCCCTTGCACAGAGACGAAGACCCAACACAGCCATAAATAAATAAATAAAATTTAAAAAAAAGAATAAGGCTTTAAAGAAGAAAAAAAAACAAAAAACAAATACTGTATGCTAACACATATATATGGAATCTAAAAAAAAAAAAAAAATGTTCATGAAGAACCTAGGGGCAAGACAGGAATAAAGACGCAGACCTAGTAGAGAATGGACTTGAGGATATGGGGAGGGGGAAGGGTAAGTGGGACAAAGTGAGAGAGTGGCATGGACATATATACAGTACCAGATGTAAAATAGCTAGCTAGTGGGAAGCAGCCGCATAGCACAGGCAGATCAGCTCGGTGCTTTGTGACCACCTAGAGGGGTGGGGTTGGGAGGGTGGGAGGGAGGGAGACGCAAGAGGGAAGAGATATGGGGACATATGTATATGTATAACTGATTCACTTTGTTATAAAGCAGAAACTAACACACCATTTAAAGCAATTATACTCTAATAAAGATGTTTAAAAAAAAAAAAACTTTAGGGAAGGGTAATGCATTTTGCCACTAACTCCTTTGCATGAATTGCAGGGGTAGGGTTCATATTAGGACACTGTGCTCCCCTGTGGAACAAGAAGACCATAAGGGAAAAAGCATAGACTGTGCACATGTGTGTGAACAGAGACACATAAATGTACACTTGAACTGGCCCAAGCCAAGGAAAACCAGCTAACGGAGCGGGGTCCCTAAGTTTTGTCATAGGCCTAAAGTCTTAGCAAATATGGACGTGTAAGCACTGCCTCTCTCTGTGTCCCACTATAGGCACCCCTGCTTCTCCCGCTCTATAAGTCCCAGTAGAAAGGGAAAAGCTGGATGGTCTGGAGGAGGCAGCTCCACTTAGGCAGCCACGTGCAGGTGTGCTTCAAGGGGGAAATAAAGACTTCCCCATGAAAAATCGTCTCCCCAACACACCCCTCAGGTCTAAAACTCCCATCATTAGGGTCGTTCTTAAGTTAAAGACATCTTATCTTCCCAAGACATTGGATAAAAGCAGAACACTTCCCGGGAGGGTTACACTGTGTCCTTGGTGCCCATTAAGATTTTCACGAGCACTGGGTGTTGTATTCCCTGGTGGTCACCTTAGTCAGCTGTCCCAAGGGAATAAGTCCAACCATAGACATACGTTCATTTTGTTCTCTGCTATGTCCTCAGAGCCGTGCAAATCCCTGGATGTAAAATGCAATCTGAATCTGCCTCTATAAAGTGGAGACAGAATAGCACCTAGCACATCATGTCGTTGTGAAGAGTTAATGATTAATACCTCTAAAATGCTTAGAACAGTTCCTGACATATAGTAAGCTCCTGGTTGTTATTATTGTTGTTGTTGTTGTTATTACGACTGATTAAACACACAAGTAATGGGAGGGGAAAAAGATCTAGAAACTCTGAACAGGAAGGTCCCATGGGGTGATGTGAATGGGGGGAGGGGTAAAAGAAGTGGGTGGTGGAGGAAGTGCAGGGTGGGCTGAAAGGGAGAGAGAGCAGACCAGCTTGTCTTACCATCCGAGAGTGTACAGAACAGCTTAAGGACACTGCCCACGCCCCAGGCCCACGGCACTGACCAGGGCCCACTGAGGGCCTGGCACTGAACTGTGGTCCTCCTTTTCCTGCAGGGTTGAGCCAGAGGCCTTTGCCTCTCGGCCCTCCTGTGGCCGGAGAGGGGTGATAGAATGCAGGAGAGCGCGGTGGGGAGGAGCCTCCATACCTTAGAAAGTGACTGTGTCCTGAAATCTCTGAAACTGAACCAGATTAACAGGGAGCACACGGCACTGGAAAGTAGGTGTCCCAGATTGCCAACCAGGACCCACAGCATAGCATCCAGCCTAAAGGAGAGGCAAGGTGCTGCAACACAGTTTCCCGAAGTGTGTTACTGGTGGCTCGTGAAAAGAAAAAGTATCCAAATAGGTTTCTGGGTTAAATACAGTTAAATGTACTTCTTTAGAATAAGCTTTCTCAGAGCCTGTAATATGCCTCAAGGTATTGTGAATCTCCAGAGGTAGATACTGCGCATAGCGTTTCCCAAATGTATTTGACCAGAGAAGCCTGTTTTTAACACAGTATCCAGAGGCCTGTGTCCTGCTAGAAAACCCAAGGGGGTGTGGATAAAGCTGGATACAGTGTCTCCAAGGCCACGACATCTAGAGTTTCTGAGCCCTCGCTTCCTCATCTGAAAAAAATGAAGGGTTCTTAATTCAGTGGTTCTTATCTGAGAAGCTGGTACAAGCCATGGATCCTCTCTCTGAAACTAGGCACATTTATATATGTGTCAGACTCTTTTTTTTCATGCAAGTTCAGGGAATCATAGATTTCTCAACTATAAGATGTTCCAAGCTCCCATCCATCTCTCAGGCGGTGAAGGTGCCTGAATTAGAAGGACATCATGGTAGACAGCCATCGCTTTCGCCTGCCCAGCATCCCTTCCCTTTCCTTTTGGTAACAGCACTAGTTCCCCTTTGTGAAACCACCTTTTTCCCATTCTCAGCCCATGCATTTCAAGAAAAGTGGACCAACTCCCTTCAACTCCAGAAGTGGGCACGCCACCCAAGCTTAACCAGTCACAATACCTCATTCCCCTTGCCCCAGCAAAGAAATCAGGGATAGCACAATGTTGACGAGCGAGTTCTCTAGGACTTGTGCTAGAGCTATCAGATCAGAAAAAAAAAAAAAGAGGAAGGGATGGAGGGAGGGAGGGAAGGAAAGAAGGAGGGAAAGAAGGGAGGGAGGGAGGGAGGGATTAAAGACTTTACATTGTGGCTTCTAAACTAGCAGAATGAAAGTTGGCAGTCTAGGTAGCAACCTTTATCTTTGAGAGGGAAAGCAATTCCTAACGATATTAGCTGAATCATCCCTAAAATCTACTTCCTCCCCCCAAATACCCCATTTTTGTGAGCCAATAAATCGTCTCTTCTGTTTAAACTGACTTGGAACTGAAAGAGTGCTACATAATTCAGACCTGAACCTTGGGACTCCCAGGCCTGCTGTGAGGCTCAATTAAGAGGCTCACTGTGTTAATGCTGAGTCGATACAGAGAATAAGCCTGTAAGGATGCTTAATGGAGGACTGTGTGTTGGTAGGTACCTGTAGGACCTGACCACTGACCCATGTGAGCTGTGCACCAAGAAGACCCCAGAGACCTCAGCTAGTTTCTTCCACCTGCTACCTGCTGCCTGAAATGCCATCCTGGAGCATCTGGGATGCTGGCAGGGGGAGCAGTAGGTATGGGGGTATTGCTTAGCCTTTTGAGAATCTAAGGAATCTAATCAATCCTCTTCTTCGAAAAATAAGGGAACATATTTGCGGGCAGCCTCAGGGGTTTACAAACTCTCGGAAGCCCCACAGAGACTCCTTCCTCAAGGGGTCTCAGGGCTGCATGACCTCACTTAGGTAGAGAGGAGTTGCTAGAATTGATCCATGAGAGATCCCAATCTCCCAAAGGCCTGAAGATGGCAAGGAAGAAAAAAGGGAGATCACCACCAGCACAAGAAGGGAACGGAAGGTGGCCAATAATCTGCAAAGACTCTGGCATTTAAACACACAGCATGAATTAGTCTCACTACCCCCAGCTGCCCTTTGAGAAGGTTTCCTGTTCGTGGGACAGGAAGGCATCATAGCTAGAGTCCCCCTTAGTCAGATTTGGAATTAACCTGTGGTCTAAGGTTTGGATTCCTGTTAAAAGTGATTCCTGGACAGAGAACATTTTAAACCCTTATCAGTCATTCATACCTTTTCCCAGGTAACATTGTAATAAGAAGAATCGGGAACGCCTGAATAAAAAACAGGAGGGAGAGTAGAGGCGACAGATGTCCCCTGCGGGTGGCTTTGTCTGGGTTGGCTGGTGGAAGCACTAGTCTCTAAAAAAAGCGATCAATCCTAACTTCGAAACATTTTGCTGAATAACTGTTTTAAATGGCTACGTTCTCCCCAACTGTGGGAGATTTTCCTAAAAAAAACAAAATCTAGCCAAGATCTCACAACGAAGGAACTACTGAGTTTATAGCTGGCCTTAAATTTAATTGCAAAGTTAGAAGCTGATGGTTTGACAAAGCCTCACCTATTTTTCTTCCCATCCTTAAAATGTTTTTTTAATCAAAACTGGCCTCCCCTACTGAAGTCTGAGTGTTCCACTCCCAGCCCACCTCCCAGCCCCCTACTCCCGCACCCCACTCCCAGCAAGCCCGTGCTTGAGATCCTGCCCAGCCCTCGTGAGGCCTCCTACACATCCAAGGTCCAAGGCAAGGAAAGGAGGGGACAGCTGCTGCTCAGCTCCTGGCCACAATCCTTCCACCAAACCATCATCTGGGATCTTTTCCTCCTGCCCTACAAGATGTCAGAGCTAGGGTCTCATATGAGGAGCGCTCAGATGAATCTCCTGCGAAAAACACACTTTACAATCCAGAGCCTTTTTCCAAGGATAAGAATGGTCTCCCCTGTGCCTATTTCAGTCTCAAACTGAGAACAGATAATAATTTACGTGTGCCTAACTCCTCCACAGCCTGAAAGCGCTTTTCTTTACCGTTCTGCCTGTTTGTTTGTTCTACTCGGGAACCCAGAGGGGAGCCAAGAGGTCAAATCTGCTCCATAGCAACTGTCTCCCTCTAATTTCAATAGGGCCCGAGTCAGCATCACTGTGGCCCATGCAGACGCAGCCTGAAACTCGGGCTGGGTCCTCGAGTTCACTTCACGGTATGGCTGCTGGTAGATGTGAATACTGTTAAAAGTTTGCCACCATAAATCCTTGAAAAATAAGAACAACTTATTTCTTATATGAAATAAGATTTTTACGTCCAAAAAGCAAAGAATTAAGCCAAGCCATCGAGTTTCACCTTGTTTTGAAAGACTTATTTCAGTACCAAAATCACTGAGCTTGGCATATTCCAACAGGAAGCTCATTAAAACCTAAGGAACAGCTTGGGCAAAAGCCTTACACCTTCAGCTCAAATCTGATACAAACACATGTCAAGAATCTGGTCACCAGGATCTGTGCTTTATGAATGACCATGTACTGGCACAGCCTCGGGCATTGAGCGGGGGATTTCACCGCAGCACTGCTAAGGAGGCTTAGAAAGTATGTGAGGTTTGTACGGGTGGTCCCCTTCTCTCTGTTTTGCACTCTCTTACACTCCGTAGACTCCCTTGGAAGCAGCTCTTTGTTCTGCATCTTCACGTTGCCCGTCCACATCAAAGGGCTTTGTGCTTTGAACCACCTACCCAGGATGGCAGTTTGAAGACTTTGTGTGGCAGCTCGCCCGGTGAAAGCATTTCCATGCCCAGGAGATAGCAGGCACCAACCGGCAGGATGCTTTTGCCTTCGTCCCTAGCAACTGCTCCCACACCCATCACCCATGCCTCTGCTTACCTTGCTCGCTTCCCTAGCTACCAGGGCTCCCCATCCCTAGCATACCTCTGACACCACCCTGTCTGTTCACAGCATTCCCCGTGAACTCCTAGAACCCTACAGAGGGGGATCTCAGGGATTCCGCCTCTTGGAGCACACACTGACTCTCAGCACTGACTCTCATTTTAACCCTGCCAGGCCCGCAGTCTGTTAGTCAAACCCCCCAGTGCCAGCGTCTTAATTCAGTGTTAGACAATCTGGTCAGATAACCCAGTAGCTCTCAATCCTGGATGTACATTTGAATCTCTTGGAAGCCTTTAAAAATGACTAACCCCCAGGCACCAGCCCCAGAGATTCTGATTTCATTGGTCTGGCATAGAGCAGTATTTTTTTTAGCTCTGCAGGTGTTTCAAAGGTGAGTCAGGGTTCTGAATCAAGGATCTAAACCCAAGACAAGCAGAGTACTGAGCCCATTTGCAAATGCAAAACACAATTTCTTGCTCAGTTATGACTGTTGAGACAAATACTGAAAAAGTTATTCCAATTTAATTTAAACAAGTAATTCCTCTAGATTTTTACATTTGTCTAACACTCAGTAAAATACATATTTTATAATGATATTTTATAAAAACCAACCCAATTTTTTTCTCTTTCAGGACAGCTCCATGAAACTGCGTTACCTGCTGGGTGTAAACTTTGTCTTTGTGACTCCCTGGTTGAATATTATGCACCTTTGGACATAACGCTTTCACGCCTCCAAAGTGCTATGTAAAAGCCTGAAATCGTCGGGTTATATAATATACAATGAGAATATCATTTACCATTTTTCCAATTAAATCTTCACAACTTTTCACTTAGTCCTCCAATCTGTTGCTGTGAGGTCCATGGAGTAGCAGAATGGTAGAAATGCAGAATCTACAGCCCCCACCCCAGACCAACTGAATCAAAATCTACATTTTAACTAGAGCCTCAGGAGAACCCACAGCTACATTCACGTTTGAGACACACCCTCCAGTAAGCCACTTTTATCAGCCTTGTTGTTAGAGCAGCTTCTTTCAGAGCTCTCCCTTTGTGGTCTTAGCCCCCCATGAATGCTCTGCTTCCACCAAACCACACTGCCCCAGTTTCCAGGCCTCTCAGGCCTCCTCCCCACCATCTGCAAAGCCCTCTCCCCTTCTTTTTGCCTAAAGGCAGCACTCGTATTTCTCAAAGTCCCAGTTGAGTCTCTCAACTCCAAAACCTTCGCAGATCTCCATAGCCCAAGGGTTCTTACCTGCCTCTAATTTTACAGAACCTGTCTAGCTACACTTTCATCCAGCATCGTGGCTGTGCTTGTTTTGTTATTTAACCCTTATTCTGCCCTTAATTTTCCAAGTACTTCTGTTTTGTGTCTCCTGCTAGTCTATCACTTACATGTTTTTGCACCTGTCATGGGACTTTGCACATAATAGATTCAACAAGTATTTGGCGTTTGGCTTTGACTTGGATCTCTGATGGCAAACTATATAATACGAAAAACCTATAAATCTGAGTCTAGAAACTAGTAAAAAATGTACAACCTCTAAGTTTTGCTGGTATTAAACCTTCCAATATGCTGAACCCAGAAGTTGCACAATAATGTACTGTACAGATCTGAACTATTTTTAAATAACTGGAGAAAATAAATATCAAAAATGAAAATAAGACAACATAATATTAGGTATCAACTAACACTGTAAGTAGAAACATCTTACATTTTTGTCGCTAAGGACAACTAAACAAATAAAATCCCTTAGCTACCAGCAGCTGCCATTGACCAAAATACATTGACAGCCAACCCCAGCCTATGATGTGCAAAGAAAAGCACACAGGGCTTCTGACCAAAATTGTGTCTACCAGGATACAGGCAGTCTCAAAACTCATTCCATTCCACTCCTGGATAGAATGACCCCATACACTGTGGCAGGAATATTCAGGGGTGTTTTTCTCTATCCTTTCATAAAGTCCATAAGTATTATTGAGAATTTAACAATGTGTCTTATAGCAGGTCATAGAAATACAAAGATGGCTAAGACATGTCCTTACTGCCAATGTGCTCACAGCCCTAGTGGGAAGAGGCATAAACAGATCATTCTAACACAGTGTGGAACATACAGTACTAGAGTACACGTACACAGGGCATTATGGGAACACAAGGAAGGGCTGCCTAACTCAACCTGAAGCAATCAAGATTGTGGACTTTCTGGAGGTGGTGATACTTGAGTGGAGACTTAGAGATGACAAAGGAATTAGCCAACTGAAAGATGAAGATTGATATTCCAGGTAAGGAGAAGTATGTAAGGAGAGGGAAGAGGACATGGATAACATGGTATGTGGAAGGAGCCTAGAAAGTTCTGCATAGTAAGAGGCCGGAAGTGATGAGGTTTCCTCTACAGAGGCAGTGACCACTTGCTAGTTGATAAGCTTGGAGGCAAAAGACTTGGGACTTTATCCAAAAGGCAAATGGAAGATGTCTAGGCTTGAAAAGACTTCATGCAGCTTCCAAGATCTAATAAGCAAAATAAGAACAGCTTTGATTCTAGATGAACCAACTGCATTAAAGCCATAGAATCCGGGCTTCCCTGGTGGCGCAGTGGTTGGGAGTCTGCCTGACAATGCAGGGGACACGGGTTCGAGCCCTGGTCTGGGAAGATCCCACATGCCGCGGAGCAACTGGGCCCGTGAGCCACAACTACTGAGCCTGCGCGTCTGGAGCCTGTGCTCCGCAACAAGAGAGGCCGCGATGGTGAGAGGCCCGCGCATCGCGATGAAGGGTGGCCCCCACTTGCCGCAGCTAGGGAAAAGCCCTCGCACATAAAACGAAGACCCAACACAGCCATAAATAATAAATAAATAAATAAATTAATTAATTAATTAAAAAAAAAAAAAAGCCATAGAATCCTCATCAACATGGCTACTTAGATACTAATTCAAACATTTCATGGGTCATCTCTTCTGCAGATGGATATTGGAGGACAAGACCTCTGAGATAAACCCCTTCCAGCCAAGATTCTATTTTCTGATTTTAAATGGCCAACAAAACTATGGACCTATAACATGGATCTGTCCTTCTGAAGGCACTAAACCGTACCGCAGGACAAATACCACAGTCTTATTAAGATAGTGACGTGAAAAGAGCATTGGAAGTGCCATAGAATGGGAGCCTGCTTCTTCTCACTTCTAGCTAACTTCTCTTTCCAGCAAACTATATTTTTCTCCAATTACAGCTCACCATGTCAGGCAAATGTATGTGATTATTATGTCTTTATTCTTAGTATTTTAATTTAAATGATATACTGAGTTCTTTCATTTGCAACCAAACAGTTCAATTATTTGCTTTACAGTTACATATGCACCCATACACACACAGATGTTTACTCAATTTTGAGAGGTAAGACGCTGGTTGATTTGAATGTTGGCATTTTGTGAAATTTTGCCTCAGTATAAAAAATAAGTTGTTTACTCTGGATGTTCAAAACCATTAACACAGAAGAAAAATACCAGCAGGAAATAATTCTGTTTGGTTCAGGCAGGTGACAAGATACATTATACCCAATGGTATATATGAGCTGGAATCATTCAACTGCCTGCCTTTTAAATACGTCATGTCTCCAAACTGCACCTTGCACACTGCTTCCTCTAAGGGCTCCTAATCTGGGCCAGACTTCTCAAAATGGATGAAACTAAACTAACTCAGCCATCTTTTGCCAATTTCACTGTATCTGGATTCAGCATCTCATCTTTCCATCTAACCCGTGTAGGTATTATTTTCCTAGCAGTGATTTTACTTTTTGGTGATGGGCAAATGTCCATATTTACAGTTTTAGCCTTTTCAGGACTACAGAATTAAGCAATCATGAGGAAAAAATAACAATGATGATAAAATTTAGAATAATATTAAAGAGGTAAGTGTGATAGTTAAAAAAAAATAAAAATTAAAAACCCAAGTAGACCAGGGATGAAGGGCATGGGCCCTGGGGCCAGACTGCAGAGTGTAGTTCTTGGTTTCCCCACTTATACTATACTAGTATAGTACAGTATACTATACTAGCTTTGGATAGGTCATTTAATCAGTCAGAGGTCTCAGTTATCCAGTATGTAAAATGGGAATAATAATGCTAGTTCCTATCTCTAATGTAGTTGATACGATTTTTAACAGTAATTTATACACAGCATTTAAATCAGAGCTTGGCACATAAGAAGTTATATGTGCTAGTTATTATTAATATTATCATCATCATCATCATCATCATCATTATAAGGTACCACAATCCATTAATCTCAATTTTCAGAAATAGTTTCATGGAATGTCACAGGGTATTTTCACATTCACACGTCCTCTTCTTTTCCAGCACTTCTTGGGATGTTTGAAATACAACAGAAAACAAAAAAAAACTCTTCTCAAGAGATGATATTACAAAGATTAGTTAGCAGAAAATATGTTGTGGCAGACATTGTTGGTTGAATGACCCAACCCCATTTCCAGTCTCTTCCCTAGGTCCTCTTTCAGCTTGCAATGTGCACATGACACAGTGCAGCAGGAAAAGCATTTTCCCTTCTTCCTACTGAAATGATCGCCAGCCTATGAAGGAAGCCCCCAAAGAATCAGAGACCTCAATGCTAACCTTGCTGACCCCCCTTCAACCAGTGCCAACAACAACCCACCCTCAGATTTTTCATCATGTATGAAAAATAAACCCCTTTACAATTAAGACTTCGTATTCAGGTTTTCTAATGCATGCAGCCAAAAGCATTCCTGACCGATCCATTTATAGACTCCACGTTGCTCATGAGACGACCCGAGAAATCTCAGTCTGCAGCAGTCATTCTCACGGATGCCTGATTTCTTTTCCTAGGGTAAAACTAGGTCCCTGGTGCTTGTGCTTCTGTGTTCAGTGTTCCAACTTGCCCTGCATAAGGTGCATCCTGGGAAGATCCAGGGAGCCCTTCCTTCTAGGTCTTCCCCATTCTATCTTCCTGCTCCCAGGTGCTGATCCCACTTCCAGCCGCTCATGCTGCAGGCTTTTCGTTTCTTGCCCTCCAGGAAGCCACACTCTGGGTGACCAGCATCCGTATACTGGTGCTACTTATTCCCCTTGACACCAAGTTCATAAGTTTTCTCTTCAGTGTCACCTGGTAAAGGGGGCAGACATCTTCCCATCACTTGTCTCTCTCCACCTTATCAGTGTTATTATTGTGGCCAATTTTTCTTGTCCCCAGTGGTTCTCAGAAAGCCCACCTGCCCAATCACTCCTCAGCCCCTTCCGGCTCACTAATGAAGTCTAGTTGCAGCTGTATACACAATAAAACTGGTAAAAGCTACACAGTTTGCAAAGTGTTTCCAACTGTCATTTTGTATTATTGCTGTTTAGACAAACTGTTCACTGAAATAATTACATTATTAAAATATTTTTAAATTGCCTATGGACTTATTTCAGATAGTACTTCTTCAGCTCTAAAATTATTCGACCATTTCAATAACAAAGAAAAACCTGGAACTTGGACTTGGTGATTGATATTTTCTTCTTCATCAACTTAGTTCACATTTTGGAAACAAAGGTTTGTCTGTTTAATATTATATGAAAAATTACAGCCATCGTGGATAAACAATAGTGTCAATAAATAACATCCACATAAGAATGAAAAAAAAAAGCCTATATTCTTGCTGCCAGCAGACATAACTTTTGTTGGCCTTTGAAAGCCAGGGGATTAACTAGCATTTGGTGGGGGATGTTTTGAAAGATAGAGAACCTGTCATATTTTCTGCTTCATGAACTAAACATAAACACTGGGAAGACTGTTACAGCTGTCTGCTAACAGATGAGGCTTTGGAGGTTGTGAGCCAAAGGAACAGCAAAGACCATTCTGTGTTTAATAAAACATATACCCTCCAGTACTGAGATTACCCCTGACAGGGAGTTAACATTTGGAAAAAAAAAAACCAGTTCTTCCAAGTCATGGAGGTATAATATAAGATCCTGTGATTGTAAAGAAATCACATGGGTTGTGAAGAGAAGCAATTGTGAGAGATGTCCTTTTTAAAATTTACTATAATTTACAAATAAGAGAGACCTGAGCTGATAAAGTATCATCCAAATTAATATTTGAAAACGATTTATACCACAGGGAACACAAAACAGTATTTCTATTTGTTTTTCTAGCAAAACATACATATGTGCAGCAAAGTGAATCAGAAACTCTTCCCAAATCAGAAAAACTTTAAATCATAATAATAATGAAGATAAAAGTCATTTTCAGGCAGTAGCTCAATCATACACTGAAAATGGAGTCACCACATACATAATTCAGGCATAATGTAATCCTCAAGACACATATTCCTAAGATAAAGAGGCAGATAGCCTGGGTGTGGATCTGGCTCTTGCTGTGTTACTTTGTGCAAGTAACTTAATATCTCTGAGCCTCAGGTTCCACACCTATAAAATGCAGGTAATAGCTATATTGCAGGGTTGTTAAAATAAGTGAAATGAATTGATATTTTTACAGTTTTAGAACAGTTCCCAAACATATAATAAGTGATACTTAAGTATAAATAACAAATAATAACAGCTGTGTAGCTTACCTGATGCCTGATGGGATAAATTTAAACTAATCAGTCAGTGGAAGTGCTATGGAAGCCTCCAGTCTAACCTCTTCTCTCACACAAGAATCCTCTAAGAACCAAAACGAAAACCAAAAACATGACCCAGCAATTCCGCTCCTGGGTATATATCTGAAAAAAACAAAAACACTAATTCGAAAAGGCACATGCGTCCCAGTGTTCATAGCAGCATTATTTACAATTGCCAAGATATGGAAACAACCTAAGTATCCATTAACAGATGAATGGACAAAGAAGATGTGGTATATATATACAATGGACTACTACCCAGCCATAAAAAAGAAGGAAATTTTGCCATTTTGCAGCAGTATGGATGGACTTGGAGGGTATTATGCACAGTGAAATAAGTCCGACAGAGAAAGACAAATACTGTATGATATCACTTATATGTGGAATCTAAAAAATACAACAAACTAGTGAATATAACAAAAATGAAGCAGACTTGCAGATATAGAGAACAAACTAGTGGTCACCAGCAGGGAGCTGGGGAGGGGCAGTATAGGAGTCGGGGAGTGGGAGATAAAAGCTGTTGGGTGCAAGATAGGCTACAAGGACATATTGTACAACATGGGAAATATAGCCAATATTTTTAAATGGAGTATAACCTTTTAAAATTGTATAAAAATTTAAAACAAAAACAAACCTTGACACACTCTGACCTGAGGAAGGGGAAACTGGAAAATACCTCCCTGTAATTCCCACCTTGAATTCTAAATCTGAACCTATAACAAATAAATCCAAGCCTGCTTCCACATGGCAAACCATCACAATTTTTAAGGAACCACCATCACCTTCTCTTCCTCAAGCCAAGCATCCTCTATGTGTTCATCCTCTGAGACTTTGATGGGTCCCCAGCTCCCTCACCGTCTAGGACACTGGCCTCTACAGACACCAAGTTTGTTCGGTTCCCCAGGAAAGTTGGGCGGGAAGTACCGGGATGTGATTCACGCGGCGGCCTATCTGCCACTCTCATTCTGGACCTTGATTTCTATTAGCTGAGGCTCAGATGGCGCTCCCGTTTTTTGGCATCTGTGTCACACTATTGCCTTATACTTAAAACTAGCCTCTTGATCTGCTGAAAAGCCAGAGCACTCAAATCCATCCTTACAATGACATTTTTAAGCCTAAACTCAAAAATGTGTATTTATCCCTATTAAGTCTCACTTGATTATTAATCAGGATAAATGTGCATGCAAATGGAATCACAGTAGTACACCAAATCAGATTTTAAATTCTCTAGAGGAAATTCGGTTTTTTTACAGGAATCTTATGATCAAATTTTGTAAAGCAAATAACTATCCTTCAATTGATATTTTTGGTAACTATTAACATATTATAGTTGTCTACAGCAGGAAACAACTATTAAGCTTTGGATTATACCCTATTATGTTATTAAAGCATATCTGCCTTCCTGTACTTTGATTAGGCTAATACTAAAATTAGTTTATTTTCCTTGAATGTACTGCAACCAGAAGATTAGCATGCAGAAGAGAGAGCCAGGCGGCCACAGACCCCAAAACTATGACCAGGTCTAAAATCTCCTAAAAGTGTACAATCCTCAAAGGGCAAACCAAGAGTTAATTCTTGGCTTAAAATTTCCCTCCCATCCCTTTTATATGAATGAAATAATACTGTGAAAAAAAACATTACAACTGACCCTCTCCTATTTGTTCAGTTTCCATTTTATTTGGTTCCACAATTGGGTCACTCTCCTCCAGGGTTCTCCACCAGGTAAGGCCCTTAGGCTAAGCCTTCTACAGGCTGAGTCCAGTTCACCTCTCTTGCCTCATCTCTAATGACACTCCATCACTGTCACCCCTAGGGTTTCACCAGCCCACTCACCTGTACTCTCAGCTCCATCCATATCTCAAAACCAGTCCTGACAAAGGAGGCAGTTGGTAAGGTCTTAAACCAAGCCTGTGGTAAGATAACTAGTATCTCGTGTGCCTGGGTGAGCCCTGGGAACCAGAACTGAGCTAATCCTACCCAACTGCTGAGCACACTGTACATGGCCTTCCTGCTCAGTTTCTGACTGAGCCTTCCTGCCCCCTTACTGGGGTTGAAGCTCTTCCCTAAGCCTGGACACTTAACTGAGGCCCTGAGAACTTTCCCAGCCCATTTGCAGATCCCTGTTATTCAGTTATTACCTGGGATCCAGCCATACATCAGAAAAACCTCCACGTACCACCATATACCTCCCGTTAGACTTTCAATATCAGTATTACTGCCCATGGATCTCCCACCACATTGGAGACTGAGCCAAAATTTACCCTGGATCTTTCAACACCACAATTTGAACTACTGATACTAAAGAAAAACTTGAAGAAGAAATACGCAAACCCATGCATAAAGAAAGTCACAACTTCTTTTTTTGAGGAATAAAAGACATCTCAAATAGCTGAAGATACATGGCATGTTCCTGGGAATGGCAAGGAGTCAAGGCCAAGATATACCGAGAATCCAGTTGAAGGCATCAAACCTTTGGGGTTTGATCAAACCAATCTACCCATGGGGAGATTTTTTAATCAGCATGACTCAGGTGTGGAAGACTGATGGTTTGAATTCAGCCAGGCTTGGGATTTTGCTAAGCAGATGTGAAAGAAGAACATGGGGCAAAAGAGTTGATACTGTCAAAGAGAGAGAGAAATGATGGAACATAAAATCTAAATGGCTTGGAAAACAAATATAGAAAGTGGGTAACAGAAAAAACAAGTATCTAGAGTCTGGAGAGCCTAATGGGACAAAGATGAATGAAACTTGCCAGAGGCTATGCCAAGAGAGCAAGGTCTGGATATAAAATTTCAGTGCTGAAGACACTGGTGATGAAAACGTGCTGAGTATGCAAACAGAAGGACATGATGAAGAGGGGCTATGGTAGAAGCTATTGGAGATAAGTAACTCAAAGCCCTGAGAAGCCTGTGTCATTTGGGCGGGTGTTGAAGTCATCAGGATACAAGACAGCCTGAGGATCCATGGAAAGACTGAAGTCAAGTGCCAAAGTGGAGCCTCTGTAGAATGGTGGGAGCATTGGCTCATTTAGGACAATAAATTAGACACAGGACAAAAAATAGAGACCTGGATTGTCTTTAACTTTTCCATTTCTAAGATTGAGAAAGGGGAGATAAGAGTTCTTGGTTTAAATGTTCTGGTTAATTTCACAAATCAAATTTAACTTCACTAAGAAAAGTTATGAAACATGGTTCCTTGGCAGTAACAGTACCAGTCAAGTGATATGGTACCACAGCATGAGATTTCAAAGACCTATATTTCAACACTAATGAAATAGAATCCATTCTAGAATTGCATTTAGCATGGCAAGAAAATAAACTCAGGGGGATTAATTATTAAAACACAAAATGTAAAAACATGCATTTGACACATATTTATTTCATTAGTTTAGAAAACTATTTACAAATCATTAAAATTCTTGATACCTATAACCAAAAAGAAAATGGTGGAAGAAAGGAAATGAGACTGATTCTAGCTAGGACAGTGGATAGGAACTAGAACAAAACTGTAGAATGTTATATAAAAGTGACTGCCAAGGGAAAATTCCAATCACCTGTAGCCCCCCTAGTACCAGCCATCAATTTCCTTGGAATGCCGTTCCGTTTCAGTACATCAGTTCAAAGAAGATGTACTTGAAGCACTGAAGTTCTAATATCAAACCAAAAGTAAAAACTCAGGCATGTAAAAGCAAAAGGTAAAGTTCTCTTGGTCCTGATTCCTTTGATAAATAATTAAATAATAATGAAATTGGAGGGCTAATTTCATCTTAAAAATTCCAACGTGTTCAGATGAAAGTCTACTAAAAATGGCATATTAAACGACATTGCTTTGAGGCCCCAGTGCTTGATCCAAGGAAAAAGTCCTTTGCAGTTTTGGTTAAAGTAAAGGCTTCTCAACAAATAATCCCCAAGTATTTTTCTGATTATTACTCTTACACTAAGTTCATAAAAACTCAGAAAACTATTAAGTTGGGGAAAGAAAAGATTGAGCAAACTATGACTGACTTTTGGGTTTTCTTATTTCTTCTACGAAGTGAAATTCTGCTCATCTTGCTCATTGATATCTCAGACCACCAGACATCCTCAAGTTCTATACCTTATGCAACATCCAACTGAGAATATGGGAGAAGAGTAACTGACATTATCCACTTCCTCTGCTAAGGTCAGACCACTGTCACCACTGACTAATTTACCATGGAGAGTGGCACTCTTCCTAACACCATACACAAAAGTAAACTCAAAATGGATTAAAGACCTAAATGTAAGGCCGGACACTATAAAACTCTTAGAGGAAAACATAGGCAGAACACTCTATGACATAAATCACAGCAAGATCTTTTCTGACCCACCTCATAGAGTAATGAAAACAAAAACAAAAATAAACAAATGGGACCTAATTAAACTTAAAAGCTTTTGCACAGCAAAGTAAACCATAAACAAAACGAAAAAACAACCCTCAGAATGGGAGAAAATATTTGCAAATGAAGCAACTGACAAGGGATTAATCTCCAAAATGTACAAACAGCTCATGCAGCTCAATATCAAAAAAAACAAACAACCCAATGGAAAATGGATGGAAGACCTACATAGACATTTCTCCAAAGACATACAGATGGCCAAGAAACACATGAAAAGCTGCTCAGCATCACTAATTATTAGAGAAATGCAAATCAAAAGTACAATGAGGTATCACCTCACACTGGTCAGAATGGCCATCATCAAAAAATCTACAAACAATGAATTCTGGAGAGGATGTGGAGAAGAGGGAACCCTCCTACACTGTTGGTGGGAATGTAAATTGGTACAGCCACTATGGAGAACAGTATAGAGGTTCCTTAAAAAACTAAAAATAGAACTACCATATGACTCAGCAATCCCACTCCTGGGCATATACCTGGAGAAAACCATAATTCAAAAAGATACATGCACCCCAGTGTTCATTGCAGCACTATTTACGATAGCCAGGACATGGAAACCACCTAAATGTCCATCAATGGAGGAATGGATAAAGAAGATGTGGTATATATATACAATGGAATATTACACAGCCATAAAAAGGAATGAAATAGTGCCATTTGCCAAGATGTGGATAGACCTAGAGACTGTCATACGGAGTGAAGTAAGTCAGAAAGAGAAAAACAAATATTGTATAGTATCGCTTGTATGTGGAATCTAGAAAAATGGTACAGATGAACTTATTTGCAAAGCAGAAATAGAGACACAGATGTAGAGAGCAAACTTACAGATACCAAGGCAGGGAAGAGGAGGTAGGATGAATTGGGAGATCGGGATTTACATATATACACTACTATGTATAAAATAGATAGCTAATGAGAACCTACTGTTTAGCACAGGGAACTCTACTCAGTGCTCTGTGGTGACCTAAATGGGAAGGAAATCTAAAAAAGAAGGGATATATGTATATGTATAACTGATTCACTTTGCTGTATAGCAGAAACTAACACAACACTGTAAAGCAACTATACTCCAATAAAAATTAATTTAAAAAAAAAAACAGTTCTGGTAGAACCAGGATTCTTGACAGGAAATTAATTTTTAACTAAACATATTTATTTTAATATTTGTCTTTCTATGCAGTTCCCTCCCTTAAACTTGGGTTGGGTTTATTACTCTTTTTCATTTGAGAATGAATTTTTATTCATCCCGCTTACATATGTTGTACATGGAGACTGAGACCTTTAATTGAAACTACAAAAGCTCTAAAGATTAATAATTTCATTGTTGAGGGCTCATAAACCTTAACAGGTAAGTCAACTTTTGATATTAACGTTTGAAACTGGTTTCTGTTTTAAAATTACAAGTAGTAAGTTAGGCAAAATAATGAGGGAAAAAGGGAAGAAACACACATACACACAAAAAAACTTTTTGTTTTATTCTTCTAAATCCCAAAGTGACAAAGATACTATCAATCAGTTTCTGGGTAGCATATGAGTATGCCAGTATGTTTCTCACATTGAAAATCTGAGGGGAGAATGGGTATTTTTTCTATTAGATTCAAAAACTGAGGAAAAACCTGTGGCCAAAAACCCAGACCAAGTGGGTGTATATATTATATTTTTAGCAGAACAAAATAGACTAAAGAAAGAGTTAATGTGTGTGTGCCCCAGGAAAAAAATAATAAATCATACCTCTTTACCTCATGCCTTGGGAATTAATTGAATGCTTTTTTATTTTTTCCATAAAAGATTATCTTCTCACTTTAAAATGAGAAAGCTGAGCATAACAAAACTGTATTTATTTCATGTTTCATTCTCTGAAATAAATAAATGAACATAAATCTACTTTTCAACTTGACACAGTAACAGTTAAACCAGACAAGGATTCTGTAACCTCTCTGTTTTAATTTGACAACTTAATCTCCAAGACTCAGTCTGGAACACTTGCTAACCAAAGTATTTTATGACCTATTCCTGGAATTATTCAAAAGAAAATAATAAAACATATCATACTGAGTACTTTTTCTTTTTGGAACACCAGGGTAAAATCTTGCAAAGATTCTACTGAGCAGCAGTGTCCCTCTGGGGATAAATTTAGCAAAGATGCTTTGACCAGGAAAATCTTTTTCTCGCAAGATAACATATAAAAGAGATACAAAGAAGCACGTATTCATTTGTGCTTTTCCTTCCTACGGTGACAATGTACGAAGGTTTTATCTACCTTTATTTTTGATTGCAGCTCAAATTTAAGGTAAGCTCTTCCCCTTGGAGACAATCCACCTGTAGATGCTTTGGCCCTGGTGCCTGTGTTCTTCCAAGTTCTTTCTCTAAGAAGAAATTCTTTATGCTCAGAAGAAATCTGTCACAAAATAATGCATGCATGGAAAGGGTGAGTATGACTCGGCATTTTTTCCTTTAAAATTAGTCACTTCACAAGAAGCCAGATCATTAAAATTTGCCCTAAATGTCAAAGGGTCTAATTCAGCAAAATATTTTGAGATTCATGAGTGACTCAAAGTAGATAACGATTAGAGTTTAAATCAAGAGAAGGACTATAAAGCCAAAATACTGCAGACCAAAGAAGAGAGATAATGATAAATATCAGCAAGACCACTCACAAACAAGTTTTTTACTTTATAAAAGCTTCAAATACAGTGCCATACTAATTCATTGTATCGATTAAAATGACAGTTTCTCAACATGTCAGAATAAAAATAATCAAATAGTTTTGCCTTTAAACATCTTGTATGTTGTCGAGAGGGTATTAATTTATCCTTTTAGTCTTTGAAAAAGATTAGATTTTCAACCAAAATGTGACTAGCAGACTCATAAAAATTGCTATCATATTCACTTTAAAAATATACGGCTCAACCTTTGCCAGATCCCCTGGCTTACCTTTGTTCTTACTTCAATGAAGCATTTAATCTTGCCTGTCTTCTTCAACAAAACCAATGAAATAGTCATACTGTCCAGCAAGAACTGTTCTTTAGAAATATGAAGCTTTGGTGTCAGATCTTAGCCAGAATGTGTGCTTCCACACACAGCTAGAAATTTATGGTCAGCTGGATAGAATCTTTCTTCTGCAACATCATTTGCCCTTTCTCCAAGTCCAAAGCAAAGATCTTTTTGAGCAAAGTAGCTGAAAAGACAGGCTCAGGATAAAGGGCAAATACAGACTGATTTTGTATAATTGACCTTTCTTTAAGCTAGAAAGAAACTAATTTAGAATTTCTATACAAGAATCAGAGAGATGTTTTTCTTTTTGTAACTTTTTTCAAAAGTAAAAATGTACTTTTTACCTAAATTTTGAAGGAAATATTGCTAGAATAAGACATATGAATTTAACATATTAAACTAGGTAAAATCTGAAAAATCTTTTTAGTACAGCTGGCTTATTAATACTTCCCATGTATTACTTCCTCTCACTTTTCTACCTCCCTCTTTGTCAATTTTCTACTCTACTCTCTTTTGTGTTTTCTCTTATCCCTGTCCTCAGGTTAGGGAAGTTTCCATGGTTCAACCTTCTTCCAATTTCTTGTCTCTCTCCACTTGATATTTCATAGTTGGGTCACATTGTATAGCACTTAATACATTTTACAACAATTACCACATTTGATTCTCATAGCCATCCTATGATATAGTCCTGTATAATCGTCCATTATACACCTGAAATCACACACCTATTAAGTGGAAATCACACACGCATTAAGTGGTAACATAGAAACTCACAAGAATCTTCCAATTGTCTTCACCCACTTCCAAGAGACCACACAGACCACACAGAAAAAAAAAATCTGTCTTTTTCATCAATGTGGCCACAACAATTAGCACAGAATGAGCATATAATATAGTTATACATATACAATATATGACTATACATATTTCAGCAGTGTAATGTGCTCAATATATTAAATAAATGAATGAATGAAAGTTAGCTCTACTTCTAATCTTTGTAGGAAATCTTACACTTTTCAAAGTGCTTTGTAAAATATGAACCTCTCTGATGAACACAACATTTTATGAGTTAGAAAGATCAACTACTCTGGTCCCCTATTTTACTGATGAAGATATTGTGGCTTGGAAAAGCTAAAGAACTTATTCATAAGTAGCCAATAGTAGTGCCAAGCCAGAGCCTAAAGAATATCAATATGAAAAGAATTTTCAATCCCATACGAACCTGTGGGCTATTCTTTACTATAATGTTACAGTTAGGAGTTATGACTGGTTATTTTCATCATTCTGCACAGACCCGATAGTGCATACATATCTGTTTAATGTCACATGTGCTAGGCTATCGGGATAGGGGAAAAAAACTTATATATTTTTACAAGCAGATTGCCTTTAAGCTGTGCATTGAATTAAATACAATTACTCAGTTCCTTCTACATTTTAAAATATATAATTAAAAGATAAAAACATTTTAATAACCATTTAAGCCAAGATAATAGTTCCCCATGTCTCTGTTCTGTATTAACACTCCTTTAAATAGAAAACATTCATGAACTGAGACATTCCTAACACATTACATGCATGCTCACACACGTATGATGCACACACACTGTTTCTTGCAATATTCATCACGATTCACTGCCTTGCCTTTTGGCCCTCCAGATGGCCCATTGGTTCTATTCAAACTGAACTCTGAGATTCCTATTTCCTAATTGCTGGCTTCCAGAAGGAGCCGTTTGTGGCAGCTATTCCCCCCAGTCAACTGCAACATTCCATTGCTTGAGCCTAAGTTTCAACACAGTCTTTAGGCTCTTCCTCTGCCTACCTAGTTCACAGCCACAACCAATCCTTGAGTATCTATGCAGAAAGGGGGAGGGGCAACAATAATTTAAAATATCATCATCAAAGGAATATTATTTGAAAGAACAAAAACTATCATATCAGCTCAGACCTGTGATCTCAGTTTTTTTGGTCTCTGAAGGCAGCAACTAGACTTGTGGAAGAATCTGATTATCAAGATGAAGTATATATTTCTTATTAGTCACATATTCACTCATTTATTCATTCAGTAATTTTAATAAAGAGTGTAGGATATATAAGACCTCAATTAAGTGCCTGGGGGATGAAATTAGGGGAGAGAGAAAGAAAGGAAAAAATAAAAGGAAGGAAAAAGAGAGAGAAAGAGAAAGGAAGGAAAAAAGGAAGAGGGAAGGCATGCAAATCATTATTTCAAAGCACTTAAATCCTAAATGGAGACCTCCAGCTAACATTTCAATGATGTGATTTTTTTCTCTCAGCCTCTGTGCTTCTCCACTCTCTCCTCCTACCTAGTTAATGCTGATTCGTCTTTCACATCCAACATCCAATTTTGCCCAGTAGAAACTTCCCCTAAACCCACCTCCCAACCACAGTGGTTGCCCCTCTGATTTTGCCTTCCTCTCCCATCTATTATCACATTAGATCTAATTTTATATTTTAAATATATTATGTTTTATTTTAATTATATTTAAAATATATTTAATATAGGCATTAACTAAGACATTGTATTTAATCATAGTCCATTATTGTATTTAATAAATACAGTATTATAGATTTCAATTATTTACTGTCTCCCCAGAAGCCTATACCATGCCAACCACCAGAAGCCTATACCATGCCAACCACTTAAGAGTTCTCCAATAAATATTCCTGAATAAAGAAATGAGTTAGTAAATGATAGATATAAGACAAAATGATGTAAGCTCTTAGTGGTTAAAAATATAAGTTTTGAGTCAGATTTCTGGGTTCAAATCCTTCTTCAAATCCTTACTAGCTGAAAAAACTTGAGAACAGTGCAGAGATTAAAGTTGCCTCAAGCAAGAGAAGATTTTTAGTAAGGATTTTGTGAGGGTTGATTTTATGTGTCAGCTTAGTTAGTCTATGGCACCCAATTGTTTGGTCAAACACCAGGCTACATGTTGCAGTGAAGGTATTTTTTACATGTTATTAACAATTAAATCAGTAGACTTTGAGTAAAGCAGTTGACTCTCCACAGTGTGGGTGTGACTCATCCAATCAGCTGAAGACCTTAGAAGACTGAGGTTCCTCAAAGAGGAAGAAATTCTCCCCCAAATTGCAACATGGAAACCCTGCCTGAGTTTCCAACTTGATGCCCTGAGGCATTCAGACTCAAGACCGCAGCACCAACTCTTACCTGAATTTCGAATCTCAGATTTTCCAGTTCCCACAATCATGCGACCCAATTCCTAAAATTAAATCTATTTGTCTCTCTCTCTCTTTCTTTCTCTCCCTCCTTCCCTCCCTCACTCTCTCTCTCTCTATATATATATATACACACATATATGATATAGAATAGTATGCAATATAATAATACATAAATATATATATATATTTTACATATATAAATATATATAAATTACATATTATATGTATATTATATATACTATGTAGATATAATATACATACAATATATAAATTATACATGTTTACTATATATTATACATACATAATAATTAAATATTTATATAGTATGTTTTCTAGAGAAACAGTATACGTACACTGTTTCTCCAGAAAACCCTGCCTAATACAGATCTATACTAGGTAACCCAAGAGAAGCCAACAGCCCTGTCTCACACAGAAAAGGAAAGACAGAATCAGGCTCCTGGGACCAGGGCCATTTAGATGCCCAGTTACCGAGGGCCTCAGCAGCCAGAATTTGTACTTCTCATTCTATGGCTTTGCCATCACTGTGGCTCTGCTACTCCTTCCCGTGTCTATCATTCTCCAGTAGCTAGAGATTGGCTCTTCATACGCTGATCTGTTTATCTGTTCCCTGCCTTGTATCTTCTTACCTGCTTACCCACAGTTTCTGTCTTTTCATCTTCCTCATCACTTCTGCTTCCTCATGACTTTGGTTTGCCGTGATCCTCATGGTGTCAATGTTACTCCATCGCTTTTTCTCTAAGCAGTCTTTTACTTTCAGCTCCCATGGCTGGCCTCTTACCTGTCATTACGATTCACAGATCACATTCCTAACAGAGAGAACTGAGTCGGTATAGTTCATCTTTTGGAGCCAGCTGATGGTATAGGGCTCTGGATAGCCTGGGAATCAGCTGCATTTGGGGCAGGTACCCATCTCTGGAACAATGAACTGCAACCGGGGACCAGAGTCACGTGATACTTAGCATGGCCACCTGAGACCGTTTCTTCCCATAAAAAAAATTCCCCTTGGAAGACCCTTAAAGAATTAAAAATAGAACTACCACATGATCCAGCAATTTCACTTCTGGGAACATACCCAGAGAAAATGAAAACACTAACTTGAAAAGATATCTGCACCCCCATGTTCACAGCAACATAATTCACAATAGCCAAAGCCTGGAAACAAAGTGTCCATCAATGGATGGATGGATAAAGAAGTAATAAATGGAATATTATTCTGCTACAAAAACAAGGAAATCCTGCCATTTGCCACAACGTGGACGGACCTGGAGGGCATTATGCTGAGTGAGGGAAGTCAGACAGAGAAAGACACGTGCCATATGATCTCACTTATGTGGGAGATCGAAAAGACAAAAGGTCAAATTCACAGAAAAAGAGATCAGACGCTTGTGTTTACCAGAGGCAGAGGGCGGGTGAGGGGAAATTGGAGGACGGTGGTCGAAATGTACAAGCTTCCACTTACAAAACAAGGAAGTACTAGAGATGTAATGTACAATACGAAGACTGTAGTTAACACTGCTGTATGATATACAGGAAAACTGTTAAGGGAGTAAATCCCGAGACTCCTCATCGCTAGGAAAATATTTTTTCCTTTCTTTTCTTTTTATTGTATCTATATGAGAAGACGGATATCAACTCAACCTATTGTGATAATCATTTTACAATATATGTAAATCAAACCATGATGCCGTATGCCTTAAACTTATACAGTGATGTATTTCAATTAGTTCTCAGTAAAACTGGGTGGCGGGGAAGTACGTGTAATTTCAGGAACGGCAAACACGTAACACACTGAATCATTATGATGCATTTGGATGGGCTGAAGTATTAGGTGTAGGATGGCTGTCCTGAGAGATATGTCACATAGGCTTTCTCTTCTGTAGACAGTTTGGCTTTTAAATCATTAGGACTCGATGCTCCCTGGTGGTCTAGTGGTTAGGATTTGGCGTTCTCATTAGGACTCTACTGCTTTGGAAAACGGTTTGTCTATTCCTTAAAATGTTAAACATAGTGTCACCATATGAGCCCATAATCCACTCCTAGATATATACCCAAGGGAATTAAAACAACTTTCCATATCAAACCTGTACATGAATGTTCAAAGCAACATTATTCATAATAGCCAAAAAATCGAAAGAATCCAAATGTCCATCAGCTGATGAATGAAAAACTACAATGTGGCATATCTACACAATGGAATATTATCCAGCAATAATAAGGAATGAAGTACTGACACAGGCTACAATGCTGATGAACACTTAAAACTTATGCTAAGTGAAAGAAGTCACTCACAAAAGACCATATACTGTATGATTCCATGTATGTGAAACCTCCAAAAGAGTTAGAACTGTCATGACAGAAAATAGATTACCGTTTCCTAGTACTGGGAGTGATATGATGAGGAGAAACGGGAATTAACTACTTATGGGTACAAGGTTTCTTTTGTGGATGATGAAAGTATTCTAAAATTGATTGTGGTAATGGTTGCCCAACTCTGTGAATAAACAAAATCCATTGAATTTTACAATATAAATTGGCAAATTGCATAGCATGCAAATTACATCTTAATAAAGTTGTTTAAAAAAATGTTAAGGAAGGAGCTGTGAGTACATGATGACACGTCTACAAAAGAGGAAAATGGCATCGGCAGAAAAGGGACCAGCCATGGGATCATGGCTAGGGTGGGCGATCTCTCTGCCCAGCCCTGTGGAGGGAGCATTTGCACCGTCAACAGCTGCAGTGCAGACCACTTCTGACCTGTAATCAGTCACTACCAAGGACAAAGAAGACTTGGAAGTTGCATTGGTTACAAAAATGAGTCAGAGGTGATGACATTATTCATAGTGTTGTTACGAATAGTATGAACAGTACTCACAGTATTCATCGTACTATCGTGAACCTATTCTT
This sequence comes from Balaenoptera borealis, assembly GCF_965194805.1. Taxonomy (NCBI): domain Eukaryota; kingdom Metazoa; phylum Chordata; class Mammalia; order Artiodactyla; family Balaenopteridae; genus Balaenoptera; species Balaenoptera borealis. The sequence continues at coordinate 50,232,579 of NC_138877.1, forward strand.
TTATTCTTACATTAGATTGGGGAGCCTTCAGAAATACTTATAATCTTTGAGGGAGAAGGGGGTTGACCAGGAATAGTCCAAATTCCAGTGCAATATTCAGCTACACCATAGACTAGCTGCCCCCTCTTGATTTCAACTCCTTCATATTGTGGGAAATTGCAGTGAGACTTTGAAATGATCTCAGATCAGTGTGGGCCCTTAAAGATCACTCCATGCTTGGGAAGTATTGCTGAACGGAACTGCAACAAGGGCATCACTGAATAGACAGAGCTTACAGCCACTGGGTTGGTATGGAGCTGTACTGCTCAATACAGTAGCAGCTCGCTCTAAGTGGCTATTTACATTTAAATGAACTTAAATTTTAAATTTAGTTTTCAGTCATATTAGCAACATTTCAAATACTCAGTAGCCACATATAGAAAATGGCTATTATATCAGACAGCCCAGATCTAGAACATTTCCATCATCACAGAAAGGTCTGTTACACAGTGCCATTTGACACGCTCACTTGATGTTCAGGATGAAGGGAATGGGAACACAGTCTTACTAGAGATTTCCTTACAGAAGAATGACCTTAAGATTTCTAGGAAGATACTTGTGAAGAGAGTTCCAAGAAAAAGAATGTCTGAGACCCTTGCCTCTGATACTGAATTTTTAAAGTTCGACCCATTTCCTGGAAAGTAAAGTGAATACACTGTGAAATACGGCCAAAGCCCCAGAGCGTGAAATCACCTTTGCAGTGCCAAATGCAGCCCCATTATATCATGAGAAATGTATGCCCAGATACTGGAGCACAAGTTGGGTGTGTAATTCAGCAAAGCCTTTATGGAAGCCACAAAAATCAGAAAATTGGGGATTTTCAAGAGAAATCCTATACGAGTCTCTGAGAAAGATTCCTGAAAGCTGACCAAAACAAACAGCTATGATGAACATTGGCAAGTTTGAGGAAGGAAAACCATGGAATTCAATAGAGTTTCATGAACCCTTCTCTCCAGGGCAGCCATTCTTGCACATGGTTCCTACCCAGCTGTCGGGAGCGCTGAGAAGCTTAATCATTCAAGCAGGACAAAGAAAAAAGGCTAGAAATATTACAGGAAACAGCATAAAGAAGAGGACTTAATGAGTAACTGGAAGTTGGAGAGTGTCTGGGCCTACAGTGTTCAACACTGACAAGTACAACAAGAATGGTTACCCTAGGACTGCCTCCACCAGGTCAGGAGAAACCAGAAGGAGATGGGGCTCCACAGTTCCTCACATATTTTTTGTTGTTTATTCAACATTACTATGAATCACCTCCTTTTACTTTTTAACCCTCTCATAATGGGAAAACAATTAATATCACTATAGCCTCTTGGAATATTTATGTTAACCTTTTCATTGTAATATTTATCGGTCAAGTTCTTTTAACCAGTTGGGTTGGAAACTGGGTTACCAGTGGTAGAACCTATAATTAGTGTGTACATACATCCTGGTTTGCCTCGATGGCTCTGGTTTATGTTGTTGTTCACAAGTAATTATTAACAGAGCCCCCTTTCACTCACGGAAGTCCTAGTTTGGACAATAAGTATATGGTTCCTTACCCATAATGCTATTCTCTAAATGTGTTCCAACATGCCAAAGGCAAAACATGTTGTTTTTCAGTGGCTGGTGGTTTTAGTGCCACTTTCCATTTCAGCAAATGTCACCTTGGGTGGAAGACATTACTTCACCAAGTTGGTATTGCTGACCAGTTTCAAAACTATTTCATTCTGATGCCTTTTTTAACCTCCCTGTACTTCTCAAATTCAATTTTAGTGTCAATTTTGCTTAGTACAGTCTTTTTCCTGTCCTTCACTCTTCAAGAATTTTTTCCTTTGGCTTTCTAGTTTCTTAACTCTGTTGTCTATTTTTCTACATTTACTGTAATGTGTGCCTTCTATTTGTGGTTTCCTTTCTTCCTACATTCAATCTGTCATATTTTAAATGACTATCTTTTTAATAAATGATAGCATTTCACAAACATCCACTGGTAGAAGGTGCAATACCTGATAACTAAGCTTTTTATTCTACCTCAACTATATGATATGGAACTTTAGTCTGAGAGGTTAAAATTTCTAGTTCCTTTAAAACTGTATGAAAAGCGGTAGTCTGCTGGTAAATGTTTACCAACCAGTTTGGCGGGGGCGGGGAGGGGAGCATGTGAACAGGGGAATGTCCTGATTTGTAGCACTGCTGATTTCTATGGTGTAAACACCCACACCATAGACAACTTCAAGCTACCAACATGACCTCAACCAACTTGTGAAAATTTAATAATTGTTCCAGATGAGCCAATACGAGCCAGCTCCAGCAGACCACTGCAAAACCCTTTGTAGAGAAACAGAAATTAAAGTTCCAGGGAGGCGGGTGGTGGGGAATCACATAATAAAAAAAAATCATTCTAATTATTTGAATTTTGTGTTATCATTAAAGGAGAAAAACATACACTGAAAAAATAGACTGAAATAAGCTTATATATGAAAAAAATAACACTTAAGTTTCCATTTGGTAACTAAAAATTCAGTAGGAGCTATTTCTGGGACATAAAAGTGCCAGGTAAACTAACTTGATTCTATCCTCCCAAAGATTATTCTCAAATCCCGAGAACGTTATTATATAGTTAGAACTCCAGGTTACATGACTGCCACACTATAGCAAATCCATGGGCCAGAAAACTTCCACAAGCTGGAACTGAGCCTAAGGGCAGAAAGTGAAAAAGTCAGATACTATCAGAGCTAAGGTCACTTGAAAATTGAAAATCCTTTGGCATTCAGCAAGGTTCTAAGATTGTCTTCTCTCTGTTCTGAGAGATTCCAGAAGGCCTAAAGGTTACATTTGGTATCAGCGCTTTTTTACAGATCTAAGCATTATTTTTATTCAAAGCCAATTTATAGCTTTGTTTAGTCTTGATGGCATAATACGTAATAGAAACTAAAATAGGTTAGAGGTGGGGAGAGCCCTTTGAGGAATAAGTAGTCTAAGCACCACTCACATCAATTCAAATGCTTTCATCAGATGTAAGAGAATATGTACAGAATGCACTAGCTAGAGACACCCAGTGAAGGTGTCTAGAGAACATTCTGTAGCCAACACAATGTTACCTCTGAACTTGAAATATTTGGCCTGAAGGAAAAACATAAAGGCTGAAGATTTACTGACCCCAAATTTATTAAGATAAATGTCTTTGAACACATCAGCCATAAATCATTTTAGATTTTTTAAAAACTCATATGCTAAACTTTATAGATAGCAGATTAAAAATAAAATTGGTTCTGTTTAGACTTGTATATTGATGCATCATTTCTAGAAAGGCTCATATTTATTGTTAGACACTGTGCTAAAACCTCTCCGCAAATTATTTTATTTAACCTATTATAAATCCCAGGAAGTAGATACTATGATCCGCATTTTACGATTAGGAAACTAAGACTTGGGTCAGTTACTTACCCAAAGTCACATACCTAGAAAATGGCAGAATCTGAGTTAAAACTCAAGCATGACCCAGAGCACCTACATTTAACCAAATTGCTGCCCTGACAAAAACCTTAAAATTATCTTACACTTTTTGAACTGCTCATCCCACTGTTACAAACCTACCCCAAGATAATAAGTCATAGGCAGGCACAATGTAGCAAACAAAACTTGGAAACAATGTAAATGTTCATTAACTGCAGAATGTTAAATGAACTATTCATACAATAGAATATTTTTCAGTCAAAAAATTGTATTCATCAAGAGCATTTCATGAGATGAGAAACTCATAATATTAAGGAAAAAAACAAGTTATAAAGCAAGATAGTATTTCACTACACAAAATAAATACAAATGTGGATGGGGAGAGCTAAAAGAAAAACAGCAATATGTTATCTCTGATGATCTCTGTGGATTAGGGTTATATATTTTTATACTTTTCCTTCAGCATCTTTTTATTTTTCTTTTTTTTATGATGAATACATACCATTTTTACCATGAGAAAAGAGTCATTTCTAAATTCAACAAAAGCATACACATAGTTCTTGTTGCCACATCCGACGAAGGAAATGTTGGCACTAAGGAGGGTCAAAGAAAAGTAACTAGAATGGTCAGAGGAATGGATAATAAACTAACATTATCAGATCTGGGAATTATTCAAAAACTCCTGAAATACGTAGGCGGGGAATGGCACAGCCAAAACAGTCCTGGCTGGGAAGCATAATGAATAGGATTCCAGGAACAGGACAGAGACCCAGGCCAGCTCCATTGTCTCTCATCTACCTCATAACCAAGACCCTTGGACAATTTGCCTTCCCTCCCTACCTCTATCCTCTCATCCCCCATTTACTTTTTAACGCACCATAACCGGGTCTCTTCCGCCTAATTTCCTCTGCCAACTCCACAGCGATTGCTCTCACCACCACCATCAATGTTCTCTTTGTGAAATCCAATATTCCCATTCAATCCTTGTCTTATATGAATGACCTCTCAGTCACAAATGACCCAACTGACTCCTTCCTTGAACATCTCTGTCCTTGAATCCTGTGACAGAATACCCTGCTGGTTGTCTCCTCAGTAGACATTACCCCAGTTTCCAAGAACACACCCCTACTTCTTTGCTAGCACATTGCCAGCTGTGTTCAGGTGTGGGCAGCAGTATGCTCAGAGGAAGTAATCCCCTATCCTAGCCCCAAGAGATGAACCGTGTTGGCCTAGACCGATCAAGGGAATCTCATTCCCCTTTGCTGTCATTGGTTTAGGAGTTGGTCCTGGCCAATGGAACCTGAGGATATGTTCCTCCTGATGTATAATTCTTGTCTTTAAACTCAGTTTTTGTCAATTGGCCCTGTCACAGCCTTTTTTGTGACCATGAGAGGAAAACCAGGAGAATCACCAGAAGCCAATGTAAAGCTTGGACATTGAAGAAATACTGAATTAATCAACCCTGGAACTACCTACCTCCAGACTATTATGTGAGATAATAAGCCCCTATTGTTTAAGCCACTCTTAGCTAGATGTTCAGTCCCTTGCAGGCAAAAGATCCTAGTTGTTATTGATATACTTCTTTCCTGGCCTCCCTTCTACATTCTGCCTACTCTACAGGCCTTCTCCTGAACTCTACCACCTCCTGCAGGTTAATGTTCTGGAAAGTCTCACCTTTGGCCTCCTTCTCTTCTTATTCCATTTACTTTCTCTTCGAGATTTCTCTCCTCTGCTTGGATAATTTCACCTACATGTATTTATTTGCAGTTTACATAAATATTATTGAAGGACTAGTATGAGCCAGATCCTGTTCCATTTTCTATGATCTGGGAATTTGCTGATGAATAAGACCACTGGGGTCCCTGGACAAGAGAGGGGGGCAAAGGAGGAGGGGAGGGGAGAGGAGAAGTTGAGGTTGAGGATCTGTTCATGAGACCTACTGTACAACATAGTATCTATCATTAACAATTCAATATTGTACACTTAAAAATTCGTGAAGAGGATAGATCTCATGCTAAGTGTTCTTACCACAAAAAAGGAGGGGGGGGGGGAGCAGAAGGAAACTTTTAGAGGTAATGGATATTTTATTGCCTTAATTGTGGTGATGGTTTCACAGGTGTATGCATATCTCCAAAATCAGCAAATTGTATACATTAAATATGTCCAGTTTTTTTTTGTATATCAATTATATCCCAATAAAGCTGTTTAAAAAATAAAAAAAATACAAAAAAAATGTTCTTTTTGTGAAGATGTTCAAGTTTTTTGCCTCTTTTTCTATGGGACTGTCTTTTTTATATTGATTCTAAGCAGTTTTTATTCTAAACATTACTCCTCTTTTTCTATTATCTAAGTTTGTATAGTATTGTATAGTTGTTTCTTGAAGATTTTGTAAAACTTCTGGTAAAGTTATCTGGACCTTAAATGCTCTTTGTAGGATGGCTTTTTATTTCTTCTTGAGTGAGTTTTTGGAAGTTATATTTTTCTAGAAATTCATTTATATTTTCAAATGCATTAGCTTAAAGTTTTCTGAAATATAAATTTAGGGCTAAAAATTCTCCTCTGTGTACAGCTTTGGTTGCACCCTATTAGTTTTTATACATAGTATCTTTTTTTAGGTGTGATTCTAAATATTTTCTAATTTCTATTATGATTTATTCTTTGACCCATGGGTTATTTAGAACCTTGTTTCTTACTTTTAACATATATTGATTTTTTTCTACTTATCTTTTTTTTAGTGATTTTTAACCTAATTGCATTTGTGGTCAGAAAACATGTTGTGTATGATTTTACTATTTTAAATTTGTTTAGACTTCCATTATGGCATAGGATACATCAATTTTTATAAATGGTCCATCTGTTCTTAAAAAGAAACGTATTCTTCACTTCTTGGATGTAATATATGTGACCATTAGATCAAATTTGTTAATATGTTGCTCACACTTTTCTCTCTCCTTATTGATTCTGTTGTTAACTAGTCCTGTTACTTAGTTACCTAGTTCTGTTGTTAACTACTTCTGTGACATCTCCCACTATGATTGTAAAGTTATTTCTCTTCACAGTTCTGTTGATTTTGCTTTATACATTTGAAGCTGTATTATCTGGAGCATACAACTTTAATACTGCTACATCATTCAAAGGCACTGAGCATGTTATCTTTATCTCTAGTGATGCTTTTTTGCCTTAAAAGTCTATTTTTTAATAAATTAATACAGCTATTTCTTTGGTGAGAATTTGCCTGATTTATCTTTTTACATCCTTTTAATTCCAATCTCTTTATCATCTTCACTGCTTTTTAAATGATTCCATAATACTACTACCACAGTAATGTTCTAATTATAGTTTTAACTTCCAAAATAAGATTATTCACTTCTCATAAGAAACAAGAAACAGAACTATCATTTCTGGAATTATGGTTTGTGGTTTTGAATATCATTGGTTTGCCATGGTAAACACTGTTCTTTCTCTGACAACCAGTTCTTGTTTTTACTGAGCTCAGGGGCTCTGCTAGAAAAACATATATGGGTGGGTGGATGCCAGGACAGGAAGAGGGAAGATGTGGCCAAGACAGGTAGAGGTGGGTAAGCAATGCTAAGTGTAGACTGGGTGTCATAAATCCAAATGTCTACAAGGGCCAAAAAGCTAATTTAGGCAATTACACAAGGCAGGGGAGAACTGTCTGATCTGGGGATCACTTGCCCTTCCAAAGGCAGCTATTTGTCATCCATCGATCCTTACCCTGTTCAGATGTTGCCAGATCTTTCTAGGAGAAACCTGAATCTAAATCTATTGAATTTGAAAATTTTGCAGCTAATTCATTTTTTAAATTTTATGCAAATCAAATAAATCATGTCTGTTATCTACATCTGCAAATCCTTGCTTCCCCTGGCAAATCCTGGAAGAGACTGCACTTAGGAGGAAGAGAACAAGTAGAGAAGGCCTTTCCCAGCCCTGCTTATCCTCCCAAATGGGTTAACCCACTCCTCTTTACAAAGAGAAATTCCTCCTGGGAAATGCAAACTTAATTCATGTTCTAGGTCTTCAGAAATGGGTTTTTGAGATCTTTGGCTTCGTTGACTGCCACAAGCAGCATGATATGCTGGTCATCCCTAGAGACAGAATTGGAAAATAGTGAGAAGCAAAAGTGCGGCTCACACATGAAGGGATACCAAAAAGTTGCTACCAAAACAAAATTCAAAACTTTGTCCAGGGCCCCTGTTAGCAGCCCTATGCCAATGTCCACATTTGAACTAGTCCAGTCTGAGAAATATGGAAAAAAGAAGGAAGGAAAAGACAAGACGTCCCCTCAAAAAAATATTATATATATATATATATATATATATATATATATATATACACACACACACACACATATATACACATATACATATATAGGTATATGCAGGCGTATGCACATACAAAGTCCTTAATTCGTCTGCTCATTTGTCATTTCAAAATAATAAAATATTTGTTAAATATCTCCAGGGAACCATTGGAATCTACACCACCACCCAGAGGAGGTGCTTCGATGACTGGCTGAACAAGGTGCTCTTTACAAAAAAATAAAGAGAAAGAAAGAAAGAAAAAGACTGAGTCCCTACTACTTACAAATCACTTTTAGATGTTTTTATATACATTATTTTATGTAATACTTGAAACAAAACTGTGCAGTACTTCCATTTTATAGTGAGAAAACTGAAGCACAAAAGAGATAACTTACCAAGGTCACAGAGTTAATAAGTGTTAGGATTAAAAAACAGGATTCAAAACCAGGTCTCCTGTGTGGAAATCCTGTTTTCTACTCTATCACACATTCTTTAGCTGACAATCAGGCGAGAATCTCAGCTCCAGCAGCCTGATTCCTAGATCAGCAAGACTTCTGATAAAGTGTGGGAGCTGGGAGGTGCCAGTGTTGAGGACTCAAAACTGTGAAATCAGACTTGAGTAGAGGGACTCAGTGTGTAGCAAAGGCAGGACCACTGGATGGTTGCAAGGAAATACTTAAGTCTGAGTTTTAAAACCCTTTGATTTCTCACCCTCCCCAAACCGAATCCCCCTTCCCTTCCCTCCACACAAACTTCTCCAAACATAAAAGACATTTTACTCCAGATTCAAAAAACTATTTTTCTATTTTTTTGATCTCCTTACAAACTCAATCAACTCATCACTTAGCAAATTTCAACTTTAGATGATACCATTTCACTACCCACCTTCATATATTTTTAGTATATTAAGATAGGTAAGTCAATGTGTATTGCCTCAGATAAAGAAAACATACTCCTTATATAGATTAGAACATTTTGAATAACAAAAACATTCTATCTATTTTCACCATAGTTTCACTTAACAAAATTGTTAGTTGTGCAAAAAAAACTCAGTGTTTTCTTTCAGATAAAAAATAGATAAAGAATAAGCAACAGAAAGTGGACAATTAAATTAATTCTCATTCTTTTCGATATGCACAATGTAAAATCTCCTAAGGAACTGTGATAAAAGAGATTTCACTGGAAAGGAAAATTCTTAATTCATTTGCCATCTCTCTGGTCAATTCTCAGATTGACACTTCAGAGCAAAGCCTGTCATAATTCTTCAGCATTTAACTTACCAAAGGTTTATTTTACAAATAAAAATTATACATGTGTAACCCACCTCCCAACTGAGTGAAATTTAACTTATTCTTGGTCTTTGTTAGATCCATTCCAAAGTGAACAGCTTCTCCCCTCTCAATCTGATCTCAGGCCCACCTGGCTCACAAATGCTTTGAATGTGAAAATTCATGAGAGCTTTGATAAAACATTTAAAAGAAAAACAATGTCTTATTTACATCAATCAGTATCTACTGAGATACCCTGGACTGAATTATGGAAGGGAGGGAGAGCACATGAAAAGTGTAAACTCCTAGGTTTTGTCCATAAACAAAATTAATCTTTAAGTAAAGATTTCCTCTACCATTGACTCAAATCTATCTTTGAAGAGTTCGGTGGCGGGGGGGACCTTCAATATGGCAGAGGAGTAAGACGTGGAGATCACCTTCCTCCCCACAAATACATCAAAAATACATCTACATGTGGAGCAACGCTTACAGAACACCTACTGAACGCTGGCAGAAGACCTCAGACCTCCCAAAAGGCAAGAAACTCCCCACGTACCTGGGTAGGGCAAAAGAAAAAAGAAAAAACAGAGACAAAAGAATAGGGACGGGACTTGCCCTTCTGGGAGGGAGCTGTGAAGGAGGAAAACCTTCCATACATTAGGAAGCCCCTTCACTGGCGGAGGCGGGGGGAGGGGTGGGTAGGCTTCAGAGCCATGGAGGAGAGTGCAGCAAAGGGGTGCAGAGGGCAAAGTGGAGAGATTCCCGCATGCAGGATGGGTGGCGGCCAGCATTCACCAGTCTGAGAAGCTCGTCTGCTCACCCGCCTGGCGGGTGGGGGCTGAGAGCTGAGGCTCGGGCTTCGGAGCTCGGATCCCAGGGAGAGTACTGGGGTTGGCTGCGTGAACACAACCTGAACGGGGCTAGTGCACCACAGCTAGCCAAGAGGGAGTCCGGGAAAAAGTCTGGAACTGCCTAAGAGGCAAGAGACCATTGTTTCCGGCTGCGCGAGGAGAGGGGATTCAGAGCACCGCCTAAATGAGCTCCAGAGACGGGTGTGAGCCACGGCTATCAGTGCAGACACCACAGATGGGCATAAAACACTAAGGCTGCTGCTGCCACCACCAAGAAGCCTGTGTGTGAGCACAGATCACTATCCACACCTCCCCTCCCGGGAGCCCGTGCAGCCTGCCAATGCCAGGGTCCCGTGATCCAGGGACAACTTCCCCAGGAGAACACATGGCGCACCTCAGGCTGTTGCAACGTCACGCCAGCCTCTGCCGCCACAGGCTCGCCCCGCATTCCGTACCCCTCCCTCCCCAAGGCCTGAGTGAGCCAGAGCCCCCGAATCAGCTGCTACTTTAACCCCATCCTGTCCGGGCGGGGAACAGACGCCCTCAGGTGACCTAAACGCAGAGGCAGAGCCAAACCCAAAGGTGAACCCCAGTAGATGTGCGAACAAAGAAGAGAAAAGGAAATCTCTCCCAGCAGCCTCAGGAGCAGCGGATTAAATCTCCACAATCAACTTCATGTACCCTGCATCTATGAAATACCTGAATACACAGCAAATCATCCCAAAATTGAGGGGGTGGACTTTGGGAGCAACTGTAGACTTGGGGTTTGCTTTCTGCATCTAATTTGTTTCTGGTTTTATGTTTATATTAGTTTAGTATTTAGAGCTTATTATCCTTGGTAGATTTGTTTATTGATTTGGCTTCTCTCTTCTTCTTATATATATATTTTTTTTCCCCTTTTTCTCTTTTTGTGAGTGTGTGTGTGTATGCTTCTTTATGTGATTTTGTCTGTAGAGCTTTGCTTTTACCACTTGTCCTATGGTTCTGCCTGTCCATTTTTGTTGTTGTATTTTTCAGCATAGTTTTTAGTGCTTGTTACCATTGGTGGATTTTTTTTTTTTAGTTTGGTTGCTCTCTTCTTTCTTTCTTTCTTTTTTAAATTAATTTTAATATTTTATTTTTTATAATTTTTTTATATTTTATTTTAATAACTTTATTTTATTTTTATTTCTTTCTCTTTTTTTCCCCTTTTCTTCTGAGCTGTGTGGCTGACAGGGTCTTGGTGCTCTGGGTCGGTGTCAGGCCTGAGCCTCTGAGGGGGGAGAGCTGAGTTCAGGACATTCGTCCACCACAGACCTCCCAGCCCCACGTAATATCAAACGGCAAAAGCTCTCCAAGAGATCTCCATCTCAATGCTCAGACCCAGCTCCACTCAATGACCAGCAAGTTCCAGTGCTGGACACCCTATGCCAAACAATTAGCAAGACAGGAACACAACCCCACCCATTAGCAGAGAGGCTGACTAAAATCATAATAAGTTCACAGACACCCCAAAACACACCACCAGATGTGGTCCTGATCACCAGAAAGACAAGATCCAAATTCATCCAACAGAACACAGGCACCAGTCCCCTCCACCAGGAAGCCTACACAACTCACTGAGCTAACCTTACTCACTGGGGCAGACACCAAAAACAATGAAAACTATGAATCTGCAGTCTGTAAAAAGGAGACTCCCAAAAAAGTAAGTTAAGCAAAATGAGAAGACAGAGAAATACAGAGCAGACGAAGGAGCAAGGTAAAAACTCACCAGACCAAACATATGAAGAGGAAATAGGCAGTCTACCTAAAAAAGAATTCAGAGTAATGATACTAAAGATGATCCAAAATCTTGGAAATAGAATGGAGAAAATACAAGAAATGTTGAACAAGGACCTAGAAGAAATAAAGAGCAAACAAACAATGATGAACAACACACCAAATGAAATTAAGAATTCTCTAGAAGTAATCAATAGCAGAATAACTGAGGCAGAAGAATGGATAAGTGACCTGGAAGATAAAATAGTGGAAATAACTACTGCAGAGCAGAAGAGAGAAAAAAGAATGAAAAGAATTGAGGACAAAGACCTCTGGGACAACATTCAATAAACCAACATTTGAATTATAGGGGTCCCAGAAGACCAAGAGAAAAAACAAGGGACTGAGAAAATATTTGAAGAGACTATAGTTGAAAACGTCCCTAACATGGGAAAGGAAATAGTCAATCAAGTCCAGGAAGCGCAGAGAGTCCCATACAGGACAAATCCAAGGAGAAACACGCCAAGACACAGATTAATCAAACTATCAAGAATTAAATACAAAGAAAAAATATTAAAAGCAGCAAGGGAAAACCAACAAATAACATAAAAGGCAATCCCCATGAGGTTAACAGCTGATCTTTCAGCAGAAACTCTGCAAGCCAGAAGGGAGTGGCAGGACATATTTAAAGTGATGAAAGAGAAAAACCTACAACCAATATTACTCTGCCTAGCAAGGATCTCATTCAGATTTGACAGAGAAACTAAAATCTTTACAGACAAGCAAAGTTTAGAGTATTCAGCACCACCAAACCAGCTTCACAACAAATGCTAAAGGAACTTCTCTAGGCAGGAAACACAAGAGAAGGAAAAGACCTACAAAAACAAACCCAAAACAATTAAGAAAATGGTAAAAGGAACATATATATCGATAATTACCTTAAATATAAATGGATTAAATGCTCCAACCAAAAGACACACATTGGTTGAATGGATACAAAAACAAGACCCATATATATGCTGTCTACAAGAGACCCGCTTCAGACCTAGGGACACATACAGACTGAAAGTGAGGGAATGGAAAAAGATATTCCATGTAAACGGAAATCAAAAGAAAGCAGATGTAGGAATTCTCATATCAGACAAAATAGACTTTAAAATAAAAACTATTACAAGAGACAAAGAAGGACACTACATAATGATCAAGGGATCAATCCAAGAAGAAGATATAACAATTGTAAATATTTATGTACCCAACACAGGAGAACCTCAATACATAAGGCAAATGCTAACAGCCATAAAAGGGGAAATCGACAGTAACACAATCATAGTAGGGGGCTTTAACAACCCCCCTTCAGCAATACACAGATCAGCCAAAATGAAAATAAATAAGGAAACACAAGCTTTAAATGATACATTAAAAAAGATGGACTTAATTGATATTAATAGGGCATTCCATCCAAAAACAACAGAATAAACTTTCTTCTCAAGTGCTCATAGAATATTCTCCAGGACAGATCATATCTTGGGTCACAAATCAAGCCTCAGTAAATTTAAGAAAATTGAAATCATATCAAGTATCTTTTTCGACCACAACACTATGAGACTAGATATCAATTACAGTAAAAATCTGTAAAAAATACAAACACATGGAGGCTAAACAATACACTACTAAATAACCAAGAGATCACTGAAGAAATCAAAGAGGAAATTAAAAAAATACCTAGAAACAAATGACAATGAAAACACGACGACCCAAAACCTATGGGATGCAGCAAAAGCAGTTCTAAGAGGGAAGTTTAGAGCAATACAATCCTACCTTAAGAAACAAGAAACATCTCAAATAAACAACCTAAGCTTACCCCTAAAGCAATTAGAGAAAGAAGAAAAAAAAACACCCCAAAGTTAGCAGAAGGAAAGAAATCATAAACATCAGATCAGAAATAAATGAAAAAGACATGAAGGAAAAAATTAAAAAGATCAATAAACTAAAAGATGGTTGTTTGAGAAGACAGACAAAAATTGATAAATGATTAGCCAGACTCATCATGAAAAAAAGGGAGAAGATTCAGATCAACAGAATTAGAAATGACAATAGAGAGGTAACAACTGACACTGCAGAAATACAAAGGATCATGAGAGATTACTACAAGCAACTATACGCCAATAAGATGGACAACCTGGAAGAAATGGACAAATTCTTAGAAAAGCAAAACCTTCCAAAACTGAACCAGGAAGAAATAGAAAATATAAACAGACCACTCACAAGCAATGAAATTGAAACTGTGATTAAAAATCTTCCAACAAACAAAAGCCCAGGACCAGATGGCTTCACAGGCAAATTCTATCAAACATTTAGTGAAAAGCTAACACCTATCCTTCTCACACTCTTCCAAAATATAGCAGAGGGAGGAACACTCCCAAACTCATTCTACGAGGCCACCATCACCCTGATACCAAAACCAGACAAAGATGTCACAAAAGAAGAAAAACTACAGGCCAATATCACTGATGAACATAGATGCACAAATCGTCAACAAAATACTAGCAAACAGAATCCAACAGCACACTAAAAGGATCATACACTATGATCAAGTGGTGTTTATGCCAGGAAGGCAAGGATTCTTCAATATATGCAAATCAATCAATGTGATAAACTATATTAAGAAGCTGAAGAATAAAAACCTTATTATAATCTCAATAGATGCAGAAAAAGCTTTCGCCAAAATTCCACACCCATTTATGATAAAAACCCTCCAGAAAGTAGGCATAGAGGGAACTTACCTCCACATAATAAACGCCATATATGACAAACCCAAAGCCAACATCATTCTCAATGGTGAAAAACTGAAACCATTTCCACTAAGATCAGGAACAAGAAAAGTTTGCCCACTCTCACCACTATTATTCAACATAGTTTTGGAAGTTTTAGCCACAGCAATCAGAGAAGAAAAAGAAATAAAAGGAATCCAAATTGGAAAAGAAGAAGTAAAATTGTCACTATTTGCAGACGACATGATACTATACATAGAGAATCCTAAAGATGCTACCAGACAACTGCTAGAGCTAATCAATGAATTTGGTAAAGTTGCAGGATACAAAATTAATGCACAAAAAGCTCTTGCATTCCTATACAGTAATGATGAAAAACCTGAAAGAGAAATTAAGGAAACACTCCCATTTACCATTGCAATAAAAAGAAAAAAATACCTAGGAATAAACCTACCTATGGAGACAAAAGACCTGTATGCAGAAAACTATAAGACACTGATGAAAGAAATTAAAGAGGATACAAACAGATGGAGAGATATACCATGTTCTTGGATTGGAAGAATCAACATTGTGAAAATGACTATACTACCCAAAGCAACCTACTGATTCAGTGCAATCCCTATCAAACTACCAATGGCATTTTTCACAGAAGTAGAACAAAAAATTTTACAGTTTGTATTGAAACACAAAAGACCCTGAGTAGCCAAAGCAACCTTGAGAAAGAAAAACGGAGCTGGAGGAATCAGGCTCCCAGACTTCAGACTCTACTACAAAGCTACAGTAATCAAGACAATATGGTACTGGCACAAAAACAGAAGTATAGATCAATGGAACAGGACAGAAAGCCCAGAGATAAACGCACACATATAGTCACCTTGTCTTTGGTAAAGGAGGCAAGAATATACAAGAGAAAAAGAGACAGCCTCTTCAATAATTGGTGCTGGGAAAACTGGACAGCTACATGTAAAAGAATTAAATTAGAACACTCCTTAACACCATACACAAAAATAAACTCAAAATGTATTAAAAACCTAAATGTAAGGCCAGACACTATCAAACTCTTAGAGGAAAACATAGGCAGAACACTCCATGACATAAATCACAGCAAGATCCTTTTTGACCCACCTCCTAGAGAAAGGAAAATAAACACAAAAATAAACAAATGGGACCAATGAAACTTAAAAGCTTTTGCACAGCAAAGGAAACCATACACAAGACGATAAGACAACCCTCAGAATGGGAGAAAATATTTGCAAATGAAGCAGCTGACAAAGGATTAATCTCCAAATATACAAGCAGCTCATGCAGCTCAATATCAAAAAACAAACAACCCAATCCAAAAATGGGTAGGAGACCTGAATCGCCATTCTCCAAAGAAGATATACAGATTGCCAACAAACACATGAAAGGATGCTCAACATCACTAATTATTAGAGAAATGCAAATCAAAACTACGATGAGATTATCACCTCACACCGGTCAGAATGACCATCATCAAAAAATCTCCAAACAATAAATGCTAGAGAGGGTGTGGAGAAAAGGGAAAACTCTTGCACTGTTGGTGGGAATGTAAATTGATACAGCCACTATGGAGAACAGTATGGAGGTTCCTTAAAAACTAAAAATGAACCACCATATGACCCATCAATCCCACTACTGGGCATATACCCTGAGAAAGCCATAATTCAAAAAGAGTCATGTACCAAAATGTTCATTGCAGCTCTATTTACAATAGCCAGGACATGGAAGCAACCTAAATGTCCATCGACAGATGAATGGATAAAGAAGATATGGCACATATAGACAATGGAATATTACTCAGCCATAAAAAGAAACAAAATTGAGTTTTTTGTAGTGAGGTGGTTGGACCTAGAGACTGTTTTACAGGGTGAAGTAAGTCAGAAAGAGAAAAACAAGTACTGTATGCTTACACATACATATGTAATCTAAAAAAAAAAAAAAAAAAAAAAAAGTGGTTCTGAAGCACCTAGGGGCAGGAGAGGATAAAGACACAGAGGTAGAGAATGGACTTGAGGACACAGGAAGGGGGAATGGTAAGCTGGGATAAAGTGAGAGAGTGGCATGGACATATATACACTACCAATTGTAAAATAGATAGCTCGTGGGAAGCAGCCGCATAGCACAGGGAGATCAGCTCAGTACTCTGTGTACACCGAGAGGGGTGGGATAGGGAGGGTGGGAGAGAGACGCAAGAGGGAGGAGATATAGGGATATATGTATATGTATAGCTGATTCACTTTTTTATACAGCAGAAACTAACACACCATTGTAAAGCGGTTATACTCCAATAAAGATGTTAATTTTTTTTAAAAAGTGTTCACCCATTTCCAACAGGAAGGTACTTGGGAAAATAGAATCATTTACATTTAACTGAGAATTTACTTAACAATTTTGTCATAATATTAAGTCTTCAAAGAAATGCTCGCTTATTGATATCTTTTGGTAAACACATAGGCACACATGGCATGACTAAAATTCTTTGCAAAAGAAAGCCATTTCAGTTTTTCCAACCCTATTATAAAGTTTTGACTGTTCCCTTTAAGAAGTGGTTATTGTCACACAAGGGGGTCAATGATTATAAAAAGAATTATGTCTCCTGGTTTTTTAATAGGAGAATTCATGTAGTGCTTTTACAAAGAACATTTTTAAAATCTCCAGCAGTTTTTTTCATTCATAGCTCCAGGACCTTTGGCTAAAACCAAAAACCCATTAGCTTTTCTGAAACATTTCACTGGGCATCACATCTTATGTATAAATAGGCTCCCCTAAGGGCCCACATTATCCTCAGTGACACCTGTATTAGAGTGTCCCATAATTCATAAGCCGGCCCCAGTGCATCATGGTCATATCACAGCAGAGGAAGCAAAGTCTGACAGTACTCTGCTATTGACTAAACAGGACAAGGTCATCCTTGTTCTATTTTCTCCACTTCAGTCCAGAATCATAACAATCTGTAACTCATACCAATATCCATTCCATAGAGTATAATTCCAGTTCTAAGGTAGAACACTACTTTATACTGATAAAATACAGTGGGTCTATCCATCTCATGGAAACTGGAAAGGAAAGTAAAATGTTGAAATGATAACATTCAATATATAGCAGAGACTATTCTCTCTCTTTCCTGGAATAACAAATCTTCTGGGTTACTTGTTCACAAATGTTTTGCCCCATGTTTGGGGATTTCTTTAGCAGATCAACTAATCCTGCAGCTCATCTACCCTACTGGTCTCTGCTTGCCCAAACAGAAAGGACTCAGTAGAATGAATGGATCCTAAATAAGATACCAAATGAAAAATATCAAGAAAATTAACTATTTCTAGAAAAAATACACTGACATTGACATACTAGAAAAAATAAGCTACCTGTCCAAAACCATGGGAGAGACTCTTATAGACTATATTAGTTTCCTATGACTGCTGTAACAAATTACCACAAACGTGGTGGTTTAAAACAACAGAAATTTATTCTCTCACAGTCCAGAGGCCAGGTGGCCAAAATCAGGTTCACTGAGCTGAAATTACGGTGTTGGCAGCTCCATACTCCCTCCAGAGGCTCTGGGGGAGAATCCTTTCCTTGCCTCTTCCAGCTTCTGGTGGCTGCAGCATTCCTTGGCTTATGGCCCCATCACTCCAACCTCTGCCTCCACAGTCTCATGACCTCTTCCTCTTCTGTCTGTGTTCCAATCTCCCTGTGCCTCTCTAATAAACACACTTGTGATGGCATTTAAGAACCACCCATAGAACCAAAAATCCTGATCTCAAAATCCTTAACTCTATCAACATCTGCAAAGACACTTTTTTCACAATTACAGGTTCCAGGAATTAGGAAGGAGATATCTCTTTTTTTCGGGGTGGTGATGGTATTTTTCAGTGTATCACACAGACCAAGACCACAGTTCAAAAATTTAAACAAAATTTAGACGAAGAAAATGGTAAAAAAAAAAAAACAAAACCCTGAGTTGTCCATAAGCCTCACACCATGTCCTTATGTCATGACTGTGTGATGTGTTCGGAGTGGTGTTCAGAGTCATGTTCAGGCCTCAGTCACAATGATGTTTGTGGATTAATGGATTATCTGTCTTTAGGCAGCCACTGACCAACTAAGAAACCAATTCCTCTAACATTTGTCTAATAACAGAGATCATTGTAATGGGAGAAGGCAATATCCTTACCTGATACTAAAGTAGGACCAAACCTGTTCTCTGATTATCCTTTAAGGTTTCTGATCAAAGTGTTTTAGCTTAAAAGTTATCTGGAGACCAACAGTTTTTTTAAACTGTTCACAGGATTTTGACACTGACACCGATAGTTTACAAATAGGGAGGAAGAGTTTATTGCAAAAAATGTCAGGTGAGGCTCTGGGAAAATATCAGGCCAGCTTCTGGGTCACTGGTGCTTAGCTTTCAGCTGCTAATGTATGTAAATGATCCCATCCAGGGGCCCAGCTGTTGTATGTTGAAATGTACTGATGAAACTAAATTGGGATTTTAGAGAACACAAATCAAATTGTAAGCAAAATGACTGAAATACACCAGCCCTCCTTTGAAGCATCATAGGCCAACCCAAGAAAAATGACTAATGGGTAATAATACACAGTCCTGACAGGAATCATAAGCTAGGAAGGAAGTCGCATGTAAAATAATAATAAAGAATATTAAATTGCCACCAGGCCCTGCTGGAGACAAATGAAAACGGAACAGATTTCTCACCACCAGTCACTTATTCAATCCCTTTGAAACTGTCCCCAGAATCTGCAGACAGAGAATGCTTCCACTCATATTCCATTTCTACTAGAAATGAATGTTTTCTCAGATCTGGAAAAGGCAGATAAGGGATAACCTTCTGAAAAGGAGGCCCTTAGAGGTAACCTCTGGCCAGTTCATCATCCTTCCTTGGGCAACGAGGTAAGAAAACAGGCTGCCTTTATCAGCTACTGGTAGAGAAAATTATGAACTTCCTCCAAGATATCCATAGTTTGATGGCTTTTCATTTCTTCTCTTATAACATCATTCTTTTTTTTTTAAAGTCTGCATCTTTGTTTTTTATAGCATCATTCTTATATGTAGAATATGAAGTAATTTTTAATTGCCCATGTAACTTACATAATATTATTTTTACTTTAAGTGATTTCTTTCCTTCACAAGGTAATTAGAGTACTCTGCAAGTTTAAACCCAAAGCTCAGTCATTAGTCACTAGTAAGAAGTGAGCCCCCGCTGCCTGCTCGCTCCTTATATCAAATTATAAGCAAAACCCAGCCTGAAGCTCCTGGCCCACGTACCTCAGCGACAGCCCACACAGACCCCTGCAAAGGACAGGTGGCAAAACACCGCAACACAGGACAAGCAGCCCCTAATCTTAGATGGCAGCTTATTTCAGAGTATTGTTCTCGTCAGTCGCCCTGTTTGCTCCTCCTTGACTTTACTGGCCTGTTAGGACAGCAGTTCTCAGCCCTAGCTGCTCGTTAGAAATATTTGGGAAATGTCTGTCAACATACCTGAAGTCCAGAACCCACCCTGGTCTGAGATGGGGCCCAGGCATCAGCATTTTTCTTAATTCTCTAGGTGACTCTAATGTGTAAACAGGTTTGAGAACCATTGGTCCACCTTGCTAGCTTCTGTTCCTTTTTACCTTCCACTTCTTCCTGGACTTTCTTCCACACTCACCTACCCGGACCCACCATATTTACCCACTCCTTTTCATCTTTCTAGGGCCTCTTGACCTTCCTTTTTGCTGTCTGTTGCTCTCCTCCAGACTCGATACACAGCCTGGCATGACTTTCCGATCAATTCTTTTCCAGGTCCTGGCTTCTCCTGGCTTTTCCCAATGGAACACCCACCAAGGTTACAAAAATACCTTAGCAAGAGTCTAACTACACACCCACCATTTCCCTCCTTCACTTAAGCCCAGTTCAAATCTGACAATCCACATAACCTTTTCTTCTTGGAACTCAGCAACATTCAACACCTTGCTCTACATTTGGACCAAACGTCTTACCCTGGCCAGTCCCTTGTCCACCTAGCCATTCTCCTTTCTATCACAGGGCTTCTCAACTTCAGAACTATCACATGTAAGGCCAGATCATTCTTTGTTGTGGGAGGCTGCCCTGTATACTAACAGAATGTTTACCAGCATACCTGCTCTCTGCTCACTAGATGCCACTACTAGCACTCTTCCCCCAACCTGTAAAACAAAAATGTCTCAAGACATTACCAAATGATCCCTGGGGAGGGGGAAGAACTGCCCCCCCCAATCCCAAATCCTATTGAGAACCACTGCTCTGTCTGTATGTCTAATCCCCCAAACGACTTCAATAGAGTTGGTTCCTCTGCCATCTGGTATGTATTTCCTTCCCAGTTTCAATTTCACCCAAGTTTACAATCCATTACTCTGAAGCATCTACTTCCACCTGAGTTGACAACCTTCAGCTTTGATTCAGCTTCCCAAATGATGTCAGCTCCAAAGCAGCTAAAACAGATTCTCACATCTGTTACTCATCCTTAACCCTCCTGTTGCAGAGGAACAACTGTGACTTCTCCATTACATACCTTTGTTCCATAAAGACTGGCCTTATGCTATAAGCCCCTGTAAACACTAAATTAATTTATATAACAATGAGAAGATTAATAGACAGAACATAGACCAAACCCTTTCTTAACATTAGAAATGCTAAGTTGGTTCCTGACTCTGAACACACTTACCTTCATTCCTCCCTTTGACTTGTGGAACAGGAATTATACTGTTCTTGCAAAGCCCTTTGAAATTCCAGATTGGGTGGAATTTCATTTCAATTCACTTTGAGTAAGAAGTCTTAATTATTTGAGCTAACGGAGAGGAATGAAGCACCAAAAATAGAAAATCCATGAAATACAAATTTAAGCACATACTGACACAAACACATATTCTCAAATTTTCAGAAATTAAAAGGTTACTAAAAGTTATTAGACTGGTTTTATTGTGTGACTCATAAATCATCCAAATGGAGAATTGCTAATATGTTTGAGAATTACATTACTGGCATAACACAGCCAGAGAAGTGACTTTCCATAGTTCTGCATCACAGTTGGAGGTGATTTTAATGTCAACCTTTTTGGTAGGGTTAAATAAAAATTTTTATTTGCTTTATAGCTTTCTATATTTTATATTATCTTTATTAAACCCATATTATTTTTATTGTGATAAACTATACATAAAATTTACCATTTTGGGCTTCCCTGGTGGCGCAGTGGTTGAGAATCCGCCTGTCAATGCAGGGCACACGGGTTCGAGCCCTGGTCTGGGAAGATCCTACATGCCGCGGAGCAGCTGGGTCCGTGAGCCACAACTACTGAGCCTGTGAGTCTGGAGCCTGTGCTCCGCAACAAGAGAGGCCGCAATGGTGAGAGGCCCGCGCACCGCGATGAAGAGTGGCCCCCGCTTGCCACAACTAGAGAAAGCCCTCGCACAGAGGCGAAGACCCAACACAGCCATAAATAAATAAATTAATTAATTTTAAAAAAATTTACCATTTTAAGTGTACAATTCTGTGGCATTACATGCATTCATTGTTGTGCAGCCATAACCACCATCCATCTCCAGAACTTTTTCATCTTCTCCGACAACAGTTGTTTTTTTTTTAACATCTTTATTGGAGTATAACTGCTTTACAATGGTGTGTTAGTTTCTGCTTTATAACAAAGTGAATCAGTTATGCATATACATATGTCCCCATATCTCTTCCCTCTTGCATCTCCCTCCCTCCTACCCTCCCTATCTCACCCCTCTAGGTGGTCACAAAGCACCGAGCTGATCTCCCTGTGCTATATGGCTGCTTCCCACTAGCTAGCTATTTTATGTTTGGTAGTGTATATACCGACAACAGTTTTTAATAGATACTCCCTCCCTTCTGTCTACTAATAATCTGCTAAATGTCATTTTAAGTTAATTTCCTGTAGCTCTTATTGAAATAAGTGTAAAGTCTACCAAAACAGTAGTTCAAAATGTTGTTTTGAAGGACAGCATTTATATAGGTTTGTTAATTCAACTTTCTTATACAAAAAGAGAATTCTTGTCTTTCATAATCATGCTTCAAACATTCCCACTACTCAATGCCTGGCTAATCCTGTCCATCCTCCATCTTCCTGTCAACAGCCTGTACAAGTCCCAAAGGTTCTTTTCACCTGTTAGATCCAGAAACTAAAATAAAAGTAGTGATTTTCCTCACTTATCCCCAAATTGACTCAAACCTAGAATGAAACTATATGATGATAATAACATGAAGCTTTTTTGAGAATTCTTTTAAGACTCTGGGAGAAGAAGACTATGCATTACAGGGGAGAAATATAACAACAATATAAGGAAGTTTCACTGTTGTGAAACTTTGTCATAGTCAGTTTGGGCTGCTGTAACAAAAATACCATAGACTGGCTAGCTTAAACAACAAACATTTGCTTCTCACAGTTCTGGAGGCTGAGAAGTCCAAGATCAAGGAGCTGGCAGATTCGTTGTCTGATGAGGGGCTGCTTTCTGGTTCTAGACACCTGCCTTCTCATGTGTCTTCACATGGTGGGAGAAATGAGGGGTCTCTCTGGGGTCTCTTTTTTTTAACTTTTTATTTTATATTGGAGTATAGTTGATTAACAATATTGTGTTAGTTTCAGGTGTACAGCAAAGCAATTCAGTTATACATATACATGTATCTATTCTTTTCCAAATTCTTTTCTCTGGGGTCTCTTTTATAAGGACACTAACCTCATTCATAACGGCTCCACCCTCATGACCTAATCACCTCCCAAAATCCCCACCATCAAACACCATCACATTAGGGGTTGGGATTTCAACATATGAATTTTGGGAGGACATAAACATTCTTAGCACTGTTGTTGCTTCTTGCTCACATTTAAAAGAAACCCTCTCAGATCCCGTGGATAAAACTTTGACCTGGGCTTCCCTGGTGGTGCAGTGGTTGAGAGTCTGCCTGCCAATGCAGGGGACACGGGTTCGAGCCCTGGTCTGGGAGGATCCCACATGCCGCGGAGCAACTAGGCCCATGAGCCACAACTACTGAGCCTGCGAATCTGGAGCCTATGCCCCGCAACAAGAGAGGCTGCGACAGTGAAAGGCCCGTGCATTGCGATGAAGAGCAGCCCCCACTCGCCGCAACTGGAGAAAGCCCTCGCACAGAAACGAAGACCCAACACAGACAAAAATAAATTAATTAATTAATAAAAAAACCAAACTTTGACCTTACAGCTGTGTTTCTGACATAAACTCATGGAGAGAATTTATACTTTGAATACACATGGTTCTGAGCAGAGAAAAAAAAAACATATCTGCTATTGTAAGGTCAGAGCATCATTGTACAGGTCATTTATTTTTTAAAAGTCCTTGAAACTGTCATTTAAAAAACCCACAACTCTCACCAGCTGAACATTTGTAACAGTATACTCTAGCATTTCAGGGAAGTCAAATTTCTTTCCTACAACTCTTAAGAGGCACCTCTTGAAACTTTCCAGTTAAGATTTTCAAAACTGTGTGACAAATAACAGCCCTAGAGGAAAGCCCATAATATGGCTGTCAGTGAACTTAACTTCCATCATAAAATGGAAATGTCGTCAAGTATTTTGGGCTTTGGAGCAGCTGCCACCTAATAACTATTCAGAAACAAATGCTCAAATCAGTTTAGGTCTCATCATAATCTCTGTGACTTTCAAGTCAAAGAGAAGGATAGTCATTTTTATGTATTTATTTATGAAAACTACAGTTAGAAATTTCTCAAAAAAACACATATATATAGGTACACAGAGGGATAATTGATTCTTGGTAGTGTTACCAAAAAAGTTAAGGGCAATTTTAAGTTAGTTCTTTTTCTCCCTAATACATAAATTAACATAAGCATTCATTCATTTATTCAACAACTTTTTACAGATGATCTATTATGTGCTAGGCAGTATGGAGCCCTGAAACAAAAATAAAGAAATAAATGTTTTTTTTCCCCTCCTACGAATGGGCAGATAGAGGTCAAAGGTGAGTGAATATTAAGACCATGCCATAAAGTAGAAGCAAGCAACCCAAGTCACCAGGAAATCTAAAATCCTAGTTTCATTTCCCTTACATTCCTCTCACTCTAACCTGTGACTTTTATTCAATGCTTTCCAAAGAAGAAAGATAAAGGCTAAACAAGAAGATATTTCTACTGCCCTTTCCTTTTATGTACAGAAATGAGGGCTTGTTCTTACCTTGGATTCTTTCTCACCCGCTCAGAAAGTAACAGAATGAATTAATGAGGAATAATTTGTAAATAATTTGGGAAATTGTTGTCAGCTACTATAACAAAAGAGAAGCCCAAAATTTTAGAATCTGCCATTACTGTGCTTCATCTTTTCCACTTTGAAAAACCAGGTGGGTGGGAAGGGGGGGCAACATGCACAGGGTATCATTCTTAGTAGCTATTAAATGTATCAATATTTTTTAAATTGTAGGGGGGAAGTGCAAACATGCAAAGTGTGTAAGGCCTAACATGGCTAAGTTTTCTGTGATTTTTGGTAGTTCCAGAGGTAAAGGCCCTTTAACGGGACTGTTCACCATTTTGCTCTCTGTTATTGAAGGTAAGGAAAACACACCTGAAAGGATATGCCTGTGTCTCAAATATATTAGGTGCTCAATTAATGATTGTTGAAAGTTGAACAGATGAGTTGGTATTTCAGCATTCTTGATGCATTACAGCAGGTGCTTGATAAACTACCTACTAAATAAATAATTTGTTATGTCTCTCTCAACACTCCTTAATATGTCTCTTGATGATGAGATCTAGGGATGAGCAGAAGAAAAGAGTTTCTCATTCAAACACGGTGTTCCCAATATTATTGCAACCGAATCTCATGTAAAATTGCATGACCTGAGAGGTTTGAAGGGAGAAGAAAGGTGAACAAAACCTTATCCCACCCCTGCAGCCAGGTGCTCTGCATGTGACTTAATGTACATAAACCTTACCCCATAAACAGCTGCCTAACTAGCTTCTAACTTGCTATGCCCACCAAACACATCCCCCACAGAGCCTCAAGGGGTCTTTGCAAAAAGGAATCCTCTGATTATTTCACACTTTGCTTAAAATTCTTCATCCCTAAGAACTAATGTCCAAATCCTTCAACATGGTATATGAGGCTCTCATTGCCCCTTCAGCTGTTTTTTGTTTGGTTGGTTGGCTTTTTCAGGTTTTTTTTGGCTGTGGGTTTTTTTTTGGGGCAGGGGGCTTTTTTTCCTATGAGTTTCTGGTTCTTACTATCTCCAGGTCTTTCCTCATTAAGTTGGCCTGTGCTTAGAAGGCACCTCCACTTCCTCTTCTTTACCTTTAAGCCTCAGTTCTGGCATCTCCTCCTCTAGCAAGCCCATGGCAGGAGTTAGATATCCCCCTTTCTCACTCCTATAATTACTCAGACTATCCCAGCACTGCACTTCCTACTTATTTTGTCATTATTCATTCAGCCCCCTTACTAATTCTCAGTGCTTACTCATTCGTGTGTCTATATCAGACTGGCACAGTCCAGCACATAGTAGGTACTCAAGAGATTTTGAATGAATGAGTGACTGAGTGGTTGTACATGGAGAAATGTTGCAGGAGCCAAGTTAAGAGCTAATGGCTTAAAGTGGCCCTTGATACCTCTTTTTTACTTAGCCCCTATAGGCCACTCTTATCTGCGAGTAGAAGGAGAGGTGTTTTCTGGCTCCAAAGGAGCATTGGCCTTGAAACTCATTTTGTGAGCAGAGAAAAGCGGAGAACTTGAGAGACCAATATTTCCCATAAAATATCCATCAAATACAAGCCCAGCAGATACCAGCAGTTTTCAACCCCATCACCACCATCCCCATCACCAAGTTCTTAACAGCAAATGAAGGTGAACTCCTCCCTGGAATTCTACAAGTTCAGCATATCTTTAATGTTTAGGACTTCTGTCTTTTAAATTCATGTAAATTTATCATTCTTTCTGTAAGATGGAACTGATCTTTGTAAATCAGTTACCAGTGAAATGACTTAATTCCCCAACTCATACATCCACACCTCAATTAGCCAAACTGATGTTCCAGGAAGGTGTCCCATATTTATTTTATAGCTTCCCATCCTTTTCCAACTCCTCCAAGAGGTGCCTCGTTAAGAAATATGGGATACGTTGTAGTTCCTCTTCCGTACTACCTTCTTACAAACCAAGCATCAGCCATAATTAACGAAAAAAAAAAAACTAGAATAAAAACAAAGGGGGGAGGACCTTCGGAAATAGAAAAAAGGGGGATACTGGTTCAAGATGGCAGAGTAGAAGGACGAGCGCTCACTCCCTCCTGTGAGAGCACCAGAATCACAACTAACTGCTGAACAATCATCGACAGGAAGACACTGGAGCTCACCAAAAAACATACCCTACATCCAAAGACAAAGGAGAAGCCACAATGAGACGGTAGGAGGGGCGCAATCACAATAAAATCAAATCCCATAACTGCTGGGTGGGTGACTCACAAACTGGAGAACACTTATACCACAGAAGTCCACCCACTGGAGTGAAGGTTCTGAGCCCCATGTCAGGCTTCCCAACCTGGGGGTCCGGCAAGGCGAGGAGGAATTCCTAGAGAATCAGACTTTGAAGGCTGGCAGGATTTGATTACAGGACTTCGACAGGACTGGGGGAAACAGAGACTCCACTCCTGGAAGGCACACACAAAATAGTGTGTGCATCGGGACCCAGGGGAAGGAGCAGTGACCCCATAGGAGACTGAACCAGACCTACCTGCTAGTGTTGGAGGGTCTCCTGCAGAGGCGGGGGGTAGCTGGGGCTCACCGTGAGGACAAGGACACTGGCAGCAGAAGTTCTGGGAAGTACACCTTGGCGTGAGCGCTCCCAGAGTCTGCCATTAGAGCAGACTACCAAAGAGCCCAGGTAGGCTCAAGTGTTGGCTCGCCTCAGGCCAAACAACCAACAGGGAGGGAGCCCAGCCCCACCCATCAGCAGACAAGCGGATTAAAGTTTTACTGAGCTCAGCACACCAGAGCAACAGCCAGCTATACCCACTACAAGTCCCTCCCATCAGGAAACTTGCACAAGCCTCTTATATAGCCTCATCTACCAGAGGGCAGACAGCAGAAGCAAGAAGAACACAATCCTGCAGCCTGTGGAACAAAAACCACATTCACAGAAAGACAGACAAGATGAAAAGGCAGAGGCCTATGTACCAGATGAAGGAACAAGATAAAACCTCAGAAAAACAACTAGATGAAGTGGAGATAGGCAACCTTCCAGAGAAAGAATTCAGAATAATGATAGTAAAGATTATCCAGAACCTCGGAAAAAGAATGGAGGCAAAGATTGAGAAGATGCAAGAAATGTTTAACAAAGACTTAGAAGAATTAAAGAACAAACAGAGATGAACAATACAATAACTGAAATGAAAAATACACTAGAAGGAATCAATAGCAGAATAACTGAGGCAGAAGAACGGATAAGTGACCTGGAAGACAGAATGGTGGAATTCACTGCTGTGGAACAGAATAAAGAAAAAAGAATGAAAAGAAATGAAGACAGCCTAAGAGACCTCTGGGACAACATTAAATGCAAAAACATTCGCATTATAGAGGTCCCAGAAGAAGAAGAGAGAGAGAAGGGACCCGAGAAAATATTTGAAGAGATTATAGTCAAAAACTTCCCTAACATGGGAAAGGAAATAGCCACCCAAGTCCAGGAAGCACAGAGAGTCCTATACAGGACCAACACAAGTAGAAACAGGCTGAGACACATAGTAATCAAACTAGCAAAAATTAAAGACAAAGAAAAAATACTGAAAGCAGCAAGGGAAAAATGAAAAATAACATACAAGGGAACTCCCATAAGGTTAACAGCTGATTTCTCAGCAGAAACTCTACAAGCCAGAAGGGAGTGGCATGACATATTGAAAGTGATGAAGGGGAAGAACCTACAACCAAGATTACTCTACCCAGCAAGATTCTCATTCACATTTGATGCAGAAATCAAAAGCTTTACAGACAAGCAAAAGCTAAGAGAATTCAGAACCACCAAACCAGCTCTACAACAAATACTAAAGGAACTTCTCTAAGTGGGAAACACAAGAGAAGAAAAGGACCTACAAAAACAAACCCAAAACAATTAAGAAAACGGTAACAGGAACACACATATTGATAATTACCTTAAACATGAATGGATTAAATGTTCCAACCAAAAGACACAGGCTCACTGAATGGATGCAAAAACAAGATCCATATATATGCTGTCTACAAGAGACCCACTTCAGACCTAGGGACACATACAGACTGAAGGTGAGGGGATGGAAAAAGATATTCCATGCAAATGGAAATCAAAAGAAAGCTGGAATAGCAATACTCATATCAGATAAAATAAACTTTCAAATAAAGAATGTTACAAGAGACAAGGAAGGACACTACATAATGATCAAGGGACCAATCCAAGAAGAAGATATAGCAATTATAAATATATATGCACCCAACATAGGAGCACCTCAATACATAAGGCAACTGCTAACAGCTGTAAAAGAGGAAATCAACAGTAACACAATAATAGTGGGGGACTTTAACACCTCACTTACACCAATGGAAAGATCATCCAAACAGAAAGTTAATAAAGAAACACAAGCTTTAAATGACACAATAGATCAGATAGATTTAACTGATATTTATAGGACATTCCATCCCAAAACAGCAGATTACACTTTCTTCTCAAGTGCGCACAGAACATTCTCCAGGATAGATCACATCTTGGGTCACCAATCAAGCCTCAGTAAATTTAAGAAAATTGAAATCATATCAAGCATCTTTTCTGACCACAACGCTATGAGATTAGAAATCAATTACAGGGAAAAAAACATAAAAAACACAAACACATGGAGGCTAAACAATACATTACTAAATAACCAAGAGATCACTGAAGAAATCAAAGAGGAAATAAAAAAATACTTAGAGACAAATGACAATGAAAACACGATGATCCAAAACCTATGGGATGCAGCAAAAGCAGTTCTAAGAGGGAAGTTTAGAGTAATACAATCCTACCTCAAGAAACAACAAACATCTCAAATAAACAACCTAACCTTACACCTAAAGGAACTAGAGAAGGAAGAACAAACAAAACCCAAAGTTAGTAGAAGGAAAGAAATCATAAAGATCAGAGCAGAAATAAATGAAATAGAAACAAAGTAGACAATACCAAAGATCAATAAAACTAATAGCTGGTTCTTTGAGAAGATAAACAAAATTGATAAACCATTAGCCAGACTCATCAAGAAAAAGAGGGAGAGGACTCAAATCAATAAAATTAGAAATGAAAAAGAAGAAATACAACAGACACTGCAGACATACAAAGCATCCGAAGAGACTACTACAAGCAACTCTATGACAGTGAAATGGACAACCTGGAAGAAATGGACAAATTCTTAGAAAGGTATAACCTTCCAAGACTGAACCAGGAAGAAATAGAAAACATGAACAGACCAATCACAAGTAATGAAATTGAAACTGTGATTAAAAATCTTCCAACAAACAAAAGTCCTGGACCAGATGGATTCACAGGTGAATTCTATCAAACATTTAGAAAAGAGCTAACACCCATCCTTCTCAAACTCTTCCAAAAAATTTCAGAGGAAAGAAACTCCCAAACTCATTCTATGAGGCCACCATCACCCTGATACCAAAACCAGACAAAGATACTACAAAAAAAGAAAATTACAGACCAACATCACTGATGAATATAGATGCAAAAATTCTCAACAAAATACTAGCAAACAGAATTCAACAACACATTAAAAGGATCATACACCACAATCACGTGGGATTTATCCCAGGGATGCAAGGATTCTTCAATATATGAAAATTAATCAATGTGATACACCATAGTAACAAATTGAAGAATAAAAACCATATGATCATCTCAATAGATGCAGAAAAAGCTTCTGACAAAATTCAACACCCATTTATGTTAAAAACTCTCCAGAGAATGCGCATAGAGGGAACCTACCTCAACATAGTAAAGGCCACATACGACAAACTCACAGCAAACATCATTTTCAATGGTGAGAAGCTGAAAGCATTTCCTCTAAGATCAGGAAGAAGACAAGGATGTCCACTCTTGCCATTATTATTCAACATGGTTTTGGAAGTCCTAGCCACGGCAATCAGAGAAGAAAAAGAAAAAAAAGGAATACAAATTGGAAAAGAAGTAAAACTGTCACTGTTTGCAGATGACATGATACTATACATACATAATCCTAAAGATGCCACCAGAAAACCACTAGAGCTAATCAATGAATTTGGTAAAGTTGAAGGGTACAAAATTAATGCACAGAAATCTAATGCATTCCTATACCCTAACAACGAAAGATCTGAAAGAGAAATTAAGGAAACACTCCCATTCACCACTGCAACAAAAAGAATAAAATACCTAGGAATAAACCTACCTAAGGGGGTAAAAGACCTGTATTCAGAAAATTATAAGACACTGATTAAAGAAATCAAAGATGACACAAACAGATGGAGACATATACCATGTTCTTTGATTGGAAGAATCAATATTGTGAAAATGACTATATTACCCAAAAAAATCTACCGATTCAATGCTATCCCTATCAAATTACCAATGGCATTCTTTTACAGAACTAGAACAAAGTATCTTAAAATTTGTATGGAGACACAAAAGACCCAGAATAGCCAAAGCAATCTTGAGGGAAAAAAACGGAGCTGGAGGAATCAGACCCCCTGACTTCAGACTATACTACAAAGCTACAGTAATCAAGACAATATGGTACTGGCACAAAAACAGAAACACAGATCAATGGAACATGATAGAAAGCCCAGAGATAAACCCACACACCTATGGTCAACTAATCTATGACAAAGGAGGCAAGGCTATACAATGGAGAAAAGACAGTTTCTTCAATAAGTGGTGCTAGGAAAACTGGACAGCTACATGTAAAAGAATGAAATTAGAACACTCCCTAACACCATACACAAAAATAAACTCAAAATGGATTAAAGACCTAAATGTAAGACCAGACACTATAAAACTCTCTTAGAGGAAATCATAGGAAGAACACCCTTTGACATAAATCACAGCAAGATCTTTTTTGATCCACCTCCTAGAGTAATGGAAATAAAAACAAAAATAAACAAATGGGACCTAATGAAACTTAAAAGCTTTTGCACAGCAACGGAAACTATAAACAAGACAGAAAGACAACCCTCAGAATGGCAGAAAATATTTGCAAACGAATCAATGGACAAGGATTAATCTCCAAAATATATAAACAGTTCATGCAGCTCAATATTAAAAAAACAAACAACCCAATTAAAAAATGGGCAGAAGACCTAAATAGACATTTCTCCAAAGAAGACATACAGATGGCCAAGAGGCACATGAAAAGCTGCTCAACATCACTAATTAATTATTAGAGAAATGCAAATCAAAACTACAATGAGGTACCACCTTACACCAGTTAGAATGGGCATCATTAGAAAATCTACAAACAACAAATGCTGGAGAGGGTGTGGAGGAAAGGGAACCCTCTTGCTCTGTTGGTGGAAATGTAAATCAATACAGCCACTATGGAAAACAGTATGGAGGTTCCTTAAAAAACTAAAAATAGAATTACCATATGACCCAGCAATCCCACTACTGGGCATATACCCTGAGAAAACCATACTTCAAAAAGAGTCATGTACCAAAATGTTCATTGCAGCTCTATTTACAATAGCCAGGACATGGAAGCAACCTAAGTGTCCATCATTGGATGAATGGATAAAGAAGATGTGGCACATATATACAATGGAATATTGCTCAGCCATAAAAAGAAATGAAATGGAGTTATTTGTAGTGAGGTGGATGGAGTTAGAGTCAGTCATACAGAGGGAAGTAAGTCAGAAAGAAAAAAACAAATACCGTATGCTAACACATGTATATGGAATCTAAGGAAAAAAAAAAAAAAAGGTCATGAAGAACCTAGTGGCAAGACGGGAATAAAGACATAGACCTACTAGAGAATGGACTTGAGGATATGGGGAGGGGGAAGGGTAAGATGTGACAAAGTGAGAGAGTGGCATGGACATATATACACTACCAAACGTAAAATAGATAGCTAGTGGGAAGCAACCGCATAGCACAGGGAGATCAGCTCTGTGCTTTGTGACCACCTAGAGGGGTGGGATAGGGAGGGTGGGAGGAAGGGAGATGCAAGAGGGAAGAGATATGGGAACATATGTATACATATAACTGATTCACTTTGTTATAAAGCAGAAACTAACACACCATTGTAAAGCAATTATACTCCAATAAAGATGTTAAAAAAAAAAAGAAATCAAAAAAAAAAAGTGTGTGTGTTTTGAGTGTGTGTGTGTGTGAGGGGGGCTTTTCCTTAATATGAAAGCTATGCAAAACTTCACACTTGTATACCTAATGATTCTAGAGTTATTTCACACCACCATCATCCACAATCCCTTGAGAGCTTCCAATGAATCCTATTATTTCCATAGTCCTTAAAGAAGAAAAAAGTACCTCCAGGGGCTTTCTCTCTTGGCATCACTTCATACAAAAAACTCAGATATATTTGCATTTATGTAAAAAGATATTCAATACAGCACTCTTTGAAGCAGAAATTTTTTTAAAAAACCTGGAAATTTAAATGCCCATCAAAAAAAGACTGGTAAAATAAATGACAGCACATCTAGACAGTGGCATTTCATGCACAGTATCATGTAGCCATCAAATAAGATGAGGTAGATAGATCATTGTTACGTGTACAAGCATGCATTGCAAGAGCTCCAGGATAAGTGGTTAAGAGAAGAAAGCAAGGCAAGGAATAGGCATAAATTCTACTGAATACAAAAAAAGAGGGGAATTATTTATGTATTCATTCATTCATATATTCATTCATTTATATGTAATGTCTCTGTAAAGATGCACTAGTGATTATCCCTGGGAAAAACTAGGGGTTACTGGAGGGTGGAGATATACTTTTTACGATACACACTCTTATATTGCTTAAATTTTTCACCATAAACTTTTCAAAAACTAAAACAAAAGCTATCTGGAGGAAGTAAAGGTAAAAGCAGAGAGGAAGGGCAAAGCCTGCCTCACTGCCTACCTGACTCACTGCTTCCTGGGCCACAGTCCAGCAGCCCGGGGCTGGTGTGACGGGCTCCAACTTCTGTGATTTTTCATCCTGGGAGGCACTATGCTTTCTTTCGAGAGGGGGGACATCAGTGACTGAGGATGGTTCAGGAAAGAGCCCCTATATCCGAAATGCAGAGCCTCTCCCCACATTCTTTAGAATTTTATCTTCATGCATTATACTTTTGATTAAGGCCCATCTCACAGCGTCTACTTCCTTTTCCCCACAAACTTTAAGAGGTCATCTCTACCTACATCCCCCATGTTCAAAGTAATTCACATCTGTTGCCAAGACTGTGGTCAAAGAAAATGTTTGTGAAGGACTTTTCCTCCACATTGAGGACCAAACCACCTTGACAACAGGGGTTTTTGACAGTAAACTCTGGGGAAAAGGCCCATTCATTCCTGGCCCAGCTGGCCAATTACCCAGTGAGGAGTCCTTCTGACGCCATTAGCCCTACAACAATTTAGGAAGCATTCCCAGTGTTCAGAGAACCCCTTAAATGAAATTAGACCAGTATTTGAGCCAATCCATATCAAAGAGCCAAAAGGAATAATTAAAGTGTGAATGCTTTATTCTTTAGTGTTTAATAGAAGAATACATCACAAGTCACATAATCAATGATTCATTACTTCACACACAGGGAGGAAAACAATATTGAGTATTTCTGTTATACAACTGGTTGTGAACACAGAGAACCAAAGTCTCTAGAGCATTTAGATGGCTGAAGAAATTCTCACTTAAAGTTTGGGCACGTCTGAAAAAACTTCCTCGGCTTTTAAAATATAAAAGGATTTTTTTTTTTCTTGGCTTTCTGTTTCATTAGAAAGCCTGATAATTGTATAATGATTTTTTCCCTTTCTCCTTCAATTTTGAGAATATGGCTCAGTGATATGTATCACTTAGCATATAACATTTTCAACAATTTCATAATCCCAGATAACTCTGTGGGAATCTTACATTGTTTCTCAGGTAAGAGTTTTTCAGATGCCCAGAAAAATTTAAATAATGTATAATTTGCATCTTCAAAATTAATATCCACAATGGATGTTTTAACCTTTGTCATTAAATGTCACAAATGCTGTTTGAGTGGTCATAAATGAATTGTCATTTGTATTCAATATTAATAGCAAAATTCACCTGCCTATAAAGTCACAAAGACAGTTGTATAATAGTTTACATTACAATTAATGTTCACATACCTCAAAACACATTTAGAATTAAAAAAAAAAAAACCTGGGAAAAAAATCACAAAATGTATAAGGTGACAAGAATTCTTGGTCAACTAGTTCAGCTTCCTACCACACGAGTTTATACTCTAATGTAAATATTCTGGTTGAATTTCTTCCATCTTAGTTTCAAGGGCCCCAGTAGAGAATAGAAGTCTTCAAACATTAATACTTTTAGATGTTTATCATCCAAAATTGTGACAAAGAAAAGTTAACTTCAACATAGCATGTTTCTGGCTCTAGGAAAGCCTATTTTAGGTACTATAGCCACTGGAAACACAAGACTTATTTATTTCTCAAGAGATAGATTTAGGTCATCTAAGAAAACTAATTCAGTTTTTAAATGAGTTATAATAAGGAAAAACAGAAAAAAATTCCAAAGGATTTACTCTAGTAGGTTTACAATAAAAATATTCAGTTTACAATTTTAGAAATTTAAGTCAACTGAGTATTTATGATTTAGATTATAAAAAAAAATTCTTAAGGAATTCAATGCCTCCAGTCAATACTGTTCTAAATGCCTGCACTATCATTTATCACTTTTCATGTGGAGTACAAAAATGTTTTTGAATATTAGATTAGAATTTACCATAATTTAAAAAGTAAAAAATTATCAAAGCCTCAACTTACATGGCTTTAATGTAATAATAACATTCCATGGAAAATTCCAGTAAAAATTGTAATATGTTATGAGCATGCCAGTTGCCTATTTTGTCTGAGAATTCACAGATTATGCATTTCCCCAGAAAAGCAACAGGCTCCATATATATATGGATCTGGTTTGAAAGAGAAGACAATTTTGTCTAGTATTATAAATTATCACTTTGCTATCAATACAAAAACCAAATAAAACACAAGAATAAAAATCGTGCTGAAAGGGAAAAAATGTAAGTCCCACACATTCAAGGAATATTTTCCACAACACACAATTTGAAAAATTAAAACGAACATGGTTCATAGTCTACATGTTTTAAAAAACAGACAATATGTCAAACACTTGGTGCAAAAGCATTGAACATGGTACCTGTTTTTTTAACCACCACTGTCAACCATTCTTTTTTAAAAAGTTAAATTTGTTATTAAAATCTAATGTCACTCAGTTGTATTTATGAACCAAATGGTAATTAGAGCCATGACATATGTAAATGCATGCTACACTGAGTCAGATTAATGCAGTTATAATTTCTGAATAATTTATGACACTCTCCCAGGTTACTGAATGTCTTTGGAGAGCTTACTCAAATGGACGCTCAATATCTCTTCCAGGCTCACAGATGACAACCAACACTCCAGCCCACTTTGTAGACCACTAAGGGTCCTTCTGTGGCTCAGAGCACATGGTGAATACGGGACCCAAAAGTGCAGAGGCCAAGTCATCTTATCTCAGTTATAGTATCCACCCAATGTAAAAATGAGATTCCTACCCAGCCTTTACTTTGGGCTAAGGTAGAATTTTTCATGTATTATCAACTTCCAACTTTAGAGGGGACAGTCATCATAGAAAAAAAGGTTGGTTTACCATCTCTAACCATTCAATTCCCAGTCTTTCAGATAATGACAGGGGTTAGGGAGTACTGCAGGGCAGCAAGGATGTGTGGAGGAGTGAGATGTGGACGAACAAAGCTGTGAAACTGTTCAACTCAAAGTTTTACAAGATAAAACTTTTAAGACTTGGGTGGCAGAGACAAAACTTGAGCAATTTCCCGTGACTCCTGGAGTTGAGCAGATTTAACAAGGCAAATCAGAATCTCGGAGTCTTGCCATACGTCAGTGGCTTTGATCTGTCCCAAGATGTTCTCAATTATGTGCTTTTTGTTGCACAATCTAACAGAATACCACATAGGGTGCAGAAATCTCTGTGACACTTACCTTTGGCCAGTGAGTGACATTCCTAAATCATTTCAGGCTTGAAACAGGGCTAGGTTCTGATGTGTTACCTAGTCCGAGAACACACCCAACACATAAGCAAATGTGACTTCCTGAATGTTTCTGCTTCCCTTACAATTATGGTCTTTGTAATTGTAAAGCTAACTTTACTTTTCTAAAAAGGCACCTCCAACAAAAGACCTCAAAACTTTCTCTTCCCCAATAAAAAAAAAAAAAGAATTGGT
Source organism: Balaenoptera borealis (assembly GCF_965194805.1). NCBI lineage: Eukaryota > Metazoa > Chordata > Mammalia > Artiodactyla > Balaenopteridae > Balaenoptera > Balaenoptera borealis. The sequence goes on from NC_138877.1 coordinate 50,269,515, forward strand.
GGATTAAAAATACAGGTACTGTGGTTTATGCAGACAGTTAATTGACATATTAGTATACAACTAATATCCAAGCAAAAAGTATGGAGCAAACTCAGCTTTATAACTATGTATTTTTTTTCTAACCCAATTTCCCCATAGACAAGGATATAAGAAACTCATTGAAACATGTTGCTTTAGTATATACACCATCTGATGCAAGTTACTGGGGGTAAATACAGGAACGTTTATAGCATTAGTAAATTAATTAAAAAACTAAATGATTCATGTAAAATGTTTATATATGGTATATACAGATTGGATCACATGAGTCTAAGAATAAAACTGTTCCAATTCTTAACATCTGTTATGGACATATAGTAAGATACAGTACAAGATTCATTTTTAAAAAGAAGAAAAAAAATAGCGCTAATTTAAACACTGAAAACGACTCTTACAAAATCTTTTAAAAACCTACTTCAAGAGAATGATGCTGAAACAAATGAAAAAGGACAGGCTTCTCCGTCATCACAGAATATCCAAAGGAGCCTCACAGCATGAAAGACGATTCATCTCCCTTCACTTACAGTGTAGATACGATATACAGTGGGGATTTATTCCATGTTAGAGTAAAGGTATAAGGCAACCAGGTCTCCTTCTGTTTCAGTTGCATTTACATGGAACACCATTTTATTGCTCAGCTCACTTTTAAGCACTTATTTGCCTTCATTTAAAAATATTCCACTTTACAGCTATCTACAGATGGCAGCCCTTGGCGCTTCTATTCTCTGCAGCTCTGTCATTCAAAAGATTCCACCTTAACTTCAAACAACCTGCATCGAAGTGGCATTTTTCAGGTTTGCCCAGAAGTCAAAATTGGCTGGGCTTGCAGACAGTAAGGATTTTTAATAAGAGAACTTAAGTCTAAGTAACCCAAATCAACATATTTTGTTCAAGGAAATAGATTTTAAAATCAGGACTTATAATCAACAAGAAAATAAAGTTCAAAAACTAAAACCCTACTGGGTAACTCTTTGGTTAGGTTATATAAGTATCAGCAAAACAGTTAGTTCAATAAACTGCCAGGTAAGAGTAGATCTGTGATTCACCTTTACAAAATGCTTTGCATGTTTTTGTGTGCTATTTTGTTAATGTGCATGTACTCAGACGGACGGTACAAACTTCCAACTTTCAAATAATAAATGAGTATGTCCTCTCCTCCCTTCCCACCCCTCCTACCCTCCTTCCTCCCTCCCCACCCCACCCAAGGCTTAAGAGCTAAGGTCCTACTGACAGTCACTGCAATAATACAGGTTTTCTTAATACCCACGACGTGCATTACTACCCAGCTCCGTTTACAGTCACAGCCAGGTGACCTCCTGCAATGCTCGGCGACCTGAGCCGTCATTCTCTCTTTCCCCCTCTTGTCAATAACGGCTGCCATGCCAAGCAGTCGAACCAAGGGCTTCTGGCGGTGAGCCCAGGAGAAAGGGTGCCTCTTCAGGCAGGAGGGGAACTTTCTACAAGTTTAAACCACAGGCGAAGACCTTTAAATTTGCACGGAAACCAAACGCTCCTTCATTATGCCATCACCAGATTCTTCTCCTACTTCTACCTGTAACTTTTCAAAACTTTATTCATTTATAGTCCCTGAACAGCCTCCGCGGGATCCTAATTCCAGCTCTGGAGTCTTCCATTCAGCCTTCTAAAACTTCACCTTTAAAGAGGGTCAAAAGACTGCGTAATAAATGACCTTTCAAAACTATTCGCAGACACTGCTACCAATTCTATCTCTTAAACCGCGAATGAGTCATCAGGGCTTGAGAAGATTTCAAGGAATCTTCTATACACTGGACAGGGTCCAGTTGGGTTCGGAACAATTCAGTCATTCCCAGGTACTCGGTGACTTTGTAGCCACACTGCCCCACTACATCCAGACTGAAGGACAATCCGGGGGAGGGGTGATTTGAGGCCGGGGGCAGAGGAAGCATGGGGTGGAGAGGTACGTCTGGGCTCTCTCTTCTAGTGGGGTCCAGAGAAGACGAAGAAGCCGAGAGGACCTGTGGCTGCAGGTTCTAAAGTGAGGGGTCAGTGGGTCTACTGCAGGTGGGGAACAGGGGAATGGGAGAACGTGGGGTGGGAGGGGAAATCTATAGCCCTCTCCCGGGCAAGAAAGAGAGGGAATGCGCGCGCTGGAGTCGCAAGAGGGTGTGGGGAGTTCACTCCCTGCAGAAGACGTACTCGGTGTAGCTGGTCCAGATCTTGTCCTCGTTCTGGTCGGTGCTGCTGGCGAAGGCGCAGGTGCCCGTGGAACTGCACGCCACCATGTGGAAGCCCGACTCGGACAGCTTGTCGAAGGCCTGCTCCAGGAAGTTGAACTTGAGGTAATAGCGCGAGGTGTAGCGCTCCGGAGGCCGGTCGGGGTCCCGGCTCTCGTTCAGGGTGTCCCCGAACACCTCCTTGGCCAGCGACGTCTTGCCGCACACAGTGATGCGCGCCACTCGCCGGAACTTGGCGTCCGCCTGCGCGTCCCGCCCGATGGTGTAGGAGCCGCGGTAGCCGATGGTGATGTAGCCCGAGCGTCGGCTGCCGTCCAACGACTGGGACGGCGTGAGCAGCGGGCCCGCCGCGCCCCCCGACGGGCTGCGGCTAGCCACCTCCAGGGTGGGCGACGGCGCCCCAGCCGAGGCGCCCTCCTGCTGCTCAGGCTCCGCGTAGCCGAGCGGCAGCAGCTCGTCGCCCAGCGAGCCCTCCTTCTGCACCCCGCGCCGCGAGTGCGGCGGCGGCGGCCCGGGGCCGGGCTGCTGGGGCTCCCCGAGGCGGCGCACGAGCTCCGGCAGCTCGAAGTACTCGGCTTCGCGCTGCAGCCGGCTGCGCTCGGGGAAGTAGTCAGGCAGCACGAGCTGCAAGTCCCGCAGGTAATCCAAGATGTAGCGGAAGAGGAAGCCGTCTCGGTCTAGAAAGAAGCGGCCTTTGCTGTCCCGGGCCAGCTCCTGCGGCTGCTGCTGCGTGAACATGCGCCAGAGCAACGAGTCGGGAACCGACACCACCGTGCAGCGCCTGGTCACATACACCTGGCCCCCCACGTTCAGCTCCACGATGTCGGGATAGAGCGGCGGCTCAGCCGAGGACGACGAGGAGCCGCTGCCGCCGCCGCCACCACCACCCCCGTTGGGTAGTCCACGAGTGCTGTCCGCCAGAGCCATGGCCAAGAGGTGGCCGGGCTAGGGCAGTGAGCGAGAGCCGGGCCGCGCGCCGGAGCCGCCGCCGCCGCCTTTCTCGGACGCTCGCTCAGCCCTGCGCCCCGGCCCACCGCTGCCGCCGAGAGCCGCGCGGAGCCGAGTGCACAATGCGAGCGCGCCTCCGTGCGCCCCCGCGAGCCCCGCTGCACTCCTCCCGCCTCGCCCGCGCGCTCCAGGGGAGTGCCGGGTGGCGGCCCGCGCGCTGCTTAAGTAGAGCCGCCCGCCCGGGCGCCGCGGCGAGCAGAAGGCGGGGGCGGCAGCGGAGCGGCGGAGCCTCGCTCCCAGGGCGGGAGGGGGTGGTGGGGCGGGGAATCGATTTGCATCTGAAACGCTGATGCCGCGGCGGGCTGCTGGCTCCACCCAGGCTCGCGCGCCGCCCGGACGCCCCGACTTCCCTACGGCCTCCTCGCCCGGCGCTCTAGCCCCTTCCCGCTCCTGCCCAACTTTCTTCCTCTTCCAAAGCGGACAGAACCTGGGCTTGGCCGCTTCGGAAGACGAGCCTTCTTTGGAGGGGCAGTCACTGCGCCCCCTCCTCCTAACTGCAGCCGGAGACTGTGGAAGGAGCACTTGAACTTTCCGGCTCCCCCCACCTGGGGAGTGGAAGGGCCTGGCTGCCCCCGGAGACTAGCCGCTTTAAACACTGTAACTGTGGCGCTTTAAACACGCGGCTCGTCTCGTTGCTGAAAGTTCTAGAGAGAGTCCAAAAAATCTGGAGAGGCGGTGGGGCCGCCCCGGCCCGGAGGCAGCTAGATTTTGTTTGCGCGTACGAGTAGCCTCGAAAAAACCCTAGAAACAAAAAGCTAACCTCGGTATCCTGCTGTAGGACGCTCTCCCATAGTTTATTTTCTGGGTAAAAAGGCAAACTCATTAGTTGGGAGACCTCAGAATTGGAGGAAATGGCAAAAGGGGAACTTGGGTGAGTTCAATGAGTGACTTCGGGGCGTGTTCCCCTCCCAGTGGCGGACGCGACCTTCCCCCCCACCCCCCCACCCCCGCCGCTTTTTGGCCAAGCTGAAGGGGCATGTACTGTGAGGCCTAAGGGAAAGCTACGTTTCCGCGGCCCTACCAGCCCCGGGTGAATCGCGCAATGAAACTCGGAGGGTTTGAAGGTCAAATATAATTTAGAAAACCTACCTTTCAAACCCTGCGTCTTTATCCTCCCAAAGGTCCAGGCGCACCCGCTCTCCCGCGGGCCTGGGTCATTCTGTTCAGCCCTTTCCCAGGTGCCCTCTAGTCTCAGGGTCCTTGTACATTTGAAGGCCCGCTCTAGATCCCTTCCGGTCCTCTAACTCCTGCTCCCTTCGCACACGTATTCGCCCTTCACAATGCAGCACCCAGGTCTCCTCCCCCGGGAAAGCTTCCCTGACTCCTCAGGTGGGTGGGGCTTCGGATGGCCCCTTCCACGTGCCCTAACGCCCAACACATTCTGACATGACGCGTCTGTGAGTGATTATCTAATCTCTGACTTTGGTAAATAGTCTCCTGAGCACTGCAGAAAGAGGACGGAAGAGAGGGTAGCGAAGAATGTTTAGCAATCATCAAGTCAATGGTTATTGGTTGTGCACCAGGTATTCATTCGGCCGCGCCGGGTAAAGGAATAATGTAAGACGGAATAGACTCCACAGAGCTTTCAGTGTAGCCCGGTAGGCAAGGGTCAGAAGTCTGAGCAGTTATCAGATCGGTTTGAAGTACAGACTGTCAATCAGTATAAATCAGGCGAGATCTTTGTTCTTGATGATAATGTTTCCCCTTTTGTGTAACTACCCGATGGGCTTTACAGTCTCCTCATGGATGTGTGTCATTTTTACTTTGAAATGTTTATGTCTGCTGAACAGTTATCTCATGCATGTCAGTGTACTGAAATAAGATCAAGCCCCAGACCAGCTCACTTAACTGCAAGTACAGATTGTGATACTGAATATATTTGACCACTCTTTTTTTGTTTGTTCTTTGGTATAAATAATAGCTGACACAAAAGTTCCAAGTTCCAAAGCTGAATTTCTAGGCGGCTGGGCTACTATTTGTAATATCAGTGTCAAAGCCCTAAAGAAACCAGTCTCTTTTTTGTAAATCCAAGAAAAGCCTTTTTCATATCAATTCTGTACATATTTTTGTATCATTACTTTGTTCATCATATCAGCAAATCCTGTCAGTTTTGCCTTCAGAATTCTTCCAGGCTATTAACATGCTTCACCACCTCCCTGCCATCACCCGGGACCAAGCCACCCATCACCTCTTGCATTGGCCTCCTAACTGCTTCCACCTTTGCCTCCTACAGTCTTTTATCACCAGAACAAAAAGAGGGATCCCATTATAACCTAAGTCAGATCATGTCACTGTGTCCAAAGCCCCTCATTGGCTTCCCATCTCACCAAAAGTAAAAACCAAAGTACTTTCATTGCTTACAATACTCTACAAGATTGGAGCTGTCCCACCAGAACCTCTCAGACGCATCCCCTGCCACTCTCCCAGGAGCTCCATGCTTTAACCACAGTACCCCCACCCCCTACTGTTTGCTCAGGGCCTTTGCACTTCCTGCTCCCTGTGCTGAAAGACTCACTTCCCCTCCCCCTCTTATCTTCCTCATCTTGTTCAGGTGTCTCCCTTCTCACCTTCTTCAGACCTCTGCAGCAAGACCTTCCCTTGATCACCCTATTTAATGTAGCACAACCCCGCCTAAGCAGCATCCATTTCCCTGCTTTATTTGTTTACTGTTTGTTTCCCCGCATTAGAATATAAAGTCCAAGAGATCATAGATTTGGGTTTGCTTGATTCATCGCCACAGCCCCAGTGCCTAGAACAGAACTGACATATAATAGACATTGGATAAATATCTGTTTCCCACTTGTTTATTCCACCAATATTTATTAAAGGTCTACTACTATGTTCTAGGCAACATGTTAAAAAATAATAATCTCTGCTTTCTTGGAGCTTCCAGTCTTGTGAGGGAGACAGATAATAAATATACAGATGAGTAAATCTACTTCAGGTAGAGATAAATGCCATGAAGAAAATAAAATTATGAAATGAGATAGAGGGACTGAGTACAAGGATACTAGTTTATATAGACTGGCTGGGAGCCTCTCCACGAAAGTGGCATTTGAGCCGAATAATAAGCAAGAAAGCCATGAGAAGTTCTGGAGGAAGAACATTCCAGGCAGAGGGCAAAGCAAGTGAAAGGAGTCTGGGTTAAGAATGATTTTGGTACATCTCACAGTAGAAGTTGGTCTATTGTATCATCTGCTTGTATCTCCAGAGTACCCTTGAAGAGATCAGCACAAGCTCAAATGTGAGCCATACTAGACACTACCTTCATTCTCCATCACTTAACGTATTCATCCTCTATAGGCTGGTCTACTGCAGGAAGCCATCAGGATTTCCTTACAGAAGTCTCAGTTGTGCATGAGAGGAATAATAATGAATGAAACGGGATGTGAGACTGAAGGAATAATTTTCTGGTTAATTTTGTATGTTCTATTTCCTGCCTACTGGTTGGTGTCATGAAATTCAAGAGGAAATAAAATAGGGAACTTTAATGCTGGGACTTAAAGGCCTGAGTGTTTATAGAGGAAGGGAGGGGCCATAACTCTTTAGCTTCTTCAATAGGTTAAATATGCTTAATTGTCAGAGGATAAGGGAGGATTTGGGAAGCCACGAGCTCTGTGTCTCATCTCAATCCAGCTTCTAGTGATGGATACGTTGATGGTCATTGTTTCTTTTCAAGTGACTGTGTACTTTCTTACATAACAGACAGCTGTCCTTTTATCCTAAAGTGTAGGGTATTGGAAACATCTCTGGACCTACATTCTCATCTGATTTGTATCTCTTCCCCCACCTATTGCCTTCCAATCAGCTTCCCACCCTACCTCCAATGCACGTAGTAAATATTCTGAACACCAAAGATTTAAGAAAGGAATGAGGAAGATTACGAGAAATATAAAGTTAAAAGGGGAGGAAGAACTGGGGTGAAATGAAGTGAGTGCCTCTGAGGACTGAATAAATCTAATATATGTGAAAACGGTCTGTAAGCTGTAAAACACCATTCAAGTGTCAGAATCAGTATTTTCTACTGTCTATCATGCTCGACAAGTCTACTCAGTAAATACTGAATGAATAAATGAATGGCAGAAACATTAAAATGAATGCTGTGAGGAAAGGGGAGAAGAGACAGAATCAGAAATTGTCCCAAACAAATGTTTAGCTCATTCATCATCCTCCCAATATGTGTGAATCTTATCTGTATGCAGGCTTTAAAAGTCATTGACTTTTTGCATTCAGGGAGAGAAAAGAATTAGACACAGAGAGATTAAATAACATTAAGCTTAAATGAACCAGGGGGTAAAATGATCTTAATGAAGATCTGGTAAAAGATATGCCAATAACTAATCTTTAAAAAAGAGAGTGAAAATGTTATGTGAGGGACATTGCCGAAATACTAGGTCTAGAAAGTAAATTCCAACATCACTATTATATGATTTTTATACCTAAGAGAACCAAACAGAGAAACAAAAATTAATAATGTTGGAAATTTTTAAATTTTTATTTCCATATCCTTATAAACAGTATCTGAAGCTTTTCCAGGAAACAGGTAATAATATGATAGCAAGCGTTGATATAGCACTTACTGTGTGCCAGCCCAGTTAATAGAACTATACGAGTTTTAGCACATTTAATCCTCACGATAACTCCATGGGGTTGGTACTGTTATTACCTGATTTTTAGAAGATCATGAGAGCAAATAAGTGGTGGAGCTGGGATTTGAACCCAGGCGGTCTAACTTTAAAATTTGTGCTTTTAAATACTGTGTGTGTGTATTGTGTATGTAACTATGTATATAAAAACACTTCTATGAATGCTTTATATGTAGGAAAGAAATAGGTTCTATGATTTTCCCCACTTTACAGATGATGAGCCCAAGGCAAAGAGAGGTTAGGTAATATGACCAAGATAATGCAGCCATTTAGCCCTGCTAGGCACAAGAATGGTGTCCTAACGTCCATGGACTTATGATCTACAGGATTGGTAACCAGAAACTCAAAGTAGCTGCTGTGAAAGAATTAGGATTAGGAAGGAGTTAAATCCTTGGCTCTCATTTCTCCTTCTATCAATGGCACAATCCTGCCTCAAGTAAGAATCTCCAAGGACACATTGAGCCCACAGACAGAATGGACACATTGTTGTCCTACTCTTCACCCGAGTCCTACACACAATAAATATATGATTTTACTTCTGGCTCTCTAAAATACCATTATGGTTTACAAAGCACCAGGTTTGTAGTATGTTTACTCAGTTTTATTCTGATCTCATTTACTGTGGACTAGGATAAAGTGAGTCCATGGAAACTGTTGAGACCTAGGTTCTAGTATTCAAAAGCAAGTAGTATCTACTGGTCTTCTGGAGCTTGTAAAATTGAACAAGTATATTCTACTTTGGCGTTAGATGTCACACTGAGCACAAAAATAACTGGCCCTCATGCACACGGGTGATTCTGGAATTTCTGACAGAGGCTAATTATTAACATCACTGATGTTTCATGTGAATCTGAGGGTTTCGGTTTCAAATTGTGATATTAAACGTAGAGGTTAATTATAAATGAGTTATCACATTCTATTCTAGTGCTTCACTGTTTTGAGGGCTTTCATATTGTCAGGTTCACTTGATGATCACAGTTTTGGAGGATGTTATTCAACAGTGTCACAAATGAAGAAAGACTCTCAGAAAGGTTAGTGACTGACATTGCCTCTCAGGTAGCACCAGAATGCAAGTGGTGCCTTTCAGGTAGCTGGGATGCAGTACTGGGATGCAAATGGATGCTTCCTGACTCCTCATTCAGTGCTCTTCAAACTCCTTAGCAGCCCTATCAAATCTGCTCCATTAATACCCCCAATGAGGGCTGGCACTCAAAATAATCACCTTGGGGACTCTAGGCTTATTTGAGAGATGTCAGAATCACCCACCACTTTTGGCATATCTGTTTGGGAACTTTCTTCAGGGCTAGTTTACACAAGAACATCATTTCATTAATTTACACCTATGCCAAATTTTGGGTTGATCACTTTTTATAAGGCTGTAATACAGGGCACCACACTGCAGGACACACCCAGATGCCTGAGAATAATTAGGACAAAGCCAGTTTTCATAAGTGTGAAACTAAAGTAATGATTATCAGATAATCAGTAAAGACTATCACCTTTTGACACTGGGTTTTAAAGATCTCATCCCTGGAATTCCCTAATCAGCTGAATGGCATTGAGTTTAGGTTACTCAGAAAGAAGAAAGGCTGATTCAACTTCAAAGATTTTAATATGTGGTTCCAGAAGGTCTGCATATTTCACTGTGTGTACGTATGTAACTATGTATGTAAACATTTTCACGTAATGGGCAACTACTTATGTAATTGTAAGATCATTTGTTTGATATAATTAAGGGGGGGAAAAACACCTTTCCCCAGTTTGCTTTCCAGAAATATGCATAATATTTCACAGTAGGGAAATGGCCTTAAACTATGCTAAATTTTAAATTTATATTACATAATAGGATTTGTTTTTAGAAAATAGGTTTCTTTTCCTACAGTAAAGTATAGATGAGAAAAATCATACACATTGGAGTCGGATGAACCTACGTTCTTCTTCTGGCCTTGTTACTTAAAATCTAAGATACTGGGTGAAGTTATTTAAATATTCTGAACTTCAGATCTTTATCTTATAATGGAGCAAAAACACCTGTTTCATCAGACTTTTGTGAAGTTAGATGATATAAAGCATTTCATTTCACACTGTCCAGCACATAACGGACACATCATAAACATAAGTTTCTTCCTCTACCCTCCCACTCCCGTTTCCATTGACTTCTATAACCCAAACAGTTTCTTGTTGAGTGTGCTTTCCTTGCTCTCCTCCTAGCTTTATTTCTTTTACTTGGATGTCATCCAAGTACTGTCTTCAGTACTATCTATAATGGACCAGGGTCAATAGCATTTCATCTGCAGTTCCTCATTCTTCCCAGGAGTCAGTCATTTCTCACAAATTTGCTCTTTGGTTGGAAGATGTAATCAAAATCCAGATAGCTTGGGACTCTCCATTTCAGAGCTTATTTCTCATCCTAGTCTTTGCATCTCAAGTGACAGTTACTAACATAGCTTAGTTTTATCTCTAACTAAAAACTCAGCCTGATGGCTGAACCTTGAAAGCATGGTCTCGCTGAAAGAAGCCAGACACGACAGGCCACGTATTGAATGATTCCATTTCTATGAAATGACCCAAAGAGGTAAATCCATGGAGACAGAAAGCAGAGCAATGGTGACCAGGGACTGGGGTGACAGGAATGAGGAATGACTGCTTATGGGGGGGCGGGATTCTCTCTTGTGTTGATGAAAATGTTCTAAAATTGGTTCTGGTGTTGGTTGCACAAGTCTGTGAATATACTAAATAAAAACCATTGAACTGTGTACTTTAAGTGGGAGAATTGTGTGATATATTATCTCAATAAAGTGGTAAAAAAAAACTCAGCCTGCCATTGGCAACACCTGGGAGAGAAAGTCTAGGTAGAAATAGGCAGAGGTGCTGTATGGAGGGGCCTAAAAAACTCCAGATGTCCTCAGAATCCTAAGAGAGTGACTTCCTCCAGGAACTGATGAAGATCCAAGACTAAAGAGGGTGGACCAGCAAGAATGCCATCCCAAAGGGCAACTGTGGTGTTTCCCCATATCTCCCAGGCTGTGAGGAGGCACAAGAGGAAGACACAAAGGCAGACTGCATCACTGTAGCAGATATTACTGGAAAAAAAATCAACAGTGCAGGGGATGTTTAGCTCCTCCTTACGTGTATTCAACATCTCTTCAAGTATTTATGAAGTGGCTGCTATGTGCCTGATCTTCCTGGAAGTCATGGATGGTCCATGATTTATGAGAAAGTATGAAATATCAAAGTGAGTGGCCAGTAATGGCAGGAGCCATCAGGAGTTCCACATGTCACATATGAAGATCACACAGAGGGAAGTTACTTTCCTTGTCAGTCAGTATTCTCTAAAGAAACAGAACCAATAGGATAGATGTCTGTATATACAGTTGTATCTATATGTATTAAATGATAGATATACAGAGAGAGAGGTTGATTGATTTTAAAGAATTGTCTCACATAATTGTGGAGGCTGGTAAGTCTGATGTCTGTAGGGCAAACCAGTTGGCTGCAAATTCAGGCAAGAGTTGAAGTTACAGTCTTAAGTCTAAAATCTGTAGGGCAGGCAGGGAAGATGGAAACTCAGGATTTCTATGCTACATTGACATGGGATTCCTTCTTCTCTGAGAAACATCAGTTTTTTGTTCTTATGGCCTTCAGTTGACTGGATGAGGCCCACCTGCATTGTCAAGGATAATCTATTTAAAGCTAACTAATTGTAAGTATTAATCGTGTCTTCAAAATACCATTGCAGCAACATCTAAACTAGTGTTTGACAAACAGCTGGGCACCATAGTCTAGCTAAGTTGACACATAAAATTAACCATCATAATTTCCAAGCAGTGTTTTATTGGAAGTGAAACTGAGCTTCTTTTGAGGAAAGATGCCTATTCATCAGCAAGAAGCCACAGCTTCATAAGCTATAAAAAACTGACACTATACTCATGTTTAGTGTAAGAGCATCTGTGGTTTAGTCTTCTTAGTCCCCCTGTATTTATGATTAAGTTTCAGACAGACTTGTGGAGTCCAAGCTGTTTTTAACAGAGGAGCTATAGTAGTTCCACTCTCAGCTTTATTAGTTTGGGAGTGGAGGAGACCCTCTACTGTATTTATAGTACCATGAGTAGAGATAAACTAGGTGTTTTGGATACATTGCATCAGGTACATAAATGCTCAATCATTGATGAAGATATTCTCTATTATTTATTAATCTATTATGTATCATTTATTATGACTCTATTCAAAAAGCATGAAGCGATCACAGAGGAAGGAAGCATTTTGTAACTAAACTGACAATGCCCGAATTCCCTCCAAAAATCACTTTTCCCACCCCCTACAGATCTTTCTGTCTTCCATCTATATGAACAGCATGTCAAAGGGTTGACCTTTCCTACTCATGAATGAGACAATCAAATGTTCTGCTTTCCAAGAAGAGAGAAAAGATGGTTCCCAGAAAATAGAGACTAGAAAACTTAACATTCCTCCCCATAAAAATTCCATAATGGATGATTAAATAAACTGTTTTTGACCTTTTGAGAGGGGGGGGGGTGCGGAGAGAGAGAGAATTGCCTTCTGGAGACAATACAAGCTCACCCTGAGTAAGTCAGGTCAAACAAAATACTTTCCCTTCTTGGACGGCATTGTTAATCTCATGAACAGTGGTAATACTGTAGACACAGTATATTATATTTTTGCAAGGATTTCACAGCTCATTCATGATATCTTTTTGGACAATGAGAAATGTAAGCTGGATAATAGTTTCAATTAGATAAGACACATTGTTGATAAGACAGGTCTATTCAAAGATTGTTGATGAATGGAACAATGTCAAACTGAAGAGAAAAGCTAGAAATAAGATTTTGTTTTAGCCCTTTTCTACTGAACTTTTAATTTATCAACAATTAAGTTAATCAAAATTAAATGAATCAAAATAAAAAATTAAGTGCATATGTGGGAAACATGCTAAAAAATATTTATAGATGACACGGATCTTGGTGGGCTAACCAATCCAACAAATAGGGAACTGACATTCCAAATCATTCACATGGGCTTCAGTAACAAAGAGAAACAAACAAGAGAGGATATAATAAGGATAACTGTAAAGTTATGCAGCTGATTAAGATATAGCTTAGCAGAACTTCATGTGAAAAATTATCTGGGACTCTGCATCAGCTGCAAGTTCAAGAAGCCAATAAGATGGCATGGCTGTAACACACGCATGCACACACACCCAAATACAATAGCTTTTAAAAGTTGGAAAGGACCTTAGAAATTATTCAAGTCAAATCTCTCACGTTGCAGAGAAAAGCTGAGCATGCAATAATAAAAACACAATAACTGACAGTAAAACTACATCTGGTATTTATGTATGTTTTACTGTAGACATCGTACTCTTTAAGGTTACTTTATTGTGTTCTTGATTTGCATGTCTCTAATGATTAGCGATGTTGAGCACCTTTTCATATATTTCTTGTCCATCTGGATGTCTTCTCTGTAGAAATATCTATTCAATTCCTTTGCCCATTTTTTAGTTGGGTTACTCGTTTTTTTGCTCTTGAGGTAAAGGAGTTCCTCATATATTTTGGATATTAACCTCTTATCAGATATATGATTTGCAAATATGTTCTCCATTTCTGTTGGTTGCCTTTTCATTTTGTTGACTTTTTTCTTTGCTTTGCAGTAGTTTTTTAGTTTGATGTAGTCCCATTTGTCTATTTTTGCTTTTATTGCCTAAATAAATTGCCTAAATCTATTCATCAACAGATAAATAGATTAAGAAAAGGTGGTATATATACATACAATGGAATATTATTCAGCCTTTAAAAAAGAAGGAAATCATGCCATTTGGGGGACAACATGGATGAGTCTGGAGGACACTAGGCTAAGTGAAATAAGCCAGACACAGAAGGACAAATACTACGTAATATCATTTATATAAGGAATCTAAAATAGTCAAACTTATAGAAGCAGAGAGCAGAATGTGGTTGCCAGGGCCTGGGAGAAGAGAGGAACAGGGAGGTATTAGTCAAATGACACAATATTTCAGTTGATAAAATGATGAAATGATGAATATGTCCTAGAGAACTACAGCACATCATAGTGCCTAGAGTTCACAACACTGTATTGTATACTTAAAATTTTGCTACAACGGTAGGTCTTATGTTAAGTGTTCTTATCACAAATGATAATAACAATAAGTAAAGAAAAAGAGTTACTTTAATAGGCACGAGTGTATTTTCATAGAGTGTAAGCAAGGTTGTGAGGAACCTAAAAACCATATAACAAATATAAGATGTCAAGAGTTTTTTGTGTTTATTTTTAGTCTAGAATATAGTAGAGTAGCATAGAAGGGAGTACTATTAGAGGCAGCATGGCAGCTGTATTCTTTACAAAATGAAAGGGCAAAACTAGAGCCTACAGATAGAAGTTCTTAAAAGGAAAAGTTCAGGTTTAGCTTAAGGAAAGTCTTTTGAACAACTAGTGCCACCCATTGATGGGAAAGGCCACTTCAACAAGAGCTGGTTTCCCATTCCTACTGTAGATCTAAGCTATAGACCCACCAAAGACAGGCAACAGAGAAGGGATTCATGATTTGAGTTAAGAAGCTGTACTAAGTGATCTCTACTTCCTTTCTATTTCTAAGATTCTACAATTTCAGAGCACAACAGGTGCTGTTTCTTTCTAACCTTGTCTCCCATTTTCAGGGACCTATACTTTCTATTCAGTTTTTCTTTACACTTAAAATTTTCTAAGAAATAAATTCTAGGGCTCACTTCGGCAGCACATATACTAAAAATTAGAACAATACAGAGAAGATTAGCATGGCCCCTGAACAAAGATGACATGCAAATTCATGAAGCATTCCATGTCTGGGGGGGATTAGCAGATACAGATTACTACATATAAAACAGATAAACAACAAGGTCCTGTTGTATAACACAGGGAACTATATTCAATATCCTGTAATAAACCATAATGGAAAAGAATATGAAAAAGAATATATGTGTGTGTGTGTGTGTGTGTGTGTATCTGAATCACTTTGCTGTCCACCAGAAACTAACACAACATTGTAAATCGACTACACTTCAATTTAAAAAAATGCATTCCCTTTACCTCAGCAATTTCACTTCCAGAAACCCAGCTTGAAGAAATACTGGCCCATGTGCAAAAGATATACATACAATGAGAGTTGTTGTAGCTTGGTTTGTAATAGCAAAACCACAAGGGGTTGGGGAATTCATAAATGTACATCAATAGGAGAATGGCTAAATAAATTATGGAACAACAGAAAAAAAAGAGATAAACTCTATTAATTTTTTAAAATGAAGCAGTCAAAAGTTCATCAGCCCTCTGATTATTTACCCTTGGTCCATGCCCCAAAAGGGTCTACCACCCTGCATTCATAATTGTTTATAAATATCTCATCCACAGAGATACTAAAAATAGAAACAGCTTTCATTTATCTCAGGAATAGTCTCAATGAGTGACATTGTCATAATCTGGAATTTTTAACTTAACCTTACCCAATTTAATATAAAACCAGGTGTCCTTAATATATATCCCAAGGACAGTGGGATAGTTTTTCCACAGTTAAGAATTTTATACATATTTGGATTATCTGATCCCTTTTCCTGAAACAATCTTCATCACCCTTCTGACTCTTCTAGCCATCTAACTAGAAGTTACACTGACCCATCCTATGCTGCCTAAGTATTCAGGGATGCTGTTTTGGGCAGTGGAAGTAGCTGTTGAGTGCCTATCACGCGTAAAGCACTGTGTTGAGTTCTGGGTCTACAGCTCTGTCTAAGGCAGGCAGAATTCCTATCCTCAGCAGAGAATTCAGACAGAGAACAAACTAATTTTACAATAAATAAACAACTCTATGTTTATTACATTCATAACGTGCACTCAACAAATATTGGTTGAATGAAAGAATGAACTCAACTGGTGAAGAAAATAACTTGGACTTAAAATTTTCCTTTATACCACCTAGAAAGAGTTCACTAAGAAAAAAAGAAATCGAATAACATATGCATATTCAACCTCCTTAAAACTGAACATCTTTTAAAAACATTGGAATACCAGTTATTTGATAAGTTTCAAATAAGCTGTATTTTTTATTTAATATTTTTCCTGAGTTATACAGCAATTTTAACCAACCAAATGATTATCCCTGAATGCTTTGTCAGAGCACTTTAGGAAAGCTAAATATATACTAATATGTGTTAGGTATTTAAATATTCTGATCAAACCTTCAGATATTCAATCCGAGAAGCAGTAACTTTTTTTTTTCTGTTCTATCAGCAGGATAAGGCAATAACAATGCAGGAACATCAAAAGGCATATGTTTTCTTCCTCCAGCTACTCAGGTGAAGCTAAGAGTTGGATTTACCCAGGGAGAGAGTTGAAGGTGTAGTCAAGGGAGTGATTAAAATGATGGAATGAATCCAACCTGTGCAAGGAGGAAAATGAGGCCACGCGTAGGGCCTGCTGAAAATAGCACTTAAAGACATGGGATTACTCTTCAATATTCTTTTCTCCTCAAAGGAGGAGTTCAGGGAGCCAACAGAGCATATAATGGGGTTTCCAGCCAAGAGGGGATAAAGGGAAGATGGTTCCCCACCTCTCGCCTTTGCAGTCTCTCCGTGTCTCTTTAGCCTCCTTTTTTCACATCATATGTCTGAAGCCCGCAGCTCCGAGCCCACCATGAGAGCAGAGCCTTTCCAGCTTCTCCTGCATTCATCAATATTTCCTTCACTTAAATTCTCTTTCGACCTTCAAAAATAACCTTTGTTGGTGACTTGCGCTCTTGCTTGTATGAAAGAGGTTGAATTGCTAGATTTGATCATTATGTTGTTTCTCTTTATTTCTGTCTGGCTGAAAACTAATGTCCTATTTCCAAAGTTAGAACAAAAAAGCAGGTGTTTATTCCTATGATCAAAATAGGTTCTTAATGGGGAAGCTAGATGCAACAGATCTGAGTAAAACAAAAACCAGTGCTGGTTTTATTCCCGGCTTACCCTTGATCCTATTACAGTCAATGGGAGTAGATCTCACCACTCCTGACCTTGGCACGTGCTGGTGGCGGAGAGGAAGGCAGACAACACCTGGCAACTCAGCTGTCCCAGAGGTGCCGTCCAACACTTTCACATCAGTCTCTTTGGCCAAAACTTAGTCATGTGGCCTCATCCAGGGCAGTGACATAACAGGGGTGGGCAGGTGGGAGCAATCTACCTGGAGGACTAACAGGCGATGGGACAGCAGGCCACCAGCAGGGCCAGCAACACATCTATCCAGTCAGTGAAACATTTTCATCCACTTAGTCTCAAGGCGTGTTAGAGTCACCAAAAGACCCTTATATTCATATTTTGTTGCTATGCCCAAATAAAAGTTGATCTCATGGGCTGTCACTGTGCCACTTTTCTGTTTACAAATCTGACTCCCCTTCTCCTCCTTACCAGCCCCACTTCACCCTAAACTTTAAGCCTCCACAAAATAGAGGCCACTTTACTTCATTTTTGTACCTGAAATATATGAGCTCGCCCACTAAAAGTTTGTTCAATGAATAAATGAATGAATGAGACAGTGAATGAACAACTAAACCGGATGGGTGAATCTGAGGGAAGAAGTGAATAAATATGTTCCAAATATCTAATTTGCCCGGTTGGCTCGTTCTAATTTTTAGATCACAATGTATTTAGCTTCTAATTATTTCCTGCCTCATATTTTTTTATCCACTGGGGAGAGAAAATTTTAAAATTTCAACATTGAGAATTGGTGAATTTCAAATCAGATGCCTTGGTAAAATGCATGACTCTTTTCTCGAAAGGGCCAGGTAGACATAAATATGAGGGTGGTTTATGTCCTCTTCATCTTCAAAAATGTTTACTGTGCATTCACAGGCAGAGGGTGGGAGAAATGCTTCCAAGAAAGTTAAACAAAAAGTTATCTTCTACCTCAAAATATTTAGCAGGACATTATAAACAGATGCTATACATTTCCCTCTTTCATGGATGTACATTATATCAATAATAATACCTTTGGCTGATTAATAATACATAATTCATAACTCAGAATTTTCTATTTTTAATCACCTCACATGTAAAATTGTTTAGATACTACAATATATCACCTTTTCAGAGAGAAATCATGGGTAAGTCAACTATCTTTTTAGCTTCCTTCCATTAAGAAGAATTAACAGCAACTAGAGGTATTGAGAGTCTTTGGTTTTCTGACACCTGGTGTGGGATGATACTACAGAAAGCAGAAATAAACTTCACTGTCTACGGTGCTGAGTGCTCAAGTGGGTATGACGATAAGTAAGTATTCGAGGTAAAGCTGTATCTTGGGTTTAAACAGTAGCCAGGAGATTGAGAAGTTTGTTGCTTTTGCATGCACAACATTCTTTTGAGACTAGATTCATATGTGATGGAGGAAGAGTAGCACCTAGTGGTAAAAAGTATCAGCTGCACCCACCGGGGAGCTGACTGCAAGTCTTCCAGGAAGTACTTCAGCCACATTTTTAAAAAACACATTTCAGGCATCTTAAATGCTGGTATCTTTGATTCCCAAGATGGTGTTTGTCACGTATGTCAGTTACAGATTTGAGGCAACTTAATGTGTTTGAATATTTTCAAATAAACTGTATAGATGATCAATATATCCAAGAATTTAGAAAAAGACCCTAAACTTTTCACAGATACCCGAAGCATGTATAGTAAAATGTACAGGTTAAAATAGTATATTTCTTAGATGATCTGAAAGTTTATTTAATTATTACTTATGTAAGTCTACTAACATATTTGAGCGAAAGAGTGCTGCTTTCTTAAGCAAGAAGTTGTATTTTACTGAGATTATTTCGAGAACTTGGAGGTACCTGTAAATAGCTACTATGAAATTCTCTTTTCTTCCAGTGATGGATATCGTAAACATAATACAGTATTTCACACACTTTGGACACACAATAAATTAATAATTGATATATTATTCCAACTTATATAGTGGAAACTAGTTTTAATTATATAGCTTATAGTTTGGTTGACGATAGTGGTAAGGAGAAATAATTGGAAAAATTATGAATAAGCATTTGTGCATACTTCAATTCCTAAATTAAATGGAAATTCAACTAAAATTTTATTCCCTTGGTGGGAGTGTAATCATATGAATGTGTCATCTGTCCTTGAGACCCTGACATAAAAACAAAAAATTGTGAAATTCAAATCACACCTATTTTTTTTTGTAAGATGCTCACTCTGTATCTTTTCTTTTTTAAATTAATTAATTAATTTTTATTTTTGGCCGTGTTGGGCCTTCCTTGCTGCCCACGGGCTTTCTCTAGTTGCGGCGGGCGGGGGCTACTCTTTGCTGCGGTGTGCGGGCTTCTCATTGCGGTGGCTTCTCTTGTTGTGGAGCACGCGGGCTTCAGTAGTTGCAGCACACAGGCTCAGTAGTTGTGGCACATGGGCTTCGTTGCTCCGCAGCACATAGGATCTTGCCGGACCAGGGCTCGAACCCGTGTCCCCTCCACTGGCAGGCAGATTCTTAACCACTGTGCCACCAGGGAAGTCCCACCTATTTTGTTTTTATTCCCCAAGCTCCTTTTTCTAGTAGCAGACATCACACAGGCGTGCACACACACACAGGGCAGGCCAATCACCATATCCCACCCCTCGGCCCTTGGGAGTTATTCCAAGATTGTCCAATCAAAGTGCAGCTTCCAGAAGTGATGTCTTGAACCAGAGCTGGCAGAGAAGTCCACTCCTTCCCTTTTAATGGGCAGCTGTAAGAGGTGAGGCTCCAGTCATAAGAAACTTAGCACAGCAGAGAATGAAGTCAAATAGAGAGGAAAGGAGAGGAGAAAGACCCCTTAGGACAGGAGTCTCTTGTTGTGGTTGCTGATGTCCGTGGCTCCTCTGTCCTGTTCCTGCTTCTCTCCCCCAGCTTCTCTTCCCATAAATCTCTTTGAGACATAATTTACTTTGAGAGAAGTTTCTGTAACCTAAAGAGAACTGACTTATACTGCATTTTAAAAATAAGGCAGGGACTTCCCTGGTGGTGCAGCAGTTAAGAATCTGCCTGCCAATGCAGGGGACTCGGGTTCGAGCCCTGGTCTGGGAAGATCCCACATGCCGTGGAGCAACTAAGTCCATGTGCTGCTACTACTGAGCCTGTGCTCTGGAGCCCGTGAGCCACAACTACTGAGCCTGCGCGCCCAGAGCCCATGCTCCTGCACAAGAGAAGCCACCACAATGAGGAAGCCCGCGCACCGCAACAAAGACTGAACCCAGCCTAAAATAAATAAACAAATAATTAATTATTAAAAAAAAAATAAGGCATAACTATGGAAAAGAGTATTGAGGTTCCTTTAAAAACTAAAAATAGAGCTACCATATGGTCCAGCAATCCCACTCCTGGGCATTTATCCAGAAAAAACTAAAACACTAATTCAAAATGATACATGCACCCCAGTGTTCATTGTAGCACTATTTACAATAGCCAGGACATGGAAGCAAAATAAACAGAATCTCAAATAAACAACCTAACCTTAAACCTAAAGCAATTAGAGAAAGAAGAAAAAAAAAAAAACCCCAAAGTTAGCAGGAGGAAAGAAAACACAAAGATCAGATCAGAAATAAATGAAAAAGAAATGAAGGAAATGATAGCAAGGATCAATAAAATTAAAAGCTGGTTCTTCGAGAAGATAAACAAAATGGATAAACCATTAGCCAGACTCATCAAGAAAAAGAGGGAGAGGACTCAAATCAATAAAATTAGAGCTCTGCAGCTGTGCCTGATGCCATATTCTCTGCCCCGCCAGCAGTCTCAGGGTTGTGCTGGTGGGAGGGAGTAGGGCCCACGGCTCTATGAGTGGCCCCGTGTGAGTGGGGCTCTGCTGGACTTTCTGCAGGAGTTGTCGGGCTGCCACCTGCTAAAGAAGAGGATGTGTCACCCATACCTGCTGCTGGAATTTCTCCCCGGGCAGAGAAAAAAGAAAAAAAGTGTGAGTACAGAGAGCATTACCCAAGATGGCGGAGTAGAAGGACGTGCTCTCACTCCCTCTTGCGAGAACACCAGAATCACAACTGGCTGCTGGACTATCATTGACAGGAAGACCCTGGACTTCACCAAGGAGGATACCCCACGTCCAAGGACAGAGGAGAGGCCACAGTGAGATGGTAGGAGGGGCGCAATCAGAGTAAAATCAAATCCCATAACTGCTGGGTGGGTGACTCACAAACTGGAGAACACTTATACCACAGAAGTCCACCAACTGGAATGAAGTTTCTGACCCCACGTCAGGCTTCCCAACCTGGGGGTCCGGCAATGGGAGGAGGAATTCCTAGAGAATCAGACTTTGAAGCCTAGTGGGAATTGATTGCAGGACTTCTACAGGACTGGGGGAAACAGAGACCCCACTCTTGGAGGCCACACACAAAGTAGTGTGCGCATCGGGACCCAGGGGAAGGAGCAGTGACCCTGGGGGAGACTGAACCAGACCTACCTGCTGGTGGTGGGGGGTGGCTCTGTTTCACCGTGGGGACAAGGACACTGGCAGCGGAGGTTCTGGGAAGTGCTCCTTGGCGTGAGCCCTCACAGAGTCTGCCATTAACCCCACCAAAGAGCCCAGGTAGGCTCCAGTGTTGGGTTTCCTCAGGCAAAACAACCAACAGGGAGGGAACCCAGCCCCACCAATCAACAGTCAAGTGGATTAAAGTTTTACTGAGCTCTGACCGCCACAGCAACAGTCAGCTCTACCCACCACCAGAGCCTCCCATCAAGCCTCTTAGATAGCCTCAACCACCAGAGGGCAGACAGCAGAAGCAAGAAAAACTACAATCCTGCAGCCTGTGGACCAAAAACCACAGTTACAGAAAGATAGACAAGATGAAAAGGCAGAGGGCTATGTACCAGATGAAGGAACAAGATAAAACCCCAGAAAAACAACTAAATGAAGTGGAGATAGGCAACCTTCCAGAAAAAGAATTCAGAATAATGATAGTGAAGATGATCCAGGACCTTGGAATAAGAATGGAGGCAAAGATTGAGAAGATGCAAGAAATGATTAACAAAGACCTAGAAGAATTAAAGAACAAACAAACAGAGATGACCAATACAATAACTGAAATGAAAACTACACTAGAAGGAATCAATAGCAGAATAACTGAGGCAGAAGAACGGATAAGTGACCTGGAAGACAGAATGGTGGAATTCACTGCTGCGGAACAGAATAAAGAAAAAAGAATGAAAAGAAATGAAGACAGCCTAAGAGACCTCTGGGACAACATTAAACGCAACAACATTCGCATTATAGGGGTCCCAGAAGGAGAAGAGAGAGAGAAAGGACCAGAGAAAATATTTGAAGAGATTATAGTCAAAAACTTCCCTAACATGGGAAACGAAATAGCCACCCAAGTCCAGGAAGCGCAGAGAGTCCTAAACAGGATAAACCCAAGGAGAAACACGCCGAGACACATAGTAATCAAAGTGGCAAAAATTAAAGACAAAGACAAATTATTGAAAGCAGCAAGGGAAAAATGACAAATAACATACAAGGGAACTCCCATAAGGTTAACAGATGATTTCTCAGCAGAAACTCTACAAGCCAGAAGGGAGTGGCATGATATACTTAAAGTGATGAAAGGGAAGAACCTACAACCAAGATGACTCTACCCGGCAAGGATCTCATTTAGATTTGATGGAGAAATCAAAAGCTTTACAGACAAGCAAAAGCTACGAGAATTCAGCACCACCAAACCAGCTCTACAACAGATGCTAAAGGAACTTCTCTAAGTGGGAAACACAAGAGAAGAAAAGGACCTACAAAAACAAACCCAAAACAATTAAGAAAATGGTCATAGGAACATACATATCGATAATTACCTTAAACGTGAATGGATTAAATGCCCCAACCAAAAGACATAGACTGGCTGAATGGATACAAAAACAAGACCCATCTATATGCTGTCTACAAGAGACCCACTTTAGACCTAGGGACACATACAGACTGAAAGTGAGGGGATGGAAAAAGATATTCCATGCAAATGGAAATCAAAAGAAAGCTGGAGTAGCTATACTCATATCAGATAAAATAGACTTTAAAATAAAGAATGTTACAAGAGACAAGGAAGGACACTACATAATGATCAAGGGATCAATCCAAGAAGATTGATCTTAAAATTTGTATGGAGTCACAAAAGACCCCAAATAGCCAAAGCAGTCTTGAGGGAAACAAATGGAGCTGGAGGAATCAGACTCCCTGACTTCAGACTATACTACAAAGCTACAGTAATCAAGACAATATGGTACTGGCACAAAAACAGAAACATAGATCAATGGAACAAGATAGAAAGTCCAGAGATTAACCCACGCACCTATGGTCAACTAATCTATGACAAAGGAGGCAAAGATATACAATGGAGAAAAGACAGTCTCTTCAATGAGTGGTGCTGGGAAAACTGGACAGCTACATATAAAAGAATGAAATTAGAATACTCCCTAACACCATACACAA
Source organism: Balaenoptera borealis (assembly GCF_965194805.1). Classification (NCBI taxonomy): domain Eukaryota; kingdom Metazoa; phylum Chordata; class Mammalia; order Artiodactyla; family Balaenopteridae; genus Balaenoptera; species Balaenoptera borealis. The sequence goes on from NC_138877.1 coordinate 50,292,920, forward strand.
AAATAAACTCAAAATGGATTAGAGACCTAAATATAAGACTGGATACTATAAAACTCTTAGAGGAAAACATAGGAAGAACACTCTTTGACATAAATCACAGCAAGATCTTTTTTGATCCACCTCCTAGAGTAATGGAAATAAAAACAAAAATAAACAAATGGGACCTAATGAAACTTCAAAGCTTTTGCACAGCAAAGGAAACCATAAACAAGACGAAAAGACAACCCTCAGAATGGGAGAAAATATTTGCAAACGAATCAACGGACAAAGGATTAATCTCCAAAATATATAAACAGCTCATTCAGCTCAATATTAAAGAAACAAACACCCCAATCCAAAAATGGGCAGAAGACCTAAATAGACATTTCTCCAAAGAAGACATACAGACGGCCACGAAGCACATGAAAAGATGCTCAACATCACTAATTATTAGAGAAATGCAAATCAAAACTACAATGAGGTATCACCTCACTCCTGTTAGAATGGGCATCATCAGAAAATCTACAAACAACAAATGCTGGAGAGGGTGTGGAGAAAAGGGAATCCTCTTGCACTGTTGGTGGGAATGTAAATTGATACAGCCACTATGGAGAACAATATGGAGGTTCCTTAAAAAACTAAAAATAGAATTACCATATGACCCAGCAATCCCACTACTGAGCATATACGCAGAGAAAACCGTTAATTCAAAAAGACACATGCACCTGAATGTTCATTGCAGCACTATTTACAATAGCCAGGTCGTGGAAGCAACCTAAATGCCCATCGACAGACGAATGGATAAAGAAGATGTGGTACATATATACAATGGAATATTACTCAGCCATAAAAAGGAACGAAATTGAGTCATTTGTTGAGAAGTGGATGGATCTAGAGACTGTCATACAGAGTGAAGTAAGTCAGAAAGAGAAAAACAAATACCATATGCTAACACATATATATGGAATCTAAAAAAAAAAAATAAGGTTCTGAGAACCTAGGGGCAGGACAGGAATAAAGACACAGACATAGAGAATGGACTTGAGGACACGGGGAGAGGGAAGGGTAAGCTGGGACGAAGTGAGAGAGTGGCATGGACATATATACACTACCAAATGTAAAATGGATAGCTAGTGGGAAGCAGCCACGTACCACAGGGAGATCAGCTCAGTGCTTTGTGACCACCTAGAGGGGTGGGATAAGGAGGGTGGGAGGGAGACGCAGGAGGGAGGGGATATGGGAATATATGTATATGTATAGCTGATTCACTCTGTTATACAGCAGAAACTAACACAACAATGTAAAGCAATTATACTCCAGTAAAGATGTCAAAAAAGAAAAGAGAGCTGACTCATACTGCATTGTAAAAATAAGGCATAACTATGGAGAACAGTACGGAGGTTCCTTTAAAAACAAAAAATAGAGCTACCATATGATCCAGCAATCTCACTCCTGGGCATATATCCAGAAAGGACTAAAACTCTAATTCAAAAAGATACTTGCACCCCAATGTTCATTGCAGCACTATTTACAATAGCCAGGACATGGAAGCAACATAAATGTTCATCAACAGAGGAATGGATAAAGATGTGGTAAATATATACAATGGAATACTACTCAGCCATAAAAAAGAACAAAATAATGCCATTTGTAGCAACATGGATGGACCTAGAGATTATCATACTGAGTGAAGTAAGTCAGACAAAGAAAGACAAATATCATATGATATCATTCATATGTGGAATCTAATTTTTAAAAATGATACAAATGATCTTATTTACAAAATAGAAACAGAGTCACAGATTTCAAAAACAAACTTCTGGTTACCAAAGGGGAAACATGGGCGGGAAGGATAAGTTAGGAGCTTAGGATTAACATACATACACTGCTATATATAAAATAGATAACCAACACAAGGACCTACTGTATAGCATAGGGAACTCTATTCAATATTCTGTAATAACCCATATGGGTAAAGAATCTGAAAAAGGATGAATATATGTATATGTATAACTGAATCACTTTCCTATACACCTGAAACTAACACAACATTGTAAATCAACTATACTCCAATAAAAATTTTAAATTAATTAATTAATTGAAAAACAGTTGAATGGGTAAAGAAGATATTATATATGTACATACACATATATACATACACATACACAGAGTGGAATATTACTCAGCTCCCATGTTTATATTACATTGTATGGCATATTGCTCAGCCATAAAAGAGAATGAAATATTGCCATTTGAAGCAACATGGATAGGCCTAGAGATTATCATACTAAGTGAAGTAAGTCAGACAGAGAAAGATAAATATCCTATGATATCACTTATATGTAGAATCTAAAAAAAACGATGCAAATGAACTTATTTACAAAACAGAAACAGAGTCACAGACATAGAAAATAAACTTACAGTTACCAAAGGAGAAAGGGCGGGGGGGTGGAAAAATTTGGAGTTTGGGATTAACAGATACACACTACTATATATAAAATAAATAAACAACAAGGATTTACTGTATAGTGCAGGGAACTATATTCACTATCTTATAATAATCTATAACGGAAAAGAATCTGAAAAAGAATACACGTACATATTTGTATAACTGAATCGCTTTGCTGTACACCTGAAACTAACACAATGTTGTAAATAAACATACTTCTATTTTAAAAGTAATAAGTAAATAAATAAACAAATAAAAAATAACTAAATGAAAATAAGTCATAGCTCTGATCATGCTACTACCTTGGTCAGAAAATCTCCATGTTCTCCAGTGCTTGAAAAATAATCCGCAAGCCCATTTGGATTTGTGACTTGGCTCTAATCTACCTTTCGATCCTCATCTCACTCAATCTAGTGAAACTGAATTATTCTTTTTTTCTTCAAAATACCTACTACTCTACTTTATTCATTCTGCCCCATGAAAATGATTTTCTTCGTCCAGCCACCCAGTTTCCACCTTCTAAAACTGTATTCATTTTTCAAGGTCAACCACAAATGACTGATCTTCCATAAGTCCTTCTTCATTACTCAATGAATCAGTTAAATTTAGGTTAAGATGCTTAATGAAAATCTAAAATCACAATGGCTTAAAGAAGCAAGGAATTTAATTCTTGCTCATGTAAAAGAAGCCTGGAGGTAGGCATTCCTGGGTTGTTACAGTAACAACATGGACATCAATGTATTAGTGTTCTACGCTGCATAAGAAATTAGCCCACACTTAAAAGCTTTAAACAACACACATTGATTATCTCGCAATTTCCATGGGTCAGGAGTCTGGTTATGTCTTAGTTGGGGCTGGTCTCACAAGACCGAAATCAAGGTGTTGGCTTGGCTGAATTCCCTTCTGAAAACAAGGGGAAAATCCCTTAGGATTTTGGCAGAATTTATTGCCTTGTAGCTGTAAAATTCCTGGAGCATTACTTCTTCAAGGCCAGCAGCAAAGGAAAAGACTCTCTGCTGGTTGTGGTCTTTGAATTCAGGGAAGGCATAGGCTTTCTTTTAAAGGGCTCACCTGATTAGGTCAGGCCTACCTGGAATAATCTCCCTTTTGACAAATTAAAAGACAACTGATGAGGGACCTTAATTACATCTGCAAAATTCCTTCACCCTTGCCATACAATGTAATATAAACATGGGAGCGATATCCCATCTCCCTTTCCATATTCAACTGATTAGAAGAAGCAAGTCCTGGGTTTCATCCTAACTCAATGAAAGGGCATTACACTTTCACTGAGGGTGTGACTCACTGGTGGTCACCTTAGTGTGTGTCTACACAATCAAGGACCCAGGTCCTCTATTTTTCCTGGTCTACCCTATCACTAGTTTCCATCCTCAAATTCCCCTCATGGTCCCAAAAGCCTGCTAGAGCTCTAATCACCACATCCACCTAACCCACTTTAGAGAGGAGGAAAGAAATAGAACAAGAAGGAGTATTCCTTCCTGCGGTCAGCTTGACCCCGGCAGAGAACAGGCCAGTTGGGCAAAAGTAGAGGAGGTAGAGCCTGGTGACTCTGCCTCAAAACTCCCGTTCCTTCCAGGATTTCTCAAAATGGTTTTCCTGTGGCTCGTAAGAGATTTGCCCTTCCAGACACCACCTAAAGCCTAAGTCAGTAAATGATTCTGGGACAGATGATCCCAAGATTACAATTTGAGAAACTCTGACCTTTTAAACAAACTGAACTTGAGATCGTTTTAATACTACAGAGTAAAACAATGCTTTAATGGTGGGATTTAGGTTATTGAATATATAAGCCCAATGTTTTTTAACTTAACACAGAAATTAGTGGGAAAGGCAAGAAGAAAAAGCATCAGAGACAAACCAGTGAGGTTGGGTGGGGATGTTTGTGGGCTCCAGCGAAGTGTAGCCCTGAAACGAAATACACGAGGTACAAACTGATGAGAATCTGAAGCCCCAAAATGCAGATTAAAATGGCTTACTCCACGAGAAAAAGAATGCCCTGAGGAGGAAAAACCAATTTTGGAAAATTGTGAATATGGCTTCATAAAACCAAATGCAAAGGAGACTCAAAGAATAAATTACAGCAAAAAAAAGTTTTTTTAAGCACACAGAATTTTTTAATGTATTATTCAGCACCCCTACACACACACACACACACACACACACACACAAGGTTTTCTACTTTGCAATAGTAACCTTCATTGTCAGCAGAGATTTTTCTAAGCAGATGTTCTTTCTCCTTTAGGGGCCAAATTGTAAAACTGACATCCAACAGTTTGCCCTGGGCTGGGATCCTGAGCCTGCACCCCGTCCAGCTACTACCCTCCCAGTTTTTCTCCCTCGTTCCATCTTTCTCTTGCTACCCCAGCTGGTGATCCCCTGCCCTTGTGCCCCATTTGCTATTCTCTGTCTTCTGTAATCTCCGACGTTCCTTCTCTACTGACTTCTTCTCTGGCCATAAATATATTCCCTGTCTCCTTTCATAAAAGATACCCTCAAGTGCCCCTGTATCCCCCTCTATTTCGCTTCACAATGTAGCCCCACCAAACAATCATATGCAAACTGTCATCTCCGCTCTTCCACTCCCACTCTCTTCATCACTGTACGCTGCTCCTGACCCCATTAATGCGCTGAAAATGACAAAGATCCCCAGAGGCCTCCTCATTGCCAAATCTAACTTCTTTTCAGTCCTCAGCTTCCCGCAAACTCTCTGTGACATGTGGCTCTGTTGATCACTCCGTGTCTTTGAAACTTTTTCCTCCTTTGGGTTCTGAGAAAACACTCTTAATTCTGCTGCCTCCCTTATATTCCTGCTCAGATTCTTCTGCTGGTTAAACGCTGGTATTGCCCAGGGCTCTGCACTCACGCTCGTCCAAACTGCGGTGTCCAGACCAGCAACCACGGTCCTTGCTAGAAATGCAAATCTAGTTGCCAATTAGAATACAGGACACCCAGTCAAACTGGAATTTCAGATAAGCAATGAATAAATTTTATGATAAAAAAATTCAGGATAAGTATGTTCCATGCAATAGTTGGGATATACTTATCCTTTAAAAATTTGTTATTTACCTGAAATTCAAATTTAGTTGGGATATTGTATTTTTATTTGCTAAATCCTGCCATCCCGAATGCAAAATACTGGCCCCTCTTGCAGTCCTATTGAAATTCTGGGACGGGGTCCATAATCCATGTTTTAACAAGCCCTCCAGATGGTTCTTTTTTTTTTTTAACACCTTTATTGTAGTATAATTGCTTTACAATGTTGCGTTAGTTTCTGCCGTATAACAAAGTGAATCAGCTATACATATACATATATCCCCATATCTCCTCCCTCTTGAGCCTCCCTCCCACCCTCCCTATCCCACCCCTCCGGGTGGTCACAAAGCACCGAGCTGATCTCCCTGTGCAATGCAGCTGCTCTCTAAAGTTAGAGGGGCCAGGCTCTACATCACACCCTCAAGGGACCTCATCTGCTCCCATGACAGCACTTATCAAAAGTGTGGGATGTTCTCAAACTGCTAGCTGATGTGGGTTCTCCTGAATTGGATTTAACCACGTGACCCACCCTTATATGGAGAACCAGGAGGAATGCAAGAATAAACTTATCACATTCTTGACTTTAGAGCAATTTTGACCTGCATGGTGCGAGACAGAAAGATTTGGGGGTAGACATAATGAGGGAGCATTTTTTTTTTCTGCTACTACCTGCATAGAGTTATGAAAAAATATTAAAAAAAAAAAAAGGAAAGAATATTTAGTCATTGGAAGCAGGTTTCCTGCACCCACTCCCACCTCCTCAGTCTCTGTAAGGGAAGATGACAGAGGGCTCCATGTGAGTTTGGGGATCTAAGAGTAGAGGAGCCATTGCCCTGCCATCTACCTGTGGTTCCTCTAAGCCACCACGGAGAGGGAGAGGAGAGATGCAAGTGTGGGAAACAATGGGAGATGGGCTTGGGCAGCTCCACAGTCCTCGTGAGCCCAGAAGGAAAGGGAGGTAGATGGGACCTTGAGAGCTGGTGGTCTCCAAAGGGTCCCATAGGCGTGACAAGGGGATTTAGCCCCAGACGGCAGTGTGGCCTATGCCACAGAGGCCAGGCGGATTAGGGACGCCTCAGCAGGTGCAGTCTGAAGGGGTGGCCATTCCCAAGAGCAGCTGAGTCTGCACATCAACACATGTCAGCACAAGACGGCCACAGACAAGATCCCGCTCTCACCACACTGCGGCTCTCGGCAGCTTCAGCTGCTAAAGGCAGTTTGTATGAGAAATCACTGACACGACTGAGTTGACCTGGAAGAGACTGGATTAAGTGCCCGTTAAGCATTTAATATACATTAATATACATTGTGAAATGATTACCACAATCACGTTAATAACACATCTGTCACCTCGCATAGTTATTTGTGTGTGTGTGCGTGTGTGTGTGCGGTAAGAACACTTAAGATCTACTCTCTTAGCAAATTTCAAGTATACAATATGATGTTGTTAACGACAGTCACCTTGACGTACATTAGATCTCCAGAAATTATTCATCTTGGAACTGCAAGTTTGTATCATTTGACCAACATCTCCCTATTTCTCCTACACAATCCCCCACGCCTGGCAACTACCATTCTACTCTCTGCTTCTATAAGTAGTTTATAATGTACAATGGGGTATGATTCAGTCATTAAAATAAGATGGAAATCCTGGTATCTGTGACAACATGGATGAATTTGGAGGACATTGTGCTAAGTGAATAAGCCAGACAGAGAAATACCATATGATCTCAATTATATGTGGAATCTAAAGAAGTCTAACTCAGTACCAACTCATTTTAACAAATGAATGGAAGTAGAAAAAGAAGGGATGCCCTCAGGAACCTCTGATTCTGCGGAAAAACTCAGACAGTGAATTGGGCTTCACGGTTGCCTGTTTTTCCCTCCAGAATAGGCTTTAAGGACTTACCTCTGAAATTTTGGAGGAAAAAGTAGCCTTACATAGAAATATCACCATGCAAACACTGGTAGATCGCAAGATCAAATTGACTGAAAGCAATGCTTTCCTGCAACGCATTGCAGCCTATCAAGCACCCCACGAGGTGCTTAGAACTGTGTCAGATGCACAGTAAGAGGTAAAAGCTGGCTGGTTCCTTCTCAGCCTGATTTAGGGGAGGGAGTTGGTGCCTCTGAACAATAAGGATGGATCCCTTCCTTTAACCCTTGGTCAGGGAGAGAGAGAAAAAAAAGCCAAAGGCTGTTGCTTTGGCCCTCCTGAGTCTCCAGGAAAAAGGGGAAAAGCTGGTGTTTTGATGTCATGAACTGTGGGAAAGCGGGGAGGGAGGTGCTGGGTAGGATATAGGTCAGTTGGAAAAACTGGCAGATACCAGATGGTGGCTCTGGGTGTTCTTTGAGTTGGAATAACTCTGGTTATTACTGATAAAACAAGAAACACTGAAATAACTGGACTCCAATTAACCTTATCAATAACTGTGGTATCATTCTTGGCGTGTCACTATTTTATGGAAATAAAAATCTCAACAGTGAAAGAAGGTTACTAAAAGTAGGAGCAGTGATTATAAGCCTCCAATACTTACATAACTTTAGAATGAAAACATCAAGAAAGGGAAAGGGAAAATCACGCAAGCAAATGAGATATGTTCCATAGAATAATGAAAGACAGGGTCTTTTTTAAAATGCTGAATGCAAGAAAATGTCACAGGTAAGATAATGCTTATCATCTCGTGGTGAATGTGTTCAATACTTCACGCACATGGCTTTTCTGAGTCTATGAGAGGTTTTAACTTAAACTTCCGCTGTGCTGACCAGAGAACGAGTGACTTACTAGCTTCTGCCCAGGCACGGGGCTGGGAAAGCAATTTGCCACAATAGGGGGCACCGCCTCCCCAGGTTTCTCAGTCAGCGTCACATGGCTGCCCCAGAGCTCTCCCCAGGGGGCCTTGAGATCCGTGGTCCTGCTGCTTCCTCCCGGCTCACCCACTGCCACTTCCCTTGGGTCACCCTGGGCCCAGCCGTGCCAAAGTGCCCACCTCGCCCTGAAAGTCCCCTCTGCCAGCAATCCCCTTTTCCCTTTTCCTCTACTAGCAAGTGTCTCCTCATCCTTTTCCCTAAGGCCTTAATGAAATATCACCTCGCCTGTGACAGCTGCTTGGGTCTTCCAAGCCGAATCTGTAATCCCTACTTCAGTGGTTCCTCAGCGCTTCTATCCATGCCCTCTGTTTTGCTGCACTAACACTCTATATTCATCCATTTATTTCTTCAACAAACATTGATTGAGCATCTAGCGTGGATCAGACATCGTTATCTATCCCTGGAAATGGAGAGATGAAGGGTCCCCTGTCAAGAAGCTGGCAAACTAGACAGGGGACAGGAGCACACTTACAGGACGGTACACTGAGGATGGACAAGGTCGTGCAGCGGTGGGAGAGGGGGTGTTAGGGAAACACAGAGGGGGCACGGTTATTGAGCCTGCGGAGGCATGCTTGGGGAAGTCAAGAGACTTCACAAGAGGAAAGGGTACCTGAGACGCGCAGTGGAGGAGCAATCAACAGCTTGAAGGAAGGAAAAGGCATTCTGGGCACAGGGGACACTGGAAAGCCCAGTGAGTGAGTTGTGTGTGCATGGAGTTGGGTAGAACACATAAACTGCTGGGTATTTGGGGAAACTCCGAGAGACTGGTAAGAGAGAAGGTTGGAGAGAGGAATAGAGGTCAGAACATTCACGTCCTTTTAGGGTGTTTAGATTTTATCCAGGTGGCAAATTAGGAATCACCCTGGTAGCATCATGAAAGTACACATCCCTACGCTGCAGCCCCAGAGGTGATGACATAGCAGGTCCGGGCAAGGGCCAGAAATCTTCCATTTTAACAAACTCTCACGTGGCTCTGATGCATCTTACCCAAGAACCACATTTTTAAGAAACACTTCTGTAAATGATGGGAAGCCTTTGAGGGATTTCCACAAACAAATAACAAGTTGTATTTTAGAGAGAACACTCTTTGGGTTTAAAGGAGGATACATTGAAGAGGACGATACTGGAAGCAGAGAGACCACTTAGGAGGCCTTCTCAGCTGTCAAAGTAAGAACCGATAAGGGCTCCAACCAGAGCAACAGTCAAGGGGAAAATGAAATTCCCCAAACTTGGTGATTAAATAGACTGGAGGATGAGGGGGAAAGCCCAGGTGACTCCTAGTTCTCCAGCATGGATGGGCCCAGTGAGATCTGGAGCACACAGGAGAAGTCACTTTAGGGGGAAAGATGATGCATTAGGTGCCTAAGGACATCCAGGTGGAGGTAGCTAAGAGCGGAATGTCTGAGCCTGAAGCTTGGGGTAGCAGAACAAGCCAAGGAGACAGATCAAGGAGTCAGGGCCCACGAGACCTACAAAGAGCCCCTGGCGAGAGGGTTCAGCATGAGAAGAAGGAAGCCAAGGCGGAGCTCAGACAGCACCAGGTGAGGTGGGCTGGCTGAGGAAGAGGAGCCATGGGGGACACAGAGAAGCATGGTTAGAGGGGCTGGAGGAGAACCAGGACAGCCTGGTGTGATGGGGTCCAAAGGAAGGGTGTTTCAGGAGGGAGCACAGCGCTGGGATTAAGGGCATAGGTTCTGACTTTAGTCTGCCTCCGTGCCGGTCCCAGCTCCAGCACTTAGTAGTTGGGTGAGAGGGAGTAAATTATTTTTCACTCTCCGTGTCTCAGCTGCCTCAGTTGTAAAAATGGGCACACTGATGGGTACCCATCTCATAAGGTCTATTGTGATAGTGCAATAAGTTAACATAAAAAGCATTTAGACCACTACCTGCCACATATTATGTTCTTTTTTAAAACAGCTTTTTAAAAAGAGTCGTATATCAACTGAGGTACAGTTGACACACAAAAACCTGCACATACTTTATGTATGTAATTTGATGAGTTTGGACATATGCATACACCCATGAAACTATCACCCCGCTCAAGGTAATAGAAATATTCAGCACCTCCAAAAGTCTCCTTGTACCCTTTTGTGTGTGTGCGTGAAGAACATCTGACATGACATCTTCGCTCAACCAATTTTTAAGTGCACGCTACAGTTTTGTTAACTAGAGGCACGACGTTGTGCAGCACATCTCTAGGCTTAGGTGGGCCAGAGACCAGAGGCCAGAAGGAGCAGGGCTGTCTCCACTGAAGCCAGTTTAGATAGATGATGACAACGCCGCCCTGACAGCTGATACCTGACGTCTCCTACCCAATCCCTTGAGACAGCACCACCCCACCTCCCCACACGGTACAGGAAGACGAGGGAGGGGGAGATCCTGGCACCAACTGAGATTTAACTTCTGACATTCAGCAGAATAAAGATTCCGTGAGAAAAGATATTCAGTTATAGAAATTTTACAGAAGATACGCTCCTTAAACACCTGTGTTTATAGATGGAGATGTGTGCCTGCCCCAGAAATCATGAGAAACTCTGACAAATGTCCTGCTGAAATCACACAGTACTGTGCTAGTAGGGTCTATGGTGTCACCCTGGCCCACACAGGGTGACAGCTTTCCAAGAAGGAAGTGACAGGACTATGTGGCAGGCCTTTTCCCAAATCCAGCGCTGATCTAGACCAAATGCCCACTGCCCCTACATTTAATGAGCCAGGAATGGCCTGTCATTCCTTATTTTCCAGGTCCTTATTTGGCTGAAGCAGTCCATCATCAAAAGCCCTTAAAATGTTCAGACACAAATAATCTTTTACAGGATATGTTTTATGGTGCTAAATGCTGGTCTCTTAAATAGCTAATGACGTATTTAAGGAAATTTAATATTCCTTTTTGAAGAAAATATCGATCCTTCCCACAGTCCCATGGGACTGACGGATGACAGAAGACAGAAATCAGGCTCTGGAACTTCTGCAACACGTTGGCATTTCTGCCTCCTTCTGGCCTCTAAATTGAATGGATGGACGGATTCTTCTTGCCAACAACACAGAACATAATTTAAGGTTAGGTTTGGGTTGAAAAAACCCAAACACCCACCACTTCAAAAATAACCCCTTCCATAGGCTCATGTGAGGCCGCTCATATCAGAGTTCCAAGGGTCATCTAATGACACACACTTCCTTGTCCCTCTTCCAGCACTGCCGTCCCCTCCCCCACCCACCCCTGCCATGGGTTAGACAGCACAAAGCGATCAATCTGGCTTATATTACCTAAGCTCCCTGCAGAAATGGCTTCCCTTAATTAAGATTTTTGTTTTCAGTTTTTATAGACAGTTTATACCAGGAATATCCATTTAAACAATGTTCCTGTGACTTTTGCAAGGCCAAATTTAGAGGTATTGCCTGTTAAGTTGTGAAATGCCTCTCATATGAAGACCCAGTTGATAAATTGCTTCTTGATTCAGGGCAGGAAAAAGTTCAGTTCCTCAAAGATCTAGCCTGCATCCTGCTGTCAAACAATAAGAACTGTATTACCCAACTATCTCCCTTTTTGCCTTAGCTCCATAAAGTAGAAATAATTATTGTGCCCTACTGCAGTAATTGGTTTATCTCACGGCCCTATGACATCGATTCCCCTGCTATATTAATGTGTCTCTTGTCTAAGTTGTATATTGTGTTTGAATTTGCAAAGAGCTTCAGGCTTTTCTGGAAATAGGTGGGGTATCATTTTAAAGAAATGCATTTTAATTTTACCAAGAATTGGTTTCCTTCAAAACTTTTACTTTTACATTTTGTTTGATCAATTTTTGTCACTTCTCTTAGAACCTAAGTTCCCTGAGGGGAAAGACCACACCTAATCTGCTCACTGTTGCATCTTCAGTGCCTGGCTTCCTGCCTGAGGACCGATGGTATCTGTGTCAGTCAAGATAGACCAAGTTGTGCTGCAGTAACAAACAGCCTGAAAACCCCAGTGGCTTAAAAGAACAAAGGGTTTTTTCTTGCTCACGCTATATATCCATCATAGAGGTTGGCTATATGTAGCTCAGTGTACCTCATATCTGCTAGAAGATTGCCATGGCAGAGAGAAAAGAGATATGACAAACCACAAATCACTTCCTAGCACTTCTGCTTCCCTAGCCAAACCCCAGTCACATGGCCCGGAAGGGGATGTGTACCCCTCCCAGGGAGGGGCACTGCGAGGAGGGAACAGAATACTTGGTGACCCGTAATACCATCTGCTTATAACGCTACCCTAGGAACTGAGTCACCTGGACTTACAAATTACATGTTCTTAAATTAGTTAGGTGCTCTTTTAATTATTTCTTCCCATGTATCTTTAACCCTTGGTACATTTGAAATTGTTTGTTTTAGAATAACCTGATTTCAAAGTATCTCACCATACCACTGACTTGGTTATACTTTGGTCAAATATAATTTAGTATGCATAACATCTCCCTCCTATTAATAGCTCAGAAAGCCTGGAGACTTTTAACTTTTAACAGCATGTTAACTTTCCCAACACCAATATAATATCAGAGAACTTAGTTGACTGTTTCAGAACCTATGTCCTAATTTCCATCTTCTGTGATAGGGTAGACCAGATAACCTGAAACCCTTTCATTTCAAAACATCTGAAAATCCTGGACAAAACATAACATACATTCTCTTCAAGGCATGCCTGGGCTTGGAAGAAAATAAGAGAACTCCAAAGGGCCAAAAATGAAACTGAGAACTGCAGCAGGAATCCAGAGAACCAAGAGTGCAGCAGTCAAGTGGGTTGACTCAACCCAGGGCTGAGGTTTCCAAGGCTTCATGGAAGCAGGAGACCCACCCCCCCTCATGTTGGGGAGTTACCACTGAGACCCCGTATAAAGCTAGACTTCCCAAAGGACCTCAGCCTCATAAAAGGTACACCCAGGGCTGCAGGATTTAGCAAAAAAATACAAGACATCCAGTTAAATTGGTGTTGTAGATGAACAACAACTAAACATTTAAAACAAGCATGTCCTGTGCAGTATTTGTGATACACTTATACTAGAAAATTATTTGTTGTTTACCTGAAATTCAGGTTTAACTGGGAGCTCTATATTTCACCTGGTCACCCTAGGTACACGAGAAAAATTACTCAGCAGTATAGGAAGTCAACGAGAATACATGTGCATCTCCATATGGGCTCTCAGTTGGGGGCAGTGGGGAGAGTATCCTCCCAAGAATTAAGTCATAGGCCTGCCCTTACATGGATTTATGATTCAACTTTTTATCCTACCTTCATGACCCTCACCTAACAGGCCAGAAATTAGTATAAGAAATGTTCAGACCATGATACCCCAGGACTCCCAATACAAGCAAATACAAACCCACTCTGGGTGGGGAGGAGTCACACCCTCAACTCAGGCCACTGTGGAAGTTCACAGACTAAGCTTCACTAAAGATAAGCTCACAACCCCAAATTACAAAACACAGGTGGGAGTGGGAGTGCTTGTGTAAAGCAAGCAAGGTAGGCTTTTTCACTTGCCAGCTAGAAAAGTCCAAGAGCACAAAGTCTTGGAGACACATCCAGAGTGAGGGTCCTTCAAAGCTGATTTCTTCCCTGTGTTCCCTTAGGTGGGGCAAATCACAGTATCTATGACTTCAGAATATGATTCTCATCTGGCCATCCATCACTACTGCTGAAAATAACAAAGCAAAACCAAAAAAAGCCAGTTCTAGTGACAGCAGGTTCAGCATTCTTTAACCCATTAAGCATAAACCTTCAGGAACTTCAGTGCTTTTAGTTCGCTTTTATCGTAAGAACCACTTGTTAACTAAAACTCGAGAAAAGTTCAAGCAATCTGCTTTTATAGGCTTGGCTCCAATGCTTCACTTCCCTGAAATCCCAATAGGCTGATCAACTGTCCCAATTTGCCTGAGACTTTCTGGTTTTAGCACTGAAAAAAAACCCAAGACAGCTGGTCACAGGAAGCATTCTTCATCCTAATTAAAGGCAAATTAAGTAAATCTGTGAAGGTATTCCTCTTTATCCTCCTACCAGCAACATTCAGGCAAAATAAGCTAATAATTATTTCTTCGGGAGGTAGGTTATGCAGAGTGTAACTGCAGTATACATGTATTAACATGCATATATACATACTTATTCTTAAGCCTCCTTGAGCTTTGGTTTCCTCATCTGTAAAATACAAATCACTGTAGAACCCAAAGGTTTTGGCAAGGATTAATGAGATCATGTAGAACATATAGATAAAGCACTTAGCTTAATTCCTGGCACACAGTAAGCACCCAAGAAAGATAGCTATTTTGATTATTAAGTTTCAGATTGTTGTAGCACTTAGATTTTATACTTCAGAAACATTTTAAATGCTTCCATTTTCCACACTTTTTGGTTTGAAGTAGTAGCTTTGCTGATATTGCTTGATTGTTCTCACCCAGCTTGTCAGAATCTATTGACAGATGCAAGTTATTTTCTCTTACTGCGTTGGAGACTTATCTGATTGTTCATCCTTTGACTTTCAAAATCCAAAAATCTTTATCGAGACAGGGAAAATAACAGTAATCTCAGTAACTATTTTCTTCACTTTTTAAAGAACTTGGACTTCCCTGGTGGCACAGTGGTTAAGGATCTGCCTGCCAATGCAGGGGACACGGGTTTGAGCCCTGGTCCGGGAAGCTCCCATGCGCCGTGGAGCAACTAAGCCCGTGTGCCACAACTACTGAGCCTGAGCTCTAGAGCCCGCAAGCCACAACTACTGAGCCTGCATGCCACAACTACTGAAGCCCTCGAGCCTAGAGCCCGTGCTCCGCAACAAGAGAAGCCACTGCACTGAGAAGCCCGTGCACTGCAACAAAGAGTAGCCCCCGCTCGCCACAGCTAGAGAAAGCCCGCGTGCAGCAATGAAGACCCAACGCAGCCAAAAATAATTAAATAAATTTATTAAAAAAAAAAAAAGAACTTGATGTTTATCTTGTCTGCCTATCTTTTTTTCCAAAATATAAAAGAAACAGTGAAAATAGCTTTCCCTTTTCCCCACCTCTTACCCTCAGTGACCCCAAATTAGCAATTTTCATTTCTGACTGACTGATTTTCAGAGTATTCAAACTCTAAATAACCTTTAAATGGAGTGTATATTTTATGCCATTGTTTTACTGATAGAAAAGGAGCTAAAAATCTCTTTCCCCCACCCCCCAGCATTAGGCTGCATTGAGTACGTGCACATTAACAATCTGTTAAATTGCTATCACTTTGAACACATCATCCTCCGTCTGGTAGAAGGACATGACGCTGAGCCATTTGGAGCTTGGAACAACTTGTGATAGATTTGTCCCAGATCACCCATATAATCTTATTTGGTCTTTTTTGTGGCCAGAATATAGTTTAATGTGGTACCTATTTTGGATATTGCTGTCAAATAAGGTTTATCTTTGTTTGACATTAAAAGTCCCAGAAGGAATCAAGACAGGTGATCTAAACCACTGCCTCTCAAACTGTAATGTGCATACATAGCACATTTTGAGAAACTTGTTAAACACAGATTCTGAGTCTAGAGGTCTGAGCTATGGCCTGCAATTCTACGTTTCTAGTAAGCTCCCAGGTGATGCCGATCTGTGGACCACAGTGCAGCAGCCTGGGTCTGAGGCAGTGGTTCTCAGAGTGTGGTCATGGGACCAGCAGCATGGGCATCACCTGGGAACTTGTCAGAAATGCCAATTCTCGGGTTTCCCTGGTGGCGCAGTGGTTGAGAATCTGCCTGCCAATGCAGGGGACACGGGTTCGAGCCCTGGTCTGGGAAGATCCCACATGCCGCGGAGCAACTAGGCCTGTGAGCCACAACTACTGAGCCTGCGCGTCTGGAGCCTGTGCTCCGCAACGAGAGAGGCCGCGATAGTGAGAGGCCCGTGCACCGTGATGAAGAGTGGCCCCCACTTGCCGCAACTAGAGAAAGCCTTCACACATAAACGAAGACCCAACACAGCCAAAAATAAATATAAAAAAAAAAGAAATGCCAATTCTCAGGTCCCATCCCAGACTTTTTCTAGTCTAGGATGGGACCAGAGAATTGGCATTTCTGACAAGTAATCTGGGTTTGAGCAAGCCCTCCAGGTGACTCTGACACACAGAAAGTTTGAAAACCACTGCTCTAAACAAATAATCTCCTTGCCTAAAGGGACCAGGTATTGCATTGTTTCCCGTGAGGAAGGGAACCAAGGCTGTCTAGGGGCTGAGACAACCAGGAGAGACAAGCCAGTGCTCAGTTAGCTCCAGGAAAGGAGTTTGTAACAGATCTGCCTACGTTGGCGAGTGGGCTTTGGGGAGATAGGCCCTGCCAGGGACTGGCTGAAGCCTCATCAAGTGGGTGCATTCTCTACATGCAAATATCCGGGGTTGGTGGGGGGCACTGACGCAAGCTTTCAACATCAGGGAAGCCTGACATGGGTTAACCGAGTAGTGGTGGATCACCCGACAGCAGGAATAAGCATGTGCTTAAGGTATCTGCTAAGCAGGGACACCAAAAGGATGAGAAAAAAATTTTTGAAAGAATTTGACATTTCCAAACAAAGAGCATCAAAGTAGACCCAATGGGAAAATCACATTATTCGCCTCCTTTAAACTCATTTTACTGTTTGGCGTGGCTTACTGTAGTCTCTGGAGCCAGACTGCCTGTCTCAAAGTCCTGGCTGTACCATGTACCAGCTGTGTTGTCTTGGGCAAGTTACTTGTCTCTCACTGCCTCAGTTGCCTCATCTATAAAATGGGGATAATGAGGTTTTGTGGAAATTAAACATTACTTTAATACAGCATATGTAAAACTTTTAGAATAGTGCATGATATACAGTAAGTGCTTCATCAATATTAATTTTTATCATAAGTTGGGGAAAGAGCAGCAGGGCCCTACATTTTTTTTTTTTCAATGCTTGGGGTCTTCAAAGATTTCATTTGTTCCCCAGTGGAGCCTGACACAGCTTGTAAGAAATCAGACAAAAGTCAGGAATGCAAGGAGACAGAGACAGCATCTGGAGGGATCTGTGGGTCCCGGGGAAAGACCCAGCAAAAGCAGGGTAGAACCAGAGGAACAGTGGGGCTCTGCACAAAGTCAGGCGCATATCAGGAACAGAACAAGCCTGAAATCCTGGAGTATAAGCCAGGACACTTGTGAGTGCTGACCACCCATGAGGGGGTAACAGCATCAGTAAGCCCCAGAACTTTAGGCTGGACCACTGGCTCACACCTTGGCTGCAAACAGAATCACTTGGGAGCCTTAAAAATTACTGATGCGTGGGGCTCCCCCCAAGAGTCTGGTTCATTGGTCTGGGCATCAGATTTCTGAAATCTCCCTAAGTGAGTTTATTAAATAGCCAGGGTTGAGCATCTTACACTCCTTTACGCTTGTCAGCATTGATCCTGGAAGTTGTGATGGGCCCAAACATAGGTAAATGAGAAACAAAATGGCTAGAAAAACACAATCCCTGTGTATTTCTCTCCTCCTTCTCTCCTTCTTAGTTATGCTCTGGGCTTACCTCCTCCCCAGCTGCTGCTAGTCTATATAAGTGCCTTTTGCGATTCAGAAAAATGTTTCCCTTCTTTAAGACACTGTGTTAATAATTGAGAAGGGTCTGAGGTGTCAGACCTACATGCAAGCTAACATGTTAGCCAGCCAGTTTCATGGATGGTGGCAGAAGACCACCCATGAAACTCCTGGGCCAGAGACAAAGGACTTTATTACTCACAGAAATAGCTGTAGCCAGAGTGTCTGCTTTTTCTTGCACCAATTCCCCAAGCTCCTTTTCTCACAACAATGCACAGAGGACCAGGTGACATCTGCACATACATGGGTTTTGTTACAGGAGAAGACCCCTGAACTTAGGGAACCTAAATCTTTTATAAATCTTTTATAAATCTTTTTATAAGCCTGCCTACCCTTTACTCCAGAGAGGTAATGTTTCTACTTTCCATGGCTGTTTGCTCCATACATCCTTGAAAAGACAATCTGGAATAAACAGTCCGTGCCTCTGCTAGCAAAATGTGAAGATACATGTGAGACCCATGAGGAACTATCTCCCAGCACACTTTCACTGTCAGAAAAATTGTTATAATATACTGATTTTATTAGAATTAAAAAACATTATGTCCTCTCTTCTGCAATTATCATAATAAATACGCAAAACTACGATGCCTATGGTGTGAATGGAGCCCTCTTATGTATGGCATCATTGAACAGTTCACAACCTGCACAACTGTACCCTGGGGCACTGTATCTTAGCTCTTATTTTTTTATCTCACTCTCCTACTCTATCCTTATTGGTCCTTATGCAACCTTGCATTTGGAGTTACTTTTTCAGTCATCTCATTCCTAATCATTTTCTTTCTTCCACCCCAACTTTCCACTAATTATTTACCTTAAGACTTTGAGACTTTCTGACATGATTAGTCTCATACACTCGTGGGTCTAATCCTTATTATTAGCACATTGGAGCAACATAAGGTGCCCCCCAGACTGGGACTGATTCTACAGATTACCACTCGAAGTTACACTAGCAAAATCCGCATATAATGACTGAGTTCTACACAAATGACCTGTGCTAAGGAAGGGAGGAAAGGAGAGATTTCTAAGAGTTATGACAGGACCTCAGGACACGAGGATACTTCAGGGACACATGATATTCCAAAGTAAGCTGCCAATTTCCCAGTTCCGAGAACTCAGTTTTAACTTCTTATTACAACTACACTGAAAAGGTGGCCAAACAATGTGCTGTCATGCATCTGTGTGTTGCAGCAACAGGAAGACGATCAATATGGAATTTCAAAAGAGGAACAAAGTAAAAAAGCAAGCAAAGGCAAGATCTTACATTTGGTGAAGACCAAAGAGAAGTATCCATCATGTGGAACAGGGGTGTCTAGCTTTCCCAAAGTCTTGGTAAATGTCCCTCAAATTTCTGCCACTGCTTACTCCAGTTTCACACTCAGCAAGCAACATCCGATTACTCATCTGACGTCCCAGCCACAGTGCCATAGGGAAGGACCCTACACAGGGAATACATCCAGCCTTGCAATGTAAAGGAACATCCAAAGTGTAAAATGACACACTGGCCTTCTGGTCCATGCCTCAGCCTCCTGTGAGGGGTGAGATCCCTCACCAGAGGAGCACAGCACTCAGGGCTGGATCCAGCCCACTCACTCAGGTAACCTCATGGAGATATTTTCCCAAGAGGGACCTGCTGGAGTGGCCAGCTTGCCTCTCTAAACTCTCCCTCTTTACTCCCTGATGGCAACTGGTCCCACTGTCAGCTTTCATCCTTCCCCCAGGTGAGTTCCCGAGCTGAAACTGGTCCCTGACATTCCAGAAGTCCATGGATGCAGAGTAATTCCAGAGCCTTTCAGGAAAGCCCCGCTGTCCACTGTGGGATATACAGGTAGAATGTCACTCCCAGCACTAAAATGCGATTTCTCAGCTGGTCAAAAAACAGAACAAGGTAGGGACTTGGAACCACCATACTCACCTAGGGTCCAGATGTATGCACTCCCTCACGCATTCGTTCACACAGCACCCAGAATGGGGCAGAGACTGCTGATAGGTACAGGAGCCTAACTTTGGTGGGTGCCTTGCTCCAAATTGCAAAGCTACTTCCTCTCATGAAGAGATGAGAAGTGTGTTTTTCCTCTGGATAAAGTCAATTAGCCAACGGTCACCTCAATTACCAGGTAAATTCAGAATGAAGTATGTATGACAAAAGGTGCTATCAAGTCCTCTGACTTGAGGACTAGTTATTGTTTATCTCGAGAACGTGTACGTATGCAATGCATAGTGTCTGCTTGGCTATAGAAGGGGGTGAGATTCTTTTCTGTCTTTGCAGTCTCTTTGGGGATTGCCTGTGATGGGCATCACATTCTGATTTAATGCTTATTCAATAATTAAAGTGTTTTCTTTCTCTGTTACCTCTGTGGAGAGGATTTCAGGGTTGAGAGAAGATTTTGATTTTAGTTACATCTTCCCACCATCTTATTATTCTGTTGCAGGAAAATGGGGTGAGAGAGGATGGCCATGTCCCAGATCTCGGGTGAGTCCTTGGGATGGGGCCACCAAGTGAGGGTCCTTGGCTTTGTGCAGGAAAGAATTCAAAGGCAAGCCATAGTAAAGTGAAAGCAAGTTTCTTCAGGTAGATACATACTACATAGACAGAGTTTGGGCCATCTCAGAAGGAGAGAGGCAGCCCCAAAATATGGGGTGGTTAGTTTTTATGGGCTGGGTAATTTCATAGGCTAACGAGTAGGTGGATTGTTCCAGCTATTTTGGGGAAGGGGTGGTGATTTCCAGGAATTGGGCCACTGCCCACTTTTTGGCCTTTTATGGTCAGCCTTGGTACTGTCATGGCACCTGTGGGTGTGTTGTTTAGCACATGCTAATGTATTACAACGAGCATATAATGAGGCTCAAGGTCTGCTGGAAGTCAAATCTTCTGCCATCTTGGGCCAAATCGGTTCTGACCAGTTTTTGTTTTATCCTCAGCAGTAATGGTTGTGCCCTGCCCCCTTCCCTCCTGTCTCACTTCCACATCCACAGTCCTTAGCACTGTGTTCTCCCACATACAGAAGATTCTTGTTGATTTTGACCATTGCTTTTCCCATTTTTCACACACCTGAGACCAAGACAGATTTTTTTTTTTAGTTGATAGAAAAAAGAATAACACTGGTTCAAGGAATGAAACCAGTCAGAAAGTTTAAAAATCTTTGCAAACTAGATTCTGTTATGTTTGTTAAGCTGCAGAAAAAGAAGAATGTTCTCTGTGAATTATAGAGGGAGGAAGGAAAGGAGCAGGGCTAAGTAGAAATTCCAGAAGGCAGAACCCAAGTAGTCATATGGAAAATACCAAGTCTCAGAAAAATCAGAAGACTCCACATTAACTTTAAGTGTTTTTCTAAAATTTTGAGGAAATACTAAGATGTTGAAATGCATGGCTAATTCTGTATACTTTGAATGAATCATGACAGACATTTCAACTGACAGGAATTTTTCTCTTATTGCAATGTGACAACAGTGAGTTTTACCTATTAATTGCCATGCTGTTGCTACCCAGAGACTGTGTTTTATTGTGTAGTAAATGTAGAGAGTATAGAGCTCACCCAGCATGCCAACAGACAAGGCTGATGTGTTTGGGGCATAAAATGAAAAACCCAGGAATGTCTGATTGCATTGTGCTGTAAGTTAGTACCATGTCTCCACAGAGCAAAGACTAAAAGGCTAACAACATAAAGGTAATTTAGCAAAGTAAGCAAAAGTAAGAATCTGGCCAAGTGTATCTAGCAGAGAATCTGGTGGACGCATGTGTCTGGGCACCAGGGAGGTGAGAGATTTCATGGGGAAAGGACAGCGGCTCTTCCACAGCCTAGACAGGCAGCTCTCAGCCCCCGCTCCTCTGCTACTGACCAAGTGAACATTGCTAACTTAACTTCTTGGGGACCCTGATACAGAAAAGGGCTTAAATGGAAGACCCTATGGAATTCTGATCAATGTAAATTAACCAATTGGCATTCTGATTAACTCTCTGTTCTCAAATAATTTGGGTTAGCGTGAGTGAGCTCCCAAGACTCAAGTCAGTCATGGGTGCACTGATAAAAAAAGACCTGCAAAACTGATAACCAGTCCTGTGAATGTGCTCACGTACCAAGGTGAGCCAATAGCTGATGTTTCCATGGGGCCCAGCCCCAGCTGTCACTTGATGTCTCTTTGTTCCTTCTCTCTCTCTCTCTCTCTCTCCCCCTGCCCTAATTTCATGAAGCAAGTTTTAGAACTCTAGTTTATCAACCATAAGGAAAATATGCAAACGGAGGACAAGGGGATAAAAATCACTGAGACATCAGCAAAATATCCTGCTTAATGGCCTATGCTGAACTGAATGGGGGCAGTCAAAGCCACATGTAAAATAAGAAAAGAATATGAAAAGTAGACAATGACAATTATTGGAAGAAGATCATCACACCTGAGAAGACAAGCCAAATAATGTACGGCACACCCATGGTCCCCCTCTGAAGACTAAGTGACCACACAGGTCCCACAAGACCCCAGCACCCCTGCCATGACTGACTGGCCAAGCAGTAGACACTGACCTAAGGAGAGAAATCTAGAGACTACCAGTGTCTGGTGGTGGTTTGATCCAAAATTTCTACCAAAGTGAGATGGCATTGAGTAAATGTGAAGTTCTCTCTGCAGGTTCTGCGGTCTGCAGATTTTTTTTTTTCTTTTTGTGAGTTAAAACTGTAATATGCAAGCATGGCTGACCATGTTAGCCCTCATATTTTTGTATGCTGACCAGTACCTCTCACCTTAGCTAAGTTTGAGAACCACCTTAAGATCTGGCCAGGGAGGCCCCATGGTCTCCAAGCCCAGGAGTCATCATTCTAGATCGGGGGACTGCAGGGATGGAAGAGCATCTACCATAGACAGAGTGATGCTGCAGTCAAGAGTCATGTCCCAACACTGGTGAGCTGTCTGACTCATGTGGGACTGAAAACCAACAGCCTGAAAGAGAGGTACCAGATGAAGAAGTATTGTGAATGATCCCAGAAGAAACAGAAAAAAAAAGATTATTTTTTTAATTTTAAAGTAATTTCCTCAAGGAGATTAACTTACAGTAGCCATGAAATAAGAAAATGATACTATGTAAAATGTTAATCAGAGAACAATAAGAGTTCTTATAAAATAAAATTAAAAAAAAAAATTATTGCCAAAATAAGAAACTCATTAAAAGAGCTGAATAGCAGAAGGGCACAAATGAAGACTAAATTAGTGATTGGAAGACCAAGTCATGCAATCCTATCAGAACATTAAACAGAAATGTAAAAATAGGGAAATTATAAGAATCAAGTGGAGATATGCAGGATAAAGGGAAGAGAAACAATATCTACCTAATACATGTTCAGAAGGAGAATAGACAGGGAACTGAATCAAGAAAACAACAGAAGAAAATTTCCTGGAGCTGAAGAAAGACTTGATCATCTGAAAAAGAGTCTCTGGTGTGAAATGGGAATATCAAAAGGAAATAACTAGACTTTTGCTGCTGAAATGCTTAACCACATTTCTTTTGAGGTCCACAACAATTCCAGCTTCAAAAGAGGAGGAAGTACTTATAATCTATTCTGCCTGGTAAATGTGCATACACAATTTCTGAAGGAATATTTTTTAAATGTCTACCAGATTTCTTCAAATAAGGCATCCATCCTATTTATTCTTCTTTTTGCCAACAGCTGATGCAGAGCAATACAGCCTGTGGGTAATCATTCAGCATTTACGAGTTAACTAAGAAATATTAACAAGCTATTTTGCGCTTATGAGAAAAGCTACAAACAATACTTTTCTTTGAGGTAGAGTGCTTTAGAGGATAAATTATAACCGCCCTCAGCTTCCACAAACGGAAAAACGTTTTCACAAAAAATTATGCTGAGTCAATTATATTGAAGCGATGATTTTACAGCCACGCGTTCCTTCGCTATTTTAAAGTCCTCACTTCATAGGAACCTAATTCCTTCCTGAGCACTTTCAAAATTCCATCCAAAATTTAATAAGTTGGTAAAAAGTTCACATACACACAGAGAGAGAGAACATATAAAGAACATATACACAAGGTAACCATTGACTCTGTGAGACATTCTCTTAAATATTGCTTTAAAACATTCTCTCTTGATGCCTTACTGAAGTTTTCACGTTAAAATTTGGTTTTATCTTATTGTCTAGGGCCTGGGGAACATGGAACCAGAACAATGGCAGATAGATAACGGCGTAAGCCTTGGAGATTTTTTTTTTTTTAATTTATTTTTGGCTGTGTTGGGTCTTCGTTTCTGTGCGAAGGCTTTCTCTAGTTGCGGCAAGCGGGGGCCACTCTTCATCGCGGTGCGCGGGCCTCTCACTATCGTGGCCTCTCTTGTTGCGGAGCACAGGCTCCAGACGCGCAGGCTCAGTAATTGTGGCTTACGGGCCTAGTTGCTCCGCGGCATGTGGGATCTTCCCAGACCAGGGCTCGAACCCGTGTGCCCTGCATTAGCAGGCAGATTCTCAACCACTGCGCCACCAGAGAAGCCCAGCCATGGGGATTTTGATGGCTGTTATTACTGTGGTGCTGTTTTAAGGAAATTAAATACACTTTACCCCAAAGTTTTCTCCTTTACGACACGTTCTTATGGTAAGTATGTTTCAATATCCCAAAGGAATTAACACAGAACTAATCAGGGGAAGGAACCCTGATTGCTACCACTGTGCTCTCTGATAAAACATAAGCTTCCCCAAAAATGAAACTTAGTAATTACAGTCTGGAGATTGACTCATCAGACTACAAAGGAAGGGCAAGGAAGAAAAAGGAAAACCGAATTTCAAATATGCCAAATCAGCTATTCTGGGCAAAGTTGACTGTATTAAATGGTTTTTCCTTTTTAGAAATAGTCTGCATTCTCACATTTCTCATTTGTTGTTTCAAATATTCCTAATTTACTCTGATAGCTCACGTTCACAAGCTATCCCTAATAGCTGGACCTGCTGTTGTCAAGAGAAACAGAAAGATCTGTTCATTGTATTCTACTTGCTGGCAGACCGGCACTCCACAGTAGTATAAAACCACAGACATTAAAAATAACACCTTCCTGACACATTTCCACTGGGAATAAAGAGGGATTAAATTTCATTCATGTGTTAGTATGATTGACTTATAGAAAGCATTGGGTTTCCATTAATTCATTCAACAAAAATTTATTGAGCACCTATTATGTGTGAGACTCTGGATGTAGTGATCAACGGGGTAGATCAGTTCCCTTCCTAAACAGAACTTCCCTATCTAATAAGGAATATAAAGAGGGAAACTTTGTGCCCTATAGGAACATGCAGGTGAGCGGGTTGACCTAAACTTGGCATGTTTTGGAGGCCTCCTCGATGTAACCTCTACACTTAGATAGGGGTTTCTCAACTTCGATACCATTAACATTTTGGACCAATTAATTTGTCGTTGTAGGGGGCTGTTCTCTACATTGTAGGATGTTTAGCAGCATCCCTGGGCCCTACCCACTAGATGCCACAACTTGGTGAATGTCTCCAGACATTGCCAAATGTCCCTTGGGGGACAATTCATCTCTGGCTAAGAACCACTGACTTAGATGGAAGATGAGGAGAAGAAAGTTGTGGGGTGAGGGGAGAAGAAAGGAGTATGATGTGGGGAGAAGACACAAGAAGTGAGAAGGAATCACTGGTACAAAGGTCCCTAAGGCATGAAGATCTTGGCCCCTTGGGTGGCCCAATGTGAGAATGAAGAGAGAACTCAGGTCCGATCCTAAGGGCCCGTGTAAGGCATATTAACAGGTTGGAGTTTGTATTGTCTGTTACTGTGTAACAAATTACCCTCAAGACTTTTCCCCTTAAAAGAACAAACCTTTATCATCTTAACAGTTTCTGAGGGTCAGGATTCCTGGAGCAGCTTAGCTGGGAGGCATAGCTTTGGGTCTCTCAGGAGGTTGCAGTTAAGTTGCCAGCCGGGTCTCTGAAGACCGGGCTTGCTATGGAAAGATGCTCACCCAAACCCACCATTAGCAGGAGGCTTCAGTTCCGCCCCATGTGGGCCTTCATGGGGCTGCTCTTTACACTGCTTCCCCTCCAGACAGTGATGGAAGATCACATTTGCTTTTAAAAATAATCTGGCTTCTACTTAGAGCTAGGAGCAAGGAGGCAACTGGAAGCCATCAATTGTTTTTGATTAGAGAGGTGCCGGTCAATCTACAATTTATCATTTAAGCCGCTAGATAGTTAGAAAGTGATTCTAATTACAGAGGGCTTTAGTCTTTAAATTGGTCACAGTTCCATAAAAGCACAAAGTAATTAAGCAAGCAAATCATTGAACTAATGCGTCTTCGAATTCAATAGTGACAAAAAGTGAGAGCCCAGAGACGCTAAATGACAGCACTTCCATCAAAGCTCATCAGACTTGATAAAGCTCATCATCACTTTATAAAGTTTTTCCATGGTGAGACGGTTGAAGCCAGCATAGCCCAATCTTCACTTTCATGTAAAAGTGGTCTTAGGAGTCTCTAAATATCTAAGTAAGCTGAAAACTCCAGAACTCCCAACTGAGATAATTCTTAGAGAGTTCTCTTTTGAGTGCTTTTCAAACTAGATGTCTGTTTCCTTTCAACTCAATGAGATTACTCTTAACACCAATTTATGTAAACTATCTAGCAATAAATCACAAAACCATATAGTACGATTGTTCTTACTTGCTGGAGTCTATCCAAATGGCCCCAAATACCCATCTTGCTCCCTATTCCCAAATATTCATTTTACTTTTGGATACAGAAATTCACCCGTCCACTGGAACCTGGGTTTGGAGTCCACTGATATAAAACAAATTGTCTGAAATGGTACCCTGTTGCCCACAACCACTGTGGGTGCCAATACTGAGCCTGGCTCTGGGTTTCCCCAATCTGGACCATGGTTGGGAAGCCCGCCTCAGGCCACAGCTGGCTTAAGAAGAGAATCCAAACATCCCCCAGTGTCATCCTTTCAAGTCCCTCTTTCTTGTATCATTCAACTAGGTACAATCAGACCCCCTTCTTTTGACTTTTCTACTACTTAGGATAACCAAAAAGTACCTCCACCCCAAGTCTGCTGCCGGTCACTTCTCCCTCTGACTGGTACCCCCAGCCTTCTTTATGCACAAACAACCTCCCTGCCTTCACTCCCCAAAGCATGGCTGACACTAGGTTGTAGTACGTAACAAACTTTCCTGAGGATGACAAACAATTATTATATTGTAAAGAAAAACTTCAGAGTAGATATTTGATTCCACTGCTCCTTAAATTTGTCTGCCTATGTCCTTCCACATGGGGTTCCCCGCTGACCACCTCCCCACCTCCAGCCTCACCCCTCACTTGTGTGTAGTTCTGACTTATAACCAGGGTATCACCCCCAACAATCCACGGGGATTCCCACTGACCCTGCCCTTGACCCTGTCTCCAGAGCCCCAGACTCTTTCTTCACAGGCTCCAACCAAGAGAAGCAAACCACTTAACCTCTTCTCCTAGAGGTACAGCCTGACCACAAGAAAGACAGCCTTTTGCATTTTTATGCAGAGCCATTTAGTTTCTCTTTGTCTCAAACTCCCCCTTCTGTAACAGGATGGGGGTAGAGCCACAGGGCTCCTGGATACTTCCTCTAAAATTAAAATGCAATCCCCCTCAAAGAAGAATTCCGCCACTACACCTGGAACAACAAGCTCAAATTTTAAATAACCTGATTGTTGGTACCCACTGTAAGTACAAACCAATTGGCCAGGACTAGACAGCCCAAGGGCAATCACAATTCCCTAGAGGACCAGAGATGGGTTCAGACTAGCCAACCCACAGTGACTGATTATAAACAAAAAGTCTTGGACAAGCTGTGTTGAAGTCCACTTGGGCAATAGCAGGGCGGCAGGCAATAGATCCCAGAAGCCAGGCGGAGGACCCAGGAACCACAGATCTGCATATACTGAAAAATGCAGTTCAGGAACAAATCAGGGAACACCTGAGAAGAAGTGTGATTAATGCCCAAATGCCCTTCTAAGTTCTTAATCTCAAGCTACCAGGAACTTCTGGTACTTTTGTCCCTTGACAATGGTGACTAGCAGATGTGAAATGGAAGGGGAAAATGAGAGTGTACCTTAAATACCGTACATGCCGTATTTTACTTAACCAAGCCACTACTGGGGGGGCATTTGATTTTTTCCAATTTTTAATATTGTAAGTAAGTCTATGAATTTTATTTTATTTCATTTGCTATTTTTTTCCCATAAGTCCATGTCTATTTCCTTAGGATAAATTTTTAGAAGTAGAATACCTAGATAAAAGAGTGTGAATATTTTTCTGATTTTGACATATGGCATCTAGGCACAAGATGCAAGCCTAGTTTTGCCATCAATGTACTTTTCTGATAGCTGTGAGGAATCATATGATCATCGCTCCTGTACTTCTTAGGTTTATTTATTTAGTTTACTGGTAAGTTAAACAACTCATGGCAGAGGAAGTTGAAGTAAGTTTAGCTGGGAGGTGTTGAAATGGTGGAAACTTTCCAGTTAGAACAAAGTGAAAGAGAATGAGTTTGAGAGAAGAGAGGAGTATAAAGACAGTCACACAGCAACCAAATTTCTCCCCAATTCACTCCTGAGACAGACCTCCTCTTTAGAACAACATGATGCTCAAGGTATTGTTTCCTTTTATGTGGCTTATTTAAACGGGTTTTTCTAGCTTTCCTTTTCTTCTCGATTTCCTCAGTTGCCCTCTCCTCTTAAGAGCTACCTGCTTCTACTTTCAAAATGTGATTTTAATATTTCTCATAGCCTCTGGGTGGTCTAATTAACTGCATCTTGTTTTTTATCAATGTTTTACCAAGAATAGACATAATTCTCTGGTACAAAATTAGGAAGAAAATGAATCATTATAAGTTCATAGAATTTTTTTTTTTTATAGATTTATTTATTTATTTTTGGCTGCGTTGGGTCTTCATTGCTGCACATGGCCTTTCTCTAGTTGCGGCGAGAGGGGGCTACTCTTCATTGTGGTGCGCGGGCTTCTCATTGTGGTGGCTTCTCTTGTTGCGGAGCACGGGCTCTAGGCGCGCGGGCTTCAGTAGTTGTGGCACGCAGGCTCAGTAGTTGTGGCTCGCGGGCTCTAGAGCGCAGGCTCAGCAGTTGTGGCGCACGAGCTTAGTTGCTCTGCAGCATGTGGGATCTTCCCGGACCAGGGCTCGAACCCGTGTCCCCTGCATTGGCAGGCGGATTCTTCACCACTGCGCCACCAGGGAAGCCCAGTTCATAGAATTTTAACCTTCTAGTTTGGCATGTATCCATTATGGCATTGCCAGATTGCTTTCCTAATTATCTGTCTACTGTCCTTAGTCCCCTGGAGAAGATAAGCCTTTTGTGGTGGGAACCATAACATCTTGGTTTGGTATTCTAGAGTGCTTAGCACAGGGCAGACACATAACAGGAACTCCTGAAATATTTATTAAATAACTGCATATTTCACCTTAATTTATACATTAATCATAGTATTTTACTAAGAACAGATGTAAATACCAGGAGAAAATCAAGAAGACCAACAAGATATTTTAGAAATAGATGGGCACAAGGCTAAATACAGCTGAACAGCTGCATGTTTATTTCCTAGTGTTCCCTTCCTCAGGGGCCAGAAGGAGGCTGTTTGTTCTTTGGCACACGGGGTGGTGTTCAGGACTTGTCAGGGGGTCCATTGGGGCCCTACTTTCAGAAGTCACTAGCACCGTGGGATTGTGTGGATGGAGGCCCCAATCACCTCCCACGCTCCATGGTGGCGCCCTGCAAATACACGCTCCCCAGGCATACACGTTGCCCCAGCAGGCACTCCCGGGTCAGATCTAACCCTGAAGAGATGAACAATCCATCATTAATTGCCTCCACTGTGGGAATTGTGAGGATGGGAAGAGAGGTCAAAAAGAGGTAGTTTTGCTTATAAGAAAGGATCCAACCAGTGCTTGAATCTCTAAGTTTTAGTTGGCAAATCATCAAGCCAGTTCTTTTCCCTCCTTCCCTTCTCTGTCCCTAAAATGTTTACCCAGATTTCTAGCCACATGAAAATCCAAGGTATTGTTATTCTCCACCCTAACCTGAAACTTGCATCCCAGACCCCTTTCTCTGTTCCAGCCACCTCCTCTCCTGCTTCCTCTCATTGTTCTAGCAAAGCTTCAGAGACATAAAAAGCAACCCACTGTTTCGCAAATGGCAAGGTTTCCCAGGCTTGACAGCCTAGGGACTGAAAATATAGGACAAGTCGACAAGTCGGTGGCCAGGTTGAAGGACTTTCAGCTGGGAACTGGTTCTATCTTTGCACCTCTGCTCTTGCACTGAGCTTAGTGTCAGAGAGCCCCAGACACCCCAGATCCTCTATCCAATAAGCCCCCACCCCCATCCTATAGCTCACATTTTAAAATGAGTTATCTGATGTTCACAGAGACAAAGAAGTTGTATAATGATGCAATAATCAGAGCAGGGAAGGGAAGCGACCTAACATTTACTAAGTGGTACTAAGTGCTAGGCATATAGTGAAACATGAAAGGATGTTTTCAACTACATAACAGACATGCTCTTTATCTGGTTTGTGGGTAGAAACATAAGGTCTTCTCGACTAGGATGACCACACGCACTTCACATTCAACAAGTTCACGATGAGCCCAGCATCGTTGCCCAGAAGTCTTCTCCTCTTCCTGTGTTCCCTCTCACGGCAAATGGCACTGCCGTTTCCCCATCCAGAACCTGTTGCGTCGGTCTCTTACCTGCCCTGTCCACCCCTCCCCATCCATTCTCTACATGAGTACCTACAGAGATCTTTGCAAAACACAGTTCTGATCACGCCTCTTCCTCTCTTAAGACAGCACTATGGCTCCCTGATGATGTCACAGTCTTTAGAATAATATAACTTTCGCCATTCAGCCCTGGCCTGCAAATCCATTCTCCCTGTCATCTCTGCCCCTTGCGGGCAGCCCTGCAGCTGGAGTTTGCCCAGTTCACGGCACCGCCCCGCACCAACACCTCCAAGCCCCAGCCCACGCTGCTACCTCTGCCTTTAACCTCCATCTTCATTCTCAGCACCTTCGCCTGGCTGACTCCCAGAAGTTTTCATAACCAGCTCAGGTATCTACTCCTCCAGCAAGTCTCCAACAACAGAAAGAGCAGGCAGTGGTTCTCGAGTGTAATTTTAAAGTTTCCAGTAGCCATATTTTAATAAAGTAAGAAGAAACTGATGAAATGAATTTTAATAATATATTTTATTTAACCAATATACCCCAAATATTATCAATTTCAGCATGTAATTAATATTTTTAAATTATTAATGAAATGCTTTCTATTCCTTTGTTTTCCTACTAAGTCTTCAAAACCCAGCGTTTATTCTCCTCTGATGACACGTCTCGGTTTGGACTAGTCACATGTAGCGCTCCATCACCAGATGTGGAGACTAGCTACCACATTGGACATGACAGCACTAGAGCTATCTTAGGAATCACCTAGGAATCACCTAGAGAGCTTAATGGAAACCTAGAACCCTGTACTAAGCTTCCAAATGTTCTGGTTCTGAGGAGGGTCTAATTCTGGAGGTGTGGGATGGAGAACCAGAAATGTTCACTCTCAGCAAGAAATCCAGGTTTCTGATGTATGTGTTCCTCAGGAAATGGGGGCTTAAGAGCTAGATGCATCGATTTTGGAGTTAGACCTACAGGGGTTTGTGTCCAGACTAACTAAGTTATAGCTGTGTGACTTGGGGACTTCACCTTTCTGGGTCTTGGTCTCCTCACCTGCAAAGACAGACTCACGATACATACCTAGAGACCAGTGGGTATTAAGTAGACACTGTATTTAAAACATTCGGCTCAACACCTGGCACGTGTCTACCAGTGACAGCTCCTACCTGTCTGAATGCACCCCACGCCCAGGCGTGCCCACGTGGTGGGCGAGACGTCCCTCCCCTGCCCCCCCTCTGAGCCTCTGCTTGCCTCCACCAGAGCCCAACACCCAAGCACACATTATCTGCCTGCTACTCTGTGTCCTCCACTCGACTGAGGACAGAAACTGGCTATCGCTCATTTCCACATCCCTCTGCCTCACACATGTGGTCAGTACGCATCATGTTTTAGGAACTGAACTTAATTTAACCAACTGCGTTTCCTATAGTGGAGTAAACTCTTTACGTAAAACTACCTCCAGTTCTCGTGTAGAAAGGAAGTGTGTGAATACAAAGTGAGTGAAGCACTGTTCTAACACTCTTCCCTTTAAAGTCTGTCACAGAAAGCTTGGCCAAACTGATCCACGGCTTGAAAGTGGGACACCTGACAGATCGTGTTATCCAGAGGAGCAAGAGGATGATTCTGGATACCCTGGGTGTTGGGTTCCTGGGAACCAGTACAGAAGTGTTTCACAAAGCCAGGGAATACAGTAAAGTAAGAAGCTCAATGTCTACTTTGGAGCTAAAACCAAGTGCGCACATGCGCCTGTTTGTGAGGTGTACCCAGAAGCGCGCCCAGGGACGTGCGTTTGTGTTCTACTGCCCTACTCTTCATTTTAGAGACAGTGCTTGGTGTATATAGCATTGTTGTATATAGTTTTATGCTTTTCTATGCTTTATTACCTGAGTCTTAATATTCACCCACATCCTTTACTAAGTCACTATCTTAGACCAGTCTTAATCTTAAGGCTAGCAAAATCTCAAAGTTGATCACTAGTCTGACTGAAAGCACATTTTTACCTGAGAGTCTTAGCAGCCATGGCCCCGGGCCATTTGTTCGTGCAAAGACTTCAAGGTTCTCTGCCGAAAAGCCTGGGCCAGAACCCTGAGCACAGAGTAGGTGATTACATGAGAGATGTAGCATCCACTCTCCAAAGAATATGCTTGGTCTATAGACGATTAGTCCACCTTCCCTAGTATTTATCCTCAAGGAGTGAATGAGAGTAAATTCAGACTTCATTCCTTGGCGCACCTATGGATCTCAGTCTGGGACTGAGCAACAGCTTCTCCTCTCCCTTCCACAGAAAAAGTTATATATTCTTCTACAAGGAAGAAAGAAATCCAATGACTAGGGCTTCAGTCTAGCACAAAGGGCTCAATAAGAAGTATTAAAGTAATGCCTCCAAACATGAAGAACAACTCTTGAAATGGTGACTTGGCACGTTGGGTTCACACTCTGTATCACTGATTGATATTCTTTTGTTTCAGATCTACAGTTCCAATGTATCCAGCACTGTTTGGGGCCAGCCAGACTTCAGGCTCCCACCAACATATGCTGCTTTCGTTAACGGTGTGGCTGTAAGGAGATTTCCATGTCTTTGTAACTGTTCAACAATCAGAATAATTTCAGGGCCAGAAAACACCTCAGAAATTGCCCAGTTTCCATATCTTACTGACGAGATCACTGAAGTTGAGAGAGGTGAAGTGGCCTGCCCTCTCTCCTTGTAGTAATTTCAGTTTTCACGTTTTTACAGTGAATTGATGCTTTTCAAACAAATTGTGAAGTAGAGGAAATAAGATGGAAGTATTTAGATAAAAATGCCCCTAAGGTAACTCAACTCTAAATTGAATATCCAGACTCAATTTCTTGTCAATTCTTTCTGTTGTGGGCAGTATCAGCTTCTATCCAGTAACCAGCCTTTCATTCATTCATTCATTCATTCAACAGATATTTATTGAGAAAGAAACAATGGCCATAAGGTATCTACATTTTCTGAACCAAAAATCAGCACTTCTCATCTGACAATTTTTATGCTTTTTTCTGTGTGTCACGGGCAGTCTAAAAGATATAATTTGGACATGAATCTGTTGGGATTTCTGAGATATTTTTATGGTTTATGGGACAGTAGTTCAGAATATTGAAAGTCAAACCTAATGGTGCATCCAGAAGTAAGTAAGTCCAGTAAGTAAGCAGTGGGAAAGGCACCAGCCACAACTAGTAGACAAAAATCTATTTTTAAATGAACTTCTGGTTATTACTATTTCATATAAGGAAAAACCAAATGATTTTAAAATATAGCTTAATAGTTAAACTGGGTTCAAGAGTTCTTGCAACTTCTCCATAAGTTTGAAATTATATATAGTAAAAGGGTTCAAAAAATATGGCCTGATGTGGAATAAATGACATTAAACTCTTCATGTGACTTGTCTGAAAGGTGGAAGAGGGAGGGAGGGAGGGAGTGAGGAGCCACCTAATTCTACAGCTTTGTTTATAAGGTAGATAAAGATCCTTGCAAGGGCTGTGGCACCTGAGTAAGGCCCAAGCTCCCTGCGGTTCGCCAGCTGCTCCCCAGGGTCGCACCTGATGTGGACAGAGGACAGCATGTCTAGTGCCAAGTCACGTGATGAAGAATCGCAGCCAGTTCGTAGGTTTAATTTTCAGAGAATCAGATCTAAAAGTCTCACGTCAAACAAGGTTATTATTGAACTAAACCCTGACTGGTCCAAAAAGTCATTGCATTCAGGGAAATACATTTAGGTTTTGGTTGTCGTTTATGCGTCTGTTCACATAGATTCACTCAATGGATTTTGATGACACGTGGTACCCTGCCACCCACCCTTCTGGAGCTGTCCTTCCTGTCCTCATGGCTTTATCGGAAGCCCTGCCTCCAAGTCCAAAGTGTTCTGGCCTTGACCTGCTGCTGGCTTTCAACGTTGGTATTGAAGTGCAAGGCCGATTAATGCATTTCTCCAAGGAAGCCAAGGACATACCAAAGAGGTATGGAGAAACTGTGCCCCATCGTGAGGCGGCCACATTCCCCTTCATCTGTTACTCATTATCTCTGTAGATGTTTCTGACATAGAGGTTGGCTCAGTTGAAGATGTTGACGTTAGTGCTGGCAGATAAGTCAACTCAACCAGTCACATATCAAACTGCATATCCATATACAAAGGTCTGACCTCAGAAGTGTTAGTGAAAAGTCTCCTCTGGGTTTAGAGAGCCGATCAAGCAATGAGGACCATGCACTAAATTGGAGCCTCTCACCCCAGGATGATCATGTCATTCTGGCCTCTGTGGGTACTCTGAATAGCCCTCATCTCATCTCAAAGCAGAGTCTACTTTGGTATTTGCTAGGGTCCTTCAGACTAATGAGAACATTCAGAATATCCTAAACCCGACTGCTCAATCCATAGATCAAAAATGGTCAAACGCTGACTGTATCATATGGTTCAATCTAATATTTATTTTGCCCCTTGGTCCAGCCTGCTGGGGGAGGAATAAATCAGAATATTGAGTGAACTTTCATGGTTTCTACAAGGCTCTCAATTGTTACAGTTACTTACACAGGCTTTCAGCACTCAACAACTTTTGCCTTTTTGGCAATAATTGCAAAAGTACCATTTATAAATAATTTACTATGTCAGGCACTGTTGTAATCATGCAAATTCGTTCAAAACTCACAAAACCCTATGAAGTAAATACTATTATTGTGACCATTTTATATAAGAGAAAACAGATACAGAGAAGTTGAAAAACTTTTCCAAAAATCACAAAGCTAATAAGAGGAAGAGCTGAGATTTGCACCTAGGCATTAGGGCTGCTCCATTAGCTAAGCTCCTGACCACTGTGCTATACTGCCCCCTGGGGGTTGAGGTTTGTAAGTCTCCAACTCTTGTGTTTTTTGTTTTTCAGATTCCATCCCCCCTCAGTGGTGGGAACTTTGGGTAGTGCTGCTGCGGCATCTAAGTTTTTGGGGCTCAGCACGACAGAGTGCCAAGAGGCCCTGGCTATTGCTGTTTCTCATGCTGGGGCACCCATGGCAAATGCCGCCACTCAGACCAAGCCTCTTCACATCGGCAATGCTGCCAGGCATGGGCTAGAAGCTGCTTTTCTAGCAATGCTGGGTCTCCAGGGAAACAAACAGGTCTTGGACATGGAGTCAGGGTTTGGGGCCTTCTATGCCAACTATGCCCCCAAAATCCTTCCAGACGTAGATTCACACACTTGGCTGCTGGACCAGCAGGATGTGGCCTTCAAGCTCTTCCCTGCCCATTTGGCCACGCACTGGGTGGCAGACGCAGCTGCATCTGTGAGAAAACAGCTTGTAAGAGACAGAGCCCTGCTTCCCACTGACCACACGGAGAGAATTGTGCTTAGAATTCCAGATGCCCAGTATGTGAACAGGCCCTTCCCAGACTCGGAGCATGAGGCCCGCCACTCCTTCCAGTATGTGGCCTGCGCCATGCTGCTGGATGGTGCCATCACTGTCCCATCATTCCACAAACACCAGGTCAACAGGCCACGGGTAAGAGAGTTGCTTGGTAAGGTAGAGCTGGAGCACCCTCGGGACAACCTACCAAATTTCAACACACTCTACTGCGAGATAAGTGTTGCCCTCAAGGATGGAGCCATCTTCACAGAGCGCTCTGATACCTTCTACGGTCACTGGAGGAAGCCTCTGAGCCAGAAAGACCTACAGGAAAAGTTCAGAGCCAATGCCTGCGGGATGCTGTCCTGCCACACTGTAGAAAGGCTTATAGAGATAGTAGAAAACCTAGAAGACCTGGAAGACTGCTCTGTGTTAACCACACTTCTGAAAGAACCCTCTCCACTAGAGATAGTTACAAAATCTCTCTAGCATTTAACAGTCCCATCATGCAATCTCTCCTGAGGCTTAACAACATCTAAATGACTTTATATTGGGGAAAATTCAATGCTTTGCTTTATAGAGCAAGGGTCTGTTCTTGGTCTGCCTGGGAATAAATGCAGCATGCTGAAGAGAGTCCAGACACAGAACTGGATATACATGGAAGAAGTCTTGTCCTGTAAATTCTGCAAGACAGTTCCAGTTACCTGTAGCAAGATAATGGCGCAAGAAACACAGAGAAATTTATTTTATAAGCATTCATAAGGCTGAAATTCAGGTCACCTGTGATTTGCTTAATCTTTTCAGAGGAGTTATTTATGAACTTCATGAACCTCAAGGCTTGAGAGGGATTTGAACTTCTGCATACAACTTGCTGACAGTGAAGAAGGGCTCTGGTCTGTTGTGCCACCAATGGACTTCTTACACTATGGGCTATCAGAAGCCCTTCCCAATGGATGGGATGCTATTGGGTTTAAAATAAGGGCTTCATGGGTTCAAATCCTGCCTCTGCCACTGACTAGATGTGACCCTGGCCATGGTTCTGAATAAACCTCTACTTAAGTTTCTCTATCTTTAAAGCATAAATAAAAAACAGTCTAAAAAATAAAGCAGTTTGGCTCTAGAAGCCATGCTCTTAACCACTACAATATATCACCTTTCATTACAAAAATATTTTTGAGACAAATATCATGGATGTAGAGTCTGAGATGTAATAAAGAATGACAGCCAAAACATAGTATATATGTGGGTAGTCAGATAAATATTAAACTGTATAAAGTAATAAAAATGCCTTGTGGGGTTAAAAACTGCAACATTAGCATTATATACATTATATATATATATATATATATATATATATATATATATAGGCAGGGAGTTATTATAGTTAATGTATTCTAAATTCCTCATGTTGTTCAAGAAAAGGGCAACACTGTTAACTCTAGACTTTGATTTGTAAGTATGTATGTTGACATTTCTAGGGTGACTATTATAAAACAGCAGTGGAATGTATCACTTCAGGTTAATAGAGAGAGAAATATGGAATTAGGAGAAAAATAATCCAAAGAAAGGTAAGAAAGGAGGGGGAAAAGAAATATAGAAAAGGCAGAACAGACAGAAAGCACAATATAAAATGATAGGAGGGACTTCCCTGGTGGCTCAGTGGTTAAGAATCCGCCTGCCAATGCAGGGGACATGGGTTCGATCCCTGGTCCAGGAAGATCCCACATGCCGCGGAGCAATTAAGCCCGTGTGCCGCGGCTGCTGAGCCTGTGCTCTAGAGCCTGTGAGCCACAACTACTGAGCCTGCGTGTCACAACTACCGAAGCCCGCACGCCTAGAGCCCGTGCTCCACAACAAGAGAAGCCACCACAGTGAGAAGCCTGCACACCGCAATGAAGAGTGGCTCTCACTCACCGCAACTAGAGGGAGCCCGAGTGCAGCAACAAAGACCCAACGCAGCCAAAAAATAATAAATAAATAAATAAAATGATAGGAAAAATCCAAATATATATATAATTATGAAGAGAGTAAATGGACTAAATGCTCCAGTTAAAAAATACAAAGACTATGAACACATTTTAAAATGTTTGTTTTATTAACAGCTACTGTACATATCATCAATTCATCCATTTTACATTTTATGAGTTTTAGTAAATGTATAGAGTTGTGCAAATATCAGTGAAATCCAGTTTTAGAATACTTCTATCACTTCCAAACATTCCTCAGGCCTGTTTGCAATCAATTCTCACTCCCAATCTCCAGCCCTCATCAGCCAATGATCTGCTTTCTATCTCTATAGTTTTGTCTTTTACAACATTTCATATAAATGGAATCATACAATATATAGTCTTATGTGTCTGGCTCTTTCACTTAGCATAATAGTTTTAAGATTTTTCCACATATGTATCAGTACTTTATTCCCTTTCATTGCCAAGTAGCATTCTATTGTATGGATATACCACATTTGTTTACCCATTAATTAGTTAAAGAGCGGCTGGATTGTTTCCAGTTTGGGGCCATTATGAATAATGCTTCTATGAACATACACAAACATGTCTTTCTGTGGACGTATCTTTCCATTTCTCTCGGGTTGATTCCTAGGAATGGGAATGCTGAGTCATTTGGTAAGTACATGTTTAACTTTAGTAAAACCTGTTTCCTATAAAGTAGCTCTATCATGTTACATTTCCACCAGCAATGTACAATGGTTCCAGTTTCTCCTTATCCTCACCAACCTTTGGAATTATCAGTCTTTATAATTTTAGCCAGTCAAGTGTGTGTATAATGGTACCTCATTGTGGTTTTAATTTGCATTTCCCTAATGACTAACTCTTGCCTATTTTTGCCTATTATTATAATTAGCTTGTCTTCTTATTAAGTTGTATGAGTTCATTTTATATTCTGGCCATAAGTTCTTGAACAGATATCTCTTCTGCAAATATTTTCTCCCAGTCTGTGGCTTGTCTTACTGTGATTTTAATGGTCTCTTTTAAAGAACAGAAGTTTTAAATTTTGTTCAAGTCCATTTTACTATTTTTTAAAAAAATTTTTGTTCCTACTTCTGGTGTTATTAGAAGGCTTTTTTTTTTTTTGGTCGTGCTACGCAGCATGTGGGATATTAGTCTCCCGACCAGGGATCAAACCCGCACCTGCTGCATTGGAAGCTTGGAGTCTTAACCACTGGACCGCCAGGGAAGTCTGTAGAAGGCATGTTTAAAATCCAGTTATATACTTTATTCAAGACACATAAGGATGCAGAAAAGTTGAAAGTAAAAAATATGGGGGAAATGTGGATGGAATATTAACCAAAAAAAGCTAGAATAAATAAATGTTAATATTAAACAAAAAAGAATTCAAGCAAAAAAGCATTATTAGAAAAAAGATAATGATAAATTCAAATCACTAGGTAACTAAAATAATTCTAAACTTACATGCATCTAAATACTATTAAACTGCAAGGAGAAACAGATAAATCCAACACTATACTGAAAGAATTTTAACATTTCTCTCTTAGTAATTTATATTTGGAAACCAAAAATAAATAGACTATATAAGATTTAAACACAATCAACATGTCTTATCTAATGGACATATAGAGGACTCTGTACTCAAAAACTAGAGAATTCACAATATTTAAAAAATCTCACAGAACATTTACAAAAATGGACCGTATACTTAGGCATAAAGCAAGTCTCAACTTTTCAAAGCACTGGATCATGCAGATCATTTTCTCTAATCACAATGTAATCAAGTTAAAAATCAAAATTAAAAAGACAATTAGAAAAGCCTGAAGTGTTTAGTAATAAACATTCCTCTAAATAACTCTTGGGTCACAAAAGAAATTACAGAGAAAATTATAAAACATTTAGAACTAACCAATAACAAAAATACCACATATCAAAATCTATAGACTGTAGCAGAAGCAGTACTTAGAAATGGGTAGAATTTTTTATTGCTGGCTCTGTATTACATGGATTATGTTGTTCTATAGGACACATTATGTTAACACTTATAAATGTGAACAAGGTTGATAAAAGAGGAGACAGAAGAGGTGGTTTCTACTGTGACCTTGAGATTAAATTTAATTATCCTATCTTGATACATTTCAGAAGTTTCTAGGGTCAAGATCTGAGGGCCATTAATAATATCCTCAGATAACCCCTGTTAAAAACAAGACAACAGGGGCTTCCCTCGTGGCGCAGTGTTTGAGAATCTGCCTGCCAATGCAGGGGACACGGGTTCGATCCCTGTACCGGGAAGATCCCACATGCCGCGGAGCAACTGGGCCCGTGAGCCGCGACTACTGAGCCTGCGCGTCTGGAGCCTGTGCTCCGCAACAAGAGAGGCCGCGATAGTGAGAGGCCCGCGCACCGCGATGAAGAGTGGCCCCCGCTTGCCGCAACTAGAGAAAGCCCTCGCACAGAAACGGAGAACCAACACAGCCAAAAATAAATAAATAAATAAATAAATTTTAAAAAAAACTTTATAAACAACAACAAAAAAAAAAACACAAGACAACAAACCCCAAATGGAGTTGTTTATGCTAAGCCCATATCCACCAAATCGAGACTAACTGAATTACAGTTTTGGCTCTTCCAAAAATGGAATCTTGAACCAGCAAATCAGGAATCTCTGATCAGCACTAGTTAGGTAATCTGCCTGACAGACCCCTGCCATCCCCTAAGGAAAGGAACCTTGCTATAACCAATTTGTTGTTTGTTTGTTTGTTTTGCCTAGTGTAACTTCCTTGTTTCCACTCCCTTCTGCCTGTCAACGTCTTTCATTTTGCACAGCTCTTTAGATCCCCTTTCTACCTGCTAGATTGGGTACTGCATGATTCAAATCGATTTGTGCTCAACTAAACTCTTTAAAAAAAAATCTTAATATGACTCAGTCTAACTTGTAACACCCCCAAAGCTTGCTTCGGACCAACAGCAGGTATTGGGGAAGACAGTCTCTCCTGAGGGGGACAACAGCACTCAAGGTGACCTTGGTATTGGCTATTATGCCCACTGAGTTAACTGAAGGCAGGAGAAAATACGGGGGGATATGGGTCTGTAGAGAGAGCTCAAGGGTCCTCTTCACTGACAGCCCTGCACACCATCCACCCCCATCTTACCCCATACAAATAATAGAGGAGAGAGATTGGCTCCCCACATTCTTTTCTAGATGATTCCTTTCAAAAAGCTAGGGCCAGGGCTTCCCTGGTGGTGCAGTGGTTGAGAATCTGCCTGCCAATGCAGGGGACACGGGTTCGAGCCCTGGTCTGGGAAGATCCCACATGCCGCGGAGCAACTGGGCCCGTGAGCCACAACTACTGAGCCTGCGCGTCTGGAGCCTGTGCTCCGCAACAAGAGAGGCCGCAATAGTGAGAGGCCCGCGCACCACGATGAAGAGTGGCCCCCACTTGCCACAACTAGAGAAAGCCCTCACACAGAAACGAAGACCCAACACAGCCAAAAATTAATTAATTAATTAATTAATTAATTAATTAAAAAAAAAAAAAAGCTAGGGCCACAGTGCTGGTGGAGACTTTGGATGGAATGAGAGAGTTAAAGCTGAGCTAGCGTCTCTTCCTTCCATGAGGCTGGGGAGCAAGGACAGCTTGTGAGCTATTCTATCCTGAGAAAGCCCAAGATGGGACTCAGGCAGCTCTGATCTGATGTCTAGGCATTGTGGCAAATGCTTGTTTCTTCCTTTCCTTTTCCTTGGGTACAGCAATGAAGGATGCAGCTCAGCCCACTGTTAGTGTGATAGGCCCTGTGTGTAGGCAAATGAGTCCTCCACACGGATCAGGCCAGCCGGCCAGGGAGAAAATCCACCATGAGACTGAGACAAAGGCTCTAGCTCACAGAGAGAGGTTTATTCCAGCTCCCTCTCTGTATTTCTGCATCCTCAGCACATACCCATGACCTTGAGCCAAAGTGCCTCAGTCCCCAGGCACACCTTTGCCCACTCTGGGGACCCCTGGTGCTCTAGTATATATTTGGGGGATCCCCAAGACCATGCACATATTCGGGTGCATGCCAAAAGAACTCACGGGGCTCTGAATATAGCTGTGCTCATGGTTAAGATTTACTATAGTGAAAGGATACAGGATCCACAAGAGAATAAGACACAGGCAGAGTCTGTGAAACCCCTGCATAGGCTTTCAACGCTCTCTCCCTCCAGTGAGGAGGCGGGTGAATGAGCTCCTTTCTCCAGCAGAGGAAAAGTTCAGTAAAATGTGTTCAATGTTTCTGCCCTGGGAAGAGACTTACCACCCAAGGTTTTTATAAGCAGCTGGTCATGAAGGCACCCTCTGCCCAGCAACAATGATAATTCCAAACTTCAAGAAGGAAAGCAGGTGTTCAGCATAATTCACATTGTTTGCACCGTCTAGGCAAAGCGGATCATTTTTATCAGTTAGGGAGTGGGTCAAGTGCCAAGTTCCCAGATGCCAGCCAAGCACCAACCCTGCAAAGAGGTCCTAATTAAGATAGTAGCCTCCAGCCTGCTATGTTCTCTCTTTTCTGCATATCTTGTCCCATCCTGAAATGCCTTCCATTCCTGTTCGTGTGGCTTTGTAGGGTAGAATAATGATACAGGAAAACTGGACATTGCCTCCACTTTAAGAACTGTCTCTGCCCTGTAGCACTTGAGCTCTATAAACGGTGTGTTTTATCATTGCATTAACTAAAACCGATATCTCCAGTAGGCTTAGAGCTGCCACAGACCAAAGAGCTGTAATCATTTTAACCCAGGCATTTAAAATGAGAATGTGAGTTTAAAGGGAATTTTTATATGTTATATTTTATAACGACTTTACTTTGAAGTCCTATCTAAAAAATATCTCAGACAGGTAAGTCCCGTACAAAAACTGGGACTGCCTTAAGGTCTGTGATAGTTTATGTAGGGGAACCTCTTTGGGGATGTGAAGTAAATGGTGGGTGTCCATTCAATTCAACAAATGTGTATTGAAGGCTTAATATGTTCTTGGTGCAGGTGATTAGAGCAGTGAACAAAATAGGCAAAAACCCCTTACAACCGTGAGCTTACAACCTAGGGTGAGTACAGAGACAAGCAACAGGACAAAGAAAGTGCTCTGTACCTCTTCTGGGCCAGCTGTGCTTCCTTCATTCCTCCCCTGGTGGGAATGTGAGTTTCTGGAGCCTGAGTTGGGTTCAGGGACCGGGGAG
Source organism: Balaenoptera borealis (assembly GCF_965194805.1). Taxonomy (NCBI): domain Eukaryota; kingdom Metazoa; phylum Chordata; class Mammalia; order Artiodactyla; family Balaenopteridae; genus Balaenoptera; species Balaenoptera borealis. The sequence continues at coordinate 50,336,063 of NC_138877.1, forward strand.
CCCAATGCATGTGAATGAATAGCCCCAGTTCTTACTGGAAGAATATAATCTGTGACAACAAAGGACTTGTGAAACTGTAGGGGTGTATCTTCCTTGTCAATTCTGGCAGGACTTCCCTGCAAAGAGCAAAGCTACAGGGAACTGAAGGCAGGAGGAAACATCACGACCAGATGCACTGTTTTCCTTCCAGGAGAGGTGCACACGTGTGTGCGGGCACCCACCATGGTGTGTGGTCTCTTCCCACCACTGAAATCTATCTGCAGCACTGCAGTTTTTATTATGCACTAGTGAAATTGCTCTATTATTCCTCTCTTCTCCTACCCTACATTTAAAAAAATAGCTTAGTGATAGTTCACAGAAAGTGATCATTCCAAAGGCATCCAAAGCAGGTGTTTCAGAAGCCACTACTCTGGCTCCTGATGAAACCCTGCCCAGCAGTTGACAGCTGCACAGCACATTATAAGAATGTATGATGCTTCAAGTGTCATGGCTTTACCTGAATCATACAGAACAGAATAAACACCTTCACAGAAATAATGAAAATTTGTCTAGTCGCCAAGTTCAGTTGCTAATGCAGATATCTACACTCAGATATCGTTGTCCCATTTAAAAAATTCTCCCTGCTTTTTGTTGGAGTTAATTCTAAAAACAAGTCAACCCACTCCAGCTACGGCTGGTGCCCATATAGAAGCCAACCTGGAGGTTCAGTAAAAAGCCTTTGCAATGGCCCAATGCCCATCTGTTTAAAACATGGCATGAAAGTATTGCTTCCGACTTTAACAAATGAAAAATAAAAATGACAAGGTGCTTGTCTAGAAACCATGGATATTTGGATAATTCAATGACAGTTATTTCATCATTGAGTCATGATCCCATTGAAAGTACCTATCACCAAGTGGTAAAATGTGTAATTCAATTGGTTGGAGCTCAACTATTTTTACTTGAACAATTTCTTCCAAAGACTGTGAAGTATCACTTTTCAAATACATTATAAAGCACTCCCCACATCATTTTCCCCATTCCATCACGATTTTCACGCGAGGGGCCATGCCATGAAGGCGCATGTCTGCGCCATCTCGTTGGTAGTATCTTGGCAGGATTCCCTCACATCCCCATAGCTGTGTTTGCATCTAGGCTTCTGGGTGGCAGTGGCTGGGTTTGCATCAGCAAAGCTATCAGAAGAGGAGATCTAACTGAGGGGGAGAAAATGTTTCTTAGGCACCTGACAGCATGACTGTGAAGAGAGTTAAAATTATCAGCTCACACCAGCCTCTCAAACACTACAATATTTGGAACAAAAGCTCACAAGCACTGTGTACATAAGAAATCTGTTCCAACGTGAGGCTTCATTGAAATACCCAGTTAGTAAGAGAAAGGAAGGCTATATGGACTAGGGTCAAGAGGAAAGAATTCAAGTAAGCACAATTGGATCCATGTAGCTGAATGATATCGTACAAGAGAATTGCTACACTGAAACTGTTTCCTTACAGACTAAGCCAGAGTATTTCGTAAGAATACATCTTCTCGATGGTTCAGTGCCACTTGGTCTTATCACTTTAAACCACAGCCCCTTGCCATGGCGGCCCCGACCTTAAGGCCAATCACCAAATACTGCAGCCCCATCATGAAAGATACTTTGTTAAGCTATCAGAAAAGCAGTCACATTTATATTCATCTGGAAGAAGGGAAACAGGAGAGTGCTTACCTGACGGGAAGCTTTTCATCCTTTTCTTCTCCATCCACAATATTATCCTGACCCACTGTGACTTCACAAGCAGGAAGGTTTCAGCTGCCAGCACAGGGAAAGGCAGCACCAGCTCATGGGCTTCTTAGCGCAGTGGAAGGATTGAAATGTCCTTTACAGAACTGTTGACAATGCAGTTCTGGGCCACCCCGAAACCACCTGCAAAGACAGGGGGCCTGGGATTATTTGAGGCAGAACCTATGATCAATTAAATTTTAAGCAAAGAATTAAGGCATATAAGAGCAATAACACATGTGAATCAACGGCAAAAGAGCATTTCTTTAAAGTCTTCTGGAGTTGGTAATGACTTTGATTAATTCATTAACTTAGTTTTTTAAAAATATTTATTTATGTATTTATTTGGCTGCACCGGGTCTCAGTTGCGGCATGAGGGATCTTCATTGCGGCATGCGAACTCTTAGTTGTGGCATGCGGGATCTAGTTCCCTGACAAGGGATCGAAGCCGGGCCCCCTGCATTGGGAGCCCAGAGTCTTAGCCGCTGGACCACCAGGGGGGGCCCCGGGGGCCCCTCATTAACTTGGTTTTAAAGTCAGGATAGCAATCTATATTTGTCAAAGTGGCTCAGAGATGTTTTTGTAAAAGTTGGTGCAAAATGCTAGAACACAGACCTAATCATTACGGTTTCAGTGTAGCCCTTGTAGCAAGTGGACTTTATAGACAGACATAAAGGGTTTATATTAACCTAATAATAATAAAAATAATAAACATTTTGCATCAACAGTATGAAATTCTGAATCGCAAGCTGGAATACCCATCATGATGCTAAGTTTTGCTAAATATTTCAAGTTTGGTACAAAGTAGAACTATATATATTTTTAAAGCATTTGAGATAATTTCATTTCTCCTAAAAACAAAAACCTCATTTTATGTGCTAGAATAAAAGTTTTTTTTAAATAGCAATAATTTTTTTTATTGATTTACAAGTAATACTGTCTTAGATGTGAACACACTAATTTTAGCATCAGACCCACCAGGCAATAATCTTTATAAAGTTGTCGTAGGGCAAACCTATTTGCAATGGAAGAAAAGAGTAAATTGTTAAAACACCAGCAACTCAAATACAATAATTTCCCTCACCCCCCCCTGGGGTTTTGTAAATAGATATTTAAATATGTTTATACATAATAAACTTGGTGTACACATAATGTGTAGCAAGTCTCCAAAGATGGCGTCCCAGTATCCATGCCTCCCAATGTTCAAGCCCTTTTATAGTCTCCCCTCCTTGAATCTGGTCTCACTTTTAATCAATAGAATGTAGCAGAAATGATGCTGAGGAACTCCTGTGGTTAGATAGTAAGAGGAAAGCCTGGTTCTCTTGGAATGTTTGTTCTGAGCGATGCCAGCTCTCACGTGAGCAACTTAAGCACCTGAGGTCTATGGGTTATAAGGAAGTCCAAGACTGCCACGTGGCCGCACACCAGCCAATCCCAGCTCAGGCACCAGACGTGGGAGTGAAGACACCATTGTGGTGTTTTGCAGCCCCAGCTACTACCCGACTGCAACTGCGTGAGAGATCTTAAGCAAACCCAGCTAAGCCCAGTCAACCTACAGAAACAGGAAAGATGATAAATTACTGTTTAAGCCACTAAATTTTGGTGCTGTTTTTTCCACAGCAATAGATATCTGGTATACTGTATATGCAAAGGAGCAGTAAATAACCAATTTAGATAGATAAGTATCCACATATTAGGGTTAGGAGCAACACACTCTTAATCTAAAATAGTGACTCCCAGCTCTCACTGTGGGACATCTCCAAATTGCCTCCCAAAATATCAAGAATACTGTGAACGTTTAAAATAATCTTAAAACTGATTTTAGCAGTTGAGTTTGAAAAAGAAATATATAACATATAGCTCCTTATGAGGGGGACTCAATGAAAAGAAATCAAAAATATCTAAGACAGTTATAGTTGTAAATCAATCTTTTATTTTAAAAGATGGAGTCACCTATTTATAAATGATTCCTGCACAGAAAAGGTCCAGAAACAGTCCTCCACTGTGATTCCCAGAGCCCAAATGTGGGCCGCACTCCACGTGTCACCTGTCACCTAGGAGCTGAATCAGAATCGCAGTGTACCAAGATCTCCAGGTGATTCGTATACTCATTAGGTCTAGATTGGTGGCTCCCAAACTTGCTTGCATATAAAAATCATCTGGGAGTCTTAATTCCAAAATCCAGGCCCTAAGGCCACAGGCCTTGATGGTTTTGAAGCCCACCAGGTGAGTTCAGGTACAGCCACGCCTGAGAACCACTGGCCACTCTAGGTAGAGCACTGGTTCTCAAACTCGGCTGCACAGTAGAATCACCTGGGGAACATCAAAAACCACTAATGTCTGTTTCTACCCTCAGAGTCCTATGTAACTGGTCTCAGGTGTTACCTGGGCATTGGGAGGTTTTAAAGACTCTCCAAGTGTTTCTCATGTGCTGCAGACCCAGAGCCTGGAACAGAGGTTCAAAATGGTAGCTGAGCCTGCACCACTCTTTCAGGAAGACGGTTTGGAAGTCAGGGAGCATTAATAAAAATGAACAGTTGGCCTCACAGTTTTCAGCTCACTCACCAGGTATCCTGACTGCAGCAAGCCTGCTAAAGTTCAGGTCTGCCAAGTCTTGTGCATCCCCATAGGCCCTCCTGGCACTTTCCTCCAGCATATTTCTCTTCTCTTCTGTTGGGCTCTCTTTCAAGTGATTAATAATGTGCATCTGCTCAACATTAGGAGCAAATATCTTCACCTTCAAAAATAGAAATAAAAACAAATGATGTCATTACCTCTATGAAAACAATCAAGCAAATCAATCTCAGATCCTAAACCAGAGGGGAAAGTCAGAAAACTACTAAGTAATTCTGTGTGTCTTCATGGCCAACACCAACTGCAAATATTACAGGTCAACTGCAAGGGAGAAATTGAGGGGATTTCTAGAGGAAAAAAAAATAGAGCTATAAATTAGCTTCCAGAAAGGAAGCGGAACAGAAAGAGGTTGGTTGCCTGTATTGTGTGTGAGTGTGTGTGTGTGTATTTAAAGCATATATATATGCTTTTTAAACAGATGGATGAAAGGATCCAATTCCACAGACAGGAACATATAGGGCTCCAAAACATGGGAGAATTGATTAAATCAGCCCTTGAAATCTTTCCAAAGCAGTGATTCTAAACCCTGGCTGCATATTAGAATCCCCTGGGGTGTTTGAGGCCCAAATAGACCATTTACGTGGGAATCTTTGGGAGTAAAGCACTAGCCTGGGCAATGGTATGTCTTAAAACCTCCCCAGGTGATTCCATCATTTGCCAGGTTGGCAATCCACGATCTAAAGCAAATGAGATACAAACTCACAACCTCAGGGCTCTGAGTTAAAACCCCAGGGCTTTTAATACCAAGAGCCCAAAGCAGATTTGGAAGCTCTCACTTGCCCCACTTCTATGCATCTAACCCCACCAAATTCTGGATTAACACCCACCCCCGCCTGCCATCAGAAACGCTTATATGGGGAGGGAATCACTGCAGTTCCCTTGCCCCCAACCCTTAAATCCTGCAGGGGCACTGATGTGGGGAGACATGAGAATTTGGAGGCTCAGGGCAGGCACCTGTATACTGGGGGACAGCCTTTGAGTCATAACTTCTTCACTGCCTTCTTCTCTACTCTTAAGCTTGAGGTCCAGTTCCTCTGGAGGTGGACCGGGCTGGTCTGAGTCAAATGTCCCCTGACTCTGAGAAGGCATCATTAGGGCTAGAAAGCATAAGGTCATGAGTCTCAGCCTTCTGTTACTAAACTTTCTATTTGATTAAAATATATGTTAATATTCTAAACATGCTCTCTGCTCCATAGTTTTGCTTTTACAAAATTGAGTAATATCTCCTATCTTTGATATATGTGAGAGAGATTCTAAACACATACATGTCCTATTATTCGTGAAAAGACTTAGAACATTCTGAAGGGAAAGAAAGACAGATGCAAACAAACATGAACTGGTTTTTAAACCAATAATTCTGGAAACAGATTGGCCTGCAGTTGCTTCATGGAATTAATTGGATACACCAGCCCAAGGTAGAGGTGAAGGTCAAACATACTTCCACCACTAGGGTGTCCCTTGGACCCTTTAACAAAGTGTTGCATCGTAATCAAGAGTAAACAAGTCCCCAAAACCAAACAACCCAATCCAAAAATGGGAAGAAGACCTAAGTAGACATTTCTCCAAAGCAGACATACAGATGGCCAAATGGCACATGGAAAGGTGTTCGACATCACTAATTATTAGAGAAATGCAAATCAAAACTACAGTGAGGTACCACCTCACACCAGTCAGAATGGCCATCATTAAAAAGTCTACAGAGAAAGCTTCAAGATGGTGGAGGAGTAAGACGTGGAGACCACCTTCCTCCCCACAAATACATCAAAAATACATCTACATGTGGAACAGCTCCTACAGAACCCCTACTGAACGCTGGCAGAAGACCTCACACTTCGCAAAAGGCAAGAAACTCCCCATGTACCTGGGTAGGGCAAAAGAAAAAAGGAAAAACAGAGACAAAAGAATAGGGACGGGACTTGCACCAGTGGGAGGGAGCTATGAAGGAGGAAAAGCTTCCACACACTAGGAAGCCCCTTCACTGGTGGAGATGGGGGGTGGTGGGGGGAAAGCTTTGGAGCCATGGAGGAGAGCGCAGCAACAGGGGTGCAGAGGGCAAAGCGGAGAGATTGCCACACAGAGGATCGGTGCTGACCAGCACTCACCAGCCCGAGAGGCTTCTATGCTCACCCGCCGGGGCGGGCTGGGGCTGGGAGCTGAGGCTCGGGCTTCAGAGGTCAGATCCCAGGGAGAGGACTGGGGTTGGTGGCGTGAACAAAGCCTGAAGGGGGCGAGTGCACCACAGCTAGCCGGAAGGGAGTCCGGGAAAAAGTCTGGAGCCCCCTAAGAGGCAAGAGACCATTGTTTTGGGGTGTGCAAGGGGAGGGGATTCAGAGCACCACCTAAACGAGCTCCAGAGACGGACGTGAGCCATGGCTATCAGCGCGGACACCAGAGACGGGCATGAGATGCTAAGGCTGCTACTGCAGCCACCAAGAAGCCTGTGTGCAAGCACAGGTCACTATCCACACTGCCCCTCCCAGGAGTCTGTGCAACCCGCCACTGCCAGGGTCCCATGATCCAGGGACAACTTCCCCAGGAGAACACACGGCGCACCTCAGGCTGGTGCAACATCACGCCGGCCTCTGCAGCTACAGGCTCGCCCCGCATTCTTACCCCTCCCTCCCCCCGGCCGGAGTGAGCCAGAGCCCCTGAATCAGCTGCTACTTTAACCCCGTCCTGTCTGCGTGAAAATGAGACGCGCTCAGGCAACCTACAGGCAGATGCAGGGTCAAATCCGAAGCTGAACCCCAGGAGCTGTGCGAACAAAGAAGAGAAAGGGAAATCTCTCCCAGCAGCCTCAGGAGCAGCGGATTAAATCTCCACAATCAAACTGATGTACCTGCATCTGTGGAATACCTGAATAGACAACAAATCATCCCAAATTGAGGAGGTGGACTTTGGGAGCAACTGTAGACTTGAGGTTTGCTTTCTGCATCTAATTTTTTTCTGGTTTTATGTTTATCTTAGTTTAGTATTTAGAGCTTATTATCATTGGTAAATTTGTTTATTGATTTGGTTGCTCTCTTCCTTTTTTTTTATACATATATATTTTTTTCTTTTTCTCCTTTTGTGAGTATGTATGTGTATGCTTCCTTGTGTAATTTTGTCTGTATAGCTTTGCTTTTACTATTTGTCCTAGGGTTCTGTCTGTCTGTGTTTTTTTTGTTTGTTTGTTTTTAGTATAGTTCTTAGCACTTTTTATCATTGGTGGATTCGTTTTAGTTTGGTTGCTGTCTCTTTCTTTTATTTTTTATTACTTTCTTATTGTTAATAATATTTATTTTATTTTTTAACTTAATAACTTTATCTTACTTATTTTATTCTTTCTTTCTTTCTCTCTTCCTTCCTTCCTTCCTTCCTTCCTTCCTTCCTTCCTTCCTTTCTTTTCTTTCTTTCTTTCTTTCTTTCTCTTTTTCTTTCTTTCTTTCTTTCTTTCTTTCTTTCTTTCTTTCTTTCTTTCTTTCTTTCTTTCTTTTTCCTCCCTTTTCTTCTGAGCCATGTGGCTGACACAGCCTTGCTACTCTGGCCGGGTGTCAGGCCTGAGCCTCTGAAGTGGGAGAGCCGAGTTCAGGACATTGATCCACCAGAGACCTCCCGGCTCCACATAATATCAAATGGCGAAAGTTCTCCCAGAGATCTCCATCTCAACACTAAGACCCAGCTCCACTCAACAACCAGCAAGCTACAGCGCTGGACACCCTATGCCAAACAACTAGCAAGACAGGAACACAACCCACCCATTAGGAGAGAGGCTGCCTAAAATAATAATACATTCACAGGCACCCTAAAACACAGCACCAGACACAGTACTGCCCACCAAAAAGACAAGATCCAGCCCCATCCAGCAGAACACAGGCACCAGTCCCCTCCACCAGGAAGCCTACACAACCCACTGAACCAACCTTACCCACGGGGGGCAGACACCAAAAACAACGGGAACTATGAACCTGCAACCTGCAGAAAGGAGACCCCAAACACAGTAAGTTTAACAAAATGAGAAGACAGAGAAATACAGAGCAGACGAAGGAGCAAGGTAAAAACCCACAAGACCAAATAAATGAAGAGGAAACAGTGGGTCTACCTGAAAAAGAATTCAGAGTAATGATAGTAAAGATGATCCAAAATCTTGGAAATAGAATGGAGAAAATACAAGAAATGTTTAACAAGGACCTAGAAGAAATAAAGAGCAAACAAACAATGATGAACAACACACCAAATGAAATTAAAAATTCTCTAGAAGGAATCAATACCAGAATAACTGAGGCATAAGAACAGATAAGTGACCTGGAAGATAAAATAGTGGAAATAACTACTGCAGAGCAGAATAAAGAAAAAAGAATGAAAAGAATTGAGGACAGTCTCAGAGACCCCTGGGACAACATTAAATGTACCAACATTCGAATTATAGGGGTCCCAGAAGAAGAAGAGAAAAAGAAAGGGACTGAGAAAGTATTTGAAGATATTATAGTTCAAAACTTCCCTAATATGGGAAAGCAAATAGTCAATCAAGTCCAGGAAGCACAGAGAGTCCCATACAGGATAAATCTAAGGAAAAACACGCCAAGACACATATTAATCAAACTATCAAAAATTAAATACAAAGAAAAAATATTAAAAGCAGCAAGGGAAAAGCAACAAATAACATACAAGGGAATCCCCATAAGGTTAACAGCTGATCTTTCAGCAGAAACTCTGCAAGCCAGAAGGGAGTGGCAGGACATATTTAAAGTGATGAGAAAGAAAAACCTACAACCAAGATTACTCTAACCAGCAAGAATGTCATTCATATTCGATGGACAACTTAAAACCTTTACAGACAAGCAAAAGCTAAGAGAATTCAGCACCACCAAACAAGCTTTACAAGAAATACTAAAGGAACTTCTCTAAGCAGGAAACACAAGAGAAAGAAAAGACCTACAATAACAAACGCAAAACTAAGAAATTAAGAAAATGGTAATAGGAACATATTGATAACTACCTTATATGTAAATGGATTAAATGCTCCAACCAAAAGGCATAGACTGGCTGAATGGATACAAAAAGAAGACCCATATATATGCTGTCTACAAGAGACCCACTTCAGACCTAGGGACACGTAAAGACTGAAAGTGAGGGGATGGAAAACGATATTCCATGCAAATGGAAATCAAAAGAAAGCTGGAGTAGCAATTTTCATATCAGACAAAATAGACTTTAAAATAAAGACTATTACAAGAGACAAAGAAGGACACTGCATAATGACCAAGGGATCAATCCAAGAAGAAGATATAACAATTGCAAATATTTACACACCCAACATAGGAGCACCTCAATACTTAAGGCAAATGCTAACAGCCATAAAAGGGGAAATCAACAGTAACACAATCATAGTAGGGGACTTTAACACCCCACTTTCACCAATGGAAAGATCATCCAAAATGAAAATAAATAAGGAAACACAAGCTTTAAATGATACATTAAACAGATGGACTTAACTGATATTTATAGGACACACCATCCAAAAACAACAGAATACACTTTCTTCTCAAGTGCTCATGGAACATTCTCCAGGATAGATCATATCTTGGGTCACAAATCAAGCCTTGGTAAATTTAAGAAAATTGAAATTGTATCAAGTATCTTTTCTGACCACAACACTATGAGACTAGATATCAATTACAGGAAAAAAATCTGTAAAAAATACAAACACATGGAGGCTAAACAATACACTACTAAATAACCAAGAGATCCCTGAAGAAATCAAGGAGGAAATCATAAAATACCTAGAAACGAATAATGAAAACAGGGCGACCCAAAACCTATGGGATACAGCAAAAGCAGTTCTAAGAGGGAAGTATATAGCAATACAATCCTACCTCAAGAAACAAGAAACATCTCAAATAAACAACCTAACCTAACACCTAAAGCAATTAGAGAAAGAAAAACAAAAAAAACCCAAAGTTAGCAGAAAGAAAGAAATCATAAAGATCAGATCAGAAATAAATGAAAAAGAAATGAAGGAAATGATAGCTAAAATCAATAAAACTAAAAGCTGGTTCTTTGAGAAGATAAAGAGAATTGGGAAACCACTAGCCAGACTCAACAGGAAAAAAAGGGAGAAGACTCAAATCAATAGAATTAGATATGAAAAAGTAGAAGTAACAACTGACACTGCAGAAATACAAAGGATCATGAGAGATTACTACAAGCAACTATATGCCAATAAAATGGACAATCTGGAAGATATGGACACATTCTTCGAAAAGCACAACCTTCCAAGACTGAACCAGGAAGAAATCGAAAATATAAACAGACCAATCACAAGCACTGAAAGTGAAACTGTGATTAAAAATCTTCCAACAAAGGCCTAGCACCAGATGGATTCACAGGTGAATTCTACCAAACATTTAGAAAAGAGCTAACACCTATCCTTTTCAAACTCTTCCAGAATATAGTAGAGGGAGGAACACTCCCAAACTCATTCTACAAGGTCACCATCACCCTGATACCAAAACCAGACAAAGACGTCACAAAAAAGAAAACAACAGACAAATGTCACTGATGAACAAAGATGCAAAAATCCTCAACAAAATATTAGCAAACAGAATCCAACAGCACATTAAAAGGATCATACAACATGATCAAGTGGGGTTTATCCCAGGAATGCAAGGATTCTTCAATATATGCAAATCAATTAATGTGATAAACCATATTAAGAAACTGAAGGAGAAAAACCATATGATCATCTCAATAGATGCAGAAAAAGCTTTCAACAAAATTCAACATCCATTTATGATAAAAACTCTTCAGAAAGTAGGCATAGAGGGAACTTACCTCAACATAATAAAGGCCATATATGACAAACCCACAGCCAACATCATTCTCAATGGTAAAAAACTGAAACCATTTCCTCTAAGATCAGGAAGAAGAAAAGGTTGCCCACTCTCACCACTATTATTCAACATAGTTTTGGAAGTTTTAGCCACAGCAATCAGAGAAGAAAAAGAAATAAAAGGAATCCAAATCGGAAAAGAAGAAGTAAAACTGTCACTGTTTGCAGATGACATGATACTATACATAGAGAATTCCGAAGATGCTACCAGGAAACTACTAGAGCTAATCAACGAATTTGGTAAAGTAGCAGGTTACAAAGTTAATGCACACAAATCTCTTGCATTCCTATACACTAATGATGAAAAATCTGAAAGAGAAATTAAGGAAACACTCTCATTTACCATGGCAACAAAAAGAATAAAATACCTAGGAATAAACCTACCTAGGGAGACAAAAGACTTGTATGCAGAAAACTATAAGACACTGATGAAAGAAATTAAACAGGATACAAACAGATGGAGAGATATACCATGTTCTTGGATTGGAAGAATCAACATTGTGAAAATGACTATACTACCCAAAGCAATCTACAGATTCAGTGCAATCCCTGTCAAACTACCAATGGCATTTTTAACAGAACTAGAACAAAAAATTTCACAATTTGTATGGAAACACAAAAGAACCCACATAGCCAAAGCAACTGTGAGACAGAAAAATGGAGCTGGAGGAATCAGGCTCCCTGACTTCAGACTCTACTACAAAGCTACAGTAATCAAGACAGTATGGTACTGGACAAAAACAGAAATATACATCAATGGAACAGGACAGAAAGCCCAGAGATAAACCCACACACATATGGTCACCTTATTTTTGATAAAGGAGGCAAGCATATACAGTGGAGAAAAGACAGCCTCTTCAATAAGTGGTGCTGGGAAAACTGGACAGCTACATGTAAAAGAATGAAATTAGAACACTTCCTAACACCATACACAAAAATAAACTCAAAATGGATTAAAGACCTAAATGTAAGGCCAGACACCATAAAACTCTTAGAGGAAAATATAGGCAGAACACTCTATGACATAAATCACAGCAAGATCCTTTTTGACCCACCTCCTAGAGAAATGGGAATAAAAACAAAAAGAAACAAATGGGACCTAATGAAACTTAGAAGCTTTTGCACAGCAAAGGAAACCATAAACAAGACAAAAAGACAACCCTCAGGATGGGAGAAAATATTTGCAAACAAAGCAACTGACAAAGGATTAATCTCCAAAATATATAAGCAGCGCATGCAGCTCAATATCAAAAAAACAAACAACCCAATCCAAAAATGGGCAGAAGATCTAAATAGACATTTCTCCAAAGAAGATATACAGATTGCCAACAAACACATGAAAGGATGCTCAACATCACTAATTATTAGATAAATGAAAATCAAAACTACAATGAGGTATCACCTCACACCAGTCAGAATGGCCATCCTCTAAAAATCTACAAACAATAAATGCTGGAGATGGTGTGGAGAAAAGGGAACCCTCTTGCACTGTTGGTGGGAATGTAAATTGACACAGCCACTATGGAGAGCAGTATGGAGGTTCCTTAAAAAACTACAAATAGAACTGCCACATGACCCCCCAATCCCACTACTGGGCATAGTCCCTGAGAAAACCATAATTCAAAAAGAGTCATGTACCACAATGTTCATTGCAGCTCTATTTACAATAGCCAGGACATGGAAGCAACCTAAGTGTCCATGAACAGATGAATGGATAAAGAAGATGTGGCACATATATACAATGGAATATTACTCAGCCATAAAAAGAAACGAAGTTGAGTTATTTGTATTGAGGTGGATGGACCTAGAGACTGTCATACAGAGTGAAGTAAGTCAGAAAGAGAAAAACAAATACCGTATGCTAACACATATATATGGAATCTAAAAAAAAAAAAAAAAAAATGGTTCCGAAGAACCTAGGGGCAGGACAGGAATAAAGATGCAGACGTAGAGAATGGACTTGAGGACACGGGGAAGGGGAAGCTGGGATGAAGTGAGAGAATGGCATGGACATATATACACTACCAAATATAAAATAGATAGTAGTGGGAAGCAGCCACATAGCACAGGGAGATCAGCTCTGTGCTTTGTGTCCACCTAGAGGGGTGGGATAGGGAGGGTGGGAGGGAGACGCAAGAGGGAGGGGTATGGGGATATATGTACACATATAGCTGATTCACTTTGTTATATAGCAGAAACTAACACACCACTGTAAAGCAATTATACTCCAATAAAGATGTTAAAAAAAAAAGCCTACAAACAACATGCTAGAGAGGGTGCAGAGAAAAGGAATCCTCCTACACTGGTGGTGAGAATGTAAGTTGGTACAGCTACTGTGGAAAACAGTATGAAGCTTCCTCAGAAAACTAAAAATAGAATTACCATATGATCCAGCAACCCACTCCTGGCCATATATCTGCACAAAATTATAATTCAAAAAGGTATATGCACCCCTATGTTTATAGCAGCACTATTCACGATAGCCAAAACATGGAAATAACCTAAATGTCCATCAATGGTTGAATGGATAAAGAAGATGTGGTACACACATGCAATGGAATACTACTCGGCTATAAAAAAGAAGAAAATAATGCCATTTGTGGCAACATGGGTGCAACTAGAGATTATCATACTAAGTGAAGTCAGAAAGAAAAAGACAAATTCCATATGATATCACTTATATGTGGAATCTAAAATGACACAAATGAACCTATCTATGAAGCAGAAACAGAATCATGGACATAGAGAACAGACTGGTGGTTGCCAAGGGGGAGGGGGTTGGGGGAGGGATGGAGTGGGAGTTTGGGGTTAGCAGATGTGACCTTTTATATATAGAATGGATAAATAACAAGGTCCTACTGTATAGCACAGAGAACTGTATGAAATATCCTATGATAAACCATAATATTTTTTTAAAAAGAATGTATATATATGTATAACAGAATCAGTTTGTTGTACAGCAATAATTAACACAACACTGTAAATCAACTATACTTCAATAAAAAAGGAGTAAACAAGTCCCTCTACTTCTGAGGAACTTCACCTCAAGGGCAGACACCTGGGTCCATTAAACAACAACAACCCAGAGCTGGTAGGACGTTGCCCTCCACCCTCTAGGAAGGGGCAATAACACCCTGTTGAACCAATGAATGAATAACAGCCACACAAATTTTAATACCCTTCAAGGTAAATAGGTGCTAGGTTTAAATGGTTTCTTTTCCTAAGTTTTAGAAGCAAGAGACCTGTCTTTTAAAAGGAGGAGCTTTGTCACTACCTACTAATGACTTTAAGCAAGTCATTTTTCCTCCTGGGGAAACTCAGTGAGTTCCTCATGAATAAACATGTTCTCTGACTTCAAACTTCAAGTCTTGCAGTCAAAAAAATGAATGGGTAGCATATCTTAAACTATTATTTAAAAGAATGGTGTAGCCACTGTGGAAATCAGTATGGTGGTTCCTCAAAAAGTTAAACATAGGATTACCGTATGATCCAATGATTCCACATATAGGTATGTACCCAAAAGAATTAAAAGAAGGTACTCAGCAGATACTTGTACACCAATGTTCATAGCAGCATTATTCACTATAGCCAAAAGATAAAAACAACCCAAATGTCTTGGACAGGTGAATGGATCAATTAATGTGATATATGCATACAGTGGAATATTATTCAGCATTAAGAAGGAATGAAATTCTGATACACACTACAACCTCGATGAGCCTTGAAGACATTATGCTAAGTGAAATAAGCCAGCCACAAAAGGACAAATATTGTATGATTCCATTTACATGAGGTACCTAGAGTAGTCAAATCCATGGAGACAGAAAGTAGAGTAGAGGTTAGCAGAGGCTGGGAGAGGGGGTAATGGGGAATTACTGTTCAATGTTAAGATTCTGCACCCAACTCCAGCCTGTCCAGGTTTTCTCCACCTGAACCGACAAGCAATTCTCATAACACCTGCTGGGTGTCCTACAATTCAACTCAATTCTGACACTATCTACCTGGAGATAGCGTCAGATCCCACAGGGTAAGGACTCACCCTACAACACTGCCCCCACTTCTGACACTAGTCTCAAGTCCAGGTTGTCACCTGTGCTTCTGACCAACCAGCTATAGATCAGAGACTCCAATGACCCCCCCTTCCTTGGATTTGATTAATGTGCTAGAGCAGCTCACAGAACTCGGAGAAACATTTTACTTCCTAGATGACCAGTTTATTATAAAAAGATATAACTCAGGAACAGCCAGACAGAAGCGTAGGGCAAGGTATGGGGAAGGGTGCAGACTTTCCAAGCCCTCTCTGAACCTTCCAATCTTCCCAAATCGCCACGTGTTCACCAGTCCAGAATCTCTCCCAACCCTGTCTTTTTGGGTATTTAAGGAGGCATCATTTATAGGCATGATTGATTAAATCATTGGCCATTGACAATTGAGTCAACTTCCACCCCTTCTCCTCTAACGTGGACATCAGGGGACGTGGGACTGGAAGTTCCAATCCTCTAATCATCTGGTTCGTTCCCCCTGGCAACCAGCCCCCTTAGGTGCATCCAAAAGTCACCTTATAAACATAACAAAAGACATCTTTAAAGTTCACTTCACTTAGGAAATTCCTTGGGTTTTTGGTGCTTTGAGCCAGAAACCGGAGGATGACCATATATATATTTATAAAAAAATCACAATATGAAAAACGGGTACAGAGTTTCAGTTTGCCATGATGAAAAAGTTCTGGAAATGGATAGTGGTATGGTGGCACAGCATTGTGGATGTACTTAATGGCACTGAATTGCACACTTAAAAATGCTTAAGATGATAAAATTTGTTATGTATATTTTACTACAAGAAAACCCAAACCAAACCAGAAACACGCTGTTGGCCATGGGCAACCACGTGGAGGTGCCTGTCAGGCTGCTGCAGATGAAAGAAGGGCCTCTTAGGCTGAAGCCCTGCCTTCACACTAGGATGGTTAACATTCCCAGGGGGCCCGCTTTTCTTTGTCTAAAGCGCAGTTCAGTAGCTGGCGACCGAGTGGAAGGGACAAAGGGGGAGAGTGGAATACAGTTCAAAATTAGAAAGAAGTAAACCGCACGAAAGGAAAAAGTCTTCGGATGCGTCTGCCCCGCAACTCCGCAGAGGGAAAGCGCGCCCTCCTCCCGCCCTTGGGCTGTCCTGACCTTGCCCTGGTGCCTCAGGTGCACCAGCCCCGCCAAAGTTTGATGGGCTGCCATATAAACGCCACATCCGCCAGGACAAAGGTGGGACATCTGATCCTTGCTGCGCTATGCGACGGCAGCGGGCTGCACTCGATCGCCGCCTGGCGGCGGATTGGCCTCGCGCACAGCCTGATGGAGAGGGTGTTGGCCAGGGGTCACCAGTCCGGCGGGAGAGAGAGCGCGCCTGATGAAACTGCGCATCCGGACTAGGGGAAGCTGCAGCTATTGTCCTTTGTGTTGGGAAGGAAGAAAAGGTGTGCCAGGCAGCCGTAACCCAGATTTTATTAACCAGAATGTTTCATTTCAAAATTATCTTTAAATTGAAGAGGGAAAAAAATACGGAATTCTACCTTTAGCTGGACTAAAGTAACTTCCATGAAATTTATTCCAAAAGAGAACATCAGTATTTATATACACTAGTTGCTTAATTAAAAATATTTCAATAATACAAATGAATCTATATACAAAACAGAAATAGACTCACAGACATAGAAAACAAACTTACGGTGACCAAAGTGGAAAAGGGGGGAGAGGGATAAATTAGGAGTATGGGCTTAACAGACACAAACTACTATACCTAAAATAGATAAGCAACAAGGTTTTACTGCATAGCACAGGGAACTATATGCAACATCTTGTAATAACCTATAGTGGAAAATAATCTGTATATATATATATATATATATATATATATATATGTATAACTGAATCACTTTGCTCTACACCTGAAACTAATACAATATTGTAAATAAACTATATTTCAATTAAAACAATTTTTTTTCATCGTGTTCAATAGATTTTTTAACTGCTCAGCTCCAAAGGCAGAAGCTGAAGTGGTGTTTTTGACAGAAAAAACTGAATGAGAAGTGCCACTGCACCCTTTCATCTGCATCAGAGCTGAAGGACAAATAATTTCTTAGGTCACTTAAAATGGAAAGGTTGATGACCAGATACAGTGTGGGCTGTAACTAAGAGCAGTGAAAGGAGGCAGTCTTGGCTAGGATGCAGTGCTCCTCGTGATATTTTGCGTTTCACAAATGTAGCAAGTTTTTAGAAAGTCCAATATCCATATATGTAAGCTAGTTAACTTCTACGATCACAGGAAAGAAACAGCAAAGAATGTGTTTACCTTGTTTAGCTAGGATGCTCCCCGAGTTTCTTTTGTATGACCTCGTATATTGACCAGATATGTGAAAGAAATTTAGTCTCGTATTATTAAAGGGTGAAATCTACAATCTCCATCAATTACATCTCTACTTCCCCTGTTAGATCTTTAAATTATTTACGCTATCTTCCTCCAACAAAAACTTACTAAGCCCTTGTTATGTGCGGTGTTATAAATAAAGGACTACATCTACTTTCAAGAAGAAACTTACCTTTCTTAGCCTGGAGATAGATGCTAGTCATAAGTCATGGATGGAAGATGGCAAACCCATGAGGCTGATTCTAACTCTTGACCCAGAAGGACATTTTCATAGCCTAAGACTGTCAGTGATGCCTAAATTTAGAAAGAAGAAGTGTACATGGTACCAACATCAGGCAGGGGAAAGATCAGCTGCCTATGAAAACGCATAGGTCTCCGGCCACATCACTGAGGATAAGGAGGAACAGGAGAAGGGGGAGGAGGAGAGTATTAGTCAACTCGAGAAGCAGGATAACCGGGTGGCTGGAGCAAGTTCCGTGTCTGCCTGCTGGGGATCTACCTTGAGTGATGTTGGGAAAGTTACTAATATCTCTGTGTCAACACTTCCGCAATCTGAAAGAGGGAAGTAGCACCTTTTTCACAGGGCTGTTGGGAGGATTAAATATAGTAAATGTCAAGTGTGTCAAAACCTTAATAATCACGTATTTCTGCTCACTGAATGGTAGGCACTGCTTCCTTTTGCTTGATATACATGAAAGCAAAGAGACGTTTTTGTTCTGAAGCTGGCTTTCTTGACAATATTAACAAACTGTTCACAACAGAAGTAAAAATATAGGCAATAAATAACTAGAAGATTGTAAAGAATTGTTTAAAAGATTTAATGTAACAAGTAAAAGAGTATAAATCCAAAATTACTTGATTTAAGATTAGGGTAGAGGGTTAACTATAGCTCCACAGTCGTTTGTTTTAAAGTATCACATATTAAGTATGTGACACTAATTCCTTCAAGTGGATATAATTTGTAACTTTATTAAATTCACACTAACTTATACTGTTAAATTATCTTTGACCTAAAATAAGTTATGCTGTACGTAAGTGAAACTGCCAACAAAAATCTGAAAATAGGGCCTATATATTGATATATAGTTGATTGTATTTGTTTAAGCCAGTTAAGCACCTGTAAAAGAGGTACGTGTACCCAAGTTTCATAGCTTTGGGGGGAGGGGGGCTGTTAATGATTTGATTAACATCAAGATACTATTGGGGCTTCCCTGGTGGCGCAGTGGTTGAGAATCTGCCTGCTAATGCAGGGGACACGGGTTCAAGCCCTGGTCTGGAAGGATCCCACGTGCCACGGAGCAACTGGGCCCGTGAGCCACAACTACTGAGCCTGCGCGTCTGGAGCCTGTGCTCCGCAACGAGAGGCGGCGATGGTGAGAGGCCCCCGCACCGCGATGAAGAGTGGCCCCCATTTGCCGCAACTGGAGAAAGCCCTCGCACAGAAGCAAAGACCCAACACAGCCAAAAATAAATATAAAGAAAAAAGATACTATTAACCTCTTGCATTAAAATTAGTACAGGAAATTGGTGTGTCCAGGGCAAGGGCTCTTAACCTTTCTTCATGTTCCATGGATCTCTTTGGCAGCCTGGTTAAACCCCTTCTCAGACTAATGTTTTTTAGTAACTAAAATAATATTAACACTGGATTTACAATATTGACACTGCATTATAAGTGTCAATGAAAAAACTAATCAACAGTCTAAGAAAGAAATGGAAAATCTCATTCAAGTCAAACTGAGGATTATAACCCAGGAGACAGTCTCTCAGAGAGCTCTGAGAACTGTTCCAAAGAGTTAAGAGGGGAGGTCAGTATATATGTGATTCTGGCGAAGCCGGTATGTGCAATCAAGCACACAGCTTGGTAGAAGTTTGTTGCTAGTCACGAGGAACAGATATCTTAGTTAATGGTTTTAGTGTTTTTCTAAGTATGGGAAGATGTAAGAATCCAGGTTCATAAAATTTTTTCTTCTGAAAATATCTAACTCTCTGAAGGCCAGTTCTGTCAGTTCTCCCAGAGCACAGAGTGCCTTACCCTGATCTTCACCCTTAATTCCTTTTAGGGTGTATTGTAGGTCAGGGACTGCAGTGGCTAATGAAATGATTCTTGTAGAACTGGATGGTGGGCAACATTCTTTGTTTTCCAATCCCTTCCCTTACAGTCTTAATTTCAGCCAAGGTCTGGGAGGCATTTCGTGACCAGTTTGTCCCAAGGTGCTAGGAATGCTCATCCTCAGGTTAGGCAAGGATTTCCTTGGTAGGCCACTCAGTGTGTTGTTACTAAACTAGGCCCTGTTAACCATAGGCAAAAGCTTCTGTACCACCTGTTTTATTAGTCTGTTATGGTCCAGGACATGGTCCCCTCTTGTTGCTTCTTCCCATATCTACAGTTACACTATTACAATCATTGATCTTCCGGAACTGTACATTTGGCCAATCATTTCAAGTCGCATAATCATCATTAATTTTATCTGAGGCTCGTCACACATTTGGTAATGCAAGAAACAATAATCTTGTAAAAGAGGCAGAATATTTACTAACATAGCCAGTAACATTAATAGGTCTTATGTAAGTATTTAAGCAAAGAACTTCCATTAGGTGCGGCCCAGAATCTCCCCAGGTCCTCTGACCAGTCTGTTCTGCACCAATCCCTATCTTTAAGGGAAATGATATATTGGCCTTGTACATAAAGTTCATTAAAGATGTCTGCCCATACAAGGCCAGTGGTGAGTCACCGTGACCTCTTACAGGATTGAGAAAGGAATGATATCGTCTAAGGAGTTACAACATGGCTGGTGCCAGAAGGAGAAAAATTGATCTTTATGGTTGAGCAGGTATTTCTGCCACTGGAGAGGTTTCGTTAACACATAATGCAGATGCACAGTGCACACTAGAGGGGAGCGAGGAAGCCCAGATGGAGAGAGAAAATATTTACATTAAAATTTTTCTTGTCTTGCCTTAAAATATGAATTTTTATTTCATCATAAGTGAGAAAGTAAAATTAGCTTGGACTGTAAAAATCTGCCCTGCCATCCAGGAGCCTGGAATAAAAGGCTGATAAAATCAGTTGCAAAATTAACATACCCCAAACAGAGCTGTAAAGTGTCATAACCACTTCCTGCTTTCTGACTCACTGAGAAAATTTGTTCTCTAAAGTTAAAGACTTAGAGAGTTTTTGCTGTTGGAAATTACATCAGTAAGAATGAAATATCCCGCCTTTACCTGGAGATTCTCAGCCCCTTGACACAGAGAAGCAGCTTCAATTTACAACCTTTACAACCCAGGTGCAGAGCTCCCAATAAGGGGTTTCTAGACACAAAAATTCCATCTCTATTTAAACTTCGTAGTATCTCAGGAAATAGGACCCCAGGTCCACTTTGTCATCTAAGCTGCACATTGACTCTGTGTGTTGACACACAGCCTTGCTTTGAGCCGACCAAAATACTGCTCACTTAAATTTCACTTAAACTCCACCCTACCTCAGAATCCTATAACTCTATCTTTTCCTTTGCTTGGGGAGATGCCACGCAGTTCCTCTGTGCGCAACCTCTCACGATGCAATGGTTAATAAACCTGATTTTACTAGACTACAGTATTGTTCCACTATTGTGGTCTTAGGCTAATTGGAAAAGCCTGCAAAATAAACCAACTGGATTAAAATTCAGTCTATTTGTTGGGTCCTCAAAGTTTAAAAACGTCGGACTAGAGAGAAGTAGCAAGTATGATGAAGGATCAGGCAACAATAGTCTGGAAGCATCCTTAGCCTGGGGTGCTAGGGTCATAGCCAAGAAGAACAGAAGGCAGAACCAGAGCAGAGCAGATGGGAGCTACCGAGAGACTGAGTCAGGGCTAATATGAGGAAACGCTTTGTTAACCATTAGAGCTCCTTGCACACAGAGTGGAGAGACTGCACACCTAAGAGGGGAGATCCCCACCACTAACCAAGGTGGCTCTGAAGCTTGGTTTTGTAGCTCTGGGAAATCCTGAGCAGGATAGAAAGTTCCACTGTGGCCCTCTAGTGTCTGGTCTCCTTATTTGTAAAATCTATAATGTTTCTTCCGAGAGCTGCCTCTTTTAGCTTTAAGCCATGCTCAAGTGCGGGCCCACTCAGAATCCTGCAGGTGCCCTTCAGATCAAGCAGTACCTGTCCGCTGTCACCGCTAGGATGAGGTTCCCTCTCATCTTGGGCGGGTCTTTGGAGAAGCCAGCTTAGGTTTGGTGATTTTGAACTGGGTGGTGGTATACGGAGGAGGACTAGGGTTGGAGCCATCTAAATGATTGGGTAAGTGAGGGTTAAAATGAAGCCCTGCCTGAACCTCCCCCAGAATCCCCAACCTGCTGCAGCAAGTGGGCAAAGGCGTGTGTGCGTAGAGGGGAACAATTCTCATCGACCCTCAGACCCTCAGAAGGCCTGGCAGGCGTGGGGACGCCCATGACGCTCCCACCCCTCACCGTGTCCTCACCCCCGACCCCCCGCCCACCGGCTCACAACAGTCCCCTCCAGCCATTGCAGTCACCCTGCTCATTCCAACATACTTACAAATACTATGCTGGTTCACTCATGTTGTGGGTGACGTGAAAGCGTTGGAAAGCCCTGGTCTGAGTCCTGCAGGCCGCCCTCTTGTGAAACGAGTGACTGTAAGTGACCATAAGTGACTATAAATGATTATAAGTGTCTTTAATGCACTATTTATTTACTTATTTTTGGCCGCCTTGGGTCTTCGTTGCTGCGCGCAGGCTTTCTCTAGTTGCAGCGAGAGGGGCTTCTCATTGTGGTGGCTTCTCTTGTTGCGGAGCACCAGCTCTAGGCACGCGGGCTTCAGTACTTGTGGCATGTGGGCTCAGTAGTTGTGGCTCACGGGCCCTAGAACGCAGGCTCAGTAGCTGTGACGCACGGGCTTAGTTGCTCCGCGGCATGTGGGATCTTCCCGGACCAGGGCTCGAACCCGCGTTCCCTGCATTGGCAGGCGGATTCTTAACCACTGCGTCACCAGGGAAGTCCCTAATGCACTATTTATAGACATACGTCAACCTCTGTCTATGAGAGCAGGGCAGGCCATGAGTGCCTCATCAGAAGCAGGGCAGCTGATCCCATTGTTTTCTTGAGGTGGTTGAAGGTCAAAAAAGACAGAGTAATTCAGAATCTCCTTCGCAACTGAAGCGGTAGATCCAACAAGGATGAACATGGTGGGGGGGGGCGGGCGGGCGGGCGGGGGAGGTGGGTGGATGTGAGCTACTTGTTAGTGTGGCCACTGTCATCACAGGCTTAGTCAGGTGAGGACCAGCACTCCCCCATCATTGTCTTCCTCACTGCACTCACCTCCCCCATATATTCTCCTTCACTCAAATGTCTGTTGTCTCCTAGGCTGGGCCCTGAGGGATGAGGTAAGAGTTCGGTGCTAGAGAATCCAAAAGAGACCAAAGCTGCACTTTCTGTTTGCTTGTGGTGACTGTAGTTGGGGGGAGGTCAGCAGAAGCTCCAAAGAAGAGGTGACCTTTAAACTGAGACGTGAGGCCACAAGAACTCGGCATTAAGAGAGAAAAAGAAGGCCCACGGCCCGTCTGGGCTGCGCGGGGGAGCTGGACCAAAGCGCCTTCCGGGTCGGCCAAGTCCAGAGGCCGCCCGCGCTCGGGGCACCGGGCAGGAGAGGAGACGGAGCCGCGCGGAGACCCTGCGCCTCGCCCCTTGGTGCTCCAGGCGGCGTCGGGAGCCGAAGGGGTCACCGAGTCGCCGGGCCGGGCGCGGCGGGCAGGGGGCGGAGCCGCCGGCGGATGGTCACCCGGGTTCGCTTGAGGGCGTGGCTCTGCGCATGCTCGGCTCTCCTGCCCTCCGCCGTGGCGGGGCGCGGGAGGCGCTGCAAGCAGCGGGAACTGCCTCATGGCGCAGGCGGGGAGAGTTAGTCCCGGGGCCTGGGGTCGGCGGGGCGCGGGCGCGGATGCGGCTCCGGTCTGCGCGCCTTGGTGCTGGGCCTCCGCGCTGCTCTGGCTGGCGGCGGCGGCGGCGGCGGCAGCGGCGGCGGCGACCGGCCCCTCCCGGCGCCAGTGGCCGGTGCCCTACAGGTGAGTGCGCGGGCGCGGCAGAAGTTCGCTGGGCAAAGGCGGGGGGGGCGGGGGGAGATTGTGTCCCGGTCGCGCAGTTGTGCGGGGGCGGCGCTCGGCGACCCTGAGGGCGCGGCGTTGAATGAAGTAGAGAGCTGCAGAGTCGCGGCTGTTTGCTGCGCGCCGCCCTGGGGTCACCTCCTCCCGGGACCCTTGAGCCAGTTACGAGGTGACCTAGACTCAGGGCTGCCCCGAATCGTGGATGAAAAAGGAGTAATGTTATTTCGTCGCGTGACTGTCGGATACAAGTCGCTGACACTTTGAATAGTTTGGGGAGACCTTCAATATCGCATTTATTACCGTGTCATGCCCTGTCATTAGTTATCTTGAGTGCATAACATTTGCACGTCCAGTGTCCAGTTTACCCAGCTTGCCTGGGTTTGCCTGGGACTTCCCGTTTTTAGCACTAGAAGTCCGGCGACCCGGGAATCCCCTCGCCCCCTCGGTTGGCGACCTCGTTTGTCTAAACTGTCTTCAGCCTGGAGGTAGGACGCTGGTCATAAGCTGAGGACGCGGAGACTGCAGATATGCGAAGCATATTTGAGCCTTTGAACTAGAAGAGTATTTACATGGCCTAATTATCAGAGATGGCTAAGCAGAGAGAAAGAAAGAAAACATGGTGTTAACATCAGGCAATGGAAGGGCCAGCAGCTTTTGAAAATGCACAACTATTTTGGATGACAAAATGGTGAGTTGGCAGACAGGATAACCTAGGGGTCGCGAGTGAGTTCTGGGCTCCGACCACTGCGGATCAAGTCAGGCTCCACCATCACTAGCTGTGTGATCTCGGGAAAGTTGCTCAGTATCTCAGTGTCCACATGTCCTGAGTCAAAAAGTAGGAACACTAGTTACTTCAGGTTTGTTGGGGAGATTAAATCTAGTAAATGCTAGCCAGCTATTTTCAAACCTGAATACAGTATTGGTGTATTCTGCTCACTAAATGGCTCGCAGTACTTCCTTGTTTTGCTTTATATACATGAAAAGAGAAATTTGAGTTTGAAGCTGGTTTTCTTGAAGGTGTTAATAAAATGTTCAAAAGAAGTAAAAATTTAATATTCAATAGGACAAGGAAGAGATTGGAAATTCAAAACTACTTGCTTTAAGGACAAGGTATTGACTGTGACTTCTTACGTTTCTTTACAAGTTTGAAGTGTTAAGTACATGCCTTCATCTACTCCCCATCACAAAATTTTAACTTTATTAAGTTCACACTTAAATCATACTTTTGAAATTACCTTTGACCTAAAATAGATTTTGCTGTGGGTAAGTGAAACCTATATGTAGTTACCCATTTGCTTAAACCAGGTAAGCACCTATAAAACAGTTAAGTATATCCAAGACTCGTAAGCTTTTAGGAGGGTTGTCAATATTTTTGTCTAAATAAAGATTTTTTTTTTTTTTTTTTTGGCTGCACCGCTGGTCTTGCAGGATCTTAGTTCCCTGACCAGGGATTGAACCCAGGCCAAGGCAGTGCAAGCACCGAATCCTAACCACTAGACCACCAGGGAACTCCCTAAATCAAGATTTTAACTCTTTAAATTAGAATTGACATTTTTGTTGATGTGTTAGGATTGTAAAACAATAGATTGGGCTAGAACCTGAGGGAATCTAGGATTCTTAGAGGATAGATAGAGGCAGCTGCTTTCTCTCTTTCATCTTTCTCTCCAGTGGAAGGTGTCCTTTAATTGATCTCCCTCCCGGGCTCAGCCTCCCCAGCTGTGGCACTCTAGAGGGTGCCCTTCACATTGTCCAGACATACCTCTCGTTTTATTGCACTTCTCAGATACCGCATTTTTTACCAACTGAAGATTTGTGGCAACCTTGTGTGGTCAGATGGTAGTTAGCATTTTTTAGCAGTAAAGTATTTTTTAATTGAGGTACATACAATATGTTGCTTTTTTTAAGACATAATACTATTGCATACTGTATAGACCATGGTGTGATGTAAACATAACTTTTAGATGCACTGGGAAACTAAAAAGCTCGGGTGACTCCCTTCCCTTTACAGCGTCATCCGACGTATTGTGGTGGTCTGGAAGTGACCCACGCTGTCTCCGAGGTGCACCTGAATTAGGGCGAAGTGACAGTCCCTGCCTCCCTCTCCTCTCACCGCTGCTGCCTTGAAGCCTGAACTCCAGTCTTCCTTACCTACTTGAGACTCTTCCAGCGTGTCATGCTTGTCTTAGAGTATTTAGTGTTTTGTTTCCTTTTCTGTACTGACTTCCTAAAGTATTTTAAAAACCTAGGCCAGGCCTTCATCTCTTCCTTTGCCTCCTTACCCCCAGCCATCCCGCAGCAGGTAAAAATGATTTCTCCCTCTTTTGCACCCTCAGGACTTTGTGTATTTCTTCGTAAGCACTCACCATGCTGCGTTTCATCACTTGTTTAATGTCTCACCAGCCCCCATCCAGAGCTCCTTGAGGGGAGGAACAGCATTTTACGTTTTGTTTCCCTCCTTTCTAGTATAGTCGTAGATCCTCAATAATATTGGTTGAAGGGGATGTTGGCTAATCCTTAAGAAAATAGAAAATATGTTCTATTTAATTATGATTATCTTTGAATAATCTTAACATATGGATTGTTTGGGAAGTTAAATATCATTTGAAAGTTATTCCTTTATTCAGTAAATATCTGTCTACTAAATAAGATGTGGAGCTATAAACATTTTCACATGTGGTCCCTGTCTTCGGAATTCTCACAATGGGAGCAGGGAACCAGGGAGCATGCAATTATCAGTGCTTTTAATGTATCATTTGCTATTAAAGACATCATTGGAGTTTGTTCACAGGATAACATATAAAATGTATATTTATACACTGTGGGCTGAGCTTTGGGTGTTTTTTCTAAAAATGTGATTGACAGTGAAATTAAAATCTGGATTCTACGATGTGCAAGAACCAAATTTCTGTAAGAATCTAAGTTGATGATTTTTTTTTCTTTGTTAGACGCTTTTCCTTCCGTCCGGAACCAGATCCTTACTGTCAAGCTAAATACACTTTCTGTCCCACTGGCTCCCCTATCCCAGTGATGAAGGATGATGATGTCATTGAAGTCTTTCGATTACAAGCCCCAGTGTGGGAATTTAAATACGGAGACCTCCTGGGACACTTGGTAAGGCTGCATCTTGATCTTATAGCTGGTTAATTAAGTGATTTGATTAAGTGGATTTGAGGGAATAATCTCTATTCAGTCACTAGTTTTAGATTATGTTTATTGGTGTTCCTCTTAGCGAATTTTAAATAAGTAGTCCAAAAACAAAATCAGGTTTTATGATCCTGACAATAATCAATGCAATTGCTTTAATCCATTTTAATATTATGAATCCAAATGCAATTCCTGTACCCAGATCCTGGAAAGAAAGAAAGGAGGAGGCCCAGAGCAAGGGGCAAGGCAGGTGGGAATCACTTCTTCACGTCCAGTTCCTATTTTTCACACTTTTCCTAGGTTAGCTCACCATTTGAGCCTCTCATCACCTGAGAGGTACACAGACTTCCTTCCTGAGTCTGGGGCATGGAGGCTTCTCGACGTGAGAATAGCAACAGGGAAGGGGAATAACTGGTCTACTCTATATGCAGTTGTGGTATCGCACTTTCTCCCATCTGGCTCCTGAACCAGTGGTTACTTCACAAATGCTTTGATACATGTATGATCTTTACACAGAAAATTATGCACGATGCCATTGGATTCAGGAGTACTTTAACTGAAAAGAACTACACAATGGAATGGTATGAACTTTTCCAGCTTGGAAACTGCACATTTCCCCATCTCCGACCTGAAATGAATGCCCCTTTCTGGTGTAATCAAGGAGCTGCCTGCTTTTTTGAAGGAATTGATGATATTCACTGGAAGGAAAATGGGACGTTAGTTCTAGTAGCAACCATATCAGGTAAGTTTCAAAAATATGGCAGGATTTGATGATTGCATCTATATCCAAAAATGACAGAAATTACTTTCATTGAGGCCTCTCAGTAATGGTCTGCTCTTCAGAGGTCAACTTATAAAATACACTTCTGGAATCACTAACCTTAGACCCAAACTATTACTCATGCAAAACTTCACCTTATTTACAGATTATCTTTTCTATTTTCATCATAAAAATAAATGATATAAAGCTGTACAATTAAATTGGACTTTCTAAATAAAATAATAGAGGTAAATCTCTATTTTAGAGGTGACCACCAGTTTGTTCTCTGTATCTGTGGGTCTGTTTTGTTTTTTCATTTGTTTTATTTTTTAGATTCTACATACCATATGAAATCATATGGTAATTTGCCTTTCTCTGTCTGACCTACTAAACATAATATCCTCTAGGTCCATCCATGTTGTCACAAATGGCAAGATTTCATTCTTTTTTATGACTGAATAATATTCCATTGTATATACATGCCACATTTTCCTTATTCATTCATCCCTTGATGGAAACTTGGGTTATTTCCATGTCTTGGCTATTGTAAATAATGCTGCAGTAAACTTAGGGGTGCTTATATCTTTTCAAGTTAGTGTTTTCTCTTCCTTTGGATAAATGCCCAGGAGTGGAACTGCTGGATCATATGGTAGTTCTATGTTTAATTTTTTGAGGAACCTCCATACTGTTTTCCATAGTGGCTGCACCAATTTACATTCCCATCAATAGTGCACGAGGGTTCCCTTTTCTCCACACCCTCACCAACACTTGTTATTTGGTGTCTTTTTGATGATGGCCATTCTGACAGGTGTGAGGTAATATCTCATTGTGGTTTTGATTTGCAGAATTGGTGTCTTTTAAATGTAATCTGGGAATCTTTTAATTATATATCATGCTGTTTTCTATTTTTCTTCCTATTTTCTAATTGATGTGCCCCAAGCCATCCAACAATATAAAAGTCCATTTCTCTTTTAGCAATGCTCAGTATGATAAATAGCTATCCTTCTTTCATTCCAGGCCAGTTCACATCTCTCCTTTCTCCATTCCCACCTACCTCATTATCTGCAAAATCTTCCTTCTGACATCAAAGTATGATCATATGAACAAGTGATCACTATTTTCTGTAGAAGAGTTTGCAATATGCTGGTACTTAAGTCCTTT
Organism: Balaenoptera borealis; assembly: GCF_965194805.1. Classification (NCBI taxonomy): domain Eukaryota; kingdom Metazoa; phylum Chordata; class Mammalia; order Artiodactyla; family Balaenopteridae; genus Balaenoptera; species Balaenoptera borealis. Next base: position 50,364,902 of record NC_138877.1, read on the forward strand.
AAGTTATCCATCTGCCTTGTGATTAATCCTGTTTGTTGACCTTTTTTCACATTACAGAATAGGGTTTTGAAGCATTTTTATCTCTTCATTACAAGCAGTGGCTTTTCAAAGTTGAAGAACACTAAGAACAGTATCCCCAACTCTAAGGAAACAGGATTTATATTATTTCACCATTTTAATACCATAAAATTGATAAAAGCAGCCGCTCTGTTCATTCTGTAGGGCTTGAAGTACTGATTTTATGGACTCAAGTTGGAGTAACCTAAGAAAGATTCACACACAGTGACAAAGTGAAATGTTGGGGCCATGCTGTTCTAGGCCCAGATGTGGTTGTAACCATGCAGAGTACAGTATTGTTAACATTTGGAGAGAGTCCTCTGGTCTGGTACAAGGTGGTAGGAGAGAGTGTTAGCCATCCTGGAGTCTGTGTAATCCATGAACTTGGTCAAAAACATTTCCAGTTTAGTTGATTCACTGGAAGAATTTGTGTAGTGGGTAGAAAGGTTGTAAGCAGTAGCCACAAGTACAGGGAGCAAAGGGAGATACCAGATATTCGGGGTGAATGGGGCACGGTGCTTCCTTCTCAAGTAGCTGTTCCTCAGGCAGCCATTCATGCCTTGCTTTGCACAGAAAAGCTTCGTGCTTCACCCTCCTCAGTTCTTCTTACACTGTCTCTGCTTCATTCACTTTTTCCTCTTTCACAATTTTTCCCTTGCTGCTTTTTTCTCTTTTGCCTCTGAATCCAAGATTTGTTGAGTGGAGTAGAGAAAGAGGGCTTCGGCACATGTATAATTTAGCTTTTGACTGTAGCCTAAATGATTATAGAATCTGTATGTAAGACTTCTCTTTATACACCTATTATATCTAATGTTTAGTTCAGAAATACCTTGTGCCTTGAAAAATGGAACAGAAATTGGCTGAGCTTGGATACCTTTTGTGAGATGCAGGTTTGGAAATTCAAAAACTGTTGTTTAATCATGTAGTCATGGCCTTGATCTGGTTAGAGCATTTTACTTAAAACTAACATGATTAGCTTTGATGTTCACATAGTGTTTTTTGTTTTTTTTTGTTTGTTTTTAACTAGGAGACATATTTAACAAAATGGCAAAGTGGGTAAAACAGGACAATGAAACTGGGATTTATTATGAGACATGGACGGTCCAAGCCAGCTCAGAAAAAGGGGCAGAGACATGGTTTGAATCCTACGACTGTTCTAAATTTGTGTTAAGGACATATAAGAAGTTGGCTGAACTTGGAGCAGACTTCAAGAAGATAGAAACCAACTATACAAGAATATTTCTTTACAGTGGAGAACCTACTTACTTGGGAAATGAAACATCTGTTTTTGGGCCAGCAGGAAACAAGACTCTTGCTTTAGCCATAAAAAGATTTTATTACCCTTTCAAACCACATTTGTCAACTAAAGAGTTTCTTTTGAGTCTCTTGCAAATTTTTGATGCCGTGATTATACACAGACAGTTCTATTTGTTTTATAATTTTGAATATTGGTTTTTACCTATGAAATTCCCTTTTATTAAAATAACATATGAAGAAATCCCTTTACCTAACAGAAACAGAACACTCTCTGGTTTATAAAACCTTAATTCTACTGCTTTTTTTTTCTACCAGCACATCAGTTTTTCAGGGGGTGGTTTTACATGTGTGGATTTCTTAGACCTTTCTTCCTTGGGACAGAAAGGTAAAATACACATGGGCAGAATTGCTGCATAATAATATCTCAGGAATTTTTTTGGAAAGAAGCTGAAAACTCTGATTGTGTTGGCCAAAGTGAACCCATTAGGTGATCTTGATTTCAATCTCCAAGGCTTTGTTAATATGGAGAATTATATCATCAGATACACAGTATCTTTGGACTCCTCAGAATGTGAAATTGTGGATATGGTGTGCCAAAACTTTAAAAATAAATACTGTCAGTGACATTGTCATGGTGGGAGGTTTTTGCAGATATGGTAGTTACACTTTCTCATTTAGGTACTTTCTGATAGTTTTGACTGACTTTCCAGCCTTTGTAACTTCTAGAGCCAGTCCTAGTAGTTTGATTTTGTTCTATTCACTTAACCTTAAAGAGTAATTTGGACACCACAGCTGGACTGGTCGTGCTTCCAGATGTGGTAAAATCAGTGATAAAGAGCACAAGTTTCTGGCTAGCATTTTAGAACTAGCCAGTAACTGGCATTTTGTGATTTAAGCAACTTATCATTTCCAAACCTTAGTTTCCTTATCTCGAAAATGATTCATCTGTCATGATTGTTGTAAAGATTGAAGCCATGTATAGTTTGGCCTAGTAAGGTCACAATAAGTGGTAACTATAACGATTAATCAAAGAACAAACTGCCATCATTGATCTTGCCTAATGTGGTTTACATGCCAACCTTTCCTGCTTTTGTAGTAATCACCTAGACTTTGAGCTGGCAGCATAGTGCTTCTGCGGTTCTTCACACATATGGAACATGGAAGTATCTGACTGCAGGTACATCTGGGTGAACAGGCACCCTCTAACTCCTTCACTGCTTCACACAGTCCCTCCGCCGCCCACTAAAGCTGCCTGCAGTGGAAGAAGGTACACTTCCCAGAGAGAGGGCAGGTTTTTGTCAAGGATCTCCAAGTAGCCGTGCTTCCATTAGGGCCATCAAACAAGGTTTCAAGGTCCTTTAAGTGTCTGATAACTGAACACCTTGTTTCTATTCATGGAAAAAATACCAGTCAGGAAAATGATGAGGCAGAGATCAGAGAAAACAGTCTGTATTTAATATGTAAATGTACCAATTCTATTCAGTTTCTGCCCACATTTGAGTGCTCCCTAAGAGGTTAGTACATTGAGTTCTCATAAAAAGCCTAAGCGTAGGTACTCTTTACGTGATTCAAATGAGTAAACTGAGACTTAGAAAGGTTTCGTGACCTTTCCATAGCCACCCACCTAGTGGTAAATGGAGCCTCATTTTGAACCAGGCTCTGCTGACTGAATGGGATGCACCATCAAGCAAGTTTTTCAGCGCTGCTCAAAGTGTGGTCCTTAGACCAGTGCCTGGACCATAAGTTACTAACAAACACCATATGTTCTGGTCTGTGAGGAGGTACTCTTAAAGCAACTTGTTGGACTAATTTTGTTTCTGTTGAATCTAATTAAAAAAAAAAACAACAAAAAACGGGGGCTTGTACTTTACTTTTATTTCATTTGTCTAGGAATTTATTATTGTCTTCTTCAAAACTATAGGCACTAAAACGCAGTCTAAAAATAAAAACCCCGCCCTTCAGCACAGATAGCTTAAGAAGAACTGCACCATTATGATGACGCCTGCTGCACGGAGGACGTCTCACCCTCGAGCACAGGGAGAACTGGCTTTCACTGCCTACAGTTTAGCCTTGTCTACTCACGTTAATAGCGCCAATCAATCATTCCGGATTACTGTAGCCTCTTTAACCTGCTAGTTGTCTTCAAAATATGTCACAAGAAAACTTGGATCTTTGCACTAGCACCATCTAGTGGCTAAAATTGGGCAATGCCAACCTCTACGGATTCTCAGGAAAATTGCTCTGAAAAAACAGTGTTTTGGATTTCCAGAACTGCATTGGGGTAACAAGCAGAAACTCCTATGCCAAGTTTGTATTAACTGTCAATCACAGAACTTGGTTCCACGGCAACGACAAATGAGGACATCGTACATGGAACTTGAATATTAAAGCAAGAATCTACTAGTTACATTAAAAAGCATTCATGATTTTCCACTGCTCCTAAGAATACTGGTAAGTGAAGAAATTATACTGAGAATTTGACATATAGACTCAGGATACTATAACAAACAGTGTGTAGCATTCGTATAAGTAGGTACTTATTAAGAATTTATCAAACCTATCAACTATACTTACAAATTGAAGTAGGGCTTTGAAGCAGAGATGATTCAGGAAAAAGCTTTTAAAATGGTAGCTGGAAAACCGAAACACAAGCCAGGCAGGAATTTGCCAATTAAATTTTGCAGTCCTTTGAACTTCTATATAACTAACTTAAATGTGATTTCTGTTTTTCTCGTTAAGTTGTAAATGTATAAAATTTCCTCTACGAGAAACCATTAGTTGAAGTCTAAGTTATATTAGGGCTTTAGAATAATCTTATTAATAACTTATTAATTCTGGCTCCATATTAGGTAAGTATACCCACAGTGTGTCATCATTTGTAGGTACAGGAAAATAGGCAAAAGGTGAAAATAACTCTTAAACTGTAAATATTTGGAACCCTCAATCAATACTGGCTCCTTATTAGAAATCAGAAAAATAAAAAGTCTTAGGAAGTCTCATCCAGTTTTATAATCTGCTCTGGTGACACTTAACGAATTCTCTAGGAGTGTATTTATTTCCTTTAAGACGACTTTTTTTTTTTAAAGAAATTGTTGGTATGTTACAGAAACAGCAACGTTCCCAAACCCCACACACGCTTTTCCCCCTCACAGCAAATCAGTTGGCCAAAGTTTGTTTCCAGCATCTTCCTCATATTTACCCTTTATTGTCCAAATAGCATCCTGCTCCTTAAACCTACATTTTCTCTCCCCTATTTAAAACAAGATAGCATGTTAATCATATATTCTTTTACTGGACTGATTGATTAGTCTAAGGATAAGCTCTTAATTCACTTTGGAGTAAAAGGCTTTGTGTTCTTTTTTATGTATCATACGATATGTCTTTTTTAAAAGGAAAGTTGGGTATCAGCAAGTAGATGATAAAATTTTTCTGGCTGCTTGGTAACATTTAAAAACCAGCCCCACAGATAAACTGAGCTGGAATCTGTGCAAAGATTGTGCCCAGCTGTGTATGGGGTAGAGATTACAGCTTATTAAAGGACCTAGTTCAGGCCTGAGCTGCCTTCATACCAACCCTTCCCTTCTATCCTAAGCTTTTCCATAAATATAAAAAATTCTCCTTTGATTGCAGTAAATTGACCTAATCTTTAGTCATGCCTTTTTACCGATAATATTGTTAATAAAATAGCCCAGATTAAGATTACCAAGGTAAACTGAAGTTATTTTATGGAAGCTGGAGATGAAAATAATTTCAATAGTTTAAAAACTATTCTGATTGTATGGATTTACATAAAGGTGTTTCTCTCTAAAAATGCTAGCTGGTTTCAAGGATCCTGACTAAGAATTCTATTTCTAAACAATCTGTTTTTTAAATTCTTATTCTAAATGCCTAATCTTGTATCTTCAAAAAAGCCACTCTATCATAAATATTTAATATTAAACATTACATCCATCAGATGGATTTGAAACTAAAACCATAAATCTGTAAGTTTAACTTGTTTTAAAGTCAAATAAGTACATTTGTTAGGGTAGTTTTAAAAAATAATACAACAGCATTAGTAACTATCTTTATTCTAAAATTGATAAAAGCATTTAACATATACTTTATAAACAAATTAAATGCTATGCATTTTGCTTAAGAAGTGACTTAAAGTTTTTCAAGCATTATATAATTCAATTTGTGCAGAAAGTAAATTTCCAAATAAAGCTTTGGTTAGTAGAACTGATTACATACTGTCAAATCCATTTTCCAAAGTTGTTCAAAGAAAAAAGCTTCATCCACTAACACAAGTATTTCTTGTACAAAGTTTTTCACTGTTTAGTAAGAGGGATGAATATTACAATAATTGCTTTTGATTTCCATGTCTGGACCAGCCTTTTTTCTTCTCATTTATGTGCTCAGAATACCATCACTTTTGAAAGCATAAATTATGCAGAAAATCACCTTTTTACTTGATTCTTAGGAAGGTAATCTATTTAAAAAATAGATTAGACCCGTAAGACTGTTAGCTTCCATATCTACCAAGATGCTTTCGAAGTTTCAAGCACTAATATATCCCACTGGGGGTAAATCACTTCTAATTTCCCTTAGGAGGGTAATATCTACTAGCACTAGGGCTCAGAATCAAGTTTATATAATATCTAAAAAAAACTAAATATGCCCCAAACTTAATATTTTTACAGTTTCTACAATGTATGGATTACCTTTATTCATATGAAAGTAATAAAAATGCTGCCTAACTTAAATAATATATCAGTTTAACCAAATTAACAATCACAAAACTGCAGACATTTTTCTATTAAAATTTTCCAGTCCACTGAGCAATATTTACTCAAAAATATGATTATGAACTTAAATATATGCTCTTTTAAATTTACTGTTTATGCTGAACTGTACATTGGTGCTTTTATGATTTTTGAAAATTATACTTACATAACTATATAATTCCAAAATGTAAAAATAAACCATCACTAAAATTCACTGGAGACTAACATTCTTTCATGGAAACAACTTATAAACATTTTAAAGTTCTACCTTTAATTATTTCAATTGGGCTTTTTAAAATAGATAAACTTCTCATTTCAATTATTGTGTAATACTTCAAAACTAGTTTAAACAAAGATAAACCCAAGAAGAACTAGTAAAAGCATTCCTTACTTTACATATGATGCCCCAAGTGCCACATACATAGTAATGTATCACAGAAAAGAATATATATAGTTTAGCAGATTATAGAGCAATCCTAAAAGTTTATACAAAGCTAAAACTGCCTCCCTTCTATTCCACTCATTTTCTTTTAATTTGATCTTGGCTCTATTTATTATCTTTCTATAATAACCACTGTGTGACATTTATCAGTTTTTTTAAGTGTTCCAATTAATTGTATATACTTCTTTAAACAGCTTTGTAACATTTTAGAACATTCAACCAAACTTTTTCATTAGATACAATATATCCTACATTTTTCTCACAAAATGCTCACTTTCCTGAGCTATATTAAACACCTTATAACAGGTGTATGTATAACTGAAGACCCTACATAAAATGTCAAGTTTACATTTTTAAAAAATGCATAGAGAACATAACATTTTGGAAAACCTATTAGTACTCACTTATTAGATATTACAATATATATGTTTTGTTTCCTTCAGACTGTAAAATGTTTAATCTTTATTACTGGTTATTACTTTCAGATCTGAATCACTTTTTTAATTTTCTGAGATTTAACTGCTATTAGGCTAAAGAAATAGATGAAGTTTTCTGACCAAAACTGGTCCGTGAGTCTTCCAAAAAACAATCCTTATATACTCAATGAAGATATCAAATTTCTGTGCCACAAAATAGTAGAATTATATCAGACCTACGGGAAATAAACTTTTATTATAATACAATATGCTTAAAATTAAGGTGCTATTATTCATCATGCCCTGTGTCATCTTGTCTTTACCAAGTGGGCATCATGTCTGGAAACCACACTCTACCAAGATGCTTAGACACTTCCCAGTGAATCTGCTCCAAACTATACTTTTGGTCAGGAATTAATACTTCTTCCATAATGGATAACTGAGACAGGCGGCCACCACACATCTTCACAAACTCAACAAAGGCACTGCATGAGACTTCGCATTCCCCTAGTCCAATAGCCGACAGATTTTTGCAACGTTCTGCAATGCGAATTAACTCTTCATCAAGTGGCCGTAATCCATTAGCACACACTACTAGCTCAACTAGTCTAGGGCATGTCATTCCCACACGGCCAAGCACATCTTTGCTTACTGATCTCCCAAAGTAAAGATGGGTGGCAGGTATTTCATACCGAAAGAACGGATCAAATTCCTCTTCATATAAAAAAAAATACATTACTAAGTTCACTTTGGGTGAATGTCTGATGAAAGCATCCCAGCTGCTCTTCTGAATAGCATGGAAGTGTGTCTGTCCAGGATTCTCACTGACCACGTCAATGCGCAAATGTTCTAATCGAACGTGTTTTTCAGAAGATAGAGCAAGCAGCAACTCATCGCTTAGCAAGTGGTAATTCAGGGCCAGTTCACGTAAGCCATGACACCGATCCGCCACACAAAGGACACCTTGGAAGAAAGAAGACCCAATTATTTATAAAGTTTTCTACAAGTCCACCATCTCCAAGAATTTGATCAAGTACATGGCCTACAATAAAATTTTACCACGCTTCACTTACCACAGAGCTATACAATTTAAAATCTAGTTGTACTGACTAAACCAGCAGGAAGTCACACACATTTAAAAATCTATTACCAATTCTGTCCATAAGAAAATGAGACCAATTCTAAATCTGATACCTTAAAAGAAATGAAGCTCACTTACGAACTCAGAAAAATCATAAATTATTCACTATAATTTAAAAATATACCATGACTAAATAAGACTTATCCCAGTAATGCAGTGTCATATTTTTTTAAAAACTGATGACTAACACTAAGTTTATAGGTTAAGCAAGAAAAATCACATGATCATTGTGACAGAGGCTAAAAGACATTTTTTTGAAATTCAAAATCTAATCTTAATGAAAAAAATAAGGTAAAACCAGATAAAATGTGATTTATGTAACTAAATAAGACATTTGAAAAATTAAAAAAAAAAAGATTTCCATCAAATGAGCAAAGAGTTTAACTGCTAATAATAATGTAACAAGCCTGTCAAATTTCTAAGAAAAAAATACCGAGATATCAACTAGATAGATGAATCAAAAGATAACTGCTCAATTCACATTAATGGAAATATACATTATGAGTTTTAAAGCTCTAACATTCTCAGAAAGCAATTCCTTATATGGTTCCTTATACTTCGGGCACTATGCTTCAAAACTGCCCAAAACCCCTAGCGCAGGAGCAGGTTTTACCAAAGGTCAGTATCTGATCTCCAAAGTGGTCTAGTGTAAGAACTCTGCCCCAAACAGACACACCCTGATACTACTTGATAAATGACCCACTCAAACTATTTCTTTTCTGTGTTTAGAAACAAGGATAGGAACAACAAAACAGACATCATATTATCCACTATTTATTGTACAAGTATGATATGTTAGGTTCTAGATATGTTATCCCACAAATACTCAAAAAAAATCTAGAAAAATAAGTGTCTTTTCTAGTTTGAAGTTGAGTCAGCTAGCTAAAGATAGCAAAGCTGGAATTCAAACACAGACTGAGTGACTCTTAAGTGCATGTGTTCACCTACTGCCTAAGAAGTAACAAGACAGAGGTCACCAATAAGCCAAAGCTTTATACAGCTGTGGGAGGAGAATATATGCAACAGAATCAATGATGTGATAAACTGAATCACCAGTTTAAGACAGTCACCAGAAGAGGGAGTAAAAGACATCTGTGCTTCACTATTCAGCCACTGCAAAATTTCTGTTCTCCACAAGGTATGGATATACTTTGAAATAAACCCTGATCACCCAAGGTAACCTGGACACATCTCTGTTCTTCGCAATCTCATAAAGACTGATATAAAAAAATAAACACATGGGAAATGGCAACCAAAGATGCAAATAAAAGAAACTTTGAGGTATCATTTAATAACTACTAAAACAGCTGTGGCAGGCATAATTCTAAAAGTTGTCCTCAAGATTCCACGCCCTAACCTCCAGAACCTGTGAATGTGATAAGATGATCACTCCCATGAGTTTTGTTATGCTATAGACAGCACAGTTAGCTTTAAAGTATGATTAGCCAGGCGATCCTAATCTAATCACATGAGCCCTATAAACACAGTTTTCTCTGGCTGGTTGCAGAAGAGGAAGTCAGATTCAGAGCTTCTCTAGCGAGAAGCCTGCTGAGCCATGCCTCTAGCTCTGACCTAAAGAACTAGGATGCTAATAAATGGGTGATGGTTAAAGCTGCTAAATTTGTAGCTGTTGGTTATGCAGCAGTAGAAAACACAGTTACAAGTGCTTAAATACTTAACACGAAATAGTGACAAAGATAAAACTGGTAAACTATTACAACTCAATAATACAAAGACAAGTAACCTAATTAAAACATAGGCAAAGAATCTGAATAGACATCTCTCCAAGGAAGATATACCAGTGATCAATAAGCACATGAAAAGACATTTGAGTCTTCAAGAACATACAAATCAAAACCACAACAAGATACCAGTTTACATTCACTGGGATGGCTATAATCAAAAAGACAAATAAGTGTTGATGAGGACGTGAAAAAGTTGGAGCCCTCGAACACTGCTAGTGGAAATGTAAAATGATGCAGCTGCTTTGGAAAACAGTCTAGCAGTTCCTCAAATGGTTAAACAGAGTTACTATATGATTCAGCAATTCTAATCCTTGTTATACACCCAAGAGAAATTAAAGTGTCCACACAAAAACTTGCATATAAATTTTCAAAGCATTATTCATAATCGTCAAAAGGTAGAAAGAAACAACCCAAATATTCATCAACTGATCAACAGAAAAATGTGGTATTATCCATAAATGGAATATTATTTGGCAATAAGAAGAAAAGAAATACTGATACATGCTACAACATGGATGAACCTTGAAAACATCACACTAAGTGAAAGAAGCCAGTCACAAAGGACCACATTCCATTTACATGAAATGTCCAAAATAGGTACATCTACAGAGACAGTAGATTAGTGATTGCGTAGGGCTGGTTGGAATGAGGGTTTTGGGGGGTGACAGCTAAGAGGTACATGGGACCTTTTGGGGATAGTAAAAGTGTTCTGAAATTCACTGTAGTGATGGATGCACTACTCTGTCAATACACTAAAAGTCAATACACTGTAAACTGTATGATATATGAATTATATCTCAGTAAAGCTGTTACAAAACTGGTACAGAAATCCATTGGTGGTGGTGTATAAACTCATACAACTCATGTTGGAAAAAAACACAGCAAGAAGCATTAAAAAAATCTAAACCCTTTGACCTAGCTCTTCCACTTCTTAATAATTTGTCCAAAAGAAGAAATTAACAGAAGCAAACTATATGCTAAAGTAGTTCATTTTTTAAATCACAGCAAATAGTAGAAACAAGTTAAGTGTTCAACTGTAAAAAAACTATGAGGCAAATGTTGGCCTATCAACAAGACAGAAAACTAAGTAGCTAAATGTCGTTAGTTCAGCTGATAATTAATGAGTGTCTTGTATGTTAACAACTGGTGCTAGGATGGTAAAGAGTCAACAGAAACAAGACATCCTTATCCTAACAGAAGCCAGAAGATAATTAAACAAGAATGCTCTGGGAGTCACAGCAAGGAAATCAGGGAAGAATTTCCAGAACTAACACAGACCTACAGAATTTAGAAGGATCAAGCTAGGGCAAAAGGTGAGTAGAGAAGGAAAGAGAATAGTATTTCTGTGCGAATACTCAGACATGGATGAAAACACAAGCACTGTAAGAAATGAAGGGAGCTCAACATATAGTATGTAAGTAAGAGAATATCTTAAAGGCCGAAATCCAATAGACAGGCAAGAACCAGATCATATGGGACCTTGTCAGCCTCAGTAAGGAGTCTGGATCTTACCTAAAGCATAGTGAGAAGTTTTGAAGGGAATTGGAGGGAAAAAAATCAGATTTATATGTTAGAAAGATTACTCTGGCTATACCATGGAAATCAAATTAGAGAAGAGCAAGGCTGCAAGTTAGGAAATCAGTTAAGAGGGTACTCACAAAGATTACAGGGCTAGATTAGAGTGGACATGAAGAAAGGTAGAGTGTATTAGTTTCAGCTGCTTAACAGAATACCACAGACTGGGTGGCTTAAACCATAAACATTTATTTCTCACAGTTCTGGAGGCTGGAAGTCCAAGTTCGGGTGCCAGCAAGGTTGGGTTCTGGTGAGAGCCAGAACTCTTTCTGGCTTCTTGCTGTGTCTTCACATGGCAGAAAGAGAGATCAGATCATCTTTCCTATCCCTTCTTAGAAGGGCACTAATCCCATTTATGAGGATTTCTCCCTTATGACCTAAACACCTCCCAACCCACTTTCAAACACTGGGGAGTAGGGCTTCAACATGTGAACTGGGGCAGTGGGTGAGGGGTGGAGGAGAACACCACCAACATTCAGTAAATAGCACAGAGATTCAAAGCATGTATCAGTGATGGAGTCACTAGACCTCAGTGACTAAAGGGATGTAGAAAGTAAGGGTAGAAGAAATCAAGGATATCTGTTCGGTCCCTGACAACCAAACAAGCAGTACCATTCACTGAGACAGTAAAAAGGGAGAGGCAAGAGATTTCAATAAGGGGAAAAGGAAGTTCATTATCTGACGTACCAGTGAGACATTCTAGAGGCACTAGGCCATCAGCAGCTCAACACATAGATCTGGAGTTCCAGAAACACTAAAAGTAGGAGGTGTTAACATATAGAACATAACTGAAGCCATTGATGAAGATGACACAGCCCAGAGTTTACAGAATAAAACAATAAAGGGCCCAGTACAGAACACAGTGAAACACCAAAATTTAAGGAATGAAAAGAGAAACTATCAGAGGAAACACAGTAGGAACAATCAGAGAGGAAGGAGGAAAATCAAGTCACTAGTGTCAAATGGTGCTTAGAGGTCCAGTAATAGACAATTATAAGGACTATATGAAATGGGAAAAATGTTTTGATAAAAATTGAACTGAGGGCTTCCCTGGTGGTGCAGTGGGGGAGAATCCGCCTGCCAATGCAGGGGACACGGGTTCGAGCCCTGGTCTGGGAGGATCCCACATGCTGCGGAGCAACTAAGCCCGTGCGCCACAACTACTGAGCCTGCGCTGTAGAGTCCGTGAGCTGCAGCTGCTGAGGTCACACGCCTAGAGCCCGTGCTCCGCAACAGGAGAAGCCACCGCAGTAAGAGGCCCGCGCACCGCAACGGAGAGTGGACCCCGTTCGCCGCAACTGGAGAAAGCCCGCGCACAGCAACGAAGACCCAACACAGCCAAAAATAAATAAATAAAGTAAATAAGTTAAAAAAAAAAAAAAATTGAACTGAAAAACTGTTCAGTGAAGAAAAAGGCATAGAAAATTGCCCTTAATTACAACTTAGAGAAAGAAACTAAATATACAAAATATGGATGGAAAAAAAAATACACAAGTGTTAAATTTTAAATTAAATCCTGTGTTTATACTCTTAAATTAAAAAGTATTAAAAAAAAAAAAAAAAGTATTACAAGTGCTCTTTCTCTTCCCTTCCCAACAACTAATCCAAACGCCATTAAAGCTCAGTAAGACCAAGCAAGCTTATACTATATTATGAGCATTGATATGTATATTTAATAAAAATAAATGAGCATGAGATGTACCAGGATAAAGAGAATAATGAGCTCAGTTTCACAGAGGAACCAGAGACCCAAAGGTTCTCATACAGTGTGGTAAGTGCTACAAGCTATGTTGAGAATGCTATGGAAACAGCAAGTGGGGCTTCTAAACCAGATGGGAGGAGGAAGAAACTGGAACAGCTGAACTAAATTTTGAAGGCTGGACTGGAGTTAGCCAGGTGAAGAAGTGAAAAAAAAATTTTTTTAGAGGCATTCTCCAAGGTACAGTGTATTGACCACACACACATACAAAGAACTGTTGTTACACAGGGCTCATATTAAAGCTACACGTGAGTAAAAAGCAAACAAGATTAAAGAGAGAGGTGGGGGTCAGGATACAAAGATTTTTGTATCTATGAAGCTATGAAGTATAGCCCATACTCTCATAGGAACCTATATACGGTAGACAGTAAAATGTGACCAAGGTCACATAAGGAGCTGCCAATGCCCAATCTTCTTAACTTCTATTTTATTTAGATTATCACCTTCAATGATAATCTAGAAGCGGCAGAAAAAGATAGGAAAACACTGCAACAGACTTCACCATTCCCATCACCAGACCCTCCGTGTGGGAGACATGGGAGGATAGAAAGTAATCTCCATCCAAGAGGGAATCATTTTCTTGGGGGAAGGCCAGGCTTTAGTTATGGCAACAAGGTGGGAGGTGTTCTGTAAAGAGATCAAAGCAGGTTTTCCAAAGTAACACAGCCAAAGGGTTGGGAGAGATGTCAACATTTGGAGGGCCAAGTCAGGAATGAAGCATCAGACTAACACAAAGTGTAGGTTTATAACTGCTTTATAATACAAACCATTTGGAATTTAAATGCTCTCAAAGTGAATAATCTAGTAATGCTTAGTCTATACAAGAAAAGCTGGAAAGAGCTTTAATAATGCTACTCCTCCATTTGATGCACTCTCAGCTCTAAAACTCAACTTAGGAAAAGGACTGTTTTGCAAAATGTAAGGCGATAACTTCAGCACAACTCCTCTCCCTCTACATAGTGAGACAAAAAGCAACTGTGAGATTTCTCTGACTCAAAACCTACTCTGTTAGCGCAACCACGATTAGAGAAAATTCTCCTTTACCTAAAGGGCCATCTCAGGCTGACCTCGCAGTGTCCTTTCCTTTTATTTTTTTAATTTATCCATTTTCTAGCACAGGTTGGACACACATTGCCAAATAAAAAGATTAGAAAATAAGTTGAAAGTAAGTGTCTAAGCTAGGAATGCTACAGAATTTATGCTATTGTATTATAACAATAAAAATATTTTTATGCAATAGAGAGGAAATAATCATATGAACTCACCTTCAAGGTTAATGATCGTAATTCTCCTTAATTTGATAAACACATCAATACATTTTACTAAAATATTATCTGGCAAAAGCCACACATACCTGCTGGAGAGACGTGAGGACAGCTGCTCATTTTTAGCAACTTGAGTGTATCACTGTTGTTGGCCACTAGTACTTTGAGGGATGGATCATCTACTGGGGTGTCATCTATCTTAAGGGAGGACAAGGATTTGGAGTTGACAAACACAACCGTCAGTGCAGAGATAAAGTGAGACTGAAAAACAAAAAAATTAAAACTGTTTCAATTTTTACAAATGAGAATTGAGGGGTTTTCATATAATACACACATAGTTCATCTGAACCCTAATATATTTCACGACTGTTTTGGGGTAGCAGCCCCTCGCTCTGTTGTGGGAATATGGTAAAAAAGAGAGGTGACTTCCCACCATCTTTGAGAACGACCTTTTTACGTGGGGGGAAAAAGATTTCAAACCTCAGGATGGGTGTCTCTGAATCACAACAGTCACTGCTAAGTAAAAAGAGGAACTCTGGAACCCAGAATGAGAATACCTCTCAGACACTTCACATCACCGTATCTGGAAACCCTACTCCAGTGTATTATAACACTGAACTGCATTCTTTTTTGGTGATAGTAATGACCACTAAAATAGTTAATAACTATTAGCAAAATCATCAAAAATTAAAACAATCAACTTAGAAGCTATGAAAGACTTATTTGGAATATGGAAGCTCATACAAAATTTGATTCTAAAATAATAAAAATCATAACTAAATAAAATTCCAAACTTAAAACTCCTTTAGGGACTTCCCTGGTGGTCCAGTGGCTAAGACCCTGTGCTCCCAATGCAGGGGGCCCAGGTTTGATCCCGGGTCAGGGAACTAGATCCCACATGCCGCAACTAAGAGTTTGCATGCCGCAACTAAAGATCCTGTGTGCCACAACTAAAGATCCTGTGTGCCACAGCTAAGGGCTGGAGCAGCCAAATAAATAAATAAATAAATAAATAAATTTTAAAACTCCTTTAAATATGCTAAATTATCTACAGTTATCTATATATATAATATTCTGTTGGACACAGAATCTGACCTAAAGAAACCATTGTAGGAAATAGGAATTAAAGCACAAAGTATGGGACTCTGGATCAGAGCTAATAAGCCATAACCAATGGACTCACTACAGCAGTGAAACAGATGAGGGCAGGCTAATAGCCAAGAAAGTACAATGAAACATTATCTTCTTGGTCACATTCCCTAAATTACTTTTTTCCTACTGTGATTAAATAACTACTTAAATTTTGATTAAGTATCTGTTTAACAACTTAAATGTTAACATCTTTCTCCTAATATTTCCATATCAAATTCAACTACATCTGTATTAGTATATGCATGACTCCATCACTCCCTTCTTTTTCCCATTTCCCTCAGAGTTAGCGCTGGTCAAATACAGTTCTTTCACGTTCCCTTCAGTTCTCCCAGGATTTCCAAGATATAGCAACAGCCTATTTCAATATTCTACGAAAGCCATAATAGGAAAAGAAAGAAAAACAGCATGAACATCCTAGGCCCATTTAATAAGGAAGGAAGAGTCCCAGATGCACCCATAGTTCCCAAAACCAAAATGACTGCATGTAAGTATAATACTAGTATTAGATATGCGTAATGATCATCCTGAGTAATAAAAAAAGAAGGAAATTATGTTCAACATACCTTTTACTATGGTATCTTTTACATACTGTATGTGTACTTGTTTTTTAACTACAATATGTATACAGAAAAATCAATTCAAAATATTTCATTTCCCATATGAAGCTTGAACAAGGCACTACTATACCACAAAACTCAGTGCTTCTTAGAGGGCCATGAACCATCTTAATCAGAACGACCTGGACTGCTCTTAGAAAAAGGAAATTTTGAAGGATACCCAAAATTTAGAAGTTCCTCAGATGATTTTTATGCATATTAAGTTTGAGAACCACAGTGATTGAACTCCTATACTTAGAACCTTAAAATGTTGACATGAACAGACTCTTGCTGACTTCCCTTATGTTACACATTAGGAAAACAATTTATCTCAAATGTAGGAATTTAATGAACCTTTTAAAAAATCAATTAAGACTGAAATCAACTGGTGATACATTTGTTACTGATATTCCATTGAACAGCCTGGGTTATAATATAAATTCAATTTAGTAATACAGACGTACCTCGGAGATAGTGTAGGAATTGGTTCCAGACTACCACAATAAAGCGACTGTTAAAATAAAGCTAGTCACACAAGTTTTCTAGTTTCCCAGTTCATATAAAAGTAATGTTTACACTACACTGTAGTCTATTAAGTATGCAATAGCATTATATTTAAAAACACAATGTATATACATTAAAAAATACTTTATTGGGGCTTCCCTGGTGGCGCAGTGGTTGAGAGTCTGCCTGCCAAGGCAGGGGATACGGGTTCGAGCCCTGGTCTGGGAAGATCCCACATGCCGCGGAGCAACTAGGCCCGTGAGCCACAATTACTGAGCTTGCGCGTCTGGAGCCTGTGCTCCGCAACAAGAGAGGCCACGATAGTGAGAGGCCCGCGCACCGCGATGAAGAGTGGCCCCCACTTGCCACAACTAGAGAAAGCCCTCGCACAGAAACGAAGACCCAACACAGCCATAAATAAATAAATAAAGCATGACACAAATTAAAAAAAAAAATAGCAAGTTCTATTAAAAAAATACTTTATTGCTAAAATATGCTAATCATCACCTGAGGCTTCAGCAAGTTGTCATCTTTTTGCAATAGTAACGTCAAAGATCACTGATCATAGATCACCATAACAAGTAAAACAATAATGAAAAAGTCTGAAATACTGCAAGAATTACCAAAATGTGACACAGAGACATGAAGTGAGCAAATGCTGTTGGAAAAATGGTGCCAAGTGACTTGCCTGACTCGCCACAAACCTTCAATTTGTAAAAACTGCATTATTTGTGAAGTGCTGCAATAAAGTGAAGTGCAATAAAAGGAGGTATATTTCTTCCTGAATCATCCTAGTAAATTAAACAATTAGGTGTTTAAAGGGGTGTCTATATTTTAGTTTGTGGCGTATTCTGATAAAGTCGTACAGATTACTGCTGGATACTAACCTAACTGAACATGAGCTAACACACACAGGGATTTTATCAGTTGCCTTTCTAAAAATGCACACTTATTTTTCTATTTTAAGAGAACAGTTATTAGAGAAAGAGACTATCTCGAATTACATGCAGGATCATGTTAGAACATATATATGAATATAAAATTTATATAAATATAAATTTCACCAAAAAAGTTTTCTTTAAATAAAATCTGTAAATTAATCTAAGCTGTACTTATACTAACTCTGCTCAAGAACAAATCTTTACACACTTACCAGAAGATTTTCTAAGCGAGCTCTACCTGCTCTTAATACTGGCACTGTCTATTTTTCTTTGATTATAATCTCACCAATCTGCTCTGAAAGTCCAAAAGGCAGCATCTGTATGTCTCTTTTTTTCTAACACGCTTATTTCTCAGTTTTACTTAGTCTCTTTCAGTGCTTCCTATAGAATTCTCTGCAAATTCACTCACTCTTTAACATTACCCATAAAGAAACACAAAGTTTAAAAAAAAGGAAAAGTGCTCTAAAAAAAAAATCATAATACTTAACATTCTAAATAGTAACTGGTTTTCCATTCTACATACCACTTTTCTTACATTCTCATTATCAGTACAAGAAATGGGTAGGGTTTCACTGGATTTCTCAGTAAAAGCTAATAAAACAAAACCAGCAGATACCTTTGGTAAATCCATAAAGCTTGGCCGAGCAGTTGAAATAAGTCCAAGTGTTTTTAAAGAGCAATTCACAAGTTGTGATAATATATCACAAGCTGCTTCAGCTGATTCTTTGCTGCTGTCCACCTGGGAAAAGAAAACATCCTTTACACATGAATATGGTCGCATTTCTCCGTGCATATTTTAACTTTACAAAAGCAAGAAATACAGTTATTAGTTTATTGCATTATAATTTAAAGAATTAATATTTACCCTTTCAATCACCTACCCTCACATACAATGTCAACCTTCTCTGAATCTCCCTGAAAAATTGTAAGGGCAACTGTCAAGACTTAACTTTCACTATGATAAGGTATCTATTTAATGTTAAAAAGACTTGGCTTTTAAGTTGATTTATTCCAAACGGACTATATAACATAATGGAAATATGAACTTACAATCTTTGAAAAATAATTATATATTTGGCAGTGGATCAGATCATACATGTAAATACAGTGGCTATGGTACAGATGCTTCAAAACAAACTGAATGAGTATTTACTCAGAAGGTTCCAGTGAATCACAACCTGGGATTTACCATTAATGTTATTATTTGAAAGATGAATGTGAAGTAAAATGAGGGCCTCCAACTAGTCAAGCATGAAAATCTGCACCAAATGAGAAGTGGCTGCTCCCACGCGCTCTTCCGCACAGACGTTTCCTGGGGGAAGGGAAATGCGGCCAAAAAACTCCTTAAGGAATAAGAAGGAGCTCTTCTATCAAAAAGGAAGCTGTTCCCTGGGCTAAAAAGCATCTTAATTAAAAGTAATATTCCTTTAATTTCCAGATTGACGTACATTACCTTAACCCAAAAATGTCCTGAAGAGCTCGTTGTAAAACTGGTATACCAATTTACATTACACAGTTTCAGAACTATTTTCAATCCCACCCTTCGGCTAAGTTTCTCTACACCAGCGGTCCTTTTGAGAACTGCTGTGGTTCTGGACCAGCAGCGTCATCTGGGGGCTTGTTAGAAATGCACATTCTCACGCCCAATCCAGACTATCCGGATCAGTAACGGAGCACTGGAACCCAGCAATCTTTGTCTTAGTAAGCACTCCAGGCATTTCTGATGCACATAACATTTGAGAACCACTGTTCTACACTAGTAACTCTGACTATAAGACTCTGGCCTGGGCTTCCCTGGTGGTGCAGTGGCTGAGAATCCACCTGCCAATGCAGGGGACACGGGTTCGATCCCTGGTCCGGGAAGATCCCACATGCCGTGGAGCAACTAGGACCGTGCACCACAACTACTGAGCCTGTGCTCTAGAGCCCGTGAGCCACAACTGCTCAGCCCACGTGCCGCAGCTGCTGAAGCCCGGGCGCCTAGAGCCCGTGCTCCACAGCGAGAGAAGCCACCGCAACGAGAAGCCCGCGCACCGCAACGAAGAGTGGCCCCCACTCAACGCAACTAGAGAAAGCACCGCGCGCAGCAACAAAGACCCAACACAGCCAAAAATAAATAAATAAAATAAATACATTAAAAAAAAAAAAAAGGCTCTGGTCTATGGTCAGTGATGAATTAAACACAAATATTATCAGGAGAGCTCAGAAGAATCCTGGGATGTGGCTCTTTCTACAAATCAGAAATTTCCTCAGAAAAATAAACAATCCCTAATAAAAATGTTTAAACTTATAGGACAAATGGTTTTGTGAAGGTTACACATGTTGGATAAGCTGAATTGTGTCACAGGTTAACAATGACCCAGCCAATCCACTGGATGGAACTGGTCTTCAGACCTAGGAGATTAATGTATTATACCCATCTTTTTATAGGATTTACCATAAGAACACTTTTAGACAACTCAAAGATGACTGAAATCGAGGGGAAGGCTCTTCAGGTTTCCTCATGGGCAGGCGGAGAGGGACAACACATAAGGAGTTCCTGGATTTTTGTTTGTTCTATCCTCCCACTATTCCCCCACCCTTGCCCTCAGTTAGGGTTGCAACATAACATCCAGGACATCCAATTAAGTAAGTATTAAGTATGTCCCAAATAATGCAAGGGATACTTACACTAAAAATTATCCATTGATTATCTGAAATTCAAATTTAACTAGGCATCCCCTATTTTTATTTGCTAAATCTAGCAATCCTACACTTGGTGGCCTAAGTGCCTTTGTGCATTTTTCTGTAAAGACAGCCATAATACACCCAACCATTCCCAACACCAGGTCTCTCTCCTCTTGTGACACATATGGGAGAATAAACAGGTAATCCCCATCTTAAAAGGAATGACAGTCTTGGAAGCAGACAAGACTTTAGTTTTGGCAAGGATCTCTGGGTTAAGAACCATTGCTATATATGGGTTTAACGTGACCTGTTTAACAACAGCTGCATATGGCAAATCAGGTATTCATGTGTTACTTTTCAACAATAATTATCAGGTGTATTAAGGATTTAGTGAACATACCCACATTTCATTATTCAACCCCAAAACAAAACGCTACAAGCCTCTGTACTCATACAAACCACTATGATTCCTTAAACTATTCTGGACATCTCAAAAAGCCACCCCTCTTCATTTATCTCATCACTGCCTGATTTCTAGTATGTCCCTGCCGGCAATGAAAAGAAACAAACAGTTCTCTCTGGCATTCTTCCATGTACCTTTTTCTATTTCTGTCTAAAATATATTCATCCAAACCTTTTACATAGAGTTTCTGTATCTCTTTTTTCTTTAAAGACTCCATATCACAAAGCCATCAATAAGCAAAACTCAGTCCTATTAGATAAAAATAACAATTAAGTTTTAGTGAAAATTTCCACATCTTTTATTTATTTTACTGTATTATTTCTTTTGGTTCAAATTTGTTCACAATAATTCAATGTGGCAGCTTTGGTATATGATTATGTTTATTTAATGGCTGCTTCCACTCTTTTAAGAAATTAGTAAAATTTATAATAAAATGGAATAATTTAGCTCAATATAGTTATTTGTGATAGCCTCTAAGGTACACGATTACTCTAAATCTTTCAGCACTTTCCCTAAAAAGGCAATAGTTTAAAGACATGAGAAGATGTATTGGTTTAGGACACAAAAGCCACTAAATATGCTTTATTTTTAAAAGAAGGATTTAAAATATTACCTTGAAGCTGACATATTGTAGATGGTTTGAATGTCTTTTAATAATCTGTTTGATCAGCTCTGGATGTGTTGCTTTCAAATAAGATGTAGCTGGCTGATTCAGTTCAAATTCAAAACATCTCCACAAGTCAGGCATGTGAAATACCTGGTTCCAGTTGCGGCAAACTTGTGAAGCATGAGCCCGGTCAAGAAGAGGCAAATACTTAAACACTTGGAGAATAATGTCCTGAAGGAGATTACCCCAATCACAAGTCTGAGAATGCTCATTTGTAGTCCTCAGTTTCTTGGATTTCTCTGCAGTACCTTCTTCTGATGAATTATGGTCACTATCTCTTCCTCCTCCTCGTTTCATCCTATTCAGAAAAAATGCATCATTTTTTTTATACTTAAGTTTTCAATAGAAATAAATCCAAAATTCATTCTTCTGTCACTGAGATGTGTATACATGTGCTTACAAATACCAACAGAAACATGCAGGAAGAACTGGATCAGTAATTCAACGAGAAGAATATCAAAACAAAATATAATGAAAAACACCAGCAGAGACCAACTGTCGTTTTACAAACTTATGTCTTTGGCAGGTACTTTTAAACATTTGCACTGTACTACCTGGGGGGAGAAGTTGATCATAATTTTGAAGCGAAACCAAGAATTTATATTTCAAAAGTTGCAGTCAACTAGAAGGAATATAAAAGAGAACCTACAGTGACACTTTCTCAAGATTTCTTAAAAGTCATCTAAGGATACCTACTATATTTGAATTCCGGAATTCATGGCAGAGTCCCAGGAACCTCCAGAGAAGACCTGAGTTAAGTAATCAACAGATCTCGCCACACTGGGTAGCCTGTGATATGTGTTACTGCCAGACCCAATCTCTGCTTAAAATGAGCAAACTCATCCCCACTGTGCATATTTGGTCTGGAATGTGGCTGCTTCTTCCAACACATCACTGGCTGTTGCAATGTTTTATCCAAGTTGTATTTTTGAATGAGAGTTAAGTGTTTATTCTGTTTGTACGACCTTCATTCCATTTGATTTTTTGAAAGTAGTTTTGTTGTTGTTGTTGTGTAAAATAGTACGGTCAAAGAGAATGGGTTCCAGAATCAAGCTCCCTGGTTTAATTCCTGGCTCTGCCTCTCACCAGTTATGTGGCCTTGAACAAATTACTTGACTTTCCTGTGCTTCAGTTTGTGAAATGGGAATAACAGAAATACACAGGGTTCTTGTTAGGAATTAAACAGTTATTAGGGTTTTTGAAAGGAGATATCGATGATTGCTGAACTCAGGTATAGGAAAGCAGTCTAGTATTAAGGACATTAAAGTGCAACACAAGTAGAAACAGAGGTTACCAACCAGAAGACAAAGAATGATCCTAGATTTGTTTTAAAATGAAGTGTGTATGAGAGAGAGAGTATGAGAACGCAAGCTTATGAGAAACATATATTGTATGTTTGAGAAACATACATTGGAAGTAGATTACCACAATATAGTAACTATAATAGTGAGATTATATAATATTGTAATAGTGGGACAATAATAGTGGTGGGATTACAGGTGATTTTTTTTTTTTGCCAGTATGCTTCCCTATATTTTACACGTTTCTTTTAATGTCAATGAATTACACTGTAATCAGATAAAAGGTCTCATTTTGATTTATTTGTTAAAATAAATATTGCAGGCTCTAACTAAATGGGGGTAACTGCAGACCACTCACTGGTATCCCTATTTAGTTTAGAGCCTGCAATACTTTTGTCTCTAGAGAGCAGTTCTGGCAGGGTATGGTTTGGATTTAGAGTCACAACTTTTTCACAAAGGATGGCTTGTAGCTCCAGCTCCCTTCTTCTGGCACATCAGCATGTAAGAATTCTGACTCCTGTGTGGGACAAATGTACACAAGCATGGCTCTTAACCAAATATGTCTCTGCAGACTCTCTCTCTAGTAGCTAGCTAAAATTGTGAAGGAGGATTAGGGGCTGGAGGAACATGGCAGAGGACCCTGGCTTTCATGCCATGAAAATCAGCCCAGGAAGTCTTAGTACATGTGCAGTAAACCGCCTATTCCTTGTTACTTCTACTTCCAACTCTAAGTTAAGTAAATTAAATGATGTATATAATATTGTGCAGGGGGAGAGGAAGGGAGAAAACAGAATGACAGAGGTGAAAGCAAGAGGGTAGTTTTATAAAAGACTAAAACTTACATCTGAATCTAAGAATACATTTTTAAAATGTGTTTAGAGAAAAGGCAGTATAATCTACAATGTCATCTTCAATATTAAAAAAAAGTCTCTCCTAGGAATAATTCTCACTAGAGGTTGAGATAACACTGTCATTATGACCCATTTTTCTGCTTTAACTTACCCTGAAGGCTTACTTTAATTTTAGCATATAAAATCTGGGTCAAAGAACAGAGTTTGCTACTCAGGGCTTATAATTTCTCTGCTGACTACCTAAAACTACTCAGAATTCTGAGTAGAATCTCTGAGATACAGAGATTCAAAAAATAATGAAGTTATCTTTATAATTTCTACTCCTTATTATAGAATGTTGATCTATTTCTGGAGAAAAGTCTTCTAAAACCAGAACTATTCAACTTAAAGACAGAATGATTCATTTTACTTTAAAGTATATGGACATATAAACAAAAATAAAATGACAGCCTTTTTTACACAATTATCTTTGCCGATCCTAACAAATACCTTCTTTTGTCTGTTGCAGCCTTGTTTTAAATAAAGTATATTTCAATACCTTTCCAAGTTGAGGGGAGAAAAAAGTTGACATATTAAAAAGAAGTATGCAACACTGAGGAAAAGTATCTCTTGGTCTAGATATATAAGACTATATGATCACCAAAGTATATTTTAAGTACTTACTCGTCTATGACTAGCTGAACTAGTCCGTAAACTGTCATATATGACTGTAATATGTCAGAATTACAGCATATTAAGCAATAGAAAAAAATGTAAGACCAAATGCCAATATGAATGTCTCTGTATTTCCTCATTTATGCATAAAAATGTGAGCTCATAGTGGGCACCTAAGAAAAAATTTTAATGTCTAATTTTTTTCCACCATGATCTCATTTATTCATGCAAAAATTTACATTGCTTTCAAAAGTATTTTATTAAATCTATTTACACATGAAGCTCTGCTATACAGAAAGTTAAACAATTGAGAGCATCCACCAGTCTGCAAAGAATTTACTTCAATGGATTACTTATCTCTTACTTTTAGTCAAAGTGAAAATACCTCTCACACTTGAACGGGAGTGCAGAGGAGAAACTGGATGATCAACATCTTAGATTTTGCAGGGCACCCGAACTAGGCCTCTTCATGACTCGGGCAGTTCAGTTTAAACTGTAACCTTCCAAGGCCCCAAATAATCAATGCAACTTAGGCCACTAAAAGCATCTGGTGAAGGACTTATACTGCTACGAAGCTTCAAAAAGCAAACTAATGAGGAAAGACTCCAGCCTCGTTGAGCAGCACAGGGAGTTGTGCAATTTACTCTTCACATTTCCATACACTCTGAAAGGACCAGTCCACTTGCCCATCAGATGAAGAGCAGCAGAAGAAAAACACTTAGCCGTATGCCCCTCGTTGTATTATTTTTAGTACATTGCGCTGGTAGTAATTTTAAAAGCCCATTTGTAGTTGGCTCTAAAAAGCCTGTTTGGGGCAACACATCTCCTTTCCATTTATGTTCTTCTTTGACTAATATCACAATTAATATGCATTCTTTGGCTGGAACACAAGACTAAAACAGCGCAAAGAGCTTAACTCAGGACCAGATGGTATCAGAGAGTGTGGTGGAGAGAATCTGCTCAGCGATCATCTGTAGATACTACAAGTTGATGGCGTTTTTATAAAGATCTCAGGAGTAGAGGAAGACGACTCTAATTAAAAGACCTGGGCCGTTCGATTGGACATCATCAGCAACAAAATAGCTCACCTCTTAGCTTGGAGATACAGGCCAATCACCTAACAGGCTGTTTTCCTGATCCCTGTCCGCAACCCCCCCTGAAAGGGGTGCTCTCGCTCAAAGCAGGCGCGAAGCTGCTCATCACAAGTTGACCAACTTTTCCACGTGGCTACGCGCGGCCCGGGCGTCCTCTCCTCCCGCGCCACTTCCACGGATTGGCTTTCCCTGACATTTCTGCTGCGCCCTACCCCGGGCAGTCTGTTTTGACATCTTAATGCCTCTCATTTCTCAAGCTGCAAGCACGGCCGTAGCCGACACCGGGAGGAGCCCGGCAGAGCGCAAGCTCAACGGTGTCGGTCACCAGCCCCCGCCGAGGGTTAACAAAGCCGGCGACAGGCTCGGCGGTGTCGCGGGGAGGCTGCAGGCCGCCGCCGCGAACGCACCACACCTTGTTGACATGTTTTGAAGCAGGCTCGGCGGGGAAATGCCCCGGAGCAGGGTCCGCGGTCCGGGCGCCGCGCCGCGCCCCGCGCTCCCGAGGAGCGGCGCGCGCGCACCCGGGGCCCCGCGCCCCCCGGCCCGCCCCGCCGCCCGCCCACGTCGGCGACCCTCCCCGGCCCCGCCTACGCCCCGGGGGTCGGGCCCTCCGCCGTTACCTGCTGCCGGGGGCGGCTTCCCCCACACTCCACCCCGGGCACCGGGGGCGGCTTGGCTCGCGGCTCTCACATGAGGCCCCGCGCCTTGCGCTCCCGCCGCCGCGGCCCCCCGCGCTCCACCCGCATCCGAGGCGCTGGTCCCGGGGCGGGCGCCAACGCGGCTCCGCCTTTGCGGCTCTGGCTGCCCAGGGAGAAGCCGCCCTTCTCAGTCCCGCGCCGTCCGCGTCCTTCTCCCAGGTTCTCTCGTCGCCGCTCGAGAGACGCCCTCAGCGAGCCGCAGCCACCGTGTAGATCCCCTGCGCCGCGGGCCAGACACTGAGTCCAAAATGGCGGCCGGGCTCGCGGCCGCGCGCTTCCCCCGGCGCGTCTCCGCTGAGGGGGGCGGGCGCGTCTCCGCTGAGGGGGGCGGGCGCGTCTCCGCCGCGGCGCGTCCGCGGAGGGCGAGGCGGGGGGCGGGAGGAGGCCGCGCCCACGCGGGAGCGCGCGCCGCCCCGCGCGGCCGGGGGCCTCAGTCGCTTGGTTCAGGCTGGAGGGCCTGCAGCTTTTTCTCCCGAAGATGTGACTGCGGCTTTTCGGGGTTTTTCGTCTTGAAACCGAAGGTGGGAGGGCTGGAGCTAGCTAGATGCCTAAGAGACTCTCTGCGGTGGAAACTGGAAGTTTAGGGAGGTGGAGCAGCGAGAAGAAAGAAGGGCGAGTCTCTGGAGCCGGCTGTAACCCAGCAGCTGGTTCGGGCCGAAGGATAAACAGTAGCTGCTGCAGCGGACACACCTCCGCGCGCGAGGCGGGAACTCCGACGGCCACACCTGCGCCGCGTAACCCGACGGGGTAAAATACAGCTTGTAATAATACGCACCATATAGACCGTGACAGGTATAGCATAATAATATGCATCATGTATGCATAAGGTGTCTTTTAAAACTGCGGGGAATTAAAGCAGAATGGTGACAGTGTTAACGCTGGGATTACAGGTGATTTTTTTAAAAAATCGCCTTTATGAAGTAGACTCCTGAAGTTTGTAAGTTGCTTTCTGAAACACAATGAGGAAAGTGTAAGGGAGTAGATGGCTATTTAAAAGAAAACTCCGGTGAAGCCTTTTGTAAGTAGAGGCATCTTTGTAACTGCTACCTGGTTAGCTTGTTTTAAAAGTTTGGATTTTGGGGATACTGGGTTTTCTTAAAGTTAGAACTGTCCTTAGGTGCAAAATCATAACTTGAATCATGCAGCTTCCCTCCCTCAAAAATAAAAAGAAAGTAATTTTTCATCCAAACATAGATGTCTTTTCAAGGATCTGACCCATGTGTAAGAGACTGGAAGGCAGTGAAGCCCAGACAGACCGCCACAAAACTGAGCTAGGAAGCCATGTGTAAAATGACAGCAAGATTCAACGCGGCAAGATGCCACTGTTCTTCGTTAGGGCCTGGCTCTCTGATCACCAGGTCACAAGGAACAAAGTCTCCAGCAACATAATAATGTGTACCTGCACTGCAACACTTTTTAGCTTCCTCCGTGACTGGTGCTGAAGGACAATAGGAAGACAGGCCGTGATAATTATAAGAGGAAGAAAAAACAAGTCAAATACAAGCCCATTTATTTAAAGCTAGGTTAACAGAATAAATGATCAGCAAAACACATTAAACCAAATCAGCAAACATAACTAGTATATATTACATCACAGTAAAATTTTCACACTCTAATTATCGTCCCCTTTTAATTCCTCATTACAGTCTATCCTCTCCCTAAAGAAGGCAAGCATGGGATCTTGGCACACCTTACCTATCTAACGCTTCCTTTTCTTTCCTGTTTTTGTTACTGAAAGATTTTATTTTACATTTTTGAAAAAAGCAACTTGTGCTTATTTTAAAATCATGCAATACCTATTTAAGTTTACCCGTTGTGTTAGTCAGTATCAGTCTGGAGGGAAGGGAGAGGGTGGCGGTGGAGGAGTGTGGTCCAACAGCGAAGAATATTTTGTTACCAGCCCTGTTGGACAGGGTTGCCAGAATTGCCAGTGCAGAGATTAAGAAAATTTTTCTTGTATGATAATGAAAATACCATATATATCAGAATTTGTGAAAAACATCTATGCTAACTCTTAGAGTGAAATTCATAATTTTAAATACAGTTACTCAGAAACAAGTACAATTCAACAAAAGCCAAATATTTAACTCAATAAATCAAAAGAAAAAGCAACAGAAAAAATCCAAAGCATCAGGGATAGTATAATGTCGTTCACAAGATGGCTACCACCTATTCTTCCCTTGCATACGGTCGAATGCTGCTTCTCACATTAAGTGATGAAGTCCAGGGAATTCCCTGGCGGTCCGGTGGTTAGGACTCTGCGCTTACACTGCGGAGGGTGTGGATTCGATCCCTGGTTGGGGAACTAAGATCCTGCAAGCCACATGGCACGGCCAAAAAAAAAAAAAAAAAAAGGAGAGATGAAGTCCAGTTCCCTTGCCCTTGAACCTGGCTTGCCCTGGTGATTTGTTTCACCAGTAGCCTGAGGCAGAAGTGACATTTTAAAACTTCTGAGGCTAGGTCTTAAGAAACCTTACAGCTTTTATTTGGGTCTCTTGAGATGCTTACTCTTCAGACAGCGTGCCAGAAGAACCAGTCACCACGTCAGAAGAAAACAAAGCGTCACAGTGCAATGCTCAGTGAACTCCAAGAGACAATAATAAATACCCGTTTCAGTCCAGTAAGGCGTTAAGTGGTTTGTCATGCAGTAGTAGATAACTGGAAGAGAATTAAATAATAAAGACAAGGACAGGAATCAACAAAATAGGAAAAAAAAAAAATAGAGATTATCAAAAACAAAAGATGGTTCAAATAAAAGTGAATAAAGTAGATACAACTCTAGTCAGATTGATTAGGAAAAAAAGTTGCAAGTTAACAAAATACAAAATTTTTTGAAGGGGGAACAAATATAGCCACCATAGGTATTTAAAACAATAAAAGTATGTTGTAAATAATTATTAGCTAATACAATTGAAAGCTTAGATAAAACAAGTCCTAGAAAAATATAAAATGCCAAAATTGGCAGGAAGAAGTAGAGAATTTGAATAGATCAATAAACATTGATGTAATTGGCAAAGCCCTTTCCTCCCAAATAACCCTAGACCCGGAGGGAATTATAAGTGAGCCCTACCAGACTCCCAAGTAAGAGTTAATCCTTTCTTCTACAAGTTGTTTGAGAAAAAGGTTGAAGAAGAAAAGCTGCCCAGGTCATTTTATGAAGCTAGTATAATCATCGCTCCCAAACCGAATATGGAAAAGAAAGGAAAACCGAAGCCCCATTTCTCTTATGAAAATAGGTGCAAAAATTCAAAAAGAAATATTAGGTAATCAAATTCAACAATGTACTACCAAAACCAAAAATAAACAAAACCAGGACAAAACAGTGACAATAACACTCTGGAGCCCCCTTGACCTCTTTTTCCTTTATCACAGCATGTTATCACCTCCTAGCATATTATATATTGTATGTCTGTTATGTAACGTCCCAACTCGGTTATAATAAGCACCATGAAAACATGAGTCTTAGTTTGGTTTGTTCGCAGATCTTAGGCTCCCAGAACAGTTCCTGGCTCAGTAAGTGTTTCTCTGAAGAGTGAAAGAACATGAAAGGATGGGGCTTCTGTTTGTATTACGTGGTGTAGTGTCCCGGATTTGAGCCATGTTGCAACTAAAATAAATCCGTCGTGGGGAGTAGATGGGCAGATAGAAGTTGCGGGAGAGGGAGAATCCTAAAAGGTAAATGGGGATAAGCGAGTTTGATTATGGACCAGAGGCTCCAAATCGTACAAGGAACCCTGTGCTTTTGTGATCCACCAGTATCACAAGTCCCACAAGGAACGGGGAGCCTCCTCACAGAAAACAGGAAATCTGTTAATAGAACAGGAGAAAGAAACTAACTATCGTGGTCCCCCTCTTCCTCCTCTTTCTCCTCCACTGTCTACAAGGTGCTTGGTGTGACAGAGGAGGAAAGGGACAAGGTCTGTGTCCTTCTATAGCTGTCTAAAGGGATAGCATCCACCAATGAAACAGAAAACACTTGTACAGCGAGGTATTCATAAGTTCCTAATAATGTAGTATACAAGAGTGCTGAGGGCACGAGATGCAGAGTAGAATAGGGATAGATGGGCAGAGCTCATTCGTTGATCAAGGTCAGTTTTGAATCGAACCTTGAAGAAAATAATGAAATTAGGCAGAAGAGAGGCAGGCAGTCTATCCAAGTGGCAAGGGAAGCACAAGGCCAGGATTTGGTAAGATGATAGAATCATAATTAGAAGGTCATTGTGTTCAACTACTGCCCAAGACTGAAATCTGTAGTGAACACTTAGTTGTCGCCTAGTAGCTCTTTTGGGGAGAAGCCCCTCCCCATCTGCTTGGTTTTAGTAGTGATTTCCTGTAGCACATGAACCTAGGCCCTGTCCACAGCTGATTGGTCCAGAAATGGACACGTCATTCAAGTTAAGACAGTCCGCCCCGCTGGGAATTTGGAATTAATATAGAAGAAAAGAGAGTAGTCCCTTCCTTGGGTGTTTGGACTGGGAACATACAGACACAGGGGTTATAGGTCATCACTTTCTACCACATGGTCTGGAAAGCAGAGAAGGGTGGTCTGCAGTGAGAAGGAAGAAGAGCAAGATAGTTGCAGAGAGAGGACCTAGAGGAGAGACGAAACCACAGCCCAAGTGCTGGTCCTACTCTATTCTCAAGACCCGGCGGTATCCCAGCGATTGCCTTTTTTCTGGCTTGCTGAAGTTACTCTGCATTTGCTTTCTTTTGCTTGCCACCAAAACTCCTTACCAGTGCGAACTTGACCTGGAAAGGCTCCTCCTTGGTTCTTCAATGTTTCCTTTTAACTGAAGGGCGATCATGGAATTTGTTCCCGCTGTGTCCTGTTTCTGGGAGTGGGGCTAGGGGTGGCATCTCTCCATAGCTGCCATTAACCAAGCATGATTCTGCCGAGTAACACAGGGGTGGCGGCTGGGGGTACGCTCCTCTCGGGTGGAGTTCTAGGAAAATGAGTGGGCCTGACGACTGCCTC
Organism: Balaenoptera borealis; assembly: GCF_965194805.1. Taxonomy (NCBI): domain Eukaryota; kingdom Metazoa; phylum Chordata; class Mammalia; order Artiodactyla; family Balaenopteridae; genus Balaenoptera; species Balaenoptera borealis. The sequence continues at coordinate 50,395,888 of NC_138877.1, forward strand.
TTTTTGCAGGATTTCCTGCCTTCCAAGTGGGCAGCTCAGCCAAGATCTTGTATGAGAAAGATGCATGGAGTTCTCTTCTGAGGTCAGGTAGCTCTCCGGGGAGCAGTTGAGTTGGGGAGGGACAGAGCCTTTAGTGTTAACTTGGTCATCCCTTTGACTCACACAAGGGAAGGGCCTTGTAGATGTATGGTTTTATAAGGAGGATGCTCACAGGTTCTTTCCCACTCTTTGACCTCTTTTTCTCTTTCCCCAATTCCTCTCCTTTCTCTGAAGCTCTTTCCTTTCAGGTCCCCCAGTTTGGCGTTTCCCCGCAAGAGGAGGAACGCACGTCTCCTCAGGCCTTTCCGGGGTCCTGCAAACTTGAGAGCCGTAAGTCTCCACTGCTCAGTCGAAGCTGCTCCAGAGTGGGATGGAGAAGGTCTGGCACCTGGGTCGGGGGCTTAGGTTTTGATCCTCGTCTGCCTTTACTGGATATGCAAGCATTGACAAGTTACTGAATTTCTTTGTGCTTCAGTTTCCTCATCTGTAAAATGGAATAATAATAATAATAATAATAATGGGATAATGATAATGTTATTAATAATTATAAAATGGAATAATAATAATAATGTTATTATTATTATTTTATATCTACCACATAGAGTTGCCATTAGAATTGAATGAGTTAACGTACGTGAAACACGTACGTCAGTCGCAGGCACGTAGTCAACGCCCAGTGAGTGTTAGCTACGTTGCTCTTATTATCACCGCTCCAACTCCGCAAATGAGGACACTCATGCCTCTGCGGCGTCTTACCTCAGCAACCCCACTTCTCTCCTCTGAGTTACGCCAGCATACCTCTCCCTCTCAGGCAGATTAGCCCAATGAAACTACTTCATTTTAGGCTGTCTCTTGGAATTTTAACTCTATCTAGGGCTAGGCTGTAGACCCCTCAAAGGAAAGAAGTCTGTTGTAAGAACCTGTGACAAGAATCTTTATCAGCTCTTCCTGAGACTTCTCCTAGGGCAGTGTCTTTCAGACCACCCAACCCGCTTCCTGCGTTAGCTTCCTAAAGCCCCTGTCTCTTTCTCAAAAAAATCCAAAGATGCGTGATAAAATCCAAACAGTTGAGAAGGAGATTCTAGGCCAGGATAGTTCATTTAGAAATATATGCAAGCCATATACACATAACTTAAAATTTCTAGAATCCACATTTTAAAAAAGCTAAAAAGGAATAGGTGAAATTAATTTTAATATTAAATATTTTGTTTAACTCAGTATATCCAAAATATCACCAGTTCAATATGTAAGCAATTTAAAAAATTATTGAGATATTTTAAATACTTTGTCTTTTGATACCAAGTCTTTACAAAGCCTTGGGCTAGTTATTTAACCTCTGTGAGACCGGAATTGCCCCATCTGCAAAAGGAAAATAAGAGTTAATAGGTTTGTGGGAAGAAGAAAATGTTATAATGCATGTGAAGCCCATTGTGTTTGTTTCTTATTACCACAGACTTAGTGGCTTGAAGTAACACAACTTTATTATTGCACAGTTCAGCGGGTCAGAAGTCCAAATGGGCTCAAATCAAGGTGATGGCAGAGCTGCATTCCTTCTGGAGGCTCTGCGTGAAAATGTTTCCTTGTCTTTTCCAGCTTCTAGAGGCTGCCTGCATTCCCTGGTTCCTGGCCCCTTCCTCCATCTTCAAAGCCAACAGTGTAGGGTCTTCAAGTCTCTATCTCTGAGCTCTGCTTCTGTCACCACATCTCCTTCCGTGACTTTGACCTTCTTGCCTCCTCTTTCCCATGTTAGGACTCCTGTGATCCCATCGAGCTCACCAGGTTAATCCAGGAAAATCTCCCCATCTCAAAGTCTGTACCCTCAATTACATCTGCAAAGTCCCTTTTGCCATGTAAAGTGACATATTCACACCCACTGGGGATTAGGATGTGGCCATATTTGGGGGGCTGTTATTCTGCCTGCCATACCCAGGCATTACACAGAGATCGGCCACTGTAAGCCCTCAACAAATGCTCTCTCTTATTCTTAGAAAACTTTGATTATAGTTCTTAATAACATTGTGTTACTTACATGGTTCCGTATTTGTGTTCTGTGGCCATCTCATCCCTAGCACCTGGCCCAGTGCTGCCTGTATTTACTAACTGGTACAGTTCACTTATCAGGCAACTTCTGTGTGTAACTCATGGTTACTAAGCAAGTGGGCACTCCGTTCCCATCCTTGTGAGCATGTACTGTCAAGTGGAAACAGAACAGGTGCTCAACTATTTATTAAATGAATTGATGAAGCAAAACAGCTTCCTTCCACTTTGGAGGAACACACCAACACCTTAGTTTTCACCACACTCTCTCCCTGGAATGCCTTCTTCTCTTGTGCCTGTCAAAACTTATCCATCCTGCGAGACTGGGCTGAAATACCAGCTTTGGTCTTTTTGAGGAAATGGACCTTGTACGTCGTAACCTAACATGTTTCTTGTCCTGCTTTGTTAACTAACATATTGTGAAGTTGATGGCCTTCTCTCTAGAAACTATGTAAGACTGTGTAACCATAGTTTATACAGTCACTTACTGGACACTCTCCTCTAACCTCGGCTTTGTTTGTTTCATAATTTTTCTTCACTGTAACTCCCTCCAGTATTTCTTTTATAGCCTATGCATTTTTTTTCTTAGCTCCCTTATGTCACTTGTGAAATGAAGCAGCCGTTAAGTCAGTCATTTAAAACATATTATCCCTCTGTTTCACTCAGCCAAGTCCTCTATGCCAAGATGAAGTTAGAAGTGCAAGAAATCTGTTGGGAGTGGTGCCTCTGGAAGATCAAGGTGTGAGGGAGCAGGAGGACGCAGGGAGCGTTCAGACTGGCACGCAGGTTTGGCATCTACCCAAGGACGGGGGAAGGAGTGCTGGGCAGGAAAAGGCTCTGACTGCAGCACGGCTCCAAGGAATCTCTCTCGGCTGGGCTAGCCCGAGTCCTGGTGTACAGATGGCCCACAAAGGAGCGCTTCTTTGGGCAGAAACGGCCAGGCCCTGGTACCCTGCCATGCTCTGTCACTGGCCAGGGCTGCAGGGGAAGAGTGTGGCTTTGGATCAAATGCTGTGGCGGATCCCCTAGGTGGGGCAGGTGCAGGCTGGCAGCTGACCCCTTGCCCACACCCGCCATGAAGGAGGTGGGCGCCGGGTCCCTCTGGAGATCTACCCTGCACAGTCCTTGAGGCAAAGCCTGTCTTGTTCCCTTCGCAATCTTGCCCATATTACCGGCATCCAGTTACCGTTTCATGAGTTACTTCTTTTCATAGGACCAGTTGGTAATGTAATAGTAATAGTATGATGGGGTAGGAAGAATTTGGGTTTGAGACACAGAAAGATCTGGACTCACATCGCAGGTTTTTTTCCAGCCAAATCTGTATTAGATCAGCTGGCATCTAATGCAAGTTCTTTAACTTCTTTAAGCAGCTGAAATGAGATTAAAGTCATCTGCTGAAATGAGACTTAATAACGTTTTACCTACTCAGTTGTCTGCCTAGCAGCTCTTTTGGGGGAAGCAACAGAGTTGCTGGGAGGATTAAATAAAATGCTTATAATTCAGTGGCTGCTGTTGAGGAGGCGTTGAGTAAATGTTCTTCTCTCCTTTACTCTTCACTTTCAAATAATGCTTTACGTGGGATAAACCACTTTTGTAAATGCTTCCTCAGCTGATTTAGATTAGGTATTATTATTTCCAAGAAGTTGTGACCGAATTAGTGGCTGACTCAAGGTCACACAGCCAAAACCGAGGCAGAGTCAGGGCTTGAACCCAAGTCCCCAGGCTTCTGTTTCAGCACCGTTCACGTACTGTTGGCAGTTTTCAGGAAAACAAGAGGCGGTGTTCCATCTGTCAGAAACACGTGTGGCTAGGTACTGGTGGAATTCAGTGACAAAGTGGCCAGGGAGAAATGCTGGGCTGAAAAATCGGAAAAAGAAGGTGAATAAGTAATCGTTGTATATGAGAAGTTAACAGTGAAGTGTATATTTTCCAAATATGCTTACTGATGGAGTAAGGAGGTTTTAGACCTAAACAGACTGGCCAGAAAACTACTTAAGAAAAATGGCTTTTTCCAGGCCTGAAAATATAACAGGAAAAGAGTTTGTTTCCAGATTCCCCAACACCTGCTCTCATGATTCTGCTTTCTGTTTCCTGCCTGCTATCCTGCACAGCATTTGAAACCTTCGTGCACAGTATGCTTGAGCCAAACGTATGCCAAAGCCATCTGCCTTCTGTGCTTTGTCAGAACGTATTTATTCATAAAATGCTTTTCTGGTTTTGAGATGCTTGGAATATGACTAAAAATAGCTTCCTCCTAAAGGAAGGTAAGCTGGAGTCATTGTGAGAATGTTTTAGGACTTTGTGGTTTTTATCCCTTCTATTACCAGCGTATTAATTTGAGACGGCTCCTGACTGTCAAGCAATCTCCCTAGTTTCCCTTTCTTTTTCCTTCCCATCTACACACGGCACCTTACATTTCTCAGGTGTCCACGATGCCTCCTATCTGCACGGCATTCTCAAGGTTAGTTTCATTACTGTGGCCGATGAACTTGTCAGATATGTTCACCGTGGCCTCATCACATCTGGTTTTCTGGGGTAAACCTACGAACTGCTTCTGTCTCTGACCTACTTTGTGTTTTTGGGAAGCACTGAAAGCCAATCCTGAATCTGTGCCCTCAGTGTTCTCCCACAGGCCTGGGCGTGAAACGAGATTGCTGTGAAAGGCAGAGCTTTGCGAGCAGGTGCTGAGAGGTAGAAGCTGGGGCTGAGGGGTTGTCTGGGCGCAGTGTCACCATCCCCTCCTGATGCCTGTTGCCCAACATCCTCATGGTAGAATGATCTCTTTGAAGAAAACAACTGTGTTGCCCTGAAGGTTCTGGAACCTCTTTTGAACATAGGTAGAGAATCCCAGCTAGCCCTTCGTCAGAAAGAGAAATGTGGTGTGTGTTCGGGGGCGGGTAGGGGGGCGGATATAAACACGCGAGTGCCTTTAGGACCCTTTTCTGCTTCTTCCCGAATCATAAATCCAAAGTATTCTGGAGGTTGAAATTGAACTAGCCCTGCCTGCAACCCTTTCAGCTTGACTTGGGACCACCCAGAAGTGCCCTCAGTAACAACAAATCACTCCCCTCGCTTTTGAACCCATTGGGCAGTTAAAAATTGCTTGCAACTCTGGGGCATTGTCACTAATTACAAAGGAAGTTTGCATAATGTCCTTCTCTTGAGAGATTTTAAAAGAAAGTGTTATCATTACTTTTTCAGTGATGGTTCAGATGTATCTTATTTAGATGAAGAGGGACCTCTGTACTGTTTCAAAGTCCTTTCTTGCTCAGGAAGGCCCCGCGCCTGTACATACAGTGGACCCACAAATTATATCATGAAGAGATCAGTCTTTGTGATCTTCAGATTTTTTTGTTTTTTTGCAGTAAGTTCTCCAACACAAGGAAAGTTGGACTATTCACACTGTTCTATCACATTCTAGAATTTTCTACACACATACTTTTTTCCTCCTGCCTTTCTCTACATCTCCACCTTTGAAATGCTACTTATTTTTCAAGGGGAAGCTTAAGGGGCCTCTTAGCTAACCGCCCCCCTCCCAACAACAATAACAAAAACAAAAAACCACTAATAACCATCTTTCCTAAACCCTGAAGCATTTGGTGTGGACATTTCTATGCAATTTATTAGAAGATTCTCTAAATAGTTATCTGTGCTCAGGCTTGATCTTTTCTTTATATTTTAAGTTCCTTCAAGGCAAAGGTTATTTTAAATTTCTCACAAATGCTTAACAAAGTCATTAAAATAATAGTTATTGACAAATTATCTATTTTCAACAGTGGGAATTTAGAACAAAACTGATCAAAAGTTTTGATCAGTCAGTCTCATGAAATAAATATAATCTGATTTATGACTCATCGTAAGTCAACAATTCGTCAATTTCATGAGTTAACTGTAAAAAACATCTACTAAAACACACAGTCTATACTAGATAAAGAAAAGACTAGTGATTCTGTTGATTGTTATACACGTTGAAAAAGGTGCTGGTTAATAAGGTGGAGGGGTTGGTGAATTTCCTAAATATTTTCTTCTATCTTTCGCATATGTCTGTTTATGAATATCTATCTATCCATCTCTCCAGTGTTAAGATTCCAACATTGTACTTCATTACTACTCTTATTTTCCCTAACAAACAGTTTTGAAGGTTATGATTGTGCTATGTTAGTAAATTTCTTTCCAAGGAAAATTGGATGGAGTTTTAGACCTTAAGTATTTAAATTTTGTTTCTCAAGCAACACCTTACACACTTGTTAGACTTTATCACTGTATAAAAATGTACAGTGGTTTATTGACATGTACATTCCAATATGTTTACAGCTGCAAGATAATGAGGCACACTCAGTATTGCACTTCATTAAAATTTCAGGCTCAAACTTAACCTAGAAGTTTAAATGAAACTGCATTTGTAATTTAGTAATTCTTATACAGGACAAACATTGATATCTTTATATACAGTGTGATACTTATTACATTTATATGCCGTCCTAACACAATTTTTTTTTTTAAATAACAGTCTAGGAAATAAACCAGAATATTCCTCTTTTTATCCCCACCCGTGATGCAATTGTACAGGATTACAAAAAGGCAGTATACAATAAACAATGATAATTTTTCTCTTTTGCTTGAAAGCCAGCATCATTCTTAGTCCATGGGCCTGGCAATTCTTTGATATCAATTATCTATAAATGTTCAATGCTTCACAGGCCAATGACGATAATGGCCACATGCAAACACCTCACAAGTTTGATGTCGTGGTTCAAAAGAAGATAAACTGAAATAATGGGGAAACTTTCCATAGCAAGAATTATGTACATGGTATTTGGCATCCTTCTTGCACTGTGAATGGTTCATTTTCATGGATGTAAAAATGGTCCCGTCCTTATCCTGAGCAGAGTTTAAACTTCACCACATCCGCTTGGGGGATGAAGGCAACTTTTCTCTCTGTAGACAAAGGAATCTGAGTGTTCTAAAAAGTGTGAGCATTTCTGCACACTCCACAACCCAGGGCAAACTCTTCTCCAGTGGGTGGATGCACAACATGGAGAGGACATTCAGTTCCTTCTAACTGTTTGCCTTTGGGACCTGTATAAATTTTGAAGGAGGCAAAAAAATATAATTAAAACACACACACACATACAAACCTAATGTAAGTATTAATCACCCGTAAGTTACTTAGAGAAATAATGTGACTGTGGTTATGCAAATATAAAATTAAATATAAAATTAAAAAATTATTTTCTTCTAACCACAAAAATAAAAACACTCACTATAAAAAAATTCAACATACCACATGCATGCAACAGGAAGGGATAGGGTCCCTATCCCAGTCCAGAAGGATTATCTACTTCAGCTTCTTAATCTGGACTCCTGTCCTCATCCATACAACACTGCCCCCTTTTCACTCCCTTCATTCGCTGACCTACAGCTCACCACCCTCCTCCTGCTCATTGTGGCTCACGTCTCTATTCTGGCCATTCTCCTAAACACTCTAGCCTCACGTTATTCTCATCTTGCTTCTTTAAAGCTTCTTTAAAAGTCCTAAAGTACTTCTACTGTAAAGGAAGTAGAGGAAGAATAGTATAACAAATTTTACTTGACATGATCAAATAGCAAAGAGTAGCCGTACTTAAAAAAAACCTATTCATCTTACTATGCTTGTTTTTGAATAGATAATATATTTCACATGGTTTAAAAATCAAAATATTAAAAAAAATTACATACAAAAAGAAGTCACCTTCCCCCCATTTTTATCACATTTTTCCCTGTTTTCCCCAATAGTTAATCAGTTTTATTAGTTTCTTGTCAATCTCCCCAGTGTTTTTTTTTAAATGCATATGAGTATATATTCTCATTTCCCCCTTTCTTACAAAAGGCGGCATACTGTACACACTGTCCAGTAACTTAAGTCTTCATTTAACAGTATCTGCTAGAGATCTTTCCATATTAGTACACAGAAACTCCATCCTCAGTCACCTTCCTTTTTTAATAGTGTGTAGTATTTAGTATTTAACCAACCTCTTACTGGATACTTGCATTGTTTACAAATTTGTATTATTGTAAACAATGATGCAATGAATAACCTTCATATCTGCTCTTTTTTATTTTTCTCACATATGTGGGTATAGCCCCAGAAGCGGGATTGTTGAAGGGTAGGTATATTGGCAATTTTGAGAGGCACCACAGGGTTCTGCCATTTGCACTCTGATAAGCAATGGATGAGAATGTGTGTTTCCCAGCTTTAACAACGTTGTACATTGTGGTGGATGTGCTCTTGCATGTATTTCCACTCATTTCAGATCTGTTTCTTCTGTGGTCACATTACCTCTCCTTCCACTCTTCTCACTTCTGTTAAGCCTGGTATTCCACCCCACTGTGATCACCAGCCTCCTGACCTCTTCCAATTTTCTGTCTCTTTTTGGTTTCATATTCACTTTTTCTCAGCCTGACCTCCATAGACAATCATCTCTCCTGTATTCTCAGTGGCTTCTTTAATTCCCTTGGCTTTCTGATGCTCACTGTGCTGCCCATTCCCAGCCATTCTAGATCAAATCACTTGTTCATTTTATGGTGCTGGTCCCAGGCTTCTTAAAAAATATCAGAGCTGCTCACAATAAAGGCAGATGTGTGACCAAAAAAAAAAAAAAAAATCACAAAATCCTTTTAAATGGTTCTATTATCAATTTATAATTTCAAACTTCTCATGGCCCTTTAGTGCGGAGCAGCAATCCTTCTACTAATCCTTAGCTGACTTCCTTCTCAGTCCCCACACAATTGCTTCTTACAGCTTTGAGCCCCTCATTCATGATGGTCATCTTACTTTTTACTCCACTCAGAAAGTCAGAAGCTTACAAGGGCCGAGGAATTCCCTTTGTTTCTTTAGGATAGTTTGAACTGGGTTTCTGCCACTTGAAACAAAGTGTTCTCATGCGATCATTAAATAAAACAAGATACCATATACATTATAACCATATTTATAAATATTAAAAGCATACCTGCAGGACAGTGTGGTAGTTCTTCCTTAGGAATGCTAGTCATTCTCTGAAAATCATCATGACAAGCATTACAAAAATGTGTTGTTCCAAAACAGAAAAAGACTGCCACTGAACAGCAGTAGCGACATTTATATTCCAAAAAGTCTGTGCCATGTTTCGGACACATCTACAGCAAAAGAAAATAAATACAAGATGATGGCGAGTCTATTTCAACTATACTTAAGAAAATCATACACATAACTCAGTGATTCATATTTTGAGAGTACACACAGCTCTCAAAACTGACTGAAAAACTGATGATACACACATTAAAATATTGAATAAATATGTGGCTTGGCCCAAAAGGTTGGGACGAAGCCCCAAGTTTAAATCCCAGCTCCATAATAACCAATATTATTTAATAAGCTAGCCATTTAATTTCCTTGTGAATGTTTCTTGGTCAGCCAAATTGAAAAATTAATAATATTTCTTCTATCTCTCAATCTCATAGATGTATTGTTAAGATTTCACTGAAGACGGGAAAACCTAAAAGTGTGACTGCAGGTTTAAGAAAATGAAATAAGTAAATTTATTACTTGTTGAAATATGGTGATTATCTTATGGGAGACAAAATTATAAAATGCAAATACCATCCAAAAGAAATAATATATACAAAATGATCTGGAAAATTATACACTGCCCTACAAACATCAGAAAGCACTGGGGAAAAAAACGTTACTATACTATCCCCATCATATTCGTTATATTATTATTTTAAAGACATAGAAGTTTAACATTTCTAAACCGTCCTTTCTAATAAAATGTTCTGCCCACCTGAGCCCTGGACACATCAGAACAGGCACCACAAATGAGCTCTCTGGGATCATAATCATCTCCCTGTCCAGCCTCAGCATCGCAGCGAGCTTCGCCACCGAAATATGCCTAAGGAGGGAATGCATTCAGATCACAGCAGGAAACAGAAAACTCTGCCATGGGAGGTTCAGTGTGGGTGCAATGGAAGTGAGATCGAGAGGTCTCAGGAAACACTATTGTCTATCGACATTCCCTTGTAATGCCAAGTGGCTACCCATATTGCTGCCGGTAAGAAATAGATCAGGGTATGAAATAAAGCTACTTCAGTTCTGGAATGGATCCATACTTAACAGTAGAAAGTTCAAACATTGTACTGTCAAAGCAAAATAACAAAAGAATGTATAATCTTCCAAATAAATATCAAGAATAGGATATTAAGTAGTAAAGAGAAGCTATGATTTTCCAGGGCAAACTTTGAATAGTTTTCCTCTTTTTGAAATATTAAATAACATATTCCCTTCTACTAGTCTAAAAAAATGCCTAAAATAAATATTAGTATAAAATTATAATCCTGAGGCTAATGGGAAAGAAAAAAAATCAATTTTGATCATATAAAAATTTTTAAAAAGGAAAGGCAAATTTGGATATTCTGTTCAGAACATTGCTCGTACTTACAGAGCTACACTACATGTAGGAACTCGACAGTATCTAATACAGATACTTGAATATATGAAGTTATCATCATGGGTAATTCCTCTCTATTTGCTCTGGGCACAAAATAAATTAGACCAATTATAACTGGGGCATTCTGCATATATAACATGTCTCATAGCCAAAAAAACCATATCCATAATTGGGTATAAATAAGATGAGTCAATAGAAATCTATTATTTGTACTAGAAAAACAAGCTGAAAGACAGGCTTCATCGATAAAGAGGCTATAAATGGTCATCCACCAGCTAAATCAGGCCTCAGAAGTATTTCATTTGTCCTGGGGGCCTATTCCAGCTGTTTTACTTTTCTAGATTCCCTGCGTGGCTTCCTGGACATCTGACTGTCATCTGTGTGGTAGCACAGTATTCATTTATGAGGTTCAGTACATTAAACACACAGAAATAGTATTTTATTATTTGTAACAATTCAAGTTTCACAAATGTACACCACTGGTCTTTCCTTGGGTGTGTGTATTTGTCTGCCTTTCTGGGCCATCTATCTATTTAGCCTTCCATTCATTATGTGTATTTTCTTTCTGTTACTTTGGGAGACTATGCATCTTTCATATATTGATTCCTTCCTTCATTTATTCATTCTCCAATTAACTTAGTGTCTAATAAGTGCCAAGTACTAGAGATAGAGAACTTAAGAAACATAGTCTCCGTCCTCATGGAACTTATCAAGGGGGACAGAGAGACACGTGAACCAATCACCATAACGCAGAATAATGAGCTCTTAGCCGGACGTATGCGAGACGTCAAAATGGCGCGGCGGTGGTGGGGAGGTCGGGGCACGCTGCGGAGGAGGCGAAACCGGAGCCGAATCCGGAAGTGTGATTGCACAGATCTGGCCGTGCCTACGAGCGTGTGCGTGTGCGTGGGTGGCAAGTGAGAGTAAGATGCAGAGTAGGAGGCAGAGAAGAGCATTCCACGGACAGAAGAGCCCCGGCCACAGCGTGGAGGTGTGGGTGAGTGAGCCAACACGGCCCAGTTTGGGCCACTGCAAGCTGTTCGGTGTTTCGCTGCACGGGGCACAAGAGGTGGCCTGCTGGGAGATGAGACTAGAGAGGCGGAGGATTAGAAGCCGAACAGTGACACGATCAGATCTGGGATCTAGAAACGTTCATCTGCTAGTGGAATTGTAAGTGTAAAGCATGGAATGGAGAAGTCAGGGGCTCCACACAAGGAGCCCAGTAAGAAGGCTACTATGATTACCAAAGAAAATGATTAGAGTTGCTAAAGACAGAACAACAGAAAGAAAAAAGAACTCAAGAGAGATTTGGAGGCAGAATTGACTTTGTTCATTTGTTAATACAGACTGGAGATCGAGAGAGTCAGAAGTGTCTGTGAGAAATCTAAATGTCTGGTAGACAGTTGGGTATTTGTATCCAGATCTCAAAAATTTTGGAGGGTCAGAACAATACAGGTGGTAGGCAAAGGCATGGGTATACAGGTACCAAAGGTGAGGAGGTATGATTAGGCAAGAATGGAGGGCCGGGGAAACAAATATGTAAGGAGTAGATGAATAAAAAGGAACTCTGTGAGGGGGTTAAAGCCAAGTCACCAGAAAGGAAGGAAGATACCAAAGAGAGTCTTGTCCTGGAAGCCAAGGAGGTAAGAATTTTAAGAAGGGAATGGTCAAAAGAGTTAAGCAAAAGAAGTTTATTCCAGAGTCAATTGGATTTGGAAAACAAGAGGGGACTGCTGATGGGAAATAGCTTGTGTAGAGAAATACTTCATGTTGGTTTTGGAAATAGTCTGTATATGTTAAAAAAAAAAAGTCCCAAAACAAATTAAGAAAATAAATTCTACTTGAAGCACAGCACCAAACTTTCTCATTTTTAACTTTAGACTTAAAACGTAAGAATAATTAGACATCACTATACAATTCAACTTCTTAATCACACAGGTAATCTTAATGATTCATAGTATGATTAACAGCATACCTTTCTGCATTTGTAGCAGACATAATATGCATATCTATTCATGGCATAGCCAGCGGGGTCATTATAAAATCTCACACCAGGGGTTGTGATAGCTTCGCTCTTATGCAGACCTTCATATTCCAATCTCATTAGGGCTTTTCTTCTGACATCCTCATAGAGCTCTTTTATAGGATCAAGCAGGTCTTTTAACACGATATGATTTATTTTGTTCTGAAATTTTGAAAAATGAACATTCTTTAACAGAATCATTTATTTATTAATTCAACAAACACTTAGTATTCACCCAAGTGCCAAGCACCCTGCTAGGACAGGAGATAACCAAACATTTCCTAAATAAAATGCCATTTAAAAATAATCCTGTAGGGGCTTCCCTGGTGGTGCAGTGGTTGAGAATCTGCCTGCCAATGCAGGGAACACGGGTTCAAGCCCTGGTCTGGGAAGATCCCACATGCCGCGGAGCAACTGGGCCCGTGAGCCACAACTACTGAGCCTGCGCGCCTGGAGCCTGTGCTCCGCAACAAGAGAGGCCGCGATAGTGAGCAGCCCACGCACCGCGATGAAGAGTGGCCCTCGCTCGCCGCAACTAGAGAAAGCCCTCGCACAGAAACGAAGACCCAACGCAGCCAAAAAAAAAAATAATAATAATAATAATAATAATCCTGTAAAGTCCTCACAAGCCTATAGTTTCCCAAGAGCAGGGAAAGTGGCGGCAAGTGGGGCACAGAACACGAAAATTCCATTTGATTAGCTTCATATTCCTGAGTATGAAATATATCTCCTGCTGCCTTAGCTGTTCTGGGAATAAAAGGTTACCCTGCTGCCACAAATATCCCTCTGTGTGTGTTTTGGTTCCTTGGGGGTGGGACAGAATGTTAGATAATAGAAATGAACAAGTAGTATTTTCTATATCACCTTCATCTATCATTTCCTGAATGTGACTATTCTTTGTGGCAACAAATGAGAAGGGAGAGAAAATACTATCATCTTTTTGAATATCGCTCAGTCTAAGCAATGACTGTGCTAAGTCCATGTTACACCCTAAACACCAGTCTGGCAGTACATTCTTAAACAAAAGTTTTTTGTTAAACATTATTAGCTTGCCAAAATAACCTGCTACTTTGGTTACTATCTTTGCAGAGACGTGTCAAAATCTCAAGAATTTTCTCCTTATTTTACCTGAGCTCTAAAGAATCTGTCCTGATGGCACTTAAAAAGTTCAGGTTTCACTCTTTCACGGCAGGTATCAGTACCTACAAGCACCACAGGCTCATTCTTCTTTTTGGTAGTCACCCACTGACAAGTTACATGGCCTGAACTCTCAGGGGGTCTGAAAGCAGTGATGCGTGCCCTTCAATGCACGATGATATCTAAATGAATTTTCTGATGCAACAGTTTAATTTAATCAGCTTTTAATGGACAATTAATGTCTTGAAATGTAGTATAATAGATAGAAAGATCTTATTCTCAGGTACTACCTGGGTGAAGAGAGCAGAAACTGATGGGGGCTGGTGGTACAAAGTAGACTAAGAAGGACACTGAGAGATGCTGCCATGTTTATTTTGAAAGATGAAAGATGAAGACAAAGATGAAAATTAATAGAAAGCAGATAATTTCTGATTCTTTCCATACCTTGCAAATGGGACAAGATATAAATCCGAATGTTATCCTTGGACCAAGCCATCTGTTTTCCAAAACTCGTCGACAGCACTGTAAGTGGAATATGTGACTACAATCCAGCTTAAATAAAGAAAAGAGAAGGATATAAGCCAATGTGATAACAATAAACACGAGTAACTGGCAGATTAGTCAACGTAAGGTGCTACTTAGGGCAGGTAAGAGAAAAATCTGGAAATTCAGTACACTGAAACTTCAGCACTTCTCTGTTATTCATGGGACATTATGAACTAGATCTTCAGCTTCTCCCAATTTTTACCATTCATGTATTAACGCCACCTTATAGAGAGTAAGCTGGGCTAGGGAGAAATGTGAAATTATCCAATTTTGTATCTCATAGGAAGAAGAGGAAACTACTGATTTAAAGATTTAAAATTTATTTTTGAGAATAGTTATTGTCTTGGAATCACAGGAACTGAAAATATAAACAACCAGTAAATGTTAAAAAAAACTTATTTAGCAAATTGTAACTTCTATAACATTACTAACATTATAGATATATGTATGTATATTATATATAGAGGTATGTATCGTCATGCATAGATCAATTACATAACGCTATAAAAGGCCATGCTGGATTCTGGATATTAAGAAGAGAGAAGCTATTGGATAATCTAATTATTTTTTTCTCCCTTATGAACATTTTATACATTCAATTGATTATACAGGCTCACACAAATCACATATTAAAGCTCACTGCACAAAATGGAGACAGAACATAAAGAGACAGCATTTGCTCTTTAATAAACTGGTGGATATTAGTGGGATATTTTCTCCCAATGGTATAAGAAAGACTCAGTCGTTTGTTTATTTGACATGTATATTTGTATTTCCTATTGAAAAATCTAGGCACACTTAACACGTTAAAAGCAGGGACAACCTGAATGGCCGGTGCTGCGGAGAGCGCTTCTGTGAAACAGATCATGCACATGTCGTCAGCGTCCTGCTTCAGGGTCGCGGCACTTTTATCACAGCCGTGTAGACAGGGCAGACAGCGCTCTTCGTTTTTAACACCTCCGCATGGATGGCCACAAGGATGCGTCTTGCTACAGGCTATCTTAGCATATTCCTGTTAAAGATGAATTACAATGGCACAGAAAATATCAAAAAAGGCACACATCCTGGTAATTACATCCATTATATTAATTTTCCAAGATACTTTCCCATGGGAAATAGATATAAGGCTAAGTAACCACAAAGTTATTTTTATTCTTTGTTTGCATATAATTTAGGATTATTAACAAAGTCTAACGTGATTTAAAAAAATTTCACTCCACATAAAGGGAATGCTGATTAAAAAGTGAGCTGCAATTTTAATCTATTTGTTATCATGCATAGCCACGAAGCAAAAAAAATTCCTGACATATAATCATCCAATCACTACCTACCTCTCACCAAAATGGGGATTAAAAAAAATACAGGTATCCTTCACTATCTGGACACTATCTAAATTCTTGTTAACTAAATTGAGGAATCAAAAATATTTGGATAGCATGGAATGTGTACAGATGTTCATGCATAAACAACTTTAAGGAAACAAGTGAATAAAATGTGTAAGAAGCAAAGGAAAGGCAGCCCATAGCTTTTTATCTGCTTCTAGCACGGAAGTAAATATTAAATATATATGATGGTGGTAGTTGGGAAACACACAAAAGAGACTGATTTGGGTTTGAGAGCTTTAACTGATCCATTCTCCAGCTTTGATAAAGCATTTAACTCTTGACGTGGGTAATACACTAATTTAGGAAACAAAAGTGATGCTGAGCTCAGACTCCTATTTATATGAAGTGAAGGTGTCATGAGGGAACACATGCTATTCCTTACATGATGGCCTAACTATACACGCACCTGGCAATCTGCATCAGAACAAACACTTCCAACAGCAGACAACTCTGTTCCACTCCTGGAACCACAGAAACGGCATGCTTCCGAGCTACTTGTGGTGGGTTTACCTAGGTTCAAGCAGAAAAGAAAAATCCTCCTTAAGTATATGTTTTCTACATATTTTAATATAACTAACTGAAGAAAACAAATCAAGCAAGCAGGGATATGTATCAGTTGCTATCACTGAGAAATCAGCCTGGCAGTTTTGCAGCTGAAGGGTTGTAAGCTGCCCTAATTATAAAGTAAATAATCACACACAAAAAAGGATAAGAGACTGAAGAGCTACCTGAAGCCAAATAAATTATTAACTGATTTATTTATACTTCTTCAGTACACAGAAACAGACTAGGCTTCTAGTCAAGATAGCAGGTCGAGCAGCTACGGTAAGCCCCCTCATTACAAAAGCACAATGCCAGACAAAATATAACAACAAAAATTAAATAAAGATACATAGAAGAAAGGGAAATCATTAGGTACCTTTCCCAATGACAACATTACAAGGTATAGGAGAAAACCTATCAGCAGAGAATATGAAACGTGAATAACAGAAGAATTCCCACCCAGGGAACTAAAGATAATAGAAAAATTTGAAAAGGAATTTAAATATGTTTGAAATAGTTAAAGGAGGAATGGAATCAATAAAACAAAGAACAAAAGGAAAAAGAACAAGATTTGAAAAATACAGACCAAGCTCATTTTAAAACACAGGTACAAAATTCTAAATATAAGTGAACTTAGCAATATTTACAGAAAATGTTTTTTAAAAAGGATAGTTTAGGTCATAAATACAATGATGGTTCAAACACTAGAACATTCATTAACGTAATATGGTATGGAGGGAAAATAGGAGAAAAAAGAATCAGCTGTGAGAAAAGAAAAGACCATGCTCTTGCAGCATGAAAAGTTATTCATATTTAAATTTGTCAGATTTACATCTGACACCAAAATCAGAAATTTGTGTCAGATAAACGGCAGACTACAGAGGTGCTGAAAATTGAGAATCTGTAAGATTCAATGTACCTTTAAGCTGGGAATACACCAGACTTTAGAAAAAAATCAAAATGAAAAATGCATATTTTGGAGATAAAATGACTTGCCCAAGGTCACACAGCTAGTTCACGGCAAACCAACTTT
This sequence comes from Balaenoptera borealis, assembly GCF_965194805.1. Lineage (NCBI taxonomy): Eukaryota > Metazoa > Chordata > Mammalia > Artiodactyla > Balaenopteridae > Balaenoptera > Balaenoptera borealis. The sequence goes on from NC_138877.1 coordinate 50,413,096, forward strand.
CCTGACTTTTAATCTAATGTTCTACAATAGAACACTGAACACTGTCTAGTAAATATAAAAATACAGACAGTGATCAATGATCTCATAATCACTTAATAGAAAACACTCAAAATTATTCACATTAGATAATTAAATTAAGCTAACATCTAGTTTAATCATAATCAGTAGGGATGGTTCAATCTATTTGTCAGGCACGGTTCAATCTTAAATCCTTTTACCTGTGTGTTCTCGGAATTCCACCATTGCCTTCATGGTTTTAGAATCTGCTAGTGCCATCAACCAGAACAATTTGGTTCTACCACAACCTTCATGAAGGTCAACCTTTATAGCTTCTTCTTCTTCTTTGAAGACCTATTGTATCATTAAAGAAAAGGGGAAAATATATCACTCTGAAAGAAGTATAAATTTTAATTATTCAATAATGAAAACGGCTTTTATTTATTAAGCACTCTAAGAAATTCCAGATATTTCTAGTCTTCTCTTTAATCTTCACAACAGCCCCATTTTTATAAATGTGGAAACCAAGTCTCAGAGGTTCAACAACATGCTTGATTTACACAGCTGGTAAATGAGACACCTGGGAACTCCACCAAGGTCTTTGATTCCAAGGTTCATTTTTCTCCCATTACACCAAGTCTCCTTCCCACATTTATTTCTTACTGAATATATTTTATGTTACAGATACTATTCTGCATGTAAATGCAGAAATCTTCACCTGTCTTTGATGAGTTTTGGTTCGCCGATGAAGATGAAGGAATCTGTCACAGTCAGTACATAAGTTTCCACATACGTTGCACAAAATGATTGCTGCAGTTTCACCATCATCATGGTTATCACACATAGGCTAGAACAGGACATTTCCATACATTACAAAAGATTAACAAGAAAGTCTTAAATACTCATACAAATTGAATGTGATTTATTTACAACAGGAACAGACTGTTACTCTGAACTCGAATAAGAATTTAGAATCTGAACATTAAACAGAATTATGGCAAGTGTACTTAACTATAAAAAGCCCTCGGGCTTCCCTGGTGGTGGCGCAGTGGTTAAGAATCCGCCTGCCAATGCAGGGGACACGGGTTCGAGCCCTGGCCTGGGGAGATCCCACATGCCGCGGAGCAACTAAGCCCGCGTGCCATACAACTACTGAAGCCCGCACACCTAGAGCCCGTGCTTCGCAACAAGAGAAGCCACCACAATGAGAAGCCTGCGCACCACAACGAAGACCCAACGCAGCCAAAAATATATAAATAAATAAAGTAAAATAAATTTATATATATATAAAAAAGGCCTCAAAATCCCCAAATCAATGATTAATGTGCTATGGGCATTCAATGATTAACAAAATAAACATGTATACTTTTCTTAGCGACTTAAGAAAATTTCTCCCATATATTCAAACATTCTGTATGCTAAATGAATAAATAATGCATTTTTGAAACTTGGATGTTAAAAAGAAAATGTTGAAAGGGCCTGTATAAAGTTTTTCCTTCCAGTGAAGCGAGGGATACTTATCAAACCCACTTTAAGTACATCTGTGAATAAATGGTATATCATGTTGTTCTCTTACTACTTTATTTCTTTCTTATCATAAAACCGATTACATTCTAGTACAAAATCTAGATATAGAATCAGAGTCTAGCTAAAACCAAACTTTGATATGATGCAAACATGACTCAGAGAAGAAGGGAACAGTTTTTTTATGTAATTAAATCCCCTAATATACTATGAAGAGGGAACCCTAAGTGAAATAGACTTGTGAGATGAACTTGGGCAATGTGACACAATTTTTCAAGAGTTCCACTAACTGTGTATTTTGACACATAGAGTCTTTTTTTTTAAAGCTAAGCCAAAGCTTACTGTAAAGAAAAACAAGCTAAATTTTTATAAAGTAACTCTGATCTTACCATTTGTTTTTGTTGCCCATCCTTTCCCATCCATCTCCCTGAGGAGAGGCGATCCACGTGGTCCTGGTCGAGAACACACAGCGACGCCAGAGCAAGCCAGAGCTGCCGAGGGGAAAGGCTGTTACACTACAGAGCGTGGGGTTATGCCTTACAGAGCACCCACCGCCACAGCTCAGTGAATGCCAGCTGCACTTGAAAAGACGTAGATCCCCAGTGGCACTCAAGTCTTCCTGGTGTGGTACCAGGCACCCCACGCCCTCTACTGTGTGCCATGCACACAGTAGGCACTCAAATACATACTGGGTAAATGACTATTGCTCTGATGAACCATTCTGTTGTCTACCTGACATATAACATCAACCTTTATTATTCTGATATGTAAACTACATATCAATACATAAATTTACATATTTAATATACCAATGCCTTCTACACATTTTCCATCTAATATCTGCCTGAGGCATTAAATTCCAAGGAAATCTCTATGCCTCTAACAGTCTAGCACTATGTGGGGTACACTTGGTCAGAAATAAGTAAACGTCTTCCAAGCGTTAGAAGATTGTCCTCAAAAATAGTTTAAAACTTTCTGAGGCTTAAAGAGCAAGCTTCATTTTTACATAGAATAATATATTTCTTCATTACTGAAAAACAGAAAATAATACTTAACCGTCTCAACTCTGAGAAGTGCATGCGAGTATCACTGGACATGAAGAGTAAGGGGGAAATAAAATAGGAAAAGAGAAACCAGAAGAAAATTAAAGTTATGCAAGGAGAAAGGGGAGAGCCGACTGAAGAACGAGTGCAGCGTATACGTGGTGGGAAAGGGGTGACTGTCAGAGCAGCTGCTTCAGAGTCACACTCACTGGCAACATGGCATAAACTGGCTTTTTCTGCCCAAGGGAGATACAATGTATCTTCTTTTTCAGACTTCTGAGGATTAACTTAAGCAACTTCTACCAGCTTTGACTTCTTCCTAATGCTGTCACAACTGCCCTGCTTCAAGGAAATCTCAAATCTCTTTTGGAAGTATATGAGACATAAAATTTGGTAGGTTAAAATTTACAATAGCTTGCACCTCATCTGAAGGATGCAATCTCACTTCCTAAGAGATTCTGCCTCATTGTGCCCTGGGCACACACTTTCTGCTTTTGAAAAGTAAGGCCTACACATTCAGTAAGTAGGCTATAGGACTCTATTTTAGGACAACTGAGTTATTACTGAAGGAGTAGGCAGGGGCCTTGTCTTTAAAGGACCTTCAGTCTATCACAACGTCATGCTGACACTAAAATTAACAGTAAATACATCATTAGAAGGACAGTACACTGACATATAGGTAATTTAGCTTTTTTTAATGAGTATATCCTTAGCTCCCTAAATAATTACAAAAACAAGTGATAAAGAACACATAACAGTGAACATTAAAAATTACCAGGCTTAGCTTATAATTCAAAAAAGCCCTTCATACTTTTTCAATAAATACAATATTTGGTAAGAAAAAAAAGTGAGGTCGGTAGGGTAGGGATGGATTGGGAGTTTGGGATTAGCAGATACCAACTATTATACAGAGAATTGACAAACAACAAGGTCCTACTGTATAGCACAGGGAACTACATTCAATGTCCTGGGATGAACCATAATGGAAAAGAATATGAAAAAGTATGTGTATATATATATATATATATAGATATAGATATAGATAGATAGATAACTGAATCACTTTGCTGTACAGTAGGAATTAACACATTATAAGTCAACTATACTTCAATAAAATAAATTTTTTAGAAAAGTAAACTAAGCTGGCTTATTGATTTAAATTTGTTCAAATCTGTTACTGAAAAAGAACATGCAACAATATAGACCAAATGAAAGGAGACCTACCCTAGTTGTTGCAATACATCTCACTGGAGATCTAAATTCTTCCTCCATCTTGGTCAAGGCAATGATGGTTTCTGCAATGGCATTTTTTGTCACTCGGGACCACGCTTCTGACAAATGACCCTAATGAGCAGGATAGAATAATTTAATAAATAACCAGAAAAGCATAATCAAAGGAGCAGATTCTGTTCTCTGAACATCTCTCACCAAAAAGGAAAATTTATTTGCTAGTGGAATCTTAGATCAAGGGGCATACTTTAATATAAAAATCCTTCACAACTATATGAAAAATTCAACTTTTACTTACTATTTTGATGATTCAAAAGAAAAGAAAATAAAAATTTAAGTTCTCAATACTCTTACAGAGTTCAAGGGCATTTCACCTTACATGTAGATAAAAACATAACAAATACTAGGCTGTCTATGACTGAGAAATTCTGATCATGAAACCCTGTTATTTAACACGGAGCTCCTACAGCTAAGCTAAGTGCTTTAGAAGAGTATTACTGGAACCTGAGAGCATAAATGGGTTCAAATTACAACTACCTTAATTTGCTAACTTGATTTTTACTGAACACCAACATGTTACTCCTAGAGAATTTCAGTGTTCCTAAACATCTTTCATAAATATTTATATCCAATGAACATACCCAGAAAGCCTATTTGAGAATGGAAAAAATTCTCCAATTCTCTGATTGAGGAAATGTCCACACTGTTAGGAAAAGTGACAGAACTTCATATTTCCCTGGAATATCCTTACTCGTCTCATACCCACACGCTGTCAATTTTTAAAGGGACAGTTCAAATTCCAATTCCTCCTCTTCCAAAATGCTTGCCACCTACTCTACCTCTCAGGAACCTGTCATCCACAGTGCCCTGCCCTCCTCAGGCTGAACTCCTGGAAATACAATGGGATGTGAGGAAACTAACATGGAGCAAGCAGTGAGAGCCAGGCACTCTGAGAAGTAATTCCCTTTCCTCCGCACTCCAGGATCTCCCTGCAAAAGCAACACCTAAAGACAGCGGTACAGGACGTTCATAAACTGTGAGAACTAAAAGACAGCGAGAAACCTTTGCTCTGAAAAGCCCTTTTTTTCCTTTAGGCTCTTGGGCTCAGGCTGTTTTTTTAGGGTTCAAAGAGTATACTTTTTTTTTTTTTAAGTTTTAAAGTCTTGGAAGATTTACATAATAATTCTCAAGTAAATTAATTGGGAAGCTTGAAATGAACATAGTTTACACAAAGGGCAAATTTATCACCAGCTGGAAAGACAAATCGTGCGATAGTGAACCTACGAAATGGACCTTGTAAGCAAAGCAAAATAACACGAATGTTCTCCTATCAATTCAGCAGAAAGATTATGCTACTTGCTTTGTTAATCAGGTTTCTACTGTACTTCACTGACATAATGATCAGGAGGATGGGAACTTACTGCCGCCATATCCTTAACAAGTTTAATGATGATCTCTGAGATCTGGGTAGGAGTTGAGCCCTTCATCCACCAATGACTCTCACCTCGTCGGATATAACTACAAGAAAAGTCAGCGTTTGTAAACCAATCAGTGAGAGTTACAAATGAGTAAGATGAAAACTGTTATTTCAGCATGCAGCATTTTAATTTTTAAAATGATTCAACCAGTCAGGACATTTTAAAAGATAATTAATGACAACATTATTCGTAATCCATCTCTTCAACCCCAAGGGAGTAGCTATTCTGATATGTGTTCCCTTTCAAATATTTCACTGTTTACATATTATTTTTGTATGCATCTTTTAGAGCAGTACTATTCAAAATGTATCAATAGAACACAAACTATTTGTTACCAGTCCACATAAATATAAGAGCTTGCACCAGAATATGTCAACTATATCACTGAGCATACAGCAAGTCCCCTACATACAAGCCTTCAAGTGACAAACTTTGAAAGATGCAAACGTGCATCTGGTTCCAGCAAGGAACCAGAACCTGTGCCATCAGTGACAGGTGTGAGTGAAATTGCAGCTTGCCCTCCGTCTCCTATTGCTGACGATCCTTCAGCTCTACCATCTCCCACCTCCTCTCCCTCCTCCTGTCAGTAACTCTTCTTGTCTGTTCACTCGATGCCAGCCCCAGTATGCCAGCTGTTGTACTGTACTACTGTACTTTTCAGGGTACTGTACCCAGTAAGATTAAAAATGTTTATTTTTTTGTGTTTGTTTTTTATGTATTATTTGTGTGAAAAGTATTGTAAACTTATTACAGTACAGTACTATATAGCCGATTGTGTTAGTTGGGTACCTAGGCTAACTTTGTTGGACTTAACGAACAAACTGGACTTACAAACGCGCTCTTGGAACGGAACTCATTTGTATGTAGGGGACTTACTGTACTACTGTTTAGTTCAGCTCACATTTTTTCCCCTAGGAAGACTATCCAGATGAAGGAAGCAATATACTTATTTACATTCTAGTGCTATTTGCTTAATGTTATGAATTGGCTCTTTGACTAGCATTATTCCAGACGTCTCTAATCTTCTGCTGTTACACAGAATTCTATAACAAACAGCCCTGTATATATATCCTTCTGCACATATATGAATATGTTTGAGAGAAACAGTTCTACAGAAGTAGAATTGGTAGGTCAAAGGATATGCATATTTTAAATATAGTGATATGTTATCAAACTGACATCCAAAAAGGTTATGGCAATTTACATTAGATGTCTGTTTCTTCATAATTATGCCAATGCAAAGATATTTTACTGTTGTTTTAATCTACGTTTCTCTGAATACCAGTGAGGTATCTTTTCATTTACTTATTGGCATTTGTAACTTTTCTTCTCTGAAGTGACTACTCTTGGCATTTATTTTTGTATCAGTTGTTTGTCTTTTTTTTTCATTGATTTATAGTCATTCTTCTAATATTATGACTAATAATTCATTGCCTACTATATAAGTGTTAAATATTTTTTTCCAAGTGAGTTGTTTGTATTTTAAAAGTATTGTCTATCAGTTAATTTTCACTTTTATGTAGCCAAATCTCTGAGCCTTTTCCCCTGTTACTTTTGGGTTCTGTGTTTTATTTAAGGACGTCTTCCCAAATTGAAGATTACAAAAATATTCTTCTATAATTTGTCCCACTAGAGTGTAAAAACAAAAATATACAAACCTTTAATTGATCTCAAGTTTATTTTGTAATGGTGTGAGGGCCTACAGTTTGTTTTCTTTTTTCTTTTGTATTTGGGAAGTACTCTAACATCATATGATCAGCAGATTTTCCTTTCCCCACTAATTTTATTTTTTAATTTTTTAAAATTTTTGGCTGCGCTGCGCAGCATGTGGGATCTTAGTTCCCAGACCAGGGATAGAACCCACGCCCCATGCACTGGAAGGCGGAGTCTTAACCACTGGACCACCTGGGAAGTTCCTCCTCCCTAATTTGAAAAGGCACTTTTATTATACACAGCATTCTCTTTCATACATGGGCCAGTCATTTATGGCTTCTATTTCTGGTAAATAAGCAAACAAGATGGAATTTGAAAGGTCTGAATTCTTCAAACAGTAGCTTACTCTGTTCTATTTTTGTACCAAAACATATGCAATGACCAACCTGGAATTGAAAATCATTGGAAGGGTAACTGTTGTAACTCCTTTGCCCACGGAGGTACCAGCTGTTCCTGTGATGGTGGTTCCTTTGGCTTTTAGCTGTACTGTGAGTGCTTTGGCAATGCATCCTAGAAACATGTCCAAGATACCTAGCTTATTCCAATCTCCTTTCTCTGTTGAATGAATAATATCACTGATATCTGCTGGCGGGAGGGATTTCACTCCTATAATGCTGGCCAGACGATTAGGGGTGACTTCAGGCAAAACTCGTCTTAGTAAGGAGGTCACCTGGTACAAAAAATAAAAGAATCCTATTTAAAGATTTGGGATTGACATATACACACTGCTATATTTAAAACAGATAACCAACAGGAAGCTACTGTACAGCACAGGGAACTCTCCTCAATATTCTATAATAATCTAAATGGGAAAAGAACTTGAAAAAGAATAGATAACATATATATGTATAACTGAATCACTTTGCTGTACACCTGAAACTAACACAACATTGTTAATCAACTATACACCAATATAAAATAAAAATTAAAAAAAAAGATCGGTGTTTTAAAGTTTTCATCTTTTTTAATGAGTCCAGCTGCTGTTCTATGACTTCAAAAGCTTTGAGAAGGACAGAGAAATGATTTAAACATGATTTAATTTCTCAAGTGGTAACTACCACTCCAGGGCAGCAAGAAAAAAAAAACATGTCTCTTACTTGGTCATTATATACATTATATACCTCATGAATAAGATATTCAGTAGCAGAATACTCTTTTATCACAATAACACATTACTAAAATGGAACATATTTTGTTCTTCCATATTCTCATTATAATGAGTCAAAAAGAAAAACATGGGGTTAAAATACAATCCAAAAACCAAAACATAACCAAAAAAAAAAAAAAAACCAAACAAAAACCCCTGATTCCCTTTGCTAGAGTAATTTTTAACAATGTTTCAAGTAACAAAATAAGCCTACAGGTAAGTGATGTGATCAGTCACCTGTCTCTGGACGCGTGGAGAGGCGGTGTGGAGCAGTGAAAAGAGGTCCTGGAGCAGAGTCAGCTGCTGGGCCAGATACTGCCGGCCCACGTTGGAGCCACTCAAGGCTAACACCATGGAGAGCAGCTCAAAGCAGTAGGCATCGGAGGAGGCATCTTCATCGCTGGGCTGCGAATTGGCGTTTTCTTTGCTTGATATGGCGTGTTCCCATTCTTCACGAACTCTGGTGGCTTCCATGCGAATAGCCTGGACGATGTGAGCACACACCTATTTGAGGGCAACATAAAGAAAATGTAAAAACATTATTTGTAAGGCCTAGTTAAAAAAAAAAAAAACAAGAATATTAGTTGATACTCAATTTAATACTCTTCCTCCCAGTTAATTGTCCATCATACCATTCTCTTAACTCATCTTAAAAACAATTAAGGAAAACCAGGCAAACCATGATTAAAAATCTGAGTATTTAAATCAACTAGTATAGAAACAAATTATATACTAGTTACCAATTCCCCTGCCTGTGGTTTAAGACATGAAATGAAAACAAATCACCATATTTAATCACTTCTAAGGCACATTTCCCCCACATGCTAACATTTCTATTCATAATGCGCTTTATAATTGATGCAATTCATAATTTAATTGGCAGCAAATTTTTTTAGCGATACATAAAATAACAGCACATTTTACAATTGGTAGCTTCTAAGATTCAATAAAATGCTGTTAAAAAGATAAAGCACACATAAATTTATGTGATTTATTTAAAAGATTTAACGGTGTTGAAAGTTAAAATAATGGCCAATTTAAAACCTAATTCAAAAGTCAATATTTTATTTGACTTCGGAAGGGCTAATTTTGTTATTTAGGCACCCCTAAATGAACCCCCATTATATGAATGATCTAGTGCTACTCCCCCATCTCCTGTTAAAAATATTAACACTGGTTTAGTTAACATTATAATTGCTCAGCAAAATAATATTAAAAAAATCAACCAACAAACAAAAAAACAGGGGGGAAAGGAACACAGGAAATGCAAATGAAATCTGATATAGCTGGGTACTTGACACCAAAATGAAACAAGCCACCTGAAAATGAGAAAAACAAAGAGCAGCAAGGTAAGAAAGTTAACATTCATAACAAAATCTTTCAAGTGATGCAGGTATGCCAATATACTCCTTCCTCTCTAGAAAAAGGCAGACACATTCTGCAGGACCTATCAAAGAGTCAGCATGGAAAAGCCTCCATAAATTTTGGAAAATGCTTTACACCCTAAAAACAAACAAACAAAAACTGATGAAGACAATGAAATGGCTGTTAACCAACCTGTTTTTGTAGGTTAGTCAGTTTACTCCTGCTGAATATGATTCCAACCATATGTTCTTTCAGGTCAGCATCTGAAGTTGCCTTTATACAGCAAAAAGGAAAAAAAGGAAGCGGGCTCTTTCAATAAAATTTGTATATTTGACATTTTGAAGCATCTTGAGAAATAATTATGCAGGTATTTTTACAAGGTGAATTTATTTTAAATGGAGATCTATAATACTAGGACAAAGGATAAAAAGTTTGAAGAAATCACTGTTGGCTAAGGTGGCTATAAAAAGGACAAAATTTCTGAATTTAAGAAATCCAGAGAAGTATACATCATGGATTTCTTTAATCTAGTCAATCTGTGTCATTTTGATTGAATCTATTTCTGAACTCTGAACATTATTAGTTCATATCCTACATTTGGTTATTAGAAGAGCAACTCAGGAAAATGACATTTGGTTAAGAAAACTCTCTGATAACAGTGGCCTTAAATAAAGCTACTCCAACACCAACAGTAAACAAAGAAGCATATCATAAGAAGAAAATTGAAGGTTGAAGTTTTATAGTGCTTAGCATGTGTATGGCACTCTCTCAAGTGGTGGATAAATATGCAAACATATAAATACACAACCTTATTTAATCCTCACAAAAACCCCATAAGGTAAGATCTGATGTTCTGCCTATTTTACAAGTAAGAAAACTGAGGCAAACCACCCTTGTATTAGAATTAAAAATAACTCTTGGTCTCACTTTTCTTAGGATAGAGAAAGCCACAAGAGAATGTCACTCCCACCTTAACAATGAGAAAAGCTGATAACCTACAAAACCATAACTTTTTGGGTGCCCATCAGAGAGCTGAGATGGGCAACCAGGTGAACTAAAATCTAAATAGACAAATCCATATAGTTGGACACTTCAAAATTCTTTCTGTACCTGATAGAACAAGAAAATGAGCAAAGAAACAAAAATCAGCAAGGTTCTTACAGACCTGAACAAAACTATCAGCCAACTGAATTAATCAATATTTATAGAACCCTTCACAGAACAGCAGCAGGGTTCATATTCGTTTCCAGTGTACATGGACATTCACTAAACTATACCATACTATGAGCCAGAATTCAGGTCTTAACAGTTTTAAAAGGGATGAAATTATACGAAGTTTATATATATTTTTTACTGTGATAGAATTAAACTAGAAATCAATAATACAAAGCTATCAGGAAATCTCCCAAATATTTAGAAATTAATTACCCAGGGGTCAAGGAAGAAATCAAAATAGAAGTCAGAAAATATTTTGAATTTAATGAAATGAAAAAAACAATGCACCCAAATGTGTGACACTAAAGCAGTGCTTAGAAGAAGATTACAGCATTACTTATATGAGAAAAGAAAGGTCTCGAGTCATCATATTAGGACCTTAGGAAACCAGAAAAAGAACGAATCAAATCCAGAGCAAACAGTTGGAAAGATATAATAAAAGAAGACACATCACTACAGAGTCTAAGGATAGTAAGAGTATATTATGAACAACTTATGCCAATAAATTCAGCAACTTAGATGAAATGGGCAAATTACTTGGAAGACAGAACTACCAAAACTCACTCAAAAAAAATGGGTAACTGCAATATCCCTGTATCTACTAAGGAAAGTAAATTTGTAGAATAAATTTTTTTTTTTGCTACTTAAAATACTAGTAGATTATACATAAACAAATGAATTCCTTTTAGATAGTACGGACTTTTAACTTCTTTCATAATTCACTTTGCTTTTTTTGACATACCATACTATTCATTCATTTAAAGTGTACAGTTCAATGGTTTATATATTATACATGCACAAATCAGTGCAACCATCACCACAGTCAATTTTAGAGCATTTTCATCACCCCAAAAAGAAACACTGTGCCATTCAGCTATCAGGCCTCTAGTTAACCTTCTTTTTTATTAAAGAAAAATAAACTGCATATAAGCAAATACAGCATATCCATTAACATACATAGCAATATATGGATTATTTTACTTAATAAAAGAAAATGAAAAAAGAAAAATACATAAGAAATCCATTCTGATAAAAATTCTCAGCAAACTAGAAACAGAAGGAACCTCCTCAAACTGATTAAGAGCAGTTACAAAAAATCTATGGTGAAAGACTGAATACTTTCTTTTTACGATCTAGAAAATGAAGTCTAATCTCACTACTTTTATTCAACATGGTACTGAAGGTCTTAGCCAGTGCAATAACATAAGATTGGAAAGGAACAAGTAAAACTGACTTTCTTTGAAGACTACATGATTATCTATGAAGAAAATCCCAAAGATACTACAAAAAAGCTTCCAGAACTAATAAGTGAATTTAAGGAGACCATAGGATATAGTTTTAATACAAAAAGTCAATTGTATTTTTATATACTAGAAATGAATAACTGGAAAGTGAAATTTAAAATATCATTTACAATAGCATCAAAACCATGAAATGTTTAGAGATCAATTTAATAAAATGTGTAAGACAGGTACACAGAACTGAACTATAAAACACTGCTGGCAGAAATTAAAGAAGATCTAAATAAATGGACAGATCTAAATAAGTATCATATTCACGGACAGGAACACTCAATATTAAGAGGTCAATTCTCCCCAAACCGACTTAGCACGTTGGTGCAATTCCAATCAATATTCCAGTAGGTTTCTTTCTTTCTTTCTTACTTATTTATTTATTTATTTATTTATTTGTTGGGGAGGAAGAAAGTGACAATCTGATTTTAAGCTTTCTATGGAAATGGGAAGGGACTTGGAATAGCCAAAACAACTTCGAAAAAGAACTTGATTGGAATCTTATCTCATGATTCTCTATAAAGCTACAGTAATCGAGACAGCCTGATGCTGGTGTAAGAATATACGTGTAGATTAATGAAACAGAATAGGGTTCAGAAAGAGACCTATACATTTATAGTGAATTGATTATTGATAAAGAATAGTCTTTTCATCAAATGGTAGTAGAAGAATTGAACATCTACATGCCAAAAAAATGAACCTCAACCCTTAGCTCATACTGTACAGAAAAACTTGAAATGTACATAGTTCTAAATAAAAGAACTAAAGTTCTAAGGTTTCTAGAAGAAAACAGGAGAAAATCTTTGTTACCTTAATTAGATAAGACACAAAAATCATGAGTCATTTAAAAAAATAGATAAACTGGACTTTATCAAAATTAAAAACTATCTCAGAACAGAATAAAAAAAAAAAATGAAGAGAACTGAGGACAGTCTCAGAGACCTCTGGGACAACATTAAACACACAAACGTTTGAATTATAGGTGTCCCAGAAGAAAAGAAAAAGAAAGGGACTGAGAAAATACTTGAAGAGATTATAGCTGAAAACTTCCCTAATATGGGAAAGGAAATAGTCAATCAAGTCCAGGAAGCGCAGACAGTCCCATACAGGATAAATCCAAGGAGAAACACGCCAAGACACATATTAATCAAACTATCAAAAATTAAATACAAAGAAAAAATATTGAAAGCAGCAAGGGAAAAACAACAAATAACATACAAGGGAATCCCCATAAGCTTAACAGCTGATCTTTCAGCAGAAACTCTGCAAGCCAGAAGGGAGTGGCAGGACATATTTAAAGTGATGAAAGGGAAAAACCTACAACCAAGATTATTCTCCCCAGCAAGGATCTCATTCAGATTCGATGGAGAAAATAAAACCTTTACAGACAAGCAAAAGCTAAGAGAATTCAGCACCACCAAACCAGCTTTACAACAAATGCTAAAGGAACTTCTCTAGGCAGGAAACACAAGAGAAGGAAAAGACCTACAATAACAAACCCAAAACAATTAAGAAAATGGTAATAGGAACATACGTATCGATAACTACCTTAAATGTAAATGGATTAAATGCTCCAACCAAAACATATAGACTGGCTGAATGGATACAAAAACAAGACCCGTATATATGCTGTCTACAAGAGACCCACTTCAGACCTAGGGACACATACAGACTGAAAATGAGGGGATGGAAAAAGATATTCCATGTAAACGGAAATCAAAAGAAAGCAGGGGTAGGAATTTTCATATCAGACAAAATAGACTTTAAAATAAAAACTATCACAAGAGACAGAGAAGGACACTACACAATAATCAAGGGATCAATCCAAGAAGAAGACATAACAATTGTAAATATTTAGGCACCCAACACAGGAGCACCTCAATACATAAGGCAAATGCTAACAGCCATAAAAGGGGACATCGACAGTAACACACTCATAGTAGGGGACTTTAACACCCCACTTTCACCAACGGACAGATCACCCAAAATGAAAATAAATGAGGAAACACAAGCTTTAAATGATACATTAAACAAGAAGGACTTAATTGATACTTATAGGATATTCCATCCGAAAACAACAGAATACACTTTCTTCTCAAGTGCTCATGGACACTCTCCAGGATAGATCATATCTTGAGTCACAAATCAAGCCTTGGTAAATTTAAGAAAACTGAAATCGTATCAATTATCTTTTCTGACCACAATGGTATGAAACCAGATATCAATTACAGGAAAAAAATCTGTAAAAAATACAAACACATGGAGGCTAAACAACACGCTACTAAATAACTGAGAGATCACTTTAGAAATCAAAGGGGAAATCAAAAGATACCTAGAAACAAATGACAATGAAAACATGATGACCCAAAACCTATGGGATGCAGCAAAAGCAGTTTAAGAGGGAAGTTTATAGCAATACAATCCTAACTCAAGAAACAAGAAACATCTCAAATAAACAACCTAACCTTACACCTAAAGCAGTTACAGAAAGAACAAAAGAACCCAACAATTAGCAGAAGGAGAGAAATCATAAAGATCAGATCATAAATAAACGAAAAGGAAATGAAGGAAACGATAGCAAAGATCAATACAACTAAAATCTGGTTCTTTGAGAAGATAAACAAAATTGATAAACCATTAGCCAGACTCATCAAGAAAAAAAGGGAGAAGACTCAAATCAATAGAATTAGAAATGAAAAAGGAGAAGTTACAACAGACACTGCAGAAATACAAAGGATCATGAGAGATTACTACAAGCAACTCTATGCTCATAAAATGGACAACCGGGAAGAAATGGACAAATTCTTAGAAAAGTACAACCTTCCAAGACTGAACCAGGAAGAAATAGAAAATATAAACAGACCAATCCCAAGCACTGAAATTGAAACTGTGATTAAAAGTCTTCCAACAAACAAAAGCCCAGGACCAGATGGCTTCTTCACAGGCGAATTCTATCAAACATGTAGAGAAGAGCTAACACCTATCCTTCTCAAACTCTTCCAAAATATAGCAGAGGGAAGAACACTCCCAAACTCATTCTACGAGGCCACCATCACCCTGATACCAAAACCAGACAAAGATGTCACAAAAAAAGAAAACGAAAGGCCAATATCAATGATGAACATAGATGCACAAACCCTCAACAAAATACTAGCAAACAGAATCCAACAGCATCTTAAAAGGATCATACATCATGACCAAGTGGGGTTCATCCCAGGAATGCAAGGATTCTTCAATATATGCAAATCAATCAATGTGATACACCATATCAACCAGCTGAAGGATAAAAACCATATGATCATCTCAATAGATGCAGAAAAGGCTTTTGACAAAATTCAACACTGATTTATGATAAAAACCCTCCAGAAAGTAGGCATAGAGGGAACTTACCTCAACATAATAAAGGCCATATATGACAAACCCACAGCCAACATCGTTCTCAATGGTGAAAAACTAAAACCATTTCCACTAAGATCAGGAACAAGACAAGGTGGCCCACTCTCACCACTATTATTCAACAGAGTTTTGGAAGTTTTAGCTACAGCAATCGGAGACAAAAAAGAAATAAAAGGAATCGAAATCGGAAAAGAAGTAAAACTGTCACTATTTGCAGATGACATGATACTATACATAGAGAATCCTAAAGATGTTACCAGAAAACTACTAGAGCTGATCAATGAATTTGGTAAAGTAGCAGGATACAAAATTAATGCACAGAAATCTCTTGCATTCCTATACACTAATGATGAAAAATCTGAAAGAGAAATTAAGGAAACACTCCCATTTACCACTGCAACGAAAAGAATGAAAATACCTAGGAATAAAGCTATCTAAGGAGACAAAAGACTTGTATGCAGAAAACTAAGACACTGATGAAAGAAATTAAAGAGGACACCAACAGATGGAGAGATATACCATGTTCTTGGATTGGAAGAATCAACATTGTGAAAATGACTATACTACCCAAAGGAATCCAGAGATTCAATACAAACCCTATCAAACTACCAACGGAATTTTTCACAGAACTAGAACAAAAAATTTCACAATGTGTATGGAAACACAAAAGACCCCGAATAGCCAAAGCAATCTTGAGAAAGAAAAACGGAGCTGGAGGAATCAGGCTCTTGGACTTCGGACTATACTACAAAGCTACAGTAATCAAGACAGTATGGTACTTGCACAAAAACAGAAATATAGATCAATGGAACAGGACAGAAAGCCCAGAGGTAAACACACGCACATATGGTCACCTTATCTTTGATAAAGGAGGCAAGAATATAAAACGGAGAAAAGACAGCCTCTTCAATAAGTGGTGCTGGGAAAACTGGACAGCTACAGGTAAAAGAATGAAATTAGAACACTCCCTAACACCATACACAAAAATACACTCAAAATGGATTAAAGACGTAAATGTAAGGCCAGACACTATAAAACTCTTTGAGGAAAACATAGGCAGAACAGTCTTAGGACATAAATCACAGCAAGATCCTTTTTGACCCACCTCCTAGAGAAATGGAAATAGAAACAAAAATAAACAAATGGGACCTAATGAAACTTAAAAGCTTTTGCATAGCAAAGGAAACCATAAACAAGATGAAAAGACGGCCCTCAGAATGGGAGAAAATATTTGCAAACAAAGCAACTGACAAAGGATTTATCTCCAAGATTTACAAGCAGCTCATGCAGGTCAATATCAAAAAAAACAACAACAACAAACAACCCAGTCCAAAAATGGACAGAAGACCTAAATAGACATTTCTCCAAAGAAGATATAGATTGCCAACAAACACATGAAATTGAGTTATTTGTAGTGAGGTGGATGGACCCAGAGACTGTCATACAGAGGGAAGTCAGTCAGAAAGAGAAAAACAAATACTGTACGCTAACACATATTTATGGAATCTAAAAAAAAAAAAAAAGGTTCTGAAAAACCTAGGGGCAGGACAGGAATAAATAAAGACACAGACATAGAGAATGGACTTGAGGACACGGGGAGGGGGAAGGGTAAGCTGGGACAAAGTAGGAGAGTGGCATGGACATACATACACTACCAAATGTAAAATAGATAGCTAGTGGGAAGCAGCTGCATAGCACAGGGAGATCAGCTCGGTGCTCTGTGACCACCTAGAGGAGTGGGATAGGGAGGGTGGGAGGGAGATGCAAGAGGGAGGAGATAAGGGGATATATGTATACGTATAGCTGATTCACTTTGTTATAAAGCAGAAACTAACACACCATTGTAAAGCAATTTTACTCCAATAAAGATGTTAAAAAAAAAGACCATATTAAAAAAAATAATAAAAAGGCTACTTTCTACAGGGGGTTCCATTAAATAACACCTGGGAAAAGGCAACACTATAGGGGCAGAAAATAGCTCAGTGGTTGCCAGGGGCTAGGAATGAGATGAGGGGATTGAATCCAAAGGAACAACGGGGAAATTCTGGGAGAGATGTGTTTTAAAACTTGCTTGTAATGATTTCACCACTGTATACATTGGTCAAAATTTGAAACGATGCAGTTTAAGAAGATGAATTTTTTGTATGTAAATTTTACTTCAAAAACCTGACTTATAAAATGATTCCCTTAAAAGTTATGTTATCTCACCAGCATTGAACCACTAGCATAACCTTTCCTATTCAATCTTAATGCCTCAGCGTACACTCTCCTACAGTTAGGCCAGCCTCTTCAAGGCGCCCTTGCTCCCATCCTATTAATCTGACTGTCATCCATTCTCTTTCAGGTCTAACTGCTTCTGATATCCCCCAAGAAGCCTTCTCTGACCACTCCAGGGCACAATAACCTCAATGTACTCTGAAATCCTGACATGCAACTGACATGCAATTTTTCACACATTTAATAAGTAGATTATATACTGTAGAGTATTCCTGTTGATCTGTTTTTGGGAGGGAGGGGATGGACTGTTCACATCTAAGAACAGAAAGGTAAGCTTTTTGAGGGCTTGTTACCAGCTCGTAAGGTTATTTAGTAAAGAACTGACATTTGTTAAAGTTCAGCTGATTTAATGAGTAGTTACTCAATCTTGCAGTCGTGCAAATATCTCCTAAAGATGCTGAAAAAAATTACCAGAGTTTATGAAATCCCATTTTTTTTTTTTTTACAGAACCCAAATAGAAAAATGTGGATGATTTAGATTCTACTGTATCAGAAGGCACAGGGTTAGCCTACGTAAGTCCTTGAAATTATCTTTCAAAGGGCTGTCAAGTTGATTATTTACAGCATCTAAAGACACAAGAATATGAAGACTAGTCAGAGTTGATCTCTCTTTTTGAAAATGGATGAGGTTCTCCTCTTAGATATAGTGCTTTAGTTCAGACCAAATAAGTTAGGCAAATGCATTTTAGAAGAAATTTCAAGAACAGTATAAAGAACAGGTTATTCCAATAAAAATTTACTGAACACATGTGTGTTTACGCCATGGTGGATATAAAGACAAACCAGACATGTAATTGGTCTTTAAGAAGGTATAATTAAGTAGAAGATATAAAACATGTATACAAATAAACCTAACAAGAGAGAAAACAAGAAGAGACACAGAAATTACTATGAAGCTTAGCAGAGGACATACTACTTTGTGTCTTCTCCGTGACCTTCTTTATGATTTCCCCTGAACAATCATAAAGGAGGCTCATGGAGAAGACAGTATTTTTGAGCTGAACCGTGAAGGACAGAGAAGATGGCGGAAGGCGCACATCACAGTCAATGACGAAGCTGATTTTACAAATGTCAACATTTGAACACAACAGCCCAACGTTTAGAGCAAATTTTGTTGCTACTTAAAATACTAGCTAGATCATACATGAACAAAAAGTGAATATCTTCTGACAGTTCCTTCATCTTCTTTCTAATTAAAGTAAAAACTATTAACTTTAGTTTTCGTTAAAGATACAGAAACTAGTATCACATATACATTAAAATACACAGCAATACATGGATTATTTCAGTGAACAAAAGTAACGAAGTGAAAAAGGGAAATAAATATTTTTAGAATATAAATAAATACATTGTATACTTTTTCTTCTCCTTCAGGTGATGACAATAGTGCTTTTTCCTCTTGTTCTGGTGTGGGTTCAGCATCTCCAGAGATGAGCTTTCCAAACACCTGGTGGAGAAGAGAGGGAGGTGAGAACAACTCAATGGCAGAACCTCCTCTGAGAAGGCTAGAGGACTCAGTAGCTGGCTCTGTGGGCTTTATGCTACTAGGCTAGTCCTACTGCACACCTCTACTCTTCAGGAGATGAATGCAAAATGAAATACAAGAATTCAGGGCTATGAGAAGAAAAAAACGGGCCATGTTTGTAGCCAGCAACCTCTAACAAGCTTTCCAAAATATTTTGTTAACCTCTTGATATTACTGTTGAAGTAGTATATTATTTCAATTTATCCTGTGTTAGAAAATGTGTAGTAAGGACACTCACTTGTGATGTAATAAGTCTGAACACTCGTAGAGTCTCAGCTTCACAGTTCCTTTGCTGGGCCACACTGGCTGAAATCTGGCCAGCAATTTTTGTGCTTTCGCCATCCTTCCAGCCCAGAACCTTAACTTGTCGAACTCTCAGTGTATTTTCTGGGCCCTTTAATTCAATTTTGATGATGTGATTATCCCCTCCTGGAAGTTCACTTGTTACCCAACCAATGTGCCTGGAATCCAGATCAACCTAGGAGAGGAGAAAAGGGATAGAAACCTGATACAGGTGTACTACTATTTTATCACTGTCCTAGACTTTGCATTAATAACAGCAAGCTCAAATAACAAATAATTGTACCCAGAGAAAAGTTTATTAGATTATTTCACACTGATTATCTTATTTAAACCTTGTGAGGATAATACAATACTATAGTAGCTACAGATGAAGAAAGTGAGGTTAACACAGATGGCAGGTGTCTAGTAAGCGATGGAGTTGAGAATTCAAATGCAGGTCTGCTTACTATATGGCTTCTGAGCACAAGTTACATAAGTGAAACCACTGCAAACAATTTACATGACTGTACCTACACTGACTGTAAGTAGAAATACTCACATGATCAGCAATGAAGTCCTGTTTTGTGCATCTTCACATGAAAGCACATTTAAAGGAAGGATTTTTGCTGTGCAGTTACTTAATATATTTTACTTTTGAAGAAAAATTATATAATATATAAATTCACATTGGTCATTACTTATTTCAGTATATTTCATTGAGAATACAACTTTTTTTCAAGGATAATATTTCAGTGTACTGTAAAATGGTTTTTGACACTATTCACTCACAAGTAAGTGAGTTTATACAGAATCTCGGTCATATGCCCAAATAGAACTTAACTTGTTTCTAGAGTTGGTTTGTAAATTGACTTTCAACCTGGATATAGTCGCAGTGTTATAACTGAAAGATTTTCAAGCTACAGGACAACAACCTACATTTCAACCTGAAGTGTGGGTGAATTAAGATGACAGTTGTGAATCAGATCTATGATGAATTTTAAGGCACCCTGCATCTCTGCAGGGGAGCAGGAGTCAGGGTGGAGGGCTATAGGCACGGTATACTTGCTCATCACTAGAGAAATTTAGGGAAATAATGGGTAAGATGTTTAGAACAGAGATGGTTGTAACTATTCCTATACATGGACCATTTGCCAATTTAGTGTTTTGTAAATAGACGATTTCCTATAATACTTGGGTGGCATGCCAAAATTAGAACTCAACAGTGGAGAATGAGAAGAAGAAATTTCTCCCTGGGCAGTAAAACATTTAATGACAAAGTTTTAATTACCTGCTTTATTCTGCACAAATCTTCTACTGCTTTGCCAGTTAAGAAGGTCATTGAGGTAACTTTATTCTGAAATAAACAATTCAAAATAGTTACTATGCCATGTTCCTGGCTCCAGAACTGACAGTGATTTCGTACAGCCTATCAATATAACATCAACTCTTCTGCCTGTCTTTTACGGTCCTTCCTAACTGACTTCATTCCATCTGTCCAACCAACGACAGTTCCTACAACTCCAGTCTTTTCTTTTTCTCACAAACTCCATCCTGAATCTCACATTTCAGCCCTTCTCTATGGGCTCTGAGAGAGGAGGTTGGCATTCCCTCTTTTCATCCAAAGTCTAATCATTTAAATTCTATCTTTATCATGAAGCCTTTCAGCAACTTGCCTTGCTACTCATGTCCCATTTTTATCACATTATTCTCATTGTTTCCGGCTGTAAAAAGGAGGAAGACAGGTAGCTTAGGCAACAAATACTTGTGAGCATCACGATGGACCCAGACGGCCTTAGGGACTTGGAGAAAGATATATGAGAGGGATAGGTTCTATCCCCTCGAGATCCTTGTCAAACTAGGGAAGGAACATTAACACACAAAGTAAAATATCAAAAGAAATTCAATACCTTTAAGTACTGAAAAGAGTCACACTGGTACTAGAGCCAGAGACCTTAAGTCTGAGTAAGTTTTATGCCAAACACATCAAGAAAGAGACTGACATACTAATTCCTTGGAGAGCTGCATACTTTAAGTGCTATAGGCTGATGCAATTCAAATCAACAAGTGCTGTGTTTATGGCAGTGTGGTGGGCAGGCTGGGGGGACACAGAGGTATGTAAGTCTTAATGATGCACAGAAATTAGAGGAGGTTTCCTAAAAGAAAAGCTGATGTCAGCATACATACTGGGGCTTTTAAAAATGAATATTATCATGATTATCTCTCATAAAAGACAAAAATGTCAAATTGAGTGCAACCATTGTTTTGAGGGAAAGTGTGTCCTAGCTTACAACATGAATCAAAGATAACACTGTACTGAGCAGTGAGTTCCTGACAGAAAAATGTTTTGATTTGTTATACTTGACTTTCAAGTAAGATAAAGTAGTTGTACCAACTGAACTGCTGGGTCTCATGAGGAGGTAAGCTAGTGATATACTAGCTAGGTCTTTATTCCTTATTCAATCTGAGCTGATGGACAGAAGCTGGGGTGACCGTGGACGGCAAGGAGTGCTCTGACTGCACACTGAACTTCTGTGGTTGGCGTTCCCCACACAGGAGACCCAAGCCCATCACTTTGGCTGTCCCTGGGAAAGGAAACACACAAATGGGACCAGAGCAGCTTGGCAATGGCCCAAGGGGACTTATTAATACTATATCTGCTAGCAAGCCACTTCCATTCAGAGGGAAAAAAATCCCAAGAAGTATTCTTCCCCAGGAATGGGGTAAAAGCGTGGGAGTTTGGTAGCTGGTGCTACTTTTTTCTCGGCTCTGAACACTCAAGTAAATAGGATGCTTTTTCCTGTTCAGTGCTTTTTGTAGAAGAGTGCTCAATTCAGTGGAAACATGTAGACAGGCTAGAGCTAGGGAGAATATAAAGTATGATGACTTAGGTTAGTCCAGGAACTTCCCCCAATTCCCTCATGATGGCCGGGGGTGAGGATTAACAACTGAAAGCTAATTACACTATCAGTCAAAGTGTATTAAGTGACATCAGAGTAATATAAAAAAGAACCCAGAGGAGAGAAAGAGTAATTTTTATAGATGAGGTACTGGGAGAGGATTTGTCTATCGGGTCTTAGATTTGGGAAGGATATGAAAAGCAGAGTTTAAGGAGAGGACTTCCAGGCCAAGGAAATAGCTTGAACAGGGGCATGGAGGTAAAAAAAATCATGGAATAGATATTTATATTGCTTAGCTATAGCCATGGTATATTCGTAATCAGACCTTGGCTTAGAATTGGTATTCCACAGTGCTCCCAGTCATATCAACCTGTTTTTAGACTTAAGATTTATTTTAGAACTATAACAATATAGTTTGGTTGGTGAATTCCAGATGAAAATCTTTTTGCTAAAACTCAGAAATGAGACTGCATGATAAATAAAGGTCTGAAAAGAACTAACGAACCACAAATTAAGTTTCCTTTCTTACCCCAAGATCTCGGGAATTGTCCACATGAACAGATACATAGCGGGCATTGATTCCTTTCACACAGTTGATGGTGACGTTCTTAGTTTTGTTTTTATCCTCATCTCCTGATTCCCAGAAGGTTTCTGTGGAACCATCTGTCAAACTGCCAATCATGGCAGGTCGGCTAGAAGTTTTTATGTCAACAATGCTGGTTAAGTCCTTTAAGCACATTACAATGCATAATTCCTACCAGAAACAAATATACATAATTATAACACTCAAATGGACATCTCCCATGATAATAAAACGAACAGACATGAGATAAGAAATAGCAGTAAGAATCAAATTATTTAGAAGTAATTTTCGGTTTCTCCTTCAATACACTGTTGAGTATTAACAGTGCTAAATGACTGACCTGACTCATAGCTTCAAAGCCAGACTGTATGCTGATGCTGAAACTCTCCTCACTGTCTCCATCATCTGATTTTGACAAAATATTGTTAATGTGATGAAAGACGTTGCTCTGATGGAGGAACTGGTGATCAGATTGCTTGAATTTCAGACTCCAGCATCTAAAAAGGCATAAGTAATACATTAAAAAATTCTTTTTTGGGAACCTCTAAGGAATTCCTGGAAAAAAGCACTCTACAGCTAATATTTCAAGAAATCTTAATGCTCTAGGTACAAAAAATACAAATTTTAAAAATTCAAGAAACAAAATTATTTCTACTGGCTTTTATTCTTTTTTTTTTTTTTTGAGAAATAAAGGTCATTTCTTTCGAACAATATAAATTCTAAGGAAAGTTCACCCGTTTTCAAGCTGGATACATGAAGGTCAAGGCTACAGAAGCAAAAAAGGTAATAAATCAGTTTTGTAGACAAGTGTTACCCCAACTATAAGAGCCTCTTAAATGTATTAGTCTTACAGTTCCGTACTAATCCATCAGAGTATAACACACTTTGTACTTCAAAAATCTTGTGAGGAGGAAACAAAATCTCCTCTCTGCTGGTCTTATCGTTAGGGATGTGGGTGGCCAAAATCAGTCCTTCAACCTATTTCTTATAAAAATCAGTGGAGGATTTATTTATATGTGTAATCTAGTACATGGCTCTAATGACAAGGTCCACAATGTAAAAGTAATGTTGAATCTCAGCAGGTTTGGACTTAAAAGGAGGCGATGCTCTTCAAGGTAGTTTTAGGATTGGCTGCATATGACTAGGCTCTATTTCTCTTGATATTCTTTTCAATTCAAAATCCTATTTTGATTTCTGTTTTTGAGATTTCATTCCCTCTCCCTTTTTGTGATATTTAAGACTCTACTGTTGGGGCTTCCCTGGTGGCGCAGTGGTTGAGACTCTGCCTGCCAATGCAGGGGGCACGGGTTCCACCCCTGGTCTGGGAAGATCCCACATGCTGCGGAGCAACTGGGCCCATGAGCCACAATTACTGAACCTGCGCGTCTGGAGCCTGTGCTCCGCAACAAGAGAGGCCGTGATGGTGAGAGGCCCGCGCACCGCGATGAAGAGTGGCCCCCGCTTGCCACAACTAGAGAAAGCCCTCGCACAGAAACAAAGACTCAACACAGTCATAAATAAATAAATAAATAAATAAAAAAGAAAAAGACTCTACTGTTGCGTAGCACTGAGACACGTGATTTCGGGTAGAAGAGAGGGGAAAGTGAGGAAGACTGCTACAGACTGTGATAATTTAGAGGACTAAGCAGTATATTATCCACATTTTACAGAGGGGCCAACAGGCGTGAACTAAGAAGAAGGACAATTCTAAATTATGACAGTCATGAGGGAGGCACCATTCACATAACGCAGATATTCTTTCTATCTTGCTATTTAAAGAGGTCTTTCAAGCATTTTGTGCTTTGACTACTCCACAAAATCCCTTTTCCAGGGTACCGACAATACTTAGATATGAGATTACCTCAGGGCCATTTGCTGTAACGAACTGCCACTGGGGAGAGACATCATGAGATCAGAGATGGTTTGAAGTAAGCGGTGAAATGTATGTGGTAAAGGATGAGCGGCTTCCCCTGCAATCACTATGTCCGAGAGCGGATGTTCACATACTCTTGTATCTTTCTCCTAAGACAGAAATTGAAAGCAAATTGATCCATCTGTCTGCTGGAAGGAATTTTCCCCACACAAAAGAATGTATACTTTAAGGGTACTCATGTAACAGAAATGTAAACAAAATCAAACCGTACCCAAGACATCCATTAAGATTAACTAATTATGTCCGTATTATTTTAAAGGAAAAAGTGATACGGTCACCTATAAATAAAATCACCTAACAAATAAATGCCGCATATGAGTATCAATTCCAGTGCGCTCACTAATCTACTAGCAGAAATGAGCCGTTCCCTTCAGCTGAGCCTCACCCAAATTGCTGATCCACAGAGCTGTGAGCCAATAAGCAAGTGTTTTCATCCACTGGGTTTTGGGGTGGTTTGTTACACAGGAATAGAGAGCTCTCATGAATGTGTGATAATCTCACACTGTAATTGTGGATTTTTTTTTTCTGTTTTTCCTTGCAGCTCTGTTGATTTTTACTTCTTTAAAGGCTATATTATTAACTACAAACATACATTAACTACACAGAACTACTCTTATCATTTTGTAGAAAGCCTCTTTACCCCTACTGATAATTATGTCTTGAAGTCTGTTTTTTTCTCATGTTAATAAACTAGCTGTAGCAACCTAATTTTGGTTGGTATTTACCCAGTATATCTTTTTCTACTTTTAATCTTCCTCTATCCTTGTGTTTTAGATGTGATGCTTATAAACAGTATCTAGCTTTTGTTTTTTTCTGCCTATTCTGACAGTCTTTTAAATGAAGGATTTAGTCCTCTACTTTTTTTATTCTAGAAATAGAAATGTGACCCACAAGTCACAGCTACAGAGGTGGAAATGGGGCTGGAATCCAGGCTTCCAGGCTTCCAGGCTTCCAAGGTCCAAGTTCAATGCTTTTCCATGATACAGGCTGCCTCCTATAAAATACAAGTCCCTTCTAGCCAAAGACTTTTGAATTTCATGTCCCTACACAGTATCATTTTCACTCTCTGTACCTTCCAGTAATGTTGTAAAGTAGACTGATCTTCTCTGTAATAATGTCCTGTTTATCTGTCTTATACTGCACTGTGATAGTGTTTATCTTGCAGTTGATTGCTTCGAGACAGTGATGGCTAGTGAGAAATCAGAATTGACTGACAGCGTTTTTGGAGACACAAGACTTTCACTCAGCACAGTTAATATGTTGCTCATAGCACTGAAATTTTTTTCCTGCCTTTAGGTTATATAATCTGTGAATGACCTCATGAAAATTATTGCATTATCTGAAAGTAGTTCTACTCTTCTATAAAAATATGGACAATTAAAAAACGAAGAACCTCACTTACTTGTTCTGCATTTTCTTTGTTTGTTTTATTTTCCTCATCCTCTTCTTCTTCTGGTTCCACTGGAGCAGGAGTCAGTGAAGCCACAAAATGCCACAGAATATCATGGAGAGAAGTTGTTTGGATGACATTACACAGAAGCCAGTTGAAAGCCTGAATAAATGATGGTTAAATAAGTCCAAGATAAAAAGAAAATATATGAGTGAACATAGCAGGACTTTTCTTATTCGGAAACAAAGAATCTTCCTGGACTAAGTCTTTTAAGGAAAGATACTAGGAAGTCTGATCTTCATTTCACTGGAAGTACACTGAACTTACACAGTCAATAATTTGGGGCCTAATTAAAAAATTAATAATAATAGGGAAAATAATACCTATGAAATGCAATACCAAAATACTTTCCCAAAATACTTTTTATTTCAAATATTTGTCTTCATATTAATTTACCCATGCACATTTTTTTTCCAACTTGCATTCAGGATCAACACAGAATGTTTCTTAAGTTCTACACAAGCTACCATTTACTTAAATATACTCATATTGCTCCCATTGATGAAATGGCAGGTTACCTCCTACCCACGATAAAGAAAAAAAATTTATTATATACAAGTCTATGATATATAGCAATCCATTTCCAGAGACTCAGATAAGGTATTACTGTTAAATTTACAACTCAAAAGCCCACTTTTCATCCCCTTTGCAGGATTATTCTAACTGAAAAGACTCTGTGATTACAAAAAGCTTTTTTAAAAAGATATTATCAGGATTCAAATAATGAAGCAATGCAGAAATAAAGTTTTTTAGAGCGCTTAACTATGAAACTCTAAATTCATTTATATTCATAACCTTGAGTTTAATTTTGTTGCGAACACGATATTTTCTATTCACTGAAGTCTCTTAATTTGTCACAATTTCTGTTTGGTAGAAAAGTGACATCATTAAATAGAATCATCACATGAATTGTATGATGAATGAATCAATAATCCTATTAATGTATTCTTACCTCCATAGCAAAAACTCGACAAGCAGATTTCCTTAAGGCCTGTTTCATTGCTATTTCAAGACCTTCCAGATCATGATGCTGTATAACAAAGGCTAAAACTGGCCACTGGAAATTTCGTTCTCCTTTGGAAAGAGAGCTGTGGGCTGAGATTAGCCGGGAAAGCTCAGGAGATGGATGTCTCAAGAGGGAAGAACCGACTTCTATTTAAAGGAAAAAAAAAAAAAAAGAAAATTATTAATTTTTATAGGTAATACATATGATTAATGTATTTAAGACGATATTAATGAATAGTATCTAGCTTATTCACTTTAGAGTCTTTGCAGTTTTTTTGTTTTTATTTTTGCAGGTCTGAATCTAAAGTCCATGCTTTCTAAAACACTAAACACAAAGTGATTTATTTTCTCCCTAAATGGAATCTACATCTTACCCCCATCATTTTCTACAGGACTGCTTTATAACAAATGGTACCTCAATAAGAGCTCAAAAATACTTGTTGAATGAACCTATAAATCATTAATATTTGATTTATCCTCAATAATATTTTCCTTGAAGATCCTCAATAAGATACATAATCATTTACTTATAAATATTAGGTCAGATCTTCATTTAGTAAGTGGTCGGCCTGATAAATCATTAACATATTATCCTTTTTTTTCTTGAGTTTCTTTATTCTTGAGACAGAATCAATCAGCCCCAGTTTGAGGCTGTTGATACCAATCGGTCCAGCTTATCTAACATTTTTACTGATTAAGAGCTAGCCATATCCCCAGTTTTTATTGTCTATTTGAGTGGTAGTAGCTACAGGAGTTATAAGCTTCTATTGCGAGTGGGAAGATCCCTGTGAAAGTGTTAAGTCATTGGAACTGCTGGTTCACTGAAGCTTAGTGGAAGGGAGAATGGTAGCAATATTTGGCTTAGATATCTAACAAGTAACGCACTTTAAAGGTCAATTTATTCTTAGATAACACTGGATGATCTCTGGGTGTCTCTTCCAACTGAGATGTGAAATTCAGAGAGGCACATTTATGGCTAAGTCACATAAAAGGAATGTCTACCACAATTTAAAATTAATCCATTCCTCTGCCTTCAAAAATTAGATTTTAAAAAATATCTACAAATAAAACCATTTGGATCACTCAATCTTCTTTCTTATCTTTATACTTACCAGTGTCTCCACTGTTAACTCTTCTTCTAGGAATGGCTTTAACTCGTGCAGGTAAAATGGAGTGTTGTTTATCATATTCAGAAGCAACAACTGAGTATGATCTTTGGAAGACAGTTCTCTTGGCAAGATCAGTATCAGTTATGGGACTGGTTTCCAAACTGCAGATAGAACAAGATGACAGATAAAAACTCAAGAGAAAAAGTGAATGACATGATACTATATTTATTTAGTTTTTAATAGTGTAGTCAAATACGGGAACCTGTATTTCATGTGGAAGAATACAAATTCAAAGCCAACTTGACACTCTCTCTTTAAGTCATAATTTGATCTTTCCAAATGTAGCCACATTTTGACTGATTTCAGAACTGCATCTTAAAACGTTTAGTTTTCTTAAATCTACTTTGCATTTCAAATGAAAAAGAAGAAACGGCTTCAAATGTTCTAAGCTCCTTTCAGAATCAAAAGCACTGTGGTGGAAGACATGTGTCATGATATTCAGGAAAATCAGGCAGATATATTCATAACAGCACTGAATAGAAAGAAAATGGATATGTACCTACAGAGCCCTAATAAAATGGAAAGTGAAAGGACGCAATTTTCCTGTGGTGCTGTTCTGTGAGGTTTCTCATTCTTTGGGGGTGCCGCCCAAAGCCCGTCCAGAGCATGGCTGCACCAAAGTGTACTGAGAGGTGACAAACTGAATTCCAGTGTCAGTTATATTATACTTATGTGCATATGAGAACTCAATGGTTTTCAGGCGGGCTTTAGGAAACCAACAATTTTCTATTTACTATGGCGGCATTCAAAAACACTTGAAAAAGTATTAAGATGGTTATATAATTTCCTTTATTGAGACATTTTGTAAAAAAGAGAAATACCTTTCTTCATTTTCTAAGGCAAATTTATAAACTATTCTTTTCATGTATTCTTTTCTCTGTCACCTCATTCCATATTGGGCTATTTTTGCTCTCACCCTGAGTTCTAGAGTTGTTTCTTTTCCATCGTTCAAGCCAGGTTTAAAATCCTATGCCCCTCAGTAAAGCTTATATACTTTCTAGTAAGTGTTAGCTAACTCCCTGGCCATTTTCTTTCCTCACTGCCTAAGTGTGTGCACATTCTTGTTTGAACAGATGATAAATGTTGTACATAACTAACTGGAGTAAAGGTGCCTGGATGTCAGTTTCTGCTGTTTGGCTCCAGAATGACCAGAATATAGGGATATGTTCATTTAATTCACTGTATATATGGTATTACTATAAAGCACAAGACATCTTTTCTGCTTTTAGAGGAAGTTTATCTATCAACGTAAAAAATTGTTGTACAACCTAAAAAATGACTTGTTCTTGTAAAATTGATCAAGCTTGAGAAGAAACTCAAGCAACATAAGAAAACCCAAAGGTTTCCTTTCTAATGACATCATGTTCACAGTTACTCATGCCTGAACTCTTGATGCTATCCTAAACTGATCCTTTTCATTATCCAGTCACTCAACAAGTCACACTGATTTTTCCTCCAAAATATTTCCTTTACCCATCTGTCTTTAACAACCATTGCCAACACCATCCAATTCCACACACACAGCTGTAATCTTTGATTGAAATGTTCAGCTTCTCAGTTGACACTGTGAGACTATTTCTGCATTTGTACCATGTCATTCCTCCTCTAAAAACTCTCAGTGGTACCCTGTTTCCTTCTGCATCACATTTATATGCTTCTCTTCAGTTTTCAAGAAGCCCTTTACTCTGATACTATAAGGGGGTAGGGTGGGGCCGGGGGGAGCACTGCAAGTAATAATCCAAGAAGCTCAATATCTACTTTCAGTGCTACTTCTCCCGTGAAACCTTCTCTAAGTACTGCCTCAAAGTGACCTTCCTCTAGTCTGATTTACTATAGCATTAAATGATATAATATACAATGGAAATGGAATCCTTTATTACTTCACTAGTTGATCTTTTCTCTCCAACTGGATCTGCCTCTGCTATCAAGGATCTTACCTGATTCATGAATGCATGCATTTTCTTACTGCTCTAACAGTTAGCAGAGTTGACACAACTTCCTTCCCGAGATGGAGGTATGTATGAAAGATCTTCTAGAGCATTCTCTTCTAGCTTACAGTCTTTCTTCCACCAAACACTGGACTCAACAGAAAGACAATAACCCAAATACCTGGGTGGCATGGACTTCATGTTGCTCTCTGGCTCTTCAAATACATTAGGACTCGCATCAGGAGTTACTGATATGTATGGGGCAGGTACAGATGTTGAACGCAGGTATCTCATCTCATCCTGGAATAGGTTGTCATCTTGATAACCCACAAAATTTTCATGATGATGCCTGCATCAAATCAAACCCAATAACTTAAAGTATGATGGCAATACAGATAACTTTCTATTTTTAATCTCCTTCGTAAAAGTAAAAGCAACCCATTAAGTCTGTAACTGAGGATTAAAGTATTAAAATAGTTGTAGATGTAAGCGAAAGGAGATAAAAGTCTGATAATTTTACACATAGATATTCCTGGTACCATAAACATTTCAAATCCAAAACTGAATGTATTTTCTTTCCTTTTTAGAACGTTTCCATCTTCTAGCTTTAGTGAGTGATCCCACCAGCTATCCAGGTGCCTTACACTAAAGTATCTCGGTGTCACAGCAGGCTCAGCCCTCGACCACGACCAGTCACTTAGGCCTGTGGATACCAGGTTCCCTCTTACTATTCCCCTTCTTGTTCCCCATCATCACTACCTTGCTTCAGGCTCATGACATTTCTTGCATGGACTACTAAAGCACAGGCGGTGACCATTATTTTTTTTTTTTTAAGAGTGAAATTTGAAAAAGATTAGATATATGAAATGTTCCATGGGTTAGAGGGATATCTATTCCCCAAAGGGCTAAAAATATAAAATCCATAATTAGAGTATGCCAGCATTTTTTACATGTTTTACCATTTGATTCTATCCTTTCAAACTGGAACAGAGAGGTACTAGCCTAAGTACGGCAAACAGGTGACTGAAGCTGAAGGCTTGCTGTACTTGGCATTCCTGATGATTTCCTCCGCAGTCCCAAATGTCCTTAGTCTCACATTTTCATTTTTGTTTCCCACTCATTTTATTGAATAATAAGTACAAAAACAAACAAACAAAATACATAACTCTGCTTCTCAAAATGGAACTGTTGGTTGGTAAGCCACGGCAGCAGGCAATTTCTAGAAATCTTCATTTGTCTGCTGATGAAAAAAATCTGAATTTGGCTTATGAAAGGCTGTTTTAGAGTATGAGTGTACAATGCATGAACATATGGGTTGCACCAGCAAAGCCCAATACAGGAAAAACAGTACACTGCTAACAGGCTTCTCTCCATCTTCACTTATGCCCTTTGATCCGGTTTCCACATTAGCAGCAGAGTGATCTCCCAACTGCAAACCAGTTCACGCATTTCCTTGTTTAAAATTCTTCTTTATCCACTGTTTCCTCTATGGGATAAAATCCAACCTTAGCATGGGCTACAGAGCCACACGCATTACCTGGTCTTGGGAAACAACACTTCATATATTTCTCCTGGTAACCAATACTTTAATAAGCCTGTATTCCTTCAATGTGTAATGCTATTTCATTTGTGTCCTCACATATGTGTTTTATGTCAGGAAATGCTTTCCTCTCATTTCCTGCTTGATTGATTTCTAGTTATCCTTCAAGACTGCTAAAATGTCATATCCTCTGGGAAACCTTTCCTTATTTCCTTGGGAAGATTCAGGTACTCTCTACCTTTTATGCTATGACAGTATTCTATACACACTTCTATCATAAGTACTCCTCACGTAACATTTTAAATGTTTCCTTTACATATCTGTCTCCACTGGAGTGTGAACACACGAAGTCAGGATTTTATTATATCCATCTTAGTGTAACACAAAGCTGGTACTCAGCTAACCAACATTTAAATGCTAACAGAATTAATAATTTGAAAAAATGAAAGATTTTGGATAGCAAATATCAGTTTATTTCCATTTTAGCATTTCCCACTATTAACACACTGACGTCTGCCTAGCAAAGACTAAAAGATAGCTGAAGTCTTACTAAGACATACTGTGTATTAATAATAATACAGATCAACACAGTATTTACATATTTTTTCAAATACCTACTACTCTAAAGTTTATACCTCTACCAGTCATATTTCTGAGTTAAGGCAACTCAGAAAATAAATTCCTGGAGGTCACTTTGCTGTATACAATATGTACTGTAGTGTGGAAATTCAGAGCATGATATTAAACAGTAGCTGTTAATCCAAAGTGATTTAAAAAAACAACAGCCGAGTTATATTACCTAGCTAATGTCTGCAGGTAGAGACAAGGCATTTTAACCGGAAGATCCTCAGAAATGCCCTCTTTCACGCTGGGAAGTTGAGACTGGAATGGCTTTGTAGGATGGTAACACAGAATGCTTGGTTCGGCCGCGCTGCTCAGGGAAAGCAGGAAGAGGGCGTTTGCTTTAATCACTTGGTGAGCTTCCATAGTGGGCAAGGCCCGAGGAGTCTTGACTTGCATTGGCTTCCTCCTGGATTGTTTGACCTGGAAAGAAAATTTGTAGGGATCTTTTCCTAATTATACTCAAATTTTAAATTTCTTAACCTAACATATTTCGAATTTCCAATAAAAAGTATTAAACACTGTAGAACTGCTTTCAAATAATAATAGTGATTCCCAAAAGCAACATTCACTTCATGCTTCTCCTGAACTTATGAAAACTAATTTATATCAAATGCAAACTATATTTTTCTCTTTCCTTGGGAAAGTTAAAAAACCTAAGTAGTAAAATCTAAATGTAGTTATCTAAATAAAAGAGTAAATAATCTGTGTGTGCGTGCGTGTGTGTGTATATTTGGCAAATGTTTTTAGCTAGGTGTGTCACTAGTGTGAATGATCCTGACTTTCCATGAGTCCTCAACATAATTAGGGATTAAGAAAAAGAGAGAGGAGATGAAGAGTAGAAAAAGAAAAGGAAAAAGAAAAAGAGAGAGTTAAGAGAGATAAAGGTGAAGAGGGAAAGCTATATATATGTGTAGAATAGCAGACAAATTAATAATACAAAATTATGCAGTAAACATCTGTCAATAAGGTATATATGCTACAGGAGAGTTGTTTTGTGTTATCCCAAGATATAATTTGTTTTTGTAATTAAAAACAGCTGACCTGGTACATAAATTAAATTTATATATTATTCCTGTTATGAAGGCTGATCTTTAATATCAATTATGTGGAGTTGTCTGATAATATGATCATAAAAAGAGATTTTTATAAGGTTTATCCTTATCACTAACAGTATAGCCAGAACAAAATAAAAATACCTTCTCCCTTGCAGCAGCCTGTTTTTCACGGAGGTATTTTTCTCTACAGCGATCACACACCAGGTACCACGTGCTTCCCCCTATGCCACCATCACCACAGTTACCAGCCCATCCTCCACAAAAATGCCCAATGCTATTGTAACCTTGTCCACCAGCATACCGGCCACAACCTTGAAGTAAGAACATAAATAAAAATTTAACACTTTAAGTGTCCTTAATTGTCTGCTCCTTGCCACCTGTACATAAATGACAGCTTTTCCTTCTCAAAGTAAGCAAAATACTGAAGCAAATATCTAACCCCGACCTGGGCTGTTAATTATATCAGCAAAATTGCAGGTGTAACCAAAAGTAATCAATTAAACGATGACTAAAATACTGACGATACTCTATACAGGCAGATGAAAAGAAATGTTAAGATATGGGTACATTTAGATTTATTTAAGTATGCTAAAAAAATTGGAGAAGACAGGTATTAGCTATAAAATACTCTGTGAGAATAATATATTTTACAAATCATGTATTTTACAAAAGGTTGCAGTGTAATATGTAGGAAGAGAAAAACATTTACCCAAATTCATAATAAGTGAATTTTGGAATATTAATTGTTACAGAAATCGTTACATTTACCTAAAACATAAAACTGTCTTCTGATGAAACAGTTAATCTCTTCCACAGGAAAATGCCCAAAGAAATCAGTGTAATCTAATTTAATTTGCAATTCTGAACAGGAAAACAATACAATCAAAGGAGACCTAATGTTGCGACCTTTCCTGTGTGTATGGACATGTCCTTATTTCTATTGTGTGAGACACCTTAACAGCATCTTTTGGGTAACACATAAAATATTTAAAAAGTTAACAATATCTCAGAATGTGATACATTAAAATGAAATAGTACTAGATTGCCTTACCACCATACTATTAGATTTCTTTACCTATTTTTCATAAACCCTATACTGTACTGATAAAGCACTTTAAAAATTACATTGTAAGACACTATAAATTCTGGGCAAAAGTTTCCCTGCACTTTAACATAATTCATGGAACAGCTTAAGTCAAAGTGACCTAATTTGTTTTTCTACACAAAGTACTTACATATATTCAGTAACATCACTTACCTGGGTGAGCCTGTCTCATGTGGTAGGTCACTGGGTATGGATGTGACTCTCCACAGAGCTCACAGATGGTATCTTTCTCTGGTCCTCCTACCGCCAGCTGGGCCATTTCACCAAACAAATTACCTCTGGGCCGAACTTCTGTCTTTTCTTTTTTCTTTTTTTCTTTTTTGGCCTTTTTATTCTCTTTCTCACACTCCTTCTTTTTAAGGACTGCACAAGAACCAGGACTTGGAAAAATCATATTCTGGGAAGCTGCTTTGATAGTAGCCAAAGAGATGTCTTCCCAAAAAGCCACTAA
This sequence comes from Balaenoptera borealis, assembly GCF_965194805.1. Classification (NCBI taxonomy): domain Eukaryota; kingdom Metazoa; phylum Chordata; class Mammalia; order Artiodactyla; family Balaenopteridae; genus Balaenoptera; species Balaenoptera borealis. The sequence goes on from NC_138877.1 coordinate 50,448,320, forward strand.
ATGTTGCAGAGTCAGGGGAAGAGGAGACTTAGACTTCATTGGGTGATGCATGGACATTTCAAAAGTGGCCTCAGTTTTCCCGTCTTCACATTTTTCATGCAGAGGAGGTTCCTTAAGCATAGACAATACCTTATTTTTGTTGATACTACCCATCTTAGATATATCTGGTCCATGAGGTGCAATATTAAACATATTCAGTGCAGATGATATTTCCAATGAGTGTCTATTTTTTAATTTGGTTTCCTTTTCTTCTGTAGGCTGCTGGCTGCTTAAACTACTTCTTATAGGAGCATGTTCTTTGGAAAGTTCAGGATTAAATTTTAAGAAAGAAGAACAAGCCATCGCATCGTGTACTATGCCTTCGTGCCACAGGAAAGAGGCAAAGACGGCTCTGGCACACTCAGCCACGGAAGGGGACATGGCTTGCTTGGCTGGCTCTAAAGGTTTGGATCCATCTCCTTTGAAGAGAAAGCTAGATTTTTCCTTCTTGGGCCTGGTGTGCCTATTAGCACATTTCCGACTTGTCTTGGGGGACGCTCTCGTTTCCTGTTCATCTTTCAGTGGTGCTTTTCCTATGCTGAAATGAACTTTATTTGGACCTTCATCCACACCCTTAAATTCACTGCTTTCGTCACAGGTGCTGTCTGTTAGGCTATTCGTTTTTAAAGTACTTGAAGTGCAGACTTCAACCACCTCACTGTGGAGGTTTTCTTGTACCACGTGGGGAGAAGGAGCTCTATTTTCGGATCCAGGGGAGTCTTTAGAATCCTTTGGTACTGGTTTTGGTTTCGGTGATGTTGATCGTCCCCTTAATGGTTCTGTGAGGGGCATTTTCTTCTTGCGGAGGGTATCTGGATCGAGGGTGTAAGAGTCTGATTTGGAACGTTCCCGAGGAGGATCAAGTTTCGTCTTAACAGGAGCAGTGCTCTTCTGAGGTAGACTTTTATCGTGCGGTGAGGAAGAGCGTGCAGAGCTAGCACCGGATGGGCTAGACCTACTGGCTGGGAGAGTCTTTGGCTTAGGAGATGATGACCGAGAACCTGGTCCTGGGGATTCAGCTCTGAAGCTAGAAGACATCTTCCCATCAGATTTCAGTGTCTGCAAGGTGTTATGGTTGGGGGATAATGACCTACTGTGAGAATCTGACCTCAGCTTTGCAGCATCGGATTTCAACATGAGAGATTCACTAGCCGATAGTCCTTCTGTGCCCCTCTGCTTCTTCTGGTCAGCAGTAGTCCGGCTCATACGTCCGTCAGGTTTAAGTGTTCTGCTGTGTTTGGAGGGCAGTTCTGATTTTCCTGATGTACAGACTGGTCTAGAAGATGTTGAGATAGTTCCTCGGTCACCTGTATGGTCCATTTCATAGTGAAACTTGTTAATATAATTATAACTTACTGATGATTTAGCCACTAAACAATGAAATTAAAAAACATAGCTAAAAAAAATTTGTATTGCTTGTCACAGACAAAAATACTTCAAGAATAAAAAAAAAAGGGGGAATTCTCGTCAAATTTCTATTACATCATTTTATAATTCTAATATTCTAATGTTTGGATTAGAATAATTTATAATCAATGTATGAATGCCCTAAAGCTATTATTTAATTACATGTAATGCAGGCAGTCTGTTATTTGTAAAGAGGTTATATTCTAAAAGCTTATTTAGTTCATAAGCTTAGCTGGTTAGAACTCAGAGCTTGAAGAAGAAAAATGGTGGGATCCTCAGAATTAGAATTACAAGTCTGAATTCTGGGGACTTTCAACAAGGAGTCAGGAGAATAACAGAAAAAAAAAGGATAAAAAGAAGAATAATCTCGCTCTTTCCTAGGCAAAGCACTAGATGTTTCTACATGAGCACCACTTGTTTTTGGCATCCTGGCCCTCGTTCAGTGTCTCTCCTTCCTACTACTTCATGCTTTTCCTTTGAGGCATTAGACCCAGGTCGTCTTTGCTGTCAGTCCGTGGTACAACCTTCAAGATTATCTTTCCTCCCTAAAATCAAAACTTCTACCCTCAGTGCAAGTGATACTAGTTCACTGTTAGGAGGAAAGCAACCTGATTGAAGTGATTCAAGTGACATGAAAAACTGAAAATCCATAAACCTTGCTAGAAGCATTTATATTTTTTGAAAAAGGGATACTTAGTAAATTGAGATGACTCAGGTTACACTGTAGTTCTTTCTTTTTCCTTTTTAAAGGGATATGAACAAGTTTGGATAAAGTAGAAACGTGTTTTGGGGCTTGCTTGCAATGTGTGTGGGTAGAGTCACAGCCTAGTTATCTAAATGTCAAGAGAGCTTTGCCATGGCATCTGCCTCCTCATGGAAGGCCTGCAAGGGCTGGTATTTTTGCTCATTACTACTCTCCAGTGAGGTCATGTCAAGAATGGGTCAGCATAGTAAGTGCTTTTGTTAAATGAGCAAACAAATTCCTATTTTCTTAGTTTCTTTCCCTTCTGCTAGTCACAAATCTTCAGATTCTCTAAAAACTCACTTTTTACTTTTATGGCTCCCACGGCCACAGGGCAGAGGCGACAGGAGCCATTGTTGTGTGAGGGTCAGATTTTATAAACCAATATACTGTATGTGGTAGAATCAAGCATCAGCTTAGTCCCTGCCACTAATGTGGAGTGACTGATGTCTGGAGCACTAGTTTTTGTTATTACTCTGACAGCTGGAAATGCCTTCATCATCACATTTATTTCATGAGCTGAACCGTACATAATGCTGAATCTAGACAAATAAGCAGTAAATCTTCAATATTTGGCACCCCTCTCTCTACAAGATTAATTCGTGAATTGAAAGAGGTTTGCTTTGTAATTAATGATGCACAGTTCCTCATAAAGGAAATCTCCACTGTGATGGACTAAACAACTGAATCTTCCAAATATCAGGAACACCACTTGTCATATGCTAGCAAAAATGTTTGTTATATAGAGAGGGTCAGAGAGTATGGGCAGCTGTATACCTTATTTCTATGCTTCAAGTAATGGTGAATATTTTTTTAAGATCTGTAAGTGGTGACAGCTGAATACCTGTTGGAGTCTAGGCACATAAATAATGCACCATTATTTCTTCCCAAGATGTCAGATTACAATTACATCCCGCTGAAAAAATTTACTTTTCCAAAATATATTTCATATATTTTTAAAAAACAAATACGTCAAGTTAGTTAAGTGTGGTAAACCCACATACTAACTAACTGATGTTTATCTTCTTCATTTGGGTTTCAAAAGTTTTGAGGCATGCAGTAAGTATTACTAAAAATGGTCATGTGGCTGCTTTAAGTATCAATAAATATCAACACAATTTGTTAAAAAGCTTTAGATCATAAATATTTTCACATTCATCACTTAATTTTGTTTAATGTTTATCATATGTAAGTTTAAGCAATAATGGATACTTTTTTTAATCTCAAAAGATTCTAAAGAAAAAATAATACAGGACAGGATAAAAATTTAGTACATTCAAACAGATTAGTGAAAATATTAAATATTAGGTACTCATTAATAACCTGCATATTTTTATGCCAAAATTATAAATAAAAGGTTATATAATACCACCCTATAATATAATATAATCATAATATAATACTCTACTGTAATATGATATGCCATAGTATATACTATATATCAGGTTACACAAGACTATATACTACAGAGATCAGGTTCTATAATTATACTACAATATTATATAGTATCACTGTCAACTGTACAAAGGAGAAATGTAAAACCGTTCTACTCATTTCTAGGAATACAAGATTTTAAAAGTTTAATTAAACATTATTACACTAAGACAAAAATATGTGATTAGGTATCTACAGTATTTTATAAGACCAGAACATATTTTAAAATCGTCTGGCATTTTATCAATTGTCAATAGTTTAAACATTTCTAAGTTTAAAGTATTAAAACAAAGCAGCTAAGAAAACACTATAAGGAAGACTCATGCCAGACAGGACAGCCCTGAAAACTAAGGTAAACTAAAGAATTTAATTATCAAACTGTTTCTCATAAAAAAAACTAAAACAGGAAAATGATTTTTACATTACCTAACAGAAAAAATGAGTCTAAGACTAACCTGTCACATGAGATACTATATTCTTATAGATCACAACGTGCTTTACGGCTTACACGTATACCACCTTGTTCTGGTAATAATGGTGTTACAATTCCCCAAAGGCATCTATTTCTACATACTTATTTTATTTAAGATCTCATATAGGTTTGAAATTAAGCCAGAGTTCTATTTAACCGACAGATAGTAAACAGGCATATCGATTAGGACAATCAATACAATATTGAACAGATATATCACAAATTACCCCAAAATATCAAATTTTAAATAAAATTATAAACTTTAACCTTAAATGGAATGAGATGAAAATGACTGAGGTGAACTAAAACTTCTTTCTTGAAACCTCCTAGGTTTATTAAGAATGGCCCATCCGTGAAGGCACGCATACCCACCCTTCAGTTTGTGAGACAGAGATGAGAGAGCAGAGGCAGGCCCAGCTACACCATAATTTTTGTAAATGCGCTCACGAGAAGCAAGGTTGCGAGATGGAGATTCTACAGTGGAAAACATTGGCAAAGAAGCAGCACAGATTCAATGGAAAAAAAATTTAGCAGAGAACACAAGCAGAAACAAAGCATTTCAAATGGTATGCGCGACTACTAACTTATTAAGAAGTTTATATTCTGCCAAATTTTCCAGCAAGTTTATTATTTCTCTAAAATTAAAAACCGAATACAAAGGTCAAATTAATTAATTTAGACTAATAACGACAGCGCCAAATGTGTTAGGCTAAAAGTTAAATAACATTCATAGCACTGATAAATCAAATTTGAGCATTTCTTTTCAGACTAATATTTCTTTAACTCAGTTTTCTTTAATTTGGTGCTCACTTACTTATAAATGAAAGTTTATAAGTAATTTTTTTTTGTAAATAGTGGGAGATAAAGAGATGTTACTTACAGTTTAACCTATTGTCACCTGGTTTTCTGTATGGACACATGACTATAATTTTTCCAGTATGTATCTCAGAATGGACCCAAGTTGACATTTACAGTCAACTACTTTTCTGAGTCCATCCTCAGTAAAAAATGTTAGTGCTAATCCTAATATTTAGTGTTTGTTTTGTCAATCATATTACTGAGATACCAAATTCTGTTTATAAGAAGTCTCACAACACAAACAAAGCAAAAAAGATTTACAAGTCACTGAAAATGTTAGACACATTAATGATTCACCATGCAGAAAATGAAGTACTTAAAATTAAAAAAAATTACCTTTTTTCAAAAAATTAACAGAACCTTTAAAGTGGTCTTTCAAAAGTAGTATGCTAAAAAAAAAATCTCTATCTAAATCTGAAAATAAATCCACTATTTAAAATTTTAACTCATGGCAATGAAAATAAATGTAATCAAGTGAGCTGAAATAAATTCAGGTAATAAGGAGATAACTTTCTTAATATTATTGAAATTAAAAAAATGAATACAACACACACTTTTCTCAAAACAGAAAAAGTAATAGTTGACTGATTCATTATTATGGCCAAGATTAAAGATGAACTATTCATAAAACCAAGAATCCTGCCATATAAGGTACTGAGTATGTATTATGTGTCAGACATTGTCCTAGGAATTGAGCATAAAATGATGAACAGAAATGAAGTCCCTACTCTTATGGAGCTTATCTTCCAGTAAAAGGAGAGAGACAATGAACAAATACACCCTAGATGGAGCGGTGATAAACCTGAGAGTCATAAGCACGCAGATGTTGGGTAATACTCCATGCCTGGATAAGACAACTGGATAAGACAATAAGATAAGAGACCAAACCCCTGGGACAGTCCTAGGAATACAGAATAGAGGAGGATGTAGAAAAGAGACTGGACATGAACAGCTGAGGTAGAAGATGATATCCAGCAGGCAAAGGAAGAAGGCGTTTCAAGGAAAAGAGAAAGATCAATCCTGTCAAACACTGCCAACAGAGCAAGTAAAATGAAATCTTAGAACTGACAGTTGAACTTAGCAAAACAAAAGTCAAAAACTGAATAGAGCAATTTCTGTGGATAAGGACAACTGCAAACACCCCCTGTAGTTGGTTCAAGAGAGAATGGTAGGAGTGGATGGAGGGATGCAGACACATGCCAACAAGTCATGTTCCTCTAAGTTAAAGAAATGTTAAAATTTTAATATTTTTGAGCATTCTTCTTTTTAAAGTGTGTAAAACTCAAAGGCACCAGGAACTGCAAAATGAGGTCTTATGCTATTTCAATCTCATATAATACTTACTCTGCAACTCTCACTGAAAATGTCAGTTAGGAGAGTGCCAGCTTTTGATTGGAATTCAAGGACGATTCAAACTACCAATGTAAGGATACAGTCTCATAGCTTGGTCACTAAAATCTGTGAAGACTGGGTTTAGCAGGAGGACACAGGAGCAGGAAATCAGACTACTATCTTAATTAAAAGCACCCGTAACATAAATGTACAAAACTACATGGACACTTATTAGATAAGATGTTAGAGGTTTAAGGACAAACTCCCGGAAAAAGTTTTGAAGCCAAATCATCCTTGAAGTCTTTCCAATATGCTACAAAACCTAAAGAGACTGGATTCCTAGGTATGATTCAGAGTGAATAAGATGAAAGAAACATCTTTTGAAAGTCTACAAAAGGTTACCGTTAAATGCCTAAATACAGTAAGCTGTGATTTCACACAACACTTGTTCTAGACATTTAATTTTCACAAGCTCATGTTTAAAATACTTTGAAATAGTTAACTTTTTAAAAGATTTATATCTTTCAATTTAAAAAGGAAAGTAATCCTTAAGAGATACTTTGCTATCTATGCACAGAAGAAAAAACTGATCAACTTTTAGACATCTGATGAAGATTAATCATGCTCCTTTTTACCTTGCTTTATAGATAAAACAATCAATTATTAATGTCTGTAGAATTTTGATTTTTTTGTCATTATATAGTTAACTAAGGAGAATAATGTTTAAAACAATATAGAAAGCTGGATTTTTTCCTCTAGTACACATTTGAAGTCAACGTTGTTTGTTTGGTATAAAGTATCCCCTTATTAACAATACGGTTCTTTACATGTCACTTATTCTTTGTTTTCTTTGTTTTAAATCCCGAGTATCAAGTTCCCTGGGGTACTTCATTCATTTTCTGGTCATAGAAACTCTGAGCTCATTGTAAATTGTATTTTAAAAAAATTACTCCCTAGGCTAATGATAATAATAAAACAGTATAACTTTTCTTTTTAATAAGGAAAGCATTCTCATTTCAGTTGGACAAAGACAAATTGTGGTTTTGCTGTATCAGGACCTTGACCTTGTTATTGGGACAATACACTGGAAGAATCCAGGCACCTGTCACCATCTGGTGGCAGTACACAAAACTGCAGTTCTGAGATTTAGAAAGGGGCGTACACTCTTTCAGGTTTGAGTCAACAATGAAGTAATGATCTTCTTCATCCATTCATCTGTTGATGGCACTTAGGTTGCTTCCATACCTTGCCAATTATAAACAATGCTGCTATGAACACTGGAGTGCCTGTATCTTTTCGAGTAAGTGTTTTCCTTTTCTTCGGATTATACCCAGTGAATTTGCATTTAAAACTGTCAGTCCAGGGAGCTGCTGGCTGGAGTACGTAATTATCATCACTATCACCTTATTCTAAATCCTCCAAAACATCAATAGACAGACGTGGGAATAATACTTATACTTAATTGTACTTATTTCTTATCTGCATGTTGTTTGGTTGCTCACATCTTTTGGCCAGGTTAAAGGTATAGTTTATATATTGTCTCCTCAATAACCAATAAACTAGTTTTTTATATTTTTTTAAATAAATAGTTTTAAAATAAGTAATTTCCAGAATATCTGAATTATAAGTTAAGCTTAACCATTTACTGCCTGTGTTAAGAGTCTATTTGTCACTCTTAGAGGAAAACATAGGCAGAACATTCTATGACATACATCACAGCAAGATTCTTTTTGACCCAGCTCCCAGAGAAATGGAAATAAGAACACAAATAAACAAATGGGACCTAATGAAACTTAAAAGCTTTTGCACAGCAAAGGAAACCATAAACAAGACCAAAAGACAACCATCAGAATGGGAGAAAATATTTGCAAATGAAGCAACTGACAAAGGATTAATCTCCAAGATTTACAAGCAGCTCATGCAGCTCAATAACAAAAAAACGAACAACCCAATCCAAAAATGGGCAGAAGACCTAAATAGACATTTCTCCAAAGAAGATATACAGATGGCCAACAGACACATGAAAGAATGCTCAACATCATTAATCATTAGAGAAATGCAAATCAAAACTACAATGAGATATCATCTCACACCGGTCAGAATGGCCATCATCAAAAAATCTAGAAACAATAAATGCTGGAGAGGGTGTGGAGGAAAGGGAACTCTCTTGCACTGTTGGTGGGAATGTAAATTGATACAGCCACTATGGAGAACAGTATGGAGGTTCCTTAAAAAACTACAAATAGAACTACCATACGATCCAGCAATCCCACTACTGGGCATATACCCTGAGAAAACCATAGGTCAAAAAGAGTCTTGTACCAAAATGTTCATTGCAGCTCTATTTACAATAGCCAGGACATGGAAGCAACCTAAATGTCCATCGACAGATGAATGGATAAAGAAGATGTGGCACATATATACAATGGAATATTACTCAGCCATAAAAAGAAATGAAATGGAGGTATTTGTAATGAGGTGGATGGAGTTAGAGTCTGTCATACAGAGTGAAGTAAGTCAGAAAGAGAAAAACAAATACAGTATGCTAACACATATATACGGAATCTAAGGGAAAAAAAAGCCATGAAGAACCTAGTGGCAAGACGGGAATAAAGACACAGACCTACTAGAGAATGGACTTGAGGATATGGGGAGGGGGTGGGGTGAGATGTGACAGGGTGAGAGAGTGTCATGGACATATATACACTACCAAATGTAAAATAGGTAGCTAGTGGGAAGCAGCCGCATAGCACAGGGAGATTAGCTCGGTGCTTTGTGACCACCTAGAGGGGTGGGATGGGGAGGGTGGGAGGGAGGGAGATGCAAGAGGGAAGAGATATGGGAACATATTGTATATGTATAACTGATTCACTTTGTTATAAAGCAGAAGCTAACACACCATTGTAAGGCAATTATACTTCAATAAAGATGTTTAAAAAAAAAAAAAAAAAAAAAAGAAGTAAGAAAAAGAAAAAAAAAAAAAAAAAAGAGTCTATTTGTCAAAATATCTGTAGTACTATTCAGAGAAGAATGCAAATGTACAATTACCAGGGTTTAAATTGAGTGAAGAAAGTCAGAAACACTATTCCTGTCATTCTACTGTAAACTTGACAAAATGTTATTATCATTGTTTGTGAAGGATCTATAGAATTAGGTTTCTTTCTATATCTTAAAAAATATATACACACATAAATGTAGATATGTATAAACACTAACAGAATGTGGAATCCTACTAAATGTATTAGAAGAAAAACAGCTTAAGACACAGAATAGGAACTAAAATTTACTTATATAAATGTTAGTATACTAAATGAATTATAAAAGAATGACAGCTTAAGCTTAAAAATTTCCAACTTAAAGCTAAAATAGAAATAAGCTTTTCCCTAGAATATAACATTCATCCATATGATACAAATGCAGAAAGGAAGATGGATGAAAATCTGTAATGATGTATTTTCAAACTGTCAGTCAACAATGCCATCTTCAGTTATGTAAATGCTAAGTATGTTTCCCACATTCGAATTATATTACAGCTTACTGGAGGCTAAGTTACCCAACTGAACTCATTTTTTCTTAAAATCTGCTTTTTATTCTGTGTATTGGCATTAGGTAAGCATATAATCTTTCAAAACAAAGACAGAAAACTGGACACCATTCTAGACTGGCTCCTTCAACTGTGATTAGCAAGTCCTGTACAATTTTACTGCCTATGTGTTTCTAAACGTCTTCCTTCTTCTATACGTCCACTGTAATTTACCTTAGTATAAGCCCTACTCAGCTCTTCTCTGGAATCCCTGCCTCTAACGCTCTCCCTTTCTCCAGAACCTTTTTCATAATATTTTTAGTTATCTTTCACAAATGTAAGACTGATCATATCATTCTTTTTGTTTAAAATTCTGCAGAACTATATATGCCTTCATCTGCTCCCTCCATTTTACTCACTTCGCTCACAGGATAAAGTCTAAACTACTAAGAGTGGCTTACAAGACCCTTCATGATGTGGCCCCGCCCTCTCTAATGTAAGAAACCGCCACTAGGACACTTAACACTCTAAGCTACAAACGAGTGAAGTTTCTCAAGTGAATCATGTTTCCTAACATAATCAAATGAGTTGATTCATTTGAAGTGGTTAAAATGGTGCCTGTTATGTGGTGAATGACTGCCACGTGTTAGCGATTACCACATCTTCTCTTTCCTCAAACCACCAACACTTTCCCCATGCTAACTCTGAGTTGATGATGGCTTCCTATTCTACTGAGAAAACAAACAAAACATAAAACAAATGGACAACATTCTCAAGCTGCTAACACACTACACATTCTTTCCTCTCCTGTTATGATGGGTCACCTATTTCTGCTCCTACTTGGCCAACCTTTCCCCTTTGCGCTACATCCCATCCCCTCTCCCACGGATGAATACTGTTCCAGCAATCCTCCCCTCTCTCCTGCATCGGCAATTTTTCTCTCTATTGGATCATTCTCATTAAAAAACAACCCTGATGTTACCTTTTCCCCATTAAAAAACCAAACCAAACAAAAATCTCCCCAGATCTCACATCCTCTGCCCTGGTTTCACTTTATGTGTTTTCCTTCCCTTTACAGTAAAACTTGACAAATTTATCTATAATAACTGTCTCCAATTTCTCTTCCCCACTTTCTCTTGAACCCACTCTAATCGAGCTTTGGCATCTCATCCGACTAGAGTTGCTCTCATCAAGATCATCAGTGACCTCCACGTTGCTAAATCCAATGGTCCATTCTCAATCCTCACTTTACCTGACCCATCAGCAACATCTGATACAGCCTGTCACTATTTCCTTGAAATACTTTCTTCACTTGGCTTCCAGAAACACCACACTGATTTGGTTTTCCTCCTATTTCTATGGCCACTTGTCAGTCTCTTCCCTGAAGTGCCCCAGGGCTCAGTCTTTAGGCATCTTTTCTTTTCTCCCTATACCTACTTTCCTGCTGCTTTAATCCACCCTTAGGGCAACTCTCAAATTATTCTGCTATAAGCCAGTGAACTCCCAACTTATGTGTCCTTCCCAGACAGTTCCCTTGAACTCCAGGGTCTTACATTGATCTCAACTTGATATCTCCACTGGACTTAAAAGGAACCTCAAACTTAACGTATCTGATCATTTGCAAACACGGTGACAATTATTCCTATCCCTGTACCATGCCCCTTTGCAGCAACTCCAAGCAAGAAGTGAAGTCCACGTCTCCGTCCTTGAACATAAGTGTCTTGCTTTGACCAACAGAGTATGGCATATGCGATGCTGTGTCAGTTTCAAGCCTAAGCCTCAAAAGACTGTACATGCTTTTGTGTTTGCAGAATCCTGCAATGTCCATGCAGACAAACCCAGGTTAGCCCACTGAATGACAAGAGATATTTGGCCTAGTCACCCTTTTCATGCCAGCCAATCCCCAAGGAAAAAATACCTGGCTGACCTACAGATGCATGAAGGATCCCAGGCAAGATCACAACAACTGCCCTGCTGAACCCAGCCTACTCTGCTAACACACAGAATTGTGAGCTAAAGAGTGCTTGTTTTAAGTCATTAAGTTTTGGGGTGGTTTGTTATGCAACAGTAGCTTACCAATATAATGTCCAAAATTAAGCCTTTGTTATTGCCCCCCAGACCTAGTTCTCCTACAGTCCCCATATTAAATGGAAATTACATTCTTCCCAATGCCTAGGCAAAAATCTCAGATTTGCCCTCCACTATTTTGGTATTCTCATTGTTTATTCAATCTTTAGGCAAATCCTGTTGATTCCCCTTCAAAATATATCCAGTATTCCATGATTTAATACCATCTCTTCGGCTACTACTCTGGTAAAGCCACCATCATATCTCACCTGGATTACTGTGAAAGCCTCCCAAACTGGACTCTTTGCATGACCAGTACTTAGAAGAGTGCCTGACATGTAGATGGTGGTCAATAAATATTTTTGAGTCAATGGATCCCGAAAACTTAGCTCATGCTATTCTTAGAGAGGAAATACACCTGTAACCTCCTTCCCCACCCCCACTGCTGCCTGATAAATTCCTATGAGTCCTTCAACACTCTGATTAGGGGCCACGTCTTTGTCTAATGCCTTCTCTAACCTTTCCTAGCTGAGTCAGCAGCTTTTCCTCCTATGTTTCCAATGCATCCTGTGAATATTGCTCCTCCAGACTTAAAATAATGCCATCATTTTTTTCAACATGGCTGCCTTCCTCAGTATTCCAAAAGCCCTTCAAGATCAGTGATAATATTTTCTTTACGTTATTGCTCCCTATAGCCTAGCATAGACTAGACATTTAACAAACGCAGGTAAACAGATGATGGAAGAATAAATGACCCATCTGAAGAAGAATGGTAATAAAGGGTGGAATAAATTTAGTAGCCAATAAGGAGATGGGAGCAAAGGGAGAGACAAAAGGTCAGATCTGGTCAGGAGAAAGCAAACAGATGCACTCGGGCACACTGTCTTATAAACAACAGCAGCGTTCTCTGTGGTCTAAATTCCTAGGATGAAGTGAGGGCTGATGAAGAGGGAAAGGAACATGGGTCAAAGCTTTCCTACCACAGAGAAGATGGAGACACTGAGTGAAGATATATTCTGGCCCGTGACTGAAATGACAAGGATTTGTAGGGATGCTAGAGATGTTAGAGCCCAAACTGAAATAAATATGTTGGCCATTGTGACAGATGCTACCGGTTCAAGTATGAAAAATTTTACTGCACTTGACTATTTGATTTTACAAAATCTTTGTTGATATCATCCTTTAATTTTCCTTAACAAAAATTATAAAGAGGAAAAGGGTCTGAGAAATCAGCTTAGTGTCACAAAACTAACTGGAGGGAGAAGAACAGAGATTAAAACACAGGTCTCCTTCCCAAGTCAAGGGCTCCATCCATGCCACAGCTCACACCAGGCAAGCAAATAAGTAGACAGATTCTGGGCTGGGATTATAATCCAGGATAAAAATGAAGTCTAAGTCTTAGAAAAAACCTGGCTTTTATACTGATATTCATACTAACATCTGAATGTAGTGTTACCATATGAAGAATTAATCTCAAAGCAAATAATGAAGTTAAGCTGTGAAAATGTACTGAGGAGTACCTAGGAAACCTCATTGGTGCCTTTCCTGCAACTCACTCCACAGAGAATAGACTGCTCTCTCTGAGACTGTGATTGCCTCCACTTTGCCTTGGAGCATGAGAGATGTTAAATGTTTGCATCAAAAGGCAATATCAATATCAACAGATAACGTTTATTAGGCACCTCATTTTATGGATGAGGTAAAAAGGGCTCAGCTGCATCAAGTAACTTAACTAAATAAGCGGCTGGAGAGGAAATTTGAGCTTAATGTCTTTCCATCACTACATCTTTACAAGCTAAGTAAGTAAACACAGTGCTTTAGTATATGTTAGTATTCTTGAACACAAACCAATATGCATGCAGATACTCAGGTGGACTCTTTTGTCACATTTAGCAAAAGTTTTGTCTCATTTGAGAATGTGATTATGGGTATAACAGAAAAACTCGTTGCAAAGTAACCTAGAGCTCTCAAATCTGGGCTTGAAAGTACGACATACTTTGATATATATATTATATGTTACATATTTAAAATCTCTGGGAGAATCGTAAACTGTCTTAATGTTCTATTTACCATTTTTTTCTACAAAAAAAATAAAAGCAAATTATTTAGCTCCTTGGACAGCAGCTAGAAAATGTTTATATTAAACACAGTCACGTGAAATACAGTTTTTCAGTTGGAGGATCTTTCGTAAAATTCCATCAGTATAAACTCAGAATTATTAGATATCACATCAAGACATTATAGTTAAATTTAATTACTACTGACGTATTCTTCCTCTATTTTGAAGATGTACTCTAAGTAAATACAGGAATATCAATCATAAGATAACAAGAAACACATGATCTTAAACTCATAGTTTACACTGAAGAAATGATCATCTTAGGCATTTACAGTCAATAAATACTCCCTGAATGCTTACGATGTGTAAGATATTGTCAGAGGATATGGGACTTAAATAAAATGATGCTTTCAAAAGACATGAGGAAAGATAATGAAAATATAGAATGTAATATTCTTAAAAGTAAGCGGGCACCTATATCATTCCCCACCTCAGTCCACTAGAAACTTACTGCCAAGTTGCTTACCAATTCTAAAACCTACATAAATACTTTTGAAATAAAAAAGTAAATTATGGAACAGTAAAGGAAAAGTTTATATACACATCTCTCTTCTCTCTCATGCCTTTGCACACATATAAATATGGTAAGACAAGGAAAATGTGTGACTTTTATTTCTATAATTATTCTATTTCACTAGAATAACAGTTGAAGTAATTTGTATGTATATATGTATGTGTGCATGTATAAAATAATTTTGCAACTTAAAAAAATTACCAAATGAATTTAATGTGTCAGATTATTTTCAATTCCAAAGATTAATTTTAAAAAACCCCTATGTTTCAGGGGAAAAAAAAACCCTAAAGAAATACTGATTAATAATGCTCATAAAGTTGACATGTGGAGCAGTTTATGTATGTCCCTACTTTATGTATGTCATCTACTTAGCTGGGAACTTGAGTTACAGTATTTAGGAAACCTTTTCCTTTTAAACCATGCTACATTCTTAAACTATGGAGGGGAAAATAACCAATCCAAACAAAGCTAATACTCTGGATGCTAGCACCAAATGGAAATAGAAATTTAAAAACTATATATTAAAGAACAGATTTTTACATTACTTATTAGTAGGCAAAGCTAGATATTTAAAAACATGGCCTCCTTTGTAGTCAGGAGAACTGCACTCATGTTCTGACTCTACCACTTACTATGTATGTTTCTAGGGCATATCATTTATCCTCTTTAAGCCTCCGTTTCCTTAACTGTAAAATGGAGACATTATCTCAAATGAGGATGTATTAAAGTGCTCAAGGACAGTAGTAAGTACATAGTGGTGACTTATCAGAATACGCAAGAACTAGTAAATACAGTCTTCTATACATAATATTTTATTCAATATTTTAGAATCACAAAAGTGTAAGACAAAAATGATTCTCATTTTACTAATTAGTAAAGGGAAGTTCAGTATAAATAAGCCATCTTTTAAAGCAAGATGAAATGCTAGTGTGATGGACAGCAGTGAAATTCAGGAAAGAATATCTTACTCAGGTAGTTTTAACTCTGCCATATTTAATTTTCCTATGATGAAATTACTACAATTCTAATATATCTATAAAACATTAAACTATTTTTAGATTCCACACTTGTTGTTAGTTGTGCTAAAGATTAAGCCTTCTGGTTTCTGGAATTGGGTAGTCAAACTTCAGTGGTATTCTGCTGAGAATAAGAAGTCTGTATCATTGGAGTACATGCAAGTAATGATTCAGAAAACTGGTCATTTTGAGACATTTCTAGGCCAGGATTTCAAATTTGCTCCAAGATGGTGGTAAAGGAAGTGGTGGTATTGATAACACTTAGACACAATATGGACAAAATTATATTGACACAATGTCAGTTAGAAACCTATTATCCTTTAAAAGAGGCAAATCTGATTTCCTTATGGTCTTTACATTTTGTTTTACAATATTTTATTAAGTAATTTGGTAAAATAAAAACAGTAATTATACTTTTTTTTAGAGAAGTTTTTGAGAAGACTTGCAATAACCCTTTAGGTAGAACAAAACGGTTCTTATTCCTTAGTTCTCTTGTCTGCTGCCACTATGACATTATCAGGGTAATTTCTCTTTTACAATTTTATGTTTAATATGAATTTTCTGCCTGGTTATGATGGGTTTTTTTCCATTTTATTTCCTTGTCCTTACCTTTAAAACTTCCTGCAACCTGGGTACATCTAAATGTAAAGTGTCTGTCACTCCATTAAATGGGTAAACTAAGTCTTCACTTCTCTTTCATTCTTCTATAATGCTTATCAAGGAAGAAAAAACTATTTCACACACATGACACTATTATGTTTCCTTGAAATTCTTCTTTTAAGAGACATTAAAGTGAATATTACACATGAATAGAGATGATTAGCTAGAAATTGATACTACTTATATTTACAAACTAATTTCATTAATTGAACTTGCCTAATGTATAGTGCAAACCTAAAAAAGTTTATACTCTTGTATACTCTTTTCCTAAGATAGATAATAATATCATTTGCTAACTATACACCACCCTGGTTCCTAATAAAAACTACAACAGCTGGCATTCTCTTAAGTAATCCTAGTAATAGCTATAAAAGTATTTTTGTAGAAAAATAACTTAGGTCTAAGTGTGGATGTATTTTATTAAAGTAAAGCAAAGAGGTCATGCATTTGAATTCAAACAAATGGGTGTACAAGCTGAGACTTCCACAAACTCTCTCAATTCAGTGAGTGTGTTTATATACTGTATAGCCAATATGTGAACTGAAGGCCAAGAAGAGCATATTGTTGTCATACTAGGAGGCTTGAGAAGTTTATGGGGAAGCCTCAGGAACTTATTAAGAAAAAAAGAAGACTCAGGTAAATGTAATTTGTTTTGGGTCTGTTTTCCAGATCAGTATGAATTACTATCATGGATAAAGGGCTAGAACAATCCTAGAAGGCAGAACTGGAATCAACTGATTGGTTTAACTTATTAAGAACAACAACAACAACAACAACAACAAAAAACAAGAGAAGAAACAACAATGTGAGAACATTTGGAAACCTAAGTTGCTATACATTTCACAGACACCAAATTCACCTAAAAGAAACAAACAAACCTGCCCAGTACAGCCTCTCCTCCACCCACTGGTATAGTGAAATAGGTTCATTCTCTTGGGGCATCTCTAAGTAACAAAAATTCAGTGTAAAACAATGAAAGTTATCCTTATAACTGATGCTTACCATAGTCGTGCATATTATAAATTTTTTTTTAAATCAATGTTTTCTTAATATATTTTATAGTATGATTTGCTTATTCTGGAATTAGAATAGAAAACATAAAAGTCATATTTTAATAACTACACTTAATAAAAAAATGTGATTAAAAACAAATGTCTTAGCTGCAGAATGTCTTAGGTCAGAACAGCTTAAGTGCTTCAAAAATGTGGGAAGGGATAACATCCTCATTAAATAAAACCAGTTAGGTGAGTTGATAAATAATTAGTAACTGATAAACAACTCAGAACAAAGCTTCAGAAATGGTTTGATGAGGCAGGTTAAGGCTGACAAGACTTACTCTGAAGCTGAGGCTGCTGGAAGGAAAGGGGCTGTCCGAACACAAATGGGCTGTGGACTAGGGAAGAGGGAGGTTTTGCAGCTTGATCAAAGATGGAAGGAGCTGGGAGATTGGGCCGTGACTGAATGGAATTCAATATGGCACTCAGTTGGTCACCTGCAGTGGGCAAAACAGTCAAAACTAAAACTTGTTATTAATTAACATCCAAAATGGCAAAGTAAATGGTGCTTTATGACATTCAGATAAAGTTAAACACTAAATAAAACAATGCCAATTCAGAACTGTTGTGGAAGTTGGTGACTGTTATTCTCAAATTAGGGACCGAATGTTGTATGTTGTTTTAATAATGGAAGCACCCAGACAAATTTTATATAATGGCTCACCTACAAAAACAAATCCATTTAAATTCATATACAACATCTAGCAGCAGCATGAGAGAATACAGAGTCTATGAAGTAAGTATGATAAGTTGATTCAATACCATATAAGTATAAAGGAAGATCTAAGTCAATGATGTCTTCTGTGCAGTACCTGACATTGACTATTATCACCCTGCCTCATACGCAGTACACTTCATGCAGAAAATATGCAAATAATATGAACAGTTCAATGTAGGACTGAAGGGAGGCAAAGTATATGTTATTAACTTAGTAATACATTTATATTACAGTTATAAATTAGCATTTTCTTTTTTAAAGTTGTTATTGCCAAAGAAATTATATATTTTTAAAAGCATGAACTCTTTTGCTTGGCTAGGCAATGTAAAAATTTATAAAAGACCTATAAAAAGAAAAGGAATATGAGGTACCTTATTTGAATAGTATCTCAAACATGAATTCTGACATTTTCTTCAAAATTAAATACAAAGGACATTAACAGAAAAGTACTTTTAAAAATATGAAATGATATAATTGGATGGATGATAGCTCCTTATTTATGAGAATATAAATATTAAATAGTTTAAATGATGCTGAAGAAGAAGGGTGGGGGGGGAAACCATATCCAGACTAACTGATGCAGAAACCAGAAAACAGTACCTTTCCAGGCATATTCTCTAGATATAATAAAGTTTCATAAGTAAAATTTTAAATGAAACACCAACAAGAAACAGATTAATATGGAAAGAACTGTGCACACAAGCTACATATCTTTACTTAAAAAAATTAATGCTGCAGATTAGAAAAGGATTTTAGAGGTGATGAAGAATTTTATAAAATTGTTTTAAGGAAAAAGAATTTTTGCAAAAAACTGTTGCTTGATGTTGGATAGCATAAAGAGTTAAAGAAAATGGGAACTATAATTAAAGGTAAGATAATAAATAAAGATTAGATATATTTAATCAGATGAAAGTTTCTTAATATTTCTTCACTCCATCTAAATATTTTAAAAGCCTATTAAGAAGTACATTTAAGAAGTGCTATTTTTGAACAATATTAGCAAAATCACTTTTAAAAAGTAATACATTATTTCTAATTAATAACAAATGTTCTCAGCAATGTTTGTCTCTATTGAAAGTTGATTTCTATTCTTATGATGTTTTAACAAATTCTGTTTTAAAGACTGATTTAATGTGATAGCCACCAGGACAATTTAGACATTTTAGAGACTGAAAGCATACAATTTGAATTAAACATGGCTTTAAAACAGATTACTATACAAGTACATAGTGGTAAGTAAACACTGAGATTTTAATTTAAGGACTGGGAACGGCAGAAGGAAAGGGACACGAAGGAAACACCACAAAGCATTTACCCTACTTAAGCATGAAGGTCTAGTTTAAGTTAGTTGAAATCTGAGCTACCAGAAATGAGCAAGCAGATAGTACCCAAGCCTGTAGGATAGAACAACCCAATATAGGAGGAAGAGCCAAAAAGAAATCTTGTAGCTAAGGCTTCCTTCTTAATAAAAATACTTTGTGGAAAGTAATAAAGGTATCAAACAGAAAGTGGTTTTATTTTAAATTGAATATTTCCTCTATACTGATGTAATTCTGTATCTTGTTGACTATTTCATTATTTCACTTGCTCTGCAAGTCAGGTATTAAAACAACTGTATTTGTGTCTGGAAATCAAATCTCATGAATTAGTTTAAATAACATTTTAAAGTAAAAGTATTTCCATGTAGGCTATCTTCTCCTTCCTACCCATTGTCCAGCTGTATGCTACCTTCTGACAGTATCGTCGATTTTGAAGCTAAGAGTTAGGATCAGGTTATAAGAAAGCATGTGAATGTGTCCAAATTTACATACAAATGGAATTTTGGATGAAATTCGAGCATAAATTACTCCAAAATAATTATTATTTGGACTGCCCATGATGCTGGTCTCTTCTATTAATGCAACCGAAACAAGTTGTATACATTTTATATCCATATGGCTTAGGGGTTTTGTTTTTCTTTTTACAATTTTTTGGTTTCATTATACATACCAAACCCAAAGCTATCATCTCATGTAATTCGAAATTAACTAAGATAACTTGATTAGACATTGAAAACCACACATGTTTAATAAAGCTCATGTGCAATATTACTTAAAAATATTACTTAAAATATTTTGATTTTAAATGGATCATTTTGGAAAGTTCTTTTTTGCTCATTAACATTTAATAATAACTGGATGATAAAGAAAAGTTCTTCTACTGGATATAGTGACACAGAATCTTTATGATGTGAATTCAAAATGAGTGTCTACAAAATAAGAACAGGTAAGCAAGAACTATAAACTTAAGCTAAAATGGCTAAAACCAATACTGTAAAAAGAACACCGTCGTAAACATTTTGATTGTTAGTTTTCTAGGAACAAACTTAAAGTTTTGTGGGTGAACAGTAATAAAAATGGTTATAAGAGAAGGTAATAAAAATATTACAGTTAGGTAAGTAAAAGACTCACTTAAAACACTTACCTTTATTATTTCCGAGTCCATAATCAAATCCTTGGGCACTGCAACTTGCCCCTTTATTAAAAGCTTGTACTGAGAAAGGGCTTGGAGGAGGAGTTTGAGAATTTTGATCCAGAAGAACTTGTTCTACAATAAAAGGAACATCTATAAAATTAGTTTCTTATGTGCTATTCCCCATTTATAAAGAGAGAAAATTGCAAGAAAGATTTTTATGATGGTTAAATTTTAAAATAACCTCACATTTAGATTTGATAATAGGTCTACCAATTAGGTCACTGACACCAACAAAGTATATGACAAAATCTTTGTTTTCATCAATCAAAATCACTATAATATTTAGAAATGGGATATGCTCTTATGGAGTCAATTTGCTTTTATTGTGCTATTAACATTTGCTATTATTGCTTTTTTTTTGCTTTTATTGTGCCATATATATATGGCAAAAAATCATTAAGTGATCACAGAGAAATTTAAACTTCTCTTACACCTCTTTTCGGGTTGAGTATATATCTTAGTAGAAACGATATCCTAATTTAAGAAGCATTTTATCTAAAAAGAACCTTCTACCTTCTAAGTATATGGGAATACAATTTCCCATGGTAAAACTCACTCCTTAGTATAGAAAGTATTTTACATTTTAACAATAATAGCTAACCTTACCATCTGATAGCTTTGTTATTTCTTCACTTAGCTTTCATATAGAACTCATAAAGTATCTTCACTTTGTAAGTGAGAAAACCAAGGCACAGAGATATTAGGTAATTTGGCCAAGGTCATACAACTGAAAAGTTAAGAGCTGGCATTTGTACCCTGGCAGTCCAGTCCCAGAGTCTACTCTTACACATTATGCTCATTGCTAGTTAAAATGATTACTAAGCTAGAAAGACCCTGACAGTCACTTAAACCATTCTCAGATTATTTAATTATGTCTTATATAAACCTGATCTCGCTTTAGGTTATTTTCATTTATATTTGAATATCCCTATATAATGAAAATGTTTAAGAATTTATGAATATGTAATAATTATATATGTAGTAAGTATACTGTAAATGGGAAAGTTATTTTGTAAGATGTCTGATTTACATGAAATGAAGACTTTTGCTTTTCAAAACATAATGAAGAATAGTTCTACCATCTCAGGACATTATTTTATGATGACATCATCTATGACTAAGAAACACTGGTCTGTAAAGACAAGGGAGGAAGTAGGTTCTCAAATTGGGTTCAGTGGATTACTGATGCAGTGTGGTGTAATGAGCACAGCATTTGAAACATGAATGAAGATTCTGGCTCAAGTCTTTCACCCGCCCTGTTTCCAGTGGTATAACCATAGGCAAGTCATTTTAAATTCTATGAGCTTAGAAATGTAAAATGAAGATTATATAACCGATCTCAAAGGCTTGCTGCGGGGAAAAAGAGGAGAATGTTTAATGTACCATGTTAATATATCTAAACGTACTCTGTCATTCACACAAATTCCAAACCTTTCTTGAATCTATTTATATACTATGGCCATATTACCTCTTGGATAATAGTTATTATAACTTTATACTCTTTTGGATAAAGAAGCATATTCATTTAATTGTCTGACCCTCTCCTATAAATTCTGGGATTTGGTAGAAAAGTCTATGTTGGGCCTATCCACTTATTTTGATGTCCTAACTAATACTTTTGTGACTCAACTTGTATATTTAGAAAATTTAGTGAGCAACTAGTATGTGTGAAAACTGCTTTAGAACTAGGAATACAAAGATAAAAAACCTGTGCCTGTCCACAAGGGACTCACAATCTGGGTACGAAGAAATAAAAATTAACTTCAATATAATATCAGTTTTGTTCTAGTGGTGAATTCAGTTCTTTAGGATGAGGGGTAACTCTTCACTCTGTGAGAATCAGTTAAAGCTTCACCTAAGTGATGTCATGGTCTGAACAAGATTTCGCCACCAGGAGAATGAAGAGAAGAGGACAAGAAGGAAAATCTTTTATTAAAGGAGATCATTGTTGAAAAACGGTAAAATAAAGTTTAAAGCTGAAACTCTAATAACAAAATAGGAAACCCCCAGAAGAAGCTAAGCATATATTCAATGCTCCTTTCCTGAGACAGAATTCAATAGAATGATATTGCCTGGGAGAAGTACTACAATCAGTGGTTTGAAAACTGAACTTCCGTTTAGTGATAGAAAGAGTAAAAGGTTTAGTCCCGAACTGGCACAGAAGAATTATCATTTAAATTCATATTAACGAAATAAAAAGCATGGTTTACAAAGATCAATTCATATGTTTCACATTTCCTTCTAATTCTCTTCTTTTATGTGTATTCATTTAGTACCTATGTATTTTACATAGGAATTTTAACAATTGCAAGATTTTTAAACCTTTAGTTTTGATTTTACTTAAAAAATAAACACACAGAAAAGCTCTTTACAACAAAAGAAATACAGTACACTTTAAACTTCTGCACTGCAAAGGTAAATCGGAATAAATCACAAATTTAAGCCAACTTGCCATCTTCATGTCGGAGGTACTGGTTTCCGCCTCTGTCTCTAGCTAAGGACCATGCCTCTCCTTCATCACTCTCACAGAACTCTACCATGCTGTTCTTATCCAGCTGCACCCATGTACCTTCAGAATTGGTTACCTAGTACATAACAAAAAGCATGATTGATTGGCTTGATTCTTTCAGGGCATTCAGGCTGAAAACCAGCAAAAAGTTTAAGTGAGTAATTATTCCAATAAATCTCTATCATCAAATTAGTTTCTGAAATTAAGACCACAGCCTGAGGTAAGACAGAAATCAATAAACAGTCTTGTAAAGTAATGCTCACTGATGACTTCAGTAAAAACAATATTTTTTTAAGGCACAGAATAATCCCTTGATAATTTTAAATGCTACCCCAAAACACACGGCTCTTTGTTTGGCACCTGAAATGTCCTAACACAGCATACTCTCTATCATTTAGGGTGGTAGTGCCTAAAATGCAACTTGAAGATAACCCTGACACTGAGAAATAGCATGACACACTACATCTTTAAGCTCATCAGCTGAGGCAAATGCCACAGTTGACTAAAGAGTAATGTTATTTGCTCAGGACTTCAGTGACACCCATATATGGGAACGAAGAAATGAAACCCTTTGAATATAACACATCTCCAAACTGATTCATAGTAAATATTTCAAAGTGCTATTCATCCATGACAGTACAGTACACATTTGCAATAATGAAAAGATATTTGCAGATACCGAACATTTATATATACAATACAAATCACTTTGTTATATAAATATTGTTTTCACAAGGATAATTATGAGAATAAAATTATTAAAAAAGAAGCACAGAAAAATTGCATTAGTATTTTCAATACAGGTAAAGATAAAGAACATTAACATTTAAAAACCTGGGATGGAAATGGCAACCTTTGGAAGAAAGAGATGCTTTGGTTGTATTATATTAAAAACGAATATCTTAGAAGTCATGAAGCTACAAGAATCCATACCTCTCCCACTGCTTTGACTTTGTTTCCCAGAACTAACATTCCAATTGGGATACCTCTAAGGTTAGGGCAGCTTCTGATGTTGTGACCGGAAGGTCCCGTCTTCACTACCTTGTACATGCCTGGCCCTCCTCGCAAGAACGGCATATCCTGCTCTTGCATTGTTGCTTCCTGTGGGCAGCAGGAGTTTATGTCTTTGAAAAAGTCATCAGTATTAGTTTTAGGTTCCTGAAAATTTGAATAGGAAAAAAAAGTAAACAAAATACAATCTATTATCACTTTCAACATCCTTCTTAATTGCTTTTACAGCAAGTCCGTAATGCATCAATTAAGAAAAAGAACACATATCCAAAGATAGCTCAAGTGTTGGTTAATACTACTATTAAAGAATCTTTCAGTTATTCAATTCTGAATAATATTTAAAATAGAGCTGAAGAGAAGAAAAGATAGCAGGAGAGGAACTGAACCACTAGCTTCTGTCCACCATAATTTGAGAAACACAGTAGTACCTGATTTTACTTTTATCTTTTAGTGAAATATTTAACAGTAGGATAAACAAAAATAATTTACTATATGAACCACAACTGAATAATTTTGAATCATTATTACTGCCTGTCAGTATGGGTTAAAAAGTCTAAATCTCCATTTCCTTATACTTTTGTTTATAATTATTAATAAACAGAGAAAATAGGTATGAAGATTCTGGAGACTTATTTATAAACAGAGATAACAATGATGAAAAAATGTGCACGAAATATAGCTACATGTTAATATTTACTAGTTATGAATGAAATAAGAATGCTTATAAGATTTTAACAACTCACACTTTCTTAATACAGTACAAATAAAAATGCCTTGTTAGATTTGCTAGACCATTGTTAAACAGTGATATATTAATGCTTTTAACAGAAACAGATGATTATATTTTAGTAGAGAGGAGAGATTAACATTAAAAGATGTGGTTTTATATAAATATAATACATTTGGATACAAAACAGTCACTTCTAAAATGAAAGAAAGGAACATACCCTAAACTTCCTGTTGAATCTGAATGCTCTGATGAAATTACTTCCTACGTGAATGCAATAAAGAGAAATAATAACCTTCCCATTTTTGCTCTTTTTCCCAATTAAATGTAAAGGAAAGTTCTACACTGGAAATTCTTCCACTGTCATTATTACTTCTTTAAAACAGACTTAAACTGCATTTTTAAATACAGCAATATAGACTCTACAAATTGCTTTATTCAAATACAGTAAAAGATCATAATGGGACACTTACTCAAACATTAGGTTAAAATTAAATTAATATTTAGTTATGTTATAAATAGGATAAAAATGAAAAAACCCACTAACATATTATGCAAGATAAAATATTACTGAATAGTTCTACCCCTATGAGTAGTCTCATTCCAAAAGACATGTCCATTATATAGTGGAAAATTAAAAATAAAGTTGTAAGGTTAAAAAATGTGGATTCAAGAATTCTCCGTACCTGTGACTTTAATATATGATTGGTCAGAAAAAATTTTAAATCCATTATTAACCTTCACATAATATCTTGTAAATTTCATTGTGGTGATGAATAATCATCAATTTTTACTTATACAAATACGTACTATGGACGGTATTTATTTACAGTTACTATAATTACTGTACCATATTTGTCCAACATTCCTTATTTATATATTGGCAATTTAATGGAAATGAGAATTTTAAGTACTTGAAAAATTTAGATTTACAATCTAAAATAAAATATGCATTTTATATACCCATGCATGCATATTTGTAAATATTTATATATGTGTACAACTATATGAATACAAAGAGAGCACTCAAACTAAAAATGGAGAGTAAGGTCTAAACTTTAAATTGTGCTATTTTACTCATGAGATTTTCAGTAAATATTTAAAAATGTCATTGTGAATGATCAATTTTAGCAAATACATGATGCTATTTCATAGATGGAAGAGTCAAATTAGTCATATGTACAAATGATCTTTTAAAAATTACATGGCATGATGTAAAAGCTAAACAAATATTCATAGATTTAGTGAAAAAACAATTTCACTGGTCTTTAATGATACATCTCGAGCATTTAATTAAGTTATAACAATATTTCCAATTTGACCACTCAGGGTAACAGTGAGAGAAAAGTCTTGGCAAACACTAATAATAATTATAATAATTGCAAGTTATTCACTGAAAGGCAATATAGGAGAACTGTCCTAAAATATTTAATATTTTATTGATTAGTTAAAGAAACTATATAAATTAATAAATGTACAGCAAAGTCTATCCTTTTTCTTAATACTAAACAGTATAAAAAGAACTGATAGACCTAAAATCACAGAACTGTGTCTGTTATTCTCAAGAAATCCTAAAATGCATGTTTTATTCTATACAGAAATTTAAGACCTGGGCACCAGCATATGAAATTGATGAACTGCAATGTTAATTTTTGCTCCCTGCAATCCCACCCCAACATTCAAAAGACCACTGTGCAAGGCAAGGAAAAAAACAGAAGAGCCATAGGGTTGGAACTCTCCCACCTAAATAAGTAAGTTCTGAAAAAGCTAGACCTGTATATAATTGTTGGAGAAGCTAGTCATAAAGTTAAATATAGCAAATTTGAAGTCAAGTAAAAGTTTAACTTAAACTAGTAATACAGTCTTTGGCAGAAATAGAGGGGAAAGGTTTATGGGGAAACTCAATTGCAGAACTCTGTATAGATCGTTTTTGGTAAAAAGGAATTTTTTAAAATTAATCTTAAGTAAAGGCTTCAAAGATACAATGTAAAATTTGTTATACAAGCTGAAATACCTGAATAATGTATGACTGTTCCTTACAGTTAACTCACCTGGGGGAAAAAAGCTTTGGAAGTCCATGAAAATACGTCCAAATCCCTGACTCCTTGGCTAGCATTAAAGATATTCTGAGCAACAAAGTTTAAGAAAGAAAAATATCAACAAAGAAAGGGAACAGGATATCATCTGCAGAAGATGCGTTCACAGTAACAACAATGTTCTATACTCTAGCACCAGCACGGGAATGTTATTTCACTAAAGGGAAACTGAAGCCACCTGAGTAAACCACACAGCAAAGAAATTCCGATACATAAGTTTTTGTCAAAAGCGCTCCATGGATATAGTGTGTCATGCCATTTACTACAATTAAGAGCCAGACATTGATTTAAATCTTAAGACAGTCAGTGCAAGAAGGACACCTTCAAACTCCTTTAAATGATGACGCGTCTATTCCAGTACAAGTCAGATTTGTTTTATGGCAGAAAACAGTCTGCTGTTTTATAAAGAAACTGTGACTAACACAGATTGTATAGATAGAGCAACTATTATCATGAATAATAATGGCATGTAGTATATGTGAACTAGTTATCTCTGTTTAAAGTACAAAAAAAAATCAAAAAGAAAAAAAAATCTACGTCATTTTTAAATTTTGCTCTCTTCTATAAATGAGAAAAAAGTCGCTTGGAAATGTTACTGAAAGCTGTTAGCAAATTTGTTAAGAAAAGCATAGAGAAAAAACATACAATCTGAACTTTTATCAAAAGGCAGACCTAGTTTCCTCCATCTTAAAGTTCAGGAAATGCACAGAGCATTTAGGATCTCTAGAGTCTAAAAATATTTTGTTACAGAACAACCAATTCACAGCAACATGGTCCCAGAAAAATCAACATTTTCACAAAATGTTTTCATAAAAATTAAAATGATATACATTTACATAGACATATCATCCTATCGAACATATTTATTTGATCTGAAATTAAAATCCTTCCAGAAACCAGTAATTACACAATTTTACTGCTTATATAAATACCAAAAAAGAGGACATTCAAAATGTTAATGAAAGTTGTCATTATCCAAGACTTCAGCACAAAAGAAACAACACAATTCCCAACCAACTGTAAGCCATTTTAGATAACGAGAATTTATTTAATATTTTCCAGTTCTGTATTTTCCTCATGTATGTACATGTATGGACAGATGTAGATACAGACCCATATACATACATATATGCTAATATAGAAATATAAAACATATAAAAGCCAGAAAAAAAATGAGCTTCTATTAGTGTGCCTACAGATAAATGCAAAACAAAAGAAAAAAACAAAAAGCCAAAGCCCCCTTCACATTTAAAAATAGACAGCAGACAGGGCACTTTCTCTTTAGGTGAAGTGGAAACATGTTGCAAAGTATTTTGAAATACTGTTTTGGGGGGGAAAAGATGTCCTTACTGGTTCATCCATGTACGTAAGAATTTGTGGAGTATTTGCTCAATGGTTTTTCTCCTTTGCAGAGAATAGTGGTGCAAACCTTTTGACATAAAACAATATTAATATTTTTTAGCATAAATTTTTCTAGCATCAAAAGCAATGTGAAAAGCGTTGTAAAAAGCAATGCAGATGAGTTAGGAATAAAGAAGCAATGTGGTGACTGACAATTTTAAAGCTTGTATCTCTCTTTTATTTTTATTTTTAAAAAATTTTTGCTGCGCCATGCAACTTGTGGGATCTTAGTTCCCCAACCAGGGACTGAACCCGCACCCTCGACAGTGAAAGCGTGGAGTCCTAACCACTGGACGGCCAGGGAATTCCCTCTCTTATTTCAATGTGCAAACTCAAGTGTTTCCTCAGTCTGAGGACATGAGTTAACATATACAATGATACCTTAAAGTGATGTAACTGCTAACCATGGTAACAAATTGCCAATAAAATCAATTTTGTACATGTTAATTATATGTGGATTCAAATTTGACTCTTTTTTGCTTTTGTTCTGCATTTGTAGAAAATTCTTAGTCTACACTGGTTTACTATAAGATTATTTTTAAAATGTGTTATCCTAATAAAATTGCATTTATCAAGTATCAAAAAAGCACCAGATAGAAAGCTGGAGTTTAAAAATAAAATGTACTTGCATAGTTTTCTTTCGAAAATTTAGGAAAGTTTAGTCTAAAGATATGAACATGCATGAAAATATTAGAACATGCATGAAAATATTAATCTCTCCAAAGTCTCAATTTCTCACTATTAAAATATATAAATAAGCTTTCATATTGTATAATTTTATAGAATAATATGAGCACCACTATATATGTATGTAGAACTGTGTATATATATATACACACACACATATACAAATACACACATATCTACAATAATCGAAATCATTCTATTCTCAAAGACTATTGTGAAGGCAAAAAAGTTCTGTCAAGAAAATTAGAAACTGAAGCATGCTAAAAACCTAACTAAATTGATGAGCACCAAATTGCAACTCTAAGACAATAATCTTTCAAGGCATAGAAGAGACCAAATAAGCGAATAATTTTCATGGAGAAATACATGACCAAACATGCCAAATGCTCACGCAAAAGAAAAAAAGAAAGAAAAAAAAAAAAGATAGTAATTGTTTCATTGTGCTGGATGATCACAGAGTTAAAAATTGCCATTTTTAAAGTGAAAAAGATAAAATATCTCAGGGAAATTAATCACAGCATATATACAAACAATTATAGTGTTATTTTAATAGAGGCTTAAATTAAGGCTTAAATGGAATTTAAGCCTTAATTCCATTCTTCAAGCTAAAGTATGAAATGAAGCTTTTGATAACCATCTAAGGACAGCATATTTACTAATGGTGTATTAAGTAACTACTTAGTATTTAGTAGGACTGAAAAACAGGTTATGCATACATATACACACAAATTTATTAACGAGACAAAATCAAGAAATCTGGGGTATATTAAAGCTGTGACTATCAGGCATCATTAGGTATCCCAAAAGAATGAAACTGACATAAAATGCAAGAAACATTTGCTAATTTTACCAATTACCCTGAGTAATGTTATAAGAGAGAATACCAAATGATATTTTTCCTTCATCTCTCCCCCAAATCTTCAGAGCCCCCAAATTCAGAAAAATCAACCTACTTTCTATATGTGAACACCAATCAGCCTAAGTAGGTAGAAAGTGGTTTGTATAATTGCACGGCGTGTTCGGAGACTCAAGTTGCTTCTGCAAGAATTTGGATAATATGGGCATTATAAAGATATCTTTGAATACTTCTAATGAGGTATCATCTACTTTCCTTGATATAAACTTTCTCTACCACTCAAGCTCATTCACAATGTGAAAAGACCTCATTTTTGACAAAGAATCCAAAGAACTGGGCCTATAAGTTTCAGATCAGTAATATCTCCTATTTTAGAAGTAGACTTGCTTTCCAAAAAATTTAGGCTCTATTACAGGCAGTCAAATGTCTCCCACGTCATGTGCATAACTGATTTTCTCTCTCTTTTTAAACATATTTTCCCTGGTATCTGAAACATTCTATTGGCTTGCATTTGTAGTTTCCAAATCTTAAGAATTTTAATTTAAAATCAGCCTTCCCCAGGTATACCTTCAACATACATCACGATATTCATCCTCATTCAACCATTAAGGTTGTTAGTATTCATATTTATTTAATTGTGGAGTTCTAGCCAAAGTAATATGATTCTTATTGCTATATTTACTTTATCCTTTTATAACTATTTATCCTTATGGCTCCACTAGATTAAGGTAGACTAAACATAAAAAAATGGGCTTTGGAATCACATCAACTGGAGTTCCAGAGCTAGCTCCACTACTTACTACTTACAATCTTGGGAGACTAGCTCTCTTCTGTCACTGGAAAAATGAGAATGATAAAAACTTAAACATCAAAGGGGCACAATGAAAATTAAATGAGACAATTAAGGTATGGAGCATAAGAGGGTCAGAAATTATTTTAAGCAGTATGATCCTACCAAATGCCAAGAACTAAAATTTAGTATTTAACAAATGTTGAATGCCTACCACGAGCAAAATGTAATATTTAACACTCTGGAAGAAAAAATATAAGAAGGGATCCTAAATGAGTCCTAACCCTTGAGGAGCTTAACAGAAATAAGAGGTATATAAATACAAATGGGCTAAAGGCCAAAAAAAATCCAAACTAAACATTATGGGTAGTTGGAGAAAGACATCATAAGCCTTTTCCGCTTTTACAGACAAAGTGCTACCTGAGAAAGGAGAGAAAAAGCTAATTTCCCCAGTACTTATATGCTTTTTACCCTCAATTCTTGCTTCACCCGTATCAACTATTTTTTAGTTTCCATACATAGCATGCCTCCATAACTTTGGACATCTGACTCTCTAATGTGAAATTACTTTACTTTGTCCTGGCAATTTTTCTTTAAGATTTCCTCAAATGTCACCTCCTAAGTAAAGTCACTCTATAACTTACCACAATGCAACTTAATTATCTGAATATTGTATGTCTATCCCATTACATAGTGAGTACCCCAAGATCAAGAACTGCACTCTTACTTATTTTGTATCCCTCCCCTTTGCCTCTCCACCCAACACTTACTTCCCAGCTTAGTATCTGGTACATAATAAGGACTCAATAAATATATGCTGAGTGAACAATTAATGAATTGATAACTACAGCATTATTGGGATGTACAGGGATGAGAAACGTTGACAGAAATTTTTGAGCCTGGCCAATTAGTTAAATACTAGAAAAGTTAGGAAAAAAAAATGGAAGCAAAAGCATTTTAGACAAATGAAACAACATAAACAAAGACTCTAAGATGTAAAATTAAATAGTGTGTTCTAAAAGGGGCAACAAGTTCTAACAGACCGTGAGCACCTCACAAAAAAGGATCTGCACTCTTCATATTTATCCCTATTCTTCCCACTGATTAAAAACATTTTTTTTGATTTAAAAATATTCTAAAAAAGACATAGTCATAATATGGATGTCTAATGCTATTTAATCTCTAAACTAGAGCATTACTAAAGTACTAAAACACAGTTAAAGTCATATTTGAACTAAGTTAGGATGTCATTATTTCTTAGCAAAGTAATGATGTTTAAATAGAACTACTGCTAGGTAGGCCAAAATTTAGCTAAAGTACTTATCTACAATGAAAATGATAGTTCTACCATATGAGTAAATAAACAAGACAGTGCAACAAAAATCATTTTAAAGCTAAATATGACTATTTATGGTAATCTTTTTAAAAAAAAATAGTTCATCAAATATTTAGTCAGTGTTTAATTTCTAATCCCTACCCCCATTCTCTCCAACAGTTTGTTTGAGTCAGGCTCCAAACAGGGTACACGCATTCATGTGAATACAAAATTGTTGTAACTAGAAAAGGCTGAAGAGGTTCATGTAAGGGCTGCTCAAGGCAACTTTTTGGTACTTTTGCATCTTTTTAAGTTAGTGGCATTACTCCTCGATAATTTCTAATTTTATTTCAAATCTCCTAGCTTTCTTTTTTTAATTGAGTAGTGTTTCACAATGGTTAGCCATAATTTATAGTTGATTTACTCACAAAAGAACTGAAGTATAAAAAGGGAGAATAGGTGGCAAGCATTTTTCTAGTAGTAAATGAAGTAAGAGATGCAAAGGGAAGAAGCAGCAAGATGCGTTTATTTAGCTCTATTAGTTCCTTGAGGAGATGAGATGGAATCATTATCCCCTCTATGCCCTATCATGCTCTGCCCTGTCGAGTAAGGTACTCATTAAAAACTTATTGACTGTATAAGAGGCCTGTCCTGGTCCTTAAAATCAAAACCTTGGAAAACTAGCCTGTTCTTGCCTATGCCAGGCTCTGACTCTGTGGGTCCTCATATAACACCCTCATTGAAGCAACTTTATACCAGACCTGTTTGAAGCCCTAGGCCAGTTGTCACACATCCCCTCTGTCCTCTTTGGTCACCACATAAAATATAAACCCTCTTTATGTCATCTACCTATTCTCTTTTTATACCAAAACTACTCTAGGCTTCTTCCTGATCCAACATCTAATTATTCCCATTTGTCCCATGACTTTATATTGTATCTAATGGGACTCTTCCTCCAATGGTAAACAAACTCTCCTTCAATCTTTGCAGGTCACAGTGTTGCCATCACTGGTACGTCTTCGTGTCGATGTGGATATCAATCAACTGCCTAGCCTTTTAGTTCTTAGACTTGGGCAGTTCCAATGACGTTTACTTCCAACATACTTCAGCTGCCCTCTCATGGCCACATTAATGAGCCATTTCATTCAATAAAATGCTCTAAGTATGAAATCAAATTCAAATATGCTATGTTATCACAAAAATTGCCTATCTCCTTCCAGCTCTTCAAGTATAGCGCACTCACTATATTGTTCTGTTTTATTAAGTCCTCCAAGTCCCTTGGACCGTCCATTTGTCCTTTCACATTTCTAACTTAGGCTGGATCCCACAGTTGGTGATCTCAATTGCTCTTTCATCAGCATTTGAAATTCCCTTTTGTCCCTATTTTCCTGTCATAGCAGCCCAGGAAATTCCAGCCAATGCTATCATCTGTTTTCCTGGCTCCTTTAATGCTGGATAGTTAGGGCCATGGGAGAGGAAGGGTATCCAGAATGGATCTATCCAGTGGTCCCACTGGGTCCTTAGTGGCCCAATAATCCCCAAACAAGTAGTTTTTTTGTCAGATCCCGCTCCTATTTCTCTCAAACATTACTCCAAATCTTTATGGCATTTCTAAACTCTCTAGCTTAACTCAGTTGTTTCAATCTCAGCTGATGACTTTTCTCCCTTCTATATGGAAATCACGGTCTCCTTCAACCTCTTCCCTTCCTCCCTCAACCCTAAAAACTTACCCACTGCCATACATACCCCCTCCTCCTTCACAGAAACAACTCTCCAATGTGCCCTCAATTCTATTTTCTCCTCCTCTTTCAGCCTTCAGATTTCTTATCTACATCTTTAATGTCTCCCTTTTCTACTGGCATCTTTCCTTTAATTTATAAGGATCTCAAGTCACTACCATCCTTAAAATAAAGGAACCAGAAAAACCTCAGCCTTCTTAATGATACCAGATACTCTGAGTTGCTTAACATTAAAAGAGAACTCATGCCATTCTTCAACATAAAGACAAGCTAGAAAATATCAAAAGCTACTTCATTTTACTTTCTATCTCCAATATTCTTCATCTAGATTTTTCAAATAAGTCAGTGATAATCTCCTCATTCACATACCAGTGAAAAGCCATCAACGAGTATTTGTACGGCTCACTCCATTTAGCGTTCCCTCTTACCTTTATTATGTCCTCTCTCTCTGACCTCAAGACTGTCTACTAAAAACTGTCTCTTGGCTAGAGTTTAAAAGCATCAAATAACAGAACACCAGTGGGCCAAAATAAAGCCATGGGATTCAGAACTTCAGCACACAGCACACTTCTTGCTCTTCCTTTCTACCTTTGTTTATTCTCTTGCTCTATCTGTGTGAATATCTTCCTCTTCCAAAACCATCTCCTCAAATGAGCAAACAAAGGAATTGGGAAGAAAATTTTGAAGTGGGGAAGGTAGCAAAGATAATATAATCTAATATAATGCCTTATTAGGGCCTTAAAATACACAAAACTCTAAATTGGTCAAAATTTTAAAAATATGCTGTTAATGAAATAAACAAAATGGCTGTTATAATTATCTCACTTAAAATATCATTTTCGTAATCCTGAAGAATATTTGGTTACCATAATGAGAGATGGGTTCAAACCATTTAAGGCCAACTTTCGAGCCACAGATGAAAAAAGTCAAAAAATCAAAAAAGCAGTAGACCAACACTCTCCAAACTTTCTTTATCACCCATCTATTTGTAAAAAAGTATATAGATAGATATATCTCTCCCCACTGTACATTATAAAACATATACAAAGGAATAGAGAAAAGAATGAAATCAATAAATTTAAATAGAAGTTCTGTTATTTTCTTTCCCAAAGAATCATCTTGTATACACCCCTTTGGAGAACATTACTCTGAACTATTAAGGAGAAAAACAAACAATATATTAAATGACTTGATATAAAGAGCTAGTTTTATACACTGATTTTTAAGAAAGTCAACTGTTTAAAATACTAAGGTTTTTTTAAAATAAAAATTTACCTGTTCTACTTATTAGCAGTGTCATAAGGAATACATTTGATGGAGATGAAAAAGAAAAAAATCATATATTTCTGTTTAAATTATAAAAAGAGCTGTGGGTTCCTATCATATTTAGTGATAGAACAAACTTTTGAACACTCTAAGTATTCTACTGCATCTGTCAAAGAGGCTCAGTGAATTCTCTCAGACACTAAGATTTAACTTCAACCAGAACACTACAGCACCACAAGTCTAAAAATCCACCTTATTTTAACACAGCAGTATCACATGCCAAGAGAGAAAAGATTCAAACTTAGACAACACAGAATTACAAAATGCCAACATACAAAAAATACATTATACATATTTCTGAAATGAACAGTAACACTGAATTCTTAAACTTTAGTTTGGAATTCAATCCAAACAGTATTGTGAATAAGAAAGGGAAAAAAAACCGTAACCGCTCTCGTTCCCTACCTCTGTGAAAGGAATTTAGCAGGCCTAGTTTTAATTTACTACCTCCTGCTTGTGATGGACCATAGTAAGTACTAAGGTCCTTAGCTTTGCCAAACTCCCTCTTTATTACACAGAAGCTCTCAGAATTCAAGCACTTAAAGTTATTTAGTTGTGGTTTACCTCAGAACTGAGAAGCCTTAATTAAAGAAAGCCCTGTAATGAGGACAGAGTATACCTAGAAAGCTTTCTAAAACCACCTTTCACTTACGTCAACAGGGACCAGAAGACTCTTCCCAAGATGCTGATTAAAAGAGAGGCACCAGGCTTCAGTGTAACCATTCATGTTAGGAACATACTTCTTTATCGTCTCATCGTTCAGCCTCAGCCACACACCATCATCATTGTGGATCTATGGAGTATAAGCAACAGAAACAAGCCACGCCCTCCTGTAACTCCTATGAGGGCAGCAAGGTCCGAAAGGCTACAAAGCAGGCAAATAATGCTGGACATGGAGATTAAGCATCTAGTTTTCTCTAGGTTTTGAGAGAACCTTTAAGGAAAAAACCAGCAAGGAATGCCAAGCAATATGATAATTCACATGGTGAGATTGTAAAAAACAATGTCACTCAGGAGTAAAAGCACACGAAAAAATCACACTTTAAGATAAATATTTCAAACATAAAATCAGATGTTTCCCAAAAGAACTTCAGACTTCCTTCCCCTCAATTTAGATTTTCAGAATTGGAAGTTACTTGACTGTATTATTAGAAAAATGTACTGTCCAAAGTTAAGGCAATATAATAAACACATTCAAAAACAAACCACATTTTAAAAATTCAAGAAAAACTGTACTCATTTTCATTGAATCCTTGTACAGGTTCTGACTACCATGTTAGCTGAACTCCTTTTATGCTAAAAATATAATTTTAGTTACTTTTTTTATTGATAAAGAAAAATGAATGCAATGTTTGAAACTCAATGAACAGAATTTTGAAATTCTGTGAAATGATTTCCCAAACACTACCCAAACTGCTTAAAACACATTCTAACAAACAATTTAGTAAACTTACATTGTGTAAACAATGCAAATACTTTCTGTCCAAAATTTATTACCAAGTGTTTCCTTACAAATTACCTCATCAATGAAAGTGATGGTTCCATTGACCTTCACTATGCCTATCTGCTCACTCTGAAGGGAAGGGTGGCTTCGGATACGGAGCCCTGCACTGTCCTTGGCCACAAATCTTCGAACCTGAGAAAGGCAAAGACAGACAGGTGAGACAGGGGAAATCACGGAACAGAGACCTTATAAGTAAGTGGTAAGAGAGAAAATTAAACAGACTTGAAAGTATAATTCTGTGAAAGTTTCCAAAATTATTTGTAGCTGGTTTCCCTGTGCAAATAACAGTGGTTAATTTATAAAAAACAACAAGAGAAAACATTTATAAAAACAACATTTTAAAAAAATGTTGTTTTTTAAAATGTATAAAAATGTAAATTATTGAAAAAAATAGAAAATTATTAATATATATTTATAATTTCTTCTCTAAACTTTGAAGACATATGATAAAAAAGAGAAAAGAGCCATTTTTTTCCTTTCAGGAAGGTATATAAATTCTACTATCCATGTTTCTTTTTTAATAAGTAGTTTACTAAAATTCCTATAGTGCTTACTCTTTAGATGTTAGGAAATAAATTTTTTCTTTTACCAGCACAGGATACTTTAACCTTGTCAACTTTATACACTTAATTTCAGTAGACATTTTGTGAATTGTAAACTTTATTTCCTTTTTTTTTTTTTTAAAGGGTAGCTTTTATTTATTCATTTGGCTGCGCCAAGCCTTAGTTGCGGCACGCGGGATCTTTCGTTGCGGCACACGGGATCTTTAGTTGCAGCATGCAGGATCTAGTTCCCTGACCAGGGATCGAAACCGGAACCCCTGCATTGGCAGTGCGGAGTCTTAACCACTGGACCACCAGGGAAGTCCCAATTGTAAACTTTCAATAACAGAAAGTACACAAGGCCTATAAATTACTATAGCATTATACAAAGAAACCAAAAAGTACAGGTTCTACAATTGAGAAATGATTAGAATTATCATGAACTATTCTTCAAGTTCATTTAGGAATATTTAGAATTCGAATACTGAAATAAAGTAAAATATGAGGTGTTTGATGGCTACCTTGAAGCATCAATGAAGAAAATTAATAAATCTCAGACCAATTCATGTTCTGATTTCATTCTACCCTAACCTTATTTGGTTGAGGCTCAGTCTTTGGTTTGACCAGCTGAGTTCCTGGCGGTATCATCCCTTTTGGTGGGTCTTTTACTTTTACTTCTAGGCCAGCATCTGTAAGAAAAGGAAGGGAACTGTAACATTTGAGAACACAAGGGAGGGAGGACCCTTAAACCTAACTTAATATACACTCACAGGCTATTTTAAACAATTAAAACAAATATCTGAATTCTGTCCTTTTAAGGTGATTAATATTTAATAGCTAAGAGAGAAGTATCTGAAAAATGACCTTAAGATTCCAAAGGGGTGTCTCAGGGGTTCAAGGAAAAGAGGAGGGGCTATAGAATATGTAAAATAATACTGAAAAATTCAAAATAATAAAAAAGAAACCCTCGTGTGATCAAACGTTATCTCATAACAACCAATCAGAACACTACTCATCATCTATACCAATCATCTCCTGAGTAACAGGCAGCACAGCATGGTGTCCAAGAGCTGGGCTTCTCATGTTAGACTTGGCTGTTCCCACATCTGCCACCAACTGTTTGACTCTCTGTGCCTCATTTTTTTAATCTATAAAATAGGGATGAGAATAGCACCTATCTCACTGAGATGCTGTGAGAATGAAATGATTTTTAAAATATATATAAAATATATAAGGTATGTATAAAAATTTTTAGATATATATTAAATGCTATTATCATCCTCCTTATTCTAATGTATTATTATCTGTCCTTGACTGCAGTCAAGCAAGATCCTAGTCTACTAACAGTTTGGTCACCTTTGGAGAAAGCTAAGTTAAGAAGGTGGGGAAGAAAATGAATGATTCTAAGTAAATATGAATCTTTTTCTTCAGTGTCTTTCCAGAAAGCAAATATAAGTGGATTTTTCTTATCTACTTTGTATCAGTTTCCTTTACCCGCTATTAGCCAAGAAGAAACCATTCTTGACTATCTCCACTTTTGAACTGCTGTAATTTGTACCCCTTGCACGTCACTACTTATATTCTACTTCATGTGATTTTGTTTGCCTGTTTTATCTTGCAATCATCAGTAAGTTGTCAACACTTGCCAGGAACTCTCTTACCTAGAACAATGTTTTGCCCAGAACCAACGAAAGTTTGCTGAACTAAAGGCTTTAAAGATATGCTGAAATAAAAGAGTGTAGCAAAGGCTGCCACTAAAGGTCTCTAGGATGGTATAGATGAATCTAATATATCTGATCCTATACTTACATTAATGTGTATTCTATACATCTATGGTTACAACAATGTAAAGTACCTCTTTATCTTCACTGTAAAAACAAACTACTTAAAAGTTTCCCAAAGGGTATTTTGGTGGAATGTTAATCAGTATTACTTTTATCTCTAACCTGTCTCCTCTTCCCTACATGTAAGGGTCTCATGATAAGGATTAAACAAATTTAGAGAGGATTCTTAATTTCAAGATTTCTTTGAATCCCAAATATGATAATATGAATTGTATTAATGTCTAAGAAGAGACCACAATATATTGGGCTTTCTAAATCTGCCTGATCATAGGAACCCTTTTGCTTGAGGAGCATTAGGAAAGACAGTGCTATAAGGAATTCATATTGATAAACACTTATTAGAGCTTTGTTGTCCTACTGTTGTCCTATTATATGGATAGTTTAAAAATAAATAAAAGAGAAAGATTAATGCCCAAAGGAAAAGCAATATATTTTTCAAAGTTAGTGGTAGGTAAACAAAAATTCATCCTTTCGGCAAGTATTTATCGAGCAGCCATCATGCGCCAGGCACTGAGCCAGACTGGGAGATCCAAAGATGAAAGGGGTGTCTGCTCACAGCCAGGAAGGGAAGACAGACATACCACGGGGTAGGGAGGCGAGGCATGCACACGGCTACAGTGCAGCGTGGAGGAGATCGAACCGGACCAGCCACATCAGGGAACGCAGGGAAGGAATCATGAGGGCTACAGCGACCCATAAATTAGTACAACATTTTAAGACCTTAAGAACGCACGAATTGAGTACTCATTATAAAGGAGGGTATGAAGCCCCCCTAAAAGTTATGAAATCTGTCCATGTCTGTGATACATGTTAAAGGGCAGACTAGAACAGAAAGAGGATTTTGATTCTAGTTCTTTGCACTAAGCAACTCACAACTTAAAAAAAAAAAATACCTATTTCAATGCCATCGATTGTAACATGAATGGTGTAGAGTCCAATAGCCCCCGGAGTCCAATTTGCACAGTAAGTGCCATCGTTATTGACACGAATCAGCATATTCTCACTGGGTCTGAAAGGAAATAAGATGAGTACTGCAACATTTACTTTTGGTTAAACAGGTGACATCATCATTAACATGTATCAGCAAACATAAAATTTCTGATTGTATTATCACAATGAATAGCAATCCTACTGTCATAGCATGTTTTCCTACTCTCCATGATTGAATTTACTTTTTCCTCCTCACCTCAAACCTCTAGCACCACTCTTCCTCACTCTCAGCTGATCATGACCTCATCACTTTCTTCAGTGAAAAACAGAAGCAATCAGATACAACCTCAAAGTTGCAATCAGATTAAACCTATTTTCCTCTACCTCCTGTTACAATGGAAGGAGTGTCCTGGGTCTTGTCCAAAGCCAGCCCCTCCATTTGTGCTGTGAATCTCATTCCGTCAGCACTTCTGTGATGCAATTATCTTGCTCTCTCTCATTCATCGTCAATTTCTCCCACTTATACTGGATCATTTCTATTTCTATACAAACAAACTCAGAATCTTCCATCTTAAATACCTCCCCTTGATATTACAGCCTTCCCTAATATGGTCTTATATCTTTTTTTCCATTTACAGCAAAACTTATCTAAAGAATTACCTACAATCACTCTCCATTTCCTCATTTCCAATTCTCTTCCAAAGCTTATTATCCTCACTAGGCTTTTGCTCCCAACACTTCATTGCAATTGATTATGTCACAGTCACCAATGACCACCACGTCCCCAAATCCAATCATTGCTTCTTCGTCCTCAGCAATCTCTCAGTAGCATTTGATAACAACCGACAACTCCTCCTTTCTTGAAAAACCTTCTTTTTGCTTCTGCAACATTTTTCTGGTTTTTCTTGTACCTCACCGGCCATTCTTTCTCAGTGTTTTGTTGGCTCTCCCTTTTCTGAGCACCCTTTAACTTACGGAATGCCCCAGGATGTGGGTCTAGATCTTCTTTTTTCTTTCAGTGTCATCTCTCTAGTTGATCAGTCATCCATTCCTCAGTTTTAAATACCATATGTATAAAGATGACTCAAACATTTATTTCTCCCCTGAATTTCGAACTGGTATTTCCCGCTGCCCTGGAAATATCCCCACTTGCATAACTAAGAGGCATCTTGGCATCTCAATTTTAATATACCCAAAGAAAATTATTATTTCCTCCTCACCCCAGCACCCAGCAAAACAAAAAACTCTTGCTCATTTCTCAGACTTTTAGATCCTCATAAAAATCATGAAACCAGGGGTCAGTAACATTTTCCGTAACGGTATTTTAGTCTATTGTGCCAAGCAGTCTTTGCCACATTTTAACTCTGTCACTGTAGTGTAAAAACAGCCACAGACGATACATAAGCTCATGAGCAAGGCTGGGTTCTAATATAACTTTACAAAAACATGCCTGGTTGGGTCTGCCGGCCAATCTTGGCAAATCCCTCTTCTGCTGGATAATCTATCCTGCTGCTGAAGCTGAAGGAACTTACATTCACTCTTGGATCTTCTCTTTCCTTCACCTCCCATTTCATCATAGCAGCAGGCTGTTGGCTTCACCTTCTAAGGGTATCCCAAATCCATCCACCCCCTCTTCATTTCCACCGCTAAGGCCCTTCCACCGCTAGTCCAAGCCACCTGAGAGTCTCTAACTCATCTCTCTATTCCCACTCTTGCTCCCCTGAAATTCATTCTCCAGGGAGCAGTCTCAATGATCTTTTTAAAACTATAAATCAGATTATATCACTCTCCTGCTAAAAGCCCTCCAA
The DNA here is from genome assembly GCF_965194805.1 of Balaenoptera borealis. NCBI lineage: Eukaryota > Metazoa > Chordata > Mammalia > Artiodactyla > Balaenopteridae > Balaenoptera > Balaenoptera borealis. The sequence goes on from NC_138877.1 coordinate 50,489,875, forward strand.
ATAAATTTCTTACAAGAAAACTCAACCTTAACACAGCTTACCAGACCCTATGTAGTATGGCCATCATCTGGTTCTCTGATCTCATCTTCCACCATTTTCTTTCCTGCTCACTATTCTCCAGCCCTGCTTTCTGTTCCTCAAAGACATCAAGCTCCATCTACCCCAGATTTTCTCTTCCTAGATTGAACTTCCCCAAATCTTTACACAACCAACTACCATCTAGCTCTCCACTCAAATAACGCCTCCTCAAACAGCCCTCCCCTGTCATCCAATACTTTGGTGACCTATCCCCTCCCCATCACTCTCTATCAAATACCCTTATTTATTATTACTATGTAGTTTACTTATTTATAGTTTGTTTCTCCACAGGAATGTATCTGCCATGAGAACCAGCACCTTCTCTATCTTGTTCATTGAAGTATCCCAGTGCCTTCCATACAGTAGATGCCTAATAGTATTTGCTGAATTAATAAAGGCATTCACTTTGACAAGAGACTTTTAAAATTAAGTTTAAAATGCCCAATGCATAGAAAAACCTATTTACTGGCAAATAGCCAATTTGTTCTTATTTAACATGCTATAAACCTACAGAGTCCATATTTAGTTTACAAAAATCATGTGCTTCCACTGAATGGACATTTTGTAACTAAAACTAAGCCAGAGACAAAATGCTACTTCCCTATTCCTAGACAAAGATACATTCTCAAAACTTCGCTATTTTGACAGAACACTTTCTAGATTGTGCATTAAAACTCTACTTTGCATACGTATCAGAGTAAAGTCATAGTAACCTGTTAATTTCTAATAAGTCATTGATACATGATAAATACAAGTACTTATGCTGTTTCAGATTCACTTCGGAGCTTTTTCTAAATTCTCTGGAGGTGGTCTGTCTAAAGTACAATCCATCTAATAAGTTTTTCCAAGCAACTGTTTTAAAAAGTACTTCTCCTAACAAGCAAATAAAATAGTAAGCCAAAAAATCTGTTTCAGAAAATCTGCTTCAATCTGGAGTTAAAAGAATTACCCAGGGGCTTAAAAATAAAAGACTTCATAACTGAAAATACAAATACAACATACACTGAAATCGCTCTGCCACTCATTAGGTGAAGGAGAGAGGGAAACAAAAAGAGAAAAAACAAACTAACCAATGCTTTACAAGACAATTTATATACTTTTAGATACTAGTTATTTCTTTATTACCTTAGTATTATGTAACATATTGGCAGTACTACAGGTCAATATAAATACATTCTACCTGTGAATCTACACATTATAAAACCTGTCGTAAATCTCTACCAGGGGATATGGGGATATATGTATACATATAGCTGATTCACTTTGTTATACAGCAGAAATTAACACAACATTGTAAAGCAATTATACTCCAATAAGGATGTTAAAAAAAAAAATCTCTACCAGGAATTTTTAAATCCTATAAAATATTTACTTATAGAAAATAAAGTTGGAATGCAGGGTGATCTTAGTTATAAGCAGTTGACAACACATGTTTTGGCTACGCTTTGAGAAAATGATCCTCACCTCTTAGGAGTCGGTGATGCAAAACGCAGTTCTTCAAATGAGTAATTTTCATAAACCTTTAAGAAAGAGATGAGCAAGAATCACAAAATCATTAGAAACATTGTTAACTACCACACTGATAGAACATTCAATAAATGGTGCTGAGACAACTGGTTATCCATACAGGAGAAAAAGAAAAAACTCAATTACCTACATCACACCATTTACAAAAATAAATTCTAGGTGTGTTAAAGACCTAGATGTAACAAATAAAACATCAACAAATTCAGAAGAAAAAAAAAGATAATATGTTTTGAGCACATTAAAATTTTAAATTTCTCCAAAACAATGACACTATAAAGAAATGGCAAAGTTAAGCCTTCACCTGGAAGAAGGGGATTCGTAATTCATTTAACCTTAACGGGATATGAATCCATAATATATACAGAACAAATCAATACAAAAGACAGAAACAACACAAAAGAAAAGTGAGTAAAGGCAAGTCACTGAAGAGGGAAATCTGAAAGGCCAATAAACATTTGAAACATTTGAAACATTATTCAACTAGACTGGGGATCAAGAAAATGTAAATTAAAACAACAAGATGACCCTATCACAGTCATCAAGTTGTGTTGGTAAGAACCAAATGCTGGTGAGAACATGAAGTACCTAGCATTTTGATACATTGCTCATGGGCATATAAATTTTGGCAATATTTAATATAGCTGAAGACAGGTATGTCCTACTATCCAGCAGTTCCACTTCTAGATATATATCTTAGAAAAACTCTTGCTCATGTACAAAAGGGGATATATACGAGGATGTTTATTTCAATGTAATTTATAGTGAAAAAAACTAGAAACAACCTAAATGCCCATCAGTAGGGGAATGAACAAATTAGGGAACAGTAATACACTGGAATACTTCAAAGCAGATAAATTGAATGCACTACAGCTACATGACTAAACCTTAAAAACAATGTTGGACAAACACTGGCAAAGTGATAGGTGCATATGATACCATTTTTATAAACTTCTGAAAAATACACAAAATTCTAAATACTATATTCCTTATAGATTAATTTGTACTCAGTAAAATACAAAAAATGTATCTGGGGAAGAAGAACCATTAATTACCTTCAGGACAGTGGTTACCTCTAGGGAAGGGACGGGAATGGGTCCAGGGAGAAGGGTTTAACGAGGGCTGCAATTGTACTGTTAACAATCTGTTTCTTAACAGAAATAACAAAAAGATCTGAAAAAGTTTGGTGAAATGTAAAGATAAAAATGGGTTGTAGGTACATGAAACTTGTCACATTATTTCCAATATTTTTATATTTCTGCAGCAATTCCAAATTAACCTTTCAAGGTTCAGGTAAAGTTCTCCAATTGCTCATTCATTTCTAACTACTACTATACTTACAGCAAAGAGAAGCACACCCACACCACTCACAAGCCCCCTTCCTTCGCCCCACCCTCGCTATTTTCATGAAAGTGATTTCTAGAAATGACCTAGCTTCTGTCACCTACTAAAAAGTTACAAATGAGGAAAATGCAATTTAAGGGTAAGTCTAACAAGATTACAAAGGTGTTAACAGCAGGAAAACGCAAGTTTCCAGATTCACAGTACAATGGGTTTTCTACTCCACCAATGTCCCTCAAATACATATTATTCTATTTAATAATGAAAGAATAGATCATATCTCACTTTTACATCCTCCACCAAATTTAGTTCACTACTGGGTAGCACACGGTATCTGTGAATGGTTGATATAAGAGAATCCCCTTTCCTGGAATGTGAATTAATATGTCAAAGAGAGAGTTTGGGAATGGTATTCTGTAACTGCCTTAACCTGGGCCTCTCAGAACATTCCTGAAATACTGAATTCAGTTCTGGTAACTAGATTTTCAAAAGAAATTATACAAACCTAAGTATGTTCATAGGAAACTAAAAGAATAATTAGGGAGGTAGGGAGTCCAGAAACTAAATCTCTTAAAAAAAAGTTGAAATGAATGAGAATATTTAGCTTCAAATTCTTTAATCGTGGACAACTCATCCAAAACTCTAGCTTTTCAGTCCCTTTATTTCTTCAACCTCAATAATCTCAACTTCAACTTTGTTTCAGCCACTCGTACCAAAAGTCACAGACCTGTGATGTTACTCAGAACTGTTCAATCTCTGATATCAAAATAAAATGGCCTGCTCCTTTCTCTGCCTCCATAACTTCACTTCCTCTTCATCGACAAATTAATCAAATGACTATGCCTCTAAAGCTGCTCCTGCCAAGATCACTGATCACTGCTAGATCCTTTTCAAGACTTCACTCTGCAGCATAACATTGTTAACCCATCTTAAACAGCTTTCTGTGACTTTCAGGACATGGCATAAGGTAGTTGGGGGAAGTAGGAAAGTCAAATCTGGAACCATCGACTGTCATTGTGTGTCCTTGGGCAAGTTATTCAACCTCTCTGTGCTTCAGTTTCCACATGTGTAACATGGGAATAAGAAACAGTCATTCATAGGTTTGTTATGAGGATGAAATGAGTTGCCATATGCATCATGGTGGGAAAAGTGGCAAAGGTAAGAGCTGGTGTCCTAGTTTGTACTAGCCCTTTGGCTAGTATTCTTGCCAATGTTGTTGTTTCCATTTTCATTTCTTTCTTTTTTTTTTTTAATATATCTATCTTGTAAATCAATATTTCTCAAAGTATAGCTTTTGAACCTGAATCATTCTGCATATTTGTTTTATACGTGAATTTTGGAACCTCTTTTCAGACCTACTGAATCTAAATCTTTGGATGGTAGGAAAATCTCCACTTTAAATAAGCGCTCCACGGGGTTTCCCTGGCGGCACAGTGGTTGAGAATCTGCCTGCCAATGCAGGGGACGTGGGTTCGAGCCCTGGTGTGGGAAGACCCCACATGCCGCGTAGCAACTAAGCCCGTGCACCACAACTACTGAGCCTGTGCTCTAGAGCCCACGAGTCACAACTACTGAGCCTGCGTGCCACAACTACTGAAGCTCACGTGCCTAGAGCCCATGCTCCGCAACAAGAGAAGCCACCACAATGAGAAGCCCGTGCACCGCAATGAAGAGTAGCCCCCGCTCGCCGCAACTAGAGAAAGCCTGAGCGCAGCAATGAAGACCCAATGCAGCCAAAAATAAATAAATAAATTTATTTTAAAAAGAAAAATAGGGGCTTGCCTGGTGGTGCAGTGGTTGAGAATCCGCCTGCCAATGCAGGGGACACGGGTTCGAGCCCTGGTCTGGGAGGATCCCACATGCCGCGGAGCAACTGGGCCCGTGAGCCACAACTACTGAGCCTGCGCGTCTGGAGCCTGTGCTCCGCAACAAGACAGGCCGCAATAGTGAGAGGCCTGCACACTGCGATGAAGAGTGGCCCCCGCTCGCCGCAACTAGAGAAAGTCCTCGCACAGAAACGAAGACCCAACACAGCCAAAAATAAATAAATAAATTTATTTAAAAAAAATTAATAAAAATAAATAAATAAGAGCTCCAGATGATTCTGATGTGGACAAATGTTTGAGAATCACCAATATTGATGTTCCTCAGGACCCAGTCCTGGAACTTCCCTCTCCTCTCACCACGTTAGATAGAAATCATCTGTTTCCATAATTTCATGAGTAATAGAAGTACTGATGATTCTCCAATTCTTTTCTTGAGGTAAGACTGTGATCACTTCAGGTTTGTAGTTCCAACTTCTTTTTATGTATCTTCACATGGATATTTCAGAGATATCTAAAACTCATCACATCAAAAGCTGAATCTGTTATCTTCCTCAGCCAAACTCTGCCCCTTCTCCAACATTATCAATCTCACCACTCAAGCTTGAAATGTGAACTCCATTTTTTATTTCCTACCTCCTTCTCTTTACCTCATACCCATTAGCCACTAAGTCTTATCTATCCTAAATATCTCTTGAATCTACCTTAATTGACAACTCACTAGTCCGAGGGATCAGTATATCTCACCAGATTAAGTCAACAGTCTCCTAAAGAGACTTAAACCAAACCATGTCTCTTCATTATCCTCCCAACTGCATTCTCCATATTCCACCATGATCTTTATAAAACACAAATGTAGTCATGCCATTCCTCCAACTGAAAGCCTTCAATGGCTCACCACTGCTCTCTGAAAATAGCACAATTCCTAACTTCTATTTCAAATAACAACCATCTTGATAATTTAGACTAACATTGCCTCTGAAGATAACTAAAAAAGCTGGACAAAAAAAATTTTTTTTTGAAATCTGTCTAAAGGCACCAAAGAGCTAAAAAGCCTAAAGAAGTAAGAAACCCAAAGAGATGAGCCTGGCATTTGGAAGAACCCAAAGTTAAAGGGGACCTAGGTAAACTCTGAATCCCTGAAGGGCTATGTCCTAGGAGTACTGGTAAATTGAAAATAGACAAGTACTTTTGCAGGAAATGAAATCCAGTTTCCAAACATCTCAATCTCTGACTGAATTAACTTGATCTACAACTGGAAACCTCTCTAGACTTCTGCCAAAAATGAATGAAAATCCTCTTTGTAGGAAAATAACATTATCCTTAAAAAAACATTGCAAGTTTGACATCTATCAACAACTCTCTAGACCTGTGATTTGTTTCTGAGTTTGAATCACTGAAATGTCTGTTAAATGAATGAACAGTGAAAAAATAAAATTTTTCTGATAAGTAAAATAAATTACCTTCATCATTGTTATGGCAATATATCGAGCCTCCTTCACAATCATTGGTTCATATGAAACATCCAGCTTTGGTGATGCCAGCCCACCAAAAGTCATGTCAGTATTAGAAGGTGCAGTTGTTACTGCAGGACTGCCAGGAATCCTTTGAGGTTTCTTTACCTGCTCTTGTTGTAAAGATGTTTTTTTCTGAGAAACAGGAACGGCTTTCACTTCCACCTAACCATGATATTATAAGAACCAAATGCTATTATTATATAATTGTCCATAACACAACAAAAGAAGCAATTTACACAATTATAAACTCACAATTCTATACATTTTATGTTACCACTCGTCCCTCTTGGGCATTCCTTTCAAAGATTATTTAACATTGCTAGAATGATCAAGATGGTTCCACCTCAATAGGGATCCTGAACACAGTGTAAAAGAGAGGCCTTGTTTTTGGGAATAAACAATCATAAATATCAAAACACAAAACAAAAACAAATGCCGCCATTAATAAAGTCCAGGAAAGGACAGTCAAACGAATCTACCTTCTTGCAGGGACTAACATTAAATTATTTTATCCGGTAATTCAGGTATAAATACTTGCCAGCAATCTTCACATATTTTAAAGCACTGATCTCAATTTTAGCTATACTGTTTTGCAGAAGAAAAAGTACTCCATTGATAGGTATCTTAGAAATTAACAGCTAATAAAACAAATCTTATACCTAAAACTTAAAGATGTTTATTTACTCTGCAAAAAGAGTATTATTAGTTTTGTCACCAACACGAACTATTAGAGCTAAGCAACCTATCGATAATTAAACTTTCCAACTCAGCTTCTTCAATATGGGGATATCTTTTATCTATACTTTACTGTAGAGATGCAAAGAACAGACTTCCTAAGGCATTTTAAAACACTGAAAGTATAAATTGTCTCATAAACAATACTCAGAAATACTTTCCAGGAATTATAACAACACATTTTATTGTTATTTATTTGTTTATGCATTGGCAAAAAACACTCAATCCCTAGGCAACCACAAAGTTACAAACAATTTAAATACCACTTTAGCTCTTTATCATTCTGAGGGTCACCCAAAATTTCTTCTGTTCTTTTCAGACACTACTTTTGTAGTTGGCAAGAACAGGTAATTCAACAACAAGCTCTTCACAGAAATAGAAAGGATTGCCTAAAAGAAAGTGACAATACTACTTAAGTAATTGAGAGACACCCCAGAAATGTGGAATGTCTTTAACGTGTATTATTCTTATTAATGCCATTCTAGGGAGTCAGTAGTTTGAGACTCTCAGTGTCTATATATAAAGTTAAGTGTAGCTAGCAAATACATTCCATTAAATAACCACAATCTTTAGTTGGGGTTATGAGAAATCAGTATTTGGATTGATATAATGCTCTGGAAATATTAAAAACCCATCTTACATTTAAAACACAGAAGTTTAAAGATACATGGTAAAATTCTTCAGCTCATGTACATTGCCACCATTAAAAGCTTTAAACTTAAATGTAATAAAAAGGAAAAAAAAGCAAATGCTTCCAAATTCTAAGACGTTTGATTTAAAATTATAGCCACTATTTTTATACGTACTATTTTGATTTAATCTTTCTTTAAACGACTATATTTACCCTAAGTAAATTAACAGTAGAAGTACATCTGCCTATGTACTACGAACCTTGAAGTAAATCACTGAATAATTTCATACTCTAGGAGTACTGAGATAGAAAATGATAACCATTCTGTTTTCTTTCATAAACTGTGCTTCTTTGTAAAATTTTTTATTCTTTTATTTCCTACACAACTTTCTCTTTTCATTAAATAAGATTTCCTTGGAATAATCATTTTATAAGTTAAAAAAAACCCAATAACACTTGCTGCTTTAAAAAGGATTTTGGATCTCACTGAAATATTATCTGCAAACCAACTTTTATGTTCCAAATAATTGGTTATTACTACATAAGGATACTTCAATAGCTTTTGAGAAGTCTAAAATGCTCCTAAAACTTCATGTGCTATCAGGCTGAAAACAAAACAGATTGAACTAATTTTGTTTTCAGCTAATATGATAATGTGATATAATAAATTAAACATCAAGAGGTATGCAAATCACTTTTCCTAAGTAGTATTTACTGTAGTTTCCTAGATACGGTTTCTAAATTAGACATAAATCTGATATGAACTTGAGCATACTGAGTAAGAGATTTAGGGCTTCTCACCCTCAAGAAGCAAAATATGTAGGAAAAAAAAAGAGGAAGTAAAGAAGGAGAGAGATCATGTGGCTAAAAAAAGAACCCAAAGAGGAGAACAAAAGATAAAGCATAAAGTCTGACTCTGAAATGTAAGATGTAAACAACCCAGGTACCAGAATGGAGTAAGAGACAACAAAGCAAGGTGGAAACACAGGAAAATACAGCTGAACATATACTATAGTCATAACAGTATGAACATTAAAAAGAAATGAAATGTTATGCCGACCTGGAAAATGGTAACTACAACGTAGTCACATGAATAAGGAACTTACTGTGGGCTCAAAGACTGGATTTAACAACTCACTACATACCCTTAAGTGAGAAATTCATCAGTGAATACACAAACCCCTCAACATATTAATAATGTATACTGTATTGTGATCAAAACTCTGTCCTTGAGTGGAGTGATTTTTTGTATCACTTTCAGAATTACTTTTTTCTCTGTTCAATTTTTTTCTTATAATCTGTGATGCTTTTTGCATTCTAAAGGGTAATTCTTAGCGGGCCTGAAATTGCTTTGATGGGGTGTTATCGTCCTTTAAAAAGTAAGATATAGGGCTTCCCTGGTGGCGCAGTGGTTGAGAATCTGCCTGCCAATGCAGGGCACACGGGTTCGAGCCCTGGTCTGGGAAGATCCCACATGCCGTGGAGCAACTGGGCCCGTGAGCCACAATTACTGAGCCTGCGCGTCTGAAGCCTGTTCTCCGCAACAAGACAGGCCGCGATAGTGAAAGGCCCGCGCACCGCGATGAAGAGTGGCCCCCGCTTGCCGTAACTGGAGAGAGCCCTCGCACAAAAACGAAGATCCAACACAGCCAAAAATAAATAAATAAATAAATAAAATTAGCTTAAACTTATTAAAAAAAAAAAAAAAAGATATAGGGAAAATATAAGAGTGCAGCATACTGTATGTGTATTATGTATATTGTATGTAACTAAGAGTACATACTCTTCCACCCTATATATGTACGTTTGGGTCATAATGCAAATCCTTGCTGGGGGTCATGGCCAAAACTTTGAAAGCCACTGGTAAAGAGCCTGATTTTTGCTTAGTATCAGGGTCAAATACTTTTCCATACAGTTTTACTTACTGGTCTTAAGACATGTGAACTATATGTCTCCTGTCTTTTTTAACTATGAGTCAAGTTAGAGGCTCCAGTGGCACTGTGCTTCTTCATGGTATAAATCAAGTAGTTGAAATAGTTCTGGGACTTCCCTGGTGGTGCAGTGGTTAACAATCTGCCTGCCAATGCAGGGGACACAGGTTCGAGTCCTGGTCTGGGAAGATCCCACATGCTGCAGAGCAACTAAGCCCGTGTGCCACAACTACTGAAGCCCAAGCACTAGAGCCCGTGCTCTGAAACAAGAGAAGCCACTGTGATGAGAAGCCCGCGCACTGCAGTGAAGAGTAGCCCCCGCTTGCTGCAGCTAGAGAAAGCCCGCGTGCAGCAACGAAGACCCAACGCAGCCATAAATAAATAAATTTATTTATTTATTTATTTAAAAAAAAAGACAGAAAAAAAGAAATGGTCCACATCAAAAAAGTCTTAAAAAAAAAAAAAAGTAATATTGAGGTAAAATCAGCTGCTCTGTGAGTAAAAAAGATTTTGTGGCTTAATCAACTCTAAGTTCCAAACAACCAAATCACTTTGTAATACAACTTTGGGGGGCAGGGGCGGCTAGAGATTGCCTATACAAATTTTTGTTCAATATTGACTATTTTCAGAAATATAATAAAAGTTTAAAATAAGATATTTAATTAATAGATTATATCACAAAGGACTTAATATCATGCATTACAATATGCTCTAAAATGTCATTATTAATTCATGTTTCAGGGAAAAGGTATCCAAAGAACTATATCCTTCAATATAGCACATGACTAGTTCCAACCCTCATTCTTTTACAATCCAAATTTATGTATTTCTAATTTATTTAATAAGTATCAATATCATATTTTAAAGTTTGTTTCAACAGGTTTCAACAGTACCAAATGCAAAATGTATTTGAGTCTTTTAAAAGATCGGTACAAAATTTTAAAATATATTCTTTCACTGATTTATTCAATCACTTATGTATTAATGGCCTTCCCTCTGTGTGCTTAGCACTCTTTGTACGGACACTTTCTTATCCTTCCTTTGAATCACCACAGCACCTAGCAAAATGTAAAAAAACAAACCAAAAAATATATACCTTGGAAAGTTGAGTACTGATTAATATAAACAAGCCATTTCAACAATTTTTCGGCTTCCTTCATTATGTATATCTAAAGAGGGTACTGCATGTGGACTCTAAACACTTGCCATTTCTAAAATTTTATTAGTTACAATAGTCAGTGCATAGTTGTCTACTAATACAATCCCAATATAGTTACCTTCATATTGGGAACGTGTACCACATCCCCATACTGGTCTTTTGTTTGAACAGTGATGGTGGTAGGCCAACCACAACGAATATCATCCTTATTCAGAATCAAGGATGTTTTCTGAGGATCAGCATAAGAGTCTGGCTGAAGCCACCTAGCAATAATGAAAAAAACAAGTAAACAAAAAACCAAACATTCATCAACATCTTCAGTGATTAACATGAAACTAAGCCAAATGAGTAAAACTTATATCAAACAAAATGCTAAAATGGTATCTTCATTTCTGATTCTGTGAGAATGACCGCAAGTGTCTCTCTTGGAAATAGTTAATGACAAATTCATTAAAAAATATGCTGAAGCATATAAGATTTCTGATGATTACAAATAAAATAGAAATAATTTTAAAATCAGGAAATTTGAAATTTTAACTATAGCTGATTTAAAATAAGAAAATGAATTTAGGTTGCATATACTTTGAAGTCCCAAATACACTCTTTAAGGGAGGCCTGCTGAATTTGCCAACCTGAAAGCCTGGGAAAGAGCAGGGTGTCTGTCAAGGCAGGGACAGAAGTGACATTCTGCTTGCTCGAGAGCAAGCAGGTTAAAGATACGTTGTCTATCTTCTCTTTTTTTTTAACATCTTTATTGGAGTATAATTGCTTTACAATGGTGTGTTAGTTTCTGCTGTATAACAAAGTGAATCAGCTATACGTATACATATATCCCCATATGCCCTCCCTCTTGCATCTCTCTCCCATCCTCCCTATCCCACCCCTCTAGGTGGTCACAAAGCACCGAGCTGATCTCCCTGTGCTATGCGGCTGCTTCCCTTCACACAATTTCTTAACTATCTTCCCTCACTACCCTCCCTTCCATGTAAATTTGGCCTATTTTCTGTACTTCGTGATATCCATGCCTGAATTCATGATCATCATATCCATGATCTACATTCAAGTTGTCCTGTGAGATGAGTAATGAGTAATTCTGCCATGCATTACATAAAAAGTCCATAAAGATAGCACTGAGGCTGAGTTAAAAGATTTTCTATTCTTCTCCAATCACCATTTTGGTTTTTAAAAACTAAAGAGTAGGGCTTCCCTGGTGGTGCAGTGGTTAAGAATCTGCCTGCCAATGCAGGGGACACGGGTTCGAGCCCTGGTCTGGGAAGATCCCACGTGCCGCGGAGCAACTAAGCCCGTGAGCCACAACTACTGAGCCTGCACGTCTGGAGCCTGTGCTCCGCGACAGTGAGAGGCCCGCGCACCGCGATGAAGAGGGGCCCCCACTTGCCGCAACTGGAGAAAGCCCTCGCACAGAAACGAAGACCCAACGCAGCCAAAAATAAATAAATAAATTTATAAAAAAAACAAAACTAAACTAAAAACTATTTAAAAAAACCCAAAAAACTAAAGAGTAATCTCTGTAGTTTTAAAATTAAAGACAGAAAGAAGTCAGATTTCTATATTTACTAGTAAAATCACAAGTCAGCATATTTCTTCTTTTCATCTTCTCAAAAAAGCAGATAGCAACAAAATAAATGAGAACTCCACAACCTCAAATGATTTAATTTAAATTCTAAATTTATATTTGCATTAATTGTAGATTTGGAAAAAAACCTCATATTAAAATAAATATAGTGATAAATTTAGGAGTTTATTACACATATTAAATACTACCATCAAGTACCCAGACTTCTCAATTTTACCAGGTGTTCTACATATTTTTAACAACTATTATATATTTTTAAAATATTTTGAAATATTAACTACCATTTCATATTTTGGCGAGTCCAAAACACATAAACTAGATTATCTTAGGCAGCACTGTAACATCCTAACAACTCCCCTCTCATTTCTCTTCAGAAATGAAGACTGAGGCAAGCTCTGAAAGGAAGTCATTGTAGTACTTAATATACATTACCTTGCAAGCCTTCCACCACTTGATCCTGGAACACAAGCAATAAAATCATCCAGAAAGGACTGTTCATTGCTTTGGATTTGAAGTGGTAAGTTTCCTTCTAGTGCCTCCAATATAGTTGGTGAATGAGAAAGCGCTAAACCCTTTCCAAGAATACCAGAATGGGTTTTGCACACCTGTTGCGTAAAAGAGAACATTTGTATATTTTATTTTTTTTAATTTATTTTTTATATATATATTCTTATATCATATAACAGACTTTATTTTTGAATTTTATTTTATTTTTTATACAGCAGGTTCTTACTAGTTATCTATTTTTTTACATGTTAGTGTATATACGTCAATCCCAATCTCCCAATTCATCCCACCACCACTTCCCCACAACCCCGCTTTCCCCGCTTGGTGTCCGTACGTTTGTTCTGAGTCTCTAATTCTGCCTTGCAGGCTGGTTCATCTGTACCATTTTTCTAGATTCCACATATATGTGTTAATACACGATATTTGTTTTTCTCTTTCAGACTTACTTCACTCTGTATGACAGTCTCTAGGTCCATCCACGTCTCTACAAATGATCCAATTTCATTCCTTTTTATGGCTAATACTCCACTGTATATAAGTACCACATCTTCTTTATCCATTCGTCTTGTCGACGGGCATTTAGGTTGCTTCCATGACCTGGCTATTGTAAATGGTGCTGCAATGAACACTGGGGTGCATGTGTCTTTTTGAATTATGGTTTTCTCTGCGTATATGCCCAGTAGTGGGATTGCTGGGTCACATGGTAGTTCGATTTTTAGTTTTTTAAGAAACCTCCATACTGTTCTCCATAGTGGCTGTATCAATTTACATTCCCACCAACAGTGCAAGAGGGTTCCCTTTTCTCCACACCCGAGAGCATTTGCTGTTTGTAGATTGTCTGATGATGCCCACTCTAACCGGTGTGAGGTGATACCTAACTGTAGTTTTGATTTGCATTTCTCTAATAATTAGAGATGTTGAGCATCTTTTCATGTGCTTCGTGGCCGCCTGTATGTCTTCTTTGGAGAAATGTCTATTTAGGTCTTCTGCCCGTTTTTGTATTGGGTTTTTTTTTTTTTTAATACTGAGCTGCATGAGCTGTTTATATATTTTGGAGATTGATCCTTTGTCCGTTGATTGGTTTGCAAATATTTTCTCCCATTCTAAGGGTTGTCTTTTCGTCTTGTTTATAGTTTCCTTTGCTGTGCAAGAGCTTTTAAGTTTCATTAGGTCCCATTTGTTTATTTTTGTTTTTATTTCCATTACTCTAGGAGGTGGGTCTAAAGAGATCTTGCTGTGATTTATGGCAGAGAGTGTTCTTCCTATGGTCTTATATTTAATTCTTTAATCCATCTTTAGTTTATTTTTGTGTATGGTGTTAGGGAGTGTTCTAATTTCATTCTTTTACACGTAGCTGTCCAGTTTTCCCAGCACCACTTATTGAAGAGACTGTCTTTTCTCCATTGTATATCCTTGCCTCCTTTGTCAAAGATTAGTTGACCATAGGTGTGCTGGTTTATCTCTGGGCTTTCTATCCTGCTCCATTGATCTAGATTTCCGTTTTTTGTGCCAGTACCATACTGTCTCGATTACTGCAGCTTTGTAGTATAGTCTGAAGTCAGGGAATCTGATTCCTCCAGCTCAGTATTTTTCCCTCAAGATTGCTTTGGCTACTCAGGGTATTTTGTGTCTCCATACAAATTTGAAGATTTTTTTGTTCTAGTTCTATAAAAAATGCCATTGGTAATTTGATACAGATTGCACTGAATCTGTAGATTGCTTTGGGTAGTATAGACATTTTCCCAATGTTGATTCTTCCAATGCAAGAACATGGTATATCTCTCCATCTGTTTGTGTCACCTTTGATTTCTTTCATCAGTATCTTGTAGTTTTCTGCATACAGGTCTTTTACTTCCTTAGGTATGTTTATTCCTAGGTATTTAATTCTTTTTGTTGCAGTGGTGAATGGGATTGTTTCCTTAATTTCCCTTTCTGATCTTTTGTTCTTAGTGTATAGGAATGCAAGAGATTTCTGTGCATTAATTTTGTATCCTGGAACTTTACCAAATTCATTGATTAGCTCTAGTAGTTTTCTGGTGGCATCTTTAGGATTCTCTATGTACAGTATCATGTCATCTGCAAACAGTGACAGTTTTTCTTTCTTTTCAGTTTTTATTCCTTTTATTTCTTTTTCTTCTCTGATTGCCGTGACTATGTTGAATATAGTGGCGAGAGTGGACATCCTTGTCTTGTTCCTGATCTTAGAGGAAATGCTTTCAGTTTTTCACCATTGAGAATGATGGTTGCTGTGGGTTTGTCATATATGGCCTTTATTATGTTGAGGTAGGTTCCCTCTATGCCCACTTTCTGGAGAGTTTTCATCATAAATCGGTGTTGAATTTTGTCAAAAGATTTTTCTGCATCTATTGAGATGATCGTATGGTTTTTATCCTTCAATTTGTGACTACGGTGTTTCACACTGATTGATTTGCGTAAATTGAAGAATCCTTGCATCGCTGGGATAAATCCCACTTGATCATGGTGTATGATCCTTTTAATGTGTTGTTGGATTCTATCTGCTAGTATTTTGTTGAGGTTTCTTGCATCTGTATTCATCAGTGATATTGGTCTGTAATATTCTTTTTTTGAAGTATCTTTGTCTGGTTTTGTTATCACGGTGATGGTAGAATGAGTTTGGGAGTACTCCTTTGCAATTTTTTGGAAGAGTTTAAGAAGGATGGCTGTTAGCTCGTCTCTAAATGTTTGATAGAATTCACCTGTGAAGCCACCTGGGTCCTGGACTTTTGTTGGTTGTAAGATTTTTAATCCCAGTTTCAATTTCATTACCTGTGATTGGTCTGTTCATATTTTCTATTTCTTCCTGGTTCAGTCTTGGAAGTTTATACTTTTCTAAGAAATTGTCCATTTCTTCCAGGTTGTCCATTTTATTGGCATAGAGTTGCCTGTAGTAGTCTCTTAGGATGCTTTGTATTTCTGTGGTGTCCCTTGTGATTTCTCCTTTTTCACTTCTAATTTTATTGATTTGAGTCCTCTCCCTCTTTTTCTTCATGAGTCTGGCTAAAGGTTTATCAATTTTGTTTACCTTCTCAAAGAACCAGCCTTTAGTTTTATTGATCTTTGCTACTGTTTTCTTTGTTTCTATTTCACTTATTTCTGCTCTGATCTTCATGATTTCTTTCCTTCTACTAACTTTGGGTTTTGTTTGCTCTTCTTTCTCTAGTTCCTTTAGGTATAAGGTTAGATTGTTTATTTGAGATTTTTCTTCTTTCTTGAGGTACGACTGTATTGCTATAAACTTCCCTCTTAGAACTGCTTTTGGTGCATCCCATAGGCTTTGGATCATCATGTTTTCGTTGTCATTTGTCTCCAGGTAATTTTTGATTTCCTCTTTGATTTCTTCAGTGATGTCTTGGTTATTTAGTAATGCACTGTTTAGCCTCCATGTGTTTGTGTTTTTTACGTTTTTTTCCCTGTAACTGATTTCTAATCTCATAGTGTTGTGGTTGGAAAAGATGGTTGATAGGATTTCAATTTTCTTAAATTTACCAAGGCTTGATTTGTGACCCAAGATGCAATCTATCCTGGAGAATGTTCTGTGTGCCCTTGAGAAGAAAGTGTAATCTGTTGTTTTCGGATGGAATGTCCTGTAAATATCAATTAAATCTATCTGGTTTATTGGGTCATTTAAAGCTTGAGTTTTATTAATTTTCTGTCTGGATGATCTGTTCGTTGGTGTAAGTGTGCTGTTAGAGTCCCCACTATTACTGTGTTACTGTCGATTTCCTCTTTTACAGCTGTTAGCATTTGCTTTATGTACTGAGGTGCTCCTATGTTGGGTGCATATATATTTATAATTGTTATATCTTCTTCTTGGATTGATCCCTTGATCATTATGTAGGGTCCTTCCTTGTCTCTTGTAACATTCTTTATTTTAAAGTCTATTTTATCTGATATGAGTATAGCTACTCCAGCTTTCTTTTGGTTTCCATTTGCATGGAATATCTTTTTCCATCCCCTCACTTTCAGTCTGTATGTGTCCCTAGGTCTGAAATGGGTCTCTTGTAGACAGCATATATATGGGTCTTGTTTTTGTATCCATTCAGCAAGCCTGTGTCTTTTGGTTGGAGCATTTAATCCATTCACGTTTAAGGTAATTATTGATATGTATGTTCCTATGACCATTTTCTTAATTGTTTTGGGTTTGCTTTTGTAGGTCCTTTTCTTCTCTTGTGTTTCCCACTTAGAGAAGTTCCTGTAGCATTTATTGTAGAGCTGGTTTGGTGGTGCTGAATTCTCTTAGCTTTTGCTCATCTATAAAGCTTTTGATTTCTCTATCGAATCTGAATGAGATCCTTGCTGGACACAGTAATCTTGGTTGGGGGTTCTTCCCTTTTATCACTTTAAATATATCGTGTCACTGCCTTCTGTCTTGTAGAGTTTCTGCTGAGAAATCAGCTGTTAACCTTATGGGAGTTCCCTTGTATGTTATTTGTTGTTTTTCCCTTGTTGCTTTTAATAATTTTTCTTTGTCTTTAATTTTTGCCAATTTGATTATTATGTGTCTCTCCATGTTTCTCCTTGGGTTTATCCTACCTGGGACTCTCTGTGCTTCCTGGACTTGGGTGGCTATTTCCTTCCCATGTTAGGGAAGTTTTCAACTATAATCTCTTCAAATATTTTCTCGGGTCATTTCTCTCTGTCTTCTCCTTCTGGGACCCCTATAATGCGAATGCTGGTGCATTTAATGTTGTCCCAGAGGTCTCTTAGGCTGTCTTCATTTCTTTTCATTCTTTTCTCTTTATTCTGTGCCGTGACAGTGAATTCCACCATTCTGTCTTCCAGGTCACTTATCTGTTCTTCTGACTCAGTTATTCTGCTACTGATTCCTTCCAGTGTATTTTTAATTTCAGTTATTGTATTGTTCATCTCTGTTTGTTTGTTCTTTAATTCTTCTGGGTCTTTGTTAAACATTTCTTGCATCCTTTCGATCTTTGCCTCCATTCTTTTTCCGAGGTCCTGGATCATCTTCACTATCATTATTCTGAATTCTTTTTCTGGAAGGTTTCCTATCTCCACTTCATTTAGTTTTTTTTCTGGGGTTTCATCTTGTTCCTTCATCTGGTACCTAGCCTTCTGCCTTTACATTTTGTCTATCTTTCTGTGAATGTGGTTTTCATTCCACAGGTGCAGGACTCTAGTTCTTCTTGATTCTGCTGTCTGCCCTCTGGTGGATAAGGCTATCTGACATTTGTATATTTTAAAATATAAAACTTTAATTACATGAATTTTTTTGTATTTTCACCCAAGTTTAGATAGGCCTTTTGGGGGAAATAATTTTCTTCCCATGCCCCAGTGCTCCTTTAGCCTATAAAGTAGAAAACTTTCAGGAGGGAAAGACTTGGGATAATATTTCCAGCGTCTTTCTTCCCACAAAAAAGAAATGATTTATCAGAGATCTGCATGCTAGATGCAATGGTGCATCTCCTCCCACTCTAGCTTTCTACATGTGCCACATCCCTATTTGTCAGGGCCAGGGCTCCCTTTTGAAGACAGCTGTAAAGGTCTCCCTCTTTTTGTGTCTCCATTACTGGCAGCTATCATGGGTACGTTGTGCCTGTTCTCTTGGGCAGGTGGGTACCGAGGTCTTGACTTGGGCAAAAAGTAGATGGAAGTCTGACTGTGGCTGCACATATACTGCATTAGCCTGTGTAAGCCTTATGAAAGTTAAGAAAAAAAGGCAGATAAAACTGAAATTTTAGTTCTCACCTATATGAGAAGCAAGCCTTATATTTTGGAAAGACTTGCTTTAAGGGCTAAAACTCTAGAAAATTTTTAATGACCATAGAATAAATTTCAAAACATACTATTTTTCATAGGGAAGCATTATATTTCCATTTCTATCAATTTCTACAACAAGTAACTTCTGCATTCTATAAGCCATGCAATTTCAAAGTCGTAATCTTTAAAGTCAAACAGACTTGAGGTCAAATCCTGACTCTGGACAAGTTATTGCTATGTGCTCTTGAGCTAACAAGTTACCGACCATTCCTGAATCAGTGAGATGTATAAACTGGTGATCAAATGATATCTCTTCCGTGGTTATTATAAAATTTAAATTAAATAACACATTTAAATGCCCACCACCTGCCTAACAAGCAGTAGGTGTTAGACCATCACAGTGACGACCTTACATGCCAAAACGGTGGGTAATTTGGGAAATCACTTTTCTCTTTACAGCGGTACGATAAAGACCTCTTTATATCTGGCCTAAATGACAGTCTATAAGCCGTAATAATCCCCGTAATGATAATATGAGCTACTTGATGGTTTTCCTTAGCTAGAATGTTATATGACACAGTATGTTTATTAAATATTTTTTAAATTAATTTTTATTTTTGTATCTTAAGATACAGAGATTTAACTTTTTTAAAAGAAAAAACAAAAACAAAAGCTGGTGGGTTTTTAAGACACAGAAGTTTCTTAACATTATTGAGGACACCATGACTCCCTATGATTAGAGCATAGTGACCAAGATCATGGACTTTGTCACCAAACTGCCAGAGGTCAAATTCTACCCCAGCTGCTTACTAGCTGTGTGATTCTGGGCCAGTTACTTAAGTTCTCTGCGCCTCAGTTCCCTTATCTATAAATACGAGTCTCTAATTCATAGGGTTGCTGTGAGGACTAAATGAGTTAAAAATATGAAAAGTGTTTGGAATAGTAATTGATATAGTTAAGATCAAATAAATGTTTGTTTTTATTATTACTGCTGTGATCAATTCATTTCAGAAAATAAATAAAATGTAAACCATTAACTCTAAGTATTGATATTAGAAGACCTGGATATTAGACTTTATCTCCCAGTAAGCTGAATTCTTAGACAAATCACAAAATGTCTCTGAACTGAAGTTATTATAATTGTAAGATACAAGAGAAAATACTGACCTCAAAGTGTAATTGCAGAAATAGACAGATAATGTCAAAGACATGGTAAACTATAACGTGCTCTACAGATGTTATTTAAATTACTATCACTAACAGCTTTTTTCCCCTTTTTCTAACTGGTCAATAAAACTTCTTTCAAGATCCAGTTTAACTGTCCACCGCTGGGCAAAGCCTTCTCCTGGACCCTTGGCACTTGGTAGCTCTTCTTCCTCCAGCAGGGCTTTCGTCTCACTCCAGAGTTAACACCCACCACACAGTACAACAAGGGCTCATGTGGTGGGTCTCTCCCATCAAGGAGAGAAATTATGAGTTATTTATCTCTATAACTGCCAATTATGGAATGAAATACTTAATGAATGAGTGCTATGTTCAAGAAAAATAAGGTTGATCTGAGTGGAAATTCTGCTTAAAATTAATGTGCAAAGTTTACCCTTACAATTATCAGGACAATACCTGTAATGCAGCCTCTTCAAGAATTTCAAGGTCTTCCTCTAATTCATTACCTGTTGTGTAAATGAAAAGGTTTACTAAAATATATTCATCCTTAGTTTATCTTTCTAGTCTTTTGCACTCATGACATTTTTCCCACAAATTTGATATTCCAAATTGAAGAGAACTATTATCGTTCTGGATAAATCTCAGTGGTTTAAATTTTCAAATGCTAGTTTCAGTGTGAATATAAGCTGTAATTCTCAAGACAATACTCAAAAAGCAACCATCAAGTGATTTTCAAAAGACATATACTATATTTATGTACACAAATGTGTATTTTTGACTTTAGTGTACTTACTTTTTGACCAAAAAAAAAAGAAAAATGAGGGAACTGATTTTTCAGAATCCGAGCCTTTCTAGTTTGGTTATATTGTAGAAGAGCTTTACCTTTAGTAAACAACAGTTACTTAGAGGAAAATGTAAGATAGTGACTGTATTCTCTAGCCATTTTCTCCTTTACTGCTTGATGTAGAATATATTTTATTTATTGAATTTTCTTTGATAGTTTAATTAATTCATAAAATATTACTACTAAAGTAATACATATTCAAAGGGAAATATTCAAAGTATGCAGAAGTGCAGAATGAAAAATTCTGCTACCACCCCCTTCCAACAGTTTCTTACGTATTATTCTAGAAATTTTGTGTGCAAATAATGTGTATGTACATATGTGTCAACGTACACACATGTGGGTACATACACATATATTTATATACTTACAATATAATGTTCACAAAAACGGGACCCTCTTCCGCAGCTTGCTTTTCTTAATTAATATAACTTGGACATCTTCCTTGGCCAGGACATAGAGGTCTACTTTTTTGTTGCTGTTTTTTAACAGGCTGCATACATTCCTACTGTATGGACTTACTTACCATTGCTTATTGAACCAGTTCCCAACTGACAGACATTTTGGTTGCTTCTAGGTTTTATAATCACAAATAGTGCTATATTAATCTACCTTACAACATACCTTTTTTGAGCATTTGTGCAAGTATGCATAAAAAATTGCTACATCAAAAGCTACATGCATGTAAAATTTGAATAGCTGTTGACACATCTCCTTCAAAGAGGCTGTGCCATTTTCCCTCCTATGAATAGAACACAGATGTCTCATTGTCTCATCTCCTCATCATGTGTCAACATGAAGCAGGAACAAGGGAACAGAGAAGGGTGGAAGGCAGCAGGAAGAGGAAAGGGATTAGACAAGGAAGAAAGGAGTAAAGAAAGAGAAGGGAGGAAAGAAAGAATAAAGTGGGAAGGGTAGCCCCAGAGGGAAGAGATACAGATGGACTTTTTTGGAGGTGAGAATTGGGGAAATACAATAATAATGCCTTTTATTCCCAACTACTGTAAAAATAAAATGTTTGACCATGGATAAACATCATGGAATTAGTAAATATTTTAAGCCTTATTTTCATCTTTACAATTCTGATAATAAATCAACTTGTGTGTCACACAATCCTGTACCCTAGAAATAGGTACTCTTTGGCCACTGCCTCATTTCTCTGTCGTGCATCACATGAAAACTCTTCTGAAGAGCCATCTACGCTCAACCTGACTCCCCCTCCTGACTTTCCATTCTCTCACCCCACTCTGAAAGTCCTTATATTTCTCTCATTTTACTGATATATATATATATATTTCTTCTTGAGTATATAAATAGCCAACAAGTTTAACCCAATGACAAATTTTAATTGATTTCTCAGTTTCATTAAAAAATCCCACCAATATCCACTCTCCTGAGGTTTTACATCTACCTCATTGGCTGCTGCTTCAGTCTTTTCTGCAGCCTCTTCCTCCTGTTCCATCTGTCTTTGAAATTTTGACAAGACCCAGCTTTGACCCTTGGCTATTTTCTCTTTCTCATTTGCATTCTCTTCCTAGCTCATCTTTCATATGGTTCTTTCATACGGTCTTTAAATGCCAACTACGTTCAAATGACATTTCTATTGACCTGTCCCCTGAGCTCCAGACAATAAGCATCCAATCGCCTATTTGATATGTCCACTAGGACTTCTGAGAGATATCTCAAGCTTTTGGTTCAATACTCTATTTCCAGTGCTTAACCCAGGGCCTGGCACATAGCATGTATGCACATAAGAAAGTGCTTGTATGCATATATGTGTGTGAATAAAAAAACCAGAGAGATACTCTTCAGTCTCCATTTAAAAAACCCAAACAACCAGTATATTAAGCAGTTGCTCATGAATATATGTGACTACTGAATTCATTTTGCTAATCTATTTTCAGAATGTTCTGCGATGAACATATTCTATTCTTAAAAAATTTTTTAAATCATAAACAAACACCTAGTACTTGACCACACTTACCAATAGGAAGTGCTAGATCCTTTTTCATCAAAGCTGCTGCACAAACCCCGCCAAGATTGGCTAGTTCTTTTTCCAACTGGATGACTCCCTGGAGAATTGCAAAAACAAAATCAGATGCTTTAAAAAATGTTTGGAAGATGAAAGTTTTAAAAGATGATGTGGATTATCAAAAAAAGTGTGACTTGCATTCAAGTGTAATGTTTGAAACTAAAAGGAAGCATATGTTAGGAGCTAATGGTTAATTAAGAGTGTAAGAGATTTAATATTATGTCTCATGCTGGTTGTAAGTTTCAGACCGACAGGTTCATTGTCCAAAGAATTTTTCATTCATTACTTTGAAGGAACATGATCAGTCTTTCACCTTGACTTTTTTTTTATTGTACGATTTGAAACATTTAGAAGAGATACTAAGTTAGTCCCATGGTGAAATTAGGTTCTATAATTTACTTAGAAAGGTATAGCTACCAGAGCTGGTTTGGAACAGGCACAACTATACTAAGTCTTTAAAGGCTGGGTCATGTTGCACAGACTCCATTCTCTTCACATATTTAAAGTAGCAAAACCAGACCACCGCGCAAAATTAAACTACAGAATATTTTAAATTATACACTTTAGCTTAAAATAAATTTCAGACTTCTTGACTACAGAGAGCAAACACAATTTAAGGCAACAGCAGCCCTTAGAAACACAATCTTCCTTAACAGAATGAGAAGAAAATTCATTCTCACCTCATCAGGTCCAGGGCTAAACTCATATCCAATTGCAAAACATTTGAAACCATAGAAAGAAGCTTTGTCATCTTTCACATAATCTGATGCAGTCTCCAGTGAAAAAAGGGCCTCATTTCCTAAGAAAAAAGCTAACATTGAGTTCAAAATCTGAAACAACTTTATCAAAATTTCCTTACTTTTATCTATCTCAAGATAGGTAGCAATACAAATCAGGTACTAAAAAAACCGAGTCTTTTTTGGGGCCCTTATATCTACTTGAACAAAGCTGTGCTTAAAAATGACAGTAGAAACAATAAAACCATGCCAGTTGTTATTTTTCTTTATGATCTAATTCTCCTTAATCACATGTCCTAAGTTAAGTTACACGAGGGATCACTGTCAATTATCCATCAATTACTAAGGTGACCTAGGTTAGCCTCTTCTGTTTCAGAGTGAGCAATCCTCTCTAGGCTAAAATCTGGCTTTGTCTGATTTCTTCACAAACAAACAAGGCAGGTCAGACTAGAAGAAAGAAGTTTCTAAATTCAAATTGGCTACTAGTTTGAGAGATCACAAGAGTAGTTATTGTTAATTGGTTAAAAAAAACAACAGACTGTAATAGCAAAAGTGCCTCCACCCACCCGGCCACATACACCCTCAAGCTCGAAAACAATAACTTCACATAACTCAGTAGGTTCGGTGGTTCACCAGTTCTCTTGAAAGGAAGAAGTCCTTGGTAACTTCTCAAAATTTAGCACTTACTGGGAAAATAAAAACCTAATCCACTTTTTTCTATAGTTTGGCCCCAACTACACAGACAGCTACTCCTCAGTATTAACTCTCTGCTTTTGTCAAGCTAATCTCTTCTCACAAGATCCTCAAAACATTCTCTTTCCTAAAACTTGGTCATGTTGTGCCCCATGCCCAGAGAGTCTTCTTTACTACCCAACTGCAATCCAGACACAGAGTAGGTCTTGAAGAAATTCTTCTAAAAATTAAATAAACATTTTCAATGATGTATCCTTACTAAACATAATTATCATAAATGCATATATTTTACCATATAAAACAAAAAAGAAAAAAATAACTTACCTGGCAACACTAAAACCATGGTAGGCCACCCAGAGGATCCTGAAAATTTCTTTAATTCTATCCAGGAATTAAGATTTTCATGGACAGATGTCAATTTTGGTCCATATCCTGAATTCTGAACAGTTCTGACAGGAATCAACAGGCGGAGGACATCTTCTGACTGTGCAGTACCACACTGAGGGTCAAACTCGATTGTCATCCACCGTACACACTCCGGGAATGTCACCTGAGGTCAACAGGCAAGAAGTCACTCGCATAAGATGAATCAGATTTTAGCGTTTTGTCTAGTTTAGAAACAGGACATCATACTGTAAAGATGATGCCTTCAACATACTGTAAAATAAACTTTAAGTAAGGAATTAAGTGATCAGAAATCAAGGTATTAATGGTCAGTATCAATTGTCTTGACTCCTCACTTGAAATATCTATTGCTTTCTAGCTAATATTTGCATTAATGTTTTTAAGTACACACTCATATCATTAGAAAAACAATTACAAAGCTGCTTAATTTCCATAAACATTCAGCTATCTGACTTTCCTATGGAAGAGTTTATATAATAAATTTTCCATTTCAGTCAGTACGCATTTAAGGAATATAAGTCGGTAACTGACAATATAATTTGATAGGTAAAATATAAAGATACATTGATGGAAATTAATAAATCATTAACATGTAAGGTTTTAGTCACTTTTAGGTTATCTACCATTCATAGTATCCACTACAAATGTTTCTTTTCATTAACAAAAAAACTTTGTAACTTCATATATTATGAGAATAAATATAAACACACACACACTTATACACTTGATAAAAGCCTAGATTTTTATATTTTCCTAACCTGAAATTTTACTGTATATATGAGATTATGATGGCACATAATTATATATACTTTTAAGGCCACTTTTAAGCTTCTGTCACCATTATGGTAGAAGGAATGCTGTAATGGTAGTCAAATTACAGTTAAGTAGGACCATGTCAAGTAGTAAACTATGAACTGGTTGCAGGACATGATATAAACCTTAAGAAATTTCCCAAATATTATATTAATCTAAAAAAAAATTACCTCGGACGATGGCAAAATAGGATTTTTTACAATCTCTATTTAAATAAAAAGCTCAACTTTGTTCATAATAACATAAATGTAAATTAAAACTAAACTGAGACACCATTTTCCCACCATTCCTTCCATTATATTGGCAAAAGGCCCAAAATTTAACCACATACTCTTTTGGAGAGGCTTTGAGAAAACAAGCACTCTCATACATTGTTGGTGGGACACAAAAAGACGTAACTTCTATGGAAGGGAATTGTCAACATCTAGCAAAGCTACATATGCATTCACCCTCTGAATCAGCAATCCCAGATCTATCTAGCACAAGGCTCCTCATTCTGTATTTGTTTAACCCAGCCATCCCACTTCTAGGAGTTTAGTTTGAAGATATGCTTCTAACAATATGGAAACAAAAAAACAAACAAAAACCCCCAAACACAGGCACAAAGTTATTCATTGCAAAAAAAATGAAAACACCCCAGATGCTCACACACATAAGATTGGCTGAATAAACTATGATAGGTCTTTACAGTGGAGAACTATGAGTCTGTAAAAAAGGAATGAGCATGGTCTCTTTAAATGGATATGGAGAGATTTCTATACACAGTGTTAAATTTAAAAAGCAAAGTACAAAGTAGTATACATAGTGTGCTACCTTTTTAAAATAAAGACGGAAAATAATACTACAACTAAATCAATCTACCTATCGTTCTGATTTTTTCCAAAAAAGAACGCAGGAAGGATACACCAGGATACTTACTGGAGTAAGTGAGAAGCAGAGAAGGAAAAGGACTTATAATTCTGAGTATGTTATTTTGTATAATTTTATTTCTGGAGCCATATTAATATTTCACATATTTTAAAAGTAAAATTAAATCAACTAGGATAGGAAAAAGACTCATAAAAATTAAGTACAAATAAACAAATAAGCCTAACTTTATATTAAACTGATCATATACCCACTTACACATATACATAAAATGAACTACCCCAAGCAACTTCTGAATAAAGTACTTTGATTATCCTAATGTCAGTGGGATTAACAAAAGACAAAATTTTTGCCAAGAAACTGTTAATTTTATATAGTATTCAATATTTTTATTATTCACAGTGGCATACGTAAATGAAAAGGGTATAAAGAAAAGAGCTCAATGGTGTTGACTGGAACTAAGAAGAAGTGCTCAAAATCTGATGAAAACACAGAAAAAGGACACAGAATCCAGCTTGGACAGATTTTCCCTGGCCAAATCAATTAAAATTTGAGCATCAAACTGAATGACAGCAAAGGATTATAACACTGAGCAAAAAAGAGAATCTTTGAGTCCATATTGATATAAACACATAAAATAAATAAATAAATAGATTTTTAAAGGGGACGGGATGGGAAAATTCTCCTTTACAACAGAACACCAGCTGGGAGGAATAATAGAATTAGATAGCCACCGTCTTTATAGTAATGAATGATTTGGGTAAGAATAACCAATGGATACTAAAATTTGTTGAAAGACAGTATTTTTTACACAGTCTCTAACCCATAGATATCTACCCATAGACATTTTCAAAGGGAAAAAAAGATGCTTTTTTGGTGGAGCTATCACCTTAATCAAGTGACTAAGTACTTCCTGATGGGATGCACTGAGGAGAACAGGACATCGCTTACGTGGTGTTGCCACCCAAAATGCACAACGTGAATCTAATCATTAAAAAACAATCAATTACATCCAAATAAAAAGGATACTTTTACAAAACCACTGATTGTGTTCTTCAAAAATGCCAATGTCATAAAAGACGAAGGAAGGCTGAGGAACTACTGCAGATTAAAAGGGATCAAAGAGGCCTGACAACTAAATGCAATGTTTGAACCCGACAGGATCCCGGTCTGGGTTTAAAAAGATTCTATGAACACCATTGTTGGGAAAAAAGGCAAAACGTTGAGCTTATAACATGATATACTACTACTCTTTATCGTGGTAATAACCCCGTTTCAATGTTAAATTTCCTAAATTCGATTGGTACATTAGGGTTATACAGGAAACTTCACTGTTCTTAGGAACAAGGTGAGGGGTCATGATGTTTGCAACCTGCTCTTAAATGGTCTGACAATAATAAATATAGATAAATAAAACAATCATGGCAAAATGTTAACTAACGAAGCCAAGTCAAGGGCATAGGGGGGTGTTCACTACACAAATCTTATTACTTTTTTATACAGGTTTGAAATTCTTTGAAATAAAAAGTTGAAAAACATGAGGAATGAATACACATACACATCTGCATCTGTATTTGTGTGTCTATGCTTACATTAAAAGAAATAATGGAAGGCTAAACTACAAAATTATAATAATATGAAATGTTACCTGAGAAGAAGACAGGACAGGGAAGAAGGGAACAGAATGAGGGGACAGAGATAATAAAAGCTAGATTTCTTTGAATACACTTTGTTTTACAGATTTGACTTAAAACTATGTAATTGAACTATTATCAAACAAAACTTAAAAAGCAATTCCTAAAAATCTAGAATAAAATAAAATAAAATGATGCCAAATATACGTCCAATTAGCGGCATAATCACAGAGAGAGGGATTATTCCAATTTACTTTAAAACACAGTAGTTGACCATACCCACTTACTTTGAAAACATGGTCATTTCTCTGTACTTCCTAGTTGGGAATATGCCCAAAAGACGAAACACACACACACACACACACACACACACACACACACACACACACACACAAAGAGTGAATGAATAATTAAGTGATTTTCTAATTCTAGTATTCCCGGTGCCATAGAGAACAGGAACTTTCGGTTACGAGAAAGGAGATTCAGGTGTAACATCCTGTGGTCCTTATTTTGAATGAGTATCATCAGTACAAACTCATGAGGTATTTTATCTTTAAAAAAATACGCATACACATAAATGTGTCTGTTCATAAATACACCCACATACATAAATATATATACAAATAATATATGCCTGTGTATATAAATACATGTGTGTTTATGTGTGAGTGTATGTACTAGTTCTACACACTATAAATATCTAGAAACAATGACAACCCAGGAGAAATGAGCATTCCCAGTGCCATATTTTGGCTCTTAAAGACTCATTACCATTTAAAGGAGTCACGGCACTTTGAAAAAACGGTGGGTTTCAGATTTGAGGCAGGAAATGGGTAAGCTCTTATAACGTCTTATACCAGACCCTGTAACATCTTATAACATCTTACACCAGAGAGTGAGAATGTTATGAATGACTACAAGGGCTGTGTCTAAAGGACTCAGGAGTCAAGCTGAAGAGGATCCTATCAGAAAAACACACGATCCAGTTTCTTAAATAAAATTCAAGGAAACAAAAAAGAGAGAGATGGAGGAGGATCAACAGATTAAAAGAGACTTAAGAGACATAACCAATCCCAATGCATGAATCTTATTTGGATTCTAATTCAAAGAGTTTAAAATGTGCATAATTGATAACCTAAAGGAATTATTCATTTTTTTAAGTGTGATAATAACATGGTTATTTTTTACAGGTCCTTACATTTTGAGATACATAGTGAAAAATCCGTGAATGTGGAAGGGACAAAGAGGGTGGGGAATAAATGAGAGGTTTGACCAAGAGTTGATAACAGCTGAATCTGGGATGATGGAGAAAAGGGGTCAACTATACTAGGCTGACCTTTCATATGTTTACCATATTCTACAATAAAAAGCTGAATATTTTACAAGCACATAAAACTTAAACTTATAATTAATTTAAGTGGACACATTTTCTTTCTCTCCCTTAATTTAAGTGATACAATTTAGAAAGCAAGGAATAGGATTTTGGAGACTCTATAATAACAACATTATACTTATAAATATTTTATAGGTACATTTTAACATTATGTACAGTATTTTAAATCCTACACTGGGTATGTAAATTTTCAGAGCTCAGGCTGTGGTACAAATAATATCAGTTCAAAAAAAGTGATTTTTAAATTTTAATGCTGATATCCACTATTACAATACATTATTTGCAGTTGAGCATTACATATGGCCCTGTACTTACAAAAAGATATGAGAACAACTTTCCTAAACCCTATAAAACTATACTCTTTAACAGTAAAAACTGTCTTAAACCCTGGTGTGTATTTGACAGTGTCTAACCACCTGCTGATTCTCTTTATTTACATATAGACGTTATACTTGAACAGAGACCAAGTATCCTTTAAGGTATCAGTATAGAACATCAAATCAAGCTTTAAGTTTAAACTGCCCCTAGGCATTGGTGCCCACCTTGTAGTGCATCACACATGCAGGCTTATAGGGGTGCTCGCTCTCTATGACAGCATAGTGATTAGAGGTTGTACAGGCAGAGAGGCCTTGTTCAGGCTGGTTTCCTGTGGTGCTATCTGTTGACTGATTAGGGTTGAATGCAGGGGGTGCATACTTCTGATTCAGAATGGCAACTGAAGGAAGCAACTGTTGGACAAGGCCAAAGACTTCTACAGCCACCTAGTATAAAAAAAAAATGATTAAATGAGATAAGTGTGAAAGTTGCTTTAAAATGATTAACTACTATAATTGTTGGTTATACTTATTATTCAGAATTTCTATTTAGAGTTTCTTCTAGCTAAGTTTTCGTTCAAAGAGAAATTTGTTCTATGGAAAAAGAAAAAAGACTTATCTTAAATTTATCTTAGGTGTTACATATAGCCTAGTCCATAGTTTTAAACCCTTCTGCCTTTTTGGGACCTGCAGTAAACTAGGTTTTACTCAAATTTAATTATGCCAAAGAATCAGTAGTTTATAATTTCTTCCATGTCTTGAATATTTCACAATTTTACAACACTCCTATCCTTTAACATTGTTATTTTTACTCAAAATGGAGATTTGGCATCGACATTATAACTTTTAAAGATCTCAGTGAACTTGAGCTTTCCTTACGTATCATATTCTAAAATGTATTTCCTATTCCCAAGTTCTTCAAATGTAAAGCCAATAAGTAAGCATGGTAATCCAGTAAACAATACTAAGATCAGAGAATTAGTTATTTAACTAATAACGTCTACCATTTACATGTCTACCTGCTTGTTACCTGTAACCCAGATGCCTCAAATATTAAAGTATTTTTAAAGGAAAGATACAAAGTCTAAATAAAATTATATTTACAAAAAAGATTCAAAGTTAGAGAATTAAATCACACACCTTGGGAATAGCAGCAGCTACTGGTCCTATGTAGGCTATAATAAGGGGAAGCAGCATGGAAAACAGACTGGAAGAGCTAAGCAGTTCTGGAATGTCATCAGCTAAAAAAGGCATTAAAACTATAGTTAGAAGGTAATTTCATTGTAATGTATATATGCTGTACTAAGCCTGTATTCTAGTCTCTGGAGTAAAATTATAGTTGACATTGATTGAGTGCTTATAAAGGACCTGGCACTATTCTAAAGGCTTTACATACATTATCTCAATTAATCCTTACAATAAGGTACTTTTATTATCGCCCCTTTTTAGAAGTGGAAACCAAGGCACACAGTGTTTAAGTATATTATCCAAAATCATACACCTGTAAAATGACAGAGCCAGAATTAGAACTTAGGGTAACAGTCATGATTTTAAACCACTAATCTTGGTGCAACACATAGGTATATTTCTGTCATTAGGCAAACTATGTAATCTTTGTGTGCAGGTTACTCATCTGTAAAAGAGGATAACAATACTTCCCTCACTGGATGTTGTGATGATTCAGTGAGTTAATACATGTAAAATGCTTAGAACAATGCCTGCACATATTAAGTACTCCAAAAATGTTTGCTGTTATTAGCTATATTGCCTTCTATTTTTTCCAAGGAAAAAGCACTTTGCTGGTGGACATTTTAATTATTTCTCCATGAACATGGTGCTGGGAAGATAAGTTGAATCTACATTATGAAGACCTTTATACTGAAGGCCAATTATTTCCAAATACTTGTTTCTAGATCTGCTGTTGCATCAGAGTAGGCTGGGCAATAGTTTCTTAGTTCAGCCTAAACCCCTAGTTTGGATGGACCAAATATTCTTTATTTTCAGCAAGTTTCTCAGGTGATTCTGATGTGCAACTACATTTAGGAACAAATGTTATAGCTAACAGTAATGTTTTTGTAAATGTAACTCTGCTGCCAGTGTGGAAGATGCCTAGATAACTAGATGGGGAGTGGGGGAAAAGTGGCAGGGAGATTATTAGGATGTTATCAACCCATGAAAAAGAGGACATGTGCTTGAACCATGGCAGCTTGAACTATGGGAGAACAGATAGAGAGGAGAATACAAACTGGAGAGCTTCCAGTGGAAGAATTTACAGAACTCAAATGAGACAAGTGAATCTGGGGAGATGTTTGGGATTACCCAGACCTTTGGATGAATGGTGATACTATTACTAGAAACAGAACACACAGAAGGAAAAACAGGTCTAAAGGAGAAAACAAAATGCTTTTTTAGACTGCTAAAAGAAGCAAAGACTCAGTTTAATCAAGAGTTTTTCTCTTAATGGGCTAACTAAGAAAACTACAGTATAAAATAATTACTTCTGAACATTCTAAAAAATTCTGCATTAGTGTATGGAGAGTATGGCTGATCCCAAATTAATGTACGTATATGTGTAGATCTATAATGAATAAAACCCTCTGGGATTCTACAAGATGGTTCTTCTTCAGTAGCTCTGTGCATAAGTTGGGGAATAAAGAATCTAAAATATCACTATTAAGGAAGTAAAAGAAAAGTCTTACCATCCACGGCAAGAGCTCTGTGCAAGAGGTCTTTTGCAGCTCGAACAACAGTGCTTACCACAGAGAGAGCTCTGCTACAGTTTTTATCTTCTTCATTGGCTTTACTCAGAAGTTGAGATTGTAAATCTCCATCGAATTCACTCCTATAACATGAGTAACACATGAGATCGTTTTACATTGTGGGTAAAACACGATCTAACTCTAGGAATCATATCTGGATCACAGCTCATTTAAGTTAAAAAAAGTTAAAGTTTAAAAAAGTAAGTATAGAGCTAAATAGTTTTAAGGAGTAATAGGGCTTCAAAGAAAAATAAAGCCAGATAAGGGCACAAAGTTATTTTAAATAAGATCATGATGGAACTGCTATTTAAACAAAGGCCTGAATTGTGTTAAAAAAGATCTGAGCTGAGAGAAAAGAACAGTAAGATAAAAAAAAAAGAACAGTAAGATAAAGGTTCAGACAGGAACAAGATGGGTGAGTTCAAGGAATAGAATGAAGACACAGAACGTCCTCACTCTATTCCTTGAACTCACCCATTTTGTGAGTTCCTTGAACTGGAATGAAAGGAGAAAGAGTGTGTGTGACTAGAATGAAAGGAGAAAGAGTGAAGGGTGACAGGTGGGCAAGGTAAATAGGAGTCAGATCACATGAGGTTTAAACACCACAGTAAAGACTACCTTTTATCCTGGAATGGGAAGGGGAAGCTATGAGGGGAAGGTGAGCAAGGGCAGAACTTGATACGATTTACATTTCTCCAAGGTCACTCTGGCTGTGCAGTGGAGGACAGACTGTAGGAGAGCAGCAGTGAAAGGAGGGAGACTTGTTTGGAAGCTATTTCCTCTAAGATCCAGCTATCCAGGTAGTTACCCAGGTCGGCGTGATGGTTTGGTCTAGACTGTTAATTATGGGAGTGGTAGAAAAGGTCAGATGTAGGACATTTTAAAAGTACGGCTGCCAAGACTTACTGACGTAAAGTGTGAGGGAAAGAGGGATGTCGAGAATGCCCCCAAGGTGTTTGCTGTACCTGTGGATGGGGAGGAGCACTGTGGACGAGTACCACTAAGACGTCTATTAGCCAACCGTAAAGAGGATTTGTGTGTGGTACAGTGGTTAAAGGTAGGTTATCTGGAGTCCAATTTCCTGCCTACAGACCCCAGGACCATAATTTACTATGAGTGAGACTTCAGGCAGGTTGTTGAGCCACTCATCTGTAAAGGAGGGATAGGAAACTGCCCACCTCACAGGAGTTCCTGTGAGGACTGACTGAGCTAAGACAAGGAATGCCCTCAGAGCACCGCGTGGCATAAAGGAAGTGCTCAGTACACAGGAACTCTCATCATCATCTCCATTACTGTCACTCAGATGAAGATATCAGAGGGACCTGGATATTCATTCCAGGGCTCAGAGGAGATGGAAGCTAGAGATATAAACTTGGGAGCCATCAGAATAGCATGGTTTTTATAGTCAAGTGATTTTAATCTTTAAAAACTTAATTAATTAAAATTTAAAGCTGAAGATATTTAAACCTTGGTGGAAAATATCAAAATATCAAAAACACTGTATTTTGTGTAAGATATAAAGTCTGGACAGCAGATGCTTTTAAGGGGCTCTCCAGCTTTTCGAAAGATATAACTCATCTTTTGTGCCTGATATGGTTTCCAATCTACATTTTGAGAAAGCGAATAATGTACTGTTTACTGTGGGGCTATGTAACAGAAAAGGTTTTTCATTAGGGTAAAAAGATTAGAAAGCTTCTGTATCTCAGCAGCAACATGCCACCATGTAGCTATTTAATGCTATTTCTATTCTATTTTACATGGAGAAAGAAAGCAGATCATCTACATCTAAGGAAAAACATTTTGTACTAACTGCCTAGGTAGCGTCCTCTTGACTGTTTACGAAGGAAACAGAGGAAGCAGTAAGCCTCTGAAGGTGATAAGCAACTTCAGTGATTTGATGTCAAGTCAGGTTGAGGACCTATGTGGTGAACGGTACTCACTACTACCTACGATTCCAGCTAAGTTGCTAAAAGAAAAATTCAGACTCAGTGGGAAATGTATATTTAAAAGTGTTTTTTTAACTCAAAATTGTTGTAATTCTTTGTTTTCCACTGTTTACCTAAGGAATGGCTTTAGTTAAAAATATTAGAAACACATCATTATATATTCTAGGGCTCCAAGGACTAGATTCACAGACACCAAAATATTTTGCAGACTGGATAACTGGTTCAAGGTAACAACAATACTTTGGTAGAGATGATTTGATCATTAACTTTTGGTATTTAAAAAAAAAAATGAGTAAATTCCATTAAAATTTGAAAATGCAGACCACAAAACTATAAAAGTGACAACAAACAGCACATATGCCCAGTACATAAACATTTCAAAGATATTAAAGAAATAAGACAAAGAACATTTTAAAGTAAACTCTGAATTTACATATGAAAATGAGATCTTTTTATACAGATCAGCAAGTGCAATGAAGATACGCTGTATAATTCAATTATCACTGCCCACTTAGCATTTTGTACCTTGGTAGTAAATTGCACATGTTCTACCACTGTAGTATAGCTCCCACACATACCTGTAGTAGAGGATCTGTGGAATCTGTCCTCTGGTTTGATTTGTGCCGTTACTACTCAAGCTGCACGTGCTGAATGTAAATGTCACGCCATCAGGACACTGAACCGTGGTCATTCCTCCATCTCCGTTTGCTGTGCGGCTTCCATAGTTTCTCAAGCGTACAGCATATTTAACATTTTCCTTCACGATAAAGATGTAAGGCACGTTTATACTTATTCATAAAGTACAGAGGATATATAAAACGAGCTCTAGCAGCAAACTGGGCAAATACAGTTGAGCCTTGAGCATCACAGGTTTCAACTGCCTGGGTTTACTTATACGGGATTTTTTCCAACAGTAGATATTACGGTACTACCCGACCCGAGGTTGGTTGAATCCACACATGCGGAACCAGTATAGGGAGGTATAAAAAGGGCTGACTATAAGTTATACTTGGATTTTCCACTGTGAGGAGGGTCAGCACCACTAATCCCCACTTTGTTCCGGGGTCAACTGTATAATGAATTTGTCATATTTATAGACAATTTAGTTAAATGAGTTTTTTTAACGAATCAAACAGAGTGATAACTAACACTTATTGATGTTTATTATTTAACAGAAACTGTCCTGAGTACTTTCTGTAATTTACTTTAATTAAATTAATCCTTAAAATGACCTCATAAGGTTAAGTGCCATTATTATCCCTATCTTACAGATGAGGACTCTGTGGCACAGAGAAGTTAAGTAACTTGCCCAAAGTCACACAGCTAGTAAGTGATGAAACTAGGATTTAAATACAGGCCATGGGGCTCTAGTTCCTGCCTCTAGTTCTTAATTACACTGTAAAAAATATTAGCCACAATAAAAGATTGTAAATACATGAATTAATATTTTCCTTTGATGAGTTTAACTTTTCAAACAGTTTTAAATATGGGAAAAAATAATGGTGAATCCATTACATTTTTATTTTAAGAGAGACATTCAGAGACAGAAATAGACAGGCACACAGACATGGAAAAAAAATATCCGTAAGAAAAAGTTGTCCAAAACAAGATTCACTGTATATAGAAAATGTGAGACATAGATACTGGCGCCTAACGATCCATGACATAAACTTCATAATGATGGGTTTCTTTTTGTTTGTTTTTTGGTATCGCTTATGCTTTTGATGAAGTAACTGATGAACTTACCTCATCCAAAGTTCTGCTGTATAATAAAAATTATTATAGTTGGATTCAGAATTACCCTATTAATTATTACTTTAATGTTAAGTAAAATTTGTTTTGCTAAATAGTTAATTTCTGCGAGACATTCAAATTATATAAAATAATAATAACTTTAATAGTTATTTAATATGATCTGTTAAGATCACTGGCTCTTTACATGAGTTTTGGCACAACAGGAGAAGAAAAACAGGAACTAATATTTATTGAGTTTCTAATATATTGTGCTAGACATGGAGGCAAGTACCTTATTCCATTCCTTAGTTTAACCTGAACAACACTACAATGGAGGTATTATTCTTCCCAATGTACAAATCAGCCTCAGAGTGGGCAAATGATGACATAGCCAATGTCTTAGAGCTAATATTTGGAGGAGCAGGTATCTGAAGCTAGGTTTGTTTGACTCCAGAAACTATGGATACTTTCCACTATACCAGACTTGAAGAGATCTTTTGCAAAAATAGAATATAATACAGTACAGTATCAGGAATATAGTTGGTACTCTAGAAACATTTAAAGGACTACATATAGGAATACTTTTCACTATTTTTTAAGTAAACTCATAATAATACATCCTATTTACAAAAGAAACATACTGTTAAAATTACCTTTAAAGGAACAACTTTGTCAAGTCTGATTTCAGCTATATCACTGGGTGAATCATCTGTTGTATAAGTTCCTTTGACTAATTCTAGAGATGTCCATCTGTGAGAATGAGTTGAATCCCCTGCATGTTCACTCTAATTAAAACAAAACAAAACCCACATGCTCTTAATTTCATTAAATGAACAATTCTGACTTATCAATGATTGTTTTTAAGAGTTTATTTCCTTGCATATAAAATTATCCATTAGCATTTATCCATACATACTAAAGAAAACATTTTTGGTCCTCTAAAACTGTTCATTTTTATCTGATTTCCTGAGGCATCTACAAATTATATCATATAAATAGGCTTTTTCATCTGTCTTAAAATGATTCCCCCGTCTTCATAAGGATGCTATAGCTAATTATAGAGCCTAATGAGGTAAGGAAATAATTCAAATTAATTGCTCAAAAGAAGCAAAATACAGATATAATGTTATTTACCAGCAAATGATTTATATGCTACCTGTCTGTCTCATTTTAATAAAACTTTGTAAAACTCAGGCACTTTAAAAAATTTATAGTGGATACAGCAAGATACTGCTAATTCAGTCAGTACCGCTATCTTTACTAAGAATCATCCACTGGCACTCTGACAAAATTGCTTTATCACTGATACAGGTAATAATACCAGTCTGAATATTGTTCTTGTTTTCTGAAATACTACAAAAGCAAAAAAATTACTCAAGATTTATAATCAGAGGCTTAGCTATATAATTTCTAGTTTTTTTCATTTAAAATCCTCCCAGGAAGTGCAAAAAACATGAGGCAAGAGCGATCCAAAATGGCACATGAGCAATCATGTAGAATCGCTCCCTTTCAATTTCTCTAACGTCGTCCATCTATGACTAATCTGCTAAGCCCTCAAGGATGTGGACCACTGTACTGTCCATTATAATGATGATATGTCCTGACACACAACCCACACAGCAAGAGGAACACTGTAAGAGTGGTACTCACATCATCAACCAACACCTCTAATTCATATTCATGAATTCCACCTCCTCCATAGACAGAAAAACCAACCACAACTATTCCAGGTTTGTCTACTGAAAAACAGATTGCATCTGGTGACCCATTCCCAGTGTTCCAACTTCTCCCCTGACTTGTCTTTGTGAATCGGTTAGCACTGGCTTTAACGGAGTGGAGAGAATTAAGCCCATCAACCTGTGAACAACGAAAGCAACTACATCAGTAGTCTGGACTTGAGCGTTACTAATATACCTTTAACAAAACTATCCAAAGGTTTCTAGGAAGTTCAGTAAAATAACCTACCTTTAACAAGAGGGTTTAAACCTTCCTACAGGTACATTCCAATAAGAGATTAACAAAGAACAAAATCAGATTTTATTATTCTACATTCACAAATCAGTATCATGTGACAGTATATTTTTTTAGTCATATTAAACTATACTTTTCACTTAATTTATGTCAGAACTATAAACTTGTAAGTTATCACAATCATAACATATGCATGAATTATCATTCACTTTGCAAAGAGATACCAAAAATTTCATCAATAGTTTATAGACCAATAGTTTTCAAACTATGCTACACATAGAAAACTAGGAATGCTGGACAGATGGATATTCAAGAAAGAGGCGGACTCAAGGTTCCCCTCTTCAGTCAGACCATCCTTCCTCTTATCTGTGAGTTTTCAAGCTAAGACGTCATTGCAGAAAATGTTCTGTGCCTTAAGTCTGAATATCACTAATGTATATTATGATAACTTGGCAGTCAATATGTGAAAATACACACACACACACAAGTACAACATCATTAATTACAGACTTTGATTAGAGAGGATCAGAGCACTTATTTTGGTTCGAAACTATCTTTTTAATTATAGAGCCTGCTTCTTATCTAAGTTGGCTGCAGAAGTCTGAAAGACCTACAAGAGTTAAAAATTCAAACTCTTAGAAGAAAACATAGGCAGAACACTCTATGACATAAATCACAGCAAGATCCTTTTTGACCCAGCTCCTAGAGAAATGGAAATAAAAACAAAAATAAACAAATGGGACCTAATGAAAGTTAAAAGTTTTTGCACAGCAAAGGAAACCATAAACAAGACCAAAAGACAACCCTCAGAATGGGAGAAAATATTTGAAAAGGAAGCAACTGACAAAGGATTAATCTCCAAGATTTACAAGCAGCTCATGCAGCTCAATAACAAAAAAACAAATAGCCCAATCCAAAAATGGGCAGAAGACCTAAATAGACATTTCTCCAAAGAAGATATACAGATTGCCAACAAACACATGAAAGAATGCTCAACATCATTAATCATTAGAGAAATGCAAATCAGAACTACAATGAGATATCATCTCACACCAGTCAGAATGGCCATCATCAAAAAATCTAGAAACAATAAATGCTGGAGAGGGTGTGGAGAAAAGGGAACCCTCTTGCACTCTTGGTGGGAATGTAAATTGATACAGCCACCATGGAGAACAGTATGGAGGTTCCTTAAAAAACTACAAATAGAACTACCATACGACCCAGCAATCCCACTACTGGGCATATACCCTGAGAAAACCATAATTCAAAAACAGTCATGTACCAAAATGTTCATAGCAGCTCTATTTACAACAGCCAGGACATGGAAGCAACCTAAGTGTCCATCATCGGATGAATGGATAAAGAAGATGTGGCACATATATACAATGGAATATTACTCAGCCATAAAAAGAAACGAAATGGAGTTATTTGTAGTGAGGTGGATGGAGTCAGAGTCTGTCATACAGAGTGAAGTAAGTCAGAAAGAGAAAAACAAATACTGTATGCTAACACATATATATGGAATCTAAGGAAAAAAAAAAAAAAGGTCATGAAGAACCTAGTGGCAAGACGGGAATAAAGACACAGACCTACTAGAGAATGGACTTGAGGATATGGGGAGGGGGAAGGGTAAGATGTTACAAAGAGAAAGAGTTGCATGGACATATATACACTACCAAACGTAAAATAGATAGCTAGTGGGAAGCAACCGCATAGCACAAGGAGATCAGCTCTGTGCTTTGTGACCACCTAGAGGGGTGAGATAGGGAGGGTGGGAGGGAGGGAGATGCAAGAGGGAAGAGATATGGGAACATATGTATATGTATAACTGATTCACTTTGTTATAAAGCAGAAACTAACACACCATTGTAAAGCAATTATACTCCAATAAAGATGTTAAAAAAAAAAAAAAGAATGTATTAGATGGATGATTTTCCATAAGGGCACCAAAAAAAAAAAAAATTGAAGTTTATGATTCTAGCAAGAATGACAAACTCCTCTGAGAAAAAAAAAATATGGATATCTAAGACAGGACCTTTAGAAACTCCCAAGGTTGTATATTAGGCACTTGCAATTTGGGGCATTCCTTTTCATTAGAAAAGTAAGTTTACAGGTGATTACTACATAGCAAATTTCTGACGGGGACTGAGGCATTATAAACTTTCTCCTCCACGGTCTAGTACAAGAGGGAAGCATATTATAGGCTGAACGAATAAGTGAAAAAGAAAATTAAAATGTTCTGACCAGGGCTTCACCTCCTAGGCCAGGGTGAGATACTAAAATCTGTTCAGGTATGTGTAATCATTTAGAAATCCTAAAGGCTAAACTCTCACTATGAATCAGTAATGAGTGTAGACTGAATGGATTAATTGAGAATAGATTCTGAAATAAATCTGTTTAAGTAAGTAAAAGCAAAGACTAGGAATTATAAAAGTAAAATAGAAGTTCCTTTGCAAGAAACGAGAGACCTGGGGTCAATCAGTACATCCTGGTTATTAAACATTCATTTGAATGATATAAGATATTTCACATTATGACATAATTTTCAAAACCAATCTACCATCTACTTTTTCAGGAAAAAAAATAGAAATATTCACCAAATTCAGTCAAAACATTTAGATAAATTATAAAACAGAGTGAGCAGGGCAGTGAACTGGTGAAAAATAATTACTTTACAAAAATGTAAAGGCACTTTAAAATGTTTCAAAGTGGTTTCCTCAAACATATTAATATTTGATCCTTTTAAAACTCTGTAATAACAGCTGTACAACAACGTGGATGTACTTAATGCCACTGAACTATACACATAAACATGATTAGAACGATAAATTTTTTGTTACCTAATTTACGACAATTAAAGAAAAACCTTTGTGATATAGGTGAGATAAAAATTATTATTCCCATTTTACATATGTGTTTGTCTAGGGTCAATCAAGTTGGCAGAGCTAAGGTTTGGACCTCTTTACCTTTTCCACGCCGCATATTCATTGGTAGCCCTACTTCTATTTCTCATTACCCAGCAGTGAGAACTATTTTTGCTTTTATTGGGACATGGTGGTGGGTTGTGCAAGGGGGCAGTTGAGGGGAAAATGTATGCTTTGTATTACTGCAACATCCTGGGTAAACTGGTGAGAGAGAGGAAGCAAAGAGCAGAGAAGAGGAATAAGGAAGGGAGAGAAAAAAACAAAAAACAAAACCCCCAAAACAGCCTAGCTTCAATGTTTTTTCTTAACAAAAATTAGTTTCTACAAAGCCAAAATATATGAAAAAAGAAACAATGTGGAGAGTTTAAACATGTGCTCATTATCCAATATCAAAATGTAACATTACTTCAGATCCCAGGGCTGATGCTGTCAGTTCGCTGACAATACTGGCCAGTAATCCACAAGTGTTGGAGACCAGGTGGGAGGAGAAGAGCTCGTTTTCTCTCCTCAGGCTGTTCCTGACTGGGAGCACGACAATGACCAGCATTTTCTCCAGAACTTCACGGAAGCTTGTCATCCCTGAGATATTCTCTTCATTCTAGGATACATGAAAATAAAACGTTCTAAGATATTGCTTT
The DNA here is from genome assembly GCF_965194805.1 of Balaenoptera borealis. Classification (NCBI taxonomy): domain Eukaryota; kingdom Metazoa; phylum Chordata; class Mammalia; order Artiodactyla; family Balaenopteridae; genus Balaenoptera; species Balaenoptera borealis. The sequence goes on from NC_138877.1 coordinate 50,531,325, forward strand.
ATTTTCCTTCACATGAGTACTCAATTGCAAAATCTTGTCTTTCTAGATGACACCTTTAAAATTCAGATTTGAGTCTATGTCTTTGTATCTATCCAGTTGTATGTGGAGTCACTATATCTACTTTTCCCATAGAAGTTCTTTTTTAAGTTATCAGTCCCTGGGCATCATAAAAGTACCACACATTTACAAGGTATCTGTGTTTTTATTAACCTAGGGTCATTTTCACTTACCTTCTTATTTAACTTTTCAGTAAGAATCATATATGACAGAAAAAAACTCTTCCTATTTAAAAAGCTATTTCTATAGGACAAAATTCCAAACTGAGATTGAAATAATTTCTGGTATGGAATAATATAATGATTTCTGATTTAAAGGCAAAGCAAACTGAGAAATAGTCTATACAAATCTGTTTTCTAATAAAATTCTTTCTGTACATGCATGTAACAAAAATATGTAGTTGTTCAATAAATATTTCTGTGCAGCTTTACAATTCCTATTGTACTTGATTTCAGAAGTGAAGATAAGAAATTCCAACCCCTACCAATGAAAAACTTTCAAAATAAGAAATTACAGAGTCCCATTAAAGACCAGTGAGAAAATTCTTTTTTTTCCAGAAAAAAAAGGGGAAAAGATGAATAATTTAATTGATATCCAGCATGAACACTCTTTATCTCTTTTACCATTCTCAATATCTTTTAGCTCACTGTGAACAGAGAACAAGAGGCATTCAGTTTCATCAGAGGGCCAGTCGTGACCAATGACCCTTTCAGCTGTCCCGTGGACTAGGGAATCAAACAATTTGGGATCTAGTTCCAGTTTTTTCATAGTGCCTCAACCTCATCTGTAAAATCGGGGGAACCATTTGCTATGAGTACGTTATCAAAAAACACTTTGTTGCCCCTGAGCAAGCAACTTCTTCCGTAATACTTACATTCCATATTGCATTACAAGATATCGCAGGTTCAACAGATTTCATAAAGTCATAAAAATCTCGAGGTGGAAAACGGTCTTAAATCACTCTCCCCAAGACAAACCAAATATATAAATGAGTGTACTTTCAATCCATTAGAAAAAATTAAGTAACTTTTCAGTTAAAATCATCATGAGCATTATCATGAATCACTCTCAACAATGTGTACAATCTCTCATATTTTCTTAATGTCGAATCTTAGGCTGAAAATACAAAGTTACTTAGAGATAATCTTCAATCTTTAAGTTATTTCTACTATCTTTGAATAAAATTTCCATAACATTTAGGTCAGTATCCTATGTAATTAGTCTTCCTGGATTTAAAATAATCAATTCTTGATTCTGTTAAAATTATAATTCTTCTATCCTTTACATCACTTTCATTCTCCAAAAACTTTACTTTTTGGAACATCTCAGAAAATTAGCTTTGGATGAAACTTAATCCCCAAGTGTACTCCATAATCAGTAATCTAGAAGGGCTTTCTTTGGGGGGTGGGGCATAGGGGTGTGTGTGGAGTGCATTTATCCAGTTACATCCACTTAAGTTTCTAACTAGTAATTAAAAGATTAATACGAGAAGCTTCCCGTAAAATCTTAACATGGAATCAAGAGTGCCAATATGTTTTAAAGGGCAAAAAAAAAAAAAAAAAAAAAAAAATATATATATATATATATATATATATATATATATATATTAACACATTACTGCCACTAAGATTTTAGCAAAAGGAACTCTTATTCACTAGTGGTGGGGAATGTAAGCTGACATTAGCTTTCTGGAGGGCATTTTGGCAATTTTAGCAAAGTCTTAACGTGTTCTCCTTTGACTTAAGAATTTTCCACTCCTGAAGATTTATTCTGGAAAAATCACTGTGTATACACATAAAAATATAGTCAATGATATTTTCAGTTGCATTGTTTAAAATACTGAAATATTGGGAAAATCTAAAAATATATATAGAGAAAGGATTGGTTGACTATATTATGCTACATCCAAATGGTAGAATTCTATATTATCCACTAAAAAGAGGGTAGAAGAATATATAATAACCAGGATATATCTTCACAGAATGTTAATACAGACATGCAAATATGCAATTATTAATTTTAATAATTACCAAATGTTAGCAGTTCTCAAAAAAATTTTTTTTAATATTTTGAACTTTTACTATATTTTTAAGGAAAACACTGCAACACTAAAGGGAATTTAAAAAGAAAAACACAGATTATCCATAACTTTATTACCTAAATATTATTTTTACTTCCAATATTCTCTTTCAAAATATGCAGGTTTTTTCATACATATTTTACATAGTTTGTCATCATAGTGTATATATATACTTTGGTTTCTGACTTTTTATTTTAAAAACTTAAAAACATCTGTTTTGATATTAAATGTAAATGTAGTTATTTTTCATGGCTGATAGAACCATATTCTATCAAGTTGATATATCCAAATTCAACTATTTCACTTAAACAAGGTTAGTAGGTTTCCTCATAGTCTCACCAGCACAGGAGCTTTATAAGAGAAAAAATTTATTTGTCCTAATTTTTTACAAATATATTGATACCTTGATAGAACTTTCACCTACATTTAATTACTAGTAAGGCTGAAAATTTTCCCATGCTGCCTTACTCTCTAAATTCCCTCTTATATTTACTTTTATTATTTCTACTGGGATCCTACAAAGGTATTATATTAACTGCACATTTTCTTCCCATTCTGCTATTGTCCTGTTTTGTTTCTGTATGTCATTGAAATTTTTCTCATAATTTTTCTGTTTCTTCAGTCAACAGAAAATTGCTACTGTACACTAATTGGGATAACTGTTCTATTTTCTACTTTTTTTTTTGCTTTAATTTTAAAGATTACTTCTCATCAAACTTGTTAGTAATTATATATGGTTTTCATGTATATTTAATTTTTCTCCACAATGCTTTCTAATAAACCAGAAGCAGTTACTAAACAATGTTTCCTATGACTATTGTTTTATAATACTTAACATACCAAAATGTTATAGAAAAAAATGTTTTAAAAATTATTTATTTCCCTAAAATTCTATCTTGGCAATCTAGAATACTATATTAGAATATAAAAGTTTGCTTATAGTATCTGCAATTTTTTAAATGGTTCAGCAAAAAACAAACATACAGGAATTTATCTCATAACTCTATCAAGTTCTTTATAGGTTAGGGATCATTTAAAATGAAAAATTAGAGAAAAAAGATTGCTCACTTACAGGTAAACAGAGAAATTTTTTTTTCTTAATTTTAACTCTTCTCGTAAAACTCATAATTATTTGGTAAATATACGTGCTGATACAGAAGAATGAGCACCAAGCTAGGTATGTCTCCATTTACAGTTTTATTGCTTCAATATAAAAAATATTTCAGAAAAAGACCTACCTGGCTGAGTTTTTCCATGTGTGCTACCAGAAGGGGAAAACGGTGAACCAGTGTTGAGTCATTCTCTGTGCTAACTTGTTTAACGATTGATCGTAGCAGTACTTCTCCATCATATGCAATAGGGAAGATAGAAGTCAGCTTAACAGAAGTGTGACACAGAGCTGACATCACAGCTGCAAGGAGCCGGCTACTTGATGTCTTGAAGTTTGCCTCTTGAATATCCTTTTAAAAACAAAAATATACACCCCACTAAAGAAGTACTGCATCAATATAATCCAAGTTTTTGGGTATATAAAAGATAAACAACGTTTTACAACAAAATTTTCTAGCACTCAGTCACTTTAATTGTCTTGTTACAGGATAATATTATATCAACACTTTTAAACACAGTTAAGTTACTACCCAATGAAGCTGGAAAATCACCAAATATGGTCAAGAAAAATCAGCCTCCTGTACTATTTATGTGTTTATATATCCTCAGAATCACAGTCATCTCTAGCTTGATTCTCAAAGAGTGACATCAAAAAGGTCCCAATTAGTATACATTAAAGTCATTTCCAGTAACAAGCACTAGAACTATTTTCTTCAAATAATAAATGATTTAAATTGTAAGTCTGTGCTACTACAAGAAGACATTTCTCTAATGTTAATGTAGCATAATGTTATTAGGCTACTAGAACAGCATTTCACTATGGGCACAAAATTATGTCATCACATTACACAGTTTATTCAGAAAATTTAGTACCACAATTGGTAAGATTTCATAACAAAGTATTAAAAACTTATCAACACAGGATATTCTAATTCACAAAAATCATGTATACTTTACTTAGTTCATCAAATTGTACATTCAAAATATGTTAGGAGGATACAGCTCTTGTTAGGTGTTCTCACAACAAAGAAATAAAACTTTTTAAGTGCCAGGAAAAATAAACTCAGTGTGCAAATAGCTCAAAAAAATAATAAAAACAAAGTTGCCTATCTGGATGTCATTACTGCAATAACCTTTCCACTCGGCTGGGAAAGGTTATTGGAGTTACCTTCTAACAGTGAATTTTTTGGTGATGGTGTGGAGGGCAGGGGGTTGGTGGTGTGAGAACTTCCAATACAACGTTAAACAGAAATTGTGAGAATGGACACCTTGTGCCTTGTTCTTAAACTTAGGGGAGCAATCAATATTTCACCATTAAGCGCGATATTAGTTGTACATTTTTTTTGTAGATATCTTTTATTAGGTTGAGAAAGTTTCCTTAAATCTTAATTTGCTGAGTTTTCATTAGCACTGAGTAAGTGCTAATTTTGTCAAATACTTTTTCTGTATCTATTGAGAGGATCATACAGTTTTCCCTCTCTATTCAGTTAATGTGGTTATAATAGCAATTCAAATATCAATTACATTAATTTTTAAACGTAAAACTAACATTGCATTTCTAAGATATACTCCACTTGGTATAATACATACTTTACATTGGTGGATTAGATTTGATAATATTGTTAAGAACTTTTGCATCCATCTTTCTGAGTAATATTTGTCTATGATAATTTTTTTCTTTTACTCTCTATGTCAGGTTTTGGTATCAGGATAAGGCTAACCTGATAAATTAGTTTGGATGTGTTGCCTCCTATATTTTCTGAAAGAGTGTGTAAAACATTGATATTACTTCTTTCTTTTATGTTTAACAGAATTCACCAATGACAATATCTGGGTCTGGAGTTTTCTTTGTGGTAAAGGTTTTAATAATGAATTCAATTTTTTTTAACGGAGATAAGGACATTCAGATTATTTCTTGTACCAGTTTTGGTTAGGTTGTATTTTTCAAGATGTTTGTCTATTTTATCTAAAGTTATAATTTATTGGTATAAAGTTGTTTATAATATTCCCTTATAATATTTCAATGTCTGTTGGATCTATAGTGATCTTTCCTATTTCATTCCTGATAATGGTATTTTGTGCTTTTTCCTTCTCTCTTATCTTTCAATCAGACTTCCTAGGAGTTTTAAAATTTTTGTTTTATTTTCAAAGAACCAACTTTTGACATTGCTAATATTCTCTATTTGCTATTTCATTGATTTTGACTCTTGATTATTTTGATCCTTTCCTTATTACTTTCTTCTTACATTGGGTTTGATTTGCTCATCTTCTGGCTTCTTAAGGTAGAAATTTAGATCACTGATTTTAAACTTTTCTTCTTTGCTAGTAGTATAAGCATTTAAAAACACAAATATTTTCTCTAAGCAACACATTGGCTACTTCTCATAAATTTTGATATATTTTTATCTTCAGTGTGAAAAATTTCTAATTTCCTTTGGAAGTCTTCTTTGATTCACTGGTTACTCAGAAGTGTTGTCTATTTTCCAAATATTTGGTGTTTTCCTTGATATATTTTGCATTTAATTTTTAATTTACTTCTATTGTGGTCTGAAAACACTTTCTTTAAGATTTTTATCTTGTGAAATTTACTAAGACTTATTTTATGACCTGGCATATAATATACCTTTGTGAACATAATATGTATACTTGAAACAAAAATGTATACTGAACTTGCACATTCTTTTCCATAAATGTCAGTTAGGCCAAAGTGGTGGATAGTGTTGTTCGAATCTTCTGTATCCCAACTGATATTTTTTGTCTAGTTGTTCTATCAATTACTGAAAGAGTTCTATGTCCTATTAATTACTGATAGTCACCAACTATCAACGTGAATTTGTCTACTTCTCCCTTTAGTTCTGCCAGTATTTCGCTCAGGGGTTTTGAAACTGATTTGGGGCATACACATTCATGAGGGTTGCAGTTTCCTCATGAGTAAATGAATGATAGCATGTAAATTCATTCGCAGCTCTCTCTCCTGACTGTTGTGGAGATACGGGAGTGGCAGGGGCTACCATGAACTGTCCTTGCTCTCACTTATAGATTCAAAGAACAACCCAGCAGCTATACAACGTGCCTGCCAATTTTATAATTAAGAAATGATAAAGCAAACGGAAAAACAGTTTTTTTAACTTTAATTTTTTTTTTTTTTTAATATTTACTTCTTTATTTATTTATTTTTGGCTGTGTTGGGTCTTCTGTGCGAGTTGGGTTTCTGTGCGAGGGCTTTCTCTTGTTGCGGCGAGTGGGGGCCACTCTTCATCGCGGTGCGCGGGCCTCTCACTGTCGCGGCCTCTCTTGTTGCGGAGCACAAGCTCCAGACGCGCAGGCTCAGTAGCTGTGGCTCACGGGCCCAGCTGCTCCGCGGCATGTGGGATCTTCCCAGACCAGGGCTCGAACCCGTGTCCCCCGCATTGGCAGGCAGATTCTCAACCACTGCGCCACCAGGGGAGGCCCCTAACTTTATTTAAGTCACATCTACCAAACTGATTTCTTAATTTACCTTTTATACAAGTTAAAAAGACTGAGGCAACTGAAATATATTTTCTTGAAAAGTATTAAGTAGCATAACATATTTTCAATTGACATTTTACAAACTTAAATTACCTGATCCAAACAATTCAGTAGATCACAAAGGCAAGCCCACTGTAAGGCAGGAGTCGGGTAGAAAGAATGAAAACAGGCAGTAAAGGTATTATGACACTCCTGAAGGACAGCTTCTAGGAGACTCAAGGGTTGACTGAGATATCCTTGGGGATCATTATCCAACTTCACCATGCAGTGATCAACTCCTTCTGACAAAATTTTTCTTAGCAAAGTTCTGGTTTTTCCAATACATTCTGCTAATTTGCTAGTTTCTTCTACAACAGCTTTTCCTGCAGCTTTAAGAGAACAAAGCAGATTGCTAATTAAACAGAATAATAAATATGTATGAAAACATTCAGTACAATTCAAGTAATTTCCTATATGGCTAAAAATCATAAGTATGCATAACCTAGAAATGAAACAATATAGAGATTATGTGTGGTCCAAAATTATTTCTTTTTAAATAGGACTCTAAACAGGAAAAAAAAAAAAAAACAAACCCTGCACAGGTTTCAGCATTTAAGTCCAAATCAGTCGTTCAAAATATTTCTATCTGACAGAATCCGTTTATAACAACACCTTATTAGAGTATTTAACTTTAGTCTAACATGACTTTTTGTTATCAGAATGGCATGTAATCTATTATAATCTTTATAAGTAAATATACAAGCATCACAGCAAGCCAAGTTTCTCCCCACAATTCAGGAGCGGATAAATAAAGGCAGCTGGGGATCTTAAACTTTTGGTAATTCCTATATAAACCTTCTCAATGTCTCAAAACATTTTCTCCTCAAAAGTCATTTAAAAACTGCATCATACCTGACACCGGGTAAATTTCACAGGTATAGACACGCAATAACCTCAGACAACAGGTACCCACAAAGCGTAGTCTTTCTAAATCTAGAAGTGTAGCTGTAAACTGGAATCCTTTTAATCCTCTTAGTTCTTCAACTCCTAAGACTAAGGTGGTCCAGCTCCAGTGAAGAATACTCAACAATGACTCAAAACATTCCTAATCCAGAATATGAAAAAAATAGATAACAATTAGTTCAAATGGTACCATAGGTTGAATCAAACGGAAAGATGACATTCAACTTGAAAAGTTTACCTTGAAGTTTGTACTGAGTTTTGGTAGCCCAAATAATAGACATTCTATTAGTTCATTCATTACATTACCATTAGGAACATCTTTGACAAAAAAGGTAAAGTAGTTACGCATCTATAAAAACAACATTCTTCAATATCCACCTATTTAAAAATACATTTTTAAGTTAAAAAAGTTAAAAAACTTCTTAAGTTTTAAGTTGCTACCAATCTATCTAGTTTATCATATAAATAAAGAAAAACACTTATAAACACTTATAAACATGTTTACTTGAAAGAAAAACTAAACTCTATATTGTCAGTGTAGTATCATGTATATAAACTAAAAGTATTTTAAGCATTTTAATAATCTTTGAATATAATAAAGTATTCCAGTATTAGGTATCAGTGACAATAACAAATAAGTTATTTTTTTCTACATATTAAATTTTACAATACAAACTATAGCCAAATCTTGATAAACAAGTTAACAGAAGATTAAAATTGACTAGAAAATACAAAAACACACTTATTTGGATCTTTAAAAATTCTAGAATATGAGTTTAGGGTGGTGAGCGTCCCTTGCCATTCTAGTTGGCCTGTGGGTTTTATCATGCCTTATGATGACAGATACTTGATGAATCTCAAAGTAAAGCACTTATTCCCTCATCTCCACCAAATATCAGTCCTCTGGTGTGGCAAAACCAAGAATAAAGGTTTGTATTTTAACACTGTAAAGAAATGAATGAATAAGTTTCTTATACAAAGATTACAATTACCTAATGACCACAAACTCACTTAGACATAAATATAAAAGAATTACTATGCACAGATAAAAGAAAGCACTGAAAAAGACATAACAGAGGCAAAGATACTTATTTGAATCAAAAGATACCAAACTGATCTTAATACTAAAAGGATGTCAAGGTACCAAGGAGCCAAAGCTCTTAGGAGCCTCTTATTCAAAGCACACCCTCTGTTGGAAGATGAATTTGACATGATATATCAAAATTTAAATGAGCCCACCTCCAGTAGAAATATTCACAGAAGTACGCAAGTATCAAAGACACATATGTACAGATATGGATATACAGTCGGTCCTCTGTATTCACAGGTTTTGCATCTGCAGATTCAACCAACCAGGGATCGAAAATATTCAGAAAAGAAAAAATTCCAGAAAGTTCCGAAAAGCAAAACTTGAATCACTGCCAGCTATTTACATAGCATTTACATTGTATTTGGTATTATATGTAAGTTGGAGATGATTTAAAGTACACAGGAGGATGCGTGTAGGTTATATGCAAGCACTGTGCTATTTTACATAATGGACTTGAGCATCCAGGAATTTTAGTATCTGTGGGGGGGGGGGGGTTCCTGGAACCAATTCCCCCTCAAATACCAAGGGACAACTGTAATAGTGAAAAATGAGAAACAAACAGTCCTCTGGTGGGAACAGAACTGGATAAATTAGAGTACACCATTCTATGGGATACTAAGCAAACATTAAAAAAATTCAGATAGAGCCAAATGTATTAACATGGAATATATCTGTAGCGTATTTGATGAAATTTTTATCATTAATCCAGATAAAACCATAATTCGAAAAGATATATGTACCCCAATGTTCACAGTAGCACTAGTGCTGCTATTACAGATGAACGGAAAAAGAAGGAATGGAAAGGAATGGAATGAAATATTACTCAGCCATAAAAAAGAATGAAATAATGCCATTTGCAGCAACATGGATGGACTTAGAGATTACCATACTAACTGAAGTAAGTCAGACAGAGAAAGACAAATATCATATATTGCTTATATGTGGAATCTAAAAATAAAAAAAAAAATGATACAAATGAACTTATATACAAAACAGAAACAGACCCATAGACATAGAAAACAAACATGGTTACCAAAAGGGAAAAGGGGAGAGGGATAAATTAGGAGTTTGGGATTAGCATATACACACTACTATATATAAAACAGATAACCAACAAAGACCTACTGTATAGCACAGGGAATATACTCAATATTTTGTAATAACCTATAAGGGAAAAGAATCTAAAAAAAAAAAAAAAATATATATATATATATATATATAAAAAACTGAATCACTTTGCTCTACATCTGAAACTAACACAGCATTGTAAATCAACTATAATTGAATAAAAAAGAAAAAAAAGAAAAATCATGTCATTTGTGAAGTGTTTTACTACCACCTTTAAAAAAAAAGAAATTTGTAAAATGTAATATGCAGAACTTTAAGCATGATCAAAAACAAACAAGAAGACTGTATAGCATACAGTAAACAGAGACTAATAAATTTGTTTATGTACAAAAAATAGTCTGGAAGAATATACATCCGAATGGAAATAGCAGTTATATATGGTGATAAAAGGGTGATGGGAAAAGAACTTCAATATAATTTTAGTATAGTTTTAACCCTATTCCCACCAGGGACGTGTATTAGTTTTGTGGTTTAAAAAAAAAACTAAGAAAAAAGGAAAAAAATGCATTCTCCCTATGCATTTTACTAACATGACAGACTACCAGCTACATTAATAAATCATATTCATATAGAGCCTTACAAATTAAAAAGAATTTTTATATCCCCCAACTCAGAAATTCATAATGATGCTGTGATATAGTCGAGATAACCTTCCTAAGAGTCCTCAACTAACAAATGAAAGAGCAAAAATTTAACCCAGACTTCCTGAGCTGAAACACCATGGTATTTCAATTACATCTTATTGGCTTTCCATTCTACACTGGTAACCCCAATGGCATCATGTCTTTAAATGTACGAAGGGGATGGTCAGGTAATTCAACAAAGTCCCCAGTTAGATATACGACCCTTCTACTTAATTCTTTAGCATTAAAGTAACATTCTTGGTTAATATCACTCAACTTTTCCTTCACTTTCTAACTCCTTCAGCATATGTGTTCATACATAATTTATAAGAAAATTCACCATGTATTTCAGAAATAGCAAGGTATGTTAAAATCAGTCAACATCTCTATTTTCCATTATTTAATGTGCATATTCTTTGGCCTGGGATGTCAAAGCTAACATAAACAAATCTGAATTACAAAGCTACGCTAAGATAAACTCTTAGAAAAGTGGCTAAGTGCTAAACATCAAAACAACACTGAGCACTGGACAGAAAAGCTGAAATTTTTTAAACTGGCTTACCACTGAGACAGTTCTTGCAAAAGATCTCTTTAAAATATGTACAGGTTCACTGGTTTGCTGTTTGCCTTTTGTAGCGCTGCCATCACTGGTTGGAAGTCTGAAGGTAGCATACACACATAAATTTATGTTGGAAAGTCCACCGACATTTTTCTTCTCAAATATACATTTTTGCAATGGCAAAACAAATTAAACATTTAAGCATTTTTGTTAGGCAAAATCCCAATATAGGGCTTTTTATAAACATTTTCCAATGCTAAGCAAAATTGTTAGCACATAAGTACCTCATCTTCTAAATCTCACCTTTGTAAGACTGGGTAGTAGAAACTATCTTCTCTTACTAGACAACGTTATGTAACTTATGTTCTCTAGTAATGTTACTTTTAAATGCTACCATTAAAGAGTTACTCAACCACTGTACCCAGGAGTAGTCCAAGCAACTTGCTATGTTCATAATGCTACATATTACAAATACTGACTATAGCAGATTGCATAAAAACAAACAGAAATATCCTCTTGGAAAAAGTGAGGTTATACCATCTAGATTCTTAAAGATATTAGTGTAAAAAGGTATAGAAGACAGAGAGTCACTGTTCTAAAGGTATTGCCTTTGATTTTTACTATTTCAAGTAAGAATGTCACTTTTTAGGGAGGGTTTATATCTATTTAAATTCTTTAATCTAAAAATTATTGCAGTAATCACCTAGATATAGATGGGCACACACATAGGCATTGTTCCCATATATGTCTCAATTACCATGAAGTAATTAAAATTCTTAAATAATGTTAAAATATAATAGTATTATCATATGAGCAAGTTATTGTTTGATATTTTAATTAAAGGTGGAAATTTTTCAGCAGTAAGAGATTTTCCAATTTATTCCATCACAAGATGAACAGGAAATATAAAACTGTAGAACAAATCAACCAGGCCTACATCTAAAATCCCCACCTAACACTCAGATTTCATTTCTCTAAGATAAATTTTATTAATTTAAAGTTTAAAACATTCTGAAATTGGTAAGAAAATCAATAGATTTAAAAAATAAGTTATTAAAATATCGTTATAGGCATAATACAGATAATCTGAGTCATTAGAGATATTTTATTAAAATTAACTTGAGGTAAAAAAATGTTTAAAAATATACAAAACATAAATTAAATGTTTTTATTAAATGTAGCTAAATGCTTCGAATAATTTCTCCCTTATTATGCCATATATTTTATAGTGATCCTAGCTCATTATATTAAAAGAATAAACCATGTTAATTATAAATACGCTAAATACCTGTATAATAATTGAGGTATCTGACCAGCGTTAACATCTGTACCATTATTTGATTTCTTTGAACTCTTAAATTGGAAAACAACCCTAAGAAGAGAAAAAATAACAATGTAACCAAAAACAACAGGATTCAAGATTCATGGAAGGAAATGAAAAGTTTAACAATCATGCTTTCAAATCTTACATTACTGAAGAGAGGTTCATTCTTTAAGGACAAAAATACACGTAAAAAGACACCTCTGATTTTAATTCTAGCTCTGAATGCCTTAATGGGTTAAATGAAAGAGTTGAACCTGATTGGGAGCTCCTAGGTGAGTAGCTGCTCTGCTCTCTCCCTCCTGGTTAAAGCTCAACTTTAACCAGAACAATAAGCTTTTAACAAAATATTTCAACTTACAGTTTAAAATCTGCTTAAATAGATATAACATAAACTTTAGCTTCAAAATGCTATGATATTCCAAGGTTGAATGAACTGTATATGGGAATCATACAGTCCAGGATCAAAGCAGTCTCCCCAGTCCTACCATACAATCTTAGAGGTAAGCTGAAAAGGATATGTTACAACAATAGACTTAATATATCTTCAGCATTCTACTTGAACATTCAGGAACATAGAATTCACCTCATAAATTAGTCTGCTCTTTTTCTGGTCAGCTCTCTTATGAGCTGAATGAAACTATATGAAATATATGATTACATAACTTCTACCCATTTCAAACAGTTTATGCTCAAGAATAATAAAGAATAAATTAAATTTCTCTTATAAATGATGGTCCTTCCACATGAATCAGAGTAGAGTATAGAGAAGGCTGGACTCAGAGTCAAGAAACTCCAGGTCCAGATTTGGTTCTGCCACACAGTAGCCATACAATTTGAGGCAAATCTTTTCACCTTTTGTCTCTCTATTCCCGAGTGTAGAAACGGGGCTAATAACCACTTCACAAAGTTACCGAGGGCATCAAACAAGATAATATAAATGAAAGTATCTTATAAACTGGGAAGTACTCTATACTTGAAAGTTAAATGGTAAATTTCCCTTTACATTTTATTAAAACTGTAGCATCTCATATCATTAAGGCTTTGCAATTTATAAAGTATTTTCATAAGCACGGTCAAATTTTATAGGATATATATATTTCATTTTCATGGTTTCCAAACTCTCTATCCTTGTCATTTTCCTCTGTATAATTTCTAATTTTGCAAACAAGCTTTTAAACAAGGTAACATCCAGAAATACACACAATGCCAACAGACAAGAGCAAAGAATAGCAGTTCTATTATCTCCACATTCTGTCTTACCTTAATTTGGCATGCGATTATACGAATTTAATTTTTAGCAGGTCATATTACGCTCTAGACCTACAAAGATTTTTTACTCTACTAAAAGACCTCTGAGCTTTCAAAACAATATTCCACTAACAAAAATGGGAGTTGCTTAAGGAATACTTAAACATTCTGCTTACCCATCATCTGTGGTAATAGAAGCTTGTCCATGAGATCCACAGTCACTGCTGGGTCCTGACACTCGAGCCCAGGCTACATACCACCAGCCAGCTTGCAGGAGGACTGGTTCATCAAACATCATTGCATATTTTTCTCTAAGAGGAAAATTAATGTGTCAGAGACAACGCCTTTGTACTTCTCTGTTACGTACATTTATTTTTTAAAATCCTTTATAAACAAAACATGGAATACACTGTATTATTATAAGATTCTTGTCAAACAACATTAAAAACCCTCTCTTTTAAAAAGTCTGGACAAGAACACAAATAATAGCTACTGGTGCTACAGTGATGGCATTACATTTCTTCTTCCTCATCTTGAGTTCTAAAACTTGCTTAAATGTTATAAAGTTTTCATACTAAAATAAGACAATTTCTTTTAAACTGTTGTTAAAAAAAAACATGCCAGCTTTGTTGGAAAACTTTGAACTTTAAAGTTCATGTATTCAATTAAAGTCTTTCCAGAGCTCTGGAGCCAGATGGCCTGAGTTCAAGGCCTGACTTTGTAACTTGCTAGCTGGGTGACCTTGGGCAAGTTACTACATCTTCTTTGCAACTTAAGTTTCATCATCTGAAAATAGGGATAAAAACAATATCTAGCTCATAGGATAGGATTGTTCTGGGAATTGAGTTTAGACAAAGTGTTTGGAACTGAGCCTGTCACACAGTCACTACACAAAAAGTTTATTAAATTAGGAGGAGAGAAAACACATGTATACAAATAAGGGCATCTGATAAAGATATACCCAAGTTACAAAGTTCTAGGTAATAGAGTGGAAGGAGTGCATATTGGTTGTAGCTGGGACAGAGAGAAGAATAAAGGTATTGAGGAAGGGGAAGACTGTCATGAACAGATTGGCAGGAGTCTGAAAGTACAAAACGGGGTCTGGAAGTGGCAAGGTGTCCAGTTAGGTTAAAGCACTGAGACAGATATAGAAAAGTAGTAGGTAGAAAATTTAAAAAGACGCTGTGAAAGATTGTGGAAGGCCTTTAATACCAGCCTTAGGAATCTGGGCTTTGTTAGTAGGCAAATGAAGAAAATCTAGATGATTCTCTGTACATAAAACCATACACTGTATTTCTGACTCACAATCATATGCTCAAAAAAATGATAACAATGGCACCTTAAGGCTTTGTTAAAAATTAATTAATCAATTAACTTTCCTGAAATTTCCCTAATCTTCATTTGTGTATAAGATTAAGAAGTTACTGAAACAGTATCTCCTGATATTGGTTAATGCCTAAAGTGAAGAAACAGTCAAAATTTTCTTTAGGTTTACTACTTTGCTCTCAAAAGTATTTATCTGTTAAAAGTAAACTCAATGCCTTACTACCATTTTCAGAAAATATACATTTTCATTAACAAAAAGCTTATGAATGCCACAGAAGGTTTTCTTAACATAGTTATCATTGGGAAAGTCAGTATACTACCATTATCATGAAGTCCAAATCCATTCTTTTTCTCATCATAATATTCCCTGATTCAAATCACTAACTTGTCATGACAGTCTTGAGATAATTCTTAGGTTTACACAGAGAAGACTAATAAAATCTAAGTCTCTTTATTATTTAACGAACCTTCATAAATAAACATCCTGATTCTGGTTAGCTCCTGAGAAGTTTCAGTAAAGCTGGCCACCTCTCCAAGCGTGTTATAATCAAGCAAATACTACAGGCTTGGTGTCAGAGCATACAGGTGATTTGAAGTACGACCCACTATGACTATTTGACACAGTATACATAACGCTACCGGTAGTAAATAATTGTACTGCATCACTAGAACACTAGCATATCTGGTCTTCTCTAAGTGATGCGTGAAAATATGTGTGCAAAATATATGTATATTTCCATCTTCAATGTAGAAACAGTCAACTTATCTTGTGAAATACAAATATGAAGGATACTATTAGTTTTAATGTAGCATTGTTAAAAGCAACAGTTATGTTACCTAGTATATAATTTAGTTTCTTAAGCATCTGATCACAGATTATTTAAAACTTTCTCTTTAAGTTGCGTTATTCACTTATAATAAATCTGTCATATTAAGTATGCAAGGATTACACTGAATACTGAAGAAATCTTTACCTAGCAGCACAGTCATAAGCCAACACATCAGTCTCTGCAAGAAGGTCTCCATCAGTTTCATGATCTCCTCCATCAGGACCTAACTCAAACAGCTGGGGAGGGGAGAAAAACATATTGTGCCCAGTCACTCAGTCATGCAAATCTGCTGAATAATATGTTTATAATTTCGTGTCTCCAGTATATGCGGGACACTACAGAATGTAAAAGAGTACCTGCTCTTAAAAAAATGTTATTCAGTGAAATGTACAACTCTATATATCTAAATTAAGAAACATATGTCTTATGGTCTGTATTAACCTCAGTTTTCCTTATTTTATATATTCATCTACTTATAGCAAATGCTCCAAAAATGTTCTGTACCAGATATAAACATCTGAAGGTGAGAGAACTCCAAGTTCTAAGTGAGCTTCCAAATGTAGTAGAATTTTGCTTCAGCACGTAACTAGTTGTGAGATCCTAGGACCCAGTTTCCTCATCCATTAAAGGGAGATGGACACTAGCAGTGCCTACTTCATTGTAATTGTGAGAATTAAGTGAAACGATACTTGTGGAACACTTAGAAAAATACCCAGCAAAAAAAAAAAAAAAAAAAGGCTAGAAAAATATTAGCTGAGGAATAATAGAAGGAAAGGATCCTTAAGAAACCAGGTAACAAAAAATAGCTCAAATGGCATGGGAAAAGGAGATAGAAAGAGTGAGGGGGAAAAAAACAGTTATAAAAAAGGGGAAGGACTACAGAGTACAGGAAAAGAATAAAAGAGAAGATATCAAATAGGAAAAGTTATGAAATTAAGTGAAAATAAATGAGAATTATGAGGAAGAGATCTTTTTTTTAAAAAAATGGACCAATACATATTTTTAAAACCCTTATTTCTTCTGATGATTATAGTAGGTGAACTACAAGAAAGGTGAGTAAAAGACTAAGAAGGAAGAGACGGGGACATTAAAACTTACTGGACAATTACTCTGTTAGACGTCTCCATTTTTCAACTATATATGCTAATAAGTTTAAAAATCTGTCTCCACCTCAGATCCTAGTCTGCGCCTGGGATTCCCCCGGGCCGCTCAATCTCACCAGTTGTAAAGTGACTCATCTCTCCTGCCTCCTGCCTTCCCTGCTCTGATTAATGGCACTATCATTCACCTACTCACTCAGATTAAAAAACCTGGGATAATCCTTTTTTCCAAATCTCTCCACCAGCACTGTATCTCTACTATTGTTGGTACCAAAGCTTGTCAGTGCAACCAGTGTTAGCAGTGTTACTAGCTGGAAGAGTTCAATATGAACTAATTAGTTCTTCTCTCCATTCTCTCCTTGCTCGAACCCATATTCCACAAAGTTAAGGGTTTTTGCTTTTCTTGAATAACCCACAGCAGTCTTTTTAAAATGAGTATCTGACTAGAATACTTCCTTAATCTAAAAGTCTTCAATGGTTTCTCTTCTCCTTCTTTGTAGCATGATATAAAGGTCCTTAATGATTTGCCCCTAACTTGGCTCCCCCGTTTATGTTCAACAAATAATTTTGAACACATACTGTGTGCCAGGCAGGCTTCTAAGAACTGGGCATACAGGGGTGAACAATGCAAACAAAAAAAAGGGGCGGGGGGCTACCGGAAGTAAGTCTGTGGTAAGGGAGAGGATCTTAAGGTAAAGAGGAAGTGAGCCATGCAGGTTATGGGAGTGAAGAGCTGCCGTCAGAGGGAGTAAGTAGCAAGTGTGAAGGTCCTGAGGTTTGACTATGCCTGGCATGTCTGAGGAACAAGGGCCGGTCAGCATGGCTAGGTTAGAGTGAAGCAACTAGTATAACATAAGGTCAGAGTGGTGATGGAAGTCAGTTCTGATGGTGTTTTTCAGGCCCTTGTAAGGCCTCTGGTTTTTATTCTAATACTAGAAGACACTGCAGGAATCTGAACAGAGGAGTGGCACACTCTGGTGTACATTCTAAGAGAATCACTCTGCTATGTTGAGAACAGACTGAAGGGAGCAAGGACAGAAGCAGATACAAATTGGGAGGCTACTGTAATGCTCCAAGCAGCTGTGGTTTGGACCAACTTGGCACCAGGGGCAGTTTTTAGAAGTGGTTAGATCCTGGATTTATTTTCAAAGTGCAGCCAACAATATTTGCTGCGAGAGTGGATGTGGGTTGTGAAAGAAAGAGGCAAGGCAAGGATGACTCCAAGATTTTTGGCCTAAGCAACTGGAAGAATGAAGTTAACTCTATTCTGAATCAGTTAACTGGGATGCGGAAGGACAAGAGAACAGCAGGTTTAGAGAGATGGTCAGAAGCCTAGTTTTGAGTATGTTACATCCCAAATACCTGTTAGCTATCCACATGGAGATGCAGAGTAGGCAGCTGTATATATATCTTTGGAGGTCTATTAAGTGTGAGAGTGATAAGAGAAGAAATACTTAAAGCCGTAAGGTTGGATCACTGAGGGGGTGAGTAGACTTTAAAAAGATGTCCAAGACTGAGTTCCGGCACTCCAGCGTTTAGAGGTCGGGAAGATGATGAGTGACCAGCACGAGACTAAGAAGAGCAGCCAGGGAGATGGGAAGAAAATGAAGTGTGGTGTCCTGGGAGCCACGTGAAGAAACTATATCGAAGAAGAGCTCGACTGGATTAAATTCTGTAGACTGGTTAAGGAAGGTAAGGACTGAGACTACAGTAGTATTTAACTGAGAAGTTTTAAAGAAGCCTGCTATTGAAATTAAGGCATAAAGTATAGTCATCTCTCTCACTTTAAGAGCACAATCAGATAATGTAACAACAGAAAATTCAAGCTATTAGTGAATTTTCAAAGACTGAGCACATCCTTTGCTTAGTCTAACTGTTGCCCTTTCTGAGATGAATAGTGCAGTAAACTTAGGACTTTTGATTGCTTTTTGACTCTCTACCAGATGGGATCCATCCCCTTACTCACTTCATCCCTGGTCCCCACGCCTGTGGTGATGATGTCTGTTTACACAGTATTTGGCAGTAAAAATGCTAAAAACTTTTTAAAGCTACATCAAAATGCTCCTGCATCGTATCATTAAAACGGCTACAAGAAAGTAGGCACATACAAAGGTGCCTTCTATAAAATAATAAACTAAGTCAAAATACTTATCTTCAAACACAAAAGGCAACAGTGCGAATGAACTGCTTACCTTAATTTTAGCGGTATATTCTCCTCTACCTCCAAACAGACCGAGACCACCAAGTAAAATGTCTGTGTCAGCACTAAAACGTATAGCTTCTACCGAGTGAGCAGAGTAACCCCAGCCCCCTCCATGACCTAAAAGATGCAAATGATAACTTATGTTTTAAAATATCCATATATTTCACGTATAAGACAATATTTCCTAAACATAAATATACATACTTTCAAACCTGTTTACTACACTATAATCTTCTTTGGAATAAACCTTCATTACTGCTTGAGTCTCCTCCTCGGTACTCGCAACACCCATCTTTAAATCCTGCATAGTTGCCAAGGTATCAAGACAACCTAAAAGCAAACAAACAAAAATTCAACTCCTGGAAATTAAAATTTCCCCGAGTACTTATAATATGAGACGCTGGAGGGGATAAATTAAAACAATAAATTCTGAATGTGCTCAACAAATTTATGCCAAGGTTTAACATTTCATGGAAGATACTTACAACCAATAAAAATTATCCTCTGCCTGGGTAATTATCATATTTAAACATAAGCTATATGACAATGTTTCACACAAAACTATCTCTCTGAAAAGTTGGAATCGCTTAATCTTTGAGTCCTTACAAGGTTCTTCCTTTTATCAAACTCCCTGAATCACTTTAGATTGATTCTTAAAGTACTATTTGAGGAAGACACAGTAGCCTGAGATAACCTTAATCGGTGCTAGTTTTGGATGTTTACAATGGCTACCAGATGTTGTAAAAGTGCTATATCTCAAATTAATTAATTAGAAGTGAAGTTGATGTGCTGTGGAAAACTATTATATAAGAAGAAACAGCAGTGGTAACTATCAAATTCATATCATATTTTATAGAATTATTTTAAATAATGTATAAAAGTTAAATATTATAATTATACATTTGAATATTTAACCTACATCACTAAAGTTTATATATTCAAGTTAAGCAAAAACATTATTTTACAAGACACCTATTAGGAAAATTATATTCAGGGCTGCTTTATATTTGGGCATATATGAATCTTTCAGGGTGTTGGTGTAAGTCTGATGTACTGTTTTCTGTAGGGTAAACCTCTTAAAGTTAGAGGATCTAACTTATTTTGCACCTAGCGTATTATTGTTTAACAAACATGACAGAATGACATACAAATTTAAGTACTCTTAAAAAAAGTCCTCAGCACACATTAATGAAAATTAGCTGATCATCAAATACCAACCCTACCTAGAATGTGCAAAGCTGCATGAGACCGGGTGGTGAGAGCCCTTGACCCCGTCGGTAAGGCAAGCTCAGGACTTAGAATACTACATCGGGACTGCATGTCTGCTGCAGAGGGAAGTCGGGCATCAGCAACCACTGCATTGTAACACCACAGCTCTCTAGTGTTTGGTCGAAACCTTTCAAGAAAGAGAATAATTACAGCACCTCAACATATGGTTTCATTTAAAAAAAAACCTGTGGAGTATAATTGACAATACAAAGAGAATAATACAGCCAGCTTAACAGGACAAAACGTAGCTCATGACTTTCCATACCTGAGCTAAAGATATAAATAAAGTGATTATGTCACTATAACTGAAATAATTTGAACAAAATAGTAATATAGATCACATTTCATGAATAACAGAGCAACAGTATACTTAAAAGTATAATGTGTACTTACAAATGTAAAGCTTTTGTACAGCAAAAACTCCATAAAAAAGTGTAAAGACAAAAGATAAGTCAAAAGAAAATACATGAAACAAACATATGAGACAAAACTACAATATCCATAACGTAGAAGAGCTCCCGCAAGCCAGTAAGAGATAATCAATCCCGTATCGAAAGTGGGCAAAGGACATGGAATGATGTTCTTAGGAAGGAAGCAAAAATAGAATGTATGCAGATGCTGAATCTTACTAATAAACAGTAAAGCATCACAAAAACCGTGAGGAACCCACAATGCCCTCCTGCCATTATCTCATTCCTTTTATCTCTTTCATAACAAAATTCTCAAAGAGCAGTCTCCACTTCTTTACCTCTTTTATTCTATAAATTCTTTTTGGAAAAGTTGTTTTTATCAACTATTGAGTACACACAAAAGAACAGTAAGAAAATATTTTCAAAATAAAGTATGAAGAATAATGACACAATGTACACTAGTAAAAAGAACATTACCATTATCTACTAAGTACTCTGTGTCTCCCTCCCTACTCAGTTCCTTTCCTTTCCCTTTCAAAGGTAATGATTATCTTGAATTTCAAAAGTTTATTCTTTTCTTGCTTTTCTTTATGATTTTTCAAATGTTTGTATCAAAATAGTATATTACTTAAGTCTGGTCTTCTCAATCAATGGCACCTGATGATCCAAATTTACTAAATATAAAAGCACTTATATCCAGCAATCCCACTTTGGGTACATATCCAAAAGAACTGAAAGCAGGATCTTGAAGAGATATTTGCACACCCATGCTCACAGCAGCATTATCCACAATAGCCAAGAGGTGGAAGCAACCCAAACATCCTTCGATGGATGAAGGGATAAAGAAAATGTGGTAGAAACATACAATGAAATACCATTCAGCTTAAAAAAAAAAAAAAAAAAGAAATCCATCATGTCACGGGCTACAGTGTGGATGAACCTTGAAGATGTTATGCTAAGTGAAACAAGCTAGTCACAAAATGACAAACTATGTATGATTTCACTTATATATCTAAAGTAGGCAAATGCAAAGGAACAGAAAGTAGAACGGTGGTTGCCAGGAGTGAGAGGGAGGTAGAAATGAGCTGTTCTTTGCATAAGTTTAAGTTTTACAAAATGAAAATGTTCTGGAGCGATGCTGTTCAACAATGTGACTATATTTAATGCTACAGAATTGTACACTTAAAAATGGTTAAGATGGTAAATGTTATGTTATTTTTACCACAATTAAAAAATTTAAAATTATTTTTAAAAAACACTTAAAAATAATACTTCACACAGAATAAATCCTATGAAAATAGCTGCTATAATTAGTAGCATTAATATTATTGGTTTATTGCTTTTTAATTTAATCTATCAATCTAAGTGTTACTTGTATTCTTATTTATATAAAAAACAAAATACATGCATTTTAAAAGGTACCAAACAATATAAACCAAACCTAATACTTGTGACCCATAGAGAAGGTTAGTGGGATTTGGTACGGGAGAAGAAAAAGATTTGGAGAAGGACCACATCCTTTTTTCTGTTTGTATTTTTGCTTTGCTTTTTAAAAAATAACAACACAGATCTATGTGTTAGTTTTGTAAATTTTGAAATGGGAAATAAAATTGCTATTAACATTCATCTGCTCTTTTCAGATGTTAAAGTTTCTAATTATTCAGGAGAAGTTATTGTTAAGAATACAAAAGGAGGCAGACTCAGGCCAGAAGGAAAGTCAAAGTAAGCTAACACTGAATCTGCAATGTGTGTGATAGCTGTAAAATGCACGTACCCTACTGAAAAAAACAAAGGACACAAAGCAGCCAGAAGTCAGGATAACTGAACAAACTCTCCACCTTCCAGCTGTTTTACTCAAACATAGGAGGAGACTGCCCTTCATCTTTTAATCTCTGTTTTAGAATAAAGGGTAAATGATCAAGGACCTGGCAAGCATTTGAGATCATCTGTCCCCACTGCTACCACATGTGAAAAAGGCAAGGTTCAAGTAATCGGATACCGCACTTTGGAGTTCTGTTAAGACCCCAGGGAAATGATTCTAGTTATACTGTTAGAATCTACTTCTACTGTTATCTCTAATTTAGAGAATGCATTTCTAATTTAGTAAATGTATCCAGAAACAAATTCCATACTGTCAGTTTTTACTTTATTTTGTTAATGCAAATTTACTTCATTTAAAAATAAAACATAAAAGGATCATAGAAAATCAAACATCAATTTAAACCGAGGTCCAAACCAGAGCTTGCTCTTTGGTAACTAAGTCTCTTGTACATTGACTTCCAATCAGTAAATAATTGAGGACAATTCTATCTTTACATCATTTGCTTCTCTATCCCCTCCGTTCCACTGTGACCACTCTAATTCTGGTTCTCAGTATCTGATGTCTTCATAAGAATCACTATAAGACTACTCACCTCTAGTCTCTTGTTATCTAATCTACCCTGTATATTGCTGCTAGGGAGATCTAAAAGCACTACTCAACTCAATTCTGGCCTCCAAGTCTTCCCACAAAATGCCCAAATGAGATAGCACGCTTGTCAGCAACCTGGGAAGCACTATAATTCCTTCACTAGGAATCAGGCCTCAGGACTGATAGAAAACATGGCCTTTTAAGACTTGGATGGCTGGTGGAAGTGAAAGCAGGAATGGGCAGAAAAAAGAAGACAGAGAAAGTCTTCCCTCTCCTCACTCATGCCACTTCAACCTTTCAACTTACCTGGATTCCTACTAAGGCTGGCCAAATAAACAATGCAAGGGGGAAAAAAAGGTTAAGTCCTGTGATGAGCCACTCTGGTAAAGGCAGTGTACACCCCCTATTAGCGTTCAAAGCTACATATCTGAGGATAACTCTTTCCTTTACTCATTATGTATATAAAGCACCATAATAAATTTTAAACAAGTACAATATAATTTCTTGAATCGCCTGTGTACCTGTATCCATCTCTACATTTTTAAAATTTCCAGAGTTTGATAACCCTGTATATTTCTCTACTAATATGGGGATTTTGTTACATACATTCCTAAAGGGCAAGCTCATTGATCATATTTATTCTGTATTGCCTTTGGCATAATTTCTTCTACATAGCTGGTAATGATTAGATATTTACGGGACCAGGAAATAGAGTGAATTCTATACAATACAGACAAGAATGCTGACAGACTAAAAATAATTAATAAGAGAACTCTTGAGAGTAAAATTTTTTATTATAATGAGAGTAGCAAAGCCTTCTACAGCACCTACTATGTGCCTCTACCCTAAGTTCTCATAACAGCCTATAAGGTACCATTATTATACCTATTTTATACATGACAAAAGTAAGGCACACAGAGTCAAAGTGACTTCTCCATAGCGACACAGAAAGCAAAGTGTGCAGCTGGGATAAACCTAGGCAGTCTGGCTCAGAATTCATGTTTTAACCACTACACTAAAGGTAGCAAGGGTAAAGGTCCCCGAGAATCACTGAGATAGAAGTGTAGTTAACAGTTAAATAGGAGAGTTCTCATCTATGAAAAGTCTGCCTTATATATGACTTTTATATTCCACAAAAGTACAATTTGATCCAAACTTATTTATTACTCTATTTTATAAACAGAGAAGCTTACCTCCAAATGACATCATACACAGGATCAAGACACACACCAAATCCTTGCAGATCCTCTTGTTCAGAGTCATTAAACGTTTTACAACTCCCATCCACTTTATTTATCAGAAGACACTTAAATGGAGGAGGTTCTGATATAGAAGCAGGTACCAAGCCTTAGGAAAAAGTATTTATATATTTTAAAGATGCATTACCTTTTTATATTCCCCCAACTTATAAGATAAGCATTTCCTATAAGGTAAGTATTATTACTATCTCCATTTTACAGAAGAAGACACTGAGACGGAGGGATTTAAGTAACTAAAAACCTTTAAGTAGCAGAATTTGGAC
Organism: Balaenoptera borealis; assembly: GCF_965194805.1. Taxonomy (NCBI): domain Eukaryota; kingdom Metazoa; phylum Chordata; class Mammalia; order Artiodactyla; family Balaenopteridae; genus Balaenoptera; species Balaenoptera borealis. The sequence continues at coordinate 50,556,066 of NC_138877.1, forward strand.
TAAAACCTCAGGCTGTCTAAGTCTACAACACATGCCCTTAATTTCTACACAATACTACTCTATTATATAATTATTCATGATATCATGGACACAAGTATAAACTGACACCTTGGTCTCGATGAAATGTCAAAGTTTGATTTATGTAACCTTCCATAAAACTAATTTCCATCATTTATTTGACAAGAACCAACATAGAAAAATTCCTCTTCCCAATACACTGTACAGGTTTTATACCACTATAATTTAGCTCATATTTCCACCACTCTCTAGCTTATAAGTACTTTGGTTTCTACTTTCCTAATTATTTCATTCTTCCAGCACATAGATACACATAAACTTAGACACTTAGAAGCTTCTTTTAAACTTCTTCAAACAGAAGAAAACAAAAAGCTACAGGACTACATCTCATAATAGGGAAAGATGACCGTCTACTATCAAGGATTTTTTGGAAGGACATTTGCTTGTTTGGGGTATTACCTATGATGTGTTTACTGGCAAAAATTTCTGATGTAGCGAGCACATGAGAATTAATAAGTGCTTCATCAATTCGTAAGAAAGTCTGGTCCCCACTTGCACCTATCCAGGTAGCTTTTCTTCCATATTTTGATCCAATGTTAGGCATGGGAGCTGGTTTTGCATTCCAATATGGCACATCCAAAATTGGTCTACCCAGTTGTCCTTTCTAAAAGATTAAATAAATCGTATTAACAATATTACTGGATAAACAATTTATAATATTTTATAAAGTTAAGGAAACAGTAGACAAAAATAGCTCTATGAGACATTATTCTTCATCAGCTGTTAGCTGTATTTTTTAATAAATGAAATTCATGTGAAATTTGGACCAAATATTTACAAAGGAGTAAAATAATTTCTATTATTCTTAGGAATTCTCCCCCTAATAAACCACAAAGTACATGATTAAAAAAATAATAATACAGTTGAAATATTTCTCCATGTAAGAAATCTCCCTGAAATACTGTGATTGTCTTCGCCAACATTTAAAGGAAAAGTATAATAAATACACAATATGTTAAAAAATTGGTAATACAAATTGTTCATTTAAAAAATCACTTTGATATTTTAAGTTGACAGTACAATAAAATGTCACTCTCGAACTCACAGAGTCTAAAAATATTTGGGTAAAAGGCCAAAATAATGAATACTGCCACTGTGAATACAATTAGGAAATTACATATTTTTCACATGATCATGTGTTAGTAAGTTATTTCATTTATTTTTCAAGATAGAGAGCAGAAGCATTATGATGTCTTAAGTAAGTAACTGTGAACTCACTTAAAAAGTATGGCTGTATCTAGCTACCTGGTTAGGTAAGAGTAATAGGAAGTTTCTCACTACTAAGCGAGCAGCTATAAAAGAATGTTAATGTTGGATTGGGAAATATTCACCCAGCCGTGGCTCAGGAGCTCTCTCTCTCTCCTAGCATTCCCCTTCCACAACCCCCTGGAAGGCAGACAGTGCTGCACCACAGCAGCCAGGGTTCACTGCAAGTAATGGGAACGGGAAATCACAGCAAAACACCCAAAACGTAAGGGAGCTGGGAGCACTGCAGACAAACACAGCCACAAACTGACTGCAAAAGCAACAGAGCTTCAATCCCTGGGTTGAACCAACGGAGGAGGGAAAAGTGGCAAGCACATGATTAGAGAAGCAGCCAAGAAATTTCAATGTTTATCTCAGCTTCTTTCAAGGTCTATCCTTATGTTTTGACAAAACAACAACAACAGCATAAAAATGTGTACGTCATATTGAGGGGTATATTATGCTTTTGGAGGAAAAGAAATTAATTATATTTTTCACTGACTACTGAAATAAATATCTATTCCCCTATCAACCAACTAATGTGAAGAAAAGCAGTCTAAAAATATGATAGATGCCTGGGCAGCCCCATGGGATTCAGAACGTGGTTATAAATAAGCCACATTTAAATACATAGAGGTTCACAGCTACAGCTTCTGGGGCTAGAGGACAATGATGATTGTCTGATTCTAAACATTACCATTCACACTCCCTCCAAAACAACATAAAATCCACACAGAGCAGGCTTCCCTGGTGGCACAGTGGTTAAGAATCCGCCCGCCAATGCAGGGGACACGGGTTCGAGCCCTGGTCCAGGAAGATCCCACGTGCCGTGGAGCAACTAAGCCCGTGCGCCACAACTACTGAGCCCACGTGCCACAACTACTGAAGCCCACATGCCTAGAGCCCGTGCTCCGCAACAAAGAGACGCCACCGCAATGAGAAGCCCGCGCATCGCAACGAAGAGCAGCCCCCGCTCGCAGCAACTAGAGAAAACCTGTGCGCAGCAATGAAGACCCAACTCAGCCAAAAATAAAATAAATAAATTAAAAAAAAAAAATCCACACAGAGCAAAGAAAACCACACATGACTCAAGCCTTCAGCAGTATCAGGAAATAATGGACCTCAGGACTTTTAAGGTGCCTGAAACCAGAGCGACCAAATTCCAAGGGGGGGTGGGGGCCGGGCACAGAAGGGGAGGCTCAAGAAGGGAACAGAGGGAAGAACTGGCGAAGTCACCCCTCAAGGGAAAACCCAAACCTCAGCGTGAAAATGCCAGATACGGGCAAGGGCTTGAAGGTTCACAGTGCCAGCCATAGGAAAAAGGCTTCAAAGTATGCAGGACGACTGCTCACCCATCAGGCTGACACAAATTAAAAGGTATGAGGGACAACACATGCTGCTGGCAAGGCTGTGGAGAAACAGGCACTCTCGTGCACTGTTGGTGAGAATGCAAATTAGAGGGGAATTGTTACTATCTCACGAAACTACACAGGCATTAGTCTTCGACCCAGCAATCTTACTTCGAAAAATTTACCTCAGAGGTACACCTCTAACAATATTCATTGTTATTGTTGCAAAATATTAGAAAATACTTCTTATTCCAAGCATAAGAAATTGATTTAATAAACTACAAGATATATACACAATTGTACTATGCAGATGTAAAATATGAATTGGGAAGATCTCTATGAACTGATAAGGAATGATTTCTAGGAGATACAGTAAAGTGTAAAGACAAAGTACAGAAGAGCATATATAAAATGCTACATTTTGAAAAATAAAGATGGGGAAATAATTACATATATGTAAATATATACATACCATATTTACACCTATATCAATGCAGATATAGATAGACGGTGTGTGTGGTTATTTATATATTAATCTTTAAAAGAATAAACACAGTAAGGAGAAACTGGAAAACAATGAACTTCATAACCTACAAGCACAGAGTGAAGGGGTGGGAAGTAGGGATGCCAGAGATGGGGGAGGGAATGACACTTGGGTGAGTATACCATTTTTGTGTAACTTAACTTTTGGAAACATATTAAGGTTCTACACATTCAAAAAATAAAACTCCATCTGAGGATGTGGGAGGAGGGACCCTTAAACTTAAAAGCAAACTGAAACAGCGCACTGGACCACAAACCACTCTCCTTGGAAGTCTGAGAGCTCCAAGTCAGCAGGACATGGTAGGGGTCAGCAGTTAAACCAATGTCTTCCTACAAAGGGCCAGGAAGACTGTTACAAGAGGGAGAAGAGGAACCCCACTCAGTGACATTCTTTTAATCCATCCCTTTTCTGCCCTACCTTTGGCATTCCTCTGGAGCCTCATTCATTGTTCAAGGCCAAAGTTATCTCCAGGCTGAAAGGTCATCCCTCTTTCTCCCCCACCCGAGATCAGATCTTACTCACTTTACGGAGATGAACCCCTGTCCCAGGACAGGGTGAGACAAAGTGCACCTGGTAAAAGGGCCTGTTTTCAGGAACAAGGGAAGGAAGGTCATCCTTGGCTGTTGCCACTTTTTACAAAGAATCTGCTAGTTCTACCTATTTTTATCCATATTAAATAAAGTTTAAAGAAAAAGAAAACTAAAACAAATGAACCCAACTCTATTCCAAAGGAATAACATAATCCCACTGAAAGGGGGTGGGAAGAAAGAATCCATAACTTATGAACACAGTATTTGACTCTATACCTTCGGTCTTGGGGTAGGACACAGGCCAGAGGGGGCGAGAGGGGGAGAGAGGGGGGCAGAAGCAAGAGTGATAAACAAATCCTGAACTCTTTTTAGGGAGTTTGTTTTTATAGTAGCGTGGGCAAAGCAAATATAAAACTATTTTAGACATAGTTTAGGACTGAGTGAATGAGAAATAAATGTATTGATATTGTTGGGAGCCAGGATTCTTACTGTGGAAGAAGGGACATAAACATGGAATGAGACAAGGTAAGAAAGCACCCTATGGGAATGGGCTGGAATTAAGAGGTATCAGTGCGGACTTATTATTTCTAAAATACACGTATGTATGTATACATGCACACAGATGTGTACTGGGGATGCAATGAATACACCTAGTGCTCAGCTGGTGTCTAGTACTATTCCCCACTAAACACAACCTAGGTTTTTTAGAGAAATAGCTGATTCTAGGACTCATACAGATAAGCCTGGAACAACTCGTTATGCCAGAAAGTAAGGAAGTACTCAAAAAAACGAAGAGGCATGTCACCAGAACACAGAAGTCAGCGTGAAGGGACTCCCACTGGCGAAATCTGAGACAATATAAGCACCCAAATAATTAAATACAGTAATGACGAAAAAAGAGAAATGTGTCTACACCAATAATAAGTAGACAGGCAAACAAATATTAAATGGGCTCTTGCTTAGAGTAAAACGCAAAGGGCTGACAGGTGAATGTGAGGAGGTGCTGGTGTTGGAAAAATCATCATTTCTGCAGCCATTATAGTAAAGACTGGCTCAGGCAAGAACAATCAACAGATGCGAAATCTAGAGAGAAATTTTGATGAGAAGCAGGTATCTTAAAAATTAACAGTGTCAACCCAAAGACTGCTTATTAGTTTCAAGTGAAAAAATTCTAACTCTGCAGTAGTGAAATCAAACAAAATTTTACAGGTGATCGAAATTTACATCACCAATAAAGGGCAGGTGGGCATTTTGTGCCTCCAAATGTGATGCCCTGAGAAGGACACAATATCACTTACATGGTATTTTAGTCTGGAATGCACAACCTGAATCTAAACATGAGGAAATATTAGAGAAACAAAAATGAGGAAACTTTTGTTAAAAAAAGGAAGTACCATATTCTTCAAAAATGTCAATGTCATAATAAACAAAGAAAAGGTGCTAAAATGCTACAGATTAAAGGAGACTAAAGAGACATGAGAAATAAATACAATGCCTGATCCTAGACTGGAGGGGAAAAATGCCAGAAAAGAATTAGCGGATCAACTGACAAAACACAAACTATTTAAGGAGTAAAGGATCATAATGTATGCAAGTTATTCTTAAAGGACAAGAAAAAAAAAAGTTTTATACACACATGCATACAGAGTACGTGAGAGAATGAGAGCATGAATGTACAAATGATAAAGCAAACAGATCAAAATGTTACCAACAGGTGAATCTGATTCAAGAATATATGGGCACTCTATGTACTATTCTTATTTTTGGGAACCTTTCTGTAAGCTTAAAATTATTTCCAAATAAGAGATTTTTTTAAGTTCACATTTACATTTTTTAAAAAATCAAGAGTTGCAAATTACATCCCAGAGACTTAGGTTATAGGGTTCTGAATATTTACCCACATCACAGATGGTACAGGTTTATTAGCACAGTCTTATTAAGCTTTTCCTTCAGCTCTACTATGCCCAAACTATACAAAATTCTCAGAGCATCTTCACTCTTTTCAAGCTTTGGCAAAAAAGAGAAAGAGCAAAACAGACAGGCAAACAGACAGAGAGAGACACAGAGAGGGAGAGGAAAAAGTAAACTATAATTCTAAACAAATCTAACAAGAAAAGCAGGCCTTCAAAAAGTTCTAAAATAAAAATAATTCTACATGTTAAGAAAAATGATTCTTTACAAACTAGTTGGGAAATCAGTTTTCAGTGACAGAATTAGCTCTACTGAATGCTTAACAGATTCTGACCTGGAATAAACATGCCCAATATTCTAACACAGCTGTTAAATTTAATAAATTCTAATGCTACACTAGAGAAGAAAATCATTTCAAAGTAAAGTCTGTTAGGTTTTGTGTATGTTGGATGTGGAGACAGGAAATATGCATATGCAATAATTATAATACAAGAATTTCACTGAAACCAGAAAAAATAGCTAACGTAGACAAATCGCAAGGCAACGGTACAATGCAATATTATTAATGCTTAAAAAATTTCTTACAGAAAAACTTCCAAATGTGAAGACCTGTCCATCCATTAAAAGTACTGCCGTGTGGTTGCTGCCTGCAGTAACTTGTGTGCTAGGGCCTGGCAATGCTTGAACAAGAGTGGGACATCCCCTAGGTTAAAAAAAAAAAAAAAAAAAAAAATTAAGTCAATTTCTTACAAGACCCAACTGAAATAAAAAACAATAAACAATGCAATAAAAAATAGAAGAGATAAAAGGCACTAATAAGAATATTCAGCAAACACTTATTTAGGTACTATATGCCTGTCTCCATCCTATGTGTTAGGTACACAAAGATGAAAAAGACATAATCACTGACTTTAAGGAGATTATTAAAAAGATTTCTTGAGTTTACTACCTTAACTATGGACACATAATTTTTATTTTTTCTGAAAGACTGGTGCTACCTTTGTTTTAAAAGAAAAAAAATGTTACCTTATATAGTGAATGGCAAGTTAGAGAGCTCTATAAATATTTGTCGGATGAAATAAAAATCATGTGCTGATTTAACAGGAACTCAATCCAAGAACCATACAGAACAATTAAATTTATGTCTTCTTTTCTACTTTTTTCCACTGAACTGTCAATTATTTTTATGTCTTCTTTTCTACCGTTTTTTCACTGAACTGTAATTTTAAATTTTAACATATACAGTAGTTAATGAATTAGAATACAGTAACATGAGAGGCACCGCAGCAGTGGCTACAAGCTCAGGCTCTAGATATAGACTGCCTGGGTGTGAATCCTGGCTCCACCACGTGGTAGCAACGTACTATGACTTTGAACAAGTTACTCATCCTTTTTGTATTTCAGTTTTCTCTTCTATTACGTGGAGATAATACTAAACAGTATTTACCCCATAGGGTTCCTATGAACAATAAAGAAGCTCACATACGTCAAGGGCTTGGATCAGTGTCTGTTACACAGTTAACAATTAATAAATGGTAACTATTATGATAAATGGCATCCCTGTATTCATCTTATCTATCCTTGTAACCATCCTTATATCACTTTATTTACCACTTTCAGTAATCATCATCTATAATGAGAATAATCACACTATAGAAATAGTCCACACATAATAGGAGAGCTCTGCTTTTGAGACAATGTAATTATAATACTTTAAATTTTTTTAAATTACACATATTTTTTAATGATTATTCAGGCTGCAATGAAAAATGAACTGGGAAGAGGCAACACTAGCAGCTGGAAACCTAGTTAAGAAAATGTCACAATAATCTGGGTGAGTTATGGTGAAGGCCTGAAATAGGAACAGTGTGGACTGAAAGGAATGAATGGATTTGACAGCTCTGTAAGGAATAGAACTGACTAGACTCTGGCAACGATTGACATGGGAAAATGAAGGTTTTCTGCTTAAGTAACAAGGTAGATGGTGGTAACATTCACTTAAGCTATGAGAATGAATGAGAGCTAGGAAAACAAAGAGAGAAAAGATAGTTTTCATTGTAAGTCTCTCTAACATTTAGGTATGAACAGAGGAAGAAGAGCTCATAAAATCTAGGCCATAACAAAGAATGAACTCTGGGAAAATGTGGTACGTAGACAGTCATTTCAAGAATAGGAAAATAATGTACATGCTGAATGCTCTAGAGACAGATGCAAATGACCGCCTGATTTTGCAAGAAGGAAGTCTCTTTTGTGGAGTAGGCACAACACTATGTAGCAAAGGAAGAGTTAACAGTGGGGTCAGAGACTAATGCAAAACCCCTTCAAAAACCTCAGCACAAAAGGGAAAAAGGAGAACCAGCAGCTAGAGGGAAAATGGAGCTGAAGGGGAAGCTCCGTCCTTTTTAAGAATCTGCAGAAGTTTAAAAGAGTGAGTAAAGATAAGGACATATGGTTCAGAGGGGAGACAAGAAACAGAACCAGATCCCTATGGAAAAGGCAGAGAGGCTTCACAGCACGGACAAGAACAGGCCCCACTTTCAGTGTAACATGAAGAAGGACGAAAGAAGTAGTAGGGACGCAGGCAGGTTGGCAGAGTTGCTGGACTGAAGAATTTCCCATCTTATGTTTTTATTTTTGCTGTGATGTGAACAGAGGTCAAGTGCTGAGAGGAAGAAGGAAATGGGTGAGGAGAGAATTTAAAGATTACGGAAAGGGTACAGTGGTGAATGGAAAAAATAAAAACCTAGACCAGAAGTTTTTAACCCAGATCCAAATGACTTCTAGGAAGTCTGAAGGTGAGATTCAGGAGATCTGTGAATCTTCTAAATCTGGAAGCCAACTTTTAAGTGTATATTCTTATGTCTGTTTTTCTGAAGAGACAGCCTATGTCATTCATCACATTCTCAAAAGGTCTTAAATCAAATAGTTCAAAACTACAAACCAGGAGGATCACTGCCTATTGTAGAAGGATTGGTCCAATCTACAAATCTTAACAATCTGTATAAGTATGGTGATTTATTTTTTTCCAGAAGCCTAAGTTAGACATAGAAAATATAGGTAGACCGATGCATGCTTGAAGTTTTGCCATGCCTTAGCATCAAGACCCAAGAGGGTGAGAAAACTGAGGATAATGGTAAGAGTACAGGTGAAGAGAATAAATGACAGTCTCTAAGGTGGGTCGGAAAAAAACTGAAACAGGCGACAGACACTAAGAAAGTAGAGGGCTGTAGAGAATGAAGTACTGATAAAGTCAAAGACCAAGTAAAGTAATGCTAAGTAACAGAAGAAGAAATTGTCATCAGATCATAGGTTGTTTAAACTTAAAAATTCAGAGTTGGAGCTATGCTAGATCCATAATGGGTCCTGGGAATGGCCACCATGAATGTGGACGTAAAGTTCACTATATCTAACTCACAGTGTCAAGGTAACTGTATTGTATGGGACCATTCACGAGTGTGACAAGACTCAGACTGGGAAAACATTGTGAGCCAGATACTAAATTTTCAGTGAATGAAAGGCAGTGACTAAAACATAGGTAGGTAGTAACCAAAGGGGAGGAGAGCAGAATGGCCCTGCCTCAAAAGAGTAGTTTTTACTTGAGGATACAATAATATGGCTAGCAACAGCAGTGAAAGTTAAGCGGTTCTCAAATCTGAGGTACTGGGAGTTTTGGCAATAAACAATTACCAGGTCAAAGGGCTGTATGGCGAACTAATGTCCTCACAGAAATGTCCAGTTCGATTCAAACAAAGGATTAAAGGGAAAGTACCTAAGACTGTTTACTTGCCTGCAGTTTACAAAGCATTTTCATATAAAATGTATCACTGGTTATCAAAATAACTCTATGGGTAGATCTGAAGCCCTTTAAAAAGGATTTTCCCAGAGTTAGTGGCAATTCTTCTAATAAACTCTTTTCATGATACTAGAGCCCATTTATTAAATTATTTGGTAAACACAGGAAGAACAGAAAAGAAAAATTATATGTGTATGTGTATGCATGCCAGGCATTTTACAGACACTGTATTAATTCTTTAACAATGCTATGGGATATTTAAACTAAGGCTCAGTAAATTATGGTCACATAGCTGGTAAGAGATGAATCAAAGATATGAACCTTGTCTAAATGGTTACAGACACCATGACTGTGTAGCATATTAATGCAGAAGGAGGATATAGCAAGAAAAAGATGAAACTCAGAAACATTATAAGAATTATCCAAATTCTACTGAAAAAAGGGGAATAAAAGCATCTAAACGCTGTAGTCCCTTTCCCAATATCCAGGTTTAAGTTTACGGAAAAGCGTAAAAGAATTTGGAATTCAGAGATTTAGGAGCATACTGAAGAAAATAAATGAAAAAGCGGGTTGGTAGACTCATGTCATGAGTGAATGTATTACAGCCCTCAGAAGCTTTTTGACTTCACTTTTAAAACCAGCAACAGTAACAGCCAATATTTATTGAGCATTTACTACAGGCTAGGCCCTGTGCTAGGAAAACAACACGTTATCATCTCACTGAACAACAACCTTCTGACAGAAAGATACTTATTCCCGTTCAAAAGGAAGAAACTGAGACACAGGAAAGTTAAGTAATTTGGTCAAGGTCACATGGGCACCAAGTGATATAATCAGACTCAGTCATCCTGGCAAGACAACACATTAAATAAAGAGAATACCAATAACACGTTTCTACCCTTAGCACATGCACACTACAATATTTATCTTACATTAATCACACACTATTAATGTGTGCTATACAATAAATTTCAGTTACAAGTGCTTGATTACTAGAAACTTAAAAAAAAATACCTTCCAACTTTATTTCAACTAAATATCTATAAATGTTTTGCTTCGTGGTACTTAGTTAATATGTATGCTATTGAGGCTTTGTTCCTCCAGGGATTGTTCCTCCATATACACGGTCAATTCCTTTTGGAATTCGTAACAGTTCCTGACTCCTGCCTTCCAAGTGCCAGATAAATCCAGACAAACAGGGTCACTGGAGTGTTTCCAGCACAGACGGTTCTGGCTGGTTTTCGTTTAATCCACCAGGCACAGCGCGTAGGCGTTATTTCACTGCGTCACCCAGTCTGGTGCTCCCCACCCTCATGGAATCAGCCTTCCAGTTACAACTCAATCGATGGAACCAGCAGTGAAAATTCACATGTTGGAAAAGAACAACTTTGGGCAGTTGAAGGAAATCCCACCAGAGTTTAATCTCCTTAAAAAACCCTAATTATTTAATTTTCAACATTAAAAGCTATCTTACTTCATGAAGATATATTCGAAACTATTAAAAATACTTAGCATATTGCCATGATACTGTCACCTGAGCAAGTCAAGGTACGGTGCTCCCTGTTTGATAATCAGGACCAGGAGGCAATGTTTTTAGGTAGCCTCTTCATTTTAAGAGCTGGCTTGAGATCCTTCCCGTTCTACAGCCGTTACACCTCAACGTGGGGTGGCAGGACTTGTGCTTATGCTGTTCATTCTTCACACTGTGCAGGCACCTTAGGGCTGTGATTTGATTATAGATATGATTTCCACTATTTCCCTCCCACTCAGTCAAGACCAGGAAACACATACATTTGCTAAATCTCTTCTGTGGAATGATATACAAGTACAGAGTCTGATTTGTGAGAAAGTGCCCCCCTTGCGACACACATGACTGACGTTCCGTCATGTCTAACTGTAATGCACCTTTCCCAGGTTATGTCATGACTCACAAAATAATCTCCAGCTAAATAACAACAGCAATAATGATGATGATGACGATAATAATAAATTCTTTTCTGTGTCATGAGTCTTCCGTGAGAAACAGAACAAAAAGTTTCCAAATTCTTCTCCATGCATATTACAAGCCCTGTCTCAGTCTCTGCATAGGAGTGATGTTGTTCAATTGCGACGCAAAGTACCTGCTGCCCTCTAATACCTGTGACAGTAATTGCTCAACCCTGCAAAGCCACTGATATTCTGAAATTTCCAATGTCCGATATACAAATGCCATACCTGGTGACATTTGATACAGTAATCTGTCAAAGACCTTTTGCTCTCTTTCCAAGCACAATATTTGTCCTTAAGATTGTGATAGTTTTATAAACGTCTTAACAAGTGTCAAACGTATGTTGCACTTGTGTTTTTGGTAAGAAGTTCAACTCGATGGTATCTCAAATCATCTCTTTTCATCAGTAACAACGGTCATCGAAGTAACTAAGGACATTCCTTTCATCCTCATTTTCTGTGCACTGCAAATGGACCTGACCCTGCCTTTTAGGGATGGATGGCGTTTCTTAATCCCGGATGCACAGTAGACTGTGGAGAGCTTTTAGGAAAGAACTGATGCTGGCATCCTATCCAACCCTTGCTGCGTCCATCTCCCATGCCCAACGCCCATCTCCCAACACACACCTCGTAAAAAGTCTAGATTTAGGGTCCAGGCATGGCATTTTTGAAGTTCCCCAAGTAATTCTACTGTGCAGGCAGGATTAAGAATCACTGGTCTTTACCATGTAAATGGCATCATCCCTGCCACAGTAATGAAGTGATTTCAGAATAAAGTGAAAATTATGGATTTTATTTAATGACTGGAGTGATTCACTGTATGTGAATGAGAAACCATATAGTTCCAGCTGCTTCTGGCAGGTACCTTGTGACTATAGGAAGAATCAGGCAAGAGTAGAGAGACAAAAAGAAAGGAGGTTCAGTGGCAAACTGAATTGGTGAGTCAGGTCTAGCCTGAAGCTGCCCTATATTATCCCCAGACTTATAAATAAACCTGGTTTCAGTGGTGGGGCAGCCACACACGTGGACCACTCAGATCTTGAAGACCACCTGCTGCAGGGAACATAAAATGACTGACAGCCTCAGATGCTGTTCCTTTGGGTCCACGAGGCCATTCTTCCCCTGGGAAGCTACCAGCCTGTGACTGAGCACTGTGAAGGTATGCATGCTGGCCCATTCTGCCCACTTTGGGACTCTTCCAAAGGCAGCCTTGGCTTGAGGACACCCCACTGGCCTGGCTAAAACCCAGTCAGAACTGCACGGTAACCTAACTCTTCCTAACCCATTCTTCCTTCTTTCCCTTCACAGGGGTCAGATCTACATCGGGCCTATTCCTGCTCTTTTCCCTTTTATCTTTCACAGCAGTTTTCTACCAATAAACCCTTTGCACATCTAATCCTATCTTTGCATCTTCTTCCTGGAAGACCTGAGCTAACAAAGATGGATTTTCTATACTTTTGACCAAAAGCACTCTCACTGTATTAAGCAGAAGTGGAATCAGCTGCTGTAATGAAAGCAAAGTGACAGGGAATTAAACAAGACAGAAGTTTACTACTCTTTCAGGTAAGCACCCAATTATAAGGAGCTGATGTGGCAGTTCCATGGTGTCGGGGACCCAGACTATTCCTATCTTGTGGCTCTGCCATTCTCAATACATAGTTTCCAACTTATGATCGCTATGATGACTTTTCCAGCTCCTGCCGTCAGGCATGGACTCCAGGCAGCAAGCTGGGAGGGAAGAGGGAGAAAGGGAAGGGTGTCCCCCTTCCCTTTAACAGCATGATCCCAAAGCTGCACATATCACTTTAGTTTACTCGGCCATATCTTGCTGCAATGGAGGCGGGAAAATGAAGTCTTTAGCTTCATGGTCTTGTCACCAACTAAAACTCTATTACCAAATGAAGCAGGGAAGAATGGATATTAAAAAATATCTAGTAGTCTCTACCACAATTAGTTCTTCACTATGCTGGATAAGTCAAAACAGTTTCTCTGAGTGACCATTAGATTTTGTTTGAAAATTATGGAAAAGCTTCAATGACTTCATGTTAATATTAGACCAAAATTTAAAAACGATAACATCAAGGAGTATGAATAAATCTATTGCTGATTTGTTAAAATTCTATTTGGGGATAGTCACTGTCTCATCCATTGCCATGAACAGCCTTTAAAAAGATATTAATTCTTAAGAATGCAGTAAGATTTCGTGATAATCATAATCACTCTCACATTTTAAACGTATAAAATGTAAATCAATTTTTCTCCCGAAACTACAAAATCATCTATCCCCACAAAAGCACTCAACCACAAAATCAAGAAGAAACAAGAATTTATGGGCCACAGTTTGCAAAACAGTGGTATAAATACTTTTTCAAGTGTAGAAATATATATTTAGAAAGAAAAAAGGAAAGAAAGAAAGGAAGAAAGAAAGAGAAAAAAAAAAAACCACTCAGCATCTTCCCACAAAAAGTTAAAGTACCTGGAATTGACATCCCCGTGTCCGAGCTGCCCGTGCTGCCCGTACCCAAATGTGTAGACGTCGCCGTTCTCCATTAAAACCACTGAAACCAAAATCAGAGCTTTATGTTTTCATTGTATGCATTTCATATTTCTATCACAACTATACTGAAGGCAGTGCAATTTTCACTATTTAAAATTTGTAGAGCCATTAAAAACAGGCAATTGAAGCATCGACAAATTTATATTTAATGAGAAATAAATATAATTTCAGTTCTGTAAAATATCTTTGTAGGTTATAAAAATGTATGTTTTCATAATATACGCTTTAAAATTCTTATAAATGCCATTTAATAACAATATTTAATAAAACATTGGTTTGGGTCAGCTGTAAAGTCTTTTTATAATGAGTAACTACATAGAAAATGTTCTCTCACATCTAGGATAATTATATAGGTAGGTGGGTTTGAGCTCTGCACAGTTACGTACAACATCAATATGTCTGTCAGAACTTTAGTATTTGTCAATGTCTTATCAAATAAGGAAACATATTGAGTATCAAAAGAAAGAATGTGACATTTTTTATGTTTACGTTGAAGAGTACAACCTAAGCTATATAATCCAAATGTCAATTATTTACCAGGAATTGAAATTTCTACTTTTTAAAAAAATATAGATATTTGTTGATGCACATCTCTCACTGAACAGTAACAAAGTTTGTGACCAGATTATAAAAATCACAGAACTGTAGAGTTCAAAGGGATTTCAGGGATTATTTTATCTTCAGGAATTTCATGAACTGAATTATAAAATAAGTCCATCAGAAGACAGATTAGAAGTCAGATCTCTACATGTACCACAATGTTCATTGCAGCACTATTTACACTAGCCAGGACATGGAAGCAACCTAAGTGTCCATCGACACATGAATGGATAAAGAAGATGTGGCACATATAGACAATGGAATATTACTCAGCCATAAAAAGAAATGAAATTGAACTATTTGTAGTGAGGTGGATGGACCTAGAGTCTGTCATACAGAGTGAAGTAAGTCAGAAAGAGAAAAACAAATACTGTATGCTAACACATATATATAGAATCTAAAAAAAAAAAAAAGAATCGTTCTGATGAACCTAGGGGCAGGACAGGAATAAAGCTGCAGATGTAGAGAATGGACTTGAGGACACAGGGAGGGGGAAGGGTAAGCTAGGACGAAGTGAGAGAGTAGCACTGACATATATACACTACCAAATGTAAAATAGATAGCTAGTGGGAAGCAGCCGCATAGCACAGGGAGATCAGCTCGGTGCTTTGTGATCACCTAGACAGGTGGTATAGGGAGGGTGGAACAGAGACACAAGAGGGAGGGGATATGGGGATATATGTATACGTATAGCTGATTCACTTTGTTATATGGCAGAAACTAACATAACATTGTAAAGCTATTATACTCCAATAAAGATGTTAAAAAAAAAAAAAGTCAGATCTCTAGACAATCATTTTATAGCTTAAAAGAGATTGTGTAATAAATATGCTTTCATAGACTTGAGAGATACTGTCACACTATAGCTTTTAAACACAGTTAACAGACTACATTTGTCAAAACTAAACAAATAGGTTATTCAGCACAATTGTAAAAATGCAGTTATACCCTAAAGTTCCAGCCGCTACCTGAATGGTGAAATCCACAGCTGACTTGTACTGCCCGGAGCTCACAGTCAAATCGCACAGAGCCTGGAGGATATGTTGTGATTTTGCTTGCATCCTTTTCTCCTCGTTCTCCACTTCCATCTGTAAGTGTTACAATTTGTAATTAAGCCATTATTCATCTTCAAAATAAAATTTAAAATCAGTTTACTATGGAAAAACAAGAGAAAATGTTAAAAGGAACAAGCAAGAAGAATCTGTAGCTGTTAGAAGTGATAGATCAAGACTCTACCTGCAAAGAAGCAATTTTGAAAAGATATACTATATACTTCTGTTTGCAAATATCACTAAATCAGTAAAAACACAGATAAGGTCTGGTTACAGATAAAGCCTATTAATCTAATCAGTTATGTAATGTAAATGGGTCATTAAGTTATAGCAATAACAAAAATCTAAATGTAATAGTTTATATGGGAAAATTTAGTGTACATAAAAATAACTGCATGCAAAGTCATTTAATTGTTTTAAACTTAGTGATATTGTTAGTGCTAGCCGTTTAAAAAAAATTTCTAGCTGACTCGCAAATGACTTAGATTTCCCAGACACATCTAGAAAGGCTACTCTGTCCGCCAGTATTGCTAAACTCAACTGAACTTTAAAAAATTTATAAAGACCAAATAGCTTTATCCACTGTATTGCAGTTCAATGGTTTCCTGTCGTTCATTTTGTCTGTCCCACCTTGACCCTCAGCCAGTCAGCTCTGCGGTCTTCTTCAGGCCCCCAAACACAACTCTGAACCAAACCCTCTGCTTTTATTCCTTCTTTCCTCCTCCCTTCTTTTTATAATTTCCTACCATAAGCTTGCTTTAAGGTCCTCCCTCCAACCCTAGTTTCTACATTTGACTTTGAATATTCTGGCATTTTAACCATAAAATTTTAAAAACACATTCCACAATTTAACAACTTTACTTTGGAATGTGTAAATAAGAAAGGCAACTTACTTTTCCTAGTCTAATACTATACATCAACTAAAATACGACCTCTATGTCATCAAGATTCAAATTCCTTACACATGGAATAAATGTAAATCTGGATGGAATTTCAGGTCAACTAGTCTAAGCTAAGTGCTTTGTGATACAGTAAATCTAAACAAGTGTGTATAATATGCAGATACACATGTGGATCTACAGGCACACATTTTAAAATAATTCTGTATTTTCATTACCCATTTTAGAATACTAAGCAGAATAACATCAAATCATTTCATGTTCACATTATCCTTTCTTTTTCTATCTAATATTTCTAACCTTTACTACTATCCAGGTAAGACAAAATTGGCCTAAATTACGAGTTCCATTTCTATAACTAAATGACTCTAGCATTTCAAAAAGTTTTAAACTCTTTACAACATTAGGACAGTAAAACCTCACTAATTCAGAATAACACAGAATGGGTTGGCCTATATAACTTACTGAAAAGGTCTTAATTATAGAATGTTTAAGTAAAAGTTCAGTTTTATTACCTTCAAGCAGAACAGATTATAGATTAAACTAAATGCTATTGATACAATAAATAAAATGTGGTTACCTACATTATAAATCAAAATAGGCCTATTTTACATAAAAATGTACCATAAACATAAAAGTCCTTTAACATACAAGAATTAATTGCTGGACCCAGAGGTTGAAGGCACGTTGAAGGAATCCTTCATTTCTTGAGCCCTTGGTTTGAAAAGCTAGTGATTTTAGACAGGTTTCCCCTTATAAGTATGACCCTGAAAATTCAGAGGAAGAAGTTATTTTGAATTTTTTACTCAAAAAAGATCACAAATACTGTATCTGAAGTACCATAAATTTTGAATTAGTGAGAGGTTTTACTATAAAAGGAAAAA
This sequence comes from Balaenoptera borealis, assembly GCF_965194805.1. Lineage (NCBI taxonomy): Eukaryota > Metazoa > Chordata > Mammalia > Artiodactyla > Balaenopteridae > Balaenoptera > Balaenoptera borealis. Next base: position 50,573,494 of record NC_138877.1, read on the forward strand.
GAATATGATTCTTCTTTTGCTAAATTATCTAATGTGGGTTTGTCAAATTAAATCTGCAAGAATGGATGGGCTAAAAAAAAAAAAAAAAATCACAACATTTAGTTTTACTCCATCCAAAATGCAATATACTCTTAGTTCAAAGACTCCTCATCTTGGAAATGGTTAAGTATAAACAAGGGCCTACCCATAAAGGAATAAGTATCTTCCAAACACTATTTAAATAAGATGACAGATATATAAAAATTTTACAGCTTTATCTCAATCGGTAAAAATATCTAATTATTAAAACCAAATCTGATTTAATAAAGAAAACAAATTGTGTTCATTTGATTGTGCCAGACCTAACTAAATTCAATGTTACACCTTAATTTCAGTTTATATAAATGTATTGATGCCTAGTTAAAGCTTTTACCTTTGAATCTGGCATTCTGCCCTCTCCCTCCAGTCAGAGATTAAATATAGATACAAAGCCCACAATAGAGACAAAGCATCAGGGAAGGAGGAAAAAAAAGCCTAGTAATTTACTGATTAAAATCATAGTGATTAAAAGAGTACTAGCTATTATTTAGAGGTAAAAAATAATACTAGAAACATTTTGTTCAAGTGCATCTAAACAAACCTTTATATAAAATAATTTTTCAATTATTACAGATGGTGAAAATATTGTTATTATAAGAAAAAAACAGGGATAAGGTTCTTGATCACTAGTAGCAGCAGTGACAGAATTTTTTAAATATACATCTGTATCTGGAATTTTATGTCAGTTCAAAAAATTAAGTACAATTCTAATAATTTAAAAATTTACAGAAGTTTATCAAAGAACAAAGATACCTAATAAACAGTCAAGAATCTAGTGTAAATTCAAGAACTAGCAAGCGAAATTCAGCAAGATAAATTCTCCCCAAGCTCATTACTCAGTAAAGTGTCAATGAGCAGCAATAAAATTAATCTCACATTTTTAGGAAAGTTAGGCTTAAATATTCTTATAATTGGCCATTTAGGTATATCTGTATTTTCCCTAATATGAGTATGTTCATACATGTATCATACGATACTGAAACTATGATAGCTATAAAGTTTTGACAGATATGTAACTACAGTATTGTATGTATATATACATTATTTATGCATATTTGTGTACACACACAGAGAAAAGAGGATTCAGTATCTAAAGGACTCTAACTTTTAATTTTTATTTAAATCTATACTTTTTGGGTAATCTTATAAGCATGCATATATCACTGAATGTTATCACAAAACACAGTGAGTACTTTGAATGAAATCACTAAAATAAAACAGCAAAGCAGTAGTAATTACAATTTGCTAAACACCTCTGTGCTAAACACTGAAAATTTAAATAGCACAGTGGATAGTGCTTTTGGGCACTGGAGCCTAAGAGACTTGGATTGGAATCCTGGCTCTACTATTTGCTAGTTTTATGATAACTGGACACTGGATCTTTTTGAGTTTTAGTTTTCCCATCTATAAGATAGGAATAATGGTACATTACCTCACAAGGTATTTATGAGAAATAAGTGCAATAATGTATGAAAAGTGTTCAGTCAATATTATTGTTGCTCTCCTTAATCAATACAATAATCCGATGATAAGGGTATTGTTATTCCATTTTGCAGTTGGGAAAACCAAGGCTTTAGAGGGGTTAAGTAGCCAGCCCAAAGTAATAAATGGTAGAGCAGTTTTAGAAATTGATCAAAAATAAGGCTCATGCATTTTACCACCACCAAATGGCTGACATCTTAAATCTTTTGTAAAAATAATTACACATTTAACAAATCTCAAATTTTGTACCTTTAAGATAATTCTAAAAGAGGATGCAAGGAATTCAAAGAATTCAAGCTAGTATTCATGGAGAATTTTTATTTGCAAAGTATATACATATACACACACACACACATATCTTAATTTAATCTTCATATCAACATCTTCAGTTAGGAATTATCATTCTTATTTTTAAAAGAAGGAAACTGAAACCAAAGAGATTAAGAAATTTATGAACGGCCACACAGTTCTAGTAAATGAAAAACAGGATTAAAACTGAGGCCTAATTCCAAAGGCTGTATTTCCATTACACCACACTGTTTCTTTACAGAAAACAGGTGTAAAATACACACAGATGTTTTTGAGTGCGCCTTCAGATTTTCACATCAGTCACTTCAAGACTATCTCCAGAATAATTCTAATGTTCCTAACTAGGAGTAGTACATTAAAATCTTTTTTTTCTACGTAAGGCACTGAATAGTTGAAACAAATGTTAATTCAGATAACTGTTTAAAATACAGTGTACAGTTACATTCTTTAAATACTATATGTTATATGGATTATATGTTATACATAACTGATTCCGTCTTACACACTATTTTGCCTCTGGTCAAAATTTGCCTGTATAGGATAGATTTTGTGACCTTCTCTGAATTCTTTCCAATCAGCCAGAAGCTCTCCAACTTTCCATCTTAGAACTCACTCCTGTTAACAATAAATCCACAGTTCTTACCCTCCACACACCTCTACAAAAAAGTCATAGTCTAGAAAATTTAAATCATTATTATCCTACAATGGTGTACCACCAACATAATTAAATGTAAGATAGAACACAGCAATTAATACAGTGAATTTGTCAGTGCAAGATAAACACGGTAATACAAAAGAGAAAAAAATGTACGTAGGAAAAATAATTTATTAAAAGACTATGTCTATATGCAGCAGGAGTAAAAGCAGTGACTGGCAAGGGGATTAAATGACAGGAACAGCGAATGCAAAGGGAGTAACGGAAAGTGAATCTGTGGATGTACAGTGAGTGTTAAGTTAGTACTCTCTAGATAAAATGGGACACCATCTGATAAAGTAATACTTACACTTTAAATTCATTTTGGTGGTAAAGAGATGAAACTATTCCACTCTATAAAACCATACAATCTGATGATTAAAAATAAAATGGCCTTATACTGTAATACTACAAAGTAAGTCCTTCCAAAGAGGTTACCCTGTGGCAGACAAGATGGAAGTAAGGCTTGCTATCGTTGAGTAATTTCTATAGCTAATCAGTGTGACATTGTAAAAAGTCTATTTTAAATTTGTAACCTTGGTTTTCTGTAGCATTTCATTTTAAAATTCTGGAAAAAAACAAAGATGACTGTCTATATGATACTAACATGGAGCTGAAAAAGTTTTAAAACTGTTTATTGAAATGTGAATAGTTAACCTCCGGTGAAGTACTGGAAGAAGTCCACTTTCATATAATTGGCAAGAAAAAGACACTTGATAAAATCTGTTCTAATACTGGCAGAGTAGAAAATGTGAGATCAGAGATTCTAGCAATAACCAAAATAATTTACATAGCACACCCCAAATATTATTCCTTAGATTTAAATATTAATGGCATTGTTAGAGCACCCAGTAAATAAAGCAATCACAAATTTTACTACGGTTAATCACATTAGACTTAAAATACTCTCAATTTTTATTTCTGCAGAATATAACTTGAGTAGTGCTCTATTTGTGTTTTTACTAAAAACGGGTTTTTATCTGTTTTGTTTTGCATTTTTGCTTTGAGTGACAAACTGATAGATTGAAACAGGCAAAGAAAAATAAAGTTGATTATAATATATGGCATAAGAAAGTTTAAAAATAAAATTAGTCTATAACAGTTTTGCAGCCCCAAAAAAAGACAAAACATTAGTTAGATTAATTTGCATGGAATATGTGTTTTTAAAATCTTCTATTTTGCAGGGTTTATTTCAGGCATTTAAGAAAACAGTAGGTTTAAGTTGTACTACTCAAAGAGTGCTTGGTTCCCATGCCAGGATTCAAGGCAGAATTTATACATAAATTTATAAGTTCTCTGCATTAAATTCTTTCCTGATCTTAGTTGACCCATAATCTGTGGTTTAAGGAAAAATAATCTTGTTTTAGGAATATATCAAATATCAAATAAATCATGTGTATTGTGAATATAAACTTTTATATTAAAACAATGGAAGCGCTGTAGCAATCAACTCATTATTACTTTATACACTGAATTTAGCAATTCTGTTAATTCTAAAGCAAATAAACAGAATTAAAAAAAGAGAAAAGGACTGCAAAATGCCAGATGGCAGTGATCTAAGAGCAGATAATAAAGTATATAAAATAGAGAGCAATAATTATTTTTTCTACCTTCCCTTAACTTTAGGAAATTTGAAAAGGAATGGAAAAGAAAAAGATATACTGTAAAATGTCTTCTTTTTATTAAAGTTAACCAAAAAAATACAATAAAATAAGATTGACAGTTACTGACAAACAGTACACTTTCAGCATGTTCTTTCTCCTCAGGCTATATAATAATGATAGAAGCAAAGTAGAAGAATTAGGTTTGTGCATTTTCCCAGAGACAAAATTCGAATAAGTGGAAGAAATTGGGAAAGTATCCCACCTAGTTGATAAGGAAGACCAAATACCTTTGTGCTTGTCCCGTTTATGCTTTAGCTGTGCTGGATGGGATCTGAGTCTGGCTAGAGCCTGTTCTCGATGGTTCATAAAAATAGGACCAGCAAATACAAGGGGGCCTGAGGAGAAACATTTTGTATGTGCATAGAAAAGCTCACAAAATGAAAACACTACAATGAACAAAACTAATTCAAACTAAAAAGCATGGAAATTAAAGTTTTGGACATGATACTTTTCTCCCAAATCCCCCCCGCCCCGTTAACCTCCCACTCCCAACCATAACCTATTCACCATTCTATACACAAGTTTTATTATCTTAAATATAGTCAATAAAGTAAACATTCTGATCTTTTAAACTTATAAAATTATTAGGTAGTTACTAATAGTCTCAAATAGATAATCAGAGAGTTCAAATAGAATAAATCAAATTATCTTACAAATCTTTTAATATCATATATATTCAAACTTGGTAAACCACACATTCATTAAAAACAAATATCTTTCCTTTTAAAATACCAAACACCAACAAAGTTTTAAATTAATGATTAAATTTTAACAAGGTCTTCAAGATTTAATATCCATATCAATCTTGATACAAAACCAAGATGTTACTGACAACTACATTCTGTCATAGAGGTAAGAAAACAAGGTGGTCAAAAACAAAACAAAAACAAAAAATTACTATGATCTGCGATATACATATTTATATACATACACATTTATATACATGCAAATACATACATACATACAACATACACACATATATACATGTATATGTATATATATAAAATCACTGCTTTATAAAGACAGAATTGTATAAACTGCATTTGATTTGATTTTCTAAAAAAGATAAATCTAACTTTATGATTTTAACCACATACACAAAATCAGACACAAGGATAAGCTGAATTTCATACTGATGATGAAGAGGGGACTCTAAACCCAGTAACATTTTTAGAACATTAACGGTTCTCTCATAAAACAATTTCTTTCTGAAGCTCCTCCATGTACATATACATATATACATAAATATACACTGACACAGATTACAGTCATTTCTACTTATACAGTATTTAAGAAAAAAATCTGTAGCCAAATTAATTTCAATAAAATTTAAAAACTGTTTTCCCCATTACTGTTTAGCTTGAAAAGAAAAATTTAAATTATACCTTAAAATTATAGTTCTTTTCTTACAGAACAGAACCACAGCTTCCTTGAGTTTTAGCAATATCAAAAATGCTTACAAATTTCAAAACACTAAATTTGACAGTTAAGAAGTTACCAGTATTTGAAAAGGAAATTGACAGTATATATGCACTGAACATTTTTAATTAAATTTCTGTGATTCTCTATAGATCTTCAGCTATAACTAATTTTTCTAACAATGCGACAAAATGAAACTACTGCTCTGTAATAAAATTTGACAAATGTCATATTAAATACCAAAGTACCCTGCATTAAACATTAAACAATGGGTAGAAAAAAATATATTTAAATTATGTCTCTAGATATAGAAAAAAACACAAGCAGCATCAATTCTATGAAAAACCAAGAATAACATATTATATGATTACTACAGGTAGAAATATGCTAATTTAATGTTAATAGAAGAATTAAATATTATTTTCCAGTAACGCAGTATCAATCATTTTCAAACTAAGATTATATAAACTAAGCTTCATCTTTAAAATATAATGAGATACATTTCAAATATGAACACATGTCATTTCTTCAACTTGCCCTATTTTTCAATTGATTTACTAAAGCAGATAATATAAATCATTCTAAAACGTGTAAGACACTTTCCAACTATACCAAGAATTGTAAATATTAAAATAACAATAATATTAAGCTGTATTACCATTTTCTAATTTCTGTGGCCTGCCTGAGATACTATTCCTTTCCATAAAAATATTATACCCATAATATTCAGAGTTATTTAGTCTCTCATAAATTCAATCTTTTCAGAGTCCTTTCTATACATAAATACAGAAGGCCCACTGGCAATCACACATAGAAAGTACATCACTCGAGCTCAACTTAAGTTACCATTTATAATATCAAGTTACCAGGTTCTAAAATACTCTTGTATCCCATGGACTAAAATAATTTTTCTTACATAGTTAAGTCATTCATTTATTCACCAAACATTTTTGATTATCTTTAATGTAACAGATGCTAGGTATCATAGATATAATGACAAAGACACAGATCTCATTCAAATTCAGTCCACCAGGGAAGACAGAATAAAAACAAAGAATTGCAATATGTTCTAATAAATGTTATAAAGTAAATCTGTACACATCATATCCTGAAGGATGAAAAGTGATCAAATCAACTTGAGTGAATCAAAGAGGTTTCAAAGAGGGACTTCCCTGGTGGTGCAGTGGTTAAGAATTCACCTACCAATGCAGGGGACACGGGTTCGAGCCTGGGTCCAGGAAGATCCCACATGCCGCAGAGCAACTAAGGCCGTGCGCCACAACTACTGAGCCTGTGCTCTGGAGCCTGCGAGCCACAACTGCTGAGCCCGCAGGCCAGAACTACTGAAGCCTGTGCTCCGCAACAAGAGAAGCCACCGCAATGAGAAGCCCGCGCACCGCAACGAAGAGTAGCCCCCGCTCTCCACAACTAGCGAAAGCCTACGCACAGCAACGAACACCCAATGCAGCCAAAAAAAAAAAAGAAAAAAAGAGAGATTTCAAAAAATGAGAAAAAGTTTGCCAAGAGAGAAAGAAGAGAAGAGAGGGCATTGCAGGTAAAAGGAATAGGATTTATAAAAGCACGAAGACATAAACAACATTACTGTATGGTCATTAAAAACACACACGAGTGTTGGCGGCGACGATGGCAACAGCGGCAGGAGGTTTGGTTGTCACCCGTTGGCTGCGCGGCGCTGCGCTCGGCGGCGGCCATTGCAGCTTATTTTCAGTTGCTTTTTAAAGACGGAAAGCTCATGGTGCAGATGGTTATTTCCAGTGCTGGGGCTGGAGGCCTGGCAGAATGGGTGCTGATGGAGCTACAGGGGGAGATCGAGGCTCGCTACAGCACTGGGTTAGCTGGAAACCTCCTGGGAGACCTGCACCACTGAGGGAATCCCTGTGCTGAACGTGGGGCATCATATCCTGTATGGGAAAACCATCCACCTGGAGAAAACCTTTGCCGTCCTTGTTAAACACACTCCCGGGGGGGGGAGCAAGATTGTGATGATCTTGGCTGCGAGAATGGCACCCCATACCTGGTGACAGCACTCATCAAAAACAAGATCCTTTTCAAAACTCGCCCCAAGCCCATTATCACCAATGTCCCCAAGAAAGTATGAAAGAACCCCAGATTTTCCTAGAGAGAGGCCAACTCCTTGGACTCACGCTCCGCTGCCACCTCAAGGACAGATGGATAGTTCCCTGGGACCACAAGGGGGTCCTGTTTTAAACATAGGCCACCCACTGGGTATGAACTCAGATCCCTTCCTTATGGCAACAGGCTCTCTTGGTGGAAATTTGGCCCCATTTCCAAGGAACCCATCTCCTTTTCCAACTTCATCAGGTTCACTGGCTTCAAATCCAGCACCTTTCCCTGCTGGTGCTCGTGACCCAAGCATGGCTTCTTTTCCAAGAGGGATGAATCCCACTGGCACAGGTGCAGTTTCTTTCCCAAGGCTGGGTGGTCTCTTGGGCCCAAGCCCAGGGTCAGCTCTAAATCCTGGAGCAGGGGCTCTTCCAGGCCCAGGGTCTCTGTCTAACCCAAGGTTAGGGAGTCTCCCAGGGCCAGGTCCTATGTCCAACCCAAGGCCAAGTGGTGTTCTGAGAACAGGTCCTGACCTCAGAAGTGGTGGCCCCATGGGCCCTGGATCTGGACCCAACCTGAGAGCAGGTGTCCTGTTGACATCTGGGGATGGTCCTCCCAATCCTAGACCTGTTGGCCTGGGCCCCAGACCAAGTCCCAATCTGAGATCAGGCTTTGTAGGTACAAACCCTGCCCCGAGGTCAGGTACGTTTCCAGGCCCTGGCCTTGCGCCCAACCCAAGATCAAGTGGCCTGGGCCGAGGCCTTGGGCCTAATCCCAGGGCAGGTGGCCTGGGCCCAAGCCCTAATTTGGGCACCAGAGCGGGTGGCCTCTTGGGCACAGGATCTGGTCTTAAGAATGGCTGGACCTCAAAGCCTAAATCTTGCCCCCATTCTAAGAGCAGCTGGTCTTCTAGGAGCAAATTCAGCTGCTTTCTCACAAGCTTCTGGAAACGTGGGCACAAGCCCATCTTCCACAGCCAGCACACCTGGCCCCACAGGCCCAAACTCGGGTCCTGGCTCTCAGGGAACTGGCCTTCCAGGGCCAATCCCATGTCGAGGGCTCCTGGCCCCATTAGCCCTAATTCAGCTCATTTTTCAAGCCCACTGGCCCCATGGGAGTAAAGGCTAATCCTTTTCCAAGAGGGACAGGTTCAGGGGGATTGAACCCAGCTGCTTTCTCTCAGTCTTCTAACACATTGGCTTCAAACTCAGTTAACTTCCAGGGGTCTGCTGGCCTCCAGGGCTCAAGTCCAGCAATTTTCCCAAGAGCCTCTGGGCCACTAGGCTCCAACCCAGCTACCTTCCCAAGGTCTACTGGCCCATTAGGCCCTGGTCAGGTTAATTCCCCCAGGTCAGCTCCCAAGGCTCTTCACCAGCAGGCCCTGTGGGTATCAACCCAGCTCCTTTCGCAAGGCCAGCTGGGACCCTGGGTCTAAGCCCAGCTTCCTTTCCAGGGATGAATGGCCCTGCAAGCAAGACCTTGGTCCCATTTCCTAGAGTGGGGAGCCTCCCTGGCACAAACCCAGCTGCTTTCCCCAGACCAGGGGCTCCAATGGCTGCAATGTACCCAAATGGAATGTTACCCCCTTAGACACCATTTTCTCTCCAGGACCACCTTGGTTTCCAGACACTGTGGTTCTGGGCAGGGGCTGTGTTTTGGGTGAAAGGGTAGTTATGGAGCTACAGTCTGAAGTACATAGCTGGGGATCAAGTTCAAATGAGCCTTTTTCCCCCCTCTGCGTCTTTCTTGACTGAAGGTGAAATGTTATCTGTGGGACATGGACTTTGGCAGGTGGGAATGATCCCGCCTTGCAAGAAGGAATCTCCAGCCTTCCAGAAGCCTGCTGTGCTTCTGTCCTACAGCTTTCTGCCCCTTGTTTCTTACTAGTTTCTTGAATTGTTCTTGTGGACTTCTCCTCAGGGATACATTGGCCTGCAGGTCCCAATTCATATGCGGTCCCCTGCTCACCACTGGGGAATCAGCTCACTGCTCTCTAGAAATGTCGCGCTGGTGAGCGGACCACGCTTCAGCAGCACTGACCTGGCCACACTCTACTGCCATACCTTCCCCTGGGGGCTGGAACACAGAACAGGGAAGCGCAACCACTTCAGAGAGCCACCAAATACAATTTCTGCTTGCCTGACTGGGCCTGCAGCTCCCTTCTCCTGGGACTTACTTAGAGGAGGCCAGGATCACGGCTCCACTGCTCATCCCACTCCCTCTCCACTGGTACTCCCAATCAAAGAACCTCAAAATTAAACTGATGTGGATGGGGTTAGGTGAACTGGGGTGGGGGTGGGGGGAATGAAGGGGAGAAATCACTGTGTTTCGTTCAGCCTGATGTGAAAGGATGGTTGGTGTTTTCCTGCAGTGTATCTTGTCTTACTGTTTCTTTAATAAATGGGATGAGAGGGAAAAAAAAACACACACACAAACATAGCTGAAATGGATGGACTATAAGGTTATGAGGCAGAAAGTAGTGGGATATGAGTTTGGAGATGAATATACAAAAGAGATAATTAATGTCTTTTGATACCATTACACTTCATTGTAGAGGCGATGAGAAGTCCATGAAACGTTTTCAGTTAGTCAACAGGCACACATTAAGTACTGGCCAATTTCAGGCACCATGCAAGGTTCTAGGAACACTTGGATAAACAAGACCCCATCTCTGATTCAAGAAGCTCACAGTCTAATGGTTGAGGGAAAGTTTACAGAAAACTCAAGAAGAAATTATGATGGTGTGCTATGACAAAATTAAGCACACTGGAGGGGCAGCTGGCAAAACCTGAGGGTGGGAAAGTACGGAGTTACTTTCAGAAAGTCATTGGTGATACATTTCAAGAACCTAAAAATTATTATTATCCTCTGGCCCAGTAATTATACATACAGAAATCTGTTCTAAGGAAAACTGAAATATTTTTTAAAAGATTTCAGCTCAAAGGCATTATTATAACCTTATTAATGGTAATGAAAAATTAAAACAATCCAAAAAGAAGAACAGTTAATCAAAAACTATGGTATATTTTCTCACTGGAATAATAATCAGCCATTAAAACAAGATTTATAAAGAAAAAGTACTTCTGTGCTATTTAAATTAGCAAGGACATAACATCGTTCACCAACGTTTTGCAAAAATTAAAAATAATACCTAATACAGGTGGTGCTACAGGAAAACACCACTCTCATATGTTAGTCTTAGGAAGATAAATTCCTATAACATTTTTTTAAAAATTTGAAATATCTGTTAAAATTTAAAACATACATACTCTCTGGCCCAAATATGCTATTTCTGGGAAGCTCTATTATATAAACAAAAATTCCACTACATATGGCTTCAAGTTTAAGAATACATTATTAGAGCAAAATCCACAAAACCCTGAAAACAACCTTAATGACCATCAACAAAATAATGGCTGAATAAACTGTGATACAGACATATTATGAATTGTTATGTAGCTATTAAATAGAATGTGATAGATCCATGTTCATTAGTATGTGTTCATGTTGTACTGTAAAATGGGAAAAAGGTGTTGCAAACAACTGTATATTTAATACAATATCCCTTCTGTAAATAAACATATGCCTACATGCTCACATATTTATAGATATCTGCACATGATTATATTTTAATGGAGTAAGATACAGAAATATACCTATTAGACTAAACCTCATTTGCTTGGTAAAAGAGAATGGGAAGGCAAGGAAAAAACTGCTGGAAAATTTTTTAAAATGTACATACTATAACATTAAGCAAATATATGAAATATAAGATTCAGTCAGTGAGGGACTTCCTGGTGGCACAGTGGTTAAGAATCCGCTTGCCAATGCAGGGGACATGGGTTTGAGCCCTGGTCCGAGAAGATCCCACATGCCGCGGAGCAACTAAGCCCGTGCACCACAACTACTGAGCCTGTGCTCTAGAGCCCGCGAGCCACAACTACTGAAGCCCGCGCGCCTAGAGGCCGTGCTCCAAACAAGAGAAGCGAAGTCACCGCAATGAGAAGCCTACACACTGCAACAAAGAGTAGCTCCCGCTCGCCGCAACTATTGAAAGCCTGAGTGCAGCAACGAAGACCCAACACAGCCAAATAAATAAATAAATAAATAAATAAATAAATTTATATATAAAAAAAAAGATTCAGTCAGTAATATAACTGGAAATGTATAAAACTCAATTAGAAGATACCAATGAAATAAATAAAAGTAATAATTTAATTAAAGGATAGGTTTGTGGAAAACCTTTAACCTAAATTCCTGTATTACTTTAATACGGTATTGCAATAAGGCACAAAAAATGTATGATATAACTATTAAGGAGAAAAAACAGTACACCGATATATATCACAGTATGAAATGATGTAAAATGTCTAAACAAAAAAGTATGCATAGAAAACCTTTAAGAAAGTATACCAAAATTCTATAGTGGTTATCTTTGGATGAGAATTACATTGATATTTTTTTATTACTTATGTTTTCCATGTGCTTCATATAATATTTTACTTTAAAAGGAGACTTTAATGTAGTATTGGAAGATAAGCTAATACTGGATTTGACATGTCAAATCAAGAAAACTTAATGGTTTTCGAGGCTTAAAAATCAATAGCAATAACTTCTCAATCACTTTGAAACTGGAGAGACTATAATAAACTTGTTTTTACATTCTAATTTGTGACTATGGGAAACTGATTTTTTTTCTATCAAAATAGAATCATTTTATTCTACAGATGATGTAGGGGGTTTTATTAATAATAATCAAAATTTTGTGATGAGCATCCCAATGTTGCGAGAAAAGCAATCAAGTAGAGGAGAGGCCAGAGCTGGAAAAGAATCAAATCCAAAGAGAACAGCAGTTTACTAAATAGCCCACCACCACCACCACTAGCATCCTCATCATCACCATCGCCATCATCACCATTTACCCAGGGCTTAGTATATGTCAGGCATTTTCATGCAAGTCACTTAATCCTCACCCCTACTTAACATAGGTACAGTTGTAATCTTCATTTTAAAGGTAGGGAAACTGAGGTTCAGAGTGGTTATACTCCAAGTAAAACTTAAGAAGCCAGGATATGAACCAAAGTCTAACTTCAGAACCCATATTTTCAACCACCATGCTATACAGCTATGCTAACTATATAACTTATTATCCAAATGAGACTCTCTACCGAGAGCAAAAGGGGGCACTGTAAGAAATACGTCCGAACAGTAGGCATAAAATGGGACTGTCCCAGGCAAACCAGGACGTAACTCACCCCATCGACAGCTCACAATCACGGAATTTTGATTTGACATTTAGGGGAAAAAGAAAGAAGGAAAAATAGGCAACATTATTTGGGCTTAGTTTTCCTTAAAACAGAGCGCTGAGAAGGAATATAAAGATAAGAACATTGATACAATCACCCAGGAGTCCTGATGACTTCAAGAGTTCTACTTAAAAATCCCACTGAACAAGCACTCCACTTGTAAAGTTAATACAAGTCTCAGAGAACTTATGTATCAATCTGTCTAATCTAAAAACAAACTAAAAATGATCACAAACACCACTGAAAAAAAATCTGTAAATGAATACTACTGGTACCTAAGAATATATAGGTAAGAAAAGTATTATCTGGAAGACTAATAGCATAAAAAAATTAAAGTTCCAACTTTATCAAAAAGTAGTAACCACACTACTTTTGGGGGTTTCAACAGCAACAGAAGAATCTGTCATAAACAGCAGCTGAACTACATCAATAGGCCTGAGGTTGATGAGCAAGGCTTTAATACAAGAGCTAGGTCCTAAAATTTTGATCAACTTTAAAACAAATAACACAAACTTGGTAAACAGGATGAGACAGATAAATCAAGTAAAATAATTTAACTTAATCTAATACTGAAAGGCTGAAATTTCAACACAGGTAAAGCCAATTACTAATAAGCATAATTACCAACAGACTGCTAACTGTTAGTTATCTAAAAAATACCAAGCAGAAGCCAAGGGGGGCAGGGGGCAGGGGGGGTGGAGAAAAGATAAGTATGTATGTGTGGCAGTTGGAACACTAAAAATTTATTTGACATTCCTGTTCCTCATGAGGACAAAATGAGACTAACAATCTTCCCTAGCATGGTGTCAAACAAGAGCCCTAGAACACTGTGCATGTGACTCAAATCTGTATCGAGGACCCTCAGGCAGAAATGCTGAAGCATGAGGCCCAGGTGACTCTGATGTAGAAGGCCCATGTAACAAACTTTGAACATCACTGCCCTAGAGCAGCGGTTCTCACACTTCAGCACCCTCAGGATCGCCGGGAAAGCTTGTTAAAGCACAGATACAATAATCTAATTTCCATAAATATTTAAATAATGGAGGTTTTTTTTTAACTTTTAAAGGGTTAGAGTTTATGTTTTAAAGGTCTATGATACATTTTAAAATAAAAGGCAAAAGAATATTCTGCTATCACAAAGTTTTGTTGAATAACCAGTGCATCATCAATGTTCTTTTACTTCTGATATACAGAAATATATACTATACCTAGAGAAGAATAGCTTTTTATAGAGGGAGAGAAAAAAATAAGATATATAGCGTTAGGCAAGTAATTAAATGTCATCACAAGGATTTGCTATACTTTGGTTGAAACATAGGAAATTGCTGGTTTTTGTAGGTCATTTCATATGATTCAACCTAATATTAAAAAAAAAAAAAAAAACCAGGTAGTAAAAGTATCACTAGTAATTAACCTTAAGCAAATCATACTATTAATACAAAAGGAATTATCACTTAATTACCATGTGTCATAAAGACCCAGAACTTAAATTTTACCCTATTCTCTACAAAACATTTAATATGCAATTTTCTCATACATTTATATAATATAAATAAGAGTAGATACATTAATCTCATTAAAATATCATTTAAAGGCAATGATTTTATGTAAACAAAGCCAAACTAACAGCAAATATTCACTGTATTAATTCCTCAACATTGCTTATTAGACACTATACAGAACAATCTTCAAGTTCTAAGCAGATGTTTTATGACCTAAGTTTAATAAAAACAGAATCACCATGTGTGCTATATATTTTATAGTCAATACTTACTCCATTTTATATTAAAAAAAGGAATGCCTAAAAAAGTCTGTAATGATGGTTAAATGAGTAATAGGTTTTATCTCCTGTATCATATACCATGCCATTTTAATAAGTATTAAAATATACAATATCACTAAATATTTCGAATCAAAATTTTGCCTAGCAGAGGAATAAAATTACAGACCTTTGTAACAATCTGTCTTAATCCTACAAAGAAAAGATTCTATTGGGCAAGAATAACTTTAGTAATACTTATATTTATCTCTGCTTGTTGGATATATACTAAAATACTATAATCACTGTTAAATGTAGTTTTTAGGCTGAGAAATGGTCATAAACAATGAGGAAAAAATAGATAATAAATCTATCTTTGCAATTAAAACCTGCAGACCCTCCAACTTACCCTTCTTGTACATAACCAGAATAAGCTTTTGCCGGAAAGATACATAAAAGCATAATTATGCACTAAATTGGAAGGAAGAGCGGTGAGACTATGCCCAAATGATAATAATTGTAAATGAGTAAGAAATCAGAACTTAAAATACTAAACTAATTTGGTGTTCATAGTTAAGTAGATGAGTCAAAATATGGGTGAAGGACAGTTCTTCGAATTTGTATTTTTTTAAAGATTGCCATTGCTAATAGTTTTTGATGCTTGGCATATGGCACAATTTTTAATACGGTTGACTTATGCCATAAACACACTAACGAATTAAATGTATGTTATTATTAGCACAATTGTAATACCCTGAATATTTTCATAATACTTTCATGAGTTACTAGAATGTTACTAATTTTAATTTCTTACCAAATCAGCCTATTCTGTAAACTT
This sequence comes from Balaenoptera borealis, assembly GCF_965194805.1. NCBI lineage: Eukaryota > Metazoa > Chordata > Mammalia > Artiodactyla > Balaenopteridae > Balaenoptera > Balaenoptera borealis. Next base: position 50,589,128 of record NC_138877.1, read on the forward strand.
TTAACTGGTCTCAGTATAGGGTAAGAAAATGTATTTTCATATACATTTTCTCTGCAGCTACATCTTACCTCTTCCTTCATCTAATCTGTGTCTCCTGATTACACGTTGCCGTTTTTCTTCTTGTCGTAACTGGAGGTGTTCTTCAATGTTAACCCCGGGTACTGGGACAGCTATATGATTGACAGTCAATCAGTCAATTAGTTTTATAATAGATACGATAGAACTATATGAAATTCAAGAAAGTAAAAGCTAGCAAAAACACTGTCTAAAACACAAATGATTTTTACTGCAAGGATCTTAGCAAAAAAGAGAAAAAGAATCTCATCCCTTAATCAATGACACACTGTCAGTTACCAAACACGGAGTACTGCATAATCAACTATTATCTTAATTTTTTAACACATATCTAAAAGGAATTATTTAGACTATCAGAAATACTACCTAACAGAAGGTCTAAAGGTATCATCTCCTTCACTGCATCAAGAATCCCTCTTTGTCTTGCCTCTTGACCATCCAATTCTCTTGCACAAGCCTTGCAACATCCACATACAGCACAGCCAGATTCTCCAGAACCACAACCACAGATCCTAAAAATAAACAAATAAATTATTAACTGAAATCCTTCTCTTTCCTTAAAACTCCATAACATCTTTTCTGCACTTTTAAGATTAACTTAAATGAATCAGCAATGAAATCACCCCTTCAGATCAGGATTTGTCAATTTTAAAGAAAAGGTATGAAGAGATGAATAATTAAAAGGTATGAATAGATATTACACACTCCTAATAGGCATAATTGGTATATTTCTACAGAAAATACAAATGGATTCTGCTATCTTCAAAGCCATTATTAATAATGTCTTTAAAAAGGTTTCACAATTAGTGAGGCACCAGCAGCTTTAGTATTAAAAGGTCAGCAAACAAACAATACGGCTATCTCCCAGGTAAGGGAGATGTGGGCAGCCTTCAATGAGTGAGCTCAGCTTGCCAGCTTCATGAATTCTGTCTCCTTACCCCTCCCTCTCCTTTACATGCCATCGTCTCCCATTCTCTTTCACTGCATCCAATTACCTGTTATTTTTCCTCTTCTTCGTCCTTTTCCTAGCACTTGTGAACTAAGCATATGGCCTTTGATTATAACATAAAAGAAAACAAGAACACTCCCAGGAGTTGGCTAGAAGGTCGGTGAACACTAATTTCTTAGTCACATATTCTGCAGGAGTCCCAGCTTTAAAGTTATTTGTTGGATCAGTCCTGAAAAACTTGTGACAGCCTCACTGAGCCTCTCCCTGGTTATCCAGATTTGTGGAGACACAAGACAAAGGATCTACCTGGCAACAATTTTGAAACACATAGCCAGGTGCCCTGTGAAACTCCTGGCTTTCAACAGCAAGTATTAGTGGCAATTTGGAAGATCACTTACTACAACAGTAACAAACTGATAAAATAATATGCCCTACTGAATTGGCCATGGGCACTATTTTAAAAATAATGTTTAATTCTAAATTTATTCTAAGATATGTAGTCACAATTTTATAATATTTAAGTCATCTGTAATAGTGCTTAGTGTCCTCCATATTTATTCCTAAGTTGACTTTATTCATGTGTTTATTTCTGCTTCACTAATAAAGAAATTACTGTACTTGGTTAGGTACTATCCATTTAAATCTGTAAATAATTATTGGAAACTGATAGTATATCTCTGGGGAAAAAAGAAAAGAAGAATTAATTTCAGAAAGGACCAAAGACTTTAGAAATTCACTTATGATATTTATCAATGGCTTAAGTTCAGAGATTGGGAACACTTAATTTTAAATGGAAATAGCTTGGGAGAGATCCAAAAAGATAAATTTCAACTCCAATGTTGTTTTTTAAAAAATCACAGAATCTTTCTTTAATCCAAATTAAACTTTAAAATAAACAAGTTAGGGGCTTAAATACACTAAACAGAGCCAAATATATAGCTTTCTAGAAGAAATACTATCCTTTGATAAAGAGAGCCAAAATATTTTTTAACAGGCTAAAAATGCAAAGAAAATTTATTGTTAAAAAATCATAATATTCCAACAGCCTGAAAGAAAAGGCCTATTACATATGATCTATTTAACTATGTTAGGCCAAGTATAAACCCAGAAATATACTCATAGGAAATCCAGACATTATTTGGGAAGAAGCACCTGCATACTAACAAGGTGTCAAACAGGGGAGCCCGAGATGAGGAGGTGGGTGTTCTCGCTCAGGGTTTTTTTTGACAAGATTCCCCCTACTTCCCAAAGCTGGCTAATTATCATAAATAATCTATCTGATCTTACAAAGATCAGATCTATCATAATACAAAGATGCATGATAATTAATTTGATCTCCCAAAGGATACCCCATTATATTATATTAGCTATAAACGGCAACACAAAAACAGGACTTGAAATTCTCTCCAAGATTCTAGGGGAAAACCTGCATTCTGATTCTGCCAAACTCACATATTAACTTTAAAGTGATATATAACACAGAACCCTGGGGGAAAAAAAGTAGTCCAACAAGAATGAAAAGGATAATTATAACAGGAATAATGCAACTTTAGAAGTGACAGCTCCTCAAACTCCTAAAGTTGCGAATAATTTATCAATTCAAAAGAAAATTATATACCCCTAATTGAGTATTCTATGTGATGTTTGATAATTCCACACCGAAAAAATTCATGTTCAACACAAATGAATAGACCTCTGGCATTAAAGCAGTCTTACGAAAAGACTACAAATGAAGGCACAGACCCAAGCATTAAGGAAATTTATGACCTGTTTTAAAATAATGGCTTAAGTCAGACAGAGAAAGACAAATATCATATGATAGTGCTTATATGTAGAATCTAAAAAAAGGCTACAAATGAACTTATCTACAAAATATCACTAGAAATAGAGTTAAGATGTAGAAAATAAACTTATGCTTACTGGGGGGTAACAAGGGAAGGAGGGATAAATTGGAAGATTGGGATTGACACATACACACTACTGTATATAAAACAGATAACTAATAAGGACCTACTGTATAGCACAGGGAACTCTACTCAATACTCTGTAATGGCCTATATGGGAAAAGAATCTCAAAAAGAGTGGGTATATGTATATGTGTAACTGATTCACTTTGCTATACACCTGAAACTAACACAACATTGTAAATCAACTATATTCCGATAAAATTCAAAACAAAAACAGAAACTGAATAAGTGGAAAGACACATCCTGTTACTGAGTGGGAATATTTAATACCATAAAAATCAATTCTTCTAAAACTAATAGATAAATTAAATGCAATTTCAATTAAAATTATATTTTGTTTTAATTAAATACTAAGAATAGTCCCCCAAATGATTAAAAAAGACAGACACTGAGAGTAGCTAACCTTACTAAATGTTAAAATACCATACAAAACATAAACCACATAATATTAGCATAAGACTAGATCAGTAAGTCAGGAAAATAATGGAAGGCCCAGAAAATAGATTCTGATATATAAGGGAATATAATAAATGATAAATCTGGTAGCCATTTCACACATCATGACTGTACAACTGGCTACACATCTGTAAGAAAATAAAGTTAGATGTCTACCCCACATCAGAACAATAATCATCCATTGGCTTTAAAATTTATTAATGTAAAAAGAAATAAAACAGGCTTTTTGAAGAATATTTAAGATATCATATAATCAGCTAGAAACTGAGAGACCTTTCTAGTCTAGATAGAAAATTCAAAAATTTCAAATACATATTTGCTTATAAAAAATGTCAAGTGCTTTTGCGTAACAGAATATAACCTAATTTAGTTATATGATAAGTAAATTGGGAAACTATTTTTAGAGAAGACAGGAAACAGTCAATATGAAGAATATTCAGAGAACATCTTTCAATTTTTAAGGATAAAAACAATACAGTCAAAGGTTTTTAAGAGAAAACTCACAGAAGAGTATATTTAAATATCCAGGAAAAATGTGAGTCATTGAAATATATATGAAAATAATGATGAGATATCACTTCACATTCACTGAGTTGACAGAAATTAAAGAATTATATGATCTGCTACTGGCAGTATTTCAAAAGTAACTGCCTTTTTTCTGCTGTTAGTGAAAACAGAAACCCTTCATTTTTTAAAAACATTAACCACCATGAGCAAAACAAATAAACAAAAACCAATACTTTTTAAACAAGCAGTAACAGTCCAGGAAATACACTCCATAGAAATAGATTCACCAATACATAAAAACACAATATATGTACAAGAACATTTTTTTGTGAAATAAAAATTTAAGTAATAAAATGAACTGAGAAACTTGAGGAAAAAAAATAAAATAAGAGAGACCTTCAAGACGGCAGAGGAGTAAGACATGGAGATCACCTTCCTCCCCACAAATACATCAGAAATACATCTACATGTGGAACAACTCCTACAGAACACCTACTGAACGCTGGCAGAAGACCTCAGACCTCCCAAAAGGCAAGAAACTCCCCACGTACCCGGGTAGGGCAAAAGAAAAAAGAAAAAACAGAGACAAAAGAATAGGGATGGGACCTGCACCAGTGGGAGGGAGCTGTGAAGGAGGAAAAGTTTCCTCACACTAGGAAGGCCCTTCGCGGGCGGAGACTGCAGGTGGCGGAGGGGGGAAGCTTCGGAGCCACAGAGGAGAGCACAGCCACAGGGGTGCGGAGGGCAAAGCGGAGAGACTCCCGCACAGAGGCTCAGCGCCGAGCAGCACTCACCAGCCCGAGAGGCTTGTCTGCTCTCCCGCCGGGGCGGATGGGGGCTGGGAGCTGAGGCTCGGGCTTCGGAGGTCGGATCCCAGGGAGAGGACTGGGGTTGGCAGCGTGAACACAGCCTGAAGGGGGCTAGTGCGCCACAGCTAGCCGGGAGGGAGTCCGGGAAAAAGTCTGGAGCTGCCGAAGAGGCAAGAGACCATTGTTTCCTGGTGCGCGAGTAGAGGGGATTCAGAGCACCGCTTAAATGAGAGATGGGCGCGAGCCGCGGCTATCAGCGTGGACCCCAGAGACGGGCATAAAACGCTAAGGCTGCTGCTGCAGCCACCAAGAAACCTGTGTGCGAGCACAGGTCACCATCCACACCTCCCCTCCCGGGAGCCTGTGCAGCCCGCCACTGCCAGGGCCCTATGATCCAGGGACGACTTCCCCGGGAGAACACACGGTGCGCCTCAGGCTGGTGCAACGTCATGGTGGCCTCTGCTGCCGCAGGCTCGCCCCGCATCTGTACCCCTCCCTCGCCCGGGCCTGAGTGAGCCAAAGCCCCCGAATCAGCTGCTCCTTTAACCCTGTCCTGTCTGAGCAAAGAACAGAGGCCCTCAGGCGACCTACATGCAGAGGTGGGGCCAAATCCAAAGCTGAACCCCGGGAGCTGTGCAAACAAGGAAGAGAAAGGGAAATTTCTCCCATCAGCCTCAGAAGCAGCGGATGAAATCTCCACAATCAACCTGACGTACTCTGCATCTGTGGAATACCTGAATAGACAACGAATCATCCCAAAACTGAGTCAGTGGACTTTGGGAGAAACGATATATATATATTTTGTCCTTTTTCTCTTTTTCTGAGTGTGTATCCTTATGCTTCTTTGTGTGAATTTGTCTGTATAGCTTTGCTTTTACCATTTGTCCTAGGTTCTGTCTATCCGTTTTTTTTGTTTTTAGTATAGTTTTTAGCACTTGTTATCATTGGTGGATTTGTTTTTTGGTTTGGCTGCTCTCTTCTTTCTTTTTCTTCTTGCTTTTTTTTTTAATTACTTTTTAATTTTTTTATTTTTAATAATTATTTTATTATTTTTTATTTTAACAACTTTATTTTATTTTATTATTATTATTTTTTCTTTCTTTCTTTCTCTTTTTCTCCCTTTCCTTCTGAGCCATATGGCTAACAGGGCCTTGGTGCTCTGCCCGGGTGTCAGGCCTGTGCATCTCAGGTGGGAGGGCCAAGTTCAGGACACTGGTCCACCAGAGATCTCCCGGCTCCACATAATATCATTCAGCCAAAGCTCTCCCAGAGATCTCCATCTCAACACTAAACCCAGCTCCACTCAACGACCAGCAAGCTACAGTGCTGGACACCCTATGCCAAACAACTAGCAAGACTGGAACACAAAACCACCCATTACTATAGAGGCTGCCTAAAATCATAATAAGGTCACAGACATCCCAAAACACATGAACAGACGTGGCCCTGCAAACCAGAAAGACAAGATCCAGCCTCATATGCCACAACACAGGCACTAGTCCCTTCCACCAGGAAGCCTATAAAACCCACTGAACCAACCTTAGCCACCGGGGGCAGACACCAAAAAAAAAGGGGAACTACGAACTTGCAGCCTGAGAAAGGAGACCCCAAACACAGTAAGTTAAGCAAAATGAGAAGACAGAGAAACACAAAGCAGATGAAGGAGCAAGGTAAAAACCCACCAGACCAAACAAATGAAGAGGAAATAGGCAGTCTTCCTGAAAAAGAATTCAGAGTAATGATAGTAAAACGATCCAACATCTTGGAAATAGAATGGAGAAAACAGAAGAAACGTTTAACAAGGACCTAGAAGAACTAAAGAGCAAACAAACAATGATGAGTAACACAATAAATGACATAAAAAATTCTCCAGAAGTAAAAAAAAAAAAAATTCTCTAGAAGGAATCAATAGCAGAATAACTGAGGCACAAGAATGGATAAGTGACCTGGAAGATAAAATAGTGGAAATAACTACTGCAGAGCAGAATAAAGAAAAAAGATTGAAAAGAATTGAGGACAGTCTTAGAGACCTCTGGGAAAACATTACATGCACCAACATTTGAATTATGGAGGTCTCAGAATAAGAAGAGAAAAAGAAAGGGACTGAAAAAATACTTGAAGAGATTATAGTTGAAAACTTCCCTAATATGGAAAAGGAAATAGTTACTCAAGTCCAGGAAGCATAGAGATTCCCATACAGGATAAATCCAGGGAGAAACACATCAAGACACACATTAATCAAACTATCAAAAAGTAAATACAAAGAAAAAGTATTAAAAGCAGCAAGAGGAAAACAACAAACAACATACAAGGGAATCCCCATAAGGTTAACAGCTGATCTTTCAGCAGAAACTCTGCAAGCCAGAAGGGAGTGGCAGGACATATTTAAAGTGATGAAAGGGAAAAACCTACAACCAAGATTACTCTTCTCACCTAGGATCTCATTCAGATTCGACAGAGAAATTAACACGTTTACAGACAAGCAAAAGCTAACAGAATTCAGCACCACCAAACAAGCTTTACAACAAATGCTAAAGGAACTTCTCTAGGAAGAAAACACAAGAGAAGGAAAAGACCTACAATAACAAACCCAAAACAATTAAGAAAATGGTAATAGGAACATACATATCGATAATAACCTTAAATGTAAATGGATTAAATGTCCCAACCAAAAGACACAGACTGGATGAATGGATACAAAAACAAGACCCGTATATATGCTGTCTATAAGAGACCAACTGCAGACCTAGGGACACATACAGACTGAAAGTGAGGAGGTGGAAAAAGATATTCCATGCAAATGTAAATCAAAAGAAAGCTGAAGTAGCAATTCTCATATCAGACAAAATAGACTTTCAAATAAAGACTACTACAAGAGACAAAGAAGGACACTACATAATGATCAAGGGATCAATCGTAAATATTTATGCACCCAACATAGGAGCACCTCAATACATAAGGCAAATGTTAACAGCCATAAAAGGAGAAATCGACAGTAATACAACCATAGAAGGGGGTTTTAACACACCCCTTTCACCAATGGATAGATCATCCAAAATAAAAATAAATAAGGAAACACAAGCTTTAAATGATACATTAAACAAGATGGATTTAATAGATATTTATAGGACATTCCATCCAAAAACAACAGAATACGCTTTGTTCTCAAGTGCTCATGGAACATTCTCCAGGACAGATCACAGCCTGGGTCACAAATCAAGCCTTGGTAAATTTAAGAAAACTGAAATCGTATCAACTATCTTTTCTGAACACAATGCTATGAGACTAGATATCAAATACAGGGAAAAAATCTGAAAAAATACAAACACATGGAGGCTAAACAATACACTACTTAATAACCAAGAGATTACTGAAGAAATCAAAGAGGAAATCAAAAAATACGCAGAAACAAATGACAATGAAAACACAACAACCCAATACCTATGGGATGCAGCAAAAGCAGTTCTAAGAGGGAAGTTTAGAGCAACACAATCCTACCTCAAGAAACAAGAAACATTCCAAATAAACAACCTAACCTTACACCTAAAGCAGTTAGAGAAAGAAGAAAAAAAAACGCCCAAAGTTAGCAGAAGGAAAGAAATCTTAAAGATCAGATCAGAAATAAACGAAAAGGAAATGAAGGAAACGATAGCAAAGATCAAAAAAACTAAAAGCTGGTTCTTTGAGAAGATAAACAAAATTGATAAACCATTAGCCAGACTCATCAAGAAAAAAAGGGAGAAGACTCAAATCAATAGAATCAGAAATGAAAAAGAAGTAACAATTGACACTGCAGAAATACAAAGGATCATGAGAGATTACTACAAGCACCTATATGCCAATAAAATGGACAACTTGGAGGAAATGGACAAATTCTTAGAAAAGCACAACCTTCTGAGACTGAACCAGGAAGAAATAGAAAACACAAACAGACCAATCACAAGCACTGAAATTGAGACTCTGATTAAAAATCTTCCAACAAACAAAAGCCCAGGACCAGATGGCTTCACAGGTGAATTCTATCAAACATTTAGAGAGGAGCTAACAGCTATCCTTCTCAAACTCTTCCAAAATATAGCAGAGGGAGGAACACTCCCAAACTCATTCTATGAGTCCACCATCACCCTTTTACCAAAACCAAAGATGTCACAAAGAAAGAAAACTACAGCCCAATATCACTGATGAACATAGATGCAAAAATCCTCAGCAAAATACTAGCAAACAGAATCCAAGAGCACATTAAAAGCATCATACACCATGTTCAAGTGCAGTTTACCCCAGGAATGCAAGGATTCTTCAATATACGCAAATCAATCAATGTGATACACCATATTAAAAAATTGAAGGAGAAAAACCATATGATCATTTCAATAGATGCAGAAAAAGCTTTCAACAAAATTCAATACCCGTTTATGATAAAAACCCTCCAGAAAGTAGGCACAGAAGGAACTTACCTCAACATAATAAAGGCCATATATGACAAACCCACAGCCAACATCGTTCTCAATGGTGAAAACTGAAACCATTTCCACTAAGAGGAGGAACAAGACAAGGTTGCCCACTCTCACCACTATTATTCAACATAGTTTTGGAAGTTTTAGCCACAGCAATCAGAAAAGAAAAAGAAATAAAAGGAATCCAAATCGGAAAGGAAGAAGTAAAGCTGTCACTGCTTGCAGATGACATGATACTATACATAGAGAATCCTAAAGATGCTACCAGAAAACTACTAGAGTTAATCAATGAATTTGGTAAAGTAGCAGGATACAAAATTAATGCACAGAAATCTCTTGTATTCCTATACACTAATGACGAAAAATCTGAAAGAGAAATTAAGGAAACACTCTCATTTACCATTGCAATAAAAAGAATAAAATACCTGGGAATAAATCTAACTAAGGAGACAAAAGACCTGTATGCAGAAAACTATAAGACACTGATGAAAGAAATGAAAGAGGATACAAACAGATGGAGAGATATACCATGTTCTTGGATTGGAAGAATCAACATTGTGAAAATGACTATACTACCCAAAGCAATCTACAGATTAAATGCAATCCCTATCAAACTACCAATGGCATTTTTCACAGAACCGGAACAAAAAAGTTCACAATTTGTATGGAAACACAAAAGACCTCGAATAGCCAAAGTAATCTTGAGAAAGAAAAACGGAGCTGGAGGAATCAGGCTCCCTGACTTCCGACTATACCTCTAAGTTACAGTAATCAAGACAGTATGGTACTGGCACAAAAACAGAAATATATATCAATGGAACAGGATAGAAAGCCCAGAGATAAACCCACACACATATGGTCACTTTATTTTTGAGAAAGGAGGCAAGAATATACAATGGAGAAAAGACAGCCTCTTCAATAAGTGGTGCTGGGAAAACTGGACAGCTACATGTAAAAGAATGAAATTAGAACACTAACACCATACACAAAAATAAACTCAAAATGGATTGAAGACCTAAATGTAAGGCCAGACACTATCAAACTCTTAGAGGAAAACATAGGCAGAACACTCTATGACATAAATCACAGCAAGATCCTTGTTGACGCACCTCCTAGAGAAATGGAAATAAAAACAAAAATGAACAAATGGGACCTAATGAAACTTAAAAGCTTTTGCACAGCAAAAGAAACCATAAACACGACGAAAAGACAACCCTCCGAATGGGAGAAAATATTTGCAAATGAAGCAGCAGACAAAGGATTTATCTCCAAAATTTACAAGCAGCTCATGTAGCTCAATATCAAAAAACCAAACAACCCAATCCAAAAATGGGCAGAAGACCTAAAGAGACATTTCTCCAAAGAAGAGATACAGGTTGCCAACAAACACATGAAAGAATGCTCAACATCACTAATTATTAGAGAAATGCAAATCAAAACTACAGTGAGGTATCACCTCACACCAGTCAGAATGGCCATCATCAAAAAATCTACAAACAATAAATGCTGGAGAGGGTGAGGAGAAAAGGGAACCCTCTTGCACTGTTGGTGGGAATGTAAATTGATACAGCCACTATGGAGAACAGTATGGAGGTTCCTTAAAAAACTAAAAATAGAACTACCATATGACCCAGCAATCCCACTACTGGGCCTATACCCTGAGAAAACCGTAATTCAAAAAGAGTCATGTACCACAATGTTCACTGCAGCTCTATTTACAGTAGCCAGGACGTGGAAGCAACCTAAATGTCCATCGACAGATGAATGGATAAAGAAGATGTGGCACATATATACAATGGAATATTACTCAGTCATTAAAAAAACCCGAAATTGAGTTATTTGTAGTGAGGTGGATGGACCTAGAGTCTGTCATACAGAGTGAAGTAAGTCAGAAAGAGAAAAACAAATACAATATGGTAACACATATATATGGAATCTAAAAAAAAAAAAAAAAAATGGTTCTGGTGAACCTAGGGGCAGGACAGGAATAAAGCTGAAGATGTAGAGAATGGACTTGAGGATACGGGGAGGGGGAAGGGTAAGCTGGGACGAAGTGAGAGAGTAGCACTGACAAATATACACTACCAAACGTAAAATAGATAGCTGGAAGCATCCGCATAGCACAGGGAGATCAGCTCGGTGCTTGTGACCACCTAGAGGGGTGGGATGCGGGGGTGGGATAGGGAGGTTGGGAGGGAGACACAAGAGGGAGGAGATATGGGGATTTATGTATACGTATAGCTGATTCACTTTGTCATAAAGCAGAAACTAACACACGATTGTAAAGCAATTATACTCCAATAAAGATGTTAAAAAATAAATAAATAAAATAAAGTAAAAGGTTTAAACAAATCAAATGAAAGAAAAGCACATTAAATAAAATAACACTGAAGTAAATTATAATAGCAAACAATTATAAGAATTATAATTATATGCCAGTGTGACTTTAAGAACAGCACAACAGAATGAACTCTAGAGTAAACTTTGAAATGTGTTTTGCGTAATTTCTACTATTATTGTATCTTGAGTATTAATCATTCTCTTACCCTCCAGGGACTCTGTCCGGACGCCCACTGCTGACACAGCTGGCTCCGTAACCGGTACAGTCTCCACACACGGTGCACACCATGCACTGCTCCAGCTTCCACTTGTGCATGCCTGGAGGACACATCATGGACTTCTCGTCTTTATCATCTAGCTCTTCTTCCAGGTCCTCATCCATTGCTGTTGCCATATTTTCAACTCCAAACCCTATTTGAAAGATCAGTTTATAATTTTCATCTAGATTATTCCCATGTCTAAAAAACTGGTAATTTTATTTCCCAATTTACAAAATGTATAACACATACTAATCCCAATGAATATACACAAGAATGATAAAATATTAGAGGAACAAAAATAAAATTTAGTTTAGGGACCACTAATAAATGCTCTCTCCATTTCCTTTCTGCAAAAAGAGGCAGTGATGGCAGGAGTATCTCATAGCTGTTACTTTCTGTCACTCGTACTTCTAATTTTTTCTGATTTTAGTCCCTACTCTCCATCCTCACCGCCAATACTTTTGTTCAACAGACCAAAGAAAGTTTCCCAACCACATTCTAAAAGCCAAGAGTTCCTCCACTCTAGAACATCCTCTCATTGTTGGAAATAAGCTTTTTTTTTTTTTTATAAATTTATTTAATTTATGATTTATTTTTGGCTGCGTTGGGTCTTCATTGCTGCATGCAGGATTTCTCTAGCTGCGGTGAGCAGGGGCTACTCTTTGTGGCAGTATGCGGGCTTCTCATTGCGGTGGCTTCTCTTGTTGCAGAGCACGGGTTCTAGAGCGCAGGCTCAGTAGTTGTGGCGCACAGGCTTAGTTGCTCCGTGGCATGTGGGATCTTCCTGGACCAGGACCCGAACCCGTGTCCTCTGTATTGGCAGCTGGATTCTTAACCACTGCGCCACCAGGGAAGCCCGGAAATCAGCTTCTTAAAATATGTATTTGATCCTATGACTTCACAATTTACAAACCTCCCATGTCTTTCAAAGGTCTTCAAAAGAACAAAACTTCTTAGCAAGATACAGTCAGTCGCAACATGGCTCCCGATTTTCTCCAACCTCATTTCCTCCATGCAAACTATATTCCAGCTGAACCTAAATTCCCTCTGCTTTACAAATATCCTGTGTCCTTTCACATGCTCAGGGCCTTTGCTCATTCCTGCTCCACCTGTATCTCTCTGCCTCATTTATCGGATGCCTCTTCCTATCTCATCTACCAGAGAAACTCCTTTTCAGCCTTCAAAAACTCAACTCGGAGGTCATTTCCTATGAAAGCACTTACAGTTTTTTCCAGGGTAAGTGATTATCTCTTCAAAGCCTGTTTATACCTCAATTACAACTTATTTAATTGTGTTATAATTCATTCAACTATTTTTTTTTTGATTGAACACCAACTATGCCCCAGGCATTCCTTTATGTCAGAGTCAGCAAACTTTTTTGTAAAGGGCTAGATTGTAAATAATTTAGGCTTTGGGGGCCACATAAGTCTGTGTCACATTTAAAAAAAAATAACCCTTTATAAATATAATATACATTCTTAGCTTGAAGGGCCATACAGAAACAGGCCCCTGAGAAGATAAGGCATCAGATTATGGTTTGCAAATCTCTGCTCTAGGCACTGAGGACTGTGATAATGAGCAATTATAGAGCTTGCAAGCTAGTAAGAAAAACTGACATGAATCAAATAACCATACTGAAAAGTATAAACATACAACTGTGACAGAATTATGAAGAACATACAGTGCTACAAGTGCATATAATGAAAGAGCAAATCTGTGGGAATCAGTAATTATTTTTTATGTTTGTCTTTCATAGCAGACCTAGATCCTCAAAGACAAGGTTCTATCTTACCTACTTCATCACTTATTCTTAGTCAACCTTATTCTCTGACCACTTACACTTGTAACAGACTCAGTACAAGTCTGTCTAATCAAAAAATGAACTCATAGGATACATAATCTTTTTTATTTTTGCCAATTCTAATCTGTGGACACGTTGAGAAATTAGATAGATGACCAAGTATTGGATAACTATGTCAAGAGTTAGAATAAAGCAATCCTTAAGAAGGCATAAATCATATTTTTAACAACAACAATAGCTAAACCACATCGAGCATTTACTTGTAACTGGCTCTACATGTATTACTCATTTACTCATCCCAACAGTACTATAACTATCATGCTCAAATTAATCTCTAAATTCAAAGCAATCCCAATCACAGTGACAAGTAAAAAAACTGATTCTAATTCACATGGAAAATAAAGGCCCCAACCTGACTACATAAAGCAAAAATTTATAAAGAAAAACAATGACAAACTTGTCAAAATTTAAAAATTATATACAACAAATGAAACCATAAATAAATGTAAAAGATAAGCCACAGGTTGGTCAAAGATATTTGCAAGGCATACAGTACAGTATACAAAAAATTCCTACAAATCAATAGGAAAAAAGGCAAGCAAATAAGAAAAGTTTGAAGAGAATCTAACTCACTATTAATAGTCAAGGGAATGCAAATTACAAGAGAGACTCAGTAATTCTACTCCTAGTTAAATACCCAAAAAAAGGGCACTCATATTTTCACCAACATTTACTAGAATGTTCACAGCAACACTAACATAAACCAAACTAGAAACTACCCCAAAGTCCATAATACTAGAAAAGATTTTAAAACTGTGGTATATTCACGCAATTTAATACTATACAATGATGAGAATGAACAATATATAACTAGCTGGTAACAATATGGATGAATCTCATAAAGCTGAATGAAAAGAAACTAGACACGAAAGAACTCATACTACATGATTCCATTTATATAAAGTACAAATGTATGCAAAACTAATTTATAGTGTTAAGTGGAGAGGTAGACAGTAACTGGAGAGGCACATTAAGGGGGGCTTCCTGGGATGCTGGTAATATTCCTGATCTTGGTGCTGATTACATGAATGTGTTGTTCATTTTGTGACAATTCATCAAGATGGGCACTTATGCTATGTGTACTTTTCTGCATGTATGTTATACTTCAATATAACAAAAAATTACAATGAAAAACCATGTCATAGCCATCAAAATGACAAAAATCAGTCTGTCAATACTATTAGTGTGATATGGAAAATCAGACTTTACTTCTAAGAATATCCATTGGTACAACCTCTTTCAAGAAAAATCTAGCAAAGCTGAAATCTACAACACTAGAGAAAAGTCTCACACACTTCTGCCAGGAGACATGAATAAAGGAGGTTTTAAAATTATTTATAATAGTGAAAAACTGGAAATAACTCATCTATCAGCAGGAGAATGGATAAACTGTGATATGTTAGTCGCATGGTTTATTACACAGCAGTTAACATGAGTCATCCAGATTTATATGTACCAGTGTCACTATATTTCAAACACAATGGTGAGATTAAAAAAAAATTTACAGAAAAATATAAATAGATTAGCACTTATAAAAATCTTCTTTTTATGTGTAAAATATGAGCATATAATATACAAAATATATAAAAACAAGTACAAATACAGAAATATGACCTAAAGGATATTCATCAAAGTCATGATTGTGACTAATTCTGGAGAGAGATGGAGTAGAATAATAAGCCTTAGAAGGGGAATGTGGGACACTTGAATCTTATCTATATATTTTTTTACTGAAAAACGGTTAAGACGTGGTGGTAGATACACAATTTTTTTTACATTGCAATATTATTTTCTGTACTTTTCCTGTTTTCTTTTTAAAAACATCTTTTAAAAAATCCTTTATTTCTTTGCAACTCTGCAACCTGTATTCATTATGTGTCTTACGCTACCAGTTTGCTTTCTAATGCATTACTTACTAACAGAGTGGGTGTGATTTATATTAAGTAAAAACAACTTTTAACAATTTCATTTTGGTTATTACAAAATTTACCTTAAGAATCCAGAACATAGGTGTAAACATAGTTTCAGGATAATAAAGAACAGTTTTATTCAGTTCAGAACTCTTATAAAATATAATTTGAATCTATATTTATACTATATATAGAAAACTAAGCTGCTTCTCTCCTTTATACCTAGTAGGTGTTATCCAAATCCATGGCTCACTAGTTCAGCAAGAAGAAAAAAAATTTCCATTTTGGAGTAATTCATTTCATTTTGTTCTTCCCTCTTCTTTAAAATCAATATGCTCTAATAGACTTGCTCTTTTAAAAATTAAAGTGTTTTAAATACATACAAATATAAGTAAGGTGAAGAAAAAAAATAGAGGGCTCCTGATATCCAGATGAGCCTGCCATCAAGAAGGCCCCAAAAAAACTAAACTTGTTTTTGTTAATTTATACAAATATTAATCCTCAAACCCATTCATGCTTTAAACACAGTTTAGTGCTTAATTCTAATAATATGTCTCTATTTCCTATTCTCCATCCATACAAAATTAAAAAGAGAAAACCTGAAATTGGAGTGAAGGGTATAGGACAACACTGATAGCAGCTAGAAGTAAAAACTGAGAGTAAGAATGAGGTAGACACAACTATAACCAACAAACAAACAAACAAACAAAAAACCCACAACAAACATGGCAAAGGATTAACCCCTCTCATCCTTCTTCAACAGCCTGAGTGTTGGGGCAAAGGATACAGTATATAAGGTGCATCTACAATTTCACTCTTGATAAAGGGTCAAGTATTCTTACAGATCACTCTTAGTTGTCAAGAACTGATTAAATTACAGGTAGTACATGCTGTTAAACAGGAAGATAATATTTGCAGATAGACTGCTGCCAAAAATTGTTATAACTAAAACATGGGGTATGAAAGGACCGAATAACAAAGAGTTTCAAAAATGCACTTTTCTGGGATAATTCAACCACTAAAAATGCTAAATCAAAGAAGTGCTATTACATTTCATATAAAATTAAGAAAAAGATACAAGTAAGCAAGCTCATTTGCTCAGAAATTAGAAGTCTAAAGTATATTGATTATTCCAGTGAGTGATAGACTGACAAATAAATAAGAAATTTAGTAGTTTTCATAATTTTTAAGTATGAAATCAAAAAGCCACTTGTTTTTTAAAGAGTAAGATTCTTCACCACGGTGTTCTGAAAAACTATTGAAAAAAACAACACAAAATTTAATATCCACACATTAAACACCTACCTTTCCCACCTTGGTTCATGGCACCAGTGTCTCGTCCACATTGTCCTTTATTATTCACACCAAATGTCCAAACTTCTCCATTCTTCATTAAAACGCAAGTATGAGCTTTGCCCATAGCTACCTGAGTTACAAAATGGCCCTTCAAATCTGTTACCAAACCTACAGGAAAGATACAAACTTGGTAAGAAACAACAAAAAAGCCTTTCTGGGCCTAGTAAACCATCAGTAACGTAAAAGGACCACTTCAACGCAGAACTTTTCATTTCTGGGATAAAATAACCCACCAAGATGGGAAATAGTAGCCAAAAGATGGGCAGGGTATCAGTAAATTAATTTTATAATTTTGTAATGAAGCTTCAAACTCTTAAAATGTTATCATCTAGACTTGGGACAAATCTTTACTCTGGCATTAGCTCAAGCCTGCTTCTCCTGAACGCTTGCTCTAAGTGGCAGTACCTCTCAACAATTCTCAGAAGGGTCACTAGATTTCAAACTTTCCTGACCCAAGAACAAAGGAACCTCTGAATCATGTACTTTACTTGCTTTGACCTGCCTCAGCAAAACAGAGTAAAATACTCACCAGAGTATTCTGAAATAACATTGTTTTTGTAGAAACCTGCGAGATTTTCCAAAGCAGTATTTTTCGATCATTTTTAATCTACAATGTTTTCTTCCATAATCCAACGTACAGCTAGTTCCTAAATTTCACTTATTCACATATTGCATTCATTATAGTTACCATATCCAAGTGCCACTCATATTATCTTAATATTTTTTGCATCAATTTTAAATTTGACTAAAGCATTTTAACCTTATCCAGTAGTAATAACAGTAAAAATCAAAGATTGTTGAGTATTTATAACATACACTAAAATATAAACATTTTTTAAAAGTTGAAGTATTTGTTTTATTTAAATCACAAACAATATAATTCTCATACCACACTTTGGCAAAACCGTTCTATATTATTAGTTCAGATACCACTTCCTTAAGGTGACCTTCCCTTTCACCCTATACTAACTTAAGTCTTTTGGTTAAGCATACCTCAAAAATTCCCATTGTTAGTATTTAGCATACTTGAAAAAGATATGTATATACAGAAATAGTATTTACTATTATTAACAGTATTAGCTGACATGTCTTGAGCCCTTACATGTGCCAGGCTCTGTTCTAAGCATTTCATAAGCATTATCTCCTATAACCTTATAAGAGCCATAGGAAGCAGGTATTATCATTAGCTCCCTTTTACAGGTGGAAAAAAATGAAAAGTTAAGAAAAGCTCCGAAGACTTATGTAATTTAAGCTAGTTAGCCAAATAAAAAGTGGCCATGCCAGGGTCTGATTCTATATCCATAACCATTAGACCACATATCTCTAACATTTAAGTTCTGTAATGGCCAACTGTCTCTCAGAGCCTCAAAGGGAAAGGGACCATGTCTGTCTGGTCCACCAAGCCCTGACATATTGTTAGTTCTCAATAAATATATGCTGAATAAATGCACAAGTTTCCATA
Organism: Balaenoptera borealis; assembly: GCF_965194805.1. NCBI lineage: Eukaryota > Metazoa > Chordata > Mammalia > Artiodactyla > Balaenopteridae > Balaenoptera > Balaenoptera borealis. Next base: position 50,607,534 of record NC_138877.1, read on the forward strand.
AGCCTTAGCCAAGAGGATTTTAGCAAGCAATAGTTACACTGAATATTATTTTTAAACTATACATGAGCCCACCTCCAAATTTTGATTCACTCTGATAGTTGAGGCCAATTGAGACTCTAGATATTATCACATTAAACCATCTCATAAGTCACCTGAGCACAGTTCAAATTAATAATGGACAGTTATAAACGTTTGATATATGTCATTTCCCCCGCATGAGACAATCAACTAAGCTTCTAATCAGAAACTTCGTTAATTCTGATTTCCTTTTTACAGAGAAATTTATAGGCTTTATATATTTACTTCATATAAAATCCTTCCAAGTGGGTTGCCACAATCATTTTACTCATTTCTAAATGCTAGAAAGAAAATATAACAACCAAATATGACAAGTTTTTGAGATTACAGTTTATAAATATAAAACCTTTTATTTGGCTAGTTCTATCCCTCATATCCACTACTTGTAGTTATCAGTCACTCAGTCACTCAACAAGTAATTCCTGAGACCCGACCATGCACCAGACACTGCGCTGGGAACTGGGGATATAATAGGAAATAAGAGAGAGACAGCCTTTCTCTAACTACCTAAGAATAGGGGGAGATAAATAATCCATCAGTTATAAATTCGCTAAGTTATGAAAATCATGTCCCCAGGGTACCACCAGGAACATGTCACATGAGCGTCTAACTGAGCCTAGGGAGAGCTTTCCAGAGAAAGTAACAGCTAAGGTAGAGCTGCACTAGTCAAGCCCCATGATTAGCTCTGCAGGAAACTAGTGACACTGTTCCCAGCAATAAGGCAGGAAGGAAGAACAAAACACTGTACTTAGAAAGAAATGTGAAAAATGTAGAGAAAGCATGCTACAAATGTTAATTTTCTAGATATATCTTTGTAATACATGAAGTCTAGTATAGGACTTTCTGTGCATAAAAGTAAAATGGTGTTTAAGTTTAACTTACTTGAACTATCAGAGTAAATGGCATCTTTTCCAAACATGTATAGCTCTCCATCTTTAGAAATAACAGAACTACTTCCATTATTGCAGGCTGTATACACCACAATCTTTCCTTCCATCTTAATTATCTTTTTAGGTTTATAAGGTTTTGATTGCCGTCTGCTCTTAGCTTAAAACAAACAAAAAAAATTTAATTTAAGGCATCTATGTACAAATAAAAATAATGATTTGTATATAAAGCCCAAGGAAAAATATATCATTTGCATTTATCATATACTTTATTTATTTATTTTCACAAAGGCCTGGGCTTCCCAACATGTCAATTAAATGAGTCAATCTGAAAGCCTCATCTCGTTAAATGTCTATTAGGCTATTGCTATCAGATCCTCTTCTTTGTAGCACACTGAAATTCCCAATGAGAAACACCAATTTTCTACCAAACTTCTGGGGAGCCCAATCTCTAGATTAGCGCTTATATTATCAATACCATTCCATTATCATATATATATATTATATTTATATAGAATATAAATCTATAAAGTTACATATATATATTATAAATATATATATATGTATATATAATTTTTTTTAATCCCTTTACTCTCAAACTCTATCGCAAATGTATTCCTCCAATAGATCCTGGAAAGTAAAATCAGTTCCTCATTCATTCAACACATATTTATTAAGCAGCTACACCTAGTCAGAGATTGAAAGGAAATATGCATATGGAGGGAGAGCAAACAAATTTAAACGTAGATGATTTAAGCAGTCTCTGCTCTCAAAAACTAAATCCCTGAATTGAGCAAAAGATGGGAAATACCAATCTTTTGTTCCCTTAGTCAATCTCAGTTTTTGCATGCCTTTCTGATTAAAAACATATTGCCGTGTTGGATACAATTCTGGGATTAAAATACCACTATATCTTTTCTTATAACATGATCTATATACTTATATACAACAACTAAGTTATCTGGTGCTTAAGCAAAGGAAGAATGATGTCCTCCAAATGCTAGAAGGAAAAACTGGCTGGGCTGAAGTTTCTGAGGTATGGTAATACACTTCATAGCTATTTGAAGGGATTTTTTTCAGGATAACATTTATTTACACATGATTTCTACATTAGATGTTGACTTCAGACCTAATCCTCATAAGATACTACCCCAACTACTACAATGTATAATGTACAAGAGAAGTTACAAAAACAGAAAAATGATCCTTTGAGGAAGACTGAACAGAAGCATAGGAAAGCTAAGAGATAAACGATAAAAATCGTTTAATTTTTCATTGCTTAGGAATTTTATCACAATGAAATAACACCAAGAACAGTGTTTCATAACTGACACTATTATACAATTTACATAAGGTTTACCTCATTGTGAAATATATACTCTTTCCAAAATTTCCAATATATTACTTCTAAAATATTCTTTCTAAAATAATATACTGGAATAAGTAAGTTTTTTAAAATAACACCAACTGACAAAACAGATAAATAGCCATGCATGCAATGCATAAGGCATATAAAAATTCATGAATATGAACTCTAGTATGAAATCAGCAATCATAGTTCTTTAATGAACAGTACACCACAACCATTAACTGAATATTCCTCAGTATAAAATCTTCTATTAACTTGGGAAGGTTAGTGCTATTGAAATTGATATATCTTATGTTAATAAATTCCACAGTATTTTTACTGAATAGTCAACTCACTTGACTCTCCATCTTCTCCTTTACTAGCAGATCCTGTAAAGAATATGCTTCCATCTTCTGCAACTAACAGAGCATGAGAGCCATCATGTCCAACTGAGAAGTGCACAATCTTTGGGGATTTTGTAATTGGTAGCTCAACCCATTTTCCTGCTGAAGGACCCCCTTGTTTGATTCCGAGACTCTGGTATTTGCCAGTGTAATATATCTTAACACATTAAAAAAAAAAAAAAAAAAAAAGGAATTATAGTGCCTTTTGAAGTAGTGCACCAGGTTTCACATGAGAGAAAAACAACCTCCATACTTTATTGAAAATAAAAATAATAAGAACTCAAACTCTTTCTTTACTACTACTATTCAACTTCTGAGAGCTGAGCAGGAAAGAAATAGGCATATTTTTCCAAAAATATACAGTTCACAATAGTTTTCATATCTACTCAGGATACTTATCGTCTTTCATAAGTATCCTGAATAGGTATGAATAAATACATGCCATAAATATACTCCAAACATACAACAGAAGGAAATTCATAAAACTGTCAATTCATTTTTCCCAGTGAAAAAAGGCTTACATACAAATATACTGTATATGCCTCATAATTTTAATTTTCAGCATTCTTTTAATTACCTTACTTTATCCTCGCACTCACCAGATAAGAAAAAAATCTTCCATCTCTATAAATAGATCTCTACAATCTATAACTTAATTGTACATGCTCCTACTTTCCCCAGCTTGTAGTCTATATATGTCTGCACATTTACAAAAATTGGCAAGGGATAACCTATTCAAAATAAACCCAAATGTGAATTCACCCCAGCTCAAAAAATTACATAAAAAGCTCCATAATTAAATATCTGTAAAAAGGTAACATTTTATAAAGTTTATGAAGTTTTATACTCAAATGTTACAATTTTCTTTTACATTATTTCAACATGAATAAAATTTTACTATATAAAAAAATTTTAATCAAACTTTAAAATATGATTATGTTTAAACATGTAACTATGTAAGCTAATCAACTGATTATACCAACTATCTCTTAAAGCAGATAATGTAATTTTTAATCCTAAAAGAATAATTTACCTTTCCATTTGCTGTTTTCATTAGTGCAAACTCTCGTCCTGCACCAAGAATTGCTGACTCCTCATCAAATCCAGTACCTGATAATACAACAAGACTTAATAAATACTGTTACATTTTTTTTAATTAATTTATTTATTTATTTATTTATGGCTGTGTTGGGTCTTCGTTTCTGTGCGAGGGCTTTCTCTAGTTGTGGCAAGTGGGGGCCACTCTTCATCGCGGTGTGCGGGCCTCTCACTATCATGGCCTCTCTTGTTGCGGAGCACAGGCTCCAGATGCGCAGGCTCAGTAGTTGTGGCTCACGGGCCCAGTCGCTCCGCGGCATGTGGGATCTTCCCAGACCAGGGCTCGAACCCGTGTCCCCTGCATTGGCAGGCGGATTCTCAACCACTGCGCCACCAGGGAAGCCCTGTTACATTTTTAATATGAATAATTTCAAGCACAACTTGTGTTAGTTTGAGTGACGAAAAAGTCAATTCAATTAATATCACTCAAAAACAAGGATGACAGGGTATGTCATATGCCTCAATTTAAAAAAATATTAACAGTAGCCACACTACTCCAAGGAAAGATAAAGTTACCATAAGCTTCTTAATTTGTATCAAATTAGTGCCAAATTATTTTTTTAATGTTAAAAAAATTGTTTAAATCAATGTCAGCCATATTTCTTGAATGAATGAATGAACTAATTTTTATTGGGCATCTATTAGCTATCAGGCATTATAGAATGCATGAGCCTTTTCCTATTTGATCCTCACAACTATACTGCTTGGCTTACAAATGAGCAAATATATAAAGCATGGTGAAGTAAGTCCTGACATGAAGCGTCTGGGCTTGAACAATGCCATTCAGATATTTGAATTAATGTATTTCAGATTCCCTGTTCCAAGCTTTTTTCTATAGAAGAACATTTCATGTAGCTACTCCATGAATACATATGTGTGCATATATACACAAAAACCCTTATGTACATTTTCAAATTGTGAAACTATGAGTAAATAATTATATAGCACGTTTTATGAGTTTGTGCAATTATACAAACTATTAATGAGTTTATGGGATTTTGAAATCTAAAAACTATGAGTTTAATACAATATTTTTCTATGGAAAAACAAAAATACTACACAAATGCAAAGTAAATCACTAATGAAGTTTAATAAATTTAATAAGATAACAGTCAAAAAAGTTGGGTCTTGCAAGGAATCCCACAAGTTAATAAATGGAATTATTAAACCAGGAACAGTATGGCAAACCAAAATTGAGACCCTCATGGAAACTAGTAATCCTAACTACTACTATGACACTGCAAGAGTAAGTATACTAAGTCCAAGAAATATTCTGTGGACGTCTGCATTTCTGTATCCAAATAAAAGATTCTTAAATCAAATGTTAGGCCAATTACCATTTTCACAATCTATGGGACCATTCTATGACTATCCTGAAAGGCTGTTCAAATAAAAATCAAAGGCTTCAAGTTAATCCTAGTTATTTGTACATATTAATTCGTTCAGTGTGCTTCATAGTAACAGACAGCAAAATAGCTACCTAATATAAGCTACAATGTTGAAAACACAATGTTAGTTTTCTAAAGAAAAAAGAATCTGAAAATTAAAATGTGGGAGAAAGGTTTTTTTGACCATCTTACTTATAATATGCAAGTCCTTTTCCAGATCAAATAGTGAGATACCACAGGCATGCAAGCATTTTCTGGCCAGCTTAAGTTGTAATTCTTGTTGTAGCACAGGCTCAGTGCTTGTGGCAAATATTCTGACAACAAAGCCATCCTAAGAGAAATAAAACATCCACAGTCTTTTGTTACATGAATTGATCTTCTAAGGCTCTACTTTCCATCTAATAAAAATCAAATAATTTATGAGAAAAAGATTCCATTTATACCAGCTTCTCATGACTCAGAATACTTACATCTCTGGAAGCAGCTATCTGATTAATATATTCTCCATCAGTGAATAAAATATTTTGACCTTCAGTGTGGCAATCTGTGCAAGAGGAAGAAACAGCAGTTACATTACGATATAAATAAACACCTCACAAAATGACTTTACTCCTCTGTTGAAGTCAGAATGAGAGTTCTCCACACAATAAAGGTAATTTAAACTCAAAGGGAGACTGTGCTTTTTAATAAAGAGTTACAAATTAGCAGAAACTAAACAATTCAACTAATAATACGCATTACATTTTGTGCTTACATTTATAAATCTTCCATAATCAAGGACCTGAGAGCCCACCTAATTTCAAAATGAACTAGTATTAGATATAGTATGATAATAAACATGCACCACAATGAACAAACTATAATGTGGTTATAATCAATTCAATACAATCACATGCGAGGTAGGCAACACTCTACCTTCAGACATACATCACAGTCATTAGTGTCACAGAAAAATACAGATAGACCTGAAGCTTCTGCATTTGAGGTCTATGGTGTCCAACTACAGATATCCCTTGCTTTATAATATAGAACTGGCTGTACAGTTTCCACTTAGGTTTAATGCTTATTCCCAGTATTTTTAGCATTTAGCATGCTATACACTTTTTAAATGTTCACCCTTCATAGAACAAATCTATGGTTATGTGTTTCTTTTTGTCTGAAAGTTTTCATATATTTTGGCTGAAATGCCGTATTTCATCAATACTGTATATATCTCTGTGGAACAGTGCACTGTATACTTTGATCAAAATAATGCACAAGTGCAATTGCAACAAGGGATACCAGTATTACAGAAGGACCAGTGGGAAGTGTGTTAGTGATTGCTACTTAATAACGTGAAACTACAAGCAACTCAATAAGTATAAACTGTATCCTTTTGGAAAAACAAATGTTCAGCAAGCAAGTCTAAAAGCACACACATTTCCCAAAATAACTGCAGAGAACTAGGATGAATCTCTCCATTAATTACAATACCAAAAAATAATATTTCATTTCTATTTGCACCTGAATCAGCAAAACATAAAATTCTGGTTTTGGAATGCAGGAATGGAGCCCACCCAAATAAGCTGAATTACTCTATATCTTTGCCCAGGAGCTTCATACTAGCATACTTCCGTATTATAAATATGCAAAACACAGGCAGACCCTTACCAAATAGAGAATTCAGTGATCACAAACTGGAAATAGAAACTGGGAGACAAGGCCCACTGGTAGCCCAAGAGACTTGGTAATCAAAGAGAGGAGAAATCGAAAGAAAGAGTTCCTAGTCCACTGTACAGAATACAAAGAGGCGCAAGAAAGATGCTTCTCAAGCTCTAAGCTGTAAGATTTTAAACTAAAAAGCAAAGAAGAAAAACTCATTATAATTTCAGATAAACGCAGGGGTGAGGAGTGAAGCGGCGCAAGAAGAGTAGCAAAAACCCTCATGATCTGAGGCAACCTGTCACCAGACATGAAGAGTAAATGACACAGGGATACAATATAAAAGGTATGCCAACATATCAAGGCTAAATGACAATAGGGGGAATAAAAGTATGTTTTTAGCTCATCAGTGCTGGGTTGAAAATAACTTATTTATAAACTAGTTTATAAGACAAGTTGGAACATGAAGCTCAAGGAATTACCAGATTTCTGTCAATTGTAAACGTGGTATTCATTACCATCTATAAACCTGACAGTTCACTTCTGCTCCTTCTTGATGGGAAAGCTACAGAGCAGAGTTGCCCCTAGCTAGGGAAAAAAGGACTATTAAAGAAACTGCCTCCCAGGTCAAAGAAAGGGAAAAATGACAACAGGCTTCTTCAGGCTTGAAGGCAAGTCTTCCTGCTGCATGACTTCAAAAAGATTTTTCTCTTTATCCTTTCTGTATCCTTCATGTAACGTTATAAGACAGCATCTTCGGGAAAATATCAAGATACACAACATGGGACTATCCTCCCCCAGTTTGGTTCCTTCTTCACCATGAATATGGTACATATTTGTGAAACACAGAAAGCCACACGTGTATTGTTAAAAGGTGCACTTCATATGTTAAATGAAGTAGATGGATTTAAACTGAAACATTAACAAGTCATTTCTTACCATGATGGAATAAATAAAAGGGCTGTAAGTAGACCATTTTCAAATGGTCTTTCTCAGTCACAATCTCTGTTGAATGATCAGGGTTTTTCAGAAGTAAACCCTTTATATTAGTATTCATCTGTTGGGCAGGGGGTCATGGGGGAATTAACAATTTTTTCTTCCAAGACATCCTAAAATGACTTGCACAAAGACAGAGCGACAGGGATGCTCATTGCAGTGAAATTTATTATACATTGCAAAAAATTAGATGGCATCTCCATTTCAAATATTAATCAATGGAATATATTTTATAACATTAAAATGATGTTACAGAAGACTAGTTAATGGCCTGGAAATATATTCAGAATATTAAGTGAAAGGGGTAGGTTAAAAAAGCAATATGTAGCATACAATCACTTTTGTACAAGTATGTGCATAATATACACAGGAAAAAGACAGGAAGGATATTCACTGATATGTTGATAGTGTTTATAGATGGGAAGTGGGGTTACAATTAATTTTTATTTTGTTTTGCTTATACAATACTTGTACAATAAATATGATTACTTTTAATATATGTATATATATGGGGGTACATGTTATTATTCCAAAATATTTCTATTATTATTATTGTTATTATCATAATCATCAGCATCATCATTAGGACCAGAGACATGGGACTTGTGACAATTAAAAAACAAACAAATAAACAAACAAACAAATAAAACCCTGTAGACATATCTGAAAACAGACAGTTATTTACAAAATGGCTTCAATAAGTTATCTGTTTTCCAAAGTAGCTTTATTTATGAAACACACATGAAATGTGACATTTACCTTAACGTGGTGTCAGGTACACTAATTTGGATATATGTAGACACAGTAATATTCAAATAAATGTTTGATGAAGTTATAAAAATATCTTAAAAATTAACAAGCAGCCAGGGAACAATTATCCTTTTCAATGTGTTCTTCAGAAGTTCTCAGTCATTTTCAGATGGCCACGTGCCTTGAAGTAATATTGCTGTTTACCATGAAATTGTTGGTAGACACATTAAACATTCAAGATTTTAGTATAAACAAGCTCCTTTAGAATGTATTAAAGATATAAGCAAATTCAAATACCTTACAATGGAGAATATACTATGCATTTGCCCGGTGTTCCATAAAATTTAAGGTTCACTGCCTAAGAACTTAGACAGTACAGTGAGTGATCTGAAGGATAAATACATACGTACAACCTCAAAATTAAAGCAAAATGAATTCTGTCCAAAGTGGCTTATCAGAGTATTATTAAAAAGTATAAGTGATAGAATTTTTAAAATTCCTGACCCACCCTAAAATCTGTCTCTGAAAACCCTTTAAAATAAAGAGGAAAACCCAAAGTACACTGTTGGTAAAGTCAAAATAAACAGAAGGTTCTTTACATCAAGGTTATTTGAGAGCCAGAGTCGTGGATTTATTAAGAGCAACAAAGCAACATCTCCCCACTAACTGAGGAGTTGAAACAGTCATGGTGGGGTAAGGGTGGGGGGTCAGGCTACAGAATCTGGGCAAGAATTTGAAAACAAGTATTAAAACACTTCATACTATATTTATGGTATCTGTTTTTCTCAGATGCATTAATTTTATACAGACTATAAAATGTTTTGCATGTCAAGATTTCTTTAACCCATTTGTAAGCAAGCACTATTCCTTGCTAACCATTCTTTATATGTCTCAGTGGCCTAACATGCATATCTCTGAAAATCACCTGTGAAGAAAACAGATGACTAGTTGAGTAACATACCTGGTAACATTACAGTACCATCCTGTTCCAGTGTTTCAGGGCTTATTCTTATGGCTGTCATGCTGTGGTTATTCATATCTCTATACAATAAATAACCCTGATAACAACAAAAAATTTTGCTATGTTATATGTTAAAATATAATTTCATTAACCACTTAGTAGAAAAAGTAACCATAGAGGTCTGTATTACATTTTTTTGAGGTACAATAATATAACAATATTGATGTCTAAAATACATTAAAGATTTAAAATAGAAGAACCTGAGTATACTGATACTTTAATAAGAGGAGGTATTATACACCACTGAGTATCAATTTAACCTATTAATTCTCAGATACACATATTAGATATAGCACACAAGACAGTAAAAACATTTCGGTTATTTTGGTCAAAATTATCATATCACTTGCCAAGTAAATAATAGAAATGACTGCTGTTTCCTTTACAAATATTTAGGTTAATATTTAAAAATCAGTAGTGGTTTTAGATAGAATGATATGTCATTGAACATATTTCTGTAAATGTATTTCCCATGTTATTATTTCTTAGATAAAATACAGTAGTGGCAAATAAAAATTTGATACTTTAAACCAGGTTATGTTTTAACAGACAATTACTAAGTAATTAATTCGATATTTAGAATTTAATTTCAAAATCTCCCCAAAAGTTGAGTAAGATTATTTTTCATGCAACAATAATTTTTTTAATTTTCAGAATGCTTTCAAATATCTTTTTTCATCTGATGCTGACAACAAACTTCATTTTCATCTGATGCTGACAACAAACATCATTCATTTGCTTCATGCATCCAACTGCTGACACCCATTTGGCCGTGTCAGTCAGGTGATGAGATCACAGCATTAAGACAGCAGTATGGGCCTAGCTCTTTTCTCTCATTGGGGATACTCTGCATGATCCTCCATGCAGGCAGCTATCCACTGGGCAGGCCACACACTGTTCCCTGGAGCGTACTGATCTAGACTTAGAATGAAGGAATCTGTGGTAAAAAGCTCTAATTTGGCTTTGGGTCACAGTTACATTCCTAATTCAGATTTGCCAATGATAAAGGTGGTCTTTCCTTCTTAACTAGAGGCTCTCTTAAACAAGAACTCCAACAGAAGACATACTTATTCCCATTTTACAGCTAAATCACACAGGATCAAATAAATTAGCTGAGTTGTCCACAGACACACAGCTAGTAAGAAGCAGGGCCAGACCTAGAAGTAAATCTCTCATGAATTCTAAGTCAATGTTCTTTATACTACACCATACCATTGTTATAGTCATATTATTAAAAAAATATGCTCTATCTGTTTAAATAGAAGTGATATTATTTATTGATTAAACAAATATGGACCACATATTTTAAAAGATAAGAAAGAAAAGTTTGGTTTATTGTGGATATTCTCCTACCTGAGCATACCCTAACCAAGACTTTTTTTCTTTTCTGTTTCTGATGCGAGATGTAGAATTATATATATGGCCCTGTGAAACAACAAAAGTTAGTTCTATCAACAATTTCATAATTAATAATCAGTGAAAAATAACATAAATGGATGAATGACATTTAATATGTATGTTCCATTTTGATTTTCAAAGAAATAATATTACATCAAAATTAGATGGTACTCTAAAAATAAAGCAAGAAGCAAATAGAACGCAATTCAGTATTAGACATAACTTCCACTATGATTAAGAGCTGTAAGGAATCACCTACCCTAACTGTTCCACTGTATCCAGAGCCTATTTTGTATAATCCGTCTTTGCATAACAGATAAAGAAAAAATCCATCATTCTGAAGTAGACATTGATCATCTTCATCAACAGATATTTCTTTTAATGGCCACTTGTGCATTAAAGCTGCTTTCTTAATGCCATTGCTAAACCAGTCTTGAATTTGAATTTTTCCCACCAACACTGCCTGTACACTTCTCTGTAGTGAATTTAGTATCATTGGCACCTAGTCAAGAGAAGAAAAACACAAAAAGACATTTTTAAATGTCTCAAACACAAAACAGACAAGATAAAGATACTTTATTAATATATCATCATTTGTAAGAAAAAAATTATTCAGAATGATCATGTTTAGCTTGTCAGCAAAAAGTACCAACTAGAAAATCTGTAAGAAACAATTCTCAAGCAGGACAAAATAAAAATGTAAATCCAAAGAATATTAATTTGTATTTGTGACCAAAAACACTGAAATATGCATCTTTCTCCAAAACACCAGGCAACCAGGACTACCTGTGATTTTAAGTTTCGTAAAATAAAACATACTAGATTAGTAAAAAGTATAAATACTGACATATATTTTTTGTATTAGAGTGCACTCAAGCCAAAATGATATCTTTGGTATGATATGTATATCCATTAATATAGTTCATGATAATGAAGTGCAAAATTAAGCGTAAGAGAAATACGGCTGCTTCTACAGATGAAACAAAATTTCCAGTATTTCTCTTCCACTTTGCTTCTTTATTACGCCTAATACCCATTAACATCAACAATTTTCCATGATACAAAAACTTAATTGTATGAATTGTGTATTCATTCAGCATTCATTTAACCAATATTTATCAAATATCTATTGTTTGTTGTAAATGAGTCCTCAAAAGCTACCAGCATGGGACCAACACTCGGCCACCAGAGAAAACTCCCTGCTCCTCATTTTTTGCCTCTCTTTCACTGCCCAAGGATGGCTGCCACACATCTGACTGCAGGGCAAGACCCCAGGGCACTGGACCAGCCCCAGTTCTCCGGCTGCACTGTCCAATACGGCAGCCACTAGCCACATGTGACTACTGAGCTCCTGAAATGGGGTTAGTGTGACTTGAGATGTGCTTGAAATATAAAATACACACTGCATTTTGAAAACTTAGTATTAAAAACAAGAGTATACATTTTCTTAATAATTTTATATTGATTACATGTTGAAATTATTTTCTGGATATATTGAGAAAAATCCATTATTAAAATTAACTTCACCTGTTTCTATCTTTTGAATGTGGCTAATAGAAACATTTAAATTACATATGTGGGTTACATTATATTAGTATTGGACAGTACTGTTCTAGAGGGTAGAGATTTCAGAGGGATAACTAACCCACTGTCCACAGATATATTCTCTTCCCCTTCGAGTTCTAAGGCCTCTGACCCAATCAAAATATGGAACTCTTACTTTTATAAAACTTTTATTTATGTATATGGTTGAATACTACAAATTCTCTCCCTAGAAGCAACTACGTTAAACTTAAAACTGTTTTGTCTAGAATCGATATCCTTATAGAATATGTCAAAGCTTCACTTCCATTTTTTTGGGTTTTGTTTCAGATACTTTCTGTTGGGTCTGTTATGAAAGATGCTGCTGCTCCCCTCTTCCCAAATCCTCAGAATTGAGCTGTACAATAATTTCTGGTTAAACCAGTAGTCAGAGGTCATTTCACTATGTCTGTGTGATCATGGTTCAGAACTGAGCCAACTGTATTACATACTACATTTCCCTTATATAACTTTTCTTTTTCTTAATCGAGTCAACAATTGCCCTATTTTTGCATTTGCTAAGTTTTTTCTATACCTACCCCTAAGTGTTCCTCATACTCCTCTCAACAGAGTCAAACACATCATTTCTACTTTTTCCCCTTGGCAACATCCCTCAGGAGGCCCTGCTCCAGTCTAGACTAAGGACAAGGGCAGGCACAGAGGTTAAAAATGTTCCATGCCTTGCGTGTTCAAAAGCATCTTTATCATCCCTTAAATATGACTGACAGTTGAGCTAGATATAGTGACATCATTTTCCCTCAGAACTTTGAAGGCACTGTTTGTTATTTTCTATGCCAGTGTTGCTTTTGAGCAGTCCAATGGCATTCTGCCTAATCTTTGGTACATAACCTGTCCTTGCACTCTGGAACATTTATTGTCTCTTTGTTGTGTGTTATGACTTTGCAAAGTTGTACCTGGTGTGAGTCTTTTGCCATTCATTGTGTTGGGCACTGAGGGTGTGTTCTGTCAATCTGAAAATGTGTATCTTTGGCGGATGGGAATTTTCCTTACAAAGCTTAGGTAACTTCCTCCTCTCTGCTTGAATACCTATTGGATATTGGATTTTCTGGAAGGATGCTCTAATTTTACTTCATATCACCTATTTTCTTTCTTTCTTTCTTTCTTTCTCTTTCTTTTTTCTATTGTCTGGGGACCTCTTTAATCTGAACTTCTAACCCTTCTACTGATTTTACTGCTGCTATCTTATTTTTTTAACTTGTAAAAACTCTTTGTTCTGAGTTTTTTAAAAAATACTGCTGTTTAATGTAAATAATTTTCTCATCCCTCTTCAAAATACTAATTAGTTTTCTTAGAGCTTTTCTGTTCCCTATACTCTTTTCATCAAAGTTTCTTTTATTATTATTATTATTATTATTACTATTTTTACTGATTTGGGGGATTCTGTCTTTCATGTTAGTCTAGTGATACTTGGCTGTACATTTATTTTTAAAAAGTAAGCGACTAAACAACTGATAGGAAGCTGCTGTGAATGTATAGGGTCTGAAAGATAGTGAGCTCACCTCAAAATGATCACACTAAGTTTAGCAGTTTCATTGGAGGATCTCCCATACACCACCACCCCCGCCCCTGCCAAATGTCTGCATCTATACGTCTTTTCTCATTTTTTCTCCATAGAAGCATCTGCCAGTCTTTTTCCTAGAAGCTATAAGCCTCACTCCCAGTGTACTGGGAACTCAGTGAGGATTAAGAAATTTCATCATCAATACGGAGACTTTCACTTAATCTCCATCTTCAGCCTGGCTCCTCAATTCCACTCTCAACTATGCCTGGTTTCCCCCGGCCTCTCTGGCTCAATTTCTTTAGACAGCAAACCTAACTCTTAGGGGTATGAGAGAAGGACAGCTGACTGGCTGGGAAGCGTAGAGGAAGGGCTCTGGGGTTCTCGAGCTTTCATTACACAGACTTCCAATCAATTTTTAGCTCTTCCCCTCACCACCACTTTCCAGGTATTTATTACTTCCAATTCTAAATCCTATCTATAGTTTTATGTGAAAATCAACTTACTTTCTATGGGCACTAGCCTCTTGAGAAGCTTAAGCTCTCCCCAATATTTATCTTCTAAAAATGTGTCCCATTCTTAAAAGTTTATACTTTAAAAAAATCCTTTATTATAATCATAGTGTAAACTGCAGGGATGGAGGGGAGAGCAGAAACTAAAGTGTCTTCAACATGGCTCTGTTTCTCTCATGCTTTCTAACAGGGTATTAAAGTTTTAAGAAAACCCAATGCTACAATCAGAAGTCTCAGATATACCCCTTTTCCTATCCTATTGATTTTCTCTCACCAACACTATGGCAGGACCTAGAGAATTTATTCTGATAAACCAGACTTCCTTACACTGAGGATTCCAAGTCATTCACCAGTTCTGGAAAATCTTAGCCATTATTTCAAATACTGCCTCTCCACAAATCTACTACTGCCTTGTGGAACTCAGGTTGTACTGATACTTTAGACTTTCTCATTCTCTATCCATGTTTCTTATTTTTCATATTTTGCCTCTCTGTGCCACATTCTGAATAATTTCTTCCTCTTTATCTTTCAGTTCACTGCTTCTATCTTCAACTGTATTATCCACTGGTTAACTCATCCTTTAAGTTTCTAATTGTAAGTATTTGGTTTTTCATTTCCAGGAGTTCTATTTGGTTCGTTTTCTGATCTGATTACTTTTTATATCCTTATTCCTTAATAATACTTTTGATACTTCATAATAATACTTGAACTATATTGAATATATATACACATAGATTTTATACTCTGTATCAAGTAATTTCAATATATATAGACTTGGCAAGATTGATTCCGCTATATTTCTTTCTACTAACTCTCAATGACGGTGCCTTTTTTCTATGTCCTTTCTGTTTGTGAGTTCAGATACAGCAGAGCTGTGTTTGTGGGAGGCCTCTGAAGTAGGGGGTTCATCCCTCAAGGACGGATTTTAGTCTCCTTCAATAAGGCACCTTACAGTACTACTACCAGCCCTCCCTTACTTTAAACTCTCAGCTTAAGCTTTTTGGAACAAGATAAGTAATATGCATTTGGATCCTAAAATAATTTGAGATGTTACAGTTATACATTTTCAGACTTTTCTCCCCCCAGTCATAGCCTGGCCAAGAGAGTTTTGTGAAGTGAAGTAGGTAGGTGGAATGGGGCCAAATCATGAAGAACACTATATGCCATGTTAAGACAACAGGTTTTAATATGGCGTTTGGCCTGGAGTTGGGTATGTAGCGACGGGGCAGGTCTACAGAGAACCTCGGCTGTTGGTTCAGGGGATCAAGTAGTTTTGTGCAGCCTAGTGCTTGAGCATAATACTGCAGTCAGTCAGATATGCGTTCAAGTCCTGTCTCTGCTATATGACCACTCGCTACACTATAACTACACTAAGTTCCTTCCAGCCTTCAGTATTCCACTCTTACTCGTATTTTCATGCTTTAGCACACTCGTATTTTCATGCTTTAGCACATGGATACTAAGAACATTCTCTCTCCACACCACCAGTACCAACACCACTTCCCTCTGCACTGGCTAGTCTCAACTCACTGTTTAGATCTCATGTCATAACCTCTGGAATAAATCTGCATAAAAATAAATCACTGGATTCTAACATGTACATGTGTTTATGGTCACTATACTTTTAAAATTTGGCATTGATATTTGAATGTTTGTGTTTATTCTATTAAAATTTTGAAAGTATTTGTATATTTTAAGCATATATTTAAACTAAAATTTTGCTGAACCCTCAAAGCACAGCTGCAGAACAATTTGGAAATCACTGAATTAGAGGGACTTCAAAATAAGTAAGGACCATAAAAAGGGAAAAGAGGACTTCAGGCAGGACAAAAAGAGGGAAAAGAATAAGAATAGAAACCTAGAGTAAGGAGACTGCTCGTATTTGACAAGGGAAGTTCAAAATCGCTGAGTAAGTCACAGAAAATAGCCCATTTACCCCCTTTGCTATCTTTGGCCCGCTAATAACGGGATTGAGGCATCCCTTCCATGTGTTCTGGAGGTCATCCAAGGGGCCAGAGAAAAGCACATACCAGAGACTTAAAACTGTAACTTCTTACTCAATTTCCAGAACAGTCCAAAAGAATTAAATCAAGTTTGCCTATAAGTAGGGTTATATTTCCCACTACTAACAAGGATGAGGAGCTTATTCCACAACTACATATTAAAAGTTCAAAATGCTATAGGTGAAGCTGAAGTAGTTCAGAAACAAATCAATTCATGAAAAACTATAATCAACCAATCAAAAATACAGTAAAAATGATATATCCTTTTCTTTCAATACAGAAAAGATATTTAGAAACTATGAAGGAATTCCATACTTGAAAATTCAGGGCAAGATGGGAGGCGGGGGAAGGCAGAGAGCAAGACAATGCAATGAAAAAGGAGGCTGTAGTGCTGACACAAAGACCAGGTTAAAGATTTAAGCTTTTGCCAAATTTCACTTTATTACCTTTAATGTCACAGAGTTAAACACACGTAGCTTAGCTCAAATAGCTTAGATTATTTATATATCAACCTTGAACAGATCAAACCACTATAATGAGTGAGAAAAAGCAGACACTGCTTTGACAGAAACTGAGGTGAAATTGCAACTTGGCATCCTATCAATTTCTAAGCAGCTAGAGATATGAAATACCTGAATAGTTTGGCAAGCATGGCTGCCATTGTTGGTGAGGATAGCAGAGATGGCCTGAAGTGTCCTTCCTGTTTCTCCCCAAGAAGCCACCAGACTAAAGAGACAAGCACAGGAAAGTGCTGTCAGAGACTGTCCTGTGCTGTCATTCATTCCAGTACTTCGAACAGTGATTTCCAAAAGGAGCTGGAAGAGAGACTCTGTGGATAAAATAGAACTCAATTATATTCATTTAACATACAGAACATTATATGGTATCTGTCTGTCTGTTTATACCTTGCCTCATTATAAAAAAATATTTAAGGCAGTTACAACACTTACTTTGCATTAGTTCCTTTCTAGTTACCCTTTCCCCTCAAAAGTTAGAATATTTATATAAAAACGACCTTGGAGAATATTTAGTGAACTCCTTATTTTTGTAAATGAAAAAAATGGAATCTATCCAAGATCATTTAAAAGAAACTTGCTTTGAGGCACTCACAGTATTCAAGAAGCCTATCAAGTAGTAACAGACTACTCATTGCACTTATTTTTACCATTTAGATTGGGAAAAATACGGGCATCTTAAAATGTTAAGTGTCCAGAAAATTATGTATTCATTTGCAAAACAACAACAGAATACACAAAACATATGCAATAATTTGTTTAATATAAAATTGGCTTTATCACGAACATAACAGCAGTTCACACTTGTAATTCATTTTATACTCTAGAAAAAACCTGCAAGTCAATAGAACAGATATCCCCTTTTCATGGATAATGAAATTGAGACACGGGGAGGTTAAGAGATTTTCCCTAAATCATAAAGCCAGATAGAGGCAAAGATGGAAAAATAACACAAGAATGTTCTATGGTCATCAGAGGTCTCCACACAAAACTCCACTCAAGATTAAATCAATAAACTTCTGGGTATTTCTTACGTAGAAGGGAAGGAGGATTTGAAAATCCTTTAGAAGTGCATACTCGGAGACACAAAGAGAAAGAAAAAAACAGAGTCAGAAAAAGAGAGAAACAGAAAAATTGATAAAGGTGGAAAGAGAGAGAGGGAAAGGGGAAGGAAGGAGGAAAGCAAGAGAGAGAATTGATGTACCGTAATTCTCTGCAAACTAAAAGGCCGTCTGTGTTTTATTTGTTAGCTCACAGAAACCTAGGCTTCCTCTATCTAGTCCCCATCTTCCATATCTAATCCCTAATTAAGTCCTGTCAATTTTACTTCCTAATTAATTCCTCCACTTTTTTGCATCTCATCAGCATCTCCCCAATCCATGCTATGTATCACCATCTCTTAATTAGACTACTAAAAAGTGTTCATAAATTAGCTCCTATCATACACTTTTGCACCCTTATAGCCAAAGAGAACTTTTAAACCAAAAATCTGGTTTTCTATTTAAAATCCACTCACTCCTTTAATTCCCTCCTGCTCCTCTTCCTTCTTTCCTTTCTTCCTCCCTTCTGCACTTCTCTCTATATCCTTCAGTCTTTCCTTTATGCCATCTAACCTTCCCTCTACCCTTTCATCTATCTTTCTTGTTTGTCCATCCCTCCTCTATCATTATCCTTCTGCCCATTCATCTTATAATTATTCAGCCAATATTTTGTGAATTCTTCCTGTACATCAGGAACTATTCTAGGTTGGGGTAGTACATTGACAAAGACAAAGAATGTCCCTGCCATCAAAAAGGTTAGATTCAAATTAAAGAAAACAGTGTAAGACTATAAAGAATTTTTTAAAAACCATAAGGAGACAGTGATGTTCAATTTCTCCTAGAACAATGACCATCCCCCTTGAACTGGCCTATCAAGCTCCACATGATCTGCTCCCTGCCATTTCCATCCCCTCACTCTCCACACTCTAGTCATACAGCCTTTTTCCAGTCATTCTCCTTCCTACCTCAAAGCCTTACTGCATGCTCTCCTTTCTGCCTGGAAACTTAGTTAACTCCTTCTTACTCATCCTTCAAATCTCATATGTCACATCTTCAGGGAAGCCTGTTATAAACCCCAGAACTCCCTCTTTCCCCCATGCTATTTATTCACATTTGTAATCATACCTGTGTCCAACTGTCTGATGCTAAATTCCATAATAACAGCAATAATGTTTATATCGATCACCCCTGTATTATACACTCTTAGCACAGAACATAGAAGGCGCTATTACATTTAAGTGAATAATTGAGAACATATATTCTAACCTTAAACTGAACAGAAAGATAGATATAAGGGAAGGATTTTTTTAAAAAACTGGACAATTTGTAAATCAAATCCATCTGCAAAGAGAAGTCTGATGTATAATAATCATCAAGCTATCCCAACAATAAAAGAGATACAAATATACATATATTTTCATGAGTAACATGAAAAAAAACAACGTGGAAAAAGTGTAACTAATGTAATTATGATATTAAATCAAAGGAAAAAAGAGACAGATTTCAATACAAATTTTGATTTAAAGAACCAAATTACTACTTACACCTTTGTGCCAATTAAACAAAATAAAAAGTATGAAGTGTTGATAAATGCCTGAACAGAAAAATAAGTCAAAGCAGTGAAGAGATCAGAAAAGTAAGCACTGGAAGGATAGAAGAGAGACCAAAGACAGTATAGCAGCATTTGAAACTGTTAGTAAGAAAATAAAAACAAATTAATCAGGAGACCTAAGTTTTGACAGAAAGAAGATGATTAAGCTAAAGAACATATTATAATTTTAAAACCCAGTATTGAGAAGATCTATTTTGAAAAGAATAAAGGAGAGGGACTATTTATGTATAAACTGAATATAAGAGAAAGTATACAACAAATGATAGAAGACAACAAAATGGCAGAAGATCTAGAAGGAAAGCGAGGATTAGCATGTTGTTCAAAGTAAGATATAGGATATACTGTTTTAGTGGATATTTTAAATACTTCAATTATTTGCTAATTTACAAACCAGAGCTAAGGTTAACTAGCAAACTATTCTTAAATAAAATTAATTAATTTAATTAAATCTTCAATAAAATGCCATGAAGTCAAGTAGTACATCATAATAGCAATACGATCACTGGTGTTACAGTGACAATAAACAAGGTGCCTGCTTCTTAACATATGCAGCTTTATTTGGTAGTAGCATCTCATAACATGGTGGATTGGGGGGCTGTTGTTGTTTTTAAAAATCCTCAGCTTATTTTCATGGCCAGTTCTCCCCCCACCGACTAAAACAAAGCAGTAACAAAACAAATGGAACACAAAAACTAATCACAATACATGACCAAAAAAATAACAATCTGACATGCAAATTAAAACCATGTAATTAGGTTCTCACACGTGGGTCTAACATAATCCAAATAGCCAAGTAGAGAAAAAGGACCAAACTCTAATCCAGACCGGCAGTGTGGTCCCCAGACCAGCAGCACGAGCATCAGCATTACCCAGAAACTTACTCCAAATGCAGATTCTCAGGTCCCATCCCAAATCTACTGAATCAGATACTCCACACTTAGGACCCACATATATGATGGAAACAAGCTAATGCTTGAGATTTAGAAAACTAGACTCTTTGAAGGCCCACAGTCAGCACCAGAGAAAAGCAATTAGCCTTCAAAATTAAGCTTCCATCTCTACTTCTCTTCCTTAAGAGTCCCCATCCTGCTTACAGGATTATGTGTTGAGCCTAGGTCACGGGCATGAAAGGCAGGCATTCATAAAATTCAAATGCACTTTACAAAAAGCAAACATTTTTACTCAATGGAAGTTGCTACTAATTCAAAAGCTTTATCTTTAACAAAAATAAATTTTTATTTATCATGAACACAAAAGAAATGTCCTCTCTGTTTAGAAACTAATTGTGTTGTTTTGGGTTGGTAGTATCTGTTCCCTCTTTTCCTACTTTTTTAACTCTCCAAAGTAACGTGTAAAGTTAGACAAAGTCGATGTTAGCTATTTTGGCCAAAGGTTTATTAAGAATGATTTAAGTTCATAGTGACTATAAGGCTTGAGGATTTTTTCTGGGTTCCAAGAATTTATATTTTGCTTTTCCCCATCATAATAATCAGGAAATGACTGTGCATGACCTATAACTCTTAAATCGTAACACCAGGGGAACACAGCAAAGTAACTTAAAATTTATACCCCTGCTGTTTCAGCATCATAAACAAACAGAGACTGAATTACAGGCTGCTGTATGTGCTCCATAAGAGAAGCTCTTTACATTTAAAGGCTTCATTCAATGTGCCTAAGCTCTTACCTAGGACCTCGGGTGGCTCTGACTGGAGGCCTTCTGGCTGCTGACCTTGAAGCACGTTAAGCAGGGCTTGGAGACTCCTGAGGCACAGGGATGGATGAGAAAATCGCGTCTCCTTGATCAATTCAAAAACTTCACAGAGTCCAACCTCAATGATCTATTTAAGATGAAAAAAAAAAATTATACTTTATAGCATGTGAGCTAATAACACTTCTCAGGCAGTAAAATCGGTACGGCTTACTTCCACAGCAAATGAGTAATGGTACAATATTTTAAAGGCAAAAAAGTCATCACATAAAAAAGAATAAAACCCAGTGTGTTTAATTTCAAGATTTAGAAAATCGTCTCGTAACACAGAAGGTTAAAAAATAGTGGCACTACTTAAAAAGTAGTTTCAGGATAATGAAGCCATAATAAAACACCATGAAAATGGTTTAACAGTGAACTAGGTACTAGACTGCATTCACTCAGAAAAAAATAAACTATTAATTTACAAAGTTCATTTGGCTGTTCTCAAGTCAAAACTGGCACTCTTCTGTTACGTTAATTATTACCTATACCAGAAAAGAAGGCAATATAGTACATATGGTGAAAAGATTAAAAAAGGAACTTTTCATCTTAGCCTTTCCTATATGGCACAATCACCATATTATTATTTGTAGACGGTGTCCCTTATTCTTGTAGGATTTATCACAAAAAGAATTAAAGACTGCCTAGCTAAAATATCATGGCTATTTTTACTTTAATTATCTTATTCCTCATCAGGACCAAGAAAAATATAACTCAGTATCTAGCAAAAGATAGATAAATCTGTAACTAAAGACTGAGACAGCAAATGTGATGAACTCGTGTAAGGAAATACCTTCAGAGGGCTGACAGAACAATAGACAATGCAATTCCATTTCTCAGTCAATGCCAACATTTTAAAAAGGAAATGTGTAAGATCTTCTCAAGAAGTGTTAAATTATTTGGAGAAGAAGTAAGTAACAGAAGAAGTTAAAACTAGATTAATTAGTAGAAATGCATCAAAGCATTATTAATTCTATTGAAAGAAACAGAAGATATTCTCTCTGCTGAGATCTGTACATTAATTCATATATTACATAAACATTTTAAGTACTTACTTTGTACAACTTGCTACAGGAGATACGAGATATATTATACTAGACCTTTTCTATAAGAGTTTATAATCTAACAGAGTAAATGAATCTTATATATAATGCTTACCCAGTCCAGACATCTTTTATAGCACTTATTATGTTATAGTGTAACTGACTATTTTTGTTTCCATTTTCCCAACTAAACTGGGATCTCCTTGTGGACACAGAGTATGTCTTAACTAATATCTCCCATGACTATCCCACTGCCTGCACATGATAGGCAGACAACAAATATTTATTTACTCTCTCAGCTGTGTGCTAAAAACCACTGCAACTTGTCCGACAAGGGTTACATCAATTGCAGGCAAGTCAGTTGCAGTTCTGACTACCATCTGCAAGGTTTCTGAAGAATACAGATATGACTGAGAAGTCAAAATAACTAATAGGATTGTCTTTAGAGAAGTTATCTAAAATCCTAGAATACTTGATTATAGCTAAGATTACAGAAGTGCTTGTATAGAGTTTCAATTAATTAAATGGAAATGAAAACTTGCCATTTCATATAGTTTATTTTCCTGAAACAGACTAGAAAATAAAAACATGCTGTCCAAGATTTCCATCTGTTTATGTCCGTACAGGAAACAAATCTGAAGTCAAAGATCTCCTGAGTACAATACAAAAGTAGGGCTCTATTCTCAGGCCAGTAGGGGACTACTCTATCCATCAGTCTTGAAGATTGCTTACTCTACCACTACCAATCATGACTTTTCATAATTCAAAGAATTCTTCACGGATGACATTTTTGGCTAGGGTTTCTTTTTATAAGTAGATTCCTATAGCAACAGAGAAAGTATTGAACCTTTCCAAAAACAGTAAGGCTACTTACTGAACATATTCCCAAGCTGTCTCGCTAATAAGTTTAAGGTATAATAACAAATGTATGACAACAGGTAACTCAGGTGGGCTGCCCAGGAGCAGAGCACTAGATGGCTTTCATGAAAAACACTCATAAAATGTTAGTCAAAATGGTCAGGACAAGGAATTACCCATCTGTCTAGGTTAACCACTGTGATTCTCGCTTGTCATCTGTATCTTAGTTCGGTGTGGATTTGTTTTTTTAATAAGAGAGAAAACATTCATTTCCAGAACTGTGATATGTATTCAATATACAACAAAATAAAAATCAACCTCAAGTTTTCCAATCATATTTAGCTTTGAATCATTGAGCAAAGGAGCACAACATGTTGTGAATTAAGACTTTTTTCTGAGGTTTGGCTGAGAGTATTTTACTATATGTACAAACTTTGAAATTGCACTTTACACTTTGAAGCCTGTCTTATAGTCACTGAGAACACACTGTATGTCCTCCTCCCTCAATATTAGGAAGGAAGAGTACAAGGACAAAAAAAAATATAGTACTGCAAATACAATATGATTTCATTTGTGCAGAAATAAATATATTTTTAATGTGCATATACAAAAATGTTTACAGTGGGTATTTTTGGTTAACAGGATTTTAGAAATAACTTCTAATGTAAAATTTTCTTTTCCTCTTTATAAAAATGTTCTCCATTTTTTCAAATTATCTACATTGATTATGCACTGCCTTTATAAATAGCAAAATAAATGATTAATAAGTTTGACTGCTAAATAGAATAGTTCATTATAATAAGATAACACACTAAGCACTCAATATGTTCCACGATAAACTATAACTAACCACCAAAAACACGGTCTTCCACTTCTCTTCAGAAAATAGTCTTTTGTAAATTTACTGAATATTATCTTTATTGTTGCTTTCAAACAATTAAATCCTGAAAGCTCTCTGTTATACTTGAAGGAACACAAAACCCAAATAATTAACTGGTACAGACAGTCCAATGCCACTGTTGAGAAAAGTGAGGCAAAAACATATTTGGCCAAAAAAAAAGAAAAAGAGTCTTTTGAGGTTTTATTTTTCTCTCCTCGAATCACGTATTTCCAAAGGTGGCATTATTATTTCACTAACAAACAATAACATAAGCGTTTAGATACATCATATTTAGATTTAATATTAATAAACTCTTTGCCATTAGAAATTATATCTTCTATTAAAAAGTCCTAGAATCAGTTCTAAGACTTACAGAAAACATTTGAACAAGCGCAAAAGGAAACCAAAAGTAGATTTACATATTACTACAGAGTGAAGTATACTGTCTTTAAAATTTTCTTCTCTAAAGTAAACATTTGGTAGAGACATCATTTACAAATAATAAAAAATACAAATCTAGAGAGGAGTGAGAGAAGGGAGGAAGAAGAGGCAACAGCAACAGACGCAGCAGAGGAGGAGGTGGGGGGGAAGAGGAGAAGAATTCTGCTCCTCAGAAGATCCAGGTGTGAAATGTCTAACCTCCTAGCCTCTAACACACAAATTTATCTACGACTTCTACCACCTTCTTCCCTTCTCTTCACACCCAGAGGAAAAAGTGCTCTTACAACTTTTCAAAGCTAATTTAGTTTTTAAACAATGTTCTTGATCCCACCTACTGTTCCATCTCTAACAGAATTTTGTGTCATCTTCTGTCACCACACTAACTCCCAAAACTGTATGCCTAGCTGGGACCTTTCTTTTGAACTTCAATCTTACATAGTGAGCACCGGACATCTCACAGCTACTTCACACTCAGTACGGCCAGAACTAAACTTAATCATCGTTCCAACATAGCACTGTTTCTCCTCCAGTTCTTCCTCTTTAAGTAAATGGCATCACCACCTAGAAACTTCAGAAATATGTTTACATTCTACCTTCTCTTTCAGCCTTCATAACCAACTAATTAACAATTCCTGACAATTCTACTTCCTTAATATTTCTTTTATGCCAAACACTGCTACTACCCTAGTTGCATCCCCCATGAACACTTCAGACGACTGCAATAACTCCCTCACTGGTCCCTCTGCTCTAGTCTCCCCAACCCTCTAGTGGATCTGCCTTTCCAGCACCCAAGTAACTTTAAAAAAGTACAAGTCTGATTGTAGTCTTTTGCTTAAAATCTTTCTTATTTCCAATTTACAAGACAAAATCTGAAAATGGTTGCATGACATTTAAGGCCCATGATCCTGTTCTCTACTCTTGCCCTATTCAGCCAGTCCACTCTAGCCAAAGCTGACCGCTTGTGCTTTTGTAACGATGCCATTCTCCCTGCCTGCAGGTGCATCTTCAGTCAGTGCTGCATCCTTACTCCACCGGGCTCCACTATACCTTGCACACCCTTATCAATCCTTAGGGCACTGGACATGCCTGCTAGACATAACTTTCTTTAGGGTGGGGATCGTGTCTCATCATTTTGTTCTCAGGGCCTAATAGAATGCCGGCTATAAACTGAATTTACTGAATTAAGAAGTATATAAATGAATCTGTGTACATCCACATCTTTTAACAAAATATGAGGCATGACTAACCTCAAATAAGTTTGGATGGGAAGTATGAATCCTAAATATTACTATTAAAAAATTATGTAGCTATGAAATTTGGAGCGCTTTAGAAGATCTGGAAATCAGATAGTGAAAGGTAGTTTGAGCTGGGTAAAAACTGTTTTTGGTTAGAAAGGTAAACTTTTAAGCGGGTGGGGGTAAGAAAGTACTATTTTAAATGATTACTGACCTGCAAAAAACAAAAAGCAAAAAAATCTGACAAGCAAGGTCTACATCAGAGTCAAAAACAATTTAACTAACTTTTAAAAGTCAAGAAGGGAAAACATAGAATTGTATCAAAATGATACCTTGACAACAAATAAAAACTGTCTTCATTATGTGAAAGAAAAAAGAAGCAGGAGAGAAAGAAACATCTGCAAGAAAAAGGAAAGTGACAGCCACACATTCAAGGAGGAGCAAGAGAGAAACAACAAAGAAAAGGGAGGAACTGACATGAAAGAGCATCTGGAGCAGAGGCACAGAAATGGTCAAAAGGAAAAGAAAAAGTCAACATTTCTCACCTGCCCTCACGCTCCCATCACCCCAAACCCTAAAGACTTCATCTCTTCTTTTGTGCCCTGCAAACTGCTGCTTAAGACCTGAAAGTTTCACTCCCTGCCCTGCCCCCACCCATGGCATTCTGACTACCTCTGCATAAAGGCATGTGAATCTCTGATCTCACTGATTGTCTAGAGGTTTCATTTCCTTGGATATGAAGTATTTCTTAATAAATTGATGAGTTCCCTGAAAACTAATGAAATTCATTTGGACCTACACATTTTCCTGTTTGCACCTGATACTTACAACTACAGCTATCATTTATTGAGCACACGTGCATTTATTAACTCTTTGAATCCTCACTACTACCTACGAGATAGGCATTATCCCCATTTCATAGATGACAAAACTGAGGCAGAGAGAGGTCAAACAACTTTCGCAGCATCACAGCCAGTATTTTTAATGGCAAGTGTTTGAACTCAGGCAGTTTGACTCTACTTCCCATATTCATCACTATACCCCATTTCCTGACAGGTCAGTACTTGATGGAAAACTCAATATTAATTACTTGAGCTATTTGTTTTTCTTCTACTTTTCTTTTAAAGATCCCTTTTTGACTCTGCATCTTTTAACTCTGTTAATCATGCTAAAAATTCACTCTTAAGAATGCCTGATATTTTATTTCTTTCATACTCATTCATCCTGATGTTTTAAAACAGCCTAAGAATCAGTTGTTCTTGATTGTGCAGTATCTTTTACATTGACTATAGTTTATTATTCAAAATCTGCATACCTGTGTGAAAGGTTTCTCTGGGTCTTTATTTTCCTTCCTAATGTTGAATCTAAGCTGAGTGATTACTACAGTACAGTGGGACTCACCCACACACAGAATGGAATTCTTATAACAAAAGTATACTTGATTCCTTCATATCCCCATATCCTAACTTAACAACGTATTTTTCCTCAACCTCCCCTAATTAAGCAAAAGAAATCAGCATTAGAGACCATGCTCTTTACCTGGAGAGACTTATATGGAAAAGATGGACCTGTTTGTTTTAAGTTGAAGAAAGAAGCTAGTAGAGAAGGTACAGTTAAGGACACTGGAGAGAAAACGACCAAGGGAAAAAGGGTCCCAAGAGGAGATAAGGACATTTGAAGGTGGCTGATTAAGAGGCTGAGGAACTTCACAAAACCTCTACCACTCTACGAAACAGGAAGCAAGTCAACTGCTGAGAATAAGGCGAGAAGAACCTCACAGGAATGATAAAGGACAGTGGTGAACTTATGAAGAGCCACCATGAAATGTACAAAATAAATCAGATCAGGAACACAGCCTCTATCTGGCTGCTATTTCCAAGTAGTAAACTAAGTATTTACATGATATATTATGTATGCATATAAAGAAGTTTTCAAGGCACAATTTTAAGGTATCCATTTAGTAAAAAGACAATATATACGAATCATCTATGATAAAGGAAATCATTTCAAAATGTCTGTATTTAGAAAAAAACAAATGCATAAATCATTTATGATAAAGGTACCATTTTTAAATGTTTATATTTTTACCCATTCTTTTGTTAGAAATACTAACTACACATACTATATAGAAAAATACATATATAAAGTAACATTATAGTCTTGAAATATACTAATGCTTATATAGAACAGAGTATCTTAAGAACAGTTTGTTCTACTTCAATACATGTTTCTATAACACCAATTAGATTATATGTCTCTGGTAAATATGGGAGTGATATCAGAACAATGCAGAAGTTTTACTGGTTCATATGTAATTTTATTCCTAGGCAAAGGGAGCCAGGATAGCAAGAGTACAATTAACCTTAGGCAGAAAAGGCAAAAGCTCTCAGCTCAGCTGCTGCACAACCAGGAGCATTTCTAGCTCTATTTCAAGAAAAATTAAAATGTATACCTGTACCCAGAGGGAGGGATGTGCCCCCAGCTTTTCGTGGCTCTTGGCTTGTAGTAATTTGCACTTCCTCTTGTGCCCACCTTAACAGCAGCTCACTGGCTCAGAGTTCCACTTCCATCTGCAATGGCTCAGTGCCCGCAAGCCACCATTTCCCCTCTACTGCTTTTGTACATTTTTAACAGCCCCTGTAACACACTCCAAGCCACTGAGCTCCCTGCCTGGGCTTTCCAAGTACTCTCCACTGAGGTACCAATTATTGACTTTGTTAGCACTCCAATTATAAAGTTGCATAAAGTTTTCCTGATCTCAAACCTATTTTTACCCATAGGCTCTGTTATTTTCAGTGTGCAATTTTATTAAAAGCAAGGCATTTTAGCAATGCAAACATATGTATTAAAGCCCAAACACCTGTAGGTTATGCATCTAAGTGGATCTTAGTGACTTACCTTTGGAAGCTTGATAGGGGGCTCTTTGGATTCCTCCTCTTCATCACTATCTGATTCTCCACTCTGCACAGAGTTCTTAGATGCAGCTGCCAACGATGTTTCTTTTTTCTGCCATTCCAGAACGCAATGGCGTACATTGCAATAAATATTAAACGCCGAAGGATTGCTATGTAGTTTGATATCTGGTATGATTACTGTATTCTCCAAGTTTTCAGACTGAAATACAGGATATACTATTTCAATTTTATATTCCTTTCCATCATCATCAATTCTCATTTTTTTAAAAAAATTAAATATTAGACAGGCTAGATGATTTGTAGAAGTCACATAGGTGACACAGCGATAACCAACCTGATAAGGGCTGGAAAGACACCAGCAAAGAACTCATCAGGACTACCCTTTTACTGCACAATAGGAAAAGAGCCAACAAAGCTTAACTGCTGGATTCAAAGGATATTCATTTGTTGCTTTTCTAAGGGACACCAGATGTACTGCAGAGTCTCAAAGGCCTACTACAAATGTTGAATTACATTTTGATTTCTTTCAAAAGTAGATATAGGGCCTTAAGCAGAAATTAGGATTAAAAAAGAAAAAAAAAAAACTAAACCCTTAACTTTAGTCAATTATAATTTCATTCTCATTCAAATAATGGTAATGCTAAGAAAACTACAGATTATGGGCATATGCTTTCTGAAAGCTCTCTCTTAGCTATCTGTCTTAATAAGTACTACAAATCACTTGTTTGGTACTTTAAGTGTTAAAACTCAATGCTCGGGACTTCCCTGGTGGCGCAGTGGTTAAGAATCCGCCTGCCAAGGCAGGGGACACGGGTTCAATCCCTGGTCCTGGAAGATCCCACATGCTGCGGAGCAATTAAGCCCATGCGCCACAATTACTGAAGCCCAAGTACTCTAGGGCCCGCGTGCTGCAACTACTGAAGCCCACACGCCTAGGGCCTGTGCTCCACAACAAGAGAAGCCACCACAATGAGAAGCTGTACACCGCAAAGAAGAGTAGCCCCCACTCGCTGCAGCTAGAAAAAGCCCGTGCACAGCAATGAAGACCCAACGCAGCCAAACAACCAAACAAACAAAAAACAACTAAAAACTCAATTTCTGTTTTGGTCCAGCATTTTATTCATCAGGCTCCAACCACATATTTGAGATCAACATTTACATCATAAATATACAGAACTAGTTTAAGATAGTCTACAAATGCAAATTCCAACAATTAGAGTATGTCCAAGAAGTATCCAAGATAAATAAAATGACACTTTGAGTACCAAGAACACTTAGTCTCAAAATTCTACCCTTCTTCCATAAATAATTAGGAAAAAAATGGAGTACTTCTTGTTAAATCAAAGTATACTAAAGTTAACTGACATATAACATGTAAATATGTCTTCCAGAGATGTTAAAAACAAATATTAATAATTCAAATCCAACAATATACTCTTAAAAAGATGATACATCATGATGAACTCAAAAACAAGGATGTACAACACTGGAAAAGCAATCCAAAATCCACACCAACAAAAGTAAGAGAAAAAAAAATAAGACACTGCAAATAAACATGGAAGAAGCATTTGACAAAAATCAAATACCCATTCATGACAAAAGCCTAAGTAAATTAGTTCCAAAGCCTAAGTAAATTAATTCCAAAACTGGATTAAGCATACGTATGAAAAACACACAGCTAGCACAGTAAAAGACTGAATGCCTTCACCTTAGATTGCAAACAAGGGAAAGATATCTACTCTCAGCAATCAGACTCAACATTGTGCTAGATATGCTATCCAGTGCAGTAACCCAAGAAAAAGAAATAAAAGGTATAGTTAGATAGAAAAAATTATCTCCTAGAAATCAAATGTGTTTATTTGTAGGAGACATAAAAAAGAATCTTAAGTCTGCAAAAAAAAGTCACTAGTAATAATGTGTGGATTTAGCAAAGTCACAGGGTACCAAATAAATCTATAAAAATGAATAATATATCTATATTCTAGGAGTAAACAATTAAAATATGTAGTTTTAAAACTAGTAGCAGTAAAGTTACAGACTGGGAGAAAATGTTTGCAAACCACGTATCTGACAAATGACTAGCATCCAGCATACATAAAGAATTCTCAAAACTCAGAGAGTAGAAAACAAACAAGCAAGCAGCCCAATTAGAAAATGGGCAAAAGACATGAACAGACATGTCACTGAAGAAGATATACAGAAGGCAGATAAGCACATGAAAAAAAGTTCAATATCATGAGCCATTAGGGAAATACAAATTAAAATAAAATGAGATTAGTACACACCTATCAGAAAGGCTAGAGTAAAAAATAGTGACACCAACAAATACTGGTGAAGATGTAGAGAAACTGGATCTCTCATACATTGCTGATAGGAATGTAAAATGATACAGAGACTAGAAAAAGTACAGCTTTTTCTTAGAAAATTAAACATGTACTTACAGTATAATCCAGCAATTGCACTCTTAGGCATTTATACCAGAGAAATGAAAACTTATGTTCATACATCAGCAGCACATGAACGTTCATAGA
This sequence comes from Balaenoptera borealis, assembly GCF_965194805.1. NCBI lineage: Eukaryota > Metazoa > Chordata > Mammalia > Artiodactyla > Balaenopteridae > Balaenoptera > Balaenoptera borealis. Next base: position 50,638,978 of record NC_138877.1, read on the forward strand.
AGCTTTATTCAAAATAATCAAAACTGGAAACAACTCAGATGTCATGTAATGAATGAAGGGTTAAGCAAACTGTGGTATATCCATGCCATGGAATGCTTACTCAGCAATAAAAGGTGCAAACTTGGTATATGCAACAACTTGGATGTATCTCAAGGAAATTATGCTAAGTGGAAAAGAGCCAATCCCAAAAGGTTACATACTGCATGAGTCCCTTTATATAACATTCTTGAAATGACAAATTACAGAGATGGAGAACAGATTTGTGGTTCTCAGAGGCTAGGGAGAGGGTGAGGTTTGGAGATGTGTTCGTTTATATAAAAGTAGTGCAGTGGATCCTTCTGATGGAACTGCTCTACACCTTCACTGTAGTAATGGTCACAAAGACCCACACATGATAAAACTGCATAAAACTAAATACACACAAACAAATGAGTGCATGTAAAACTGGTGAAACCTAAATAAGATCTGTAGGTTGTATCAATGTTGATTTCCTAGTAGTGATATTTACTATAGTTACGCTATACCTTACCAATGGGAGAAAATGGGTAAAGGGTACACAGGATCTCTCTGTATTATTTCCTACAACTGCATGCACATTACAATCTCAAAATTAAAACAAAATTTTTAAATAATAGCATTCACAATAACATCGAAAATATATAATTATTAGTTAAATTTAATAAAATTATGTACAATCTCTGTTCACTGAAAACCAAAATAATGTTGCTGAGAGAAATTAAAGAAGACAAATGAATGGAGAGAGAGACCATGTTCATCTATGAGAAGATTCCATATCATTAAAATGGCAATTCTTCCCCAAACCTATATTCAGTGCAATCCCAATAAAAATTCCAGAGGCTTTTTAAAACTGGAAATTTACAAGTTGATTCTAAAATTTATATATAGAAACGTAAAGAACCTAAATTAACTATAGCAATTTTTTTTAAAAAGACCACAGTTAAAAACATATGACCTATTTCAAAACCACTGTAATGAAGACAGTACAGTACTGGTATAAAGGTAAACATAGATTAATTAAACAAAATAAATTCCAGAAATAGGCTTAAACAAATATAGTCACCTGATTTTTTACAAAGATGTCAGGATAATTCAATGGAAAAAGATGTCTTTTTAAGAAATGATACTGGATCAACTGAATACCAACATGTGAACAAATGAACATCAACCTTTATCTCATACCATACACAAAAATTAACTTGAAATGGATCACAGACCTACATGTAACAGCTAAAACTATAGAATCTGTAGAAGAAAATACAGAAGAAAATCTATGCGACAAAGGGGTAGACAAAGACTTTGGGGTAGACAAAGACTTAACAACACATGAATCATAAAAAAAAAATCAATTCGTTAAATTTATAAAACTTAAACACCTTTGCTCTTATAAAGCACTCTACAAAAACAAAAAAGGCAAACCATAGAAGAGGAGAAATTATTTGCAACACAGCTGACAAAGGACTTTGATCTAAAATATATAAAGTACTCTGAGAATTCAATAAGAAGACAATTATAAAAAGTGGAGACAAGTTGAAGAGATTTCACAATAAAAAGACATAATTGGTGAAAGGCACATCACATGATGATTATGATGCTCACAACATTAGTCATGAGAGAAAAGCACAGTAAAACACCAGTGAGATACCCCCATATACTTATCAGAATGACTAAAATTTCTTGTAACACTCTTATAGAGTGAAAAACAGTGATATCTTTTCAGGAGTATTTTTTTTTCCTAGCATACAAACTTTGACCATAATTATTCCCTAGGAAATAATTTTAACTGCTTTAAAATCATTCATGTTCATCTATGATTCTAAATGCCCCTTTCTTTTACAAAAGAATAAAATTAATGTATTAAAAAAAAAAGAATGACCAAAATTTGAAAAGCTAACAAGATCATGTGTTTGTAAAGATGTGAAGCAACTGGACTTCTCATACACTACTGGTGGAACAGTAAAATGGAATAATCACTTTGGAAACAGTTTTCAGTTTCTCAAAAAGCTAAACATTCATCTACTATGCCACCTGTGAAGAAGAGTTAACACTGAGTTCACACTGCTTACGCCTTGTATTTCTCCAAGGAAACCATCACTGCCCCCTGGCCAGTACTTAGGAATGTGGTCTTTAGAGTTTCCTTTATATTAGGTATCGATGATTTTGTTACATACTCCTAGAGCAACCATACCCACTGGCTTGTCCAACTGCTTTGCAGAAACATCACGACTGACGATGTGAACCCAAGTTTCACTTGCTATGGCTGGCTGCATATCAGGATGTGTCTATGTGACCAGATCCCCATAAAAGTCTCAGATCCTAAGACTCAAACGGGCTTCCCTGGACAGAAACGTTCCACACATATTCCTGCAGTTCACCAACAGAGAGAAAGCATGTCCTGTGTGCTCACACAAGGAAGGACCAGGAGGCCTAGGCCATTACTCCCTAACCACCAACACAGTTATTTTTCCTGCTGTTTACTCTGTACTTTTTGTTATAATAAATCTTAGCCATTAGTATAAATTGCTTTCGAGTCTTATGAGTCCTTCTAGCAAATCATCGAAGAAAACATCACTTAATCATCCCACTCCTAGGTATTTACCCTCCCCCAAAAACAAAAACTTATACCCACACAAAGACTAGTACACAAATTGTTCATAGCTGTTTTATTTGCAAGGGACAGAAACTGGAAACAACACCAAAATGTCCATCAACAGATGAATAGATTAACAAATTGGGATATATCCAAACAATGGGATACTAATCAGAAAAATAAAAAAGGAAAGACTATTAACATATACAACTACATCAACACAACTCAAAATCATTATGCTGAGGGAAAGAAGCCAGATACAAGAGTATACCTAGTATGATCTCATTTATATGAAATTCTAGAAAATGAAAAATAATCTATAATGACAGAAAGTATACCTGTGGTTGTGTAGAGCTAGGGCTGTAAGGAGGGATGGAATGCAGCGGAGGATAAGGAAAGCCTTGGGGATGATGGAAAATTTCTAAACCTTGATTGTGTCTTTCAAAACTCACTGAATTGTACACTTTATATCCCTGTCTCAGGTTCTACTATTAAGGAACCTGATCTAAGACAGATACATTTGGTAGCAGGATGTTGAGGAAGTTTCCTGTGTAATGGATTTGACTTCTCTTATAAGGAAGTGAAGTCATTTGCTGGAGAGCAGAATTTATCAGAAGTTTGAGGAGAGTGGCAAAGGTCTGAAATAGCCAAAGGAAAAATGGAAGAACTATCTGACCAGAAAAAACAAGAAGACAGTCTGGCTATGGATGGTCCATTTGATACTGGTAATCATGAAACTGTACTGGTATCAATAAACTCTTGTTTAACTCCTTTTAGCAGTACATGGTACTCACCTGCAGGGAAAGAGGGAAAGATGGCTGGATTTGTACAGGACTGAGTTTTGTCAGATAAATCCAACAAATGTACACGAGGGAAAGGAAGATGTGGTAGGCAGAATAATGGCATCCAAAAAATTATCTACCCCCTAATCCCTAGAACCTGAGAACATGTCACCTTACATGGCAAAAGGGAGCCTGCAGATATGATTAAATTAAGAATTTTGAGATGGGGGATTATTATGGATTATCCAGGTAGGCCCAATGTAATCCCAAGGGTCCTTATAAATGGGAGAGGGTGGCAAGATGGAAGGAAGCACAACCCAAGGAATGCAGGCAGGCTCTAGAAGCCAGACAAGGCAAGACAATGAATTCTCTTCTAGAGCCTCCAGGAAGAATACAGCCTTGCTGACACTTTGATTTTAGCCCAGTGAGATCCATTTTAGACTTCAGACTTCTAGAACCATAAGATAATTTGTATTGTTTTAAGCCACCATAAAGTTTGTGTAATTTGTTACAGCAGCCATAAAGAACTAATACAGTAGATAAAGCAAGAATTTTTCTAAAAATACTGTAGTATCTATACTGGACAAGAAGGAAAGTAAGTGAAGGAGGTGGCTAATGTAGAAATAGAGGGGTCAATGACAGCAATAAAGAAGGAGATGAAGAAGTATAGCTAAATGGCATTTTAAAGATAACTTTTATAAAAAGAGAGTGGATAAAAAATACTCCAAAAACAGTAATAGAGGGCAAAGAGACTAACACCACCATTTTATGAGCAGTAAATGTTTCTTACTCATCTTTGCATCCCAAATACAGAGCACAAGGCCTGCACAGAGTCAGTGTGCAATTGAAGTCTGAGGCGTAAATGAAGTTTTTTTATATCACTCTTATCACAAGCTGCTCCTAAAAAAGCAGATATAAAACCTGAAGGCCAACAGAAGAAAGATGAATTATGAAGGGAGCAAAGCTAGCTAGAGACAGAATTTAAGTAGAAGAAAGAGCTTGACTTCCCATATCTTCCTGGATATCACATGCCACCACTTTTAGGAAAATCAACAAATGAAACCTTAAAAAGGGTTTTAAAAGATTTTCAATATTCCCATATTCCAACTCTTCACACAGCACCAAAAAGTGGAAAAGGGGTAGAAGTTGTAAATCTGAATGACTATTTACTTGTTAAAGGTTTTCACATATTAAGTATAGTAAGAATGCTTTCCACTTCCCTCTTCTGTCCCAAAAACAGTAGTAAGACGTGATATAGTGAACATATATTATTTATCTGCCCACCCAGCAACATTTCCCTTAGGGCAACCACCCCTCCCATTCCACATAGCCTGCTAATCAAGGTGCTCATCTACAGTCCATCACAAGGTTAGAAACATAACTCAGCCTAACCAATCAAAGTACCCCATCTTCCAGGTCAAAGTGAATGATGCAGGTCAATCAAAAACCCTATCCAAGATTTTCTGCCACAACTAGGAGAAGAAATCGCCTTTTGCTTAAAGAAAATAAAGCTGGAGCTGCCAGCAGCCTTAGTCCTCAGCCACAGGCAATAAACCCACACTCAGAGGAAAAGAGAAGCAAGAAGATTTGATAACATTATTATAATCCCTGGGTCCAACTGATCAATTCCATTCCTTATCTTTCTATTTTTGGTTCACTACTTTAAAGTAGATTTCTCTCAGTTACAAGAGCAAAAATACTCATTAAAAAGTGCAGGAAACAATTGTCTCTAGAACTTAAATATGATTTACAACCCAAGCTAAGTGACTGTTTCTATAACCAAAAGTGGAGCTCTTCAGAAATCACAAGTATGATTGCTCTCTTCCTCCTGTCTAAGCTTCTTACTACTGTTCATTAGAAAAGAGATTCTTTTACAAAAAGCGGTATCTGGTCCCTGAAAATGTTTAAGAAAAACCTAGATGGATTTTATAGAGAAGATATCTGCATTGGGTAGAAGAACAGATCCTTGATCTCTAAGGTACCACCTAATTCAAATATTCTCTATTGCCTTTTTTTTTGTACAGCCACCAACAGTCTAAAGAAGCTCCGAACAGTCAAAAGTCTATAGACGCACTAATTAGAATACTCTCTAATTCATAATGTATGCATAGGTATGAGACAAACCCAAATCTAAGTCCCAACTCACAAGCCAATTTTACTCAGTTTCCAGTACATGTAGTCAGAGTGAAAAAAGAGAAGAGAAATGGATATCTTCCCCCAAAGAACTGATAAAAGAAAACAAGAATAAATAATAAATAATTTTCAGCACCCAGATAATAACTTCCAGGTTGCTGGTCAAAAAAATGCCAAAAAGATGAAACTAAACAGTGTGACCAAATAATAAGGGGTTTTTAAAAATTACTTTAGCACACAGAAATAAAATGGTTTGCTAATTATACTCATACCTTATTTTTTTTATTGAGATATAGTTGATGTACAATATTATACAAGTTTCAGGTGTACAACAGTGATTCACAATTTTTAAAGGTTATGTTCCATTTATAGTTATTATAAAATATTGGCTATATTCCCTGTATTGCACTATATTATCCTTGCAGCTTATTTTATACATAGTAGTTTGTACCTCTTACCAAAATTAAAATTACCTTTTTAATTTTGGCATTTTTATTCAAATTAATAAAAAAGTCCTTATTTCCTATAAATTGCTAACAGTTTTACCTTGCTTCTTGTCTTCACTTTTGATTTGCTCTTCTGTTTTCTTTTCAACTTCTTCTTATTTAAAATTTTCTTATTCCTAAAAATGTAAAAAAAAAAAAAAAAAAGTAGAATAAAAGAATTATGGAAGTTCATATTTTAGAACATATAAAGCTATTAAAAATAGGTACTTCCAAAATAGATGAATAATTCTTGAATAAACTTTCTATGAAACAATATATTCTAGATGTACATATAAGATACTAACATACAATATAGCTATTGACATGACAGCAAAATACTGGATAGCTAAGAAATACACATTAAATTATTTTTTAAATGTGAATTCTGCAAATACTTTTATAAAATTTAAAAATTGTAAAAAGGCATCAAATGAAATTTTTAAAACTTTATTCAACAGTGGGGTTGCTAATAAATACCAGTTATGTTCCCTTCCCAGAAAAATCTGCTCTTTGTAGTAGTGAGGGCTACAGTGCAAAAAGGGTCAGGAGTCCATTTTTACTAAATTACTACAGGAAAACCCCAACTCATACACTTCTCATATCCAGCAGCCAGTTTTTCATAACATCACAGCCCTAAGACCAAATTATTCTTTAAGCAAAAGAAGCCCCTGAATGACTTTGAGAAAAGAAATCTTTAATGTGGCAAAGAATAAGAATTAATGGAAGAAACCCAAATTGAGGAAAATATATTTTCATCTCATTTAATATTTTTTTACATCTACCCTGCTGAAGTGCACACTGCTAGGTACTAAAAACATAAGATGAAAAGGACAGTTCTTTTCCTCAGGAGCTCAGAGACCTGAATGAAAAGCAAAGTTTAATGATCCAGCAAAAGGATGCTACTGCTATAACAAAGACAAAAGGTGAAGAGGAGGAGGAAGAAGAAGAGGAAAAGGGAAGGAGATGAGGAGGAGGAGAAGGGAGAGACTCTAGACACTACCTTCAGCTTCATACTTTAAACTGAAATAATCACAAAATCTTATCAACTATATCTCATAAACAGTTCTTGAATCTATCTACATCACCTCTACTGCTGATATGCTAACAATGTAAGTAACCCCTACCTCCTGCCTGGACCACTGTGAAAGCTTCATAAAAAAGCTTCATTTCTGCACATCCATGTCTGCCCCCTTCAATCCATTTTTCATATAAGCACTCAAGTCAACTTTTTAAAAGAACAAATGAATAGGTAAGTCTCCCACTACAAACTCTATTAATATATTCTCAATTCTCTTAGATAAAGACCAAAAGCACTGACGTGGTTTAAAAGATCCTCTACCAAGATCTGACCTCCACCAGTCTCTCCCACCTCGTTTTTGCATCCTTCTCCCACTTGTTCATCACATTCCAGCCACAAGGACTATTCGTTCAGTTGTTTGAACCTGCTAATGAGCTCCTTAGTGGCTTTCTCTTAGGGGCTTTTTCTCCCTCTTCCTGGAATTCTATCCCACATCTCTTGCTAACCCCTATTCATCTTTGAGGTGCCAGTATAAGTGTCACTTACTCAGGAGTGTCCCAGACTAGGCTAGTTTCCCTAATATCCGTTCTCATCTCATCTTATACTTGTGTCTCATTGTGTAACCTACAACTGTGTGTTTGGAATTACTTGTTTAATGCATCACTCTCACCAAGCTGTAAGCTCCAAGAGTGCAGAGGCCATATCGTTCTTGTTCACTGCTCCAGCCTCTGTGCTCAGAAAAGTATCTGAAACAAAGTACTCAACAGTACTTTGAGAGACAGAGAAAACGGGAGGAAGGAGAGAGGACAGGGAGAAAAGGAAGTTCAGAGCTATAGTTACCAGCCTTACTTAGAGAGGAAAATAAGCAGAGGGCCAAGGATGGACCCATAGATACATCAATACATTTAAAGGATATCCAGCCAGAAATGTCCATTAAGGAATTATCCATGGGAGTATTTTAATCAGATTTTGGTGCAAAGGAGGTAATGAAAATCATGTATGTAGATGGGATTTCCCCAAGATAGCATGCTACAAAAGAAAAGAGAAAGAGAGTAATAGTATCAAATGCTACACATGAACAGATATACCTCCTCACACAATCTATTCAACTATGAGCAAAAAATATTTATTTCAACATTTTCCCTTTCAGCACCTGCATCAGTGCCTGACACAACATGGATGTTCAAGAAATATCAGGTGAATAAACAAGTTGATGAAAAGCAATGAGTATTTTGGTTTAGGACACCAACTTCCCTTTATACTAAAGTTTACTTAAGTGAAATCAGTTATTTGAGCAAAAGGAATATGTAAATGCTAAAAGGTTAGCCCTTTCTATACAATTTAGAAAAGCATGAAGGTTCATTCAAAACCAATCTTCAGAGAAACAGAATACATAAATATAAATTAAGATGAATTTCCTGAAGCCTACTTATCACGGACTTAAATTTTCCAAAGCATGTACCAATACTTTTGTCTGTTTTGTTTAACAGACCTTCTTAAATTTCAAATGACTTTATACATATTCCTAAAATATTTCTTTTTATGCATTTGGCATTTAATTAGTTTAATTAAAATTTAATTAAAATTAATTTAATTTGGCACAATTTTAACGAATCTGGACCCACCAAATCCTGCATACAGATCAGCTGAAAAATCAGCTTTCCCCAAACCCCCACAAATTGATTTTACTGTGTTTTTTGTTGATTTGGCTTGTTTTAGAAGTAGAGAGCTATCCAAAAGAGCTAGTAATAAGCTAAAAATTATATGTAGAAAATCTGTATTCAACATTAGAAAATAAAAATGCTATTTTTTAGTAATATAACATCCCACTATATGACTGCATTTCAGAAGTAAGCTTAAATAAACTTTTCATGGTATCTGAGGATGGAGAGATAAAAGAAAAACTCTAGAAACAAGTCTTACACATTAACATTTCACCGTGGAATTTCTGATGATTTAGGACTTTAAATCCTAAATCAATAGGAGCTTAATGAAGAATGTCTGGAATTGGTCCTATAAGATTTTTAGTCTTCTCATAAAAAAAAAACCTCATACCCAAGAGATTTGAAAGAATTTTGGGTGGTAATGAAAGGCAAAGGTTATTAACATGCTCTAAATATTTATTTTAAAATATTTACTTTAAAAATTCCAAAGAAGAAATTCTCTTAATAGCTACCACTGTTTAGTAAAACCAAATATTTCTGCAATAAGAACAAATGAATTTTGCAAGTTGTTCTGTGATATAGATCATTAGTTTCTCTATCAGCTTATTACTGAGTCTATTTTCTAACAAAACAAAAATTAGCCATAATTTAATTTAAAACTTCTCTGACTCTAAATCTGTTTCTTCATTTGCAAAATAGAGATAAAGGAGATTATCTCTGAGGTTCCTTCCAACTCTAAAATGCTAGTATTTAAATAACTCAAAATTCAAAGAACTTACGGAATAAGAGGGTTTCAGTCTTTTGTTCAATTTCTCTTAGAAATGAGAAATGAAAAATTCCTGAGTCTATGATCTAAGACAGGAATAGGCAAATTTTTTTTCTGTAAAGGGACAGATAATAGATATTTTATACTTTGTAAGCCATAAGATCTCTGTTGCAACTACTCATCTGTTAGCATGAAAGCAGCCATAGACAACACAAAAACAGATGAATGTGGTTGTATTACAATCCGATTGTAATTTCTGGATATTGAAATTTGAATTTCATATAATTTTCATGTGTCACAAAATATTTTTCTCCTTTCATTTATTTATATAGCTATTTATGTATGTACATATGCATGTATTTTAAAAATGTAAGAACCATTCTTAGTTCACAGGCCATACAAAAAAAGGAACTGAGTCAGATTTGGTCTGTGGACCATAGTTTGTCGACCCTTGGCCTAGAGTATATTTTGATAAACAGGCTCATATCAGAAGGAAAAAAATATTAGTATGTAACACAAATAAAAATATTCAGAATATCACTATGCTTATATCAATAAGAACCCTTAAAATTATCTGCCTTTCTTTCTGCAAAGATAAACTCCTGACTTTCACTGTTATTTTACTAAAGTAAGATACCAGATGGGAGCAAGCCATTGTTTTTCCTTCAAAAACTAGACTAATATAGAAAGGTCTGGAAGCAACTAAGGACTGGATGAAGTAAAAATCCAGAGATGGAAGAGCACTTCCAAGGTGAGCTGAGATCACTGGCATTTTCTTGCATGAGGGCATTTGCAGAGTTTGGGTACAAGTGAGGATTGAGCTCACTAAAGGAAACCAAAAACTCGGGTGCTTTATAGATGTCTGCATGGGCTGGAATGACAGACTGGAATCTAGAAAAGCTCCGAATATGTGGCCAGGACATCTAATAGTACATCTGCTTAGTGATGGAGCACTGAAGAAAGATAGGGAGGCTGGGCAAAAAGGGCAGGGTCGATTTCCCATAGTTGCCCAGTTTTAGAAGACAGAATCTCGGTAGATGGAGGAATCGACTTTATCTCTGATTTGGACTGAGGTAGCCAACACCTCACGCTATCTGTCTAACACAATAAAGAACAAACCTTTCTGGAAGAAAATATCATCTGAAATAAATTAACTGTTCTTTTACACATAATGTTAGGCATAAAATAAACATATTAAGAGACATCCAAAGAAGCAAAATAATGTGATAGATAATCAAGAGAAAACCAGACAATCAGGCAGACTCAAGATAACCCAGACACTGACATTAGGAGGCAAGGACGTGACATAGATGCAAAGTTGAACAAAATGGATGAAATGAGGTAATTTTCAACAAAAAAAATTTTTTAAAAAGCCAAGTGTATTTCCCAGAACAGAAAAATCAATATCTGAAATTAAGAACTTGTCAGAAGACTCTAAGAGCAGAATAGACCAGAGGAAAACAGAATTCACTGACTTGCAGACAGGCCAAGAAAAAATATCCAAACTCCACCACAGAGAAAATAATGTGACAAACAAAAAAGAGAGTATGAAACCTGTAGGACACAGTCAAATCATCTCATATTCATGTAATTGTAATCTCAGAAAGAGAGAGAAAATGAGAACGGAACAAAAGCAACAGGTGAGGAAATAATTGATGATAATTTTACAAAAGTAAGGAAAGAAGTCAACCCAGAGATTCAAGAAATTCAGGGAACTCTCAAGCAGGAAAATGCAAAGAAAACCACACCTAGGCAAACCAAATGCTTGGCACAGTCAAATTGCTGAAACAAGGGATAGAAAGAAATTTTAAAAGCAGCCAGAGAAAAAAAGATACATTTGAAGAAACAATAAGATTGACAGCTTCCATTCTTTGTGTTGAAAGTGCTGAGGGGTGGAGAATAGGGAGTATTAGCAACCTAGAATTATATATCTATGAAATATATCCTTTAAAAATGAAGACAGGGCCTTCCCTGGCGGTCCAGTGGTTAAGACTTTGCCTTCCAGTGCAGGGGGTGAGGGTTTGATCCCTGGTCGGGGAGCTAAGATCCCACATGCCTCGTGGCCAAAAAACCAAAATATAAAAACAGAAGCAATATTGTAATAAATTCAATAAAGACTTTAAAAATTGTCCACATCAAAAAAAAATTTTTTTTAAATGAAGACAAAAATAGAGATAATTTTAGATCCACAAAAGTAGACACAATTCCTTGTCAATATACCAACACTACAAGAAATACCAAAGAAAGGTCTTCCTTTAAAAATTGCTATGTCAAAATTTTAAATGAAAGGACACAGACTAAAAGTAAAAGGATTGCAGAAGATGTATCTTGTACACACTCACTGGCCTCCCAAAAAAAGCTGGTGTGGCTATATTAATATTTGACAAAGTAATTTTTAAGGCTAGAAGTGTTATTAGAGATGAGCAGAACATTTCATAATGCTGAAAGGGTCAATTCAATAGGAAGACACAAAAATCCTAAATGCGAATGCATGTAATAACAACATAGCTTCAACATATATAAAGCAAAACTGACAGAAGTAAAAAAAGAAAAGACAAATCCACAGTCAAAAAAATCAGATTTTAACATACTTCTATCTAACTGATATAACAAGTAGAGGACAAAACAGCATGGATGCAGGAAAATGTAAAAACATGACTAATCAACTTGATCTAACTGACATACATAGAAAGCCACATCCAACAACTGCAGAATACACATTCTTTTTTAAGACAGATAGAATATTTACCAAAATAGATAATATGCTGGACAACAGACCAAGTCTCAACATATTTCCAAGGACAATGATCACAGCAAAATTAAACTATAAACCAACAACAGAAAGAAAACTAAGAAATTCTCAAATGTTTGAAAATCAAAAAAAACAGATTTCTAAATAACCTATGTGTCAAAGAGCTACAATAGAGACTTACAATGGAAATTAGAAAATATTTTCAATGGAATAAAAATTAAATATGACATCAAAACTTGTGGCATGTCGCTGAAGCAGAACTTTGGGGAAATATATAGCTTTCCACATACAAATGCATACAGTGAAAAAGGAAAGCTTGAAAGTAAATGGTAGGCTTACAACTTAAGCTAGAAAGAAGAGAGCAAATTCAGTGTAAAGAATGTAGAAGGAGATGGGACTTCCCTGATGGTCCAGTGGCTAAGACTCCGTGCTCCCAATGCAGGGGGCCCAGGTTCGACCCCTGGTCAGGGAACTAGATCCCACATGCCCCAACAAAGAGTTTGCATGCTGCAACTGAAGAGTCCACATGTTGCAACTAAAGATCCTGCATGCCACAACTAAGGATCCCGCATGCCGCAACTAAGACCTGGCACAGCCAAATAAATAAATAAATATTAAAAATAAAAAAAGAAAGTAGAAGGAGAGAAATAAAAATAAGAGCAGATATCAATGAAACAGAAAGCAGACATTCAATAGAGGAAATCAAGGAGTCAAAACGGATTCTCTGAAAAGATTAATAAATCTAATAAACCTCTAGAAAGATTGGTCAGGAAAAAATAAAACCACAAGTTACCCATATGAGAAATAAATTAGAAAGGGGACAATTACAGACACTGCCCATAAATTTCACAATTTAAATAAAAGGACAAATTCCTTGTAAAAATATAACTTCTCGACACTAAACAAGGAAAAAACACAATATCTGAGTAGTCATATCTGTTAAAGAAATTGAATTCCTAGTCAAAACCTTCCCACAAAAAAAAACCCTCTAGACTCAGATGGCTTTACCAGAGAATTCCTTCAAACACTTAAAGAATTCACTGGTACAGTCTTTCAAACAATATCAGTCTTAGACTAACTCTTCCAGAGAATATAAAAAGAAGAAACATTTCCCAACCCATTTTGTGAGGTTAGCATAATTCTGATACCAAAGTCTGAAAAGGATATTTCAAAATAAAAAAATTTCAGGCCAATATCTCCCATGAACATAGAAACAAAAATACTACGTAGGCAAAAAGTAGAAACAACCCAAATGTTCATGAACTGATGAATGGATTAAACAAAGTGTGGCACATCCATATAACAGAATATTATTCAGCCATAAAAAAGAATGCAGTAGACACATGCTACAATATGGATAAACCTTGAAAACATTATGCTAAGTGAAAGAAGCAAAGTCCACAAAAGATCACAGATGGTATGATTCCATTTATATGACTGTCCAGATAGGCAAATCCACAGAAACAGGAAGCTGATTACTGGTTGCCAGGGGCTGACGGAAAGGAGACGGAGAGTGACTACAAGAGGATACGGGATTTACTTTGGGGGTGAATAAAAATGTTCTGGTTACACAAAGTTGTGAATATATTAAAAATTATTGAATGATATACTTTGAAAAGGTCTATTTTACAGTATGTGAATTTCATATCTCAGTACAAAAATTATGAGGGAAAAAAAGCCATTGACCTAAAAATAATTTCAATGTCCATCAACATATAAAAAGGATAATAAATAAAATGCAAAATTCATTTTTTAAATGTTTCCCCTTATTCTGAATAAGAGGAATAAGCAGAAAAATATTATTATTTCAACAGAAGCAGAAACGTTATTTTATAAAACTCAACAATCATTTGTGATGAAATGCCGCATTAAGTAGGAAAAGAAGAGAAGCTACTTAATCTAATTAAGATTATCAACAAAAACCCTACAGCTAACATTATACTTAATTATACTCAATGATGAAAAATTAAATACTTCCACTAAGAATGGGAAAAAACACAAGAACTTACACTGTCACCACTTCTACTTAATACTGCACAGGAAGTCAGTAAGTCAAGCAAAAGAAATAAAAGTCATAATGGTTGAAAAGGAAAAAGTAAAGCATTTTTATTTGTAGACAACATAACCATATTTATAGGAAATGCAAAATAATCCACAAATAAAGAATTAATAAATAAATTATCAAGGTCAGTAAATAGAAGACCAATTTTAAAAAATCAACTAATTTATAAAACACCATATATAAACTGAAGTTTTTCTATAGAAGCCAGACATTTCTCCTGTGTAATTAATGTAATGATACTCTCACTGTGTTCATGCAACACTGAATAAATTAGGGAGGGATAGTAGTCTGATTACTAAGTAGAAAACTTTTATTTACTTAACCTAGGCTGATAATTAGTAATAAAAACAGAGATTTTAACAGTTCAAGTTGATGTAGGAGAGAGAGGCAAACAATTTCCTATATATCTTCAGTCCCTTCATTTTATTTGGAAGTCTTTAGGTTGGGGATAGGAATGGGAGGGTGTGGGAGTGGTAAGGACTATAAATAAAGTTACCTTGGCAGTGGGCAGAGCAGCATAAGAAAAAGAGAGTGGGGGAGAGACTGGGAGTAGAGAGTGAGGGGAGGAAAAGACTCTGGAAAGTTATGACTTTATTAGACCATGCCTCATGCAGATTTATAATCTAGGCACACAGAGCCTAGGTGGCCAAGCAAAACTCAAGCCATGGAGCAACTATAAAACTTTCTGAAGACAGTCCATTTATCCTAGGACTAAGAGAGCCACCAGAAGGGTAATGAGAGTTAGCAGTCAAACAACCAGGCACACAAAGATACAAGGCACCATGAGTGAAAACTAGCAGAAAAAGAAAACAGAAGGACAAACAGACTCCAGATAAATTTTTCAGACACAACTATGCTTACCAACTTTACAGAAAAAAAAAAAAAGACTAGCTTTAAAACATCTGCAGGGTATGGGGAATATAGCACATCTGAAAAATAATCAAATCCCACTTCTAGACATGAAAAATATAACTGCAACTAAAGACTCAGTAGGTGAGTTTACAGCATTAGACACGGTGAAGAGAGAATTTGAAGAGATCAGAAAAAATTACTAGAATTCAGAGAGAAAGATGAAAAGGGTGAAAATATGCCCCTGAGACCTCTTCCAAAACTTAAATCTCCTCCTTCAAGTCCCTCCATCCCAAGAGAGACAGCACATACCGTATCCAAGTATACCCTTCCTACCATACACTGGACCCCATCTCATTCACCATCCTTGGGATTTTGCTCAACCACTTACATCCTTTCTTTGTTCACTCTTTAATCTCTGTCTTCTATGGCTTCTAACCCTAGAGGCCTACTGGCCTCCTTCAATTTAAAAAAAGAGTTTAAATGATTCTCTATCCCTCTGCCCTCTTCATCACTAAACTTCTTGAGGAACAACTGTCTCAAACTTTTTCAATCCCCTACAATCAAGCTCCTACAAGTGTATGAGACTTCTCAACATCACAAACTTTCTTGTTGCCTATTGAATTCCTTACCTGCAGTCTTCATCCTTTATATTCTTCTACATATGAGTACTATCAAACAGTCTACTTCTTTAAATACTCCCCACCCTCAGCTTCTAGAAGAATCTCTATTTTAGTGTTCCATCTCCCTTGATGATGATTCTTTCTCAGTCTTCTTTATTAGCTCCTTTTTCTTCCTTTTCCTGTCGCTTAAATTTTTAGCACATATATTACTTCTCATGAGAGTCATCTGTTCATAATTTATATTTATTTCTATATTGGTAACTTACATTGTTTTCAATAAGCTATAACAACCTTAATAATAGCTACTGAGAGTTCACAAGCATCATCAGAATGCTGGTTTAGAGCCAATTATGTTCTCTGGCAATAAAGGTACATCCACCATGAAAATCTACCACCTTTCAAGCCACTTCAAAATCCCACCACTACCCATTTAGCTCAGAGCACATAATCTAACCCTCTACTTAATTGCTGAAAGGGACGTCATTTAGAATGTACTACTTCCTTTACTTTCCTATCACCCACCTCAAAATAATCTCTACGAGGGCCTTACTCCATTAATTGTCCTCACACTCTCTTTTTTGCTCATTATTCCTGCTCTTCTCCCTTAGCCTACCAGCTTACGAGGACAGAATTTAGAGACATACGGCATAGGTTCAAATGCAGGCTCTGTCATTTATTAGCTCTGTGATCTTGGGAAAGTTAATCAACTGCTCTGTGCCTCAGTCAGCTCATCTGTAAAACAGGATGAAAAGAGTACTTATCCCATTAGATTATGAGGCACTTACAGTTATACTTACTATTAATAAGTGCTAAACAAATTTTATTTCTTTTCATTACCATGCTAAAGTGCCTACTGTGGTTTGGGTTTCCCCAAAAGCAGACATGATTTAAGGATTCAAGTACAAGTAGTTGTTTGAGAGGTGATCCAGGAAAAACACTGATAGGGGAAATCAGAAGTGAAATAGGGAAGGGAAGGCAGTCAAGAAAGAGTGTATTATTAAGCCAGTTACCCTGATGGGCAACCAGAGTGTGATCCTACTGGAGAACTCTAATGGATGGTATAGAACACGGCTCAGTTATCCCAAAGGAGAGATGTGAAAACGAGGTATTTATCCACCACATCCCCATCCATCAGTGGCTGAAAGCCTTTCTGACAGCATTAACTCCCTGGCATTTCTGGCTTGCCCTGCACACAGGCCAAGCATGTCTCTATGGCCAGTAAGAAAGTTCTCAGGCAGAAATTCATAAATGTAAGTAGACAATATAGAGATGAAAGCCAAAGAAATATGGCTAGGACACTAAGAACATCTGCTACAGTGTCTCTTATCCAAAAGACAGATTAATTCTGTGTCCCCTTCCTCAAGCTACCATCTTCCTTCTTTCCCTCTAAACACTAATTTCTAAATGCTGTACTCCCTTCTCCATCTAACCTCAATTCACTTTCCCACTGAATGTGACCTTTCTCAGCCTTCTGAAAAAAGGAGGTGGGGGTGAGTGAGTGTTAGGTCATTATCATCTCTTAATGCCAACTTCAAGATGATGTCTCAGACTTCTGTTTAGCTGACCTATAGGAAAAGAGTCAGTATGTAAGCGATAGTATGCTCATGAGTAGCCTCTGAATATATTGTATATAATGTATTTGAGACAGGATTGAGAGACTCCTAACAGGAGACTTTTCAAAACACAGGTCTAGAGGCCAAGAGAAAGGTTTTAGCTACAAACCACAGACCAGGAAGTCCAAAACAATTAGGTAATTACTGAAATCACAGGACTGACTGAAATAACCAACAAAGAAAATGTAGAGACAAAGGTGTCAAAACTGGCCTCCTGAGAAACTAGTTCTTCCTCCCTCCCTTAATACCTAGAGGAAAGGCATTATTATTTCTGTATTTGACATCTAGTCACTTGCTATACCTGTCATTCTTTCATCATCCTTCTAACACCAAAATGTCTCTCAAATCTGTTCTATTTCATCTATTCCCATTGCCTTCTCTCAGGTTTTATTATCACTTGTCAGAACTACTGCAATTGCTTCTTTAAAGGAACCCCTGCTTTGGGGATCTATGTCTTTTCATCCCTTACAGCACTGCTTCAGACATTTTTATAAATTGAGAGTTTAACTCTATCACTTCTGTCCTCAAATAAAGCAATACAGGAACACTGTAATCCAGTCCTAACATATCTTTCAGTCTCTTCTCCTACACCCTTATTCTCATTCGTCCAGTTCCCCCACATTTTAGTTATTGCCAATATCTATGTTTTACGCTTCTTTGATTTTACCTCTATATTCACAACGCAGCTCCGGCAACTATTATTGCCTACACCTCAGGAGTCAGCAAACTATGGCCTGCAGTCCAAATCTAGCCCGCCACCTATTTTTGTAAATACAATTATACTGGAACACAGTCATGCTCACTTGTTTAAATATTACCTATGGCTGCTTTCAAGCTGTAACAACAGAGTTGCGATAATCGCAAGGGAGACTAGAGAGCCTGCAAAGCCTAAAGTATTTACTATCTGGCCCGTTACAGAACAAGTTTGCTGACCCTTCAAACATGGGACAACATCAAGCAGCCTCATGTGTGTATAAGTGGATTCCCAGAAAGAAATGAGAGAGACTAGGTTTGAAATAATATTGGAGGAAGTAAAGGCATAATGTGTGAAATTAAACAAAAATTATATTACACATATCTAAGGAGTTCAATGAACACCAAACACATGATAAACACACACTAAGAAAAAACATATTTAGGAAGAGCATGGTCAAATTGCTAAAAATCAAAAATAAAGAGAAAAATCTTAAAAGCAACCAGAGGAGAAATTTTGGTTCCAGTATGGTGGCATAAACCAAATACAGTCTATCTTTCACACTGTTTACAACTATAAACTTTGGGCAAAATACAAAAAAAAAAAAAAAAAAAAGAAAGAAAGAAAAAAATTATTTGAGGACTCTGAAAAGGAAACAAAAGCATATTGTGGAGGAGAGTCAAACTTGGAAAAATGACCCACAGGATAGTGAGCTTCCCAGCTCGGCTATTTTCTTCTCCTTTCTCTAACAGCTTTGCTCTAAGGCCAGGAAGCAATCACTGCATACAGAGAGCAGCAACACAGAAGTTAAAACTCCAAGAGAAACCCTATCTTTCTGGCCACAGGAATTGGGGAAAGGGGCTCCTGCATGCTGGAGAATGTGGAGAAAATCCTGGAAGGGAGAAAGATCGGAGAAATGATTCTCTAATCCTGCCTATAAGCCCACGTAAGTCTTAGGCTTGCTCTGGAGCTGCGCAGGTATGAGACAAACCCATACCAACATAGCAAAGTCTCTGAGAATTAAAAACCACCACCCACAAAAGGCAAGACCAAATTTGCAATCTGAAGCTAAACGGGTTGATAGTCGGCTAAAAGAAACAACAACAAAGGTCAACACTCCAGAGAATTATGTAAGACCCAGAGTTTTCAAAACAAACACTCACAGTGTCCAAGATACAATCCAAAATGTTTGCAATGCAAAAAGAAAATGTGATAAATTTCAAGGGAAGAAACAATTAACAGATGCCAACCCTGAGATGATCCACATGTTATAAATATCCAACAATACCTTTAAAGCAACTATTATAAATATGCTCCATGAAGTAAAGGCAAACACAGTTGAACTTAACAGGAAAAAATTCTCAGAAGACAAAGAGAAATTATTTTAAAAATGAGCCAAATGTAAATTTAAAAACCGAACAATGCAGTATGTGAAATAAAATTCACCTGGATCGGCTCAATAAATGAATGAAGATGAGAGAGAAAAGAGTCTGTGAGCTCGAAGATGGATCAATAAAAATTATCCAATCTGAAGAACAAAGAGGAAAAAAATTGACAATAGAAAAAATAGTCAGAGACTTGTGGGACAATCTCAAAAGTTTTGTCATTGGAATCTTAGCAGGAAAAAAGAAACTAGAGCAGAATATTTTAAGAAACAATGGCAGAAAGCATCCCAAATTTGGTAAAAGACAAATTTACAGATTCAAGAAGCTGAGCATTTTCCAAAGAGGAGAAACTCAAAGAAAATAAAGACTAGATACATCAAATTTAACTGCTGAAAAACAAAAACAAAAAAATGCTTGAAAGCAGATAAAGAAAAATGACATACTACATAAAGGGAAATAAAATTTGAATTACCAAAGGTTTGTCATCAGAAATCATAATGGTGAAAAGACAGTGGAACAACATCATGAAAATGCTAAAAGGAAATAAGCTTTTACTCAGAATTCTATGTTCCCCTAAAATATCCTTTAAAAATGAAAGCAAAATAAAGACATTCTCAGATGAAGGGAAAAAAAGAGAGTTTATCCGCAGTAGACTACTTTACAAGAAATGCTAAAGTAAGTCCTTTAAACTGAAAGGAAATGTAGCATCTTCAGGAATGAAGGAAGAATAACAGAAATAATAAATATATCGGTAAACATAAAACACTTTTTTCCTTTAATTTCTTTAAAATATGTATGACTGTTGACAGCAAAAATTATAATATTGCATAGTGAGGTTTTCAAAGTGTGCAGCCATAACATATAAAAGAACTGTAACATAAAGAGGGGAGTGGGATGTAGCAGAGGGGAAAAAAAAGCATCAGTATGTTTGTAAGGTTTCTCTATTTTCAGTGAAGCAGTACAATAGTAACTCTAAGTAGGTTGTGAAAGGGTAGGTATCTATATTGTAATCCCTAGGGCATTAAAAATTAATACAAAAAGATATAGCCAAAAAGTCCAATAGCTACATTAAAATGGAATACTAAAGAATAATCTAAAAGAAGGTAGAAAAGGAGTAAAAGAGGAATGAAAAACAAAGAGGGAAACAGAAGACAATAAAATGGTAGACCTAAAGTCAACCATATCAATAATTAATTACATTAAATATTAATGGTCTAAACTCTCCAAATAAGAGGCAGAGATTGACAGAATGGATTAAAAAAAAAAAAAAAAAAAAGCAAAATCCTATGTGTACTGCCCAAAGGAGAGAAACTTTAAATATAAAAACATAGATAGATCAAAAGTAAATGGACAGAAAAAAATTTACCAGGCAAATAGTAAGCCTAAGAAGTCTGAACAGGCTATTTTAATATCAGATAAAGTAAGTTCAAGACAAAGAGTATTACTGGAGATAAAGAAACATGTATCATAATGAAATAAAAGAATAATTTATCAGGAGGTTTTAACAGTTATACAAATACATGTACATAATAGCAAAGCCCCAAATATATGAAGCTAAAACTGACAAAATTACAGGGACAAAGACAAATCCACAGTTACAATGGGATATTTTTAATACCCCTTTTCAGCAACTAATAGAACTAGACAAAAAATGAGTGTAGACATAAAAGAGCCGAACAACACTATCAACCAACTTTAACTATACAACATTAATAGAACTCTGCATGCAAAAATGGCAGAACACATATTCTTTTCAAGTGCACATGGTCTAATCACGAAGGTAGACCATATCCTGGGAGATAATGCATATCTCAATAAATTTTAAAAGACTGAAATTACATAAAATGTCCATTGGAAAGTAATAACAATAATATACATAAAAAAATCAAATATATGAGGGTTAAATAAAATAATTCTAAGCAAGGCACGAATCAAAGATGAAATTACAAAGAAAATTAGACAATATTTTAAGCTGAATGACAAAGAATATACTGAATATCAAAATTTGTGGGATGCAACTAAAGAAGTGCTTAGAGGAAAATCCATCACTTTAAATACATTAGAAGACAAGAAAAATCTAAAATCAATGACCTAAGATTCCATCTTAAAAAACTAAAAAGGAAAAACAGCAAAGTAAAAAAGAAGTAAATTATAATAAGAGGAAAGTCAATGAAATAGAAAATAAACCAATATTAGAGAAAATCAATAATGCCAAAAGTTGATTCTTTGAACTTAAAACAAAAATGACAAACTTCCAGCTAATCAAGGAAAAAAGAGAAAACACAAACATGAAGAATGAAAAAAGGATTATCCCCACAGACCCCCAAAGACATTAGAGGATAATAAAAAGAATGCTATGAACAACTTTATGCCAAAAATTTCAACAATTTAAATGAAAGGACAAATTTCTCAAAAAAAAAAAAAAAAGTTACCGAAATTCACATGAGAAATAACAAAAAAATCTGAATATCCCTGTATCTATTAAAGAAAATGAATCTGTCAAAAGCCTCTCCCAAAGAAAATTCTAGGACCAGATGGTACCCCCAGTGAGCTCTGTCAAATATTCAAGAAGAAATAAGACCGATCTCATGCAAACTTTTTAAAAATAAAGAAGAGATTACTAACCAACTCGTATTATGAAACAAGGATAACTGTAATACCAAAACCTGACAAAGACATTACCAAAAAAAGAGATTATAGACCAATATCCTTCGTGAATATAAACCCCAAAATTCTTAACAAACAAAAGCAAATCAAAGTCAACAATACATCACATACGAGGTTTTATCCCAGGAATGCAAGGTTGACTTACCATTCAAAATTAATTAATTTAATTTTTCCTTTTATTCTCTTAATATATGATCATATTGATAAATGCAGAAAAAGCATTTGACAAAATTCAATACACATTTATGATAAAAACCATAAGCAAAATAGGAATAGTAAAGAACTTCCTCAAATTGGCAAAGGCCATCAAAACATCTACAGCTAATAGTGAAAGACAGAGAGACTAATTTGTCATTGTTTCTCCCTCACATTAGGAACAAGGCAGGATGCAACTTTCACCACTTCTATTCAACACTGAACAGAAGTAGAAAGGTTCTTGTCATTGGAATAAAGGTTGGGGGAGCACAAGGGTATCTGGAGATCAGGAAGAATGATGATATGATTATACAGAACATCCCAGAGAATCTATAAAACAGTTAAAATTAACCCACAGCATTCACTACAGGTCACCTATTATACTACTAGCATTCACTTGCTTCAAATAAATTCTGGACAGTATTCCTGCAGAATTCTGGTTAGTCTCATTTCCTGGAGAAACTTTCCAGAGGAAGTAAAGTAGGACAAACTACAGCCTCCACCACTGGTTTCAGATGGTTTCAAGGCCAAAACGTACAGTCACAACCTCTTCTCTGCTAGTCATTCTGGATTCCCTTCATCTTCGGCTAGAATTTCTGCTGGCCCAGTTGGCTGATCCTGTGAGGTGGCCATCAGGCCTTTCTCATGTCCATTTACCATTAAAGTTGGAAAAGAAAGTACCAATAGACACCCAGTAGATCACCTGTGTGCCAAACTCCATGCTCCATTGCGTAACGGCAGCCCTACCTCCTTCAGATGATCAGGTACATTAGCCCTGTCAAAATGGTGACTCCTTATCTTGGAAAAGCAGCACCAAATCCCACCAGTAGCAGTGTCTTAAAGTATAACAGGACTCTTACAGTGTCTCTGTTGAAAATGTTTCCCTTCAGAGAACCAGGACCTTTTAACCCCCAGTGCTCAGAGCTACAGAGATGGGAAGCATAAAGTCCCCAGTGGATCACTGACAGTGATGCTAAGTGGAGGCATCCCAATTTCCACATGTTCTTCCTACTAGGAACACTGAAGGATAGGACCTTATGCTCATCATCAGTTGTGCCATCAAAAGACTGTCTTACTATCTATCAGGTCAGCAGCTTCTGGGCAGCTATGGTGCACAATAGGGCAAATGGATCTGTGGGATTCATTTGCTATAAAGTGGGTCCCTTACTCTGAAACGATGTTATGTGGCACCCTGTGCTGATGGATCACTCTATAAGCCCTCAAATATGGGCACTGGTTGAGCCCCGGCAAGTTGCAAAGGGAAACTCATACACAGAATATGCATCAAATCCAGTCAAAATGAATCACGGTCCTTTCCAAGGCACAAGGACTGGTTGGTATCCTTGAAGGAAAGTTAGTCTCTGCTACTGTCAGGCTGGACATTCATCAGTTCAGTTGCTAGATCAGCACTGACGAACATAAATCCATTACTGGGCCCTTGCATAGCCATCATCAGTAATTTTTCCATAACCCTTCTAGGCCAAATGGAATACCAAACAGTAGAGCTTATTATGTAATGAGATCCAAATAATTAAGAATTTACATTCTAGCAACTTAGTAGCCATTTGAAAAAATAATACACATAAACTTAAAGAAAAATATTTCATCTTAAATAACTACAATTACTTAATAATAGGACACTGCACATTCTGAGTACTGCACAACTTCTCAAACTTGTGCAGATTAAACATGTCACCCTCCTCTTCTGTTCCACACTGATTTTTGTGCAGTGCTTTGTTGTATCACAGCAACAACCAAAAATTCAACTTTAAAAAGATATGACATCATCAAAAGGAGTGCAACAGGATCTAATGTAAGAACCGTGAACTACATCAAGTTAGTAGTTTGTGACAGACGTTTCTGTGTTTCCTTTAAAATTCTGAAATATCCCATGGTATTCTTGTGTGTCTGCTGGGGTGTTTGGGGGTGCCTCAGTGCAGTTTGGGAATCAATCTGTGTGTGCGTGCGTGCGTGCACGTGCACCGCAGTCCCTCTCCTCCCTCAGCAGACCCAGCACCTCCCAGTAGGCTTTGTTGTGACTTAACTCTAGTTAGTTACTGGTTTGGTGATAGACAGCAGGGGAGAGGAGAATAGATGGGAGTAGCAGGGGCAGCATAATCTTCAAGTAACTACCTTCTAGCCAGGAGAAGAAGGTCACTTCTGTAGGCTCAGAGGGTTCAGAGGAATTTGGGGTTTCAAGGTTTTCCAGTGCATCAACTCAGATGTCCCATCTTAAAAGCTAGGGTCTCATTCCTTCCTAACCAGAGCACAGACACGCTGGCTTAGCAGACTTGCTGAGAAATCAACCTGCCCTGGAGCTCTGTTACCCTTGAAATTAAATCTTGGGCCTAATCCTTAGCTTTTTCTTTCCTCCTACTGCAGAAGATGAGTTTCTTTACATGATACCAAAGAAAGAAATTACCTAACTTTCTCATTTTGCCCCCAACTACCTTCAGCCTTTCATTGTCTTTCTCCAATCTATGTCACTCACCAAACAGCCATCTGACTACACCGTCCGTATAATTAATAACTTCCCTAAATGTCTCAAAAGCCTAAGACACTGTACCCACAAATACTTGCTCTTCTACAGGAATGCCATTCCAATTCGCCACCAGTGAAAGTTTTAGCAGGTGCACAGCTACAGTGCATGCAAAGGGTTATCAGTATCAGTGCTCCACCTACAACCAGCAGCGGGGTTCTTCCTGCTAGCCAGCCGGCAGATAATCTAGCTCCAAAATTCCATTCTGAAGACTACTTCCTCAGACCACTGCTGGCACCACAGCTGTCTTGGAAGAAAAAAGACTCTGAAATGAAGAGGTGCACAACCAAAGTACTGGGGAATGCCCTCCAAATCAACACCTGTGGGAGAGTGAAGGAAGTGAGACTAAACAGAGGAAGGAGTTGAATTGAAATGCAGTCACAGGAAGGCCTCAGCCAATCCATGGGGAGCTCTGGAGTTGCGATGGATCTTCAAAGTTGTCCTACCTTAGGGAAAAAGGGCCAGGCATTCACACCCCCATACAGAATAGGCATTGGATGCAGGCTGATCCTGAAGAAAACGCAAGCCTTTGAGGGAAGCAGGTCTGTTGGCTCACAGCAATGCCTGGAGAGACCCAGTTGCAATCAGTTTTAGCTGCCAATATTCTCAATGGCTAGGGGAACTTGTAACTGAACGGAGGGACATGGGTGATGAACTAGAGCAACCACCATACCACTGCTGGACTATTATACCAAATGGGCTAATGAGGGGAGAAAATGAATCATTTACCCTGCTTTCTGAGGAGGAACTAAGTTTACCACCAGTTGATAAGGGAAAACTCTTCTTTGCAGAAGAGCATCAGCTACTAAATTCTATTTTAACAGAAATATAAAAATTATCATTTTGAAGCCCCTAATGAAATTATTGACTCAGTTAAGGATTATCAAAAGATGCTAAAACCATTAGGTGGAAGATATTCAGTGTGCCAAAGTTATTACCCACGATTACCTGCCTAATGCAAATGGAAGAAGCATACATTTACAGAAAAGAGACCTAGTGGGTACCGTCTTATCCAAGTAATTCAAGTAACTAGACTGAGCATTATTAAACAATGAGACAACCTGAAAACCTCTGGATGGGATGCAATGTGCAGTACTCAGCATTATATACAAAATGTTCTTGCCAAAAAATGTTTAACCGAAACCTATTGAAGCTTTAAAGCCTAACTTCCATTTATAGAAAATATGAGGATAGATTACATAAAGGGGAACAGTATCTGGGGTCCTGTCCTTAAGGAGCTAGATTTATAAGACATTCTAGAAAAGGTAAAATATTAGTGACAGAAAACTGGTCTGTGGTGGCCAGTGGCTAGGGGTAGGAAAAGGGACTTAACTAAAGAAACGTTTTAGAATGATGGAAATATTCTATACTTGACTGTGATGGTTCTGAGACTCTTCAAATGGACACTTAAAAAGGGTGAATTTTATTATATGTAAATTAAACCTTGGTTAACCTGTCTCCTACCCCCAAAACCTGAATATTTAATCTATTCTTGAATGAAAAAGTGAGACTATTCTATTCCGTTGATTTTTTAAAATAAATACCTTAAAATGCAAAACCATTTTTAAATTAACATTTTTATTTTCTTTTTAAGCCCAAAGGCAAGATCTTCTTTTATCTTGATCTAGGAAATGAATTCATTTCATATTTCTACTTGCTAATATGCCAACAGAGCAATTTTTGTCTTAACATGTGTTTATATAGGATTCCATAGATGTAACAGCTATATGAAGCAAATTACTACCTATCCACAAATATACTGATTCGATCCCATATCACTTACTAAAACACTCCTACAATAATGTCTCTTCATAGCTCAAAACCATCAGTGTCTACTGAATAAAATGTAACTCCTACCTGGCAGTTCAAGCTGCCATACCCTCTGACCAAAGCCTCCATGTCCAGAATGAATTCCCGTTGCTCTCCCTCATAACACCTACATTCTAGCTCTAACAGAATTCTTACCATTACCTACACACAAACTGTGCTTTCTCACCTCTTGCTCATGCTTTTGTACCAGCTCCGATGGCCATCCCTTTGTCATAATAGGCTATGCTTTCTTAGTCATTTCATTTAACACTTTTGTAAGTACCTGCCTTTGTACCTTTCACACCCATCCAGACAATAAACTCAAGGTAGAAACTGTCTTACAAATCTTTATAAGGCCAATGGTTAGCACCAAGTATTAATCCAGGAATCTTTGATGGATTAACCTCTTCTAACCGAAATCCCATGCATCTGAAGGATGGGCTCAAATAGCATTTCTAACAAGAAAGAGATAAAGAAGCTGAGGGAAGTAAGTGGGTTTAGCTTGGAGAAGAAAAGCAACTTCCCATTTTAACCACAGTCTCCTCTATTGTTTCCACTAACACTGTTCTTCTACCACTTCAACCCAGATACCCTGACTGTCTTTATCCCCCAGTCTATCAGTTCCCTCCTGGCATCACTTTTCTTTTTACCATATGTTCAATCTTTGTCACCAAAAACCTTCACTTTCTTTTTTCCTTAGACCTCCAGGCACACTTCAACCTTGAATCAACTAGCAGTTTTTTTCATTTCTCTTTTGAGTGGAAAAGCTTACAACATCATGCTGATTGGAATTTTAAATATGTGATTTTAATAATAATAACAGTAGTAGTAGTAGTAGTAGTAGTAGTAATACCCGGACCACCAACAACAGCAGCTAACATTTAATGAGCACTTAACAATGTTCAGGCAGGATGTCCTTTCAATAACCCTATAAGGATACAAGTAAAGAAACAGACATGGAAATGCTAATTAACTTGCCCATTTTAAGACAGTAAAAAGCAGAACTGAAATACTAAGACGGTCTGACTCCAGAGCAGATTTAGCCACTGTGCTATGGTTCTTCCCAAATGCAATCAATGCTGTACTACCATTCCACTAAGAACTGATCAAACATTCCTTTATTCATTTCCTAACAATCCCTTTCCTCAAGCAAATGTTCCAACTTTGATTGATTCATTCTTACAAAAATATATTTATTCAGTCACTGAATAAATGAAATAGTTATTCCCACATTCAACAGTCATTGAGACCAAAACATAAAAGAGTGAGACATGATCTCTGCCTTCTCTTTAAGTCCCCAAACTCCATCTGCCCCTTCACTCTCAGCAGAAATCATTAATTAATATTTATTAGCACTTAATGTGCCAAGCACTTTACGTATACAGATTCATTCAATCTACAATACGATCCTCATTATTATTATTCCCATTCTACATAGAAGAAAACTGAGGCATAAAGAAAAGCAAAAACAAACAAGTGGGACTATATCAAACTAAAAAGCTTCTGCACAGCAAAGGAAAGCAACAAGAATGAAAAGGCAACCTACCAAATGGGAGAAAATACTCGCAAACCATATACTACTGGTAAGGAGTCAGTATCTAAAATTAAGAACTCACACACCTCAATATCAAAAAACAACAACAAAAAACAAACAAAAGAACACAAACAACCCAATTCAGAAAATGGAAAGAGGCTCTGAATAAACATTTTTCAAAAAAAAGATATATGAATGGCCAACAGGTACATGAAAAGATGCTCAACATCACTAATCACTAAGAAAATGCAAATCAAAACTACAATGAAATACCACTTCACACTGTTAGAATGACTATTATCAAAAAGACAAGAAATAAAAAGTACTGGCAAGGATATGGAGCAAAGGGAGCCCTTATGCACTGTTGGTGGGAATGTAAATTGATGCAGCCACTACGGAAAACAATACGGAGGATCTTCAAAATATTAAAAATATAACTACCATATGATCCAGCAATTTCACTTCTGAGAGTATACTCAAAGGAAATGAAAACACTAACTTGAAAAGATATCTGCACCCCTATGCTCACTGCAGCATTATTTTCAATAGCCAAGAAGCCACCTAAATGTCCACTGATGGATGAATAAAGAAGGTGTGATATATATAATAAATGGGATATTATTCAGCCATAAAAAAGAGGGAAATCTTGCCATTTGCAACAGCAGGAATGCATCTTGAGGGCATTATGGTAAGTGAAATAAGTCAGACAGAGAAAGACAAAAATACCATATGATCTCACTTATAAGTGAAATCTAAAGACAAAAAACAAAAAAAACAAACACAGAAACAAAACTGAACTCATAGATACAGAGGAGAGATTCATGGTTGCCAGAGGCAGGGGGTGGGAGATGGGCAAAATGGGCGAAGGGAGTTGAAAGGTACAAAGAAAAACTTCCAGTTATAAAATAAATAAGTCATGGGGATGTAATGTACAGCATGGTGACTATAGTTAATAATACTAGACTGTATATTTGAAAGTTGCTAGGAGAGTAGATCTTAAAAGTTCTCACCTCAAGAAAAAAAAATTTTCAACAATGTGTGATGATGGATGTTAACTTGACTTTATGTGGTAGTCATTTCTCAAAATATGGAATGGTTATGTCGTTAACCTACAACTGATAGAATGTTATATGCCAATTATATCTCAAAAATATTTTTTAAGCAAAAAACTGAGGTATAGGAGTTATGTAATGCACCCAAGGTCACACAGCTAGAAAGTGGCAAAGCCAGGATCTAAAACCAGTCCAGCTTCAGAATCCAAGCATTCACTAAAATGCCATCAAAGTCACTGACACCATTAGGCTGCCATCCCTTAACTTCTCTACCTACACTTAAAACATAATCCACAGTAATTAATTTATTCAACACTGATATCTCACTCGCCTTGTTTTTGTTCCTTGAACACAACCTTGTTTCTGCGTCAGAGACTATATTTTCCTAGAACACCATTCCTCTAGCTCTGCCTTCCAATCATTATGACTCAACTTAAATGTCAACTTGCAAAGAGACCAATCCTGACCACCCTTACCTAAAATACACCCCCAGCCCCGCCAACTACAAATCATCTATCATGTGCAACTGGGTTCATTTCCTTCATGGTTACTTATCACTGCCTGAAATGATCAGTTGCTTATTTCTCCCCACTGGAGTGGAAGTTCCAGAGAGAGTAGAGACCTAGTCTATCCTGCTCACTGTTACAGCATCAGCACCTAAAACTGCCTGGCACACAGTAGGCACTGGATATTTACAGAACAGATGCCAAAAATTGTGCTAGACACTGGGGTTACCAAAACGAATAGGATAGAGTTCTTAATAAACTCCTAGTCTTTAGATTTATAAATACTTACCTCCTCCCCTTCTATATTAAAGGATGACTAGCTCCTAACGTTTTTTAGTGGCTAACCTCTCCACCTGTCATGTTAAATCTGTCCCCAAGATCTCCCTTAGACTTCTCACCGTCATTTATCCCCTCTCTAACTTCTTTAATTTCTCCCTCTCCACTTACTGAATGTTTCCCACCCACCCTCGCATACTGAAATATCCTTCCCTCAACCATCTCCCCATTACCCCAAGTATCCCACTGACTCCTCAGCCACATCTCTCTTCCACAGAATCTTGACCACTTCCTCAAAAGTCATCAGCGACCTGGAAAGTGTTCTCACTTTCTTCAACATTTATCCCTGTCGAGGACTTTCAATCCACTTTCTTAGGACCGGAGGTGCTACTGTCCCACAGTTCTCTTCTTAATTTTTTTAATCTTTTTTCAGCTTCCTTCACTGTCTCCTTTCTCTCACAGCTTTAAACTTGATTCTCACTAGAACTTCACCCTCTATTCTTGCTCCATTCTCTGTCTCTGAAACATTTCATCTTCTCCTCTAACTCACCTAGTGCCCCATACAAATAATTACATCATTCATTCAGAACCTAAATCCCAGCTCCAATTTCCCCATTCATAGTTAACAAGAAATGTGACTGAATTCTTAAGCAAACCCTCAATAAAGAATAGTTGCAGGCCAAGACTTAGAAAAAATAACGTGAACTATAATAAACAATCATGTTCTGAACAAGCACTAGAAGGCAATATCACACAACTTACAACTTAAGGCTCGTTTCCATCAGTACTTCTCGAAATACAGTACTTGAACTAATTCTTCACTAATTTTAATTGACAGCTTGTACAAAAATTGACCAAAGACTAAAAATCATTCATAGACTTTATGTATGTGGTTAATCTATATTAATTTTGTCTAAAACTGTTTATACAGTTCTAAATACACAGAAACTGTATTATTACACAAGTATAGGAGTACAAAGTTAAAACAGGGAACATACCGGTCACAAATTATTGCATAAGTCTGGAAACAACATACAAAATACATTCAAATTCTTTGAGAGGGGTTTGTAAAGATGTACCTACGGTGCCATAATATACAGACTCACAGCTCCAATTTATACCTAATCATTAGAGCAAACTGTCTATTGAGATTCTGTGCTATTTTCAAAAGCATCAGCAAGAAACAGACCTGCCATAGTGGCCTTCAGTTTACATAGCAAAGGGTAGTTAGTTACACACATTTATATCAGTATGATAAAACTACTCAAGTCCCAATCCTGTAAACAATTATACACATGAGAAGAGTGGTTTACCCAGAAAACGTGTGAGGAAAGCTCCATCTTACAACTCTCTGCAGTGGATAAGAGCCACAGTACATACTGGTCAACCACAGATACCTGACTCACAGCCTAGCCCCTCTCATAATGAGAGAAAATGGCATCTGGTTATTACCGAACAAACTACATATTCAATAAATACAGTAAACTCTGTAACTTATTTGACAAAATCCTACTATGCTTTCCCTATGTATTGCAAGAAGGTGTGAGAAAAAAAAAGATGACGCCAACTCCCAATTACCACTGCCAAAGCCAAGCTGGTGAAACAAGTCAGTCACCATCCTTCAAGGTATGTGGCATGTAAGAGCATGGAAAGGAAAACAACAGGAGAGCCCTAAGCAAAAAGACACCCACGTTTTAAGAAAAAGAAAATGAAAGTGGTTTAACATCTCCTCCATCACGGGAGCTGAAGGTGCACCAAGCCTAGGAAGAGATCTAGGAGCTACTCAAATTTTCCAGTTGGTGTCAGTTGATCACTACAGCAGCTGTCATATTTTGAAGTTCTTCAGGTTTCCCCTTTTCCCCATAAACCACCGCCCCCCCCCCCCCGCACTCTAAAGCCAAAAAGTGACAGAGGAAATAGAAGATGAAGGGAAATGGCCGATGGGACAACAGAACACAAGCACTGCTGCAGCCACATCTCTAGAGGACCAAAAGGTCCACTTATGAAAGTACAGCTCTAAAAATCTGTATCAGACACCTTTCACAGCCACCTAAACCTCCAACTGCATCCCTTTCGCATAAATCTCTTAAATTGAAACCCCATGCCTTATACTACAGGCTGATTATCTAAAACTCGTCCTATATATATGACATTATCCTTAACCGATACCATCACCCCCCCCCCTCAGTGAAAGGCAGATTTTTTTTTTAAGGGAGGCGGAAAGGTGAGGATGGAATGTCATGAAGGGGTGGGGGGGAGGGGTATGAGAAATACGTGCAAATACCATTGCGGCAGAGACACTGGGAACGACACTTCCCTCGTCGCTCTTGCAAATTCTCTTGGTGCATTACCCTCTGCTCATCCCTCCTCCTTCTTCAACAATACACATACACGTGTCATAACCGACCCGCACCACCACCTTTTCTAGCATCACAAGCTCCCCTCCCACCCTCTCTTGCCCCCTACAAAGACAGTTACACACACTTAGAACAGAAACTGCCGCCACCGCACCCTCCTATCTCAATAAGTGATTCTACCATCTAGCATCAAGCGCTTGCTGAAAGACAGCTCAGTAAATACCTATGTAGACAGACAGACAGACACACACACACACACACAGGCGCACATGCAGCATGTGGCGCAACGAAGGGCACCCGGAGACGCACCTGGAGGCCGGGTGTCCAGCGCTGCTACCCCCCTGGTCCCTGTCACTGAGCGCAGCTGTGTAAATCCTCCGGTAGCGGTCGGCCAGGGCCCGGCCTGACAGCAGCAGCTGGTAGTGACCCCGGGAGTCCGCGGCCGGCAGCCCGAGCCCCAGCCCCGCGGCCGCCAAGGAGCCCTCGGAAACCGGCATGAACAGCGCCCCCGGCGCCGGGGAAGAAGAGATGGTGGCGGCAGGGAAGAATCCGTCCCCGCCGGCCCCCGAGGAGGCGGCGGCGGGAGAGGCAGTCGCTGCGCACATCATCATCCTCGCAGCCGCCGCCGCCTCGTTCCCGCGGGACGGGCAGGCAGACACGCGCGCGCACACACAGCCCTTTTCCAACGACGACGGCTCCGGCGGCGGCCTCTCGCTCCCGCAGCAGGGAGACTACAAAGACAGAGACCTCCTCCTCCTCCTTCTTCTCCTCCTCCCCCCCGCGCCGCCCTCGCCACTACTGGGGCCGCTCATCTAACCTCGCCACCCCGGGAGTATGAGGAGGAGGCGGTGCCGCCGCTGCTGCCGCCGCCGCCGCCACCGCTGCCACCGCCGGAGCCACCCGCAGTGGGAAGCTGCCGACCGCACTGGGCATGCGCCCCTCCTCGCACATGCTCAGTCACTGCGGCCCAGCTCCCTCCCCACCCCCTCTCCGCCACCACTCCCTCTGCCTCAGGCCTTTGGGTGTGAGGCCTGAGAGTCGGGCGGGATCTGAAAGAAGGCCGCTTCTCCGGGTTTTACTAGCAGCTTGAGGAAGAGTAAGGAAAGTGCTGGGGAGGCTGTCAGCTACAACCAGTCGGCTTCAGGTACTGGGTTCCCTCCAGGTGGGAGAACTGGGACCTGAAAGATAGAGGCCCCGTGCCCACCGCCAGAGGTTGACCGTACGCACTCCTGCTACCGTTCCCCAGAGTGTGTGCTGCCAGCGGGAAGATGTCCTGTGAATGGCGCTGGTTGACCTCAGAATTCGAGGCAGAGGAGGCCCGGCGAATTAGAAGCCCCTTTGGCGATCTTAGTTTGGAATTTTTGTCATTAGGATTTAAGTCTGTTTAAAATAGTTTTTACTTAAGAAAGACAGGGAGTAATTTATCGCATTCTTTTTTTTTTTTTTCTGTGAAAGTAGAATTCCCAGATATGAGAGTATTCACAAGTCAGAGGCATTCCAAAATTCCTGTTTGTAACGTTTATATCAGCGTTAAATCTTAATGCAACAGTACTTTTCTTAAATATTCTTTTTTTTTTTTTTTGACTCCACGCTCACCCTAAGAGGGCACTCATCTCTTGACAGTGGTCGCTTCATGGCTTATCTTTTTCCTCCCAGACTTACATTACTAAAGATAACTCTTGAATATGACCTGAAACTAGTTGTGACTGACTGTGTAACATCTGAAAATGCCATATCTATCAAAGATCTTATCATTGTTATCCATAAAAATGTAATATTTGCTGAGTCCCGTGTTCCAAGCTATTCTACCAACTCCTTCTAAGTAGATACCGTAGAAATGTATGCGCCAGTGCACCCTGATTCCTATTAAGTTTTATCCTTTTTATTCTCAATTTGAAGAGTTTGCCTAATAGTCCTGGCAAAATCATTCTTAAGTCCTATCATCCCAGTGCTATATCCTTTATATACCTCCTGGCTCTTAAGCCTCTTTGAATGTCCTTCTTTAGGGGGAAAAAAAAAAAAATCAAGCCCTGTTTACTGTTTATAGAAGTACAAACAAGGAGTGGGGAAGTAAATTAAACTAATTCTAGTTTTTGCGGGGAGAGAGTGCTGAAGGAGTGCATTTATCTGGGGCTTTGAATAATAAATGGATGTCATTTTTATTTTAAAAAGTTGTCTTTTTTAAAGACAAGGAAACTTGTTTCCCCAACTATCTTGTACGCTCCTTCGGAGCTTCTTGTTTATCTTGGTGTCTTCCTCAGCCCCTGTCTAGAACCTCCTGTATGGTAGATAGCCAGTAAGTATTTGTTGGGCGAAATTCCTATCCTGATGCTTCAGCACAGTTACACACCTGTGTCGAAGAGAAACCGCCCCGCCCCCGCTCCCCCTCCCCCTCCCCCTCCCCCTCCCCCTTCCCCGCTCCCCCAACTCCGGGATGAGAGCCAAGACACAGGTAGGGAGGCCGCTAAAGGCTGGTGGAGTTAAAAGCCCGAACTCTTAGCAGCTCTAAGGGCTGTAGCTGTTGCAGGAGCCAGAGAGGCCCCCAAAAGGTGGAGGGGTTTGGATCCCGACTCTGCTACTTGTATGTCTTTGGGCAAGTTTCATCCTCTGAAAAATGGTCAAAATAATACTTCAGGGGACTGTGGGAGGGCTTCAAGCGTCTAGGACAGCCACCTTGTCACACGGCTTTTCACAGATGGTTACACACAAAGCAAAACATACTAGACTTTTCCATGAGGACTGGAATGATGCTTGTGTCTGTTCCCCCATCACGTTCCCAACTCCTAGCACAGACTCTTGCCCTAAGCAGGAGGGAAATAGATACTGGTTGAATGAATGAATATGTCAATGAATAAATGTTGCCGGCACAGAGAAACATTTCCAGCTCAGGCTTAGGTGGTGGCATGTGCAGTCATTGCCTGTTTAGAGTTTCTAGGGGACACTGACCTGGAGCACTTGTCTCCCCAAGTCCCCCCTTACCCAGTCCTGAATTCCCCTTTGGTCCTTTCGATACCCTTCAGTCCCAGACAGGCCCCTTCCCGAGCCTTCTGGGTACACACAAAACCCGGTAGCTGGATAAATTTCTAAGGAACCCGTTGTCATTGAGGGGCGCAACTAGGCGTGCGCAGAGTCGCACACATGCTCACTTAGGTATCCGAGGGTGGCGTTTCTGTTGCGGTTGGCAGCGTTTCCTTCCACGGCAGCGGTAGCGGCCGCTTTACTCTAAATTGTAGCCAATGCAGCGTTTTTTCTCCTCCTCCTCCTCTTCCTGCCTCCGCACTGTGCGCTCCCGGGTCACTGCGACTGCTACTCCTCTGCTTTGGCAGCTGGGCACCTTGGAAGGCTCCCTGGGGTGGCAGGGAATGGGGCGCAAGCCGGGAAGGAGAGGGCGCTTGGACTCACCCTTGATTCCACTGTCCAGGGGACTTGAAGGGGAGGGTGGTCCCCAAGGCAGGTCGCGAGGGTCACCTGAACCACCGCTGCAAACGGGAGAAGTGGATTTCTCGAAATGTGCAAAAGCAAGCGTCCCCTGCCGCCAATACTGCGCGCACTACTGCGGAATGCCTTGTGTTGGGCAGGGGGTCAGGGGGCTCTTATTATTCAGAGAAATGTGCAGAATGAAGAAATATGTAGAGGCCTTTGCTTTTGTTTTTCCGGCCACACTGAGCGCGGCTCCAGTACTTTCCGCGCTGCCATCTTAGCTTTATCTTCTGGCCGGGCTGGGTGTGTGTGTGCGTTCGTGTTGGGAGGGAGGGCAATTGGCGTGGAGGAGAGTGGCGGGAGCATTGGGCGGGTTGGGTGTCAGAACTGGCTAGACAGAAGTTGAGGACACAGTCACCCTGAAATAATAACATTGAACTACGGCAAATCCTGACTTTGCCCATTTTATTCGTGAAACCCATGCATAGTGTTTTTTAGTCTTTGTGGTTGATATCATGCTCATTTCTCAAAAGTATCTCTCTTCTCTATGACCATATAAGACCATGGCTTCATCTTTTATCCCTATGATCACAGATTTTGCCGCTCTTCACTTGAAATTGCAAACCTGGGACTGCAATTTTCTGAACTCTTATCAGATTTACATTTTTTCCACTCTCTATCTTTAAGTAGATTTTTTTTTTTAAAGGAAGCCATCAGCACTGGTGTAGCAAATAACAGGCAGAAACCATAAAGTGTATGTAAGAGGACAATGATTGATATTGTTAGTTTCATTTAAAAGGTTAATATTGTACTAATGCTACACAAGACTACAAACACAGGAAGCATGTACATTATCAGAAACATCAAGACTGCTGAAAATGTGATCAAAGTCAAGAGTCTGAGTTTGTTTCCCGGATTTGTACGATAATGCATGTCAAAAACAAAATTGGTGGCTGAGAGCATCTTAAAACAAGCTTGGTCGCTGAGAACAATTTGGAAGGAAAAAAATGCTCCAGCTTCACTCTTCAGTAGCTGCTTTCTAAGGACCACAGGATTCTGCTTTCTTGACAAATGTGATATATTGCACTTTAAAATGAAATATATTTCATATATTTAATACTGCACACTGAACAGAAAAAGTCAACATGGCAATTGAAATTCTTTTAAACAAAAATTACATATAGGATCCCCTAGATACCTTGACCTCTTCCTTTAAACAACTATTTTTAGAGCCTTGGAAGAGTCAGGAATTTGTAGGCATGAAGAGTTAATGATTTTTCCTTTTTTATTCATATTAGTTTTAGAAGATACAAATTTTATGTGCAAATTTTCCTACAAATAAAAAATTCAGATTCTAGGGGCCCTGAGTTAAATTTTTCTCCCTGAAGAATTATTCTAAAGTATCTGTTAATGAGAATATTCTTTGAAGTATGTAAATTCAATAACATATACTTGAATGCAAATCACAGTTTTAAAAATCTCATTTAGTGTTGCCCAGAAGAAGCTTTCACAACTGATACAGAAAGTTGTATAAAGTATAACTCTGAAAGAGAGAAATGTAAGAACCACAGAATTTTAATCTTGAAAACTTCAATATAGTTTATACGTTATTAGGTTGGTCTTTATTACTAAGGTTAAATAGTTTAATAATTAAATCATATTTCCTCAAACCCTAAAGGACTATTGAAGTTTTTATAGAATAGAAATTTTACAATGTCTAAGTTTCCTTGATATATATTATTTTTAATAGGGTTCTTGGCTAATCCAGCTATCAGGATATATCTAAATGGCTCTAAACTGATTATACTAGGCATGCTCTTATTTTAAAGACATTTAGCCTCCCTCAGGCTAAGTTTTCTCATCAGTAAAATGAAGGTAATAATAGCACCTACTTCATTAGATTCTTTGAGAATTAAGTTAAATAATATGTATGAAGGACTTGCTAAGCACATTATCTGGCAGGCAATAACTATTATTATTATGTGTGGTGCTTTATTTGAGGTGTGTCCCAATCTTATGCTAGAGGAAGTAACAAAATAGTTATACAGTTTGAGTTTTATACACTTGGATTTAGAAGTTTGTTTTTTTACAGAGTTCTCACCACAAATACAGATTTACTATATCTTGATATGACAAGAAGAATAGAATCTTAAGACTATTCATTTCCCTAAAATACCATTGGATGATTTGTTACTTCAACAAAACATATTGCTTACTTTCATAAATTCAGTGAGTTTTTGGAATTTTAACTGATGGCTATATATTTGACACGTAATAGTCAACACATTACAGTTTCTTCTCAAGTGGCTGGTGGCACTGGTACACTTCTAGGGTCAAATGTTGTAAATCATCCGTGGCTCACATTCTCTGTTAATTTATCTGTAATTAACATCAAAATCTTAGTCCCACCTAGTTCAACTTCCTGTTTTGATCAGTATTTTTACTTGTATATTTTGAAAGTAAAAAGGAATTGATTTGCTAGTTCTTCATAAATAATTCTCTTAAAAATATTTTGCTCCTTCTTTATCATGTCAGGGTTTTTTTTAATATCTTTATTGGAGTATAATTGCTTTACAATGTTGCGTTAGTTCCTGCTGTACAACAAAGTGAATGAGCTATATGGATACATATATCCCCCTATCCCCTCCCTCTTGAGCCTGTCATGTCAGGTTTGTCCTCAAACTGGGCCAGAAGCTGTTTAAAAAGTTTTTAGAACAGGTATTTCATGAAAATTAGTTCACGCTTTTCCTAAATTAATTTGTGGTGAGTAATGCTATTTTCTTAGTTCAGATCGAATAATCTTATCTGTATGATGTCAGATGTTGGGAACGAGATTATTTTTGTGGTGGAGCAAAGACAGCACTGCTTCCTGAGAAAAGCTGTGGCTTCCCTGCAGGTACTCCTAACGTCCATCTCCACGTGCAGGTGGGATGGTGTGCCAGTAATTT
Organism: Balaenoptera borealis; assembly: GCF_965194805.1. NCBI lineage: Eukaryota > Metazoa > Chordata > Mammalia > Artiodactyla > Balaenopteridae > Balaenoptera > Balaenoptera borealis. The sequence continues at coordinate 50,677,715 of NC_138877.1, forward strand.
GCTTGTTTGCTCTTGAGTCCATTCCTCTCCATTTCCCTGCCCTGCTCTGTACAACAAGGGAAAGCGCCCCGCAAACTTCATTTTCCAGGCTCCGTTGCCAGCTAGCCTGTGCGATGAGATGGGTGATTGGAAAGTGGGAAGGAGGAGAAACTGTGCCTCTCCCATCCCCCACCCTCCCTGCTCTATTTTGGGCAACATCTCCTCTGTGATTCCAGCTTCTGCTGGACAGCTTCTCCTTCCATGATCCAGCTCCAGCCAGGTACCCGCTGTTGCAGAAACCGTTCTCACTGGGCAGCTCCAGATCCTGGAATCTTGTAACAGTGTCTCCTCCTTTGGGATCTCCAACCCTAGGGATTAAGAGTAGCTTCCTGCTGATATTAATCCTTGAGATATCTTTATCCCTTCTTTGGCTTTTCAGCTCCTTCAGTACCCTTGCAGTTAGTTCCCTGTATTCAGTCCCCTCTCTTAAAGACCTGGCATGCACTTGTTTGTTTTCCTGATTGGACTTGGAGTGAGGCAGATAGTCTCCCATCCACATAATAGACCTGAATTGGCTCCTCAGCCAAATGATGGCATGTCATCATCTTTCATTTGGTCTTTAAAGCTTGTAGATCTGACCTCAATTAGCAAAGCAGAAACCTACTTTGAAAACAGTATTGACTGACTCACTGCACCCATTCCAAGTCCCCTTCTTCCATGCCTGCCTGTGCTCTAGAGACAGGAAATAATGAAGTATTCTCTCTGTGAGACTCTCCTACATCTTAGGGTGGCTTTGGGACACAATTCAGGCCAGCAGGATGAAGGGAAATCTTCTGGTACTGCTCTCTTGTCTTTCTCTCTTTCCACCTCAAAGATGGTCAGAATGGCTGATGTTTGTAGTCATGAGATAAGAGGTATGAGATAAATGCCAAGGGCATCACTGACATCATCCTTGACATTGTGGAACCATTGAACAAAGTTTCAAACTTATTTTTATGGTGGGGGGGAACCCTTCCTTGCTTTATTCAAGTCAAACATCATAAAGTTCACTGAATTGTATTTTATGTCATTCCTTTTGGGTTTATTAATGATTTCTACAGGTGTGCCTCTCAGGTATCCTCCAGGTCTAAGGCACTTATTCCACCCAGCTGCTGGAAGTATTGACTGCTAAGTTACTCTTGACCTTAGGGAGCTGTCCAAGATTCCAAGGTTCCAGCCCCTCCCCAGGGGGATCCCGCTTCCATTAATTGCTCAATGTGGTGTACAAAGACCTGGCCTTCTGACCATATTTTGGGATGACTCTGAAGAGCCATGCTAGCTCAGAACTCTGCATTAGCTAAGGCCTTCGTTCCAACTGCATTGCATCAGTTTCTCTTTCTCACCTGCTTTCCTCACTCATTCACAGGCAGTATTGTTGAAAGGACTTATCGATAAACTTTCTTCATGCAAGTCTCCATCTCTGAGTCTGTTTCCTAGGGAGCCTGACCTGTCAGTTGGTATGGATAGTGGTCCGAAGAAGCAGACTCTAAAATGGGATTTTGGAGCTAGATCATCCACTGGTAGCGTGGCAGTGAGGACCCCATGTGTGGTGGACAGTTTCTAAGGTGACCCCATGATCTCTGTCTCCTAATATCCCTGGTATAAATGTAACATTATGGTATAAATCTCTCCCCTTGTGTGTGGGTAGGACCTGCAAATTCCTTTCAACCAATAGAATATGGCACAGTGACAGGATATACATGATTACATATATGTGACTAAGCTACATAATATTACAACTCCCATCTTGCTGAGACCCTCTCTTTTTTGCTGACTTTGAAGACTCAAGCTACCATGTTGTGAGCCACTGTATGAAGAGGTCCACATGGCAGGGAGCTGATGGTAGACTCTGGCCAACAGCCAACAAGGACTGAGTCTTTCAGTCCAGCAGCCTACAAGGAGCCTAATTCTGCCAAAAACTGAATGTGGGAGTGGTTCCTTTCCCAGCTGAGTCTTAGATGAGACTGTAGCCCTAGCTGACACCTTGATTACAGCCTTGCAGAGGACAGAGCTAAGCCGTGATAATAATGTGTGTCATTTAAGCCACTAGGTTTGTGGTAATATGGCACTGTAGAAAGACAATGAAATGCTGAGTTAGGGGTCCAGTGGTCTGAGGCATGCCAGGTACCTCCTACAAAGTAAAGGATAGGTTATCACATCTTGCACTTGCTACACAAAGGAGGGACAACACCTGCTAGGCTTCTCTGAGTTCTGCAGGTATAATGTTTACTTGAGAATATTTAATGACACATTTCCTGAATGACACATATGGCTGCCAATTTTAAGTGGTGCCCAGAGCAGAAAAGGGCTCTACATCATCTCTTAAGTGTGGGGCAAGCACTTGGAACATACAGCATGACAGAGTGTACGATATTAATGTATTAGTGGTGGGGAAAGAGGCTGTGGAATGAATGGAAAGTTTCAGTGGGAAAATCACAAAGAGAAATCCAAGGGTTCTGGAGCAAGGCCACGTGTGTAATCTTTAGAATAAAAAATCATAAACTATTGAAAAATAGCTCCTGGCACCCTATTTGGGCCAGGATAATGACAGAGCACCTCGCCATGAGATGTCAGGTGGCTAGAACTGCCCAACAGGAGCTAGGTTTTGTCAGATCCACCAACTTATAAGATCCAGTGGGCCCAGCAAAAACCTATGGTGAGATGGAGGTGATATACCCAGGACTGGGCATGAACAGGGCCAGAGAACAAGTAAGCTGCATGAGTGTGTGGCCAGATGTCATCAACCATTATTGCACTGGTACTTGCCCCTAAGCTCAGACATACGGCTGCATGGGACCGAGGGGTCCCTTATGATTGATGTAGAAGAGGAAAAAGGCTGAGCTTGGTTCAAGCATAAGATGACTTGGTAAGTAAGTGCAAGCTGACGTGAACTGCTGCTATACTATGATCTAATAGATAATGATGAGGCAAAATCCTCCCAGTGCTTCAAACTTCATGCATTGCAGAGAGTCATCCATTTTGCATATAAGGAGAAGTGGCCTGAAGTAAGAATATGTAAGACTAATGGGTAGTAACAGATGGCTTGGCGGTTTGGTAGGGGCCTGGAAGCAGAAAGATTGGAGGATTGGGGAGAAGAAGGTCTATGGAAGAGGCATGTGAATGAACCTATGGGAGTAAGCACAAAGTGTGACTATCTTTGAATCACATGGTGATGCCCATTAGAGAATATCCCACCATGGAAGAGACAGTAAACGACCGTGTAGATATGATGACTCCACCAGTTGATATCAGTTAGCCTCTGTTTTTTGTCTACCCAATAGGGGCACAAAGGGCACATGGACAGAATAGCCATGGTGCAGAGATGGAAGTTATGTGTGGTGGCAAGGATGGAGGTTACGCACGGAACTTACAGGGAAGGCTCTCCCTTAACAATGCTGATCTAGCTGCTGCAGAATGTGCAGTCTGCCAGCAAGATTAAGCACAGTATTTCAAGGAAAGCAACCAGCCACTTGCTGGATAGTTGATTACATTCTACCCTGGAAGGGTCAGTGATTCAACTTGCCTGGGACTGATGCATATTTTGGTATGGGTTTGCGTTCCCTGCCCACACTGGCCAGTGCCATTATCTGAAGGCTTACAGAGTTCTGTTTCACAGATATGGGATGCTGAAAAGCATTGTCTCACACCAAGGTGCCCACTTTATAGTAAATGGTATATGTCTGTGTTAGACTGAATAATGATGCCCCTCCAAAATTGTCCACCTTATAATCCTCAAAACCTGTGAATATGTTACAGTACAAAGGGGTGTTGCAGACATGATTAAATTAAGGATCTTCAGATGAGAAGAGCATTCTGGATTATCCAGGTGGGACTAATAGAATCACAAGAGTTCTTATAAGGGGGAAGCAAGAGAGTCAGAGTGAGAGAAGGGAATGTGTCAATGGAAGCAGAGTCAGAGAAGAGGTGATGGCAAAAGCAGAGAAGACAGAGAAAAAGAAATTTGAAGATGCTATGCTGCTGGCTTTGATGGTGGAAGGAGGGCTGTGAGCCAAGAAATGCATATGACCTCTAGAAGCTGGAAAAGGAAAGGAAACAAATCCTTCCCCAGAGCCTCCAGAAGAAATATAGCCCAGCTGACACCTTGACTTTTAGGACTTCTGTCCACCAAAAGTGTAAGATAATAAATTTGGTTTGTTTTAACCCAGTACATTTGTTACAGCGGCAAAAGGAAACCAATACGCTATCCATTGGATCCACTTATCCTGTCATGTAAAATGCCACCCAGAACCTGCTGTTAATATCAATAGAATGATGGTGTGGTCTTTCGAAGGTGAAGTTGGGGCATAAACTGCGCATAATATACTTTAACAGCTATTGCATGGTGCTGTGTCCCCAATAGATAGAATATATGAGTTCAGGAGCCCAGAGCAGAAGCAGTAGTGGCCGTACTCCCAATAACCCCTTAGAGAATACATGCTTTCTGTCCTGCTTGGGCTCTGGAGCTCTGGAGCTCCTGGTTCCCAAAGATGTAATACTTCCACGAGAGGGCCCAGTAAGAGCCCTGTTGGACTTGGGTTGCTCTTAGTCATTTCAAGCTCCTTGGTCCAGGAGACTAGCAGACCAAGAAAGGAGTCCCTATGCTGGCAGGAGTAACTGACCCCTATCATCAGGAGTAGATAGGGCTGCTGTTACACATGGGAGCAGGGAAGAGTATGTATAGGTGAGCCACGGGTGTGTCTCTTGGTACTCCTAACAAAGTGTTGATGTTAAATGAGCAGGTACAGTCCCCATGGCCCAAGAAGGGCATGGTGACTAGGACCTCAGGGATGAGTATGTGGGTGGTCCTACCAGGTGGTCCACCTAGACTAGCAGAGATCCTAGCTGAAGTTAAGGCAGTCTAGGACAGTGTGGAGGAAGGTTATTATGAATTTCAGTTGTAGCATCGAGACCAGCAGTAACAAGGGCTGTGGCTCACCCCACTTATCTTCCAGTTTTAGTTTTCCGCAGAAAAAAAAAAAAAGACTATCCAGAATCCTGGATATGGGGTGAACTCTCTAGAGAAGCAAGTGAATCTGAGCAGTGCTGCAGGTGGACTGTCTTAGGTACTATAAGGTTCTTGCCCAGATTCATTGCCCCTTTGGGATCGAGTCACTTATTTCCCAGCGGTCAGAAGTGTTGGCGGCTGACAACTCACAGCTGCGCTCTTCTCTGAGAATTGAGCTCAGAAGTCAGTGGAGGGTTGCTGCCTGGACCATGGTTATGTTATGTCCCCTCCCTGAGGTGCAGTTTGCATCAAATGACTTAACATTGTGGTGGTACAGGGGTCTAGCCCAATTGCCTTAATTTGGGTACAACGCTAAGGACATCTCAATTTCGGAGTTCTTTGTAGGTTTGGCTGATGCATCTCTTTTTAACTGATCTCTGTTCAACTTCTCCCTTTACGTAATGCTGCTTCCCTCCTTTCTTTACAGGTTTTGTTTCTTAGTGTACTCCATAATAAACTTCTGCATGCAAGCTTTTATTTCAGAGCTGGTTTCCTGGGAAACTTAAACCAAGACAATTACTATGATTAGAGGACATAAAATGTGTCCTTGTATTTGCTTGAAATATTGATGACATTATTCATGACATCATGCCATGTTCCAAATCTGATTTTACAATTAAGTACTCAGAAAAACAGGTTTTACTGTTCTTTTCCTTTTTATTAATAAGAGTTACATCATTGGTCACAAGTCCCTTTACATTCGGCTACTGCAAAACAGTAAACATAGTATTTGCTGCAGTCCTTTCTCTCAAGTTCTGAAAAAAAAGCTGTAAAAAAGGTTTGTAGCAAATGGAAGCAAAAATTCACCTTTATTATAATAATGCCTAAGTGAGAGGACAGACCTCAATGTAAAGCCAAAGAAGCTCTGTTCTCTGAACCTCAGATGTTAACAGTTTTAGCCACACACTCCCTTTAAAACTGGCAGGGCAGTCCTCATTATGCTGTTGGGAAGAGAGCGCGTGCTCCCTGAAGGCACCTAACTCCCAATTGGATAAAAAGAGGAAGGGGCCAAGCTATAAACACCTATGTATTTCTGCTTCCTAACTCAACAGTGAGATAAGGCACTGCACCTCCCCCATTCATCGTTCATCCATCTTCTGTCATGGTTGCTCCTCCCGGTGATAGACGTAGCTGGGCACCAGGAACAAAGGACATTAGTTAGGCAGTTATTGTTGTAGTTCAGCATGACCCGCTGAGGGCCTCAACTAAGGCAGTCAGCATGGAGGGGAGAGGATCATTCAAGAGGTAAGACCCACAGGAAAAAAGTGATCTAACGTGAAGGGCGAGGGAAATGGAGGATCCTAATGTCACTCCCAGATCCTGTGTGGACAGTGGTGTCATTCATTGAAATGGAATCCAGGGAAAGAAGGCTGTTTCAGGATGGGAGATGAAAAGTGCTGTTTACCTTCTCTGTTTCTTGCTTTGAAAATAATTTGAGAGAATGTTTTTAGAGAGTGCGATCACTCCCCAACTTACACACATTCCTCTGCCATTGATTTTTGGCTTACCCCAACCTATTTTCTACACAGCTGTCATCTTTGAAAATTGTATCATATGCCATGAAATATTATCCAGCAATAAAAAGGAATACATGCTACCACATGGATGAACCTTGAAAATATTATGCTAAACGAAAGAAGCCAGACAAAAAAGGCCACGTGTTATGTGGTTCCATTTATGTGTAGCATCCAGAATATGCAAATCCATTGAAACAGAAAGTAGACTTGTGGTTGCCAGTGGCTGGGGAAGTGGGGGATGGAGAGAGACTGCTGGTGGGTATGGGATTTTTTTTGGGGGGGTGGGGAATGTGATGAAATTGTTCTAGAATTAGATAGTATAGATGATTGCACAACTTTTAATATACTAAAAACTATTGAATTTTATACTTTAAAAGGTTGAATTTTATGGAATGTAAATTATTTTTTAATGAAACTTATTTTTAAAATCTGCTGAAAATCCGTCAGTGATTTTGTATTAGAGTAATTAAAGCTAGCTGCCACAACAGACAAACCTCGTGAACTGCTTGTTCTTTTTACCCCCAGAGCCATTCTCCTCCCTTCACTGAACTGCTTTGTGCGCCTGGAGGCTAGGTCCTGTGCACCGCATCACCTGGGCTCCCTTGAGGCTGCATTCTGATTGGGCTTGGCCAATGGGGATACCCTCTCAGGAGACTGGAGCACAGGAGAAGAGGAGGTCAGGATATTTTTTCCCCAGCTCTCCCCCTTCTTCTGGCAGTGGCTGTATCGCTTCATGACTAGAGTTCCTGCTGGGCTACTCCTCCTGCTTGGCACCAGCTCCCAGGGCTCTCATAACTCTTTTCCTCTCTGCCCCTTCAGTTCTAGGAATGAAACAGCTTCCTGCCTCCCGTGTTTCTTCCCTTACCCTGCCCGCACCTCTGAAAGGATTTCCTTCGTTAAAGTCTCTTCATTTGAACCATCTGGGGTGATTTGTTTTCTGACAGAATTCTGATTGATACTCCCCAAACCTTGATGGATTAGGACAGTAAAAGCTTACTCCTTACACATTTGATACAAGTCAAATAGCCTTCTTTCATCTTGAAGCTTTGCCATCTGGACCATGTGGCCTCCAACACGAGGCAGGAAAAGAGTGAATTGGAAGATTGTAGGGGCTGCTATCAAGGGCCAGCCCTGGAAGTGGCTTACATCCATTCCACCCACATTCTTTGCTGAGAACAAGTCACAGGGCCACAAGCTAACTGTGAGGGAGGCTGGGATTACTGGTGTGGTGAACATGTGACATTATCTCTGGATAGAATTACAAAATCGCCTTCAGGTTTAAATGGACTCTTTAACAGGGCATAAAAAATACACCACCATCTGGGCCCAGCCCACCTTACTACCTTTATGGCTGCTAGTGCCCCACGCTGTGCTTTGCACAAGCTGTTTCCTCTGCTTGAGTTTCTATTCTCCCTCTTCTCTACCTGGCTTCACTTCAAAACTCGGCTCAATAATTAACTCCTCCAGGAAACTTACCCTGACCCTTCCTAAGGCTGATTTAACTACTAGGTCTCTGTACTACCACAGTGCCAGGAAAACAACTCCATCATAATGTTTATCATTTTGTGTTATTTCATTCATTTCTTGTCAGTTGAACTGTGAGTCTCTTGAAGGCATGGATTGTATTTCATTTCTACCTTTTCCAGTATCTATCATGTAGTCACTATACAAATAATTATTTTAGTTAGTTGTTCTTAGCAGAGTCAGCATCTAGAGAGCATTTTGAAAATTTGTAGAAGTGTTTTTGGTTGTCATAATAACCAGGACACTACTGACATTTCGGGCAGAGGCTAGAGATAATGAACATCCTGCGTTATATAGGACAGTCCCTCATAATAAAGAACTATTCTCTTCCCTGCAACACTTTCAAATGTCCCACTAGATTTTCAAATAGATGAAAAATCTATTCATAGCAACCTAAGCCTAGAACCTCATTCAGCTTTATATATAAATGCTGTTTTAGTTATCTACTGCTGTATAGTAAACAACCCAAAACTTAGAGGCTGAAAACAATAGAAGTTTATTATTTCCTAAGATCCTATGGATGACTGCCTCAACCAGGCTGTTCTGTTCCAGGTGATGTTGACTCTTGCTGCAGTCAGCTGGGCTCAGCTGAGCTTGAACATCCAAGATGGCTCACTCACACTGCCGGTCCTTGGGTGGGAGTTGATCTGGAGCTGTCAGTTGGAGCACCTCAGACCTCCTTCATGTGGCCTCTTCACATGGCTTGGGCTCTCCTAACATAGTAACTGGGTTCCAGAAGGCGGTAAGTGAAAGCCGCTGTTGCTCTTCAGGTTTGGGCTTAGAAGTCCCAGAACAGCATTTGGGCTGCTTTCTATTGGTAAAGACCCGTCCAGACTTAAGGTGAGGACAGAGAAACTCTGCCTTTTGTGAGAAGCAGCTTGCCCATACAGGGAGGAGAGGAGCATTGAGGGCCATCTCCAGAGAGTAGCTACCTCAGACACTAAGTGATTGTTGTCTAGTTCTAAGAATTTTCCAGAAATACAGCAAAGGTATAAACCAAGGGAAATTTAACCTTTCTTATGTTTGGAATTTTATTCATTATATTTGAGTCACCAATATAACACACCTGCATCAGCCTGTCTTTGTAGTTATCCCATTCATGGTGAGTCAACATTTAGATTCACGTGTCTGATTGCTTCTTTATATCTTCTAGTGAAATCTTACCAAAGTATTTATAAATATGTAGTATATACATGTATATATATATATATACTACATAGATGTAAACATATGTACATGTGTTTCATTTTAGTTTAAGCATATTTATATATTCAAGTATATTAAAATAATTATAAAATATTTAGAAAGTATATTTAAATATATTTATATGTGCGTTTTATTTATTAAATATATATATAAAACACCAAAATATTGATAGGATAGATAAATTAAAAATTTCATTTTAGTTTTCCTTTATATAAAGGCATTGTATTTTTTTAGTACATATGAAGATGAGTTATATTATTAATTTAATATCAGGATAGTAAAGTAGTTGTTACACAATATTTACTATAAGGAAGAGTTTTGGTAATTGAGTTGAAAAATCACTGGTCTGTGTAAACTGAACTGATACTCTGGCATTTCCTTTTGGTTTCCATATTTGTCTTCTCCTTGATCTTAATTTTCTACTTTGATTTAAATTTTGTTAACTGAAAATATGTACTCTAGACACAGATCAGCTCAAATCTCTGAGCAATAACATGGGGAATATAAATAAATGAATGACTAAATAGCTAGTTCTGTGTTTTCTCCAATTATTAAAATGTAGAATTCTTATAGAATATATAGCACTTATCTTTAAAAATGACTTTCTCCCACAGAAATAATTCTGTTATTTTCTAGTTTGAACCAGGTTAGTAAGAATGTCTACGTATGTGTTATAGTAACACTCATATTTTACTGATATGAGTACCTTACTATGAAAAATTTTTAAATTTATCTACTACATAATCATGTTTTTGGAATAAAACTGAAATTTTATATAACTATTTTAAATTTGACATTGCAAAGTGCTTCACCTCATATTATGATCTCAAGAAAAAAAAAATCATTAGACCTTTTAGTGAAGCCAGCCTATGCACAAATGTATTTATCCCGTAGCTTTCCTTAAAATACTGTACTTAGAATATATTCACCATTTGAAACTAAATTCTGTAGAGCTGTAAGTACTGATAATCTGTTCCTGTGACCTCTTACTGCTTATACAAGTGTAGTAATTCATTACTCTGCACTCAAGAGTTTGTTTTCTAATATTTTTACTTTTATACCAAAGTATATAAATGGGTTTTTGATTATTAAATCATCAGCATTTCCCATAATATGATTTTTAAAACAAGTAAACAAATATAAAAACCAGATAAATTCTGTTAAGCTCTGAAAAATGCTACTCTCCTGGTCTGGTCAGCAGAGGCTACCCTCCTGGCTCTTGGATAGACAAAACTTCGGGTTCTGGTAGACAAATACCATCCTCTTGATCTAGTAGACAGGTCATACCCTCCTGATCTGGTAGATGCTACTCTCCTGGACCGGTCAGCAGATTCTCCCCTCCTGGTCTGGTCAACACATGCTACTTTCTTATTTAATAGACAGATGCTACTTTCCTGGTCTAGTAGACAGATGTTGCCCTTCTGGTCTGGTAAGGCAGCAGAGAAACAAGGTCTCAAATTAAAACAGTCCTATAAATCATCGTTCAGCTTCTGCTCAGGAAACAGTAAATGATTCTCTGTTCATTACCACTGGTATAAGGTACGAATGGCCCCTGAGAAGTATATCATGGAAAGGATATAAGAGACATAATTACTTAACTACTGTTGCTACAGTAGGCTCAAGTGAACATTATCATTTTCCTTCTTTATTTTAAGGAGGGACAAGAGAAATCTAGCTTCACATCAAGCTCTATCTACATGCTTTATAAAACTAAAGACTCGTGTGGGAACCCCATGAATATTTGACCACAGAGAGAAAATCCCCACTCTCAGCCAACCACTGTGTCTACTTCAGTTTTGATTTGGGGAACTAGGTCAGCCTCAATTCTAAAGTGGCAAGAGAAAAATGAGTATGACTCCTAAGTGCAAACAGTGACTGGTTTAACGGTTAATTTTTTAAAAACTGGTAACATACAGTATTAAAAATATTTTTTTTGACATACTTATCTTCTTTGTCACCCTGTTTTCTTCCAACACAAATCATAGAGTCTTTCTTCAGTGGGTAAAAAGTTAACAATCTTTGCACCAAGGAAAGTATAACAAGAATACCACATAATAGTAAATTTTAAAAGTCAACCCACCACTATTGTTTATAATACAGGTGCATAGTCTATTTGGGTTAATATCATCGCTTACATTCTTTAATTTACTCTCATTTCAAAGTAATATAAGGTTCTAAAAATGAACATTGGCCTGTCCTAAGGGTGTTTACAGAATGCAAGAGAAAGTTATTTCTGTTGACAAACAGAAGCATTGCCTCAAAGTGTGTGTGTGTATGTGTGTGTGTGCCCAGTATCTTGCCCCATGAATCCATTTTCTAGCCACAAGCACAGAACTGAGCACAACCCCTAAATTTCTTTCTTTACTCGGACATCAAAGCATAAAATAGTACAAAGGAAAGAACAACTTCTTATTCTGCCCAAGAAAACTGCATCCCCCAATTCAAAGTATACCATGAGACACGTTTAAAAATAATAAACACATTAGTTAGTAGTAGTAGTATTACAATTGCAGTGTTCAAAATAATAGGGTTATTTTATGAAATTTTCACTTATTAGAGTTATTACTTTTTCAAAGTTGTACAAATCTGATAACTATTGAATAAACTATTGTAAACTCTGTAAACCCCACTGCTCTGATTCCATACTTTATATAATCGGTGATAGGACATAACAGTTGTAGAATACCACAGTAACGGATAGTCTTATATGAAATGAATTTATACCATGGAGGATCATAGTGTAACTCTATTAATAAATTTTAAAAGCCAGAATACTTCTGGGGCCATTGTACTGTTTATTTGACTACTTTAATATGGCTAACATTCAAAAGGAAAACAGCCCTAGTTCCTAAAGTGAAATAATTGGATTGGAAAGATAAAATGTGAGAGGATGGGGCATAAAAATAACTAGAGGGTTAGCAGGATTTTGCAGAATCAGTGAGGACTTTCCATTCTTGTTCTTCCTCTTCCATTCTGCACAAAAATCATAACAATGTCATCCTGTCCTTTATGAATATGATAAATTATTTCTCAAAAAGAACCTCAATAAGCTGATTCATTGTTACTGTTCCCTTCCCAAGAGAGTAAACTTGGAAGGCTGTGACATTTAAACTCTTATAACCAGCTCTGATGAAATGCATATTTACTTACAAATCTTCATGTATACACACATGCATGCATGCATGCATAAATACATAGCTTAGGAAGAATGAAAATAATCGGCTAAAATAAATTTTAAGTTGATATTTGGCTTTATTTATTGCATGCCTCCAAATTTAGGATTTTCTAAATTGTACTTCATAGCTATCCTATTTTTTTAAATTCCACTTTTGTAGCACATGAGTGAATATTAATATCTCATATTTGTATTAAACACAATTTCCAAAATATAATTTAAATAATAAAGCACCACAATATGATGGTAACGAGAACCATAGCATACTATGTGTTTGATCTTTTGTGTTTGTTTTTTATGTATTATTTGTGTGAAAAGTATTATAAACCTATTACAGTATAGTACTATATAGCTGATTGGTTAGTTGGGTACCTAGGCTAACTTTGTTGGACTTATGAACAAACTGGACTTACAAATGTGCTCTCTGAATGGAACTCATTCGTATGTAGGGGACTTTTACTCTATATTTTAAATATTAATCCTTTATTCATTGCAATAAAGGACTAATTGGTTGCAGTATTGCAAATATTCATGACTTGCCTATTAACTTTGAGATGTCATTGACAAAAAGAATATGTGTCATTTGCTGAATCCACTTGTAAGTCTTCTTTGCCTCAGAGGTTGCATAATATTATGTGGAATCTGGTACATTCTCAAAAGAACTTCTCCATCTAAGATTGGTGTGAGACTTGTTCATATGGCATCTGCTGCCAAGTTCCAGTAATAAACATCTATGCTGCACATAGAAATTTGTGTGGCTGTGAAATGTTTTCACATTTCTGCTGCCAGCTTGCATTATTTCCTAGGAAATACTAATTGAGCATACAGCTCAACTGAGCGTCCACACAGTGAGCAATACGGTTCATTTGTAACAGAATGGGGACTTTTCTTGTTGCCTGAGAATTAGGCTCAAGATTGCATAGCAGCCACAGAACTGGCTCTGAAATAACTGATGCCTGACACCCTTTCTCAGTCTACATAATAAGTCTGAGAGTCAAGATAATGAAAGGCAGTTGGGAATTGTCAGCCTGGTGGAAGTGGTGGGGAGGATAGGGACCAAGAGAAACTCTTCTAAAAATGGGGAATAACTGGCTAGAAGAAGAGACTTCAATTCTCTTTCCTGGTAGACATCTGTCTCTATTGGAAGAAATTCTTCCCATTCTTCATGAGTCTCTTACATATCTGCTTGTCTCACAAGTGAAGCATGGACTACACTTTGTTCTGGCCTATCTTTTCAAGAATGTTTATATAGCACACAGCCTTAGAAGTCAGGGATAGTGTTTCCCTCCCGAGCAAAGGGCAAGAATGCTTGCTGTCTAATATAATGAAGATGTCTCCTTCTGGAGCAAACGTCAGGCTCAACAAGTACCTGTCTTAAGAGATTTGGGTTCCCTAAACTCAAAATTCCTCTCCTGAAATACAACCCATTTCATATGCAGGTATCATCTGGCCCTCTTCGTCACTCCCTGTGGGAATTGAGGCTTGGGGAAGCAGCACAAAATTAATGATACTGTGGCTACACTCTTGCTGTGAGTAAGAAACTACTACTCTTCTCTGATGTAAGGGTCTTGTGTTTTCTACCAGCATCCTTGAAACTGGCAGGCTAAGTTGTTAGCTTGCAAGCAAGGTAAAGTCTCAGACTCTTCACTGTTCTTGACAATCTGCTTAGGCAGTGGATGTATATTGCTCTTCCCTTGTGCTTATTTGAGCATAGGAAAAGGAAATCAGAGAAAGATGGCAAGACCGAAGAAAGAAATTTAATAGACTAGCTTCAGCATAACCACCATTGAATGGAGTATACAAGTTATCTCTTGCCAAATAATGTCATACAACAAACAACAATGAAATTTTATTTAACTAATATTTATTTCACTCAAAAGTTTAAGATTTTCAGCTGATTTGGGCTGAGTTCACTAATTTTCTGGGGGTTGATGATTCTTGAATAACCTAGGATGGCTTCAGCTAGGATGGCTTTGGCATTTCAGATCCTGGGATCAGTTGGTCGACACAAACATGGACTTCTCATGGTGAAGGCAACATGCAAGAGCATGGGAAGCCCAATTGTACCAATACTTTTCAAGTCCCTCCTTGTGCCACGTTTGCTAATTACCCATTGGCCAAAGAACAACCCAGAAACAACATTGATTAAAGAAAATAAAATAATTTTGAGACAAAGAAATCCCAAGGCAAGTCCAGATACAAGGATAAAGAAATAGACTCTATGACTTTAGTGAAAGAATCTGCAAGTTTATGTTAAAGGGCAAGGATAAAAGGAGGGTAAATAACTGGGGCTCTGAGAAACCAGTGGATCAAAGAAGAATTTAAAAGGGAAATTTTAAAGTTTCTTGAGACAAACAAAAATGGAAATACAACTTACCAGAACTTAAGGGGTGCAGCAGAAGCAGTTCTAAGAGGGAAGTTTAAAGCAGTAAAGACCTACATTAAGAAGCAAGAAAGATCCCAAATAAACAGCCTAACTCTATGCATTAAGGAACTAGAAAAAGAACAGACTAAGCCCAAAGTTAGCAGAAGGAAGAAAATAATAAAAATTAGAGCGGAAATAAATGAAATAAAGAACAGAAAAACAATAGAAAAGATGAACCAAACTAAGAGTTGGTTCTTTGAAAAGATAAAATTGACAAACCCTTAGCTGGACTAACCAAGGAAAGAAGAGAGAGGACCCGGGTTCAATCCCTGGTCAGGGAACTGAGACCCCTCAAGCAGCGCGGTACAGACAAAAAAAAAGAAAAGAAGAAAAAAAAGAAAACTAACCCATAATCATAAAACCTGGAAATAATACCTGTTAGTATTTTGGTATATTTTCATTTAATATTTCTTCTCTATGTGTGCATATACTTCTAAAGATATTTTACGATTATACTGTATATCCAGCATTCTATCTTACTTTTTTACTTAGAATTATGTTGTAGTAATTTTTGTATAATTAATAATTGAGAAATTCATTTTAATGACTACATACTAAGCAACATAGGAAAGTACCATGCATTATTCAATAATTCCCTTTTTGTTATTCAGTCGTTTCCATTCTTTCACCCTTATAAATAATGTTGAGTTGTACATCATTCTATACAAAAATCTGTGATTATCACCATTTTTTTTCTGTTGGGCTAGATTTCTAGCAGCAGACATACCAGATGAACAGGTTTTCTTTTTAAAACTTTTACATACTGTACATCGCTTTCAAGAAAGATAATGTCAGTCTTAACTCCAAGAACAATTGTATTAGACCTGTGTCATAGTACTCTTGCTAGCATTAAAATAAAGTTACCAAGCTGATAGGCAAAATAAATGTATGATTGTTTTCATCATTTTTGCTTACTAGAGTTCTATTTTTTAAATGCATGTGTGTATATATATATACACATATATATTTAAAGTGTTTATGTGTGTGTATGTGTGTGTGTGTATATATATATATATATACACACATATATATGTGTATATATATATATATATATATATATATATATATATACACACACATATAAATTTTTTTGTACTTTATCTTCTGGGAACTGTTTGTTCTTTCCTTTTCTAACCACCACTGACAATGCTTAAAAGTTTATTAAGTTCTAGTTTTCAGATTTGATTAAATAGTAATCAAGTTGTCTAATCGTATACTTGTTAACAGTTCAGAAATCCCATGTCTTATGAAGGTAGGCTTCACTTATGAACACCTATTTAGGCTGTTGATGTGGTTTAGCCTAGCAAATGAAAAGCATTAAGTTGGAGCCAGGGAAACCCGAGTTCAAAATGTATTTTTATCATTTAGTAGTTCTGTGTTCTGTATCCATACTTAACTTCTCCGAGCCTCAGTTAACTCAGTTATAAAATGGAAAGGATGATTCTAGTCTTCTGAAGTTACTGTGAGAATTAGAAGATACATGAGATAATCCAGCACTTAACAGGTGTACAACATTCTATCATCGTTTAAAATCAGACCACGAGAGAGCATCTAGATACACAATGGAGAACTGATTAATGGGAAAGTATAATTACCTTATGCTTTAACAGTTTCATCCCATAATGTATTAGCTTTTCTGTTCTTGTTTTTTTTTTAATGGTGGCTCTTATATTTCCCGCCATTATAGGTAAAACTCAAGTTAATATATAAAAACCCTCACTCTATAAACCACTTCCTTTTCTTATTTCCTCTTTAACAGTACTATAAACTTTGACTAAAGTCTTCTCTTTTCTTTTTTTCTTGTTTTTTTTTTAAAAAGCTTCTTGTTCTTAATCATTCAGTGTTCTGCTAGGTTCACTCCATTTAGTAACTAAAATACTTTCTTCATCCTTGAGTGTTAGCTACTTTATTTATTTATTTTTAAATTTATTTATTTATTTATTTTTGGCTGCGTTGGGTCTTTGTGCTGTGTGCGGGCTTTCTCTAGTTGTGGCGAGCAGGGGCTACTCTTCACTGCAGTGTGCGGCCTTCTCATTGCAGTGGTTTCTCTTGTTGCAGAGCACGGGGTCTAGGTGCACGGGGTTCAGTAGTTGTGGCTCACGGGCTCTAGAGCGCAGGCTCAGTAGTTGGGGCGCACGGGCTTAGTTGCTCCGCGGCATGTGGGATCTTCCCAGACCAGGGCTCGAACCTATGTCCACTGCATTGGCAGGCGAATTCTTAACCACTGCACCACCAGCGAAGTCCTGAGTGTTAGCTACTTTAATTATCAAATTCAAAGACTGTTAGTCTTCTGATTGGTATACGTGCTTTCCATTCAACTGGTCCTCAGGACAGAGAACTAAGTTTCATTTCTGTTTTACCAGCTCATTTCACAATAGCAATGAATTAAACTGAATGAAGTACCAGAACAGATTCTTCAAGGTGATGCTAGTTATAAAAGATATTTTGTATTTCATATTAAAAATCTATTTGGTTTTGTACAGAAAGAAATATTATATCCAAAATAATGCTGTTTTTTAGAACTGGTCCCAACTGAAATAAGAGTGTATCCTCAGAAAGGTTAAGAATTGCATTAAGGATTTCTCCTTCTGATATTACATTGGTTTAATATCTCTGAAAGTATCTTCCTTTACAGAATTTTAAACTTCTGGACAGTATACACCTTGGAGGTGTTTCTGTTTTTGCAAATGGTAAGGGAATTCTCTAAGGATAAACCACTAAAATACAAAAACAGAACTGCAAATCTGGGGCTAGAGCTTTTGTGTATACTTGAATATTTCCATAATGAATCTTAAAAATATCAAGATAGTTGGGGAGGAGTTTGGAAGATAGGATGAAGAAGAGCATATATGTAGATTTATTGATATTGCTAGTGTTCTAGATCTCGGGTGGTATATTTATGGGTATTTATTATATTATGTTTTATAACTTACATCTTTACTCAATATATTATTTAGAATTATTTATTTTTTAATGAAACAACATTTAATTTGCCTTTCTGACAACTTTTTATTTTAAAATATCAGATATGCAGAAATGGTGAAAGGATGATACAAAAAAGCATTCATATATCCCCAGTAAGTTCAACAATTTTTAATGTTACCAGATTTTTAAATATTTGTCTATATACATGTGTAAATTTATTTTCTTGTGGAAATATTTGAAAGTCATTTGCAGACATATGAAACTTCCCTCCTTAATATACTTCATCATACAACTTCCAAGAATGTTCTACTTAATCCCAATGCCATTATTACATCCAAGAAAATTTTTAATAATTTCATAATGTTATTTAATATCCACTCCATATACAAATTCTTCCAATTGTCTCCAGATACCATACATATATATATATTTGAATGTATTGAATTTGACATATTGAACTTGATGGTTGTCTCTTTTAAACCAGAACGATTTTGACCATTTTTTTATGACATTGACTTTTTGAAGAGTCTAGGCCAGTTGTCTTATATAGTTTATTCTATACTCTGATTGTTTCTCATGATGTTATTTAACCTGTTCCTCTGTTCCCTTTATTTTATGTAGACTGAAGTTTAGATCTGGATTTGATTAAAATCAGGTTAAGCATATTTGTGAAGAGTACTTCATTCACAACACAGTAATGTTGTGACTTCACATCTAACTAGGAGATATATAATGTCAGGTTGTCCCACTACTAGTGATGCTAAATGTCGTCATTAAGTTCAGATTTTAACTGCCAGATCTCTATGTTGGAGAATTAATAAGTAATCTGAAAAGTGATACTTGGGCACTGTGGGGTTATCCTATTCTCCCAGCAGCCTTCTACTCAGTGGTTTTAGCAGTCATTTATTTCAGAAACTTATTTTCTAATACTGTCATACTAATAGGAAATTTTTTCAGTATCCCCCCTTTTTTTAAAGAATTGCATCAGGGTGATAGAGCTTTAGCCAATATAAATGGATTAAATTTAACATAATTATCATTTATTAGAACCACTCTATAGTTAGACTGACTTTGAAAGATTATTATTTATTATAGTGGTATGGACTGAATTGTGTCACCCCAAAATTCGTATGTTGAAGCCCTAACCGCCAAATGTGATGGTATTTGGAGATGGAGCCTTTGAAGATAATTAGGTGTAGATGAGGTCATGAAGGTGGGGACCCCATAATGGGATTAGTGCTTTTATGAAAAGAGATACCAGAGACCCTGTCTCTCTCTTTCCCCATCATGTTGAGGTCTCAGAATGAAGATAGCCATCTGTAAGCCAGGAAGAGAACCCTTACTAGACACTGACCATACTGGCACCCTGATCTCAGATGTCCAGCCTCCAGGACTGTAAGAAAATAAATTTCTGTTGTTTAAGCCACCCAGTCTATGACATTTTGCTATGGCGTCTTGAGAAGACTAATACATAGTTTTCTAAGTATTATAGAACCCTTTGTCCCACTCCGAGTCCTACCAAATTTCTCACATATTGCCAGACATTTTCTTAAGAAAAATGACCCTCTGCTCTGAATTACACAAGCTGAAAAACATTGATTAACATATTTATTGCTGTTTCTTGTGTAGTCATTACAGTGCAGACAAAGGTGATCCTAGCAAAGGATTCTCACAGTTGCCTTCCCCACGGAAGACTAATGGGGCCAACTTTTCACTATTATAAATAGTGAATATTGTTGACTGTATATCTTTCTCCTTAAGGTAGGTTCTCCCCTGACCCTGGACCTTTATTGAGATATAATTGACATATTAATTTAAGGTAGTCAACAATGTTTATTTGATATGCTTACACATTGCAAAGTGACTATAACCATAGCACTAGCTAACATTTGCAACACATCACATAATTACCATTTCTTTTTTGTGGTGAGAACATTTAAAATCTAGTCTCTTAGCAACTTTCAAGTGTGTAATACAATCACTATGTTGTACCTTAGATCCCCAGAACTTATTCATCTTTAACTGGAAGTTTATACTCTTTGACCAACATCTCCCCTTTCCCCCACCCTCCAGCCCCTGATAACTACCATCTAGACTCTGTTTCTATGAGTTTGGCTTTTATAGATTCCACATATAAGTGAGATCATGTAGTATTTGTCTTTCTCTGTCTGACTTATTTCACTTAGCATAATGCCCTCAAGGTCCAATTATATTATCACAAAGAGCAAGATGTCCTTCTTTCTCATGACTGAATGATATTCCATTGTACGTATGTTCTTTGTCCTTTCATCCACTGATGGGCACTTAGGTTGTTCCCATATCTTGGGTATTGTGAATAATACTGTAATGAACATGGGGGTGCAGATATCTCTTTGAAATCCTGTTTTCATTTCTTTTAGATGTATACCCCAGTGTAAGATTGCTGGATCATATGGTAGTTCCATTTATAATTTCTTGAGGAACCTCTATACTGTTTTCTGTAGTGGTTGCACCATTAGTGTAAATTCTTGAAAGTAGAAAACTTGGTCAATGTTATAAACCTTCTTAAGGCTTATGATCTGAATTTCTGGCTAGCTGTCTATAAAGATTGTACCAAGTTCCATTTACACAAGCTGTGTTTGCGAGTGTTCACTTAAATATCACATTCCTCAGTGCTGATCATTATAATTAAAACTCATTTCTGAATATTATAGGAAAATGTTTTATTTGTGTTTCTTTGATTATATTTTTTCATTTCAATTAAACTTTTTTTTTTTTTTGGTAAATTGTTTTGGTCATGCCATTGCCAATTTCTCTACTGCAGTTTCAGCATTTTCTTGATGAATGTTGAATGACCATAAATCAGGTTATATTTTACTGCAGGTTATTTTTTACAGTTTGACTTTTGAAGAAGGCTGTTTTACTAGGGATGCCATGGTCCTGCTAGCATTAGTAGGACACTGGGAAATGTGAAAACAGTGTTTCTCTGCATCTTATTTCCAGAAAGCTTATTTCTAGTACATATGTATGAGAATCAGACAGGCTAAGTGATTTAAAAATCAATGCCATTTATAAGTGGATATTTGATTTTAATAAATATTTCGGAAATAAATATGAATGTATTTACCAAGTATCCACAGCATAGCACTGAACATGAAGCAAGTTTTAAAACTCTTCTTTCATTTTTACTCAATGATTGTGTAGAAATTTTCTTATGGTATTTTTTATATGGTCATGCTTTCAACTACCAGAGTATATACATGGACATACTGTAGAAACTTTAAAATTATAAATATTCTAGGTCTGTTTTGAAATTGAAATTTTTGAACTGTAAAGATCCTTCTTTAAGCACATTTTCTTCCTT
Organism: Balaenoptera borealis; assembly: GCF_965194805.1. Taxonomy (NCBI): domain Eukaryota; kingdom Metazoa; phylum Chordata; class Mammalia; order Artiodactyla; family Balaenopteridae; genus Balaenoptera; species Balaenoptera borealis. Next base: position 50,698,853 of record NC_138877.1, read on the forward strand.
CTGCAAGTTTTCCTAACTTAAAACCTTTCCCTCCTTGTACACTTGGTCAAAGATGTGAAAACTAGTAATGTTCAACTCTGTTTACCAAATTGTGTTCAATGATATTGCTATTAGCATAGCCAAATGGCAACTTCTTTTTATTTTCTATAGTTAGTCCATCTTATGGTTACTCAACCAATGCTCAGTTCCACTTTGAGGAGCAAACACAGCCTATGGGCTGAGACATCTGAATCTTAGTTTATGTCATCAGTGATATAATCTGATAAATTGTCATTACAGTGATATGCTCTGCAGAAATATAGAATTTTGTTTTTGTATTTATCAGTTATACTTTACTTTATTTTGCAGTTACTTTTATATTTGGCTAAATCTGTTCACCCTCCTTTCAATATTGTAATTCTCAGAGGGCAGAAATGTGTCTTCCTATATCACTCCATCCCTGCAAAGATCTTGATGTGAATTTAAGTCATCCTGTTTTTAGTTTGTGTTAAAATTACTTGAAAATAGCTATCAACTCTACTCTGTTTAAAAAAAATAAAACTCTATAATCCTGTGACAATATATACCCACATTTCATAATCCTTAGAGCTCTTCTAATTTCTAGTTTAAATCCTCCCTGCTGTAATTTCCATCTGCCACATGGGACTGAGAGTAATTGTTTTCTATCTTTTATGTAGGAACCCTTTTCATACTCAAAAATGAGAGTCAGTCTCTCTTAAACCTTCTAAACTTCAGGTCATATAAAATTCAACTTTTTAACTTACACTCCTTACTACCGAACTTTGAATTATATCTGTCCTTTGTAGTGGAATTTCTCAAAATTGCCATAGAGAACGTTACCAAAGTTCTGACTAATACATTGTTGTTTGCACAGTTTTAAATCATTTGTATGCTTGTGGCATCCAGAGGTCAAGGGAATCATGAAAACAATAGCAAACTTAGGACATGAAAGAAATTAGTAAAGACCAGATAACCACCCCTATCAGCCCTCTGGAAAAAAAAATCAAGTACCAGAAGTTTGTTTAATGTGGTATCTTTTCTGTTACTCATCCTGTGAGCCTAATAGAGGGAAATGTTTCTTCTTCCCTCCTAGTGTACTGATATAAGTAGCTAGGTAGCAAGTGCCAATTCAAATTCCATGAAATAAATGAGATTTTCTGCCAGATGAGATTTGAGGGACAGAATTAGTCAATGGACTCTAGTTTGTGCATGTGAAGACACTGAAACTGATACACTGAACTGTGCATTTAGAGTATGATCTTAATATTGACATTGACACAAATATTGTAATTTCCTGGGACTATAGTATGATCACTTTTCACCTCTGTCTTCTAACCAATGGTATGTGACCAAAAAACACAGAACAGCTGATTTACCTTTTTGGCCTGTGAAATAGTGACCATGGTTTCATTAGTTCAAGCTCTACTACCCCAAAATAACTGACCGAAGAAAAGTCTGTTCTACACTCTTCCAATATTTTCTCTCTTACATGGCAAAAGTGAATAAAAATTTATTTTGAGCATGTTGATTTTGCCACTTGACTTTCCTGTGCAGCAGCAAACCCTGTTTCCTCTTAGTCATGACCAGTCACTGTACCAAGTTCACCCAGGGGATGTGAAGAGCTGGGCTCCACAGCTTCCAGCTCCAATGCCAATGACACTGCTAGGTATTCCCAGGTGCTGCTGCGGCCAATGAATACTAGTTGCTACCCCAGCTCCCCATGTGGCTCTTTGTCCTGCCCCTGACACTGCCAGATGAATCTACCACCTCCCTAGAACTTTATGTCACTAGCTCCAGATTCAAAATCCTAGAGAGTCTGATCCTGATAATTGGCTGAGCCTTGCTCATGTACCATGTTCTAACTTCCACACTTCCTGGGAAAGCAAGGATCCATCCTTTTCAGCCTCTTTACTGAGAGGTAGACTCTGCCATCTATGAAGATTCAAAAGGTGGGGAAGTGCCCCAAACATGAAAAGGGGGTTCAGACAAATACACTACAAGTTGGGAAATGCTATGTATGTTCTGAGGTTGGAAAGCATGGAGAAAAAGTGGGGGAAAAACTCTGGAAGTTGGACCCAGAACAGGGGGAACCTGGAAATCAAATGAAGGTATTTAGACTTTATTTGTTAGGCAGAAAAAGTCACTGGAAATGCCTGCACAAAGGGATCAAAGTGGGCTTTAGGAATATTAATCTGCAGCAGTTAGCACAGAAGAACATTTGGAGAGAGGAGATTTTGGAGACAGAAACCAATGAGCAGTCCAGGGAGTTATCTGTATATAAAGCGATACACGCCTGATCTTGGATAGTGTCTGTAGCAATGCAAGTGAAAGAATAGGTGAGAGGATTGTAGAGATAAAATTCTAGAGCTCCCTAAAAGAACCCACTTCTTTCCAATTTTCTCGATAGCATAAATACCAACATCTTATTCAGAAGTATTCTATTCTAGGGACTTCCATGGCGGTCCAGTGGTTAAGACTCCGCACTTCCACTGCAGGGGGCACAGTTTCGATCCCTGGTCAGGGAACTAAGATCCCACATGCTGCACTGTGTGGCCAAAAAAAAAGTATTCCAATGTGAACTAAGTTTGCCTAGGGTAGTAGTCCTCAGAGTATGGACAGCTCTGGTTCCTGAGACCCTTGCAGCAGTTCTGCAAGGTTAAAACTATTTTCATAGTAATACTAAGGTGTTATTTGCCTTTTCCACTATGGTAACGTTTGCACTGATGGTACAAGAGCAATAGTGGCTAAAACGGCTCTTAACAGGAATCAAGGCAGTGGCACTGAACTGTATCGGTAGTATATAGTCATCATTGTATCTGTATATTTGTGTCAAGCAAAAAAATAGTCATTCTCACTTAAGAATGTCTTTGATAATGCAGTAAAATATATTAATTTTATTAAATCTTGATCCTTAAGTACACAGTTTTTAATAATCAGTGTGATGAAATGGGAAGTACCTATAAAACACTTCTACATATCAAAATGCCTAGTTCATCCAAGGAAAAACTTTGCATGATTGTTTGAATTACAAGCCGAACCAGCCCCTCACACCCCCACTACCCTGTAGCACATCATTTTTACTTGAAAGAACAAATTGACAGACAAACTGTGATTTTTGGGGGCCTTAGCTATTTGGCAGATATTTTCTTGAAAGTGAATGAAATGAGTCTGTCACTTCAGGAAAACAATAGGTTTTTTTGCCAATGATAAAATTAGTATTTTGTAAAACTTGTATCTGCCACCATAAACTTGACAGCTTCCTAACACCTAAGGATTTTTCTAATGAGATTGTTGGTTAAATTAATGGATGTGATTTTTTAAAAATATTATGTCATGAACTGAGTCAACATTTGGAAGATCTGTATAACTCAGTGAGCCAATAAGTGCCAAATGGCCAATTCAGGATGTTACAAAATCATGGGCAAGAAATCTATTCAAAGTGCAAGATAGACCAATAGATTTAATGTAACAGAGAATAAAAAATTCACTGGTATGGTTTTAAATTCCATATTACATCTAACCTCTTAAAAACTACCACTACCCAGTTATCAGTTGAACAATATCTGTAATTATCTGAAAAGGCTATTAAAATACTCCTCCCTTTTCCAATCACATAGCTAAAACTGGATTTTCTTCATCTACTTCAACCACAACGTATCATAGCTGATTAAATGTAGAAGCAGACATGAGAATCCAGCTCTCATTTTCCAGTTTTGGAAAATATGTTATTTATGTTAACATACAAAGCATTTACTATTGCTATTTTTTCATAGAAATAACACTTTCCTAATTTTTATTGTTATTATTTTAAATGACATCATTAGTCACCAGAGAATACCAATCAAAACCACTTCATATGTACTAGAATAACTATAATAATAATTTTTAAAAAGTAACAAGTGTCAGTGAGAATGTAAAGAAATTGTGCCCCTCATATGTTGCTGGTAGGAATGTAAAATGGTATAGCCACTTTGGAAAACAGTTTGATAGTCCTCAGAAAGTTAACTGTAGAGCTACTACATGACCCAGCAATTCCATTCCTAGGCATATACCTAAGGGAATTGAAAACGTATGTTCACAAAAAAGCTTGTACACAACTGTTCATAGCAAAATTGTTCATAATTCCAAAAAGTAGAAACAATCCAGGTGTCTATCAACTGATGAATGGATAAGCCGAATGTGGTATATCCCCACAATGAAATATTATTCAGCCATAAAAAGGAATGAAGTACTGATTCATGCTGTTGATACATTATGGATGAACCTTGAAAACATGCTGAGGGAAAGAAGTTAGACACAAAAGGTCATGTATTGTATGATTCCATTTATATGAAATGTCCAGAATAGGCAAATCCATAGATACAGAAAGTAGACTAGTGGTTGCCAGGGGCTAGGAGAAGGAGGGGCTGGAGAGTGACAGGTAAGGAATAGTGGTGATACTGTACAACCCTGTAAATATACCAAGAAAAAAAGTGTAATGTTAGTGATTAAAGTTATCCCCATTGCAAAAATGTTTTGAGTAGTAGTCACAGAGACTACAATGATATTGTTGAGCATAAGGAAAATCTCATTTTAGGGGTTAGAGATTCCCAAAATTTGTCCTAAGTACCAAGCTTAGGTTCCAGAGCTAACTCTAGATCCAATCAGCTAGGATTTTTTTTTTTTTTAATCCTAGCCTTGCATTTCAGCTTGGGAGGAATTTCTAAAAGCGTTAAATGCTTATTCATCTTGCATGTGGACTTTTGTTTGCTTTTTGTACAAGTTTTAACCAATAATGGGATATTTATTATTACTGAAAGACAAAAATTACTAAATTACTGAATATTACTGAATGACAAAAAAAATAACAATACAAATTGTGAGACAACTCTCTATTGACAACATAGAAAATGAGGTCACTGAAAAGTGTTAATTATAGAAAAAACACTGTAATTTTTTTTGAGTTTCATTGTATAGTTTAAAATTGGTTTAATTTCCATTTTTGAAGATAAAAACTTTTCTCTTTCACTGAGAACAAACTGTAATTAACAGAAACACAACAGCTATTTGCATAACAATAGCTTCCTTGGCATTAGAGAAGCTTGTTATTTGGTTTTCTTTAAGTGAAAGATTTGGTCTCTGTAAGACACATCAATATTTTTATCTTAATATTTTGTGATCTTTCCATTATTCTCTGAAATCTGAATTTGAGTACATAATATACCATCATGTTTCTTGCCAGCATACCTATGAAAATCCCTCTTAAATTTTTACAGTTTCACCTCACCTCACTATCCATTTGTACCAGCTGCCACTTCCTCCTATGCTTTAGCCAGAGATTGGTCTTCTCCACAGTACCCAAATTAGCTATGGTCTTTAATGTTTGTCAAAAGTGGGTGCCACTCTTCTTCCTTTCACTGGAATTCCCTTCACCTTCTTAGCCTGCCCAGTTCTGTTCTTTGTGCTTTTTTTTTGTGAAGACAGACCTGGCTCCACCACAAAGAATCCATCATTCCTAGCTCGTGTTCCCACCACACTCTACTGCCAACCTCAGACCTGGTGTCCAGCAGTAGTTTTTCACACTGCATACACTCTAAGGTACTTATGCAGAGGTGCCTCAAAATTCTCCTCATGTGCCTCAAGGTTTACCTCTCATTGTGGAGAGAAAAGAAAATAAACTCTGGAGTTAGACAGATCTTAGTTGGCATTTAAACCCCACCCCTCATTAGCAGGGTAAACTTGGTGACTCACTGAGTCTCCATGGCTTTAGTTTTCCATTTGTAAAATTGGTTGAATAATACCAATCTCATAGGGTCATTGTGAAGATTAAATCAGACTCTATATACATTGTGCCTGGCCCATTAATAAATGTTAACTCCTGACTTCCCCTTTCAGCATGTAACATGTATAATTTTAACAATATGTTTACATTGCCCACTATGTTATACTAGCAGAGAGAGAGACAGACAGACAGGCATATAGACACAGCACAGTGTCTGGCCTAGACCAGGCACTCAATAAATCTTTGATGAATGAATGAATAGCTGTGATTTCTTTCCAATTTTTTTTGGAAGTTGTGGCTTTGTGCCTGCCTTAAGTGAACAGTTCTGTATTCATCAGACATGTGTCCGATTCAAATGGAAAATGGGATGAGGTTGCAGCTATCTCACCTTCTCCATCATCTCCAACTTGTTTTGGATTCCAAATGGTCATACATTTTAGAATCCTTAATAGAAATTTAAAATTAAAGATACTTCTTCTGAAACTAACACAACATTGAAAGCAATTATACTCCAATAAAGATGTTAAAAAAATAAAAACAAGAAAAATCCACCTGCCATTGCAGGGGACACGGGTTCGAGCCCTGGTCCCAGAAGATCCCACATGCTGCAGAGCCACAAAGCCCTTGTGCCACAACTACTGAGCCTGTGCTCTAGAGCCCACAAGCCACAACTACTTAGCCCATGCGCCACAACTGAAGCCCACGCTTCTAGAGCCTGTGCTCCACAACAAGAGAAGACACTGCAGTGAGAAGCCCGCGCACCGCAACAAAGAGTAGCTCCGACTCACCGCAATTAGAGAAAGCCAGTGCACAGCAGTGAAGACCCACCACAGCCAAAAATAAATAAATAAATAAATAAATTTATATAAAAAAATAAAGTCTACATTATCAGGAGGAGCAGTTAAGGTAATGATATACAAAAAATGATGTATGCACAAGTGGAATACTGTGGTGACAGATGTTCCTTTATTATAAACTTTTATAAATTGAAAAAAAAAGATACTGCTTCTCATGTTTGTACCCCTTTTATTTAGCTTTTCATTCCATTTAGATTATTCTGTTCCATGAAGTTCCAGAGCAGTCTTTCCTCAGTTTCATCATGGTTAGTTTTCAAATAACTTTTCAAATGAAAAGGTATCTATTGAGCAGAAGCAAGAAAAACTGCAATCCTGCAGCCTGTGGAACAAAAACCACATTCACAGAAAGATAGAGAAGATGAAAAGGCAGAGGGCTCTATACCAGATGAAGGAACAAGAAAAAACCCCAGAAAAACAACTAAATGAAGGGGAGATAGGCAACCTTCCAGAAAAAGAATTCAGAATAATGATAGTAAAGATGATCCAGGACCTCGGAATAAGAATGGTGACAAAGACTGAGAAGATTCAAGAAATGATTAACAAAGACCTAGAAGAATTAAAGAACAAACAAACAGAGATGAACAATACAATAACTGAAATGAAAACTACACTAGAAGGAATCAATAGCAGAATAACTGAGGCAGAAGAACGGATAAGTGACCTGGAAGACAGAATGGTGGAATTCACTGCTGCAGAACAGACTAAAGAAAAAAGAATGAAAAGAAATGAAGACAGCCTAAGAGACCTCTGGGACAACATTAAACGCAACAACATTCGCATTATAGGGGTCCCAGAAGGAGAAGAGAGAGAGATAGGACCAGAGAAAATATTTGAAGAGATTATAGTCGAAAACTTCCCTAACATGGGAAAGGAAATAGCCACCCAAGTCCAGGAAGTGCAGAGAGTCCCATACAGGATACACCCAAGGAGAAACATGCCGAGACACATAGTAATCAAATTGGCAAAAATTAAAGACAAAGAAAACTTATTGGAAGCAGCAAGGGAAAAATGACAAATAACATACAAGGGAACTCCCATAAGGTTAACAGCTGATTTCTCAGCAGAAACTCTACAAGCCAGAAGGGAGTGGTATGATATACTTAAAGTGATGAAAGGGAAGAACCTACAACCAAGATTACTCTACCCGGCAGGATCTCATTTAGATTTGATGGAGAAATCAAAAGCTTTACAGACAAGCAAAAGCTAAGAGAATTCAGCACCTCCAAACCAGCTCTACAACAAATGCTAAAGGAACTTCTCTGAGTGGGAAACACAAGAGAAGAAAAGGACCTATAAAAACAAACCCAAAACAATTAAGAAAATGGTCATAGGAACATACATATCAATAATTACCTTAAATGTAAATGGATTAAATGCTCCAACCAAAAGACACAGGCTTGCTGAATGGATACAAAAACAAGACCCATATATATGCTGTCTGCAAGAGACCCATTTCAGACCTAGGGACACATACAGACTTAAAGTGAGGGGATGGAAAAAGATATTCCATGCAAATGGAAATCAAAAGAAAGCTGGAGTAGTTATACTCATATCAGGTAAAATAGACTTTAAAATAAAGAATGTTACAAGAGACAAGGAAGGACACTACATAGTGATCCAGGGATCAATCCAAGAAGAAGATATAACAATTATAAATATATATGCACCCAACATAGGAGCACCTCAATACATAAGGCAACTGCTAACAGCTATAAAAGAGGAAATCGACAGTAACACAATAATAGTGGGGGACTTTAACACCTCACTTACACCAATGGACAGATCATCCAAAATGAAAATAAATAAGGAAACAGAAGCTTTAAATGACACAATAGACCATATAGATTTAATTGATATTTATAGGACATTCCATCCCAAAACAGCAGATTACACTTTCTTCTCAAGTGCGCACAGAACATTCTCCAGGATAGATCACATCTTGGGTCACAAATCAAGCCTCAGTAAATTTAAGAAAATTGAAATCATATCAAGCATCTTTTCTGACCACAACGCTATGAGATTAGAAATGAATTACAGGAAAAAAAACGTAAAAAAAGACAAACACATGGAGGCTAAACAATACGTTACTAAATAACCAAGAGATCACTGAAGAAATCAAAGAGGAAATCAAAAAATACCTAGAGACAAATGACAATGAAAACACGACGACCTAAAACCTATGGGATGCAGCAAAAGCAGCTCTAAGACGGAAGTTTATAGCTATACAAGCCTACCTCAAGAAACAAGAAAAAGCTCAAGTAAACAATCTAACCTTACACCTAAAGAAACTAGAGAAAGAAGAACAAACAAAACCCAAAGTTAGCAGAAGGAAAGAAATCATAAAGATCAGAGCAGAAATAAATGAAATAGAAACAAAGAAAACAATAGCAAAGATCAATAAAACTAAAAGCTGGTTCTTTGAGAAGATAAATAAAATTGATAAGCCATTAGCCAGACTCATCAAGAAAAAGAGGGAGAGGACTCAAATCAATAAAATCAGAAATGAAAAAGGAGAAGTTACAACAGACACCGCAGAAATACAAAGCATCCTAAGAGACTACTACAAGCAACTCTATGCCAATAAAATGGACAACCTGGAAGAAATGGACAAATTCTTAGAAAGGTATAACCTTCCAAGACTGAACCAGGAAGAAACAGAAAATATGAACAGACCAATCACAAGTAATGAAATTGAAACTGTGATTAAAAATCTTCCAACAAACAAAAGTCCAGGACCAGATGGCTTCCCAGGTGAATTCTATCAAACATTTAGAGAAGAGCTAACACCCATCCTTCTCAAACTCTTCCAAAAAATTGCAGAGGAAGGAACACTCCCAAACTCATTCTATGAGGCCACCATCACCCTGATACCAAAACCAGACAAAGATACTACAAAAAAAGAAAATTACAGACCAATATCACTGATGAATATAGATGCGAAAATCCTCAACAAAATACTAGCAAACAGAATCCAACAACACATTAAAAGGATCATACACCACGATCAAGTGGGATTTATCCCAGGGATGCAAGGATTCTTCAATATACGCAAATCAATCAATGTGATACACCATATTAACAAATTGAAGAATAAAAACCATATGATCATCTCAATAGATGCAGAAAAAGCTTTTGACAAAATTCAACACCCATTTATGATAAAACTCTCCAGAAAGTGGGCATAGAGGGAACCTACCTCAGCATAATAAAGGCCATATACGACAAACCCACAGCCAACATCATTCTCAACAGTGAAAAACTGAAAGCATTTCCTCTAAGATCAGGAACGAGACAAGGATGTCCACTCTCACCACTATTATTTAACATAGTTTTGGAAGTCCTAGCCATGGCAATCAGAGAAGAAAAAGAAATAAAAGGAATCCAAATTGGAAAAGAAGAAGTAAAACTGTCACTGTTTGCAGATGACATGATACTATACATAGAGAATCCTAAAACTGCCACCAGAAAACTACTAGAGCTAATTAATGAATATGGTAAAGTAGCAGGATACAAAATGAATGCACAGAAATCCCTTGCATTCCTATACACTAACGACAAAAAATCTGAAAGAAAAATTAAGGAAACACTCCCATTTACCATTGCAACAAAAAGAATAAAATACCTAGGAATAAACCTACCTAAGGAGACAAAAGACCTGTATACAGAAAACTATAAGACACTGATGAAAGAAATTAAAGATGATACCAACAGATGGAGAGATATACCATGTTTTTGGATTGGAAGAATCAATATTGTGAAAATGACTATATGACACAAAGCAATCTACAGATTCAATGCAATCCCTATCAAATTACCAAGGGCATTTTTTACAGAACTAGAACAAATCATCTTAAAATTTGTATGGAGACACAAAAGACCCCGAATAGCCAAAGCAGTCTTGAGGGGAAAAAATGGAGCTGGAGGAATCAGACTCCCTGACTTCAGACTATACTACAAAGCTACAGTACTCAAGACAATATGGTACTGGCACGAAAACAGAAACACAGATCAATGGAACAAGATAGAAAGCCCAGAGATAAACCCACGCACATATAGTCAACTAATCTATGACAAAGGAGGCAAGGATATACAATGGAGAAAAGACAGTCTCTTCAATAAGTAGTGCTGGGAAAACTGGACAGCTACATGTAAAAGAATGAAATTAGAATACTCCCTAACACCATACACAAAAATAAACTCAAAATGGATTAGAGACCTAAATGTAAGACTGGACACTATAAAACTCTTAGAGGAAAACATAGGAAGAACACTCTTTGACATAAATCACAGCAAGATCTTTTTTGATCCACTTCCTAGAGTAATGGAAATAAAAACGAAAAATAAACAAATGGGACCTAATGAAACTTCAAAGCTTTTGCACAGCAAAGGAAACCATAAACAAGACGAAAAGACAACCCTCAGAATGGGAGAAAATATTTGCAAATGAATCAACGGACAAAGGATTAATCTCCAAAATATATAAACAGCTCATTCAGCTCAATATTAAAGAAACAAACAACCCAATCCAAAAATGGGCAGAAGACCTAAATAGACATTTCTCCAAAGAAGACATACAGGCGGCCACGAAGCACATGAAAAGATGCTCAACATCCCTAATTATTAGAGAAATGCAAATCAAAACTACAATGAGTTGTCACCTTACACCAGTTAGAATGGGCATCATCAGAAAATCTACAAACAACAAATGCTGGAGACGGTGTGGAGAAAAGGGAACCCTCTTGCACTGTTGGTGGGAATGTAAATTGATACAGCCACTATGGAGAACAATATGGAGGTTCTTTAAAGAACTAAAAATAGAATTACCATATGACCTAGCAATCCCACTACTGGGCATATACCCAGAGAAAACCATAATTCAAAAAGACACATGCACCCCAATGTTCATCGCAGCACTATTTACAATAGCCAGGTCATGGAAGCAACCTAAATGCTCATCGACAGACGAATGGATAAAGAAGATGTGGTACATATATACAATGGAATATTTCTCAGCCATAAAAAAGAACGAAATTGAGTCATTTGTTGAGACGTGGATGGATCTAGAGACTGTCATACAGAGTGAAGTAAGTCAGAAAGAGAAAAACAAATATCGTATATTAACACATGTATGTGGAACCTAGAAAAATGGTACAGTTGAACCGGGTTGCAGGGCAGAAGCTGAGACACAGATGTAGAGAACAAACGTAAGGACACCAAGGGGGGAAAACTGTGGTGGGGTGGGGATGGTGGTGTGCTGAATTTGGCGATTGGGATTGACATGTATACAGTGATGTGTATAAAACTGATGACTGATTAAAAAAAAAAAAAAGACAAATACAACTACATTGGAACAGTGTTGGTGAAGCTCATAAATACAATGGTCACCAAACGAAGCCAGACTGGAAAATGTATATGTGTGATTATACAAAGTTGCAGAACCAACAAAATGAATTTAGGCTGCTAGATGTCAGGAGGATGAAGGAAGTTATGACACTTTGACTTTGTAGGCGGTGGCTTGAAGGAAACAGGAGTGGCCTTCTGAGAGGTGGTAATGCTTGTCCCTTGATCTAGGGGCTGGTTGCAGGGGTGTGTTTCATTTGTGCAAAATTGATAGAACTGTGCACTTTTGATGTGTTCCCTTTTTGTATGTACTTTATACTATAATAAAAGTTTCATAATTTAAGAAAAAAAGGTATCTATTGAACATGTATAAGTACTTTTGTTTTCTCTCTTAAAATTAGCCAGGCTCAACGATGGCTTGTTAAGTCATTCGATCTCATAGGTATGCTTAGAGAACAAAAAAAATGGCAATCTTAATTATTGCTATGAAAGATCCATAAAAGATAAATGGGTGATGGTTGGGTAATAGCTTTTTATTCAACAAAGGATGAGATATTTAATGGGAAAAGAGGGTTTTTCTTTCAATGCTGTATTAAAAGTTTTCATACATTCGAGTTTAGAGTTATTATCTTAGAAGTTACAATAGTTATTGCAAGTTCTTTTCTTTTAGTAAATTTTATTAACCATGAAAAGATCTCTCTGGGCAATGTTTTTGCTCCTGAACAAAGCTAGCCATATGTGTCTTTTATGAAATTTTTATACTGGAAAAAAAAGACAAGTACTTATACTCAGAAAATGCTAAGCAGAGTCCATGTTTGAGTGGAGTCTTGAAGAATTAACAGGAGTTTGCACGACGAGGAAGTGAGGAAAACATTTTAGGCAGAGGGACTAGCCTTCACCAGTTGATGTTGGGTTTGGCTTTTAGGCAACAGCCGTACAAATGTTAAAAACAGCTATTATGATAACTGTCAGTCTTTGCTCTTTAGAGAAATGTACATGTTAAGAGGATGAAAACAATAGGCAATTTCTCTTTCTTTAGCCTCCTTTTCTCTCCTGGAACAGGTTACCTAGCAAAATAGGCTGAGTAAAGTTCCAGGTTGCTACCAGAGTGTTTCTAAGGATGTTAGGTTACTGTCATTCCCCCCAAAAACATCTGTACTCTTCAACTTTCTTTTCCTACATTGTTTATAAAAATTATAAAAACTGCAACTCACACATACAACCTGCCTTAGAGGAGGTAACTGGTCTTTCCTGAAGCCAAATCTTCAATATTTTCTATGATCTACAACTTGTTGTCTATATTATCTTGTTCCCATTTATTCCAGTCTTTATCTTGGGGGAAGAATCTGAGTCTTGAACTTCTTTATATATATATATATTTTTTTTTTCTAGTTATTAGGCTTCTTTTTTTTTAATTGGGGTATAGTTGTTTCACAATGTTGTGTTAGTTTCTACTGTACAACGAAGTGGATTTCTCTGTGCTATACAGCAGGTTCTCATTAGTTATCTATTTTATACATATTAGTGTATATATGTCAATCCCAATCTCCCAGTTCATCCCACCCCTCTATGTTTTTCTATAAGACTTTAATATAGTCCTAGAATCTAGAGAGATCTATCTAGAAAGTTTGAGTTTCCTGAATACCTATTAGATTGCTTCTTGACTTGCCCATCATGGGGATGAGAGAAACCGCTGAAAAATATGTAAGGCTAATGAAACTGGAATTACAGTGGTGGAAGGGAATGTGTGTTGGATATTTCCCAATGCCCTTCTAGACCCACTCTCTACCTATTCTGGCTGATCTTTATGGATTGTATTAATTTTCTCCCTTGCCCTCTGGCTTCTACTGGGTTCAGACAATACAAGGCACTGGAAGGAAATCTGAAGGGCAGAAGGAGTGAAGTTAGGTTCGAGCCCTGGTCTGGGAGGATCCCACATGCTGTGGAGCAACTAAGCCTGTGCGCCACAACTACTGATCCTGCGCTCTAGAGCCTGCGAGGCACAACTACTGAAGCCCGTGTGCCACAACTACTGAAGCCTGCATGCCTAGAGCCCATGCTCCACAACAAGAGAAGCCACCACAATGAGAAGTCCGCACACCACAACGAAGAGTAGCCCCCGCTCGCCACAACCAGAGAAAAGCCCACGTGCTGCAACAAAGACCCAACACAGCCAAAAATAAAATAAATTTTTTAAAAAAGAAATGAATAGGTTTCTCAGGCAGATTAAATTCTTGTTTGGCAGAAAATATTTCATTGTTTGTGTCCCCATGAATGATGTCTTAGTTCTTGATTTTAGCTATGCTAATTGTTAGTACAGTAAAGTTACTGTTCTAAAGCTATATTCATAAATAGATCAGTGGAGTCAGTGCCAACTTAAAAGGAGGTGGCATTACACTTCAGGTAACATTCAAACTCCTTGCTAGAGACTACAGCTCCCTGCATGATCTGATCTTTGTCTACCTCTCTTAACTCATCATGTATTATTCTTCCCCTTGCTTACTGTTCCACCCAAATTGTCTTTCTTTCTTTTCTGCCAATCTGTCAAGCTTGTTCCAGTTTCAGGACCTTTGCACTTCCTATTTCTCTCTTTCTGAACACTTTTCTATTGAGTATGCACAGGGCAGTCAAACTGCCATCAGTTAGAACTCAGTGAGGCCTCCCTGGTCCCCTTATCTAAAGTTGCCTATACCCTATCTAGGCACTAGTTTAATACTATATTTTGCTTCTTGGTAGCATTTATCTCTAACCAAAATTTTATTACTTCATTCTGCATTATCTGCATCCCCAGAAATTAACACGGAGCCCACTACATATAAGATGCTCAGTTTTTTAAATGAATGCATACAAATGGCTCTGATCTTGTCCTTACCGCATTCAATCTTTTTATCAGCAACTTAAAAAAAGACATAGAAAGGCATGCTTATCGAATTTTTAGATGATATAAAGCTGCTAATTTAGATGGAATGTATAAATATCTTAATATGTTGAAGTACTGAAGTAAAACTATCTTAACAGGGACAAAGGTCAAATGTGAAATTTAGATTAAAAAATCTACTACAGAATCATAGCTTAACAGCATTTCAAGAGCAAAAAGACCTAAGAATTTTCATTGTAGGCTGCATGGTGGCTAATATAGGTAACCTAAATTAATAGAGGCAAAATAGCCAGAAAGTGGTGCCACTGTATTCTGCTGGGTTTAACCCACCTCTGGAGCAGTGGGCTTATTTAAATTATTTAGTTGTCTGAATATTTATGTACACTTACTGTCAACTCATTATTTTTTATTTTTCAATGAGCAGTGTAAACTGTTGTGTTAACTGGCCAGCAACTTCTGTTCTTGCAGGCAACCTAAGTGGAAAAATGAAATTGTAATCAACCTGCTGATTATTGAGTGAGGGTATTAGTTATCTTTGATGACATCAGACTCTGAGAGTCTGAGCTGTCATCTCCGTGTTTGTAGAGTGGATGATCCACTTCTAAGTCTCTTCTACCACTGGGGTCAGGCCTAGGAGTGTAATGGCCCCTGGGGGATTCAGTATCCTTGTTGGGTCCCCTACTAACCCTGCCCCCATCCGTGTAAAGAGTCCCTTCATTAAATTCTACTCAAAATCTCAGTTTCCTTTAGGACACTGATTGATAGCATAATTTTCAAAATTCTTTGAGTGGTAAAATTTTAGGAGGGGCAAATTTTGTGGTTTTTAATCATTATACATGTACCTCTATTGAAGTATTTATTTGTAGTAAAGATTTTTTGAGTAGTTGTGTGTTCCTGACAGTTTACATACCTTAATCCTAATTCTTATGACTATAGGGCAAAGTAGGTATTATTATTTGAACTTTATAGATGAGGAACTTGAAGCTCAGAGAGGTCAGATCATGTGTCCAAGGCAATGGGCATATCTTGTTTTGTTGCGCTTTGCTTTATTACACTTCTCAGATATGGCAGTTTTTACAAATTGAAGATTTGTGGAGGACCTGCCTCAAGCAAGTCTATTGGCATCATCTTTCCAACAGCATTTGCTCACTTCATGTCTCTGTCACATTTCAGTAATTCTTGTAATATTTCAGACTTTTTTATTATTATTATATTTGTTATGGTGATCTATGATCAGTGATCTTTGATGTTAATATTGCAAAAAGATTATGAATTGCTGAAGGCTCAGATTATGGTTAGCATTTTTTTAGCAATATGGTATATTTTAAATGAAGGTATGCATATTATTTTTTTAGATATAATGCTATTGCACATTTAAAAAACTACAGTATAGCATAAACACAACTTTTATATGCACTGGGAAACCAAAAAACTTGTTTGACTCACTTTTTTGCAATATTCACTTTATTTGGTGGTCTGGAACCCTCCCTGCAATATCCCTGGGGTATGCCTATAGTTTATAAATGACAGAGACTTAATGTGAGTTTGAGTCCAAGACCTACATTGCTTGTTTCGACTATACCTATCACCTCTCTTATTCCATCATGCATGTCTGGCAAGTTTTCTGAAAGTGGAGACTATACTGTATTCTTTTATCTCCACTAGCATAGTGTCTGGAACATAGCAGACATGCAACACATTTTTTTGAATGAATGGAGCAGAAATGTCACTTACCTGTTAACCTGTACAGGTTTTCCCCACTATCTGAAAGTTCCTAAGCCAAAATGGGGTAAAGCAAAGAAGCAATTACCTTAGGACACATCTTGCTAACAAATACACAAAATAAATCAAGATAAAGCACAGATGCTCACAGACACTGTTCAGAGTTATGGCGGCTTGAGTCTGAGATGCTGAGTGTAGTTCCCAGAGAAGGAGCTTGGCGGTGCCACTCTCACTGCTCGGGGTACACTCTGCCTCTATAACTGGGTCACTGCAAAACCAACACTGAATGCTATTTTTGCTTTTTTGTTTTTTTCCATAAAAATGAAAATCCTCTTCAGATCATTTTTGGTTATCAAAAAACAGCTACTAATGTTAAGTCTTTCATAAAAGCCAAGTGAGCCTAAAGGGAACTTCCAAAAAGCAGGGGCTACCTGTATTTCTTTTCTTTAGGAATACCTGTAGCAGGTCTTTGATGTCATATTATTTGCTACATAATTATTTTTCATGCTCCTTTTCACTTTTAATCACTGGCTCTCACTTTTATGCCCTTGATTTTCTCCTATATGCATTCCTTTCTGAAAATACAGATATATCATGTAACAGAGACAAAGATTTATCTGGCAACTTGAAATGGTGAGAAAATAAAAGTGCAAACAATGATAATATTTGGTGAGTCTGGGGTTAAGAGTCATAGGAAGACGTTGTTAAAAGCCACTTAAATCCATCCATACTTTCTCTTAACACCCAGTGTTTTATTTGGATACACCATAGGTGGTGTCATTTCTGTCCCACCACTAGTAGAACGAAGAGGTTCTATCTTGTACATCTTAGCATATATACAGCAAATACATTGAGTTTATTGATTATTATAGGTTATTATAATCATTAAAACATATATACTTGCCTTAGAAAATAGCTTAAGAAATGCCAAATGAATGACAGCAAATAACAAGTCTGGACATTGTAATTCTCCTTATTTACTTAGCCAAAAACTAAGTATGCTGACATATTTTATAGAGAGTTTAACAAAAATGCTCACCACATTCAAGAGCCACAGTGCTCCCTTTGGGCGGGACATTCTGTGGTAGGGAAAACGCAAACCAAGTCTTGCTGTTATTCTTAAAGTAATGTTTTTGATTTCTGCATTGGGGGTTCTAATATGGAAATAGGTGAATTGAAAGTCATAGAACACTGAAATATTACAACTAAGCAAAAAAGTATTAGATTATGAAAGAAATATGACTTCAAATGTTTAAATTTTTACTGATTTGTTCTTATTAAACTTTCCTCCACCATTTTATTTTGAAAAATTTCAACTCAACAGAAACATCAAAAGAATAGTTAAATGAATATCCATATACTCTTCTCCGAGATTAACTAATTAACATTTTGCCATATATGTTTTACTCCCCTTTATAACTAATAACATTTTAAAAAGAGTTTAGATAACAAATACAGATTTCACAGTCATGCTATTGTCTTTAGCTACAACTAGATTTATAAGCTCTTTGAGGGCAGGAACTAGGCCTATCTTGCTCATTGCTGCATCCCCAGCACCTAACATTGGTGTTTGGCATATAGCAAAAGCTCAATAAATATTCACTGACTGATGGATTGAACTGTTCTTTATATAATTGGTCTTTATTAGCTGCACAAATCAATCAAAGCTTGAAAGAAATTGTTGATTTGATCTTAAAGCAAAATACTCAAAGTATACACAGGTCTCAAGGGGAAATATATCTAAATCTTCCTTTTATGTCTCTCAGCACTTACTACAATGCCTTAATCAGATAGTGCTCATTAAATATTCCTTGAATGACAGAACAAAGAAAGCTTGGTTAGAGCATCCAAGATAATCCTGACTATGATGGAAATGTTGGAAAATAAGCTGCATGATAGAAACTTGGGGAGTGATTTTATTCAGACTGGGACAATCCGTGAATGGATCTGGTGTCTCCGTCTGTCTCTGTTGCAAGGCTGAGTTCTAGAGTTGGAATTCGGTGAAGAGGAAGTACAAGGAACACAGAACAGAAAAAAAGTAAATTAATTTGAGCTATTACATAGGAATTCTTAAGCATACAGAGGACTTTCCTAAGAGTGAATGCTATTAAGGTTTGAACTTGGGTATTTACAAAGGTTATTCTCTTCTGTAGATTTCTTCTTCTGTGGAGGAATCTATTACAAAATTGAAAGATCCTAGGACCTTTTAATATGTTTCTGACTAAAATGACCACATCTAAACATATCAAAAAATATAATGAATGTCAACAGGATAGTTCCCCACTGCTTACACAAAAAAGTTCAAATAGCAGCATACAATTCAAGGTCCTTTGCAAAACTAACTCCCAACTATCTCAATACCTTCATTGTTCTTGTCCCATATCTAGCCTGGGTTGTGGCCCAGAGTTTTTCTAACTGTGGTCTATGGAACTCTAGTATTCCTGAAGCATCTAGTATCTCTAATACAAAACATCTTATGTTAAAAATTTTGCATGGTGAAATAAGTGTGGGAAATGTTTCATACCATATTCCTAATCCACCTATTGGACGTTCAATGATAAATGGACCTCATTGGTCTAAGATCTACATTAGCCCAATTAGAGTCTCTGAAAAATTTTGCAGTTTATAGCTTACCAAACTTATTTGCCTAAGTAATTTTTAGGTGGCAGAATATTTATTAACACCATAAAGGGCACTTGTGTTCCCCAGAATACAGTTTGCAAAATGCTGCTTAACCATCATAATGCTTGGAATTCCTTGAATGCTGCTCATGCCATTTCTGACCGGAATAACAGTTTGTTTAGAAAAAGCCCCATCATCAAAAAGATATACCAAGGCATTTATAAGAAGGAAGCCACAGAAGATAGGGATGACTTGTAAACTATTTCTGTGACTTAAACCTATGTCTATCTGCCCTCCAAGGCCTGTGATCTACTGTGTAATGAAGTTAGAAGCACAGTCTTTATACACAGTTTTCTTTATTTCTTTATTTTGACTAATTTCAGTCTCAAAATTCTGTGTCATTTGCATTTTTGCCTTTGGGCTAAAGATTTTTAGAATCAAGAGATATGTACAATAGTTTACGTGTGAAGTGATGCAATGATATTTGAAAGAAACTGGTTCCATCAAGTAGACAGCATTTGGTAAGTTTAAAAGTGTCACTTGTTAAGTTTTGTAGGATTTATTCAAAGGAGTGCCAATTATTTGAAAGAGCGATGTACATTTAAATTAATAAAATGAGAATTTTCCTTGGCGAGCAGAAATGACCTTTGCTGACATATGCTTGTGTGCTTATTTAGAGTAGAGAATTGATGAACTATTTGTATCGAGTACTCATTACTTTGCCTCTTTCTCTAAGATGTCTGTAAATTGTGTCATTCATTCAGCTTCCTGTTAAGCGACAATTTTTCAGCTTCCTGTTAAGCGACAATTTTTCACGTGTTTCTCAACATCTTGTGAGCAAAGGTACTGAGATAGTCTTTAGTTCTGGATGATCTTTTCAAAGATGTTTGATAGTGAATAAAAGATAGAGATGGTATCTCCCTCTGGAGCAGAGGGCAAGTTCTTCTGCTGTCCAGTATAATAAAAATAAGTCTCTCTCTGAAGTAACTTTAGACAGGTTTTCTTGTCCATTTTTTATGATAAAAGATCGGTGTTTCTTAAGCCCAGAGTTTTTCAGCTGTGATGCAAACACATTGCATGAGCAGCATCTACCTCGGCTGCTCCATGTAACTCCCGTGGGACTTAAGAGGTAAGGGGGAACCTTACCTGATGGAGAACATTGGCTGAGCCCTGAGACCTTCCTTTTTTTAGGGTGTGTTTTTAGGGTGTGTTGGTTCCTGGTGTCTGTTGTCTAAGCTCTCTCCAAGACAGTTTTCTGCTCCTGGGACCAGTCTCTCTTGAGGGCTAGGTAGAAATATGGCACTTTGGGCCATAAGAGATCACTCTGGACAAACAAAACCCAAGTTGATAGTGGCTTAAATAGTAACAAATTTCCAAACGATGTGTCATTCAGTTTTCTCAGTATAAACAGTTATGGTTCCCTCAGGAATTTGGAACTGTTGGCTGTGCTCTTTCTAGAGGCGAATGTGGTTAAAATAGCAGCAGTCAGTCCAAGCTGGCAAGCCAGAGCAGTGGTGGCTAAGCCTATTTGTACTCATAAATAGACTTATAAAAGTGGATATACCATAAAATGCAATGGACATGGTGTGATCCCATGAAAGTTTGTGGAGACTATAGTTCTTTCAGATTCTTAACTTTGGCCCAATTTATAGTGCCCTTCTAAATGGTTGATCAGCTATTCTATCGAAGTTATTGGCAGGATCTACAAAACATAAAAATTTTTATTACCTTAAGGGAAACACTTAGGAGCAGTTTAAGTAGTTTAGAAGTGTATAATGTCCTATGTTGCCCTTCAGCTTGCTTATCCTTATCTTCAGTGGGGAACGTGCTTCTGGATGTTGAACTTGGAATAAAAAAAGCAAACACGGGCTTCCCTGGTGGCGCAGTGGTTGGGAATCTGCCTGCCAGTGCAGGGGACACGGGTTCGAGCCCTGGTCTGGGAGGATCCCGCATGCCGCGGAGCAGCTGGGCCCGTGAGCCACAACTGCTGAACCTGCGCGTCTGGAGCCTGTGCTCCGCAACAAGAGAGGCCGCGACAGTGAGAGGCCCGCGCACTGCGATGAAGAGTGGCCCCCGCTCGCCGCAACTGGAAGGAGCCCTCGCACAGAAACGAAGACCCAACACACCCAAAAATAAATAAGTAAATAAATACATTTATAAAAAAAAAAATAAAAAATATTACTATTTATTAAAAAAAAAAAAAAAAAAGGCAAACACAAGTGAGAAAAATACCAAGCAAAGTACAGGTCCCAGAACAGAACCAGGTTCAAAAGGAGGTGTGGAAAATGAAGGGCAAAGTTGGAGGGCAATCCAAGAGAAGCTGGTAGAAAGAGACGGCATCTGGAATTCTGGGCTACATTGGATTTCAGGAACAGCTTGTTAAGAGGGAAGACCACCTGACTGGAAGTGCAGGAAAGCAAAAGAGAAGTTTAGCTTGATGACAGAGAGACTGGGAAAAGTGAATATGGATTATTCAAGCATAGTGGCATCTCAGGGTAGGTCATATAGCTATATAGCAAAACAAAGCACCAGACAATGAGTGTCTGACCAGACTATTTTAACAAAGCAAACTAGATGGAAAGGGAGCTACTAATAACCTGCTAAGCTATCATCCAGTTCTGGGCTCGGGTGGAACTATGCCTGATAAAGGCTGTGATGTAGGAGCAACTAGAATAAGAATGGGACCATTTGTATCTCTTTCCTTTGGCTGGGGAACAAAGTTTCCCTGACTGGGAGAATCCTACCAGGCTTGTTTTGGTCAAGAGTCTCTCAACTAAATCCTGGGTGAGATTTAGTTAGCAGGGGTAGAACCAAAGCTAGATGACGTCATTCAGAGAGGAGATTTGTACACACTACCAAACTGATGGGCCAGACGGTATCAGAAGTTCTGGGATGGGGTCAGGGATAAACAGTCCTTCTTTCCTTCATTCATTCAGTGTGCCAGGTTCTATGATAGATTTGGGGAATACAAAGATTAAAAGGTATAATTTAGAGTCTTGTAGGTGAACTAGACAAACTGATTACAATCAAGTGTGGTCAGAACCACAAATAAAGATAAGCACAGGACTCTCCAGGAGCATACAAGGCAGTGGTACGGAGTGCAGATTGTGAAAGATGGCTTTCTGGAGGAGGTGATGATTGAGCTGTGTCAAAAAGGGCGAGTAGACCGTAGGCAGGTAAAGGTGAGGATTGTTCTCAACTGAGGTTTGTGCAAATCCTGTAAATTGAAAGAGAGCATGATACCTTCAGGAACCTTCAAAATTTCAGGGTAGCTGAGGCTGCAAAGCCATAAAGAGCACCTTGTGCATCACGATTTCTCTACGGAAGTGGAGGAACTCTAACATTCACTTTTAGGTCTCTCAGACCAGCTCCAATCATGGGTGACAGTGTTCTCTTAATTATCTTTGAGTCCTTCTCTAGGCAAGTGCAGCCTTCCTGGGATTCCCTCTCATTAGAGAATAGAGTTTAACCTCTCTCTTCAAAGGCTGGGGGGTGGGGTGGAGAGGGAGAGAAGAAATGACCTCTTTATTGCACATAGACCCACATGCTGAGATTCTAGTACTCTTCCCCCTTAAATCTTTGGAATGAAGTTATAGACCAGCATACCCAGGTCAACCCAGGGTGACTTCTTCCATAAACCCTCCCTCTAGCAGAGGATATGGACCCATGCCGATCCAAACAAATAGCAGACTCTGGGGCATGCGCTTATGACAATCATTGGGCCTTTTTTCCTGGGAGGAATTTTTGCCTTTAGGTCCTACAGTCCTTGGGATGAATTCATATTTAGCATCTTCCTTTCTGTTTCAAAGATGTTACAGAAAATGAAAATGTCATGTTTGTTTAGATATTATCTATGGTGATGGATTGTTGCTATGAATATCTGAGTTGCTATGAATGCTTCAAGAGGCAGAGTGTGTGTGTTAAAGTGAAAGTACTAGAATGCTGTATCAGCCACAAGATTCTGATGGTTCCAGTGCTAGACTGCAAGTAATGAGTCTTGCCTTGTCCACCTCATGTGGTTATTTGAAAGATTAAATCACAGAAGGTATGTGAAAATGAAGTGTCACTAGGATACTATACAAACATAAGATGTTCTTAATTGACTTGCTCCTTGTCTAGCTTTCTGAAAAAAAACATTTACTGGTTATCTTTTAACCAGAAATGAGTGACCATGGTATTAAAGACACTTTAATGAAATGTGGACAAATACATTTTTAAGAACTGATAAAATGTCATTTAGGACTGTGTTTTTTAATTAATTTTTTTTGAGTATAGTTGATTTACAATGTTGTGTTAGTCTCTGCTGTGAATCAGTTATACAAGACTGTTTTTTCATAGCATCTCAATGCATTGAATAACATTTAGGGTTCTTTTCTCTATCTTTATTTAGGGCTCTACTTGCAAACTGGTAGATATTTGATTCCATAATTCAACATATTTTGCTGTAGGAACAGTGAAATAGGTAGCAATTTTTGGAAAGATAATTGCTTTAAAAGAGAGGTTTAGCTTTGACTGAGAGAAAAGTATTGGTAATTTCCAAGGGTACATTAAAAATGGGTGTGCAGAATTCAGACAGGAAGCAGTCCAGATCAGTAGGAGTGAGCAGAATGCCTGTTCTAATACTTAAAACGTGCAAAGGGAGATGAGACATGAGGAAACACGTGGAGGTGGAGAAAGATCTGCAAGATGCTCATTATCTTTCAACAAAGGGTGGTGCTCAATATACAAGTATTGCAGAAAGGGTACAGATCTTCCCTTTGGCAGCCATCCATGTCTAGGATTAAACATCTGCCCCAAGCTCCTCCTATCCAGTCATCCTCCCTGCTTGCCAGGGGCACATCTCCCTCTGTCACAAACCTCTGGAGGGAATCCCCTGGGTGTTTGTGTGGGCAGAAGGAGTATCACTCACAGTCACTCGCAAGGCAGTGGACATTGACTTGGGGCTTGGAAACCTCCCAAGAAGAAATGGCAGAGACTCCTTCTTTTTTCTTCTTTTTCCTGATTTTCCTGCCCTGACCAGAGAAGGAGTCATATTTGTGGCTGCAGAGGCAACCTGCTGCCACAGGAACTAGGTGCAGGGCAGGGTGTGGTTGCTTTGTCCTTCTGTGCTCAAGGAAGTACATTACTTACACTCAATGAAGAGGATTGACCTCAGATTTATCAAGAGTATCATTTCTCATAATATTTCTATAAGTAGGAGACCACAAAATGAAATTAATCATTTCATTTACCAAAACTATATAAATGGACCAGTGTCACACTAGTGTTTGAGAAGGAAACAAGGAAATGTTAAAGCCCTTGAATATTTAGTGTGGCCGGGAATTATATCATATTGATAATATGTTAATCTGATGTTTTCAATGAAGTCTTTCTAATTAGTGCTCACAAATCATCTAATTCTATTTATGGGGGGGAATGAATTTGAATACCTTTACAATATATACACACCCACGCCCAAAATACTTTTTCAAATGAAAATTCATAAGTACATTATGAAAACTCTCTTTCAGTACATTAGTTATTAAGTTCTAGTACTAAAATACTAAATTCATTGTTTTCTCAAAACAATATTAAGTTTCATGATTAAGGGACAGGAATCATGTCAATAGCAATAGATGATAGTAATGAAATGTCTGCTGCTTAATAATTTAACAAGTGCAATGAATGAGTTTTAACTTTGTATTTTATGATGTTATGAAAGGAGGTCAGAAACTTTTTGAAAATACTGCCTGTGTAATTTTGTACTTAGCAAATCCTGTTTTGAGGCTAGTGTGATAAACACATATGTGGAACAGATAGTTCTTGCTGAATGGGTGTGGCAAATCCTGCAGAGTAACTGGTTTTTTCTTTCCACCCAGAGGCTTGTGTCTGCCTGTTTCTGGAAGGGTGAGTCTGAACCACAGCATGTTTGGGTATTCTTTTCTGCTGCAGAGTGGTTCTAAAGAGACTAATCTGACATTAGAGCATATGCAAAATGGAAAAAAAAAACCTCACCAAAAAACCTGTCAAAACCCTGGGAGATTAGGATATGCATAGGATTTTAAATACATGCTCAAGAGGGGCTAGAGATGACTGGCTTACGAAACACATTCACAGACTTTGAGATCCATTGAGTACTTGTAGAATCAGAAAATGGACCTTGTGAAGTTTCTTTTTCTTAAAAAAAGATTTTAAGTAAACTTTTAAAAATTGAAGTAGAACATTCATACTGAAAACTGCTCAGATCAAAAGTATATATTTATTGAGATGGATACTTAGATCAGTGAACTGTAGCCCTCTGTTTCCTTAATGTCAGCATTTAAAGCTCTAAATTTCACCCTACGCACAGTTTTAGTTGCATCTTACACATTTGATATTTCACATTTTCTGTTATAATTCAGTTCAAAGTTTTTATTGTGAACGATTCTTTGACCAATGGGTTGTTTTTTAGAAGTGTATGGCTTTTTCCCCCAAACATTTGGACTTCTTCTAGTTACTTTTAATAGTTGATTTCCAGCCTCATTTCATAAGATTAATGATTTAAATTCTTTGAAATTTGTTGAGACTTGATTTATGGTCCAACACTTGGTTAATTTTGGCGAGTGGTTTATGTACACTTGAAAAAAACATGTATGCTGCTGTACATACCAGTCAAATGAGGCTCATTAATCATGTTTGTTAAAATCTTCTAAATCCTATGATTATTTTTTTTGCTTGTTCTTTGCTGAGAGTGATGCATTCAAGTCTTCAAATCTAATCGTGATTCATCCATTTTTCCTTTGGTTCTGTCAAATTTTGCTTCTGTTGAGGCTCTGTTATTAGAAGTACACACATTTATAATCATTAAGTCAATTTAGTGGATTGACCCTTTTATCTTGATCATATGTTTGCTACCTCTAGTAATGCCTTTTTTCCCCCTGATATTAGTACAGCTCTAGCAGCTTTTTTTTGTTATTGCATTGTATACATTTCTCCAATATTTTGTTTTTAATGCCTCCATGTCCTTATGTTTAAGGTGTGTCTCTTTTAAGGATATATAATTGAGTTTTACTTTAAAATCTAGTCTGATGGTCTCTCTCTTTTTTTTAATAAACTTATTTATTTTATTTATATATTTTTGGCTGTGTTGGGTCTTTGTTGCTGTGCGCGGGCTTTCTCTAGTTGCGGCAAGTGGGGGTTACTTTTCGTTGCGGTGCGCGGGCTTCTCATTGCGGTGGCTTCTCTTGTGGAGCACGGGCTCTAGGCACGCAGGCTTCAGTAGTTGTGGCATGCGGGCTCAGTAGTTGTGGCTCACGGGCTCTAGAGTGCAGGCTGAGTAGTTGTGGCGCACAGGCTTAGTTGCTCCGCGACATGTGGGATCTTCCCGGTGGAGGGATTGAACCTGTGTCCCTTGTATTGGCAGGAGAATTCTTAACCACTGTGCCACCAGGGAAGTCCCTCTGATGGTCTCTTTAATTGGAGAATTTCATCCAAATTGCTGATATTTTTATTTTCAGATCTGTCATTTTGTTGTTTCCTACTTGTTTCTATGTTCTTTCTTTCCCTTTCTTACCTCCTTTGAATTGATGAAATATTTTTATAAATCTATTTTGTCCTCTGTGAACTGTTGATTATATGTTATTTCATAATATTTTCTAGTAATTACCATAGACATTATAACATGCATTCGTGACTTACTAAAGTCTACACAACTTAGTACTTTTACCACTTCCTAACAATGTCAAGACATTTGAACACCGACTCCATATGCTACACTTCTGCCTTTTTTCTTACATTTTCATATATATATATTTAGCCCCTTCCAGTAGTATTATTATTGTTTTCTGCTGTTACAATTATTCAGAGTTCCTTTCTATTGCTTTTCATTCTGTCTTACATTTCTGTGTTCTACCTGGGGTTATTTTTCTTCTGTCTGAAGAGCTACCTTTAATATTCCTTTTAATACTGATCTGCCAATGATGAATTCTCTCTGTTTTGTTTTAAAATGTCTTTGTTTCCTCACATTAAAAGCATAGCTTTATTAGGGTACAATTTACATACCACAAAAGTCACTTTCTTCTTCACTTTATTTTTTCCTCTCTCCTTTACTTTTTAAAAAATTGTGGTAAAATATACAACATAAAATTTATCATTAAATTAACCATTAAGTGTATAGTTAACCATTTTAAGTGTATAGTTCAATAATGTTACATATATTCACACTGTCATGCAATCAACCTCTAGAACTTTTTCATCTTGCAAAACTTCTTCACTTTTGATGGTTATTTTGGGGGGCTATGGAAATATAGCTTGACAGTTATTTTCTTTCAACATTTATGATAAAAAGACAGCTGTCAGTATTATTGTTGCTTATTTGAAGGAAATGTTTTTTGTTTTCTTTGCCATAAATGATAACTCCATTATTTGATTATCTGTAGATACATTCCTGTTGTCTACATTTTTGTTGTTGTTTAGGCTTTTGGTGGTTGGTAATATGGCCTTGTCTCCTGGCATGCTTAGTAATTTTTGACTGAAGGCATAAAATTTGACTGAAGGCATAAAAATTATAGACGTTCAGATGATCTTATATTCCTTCCAGAGGAGGTATTCTTTCTGTTGGTATGCAGTTTGTATAAGGGTAGATGTCTTTGATTTAATCAACAATTAAGATGATTTGTGATGGAATTTCAGTCTGTGTAAGGTCAGGTATATTTTGATTTGTCCTCAGTCCTGGGACATAGCCTTTCTGGAGTCTAATGCAAAGCAAAGGTGTTTACCTTGATGGTTCTTAAGCGTCAGTTTTTATCTTTTCATCCCTGTGAACATGCTGAAATCTCTGAGCTTGAAAGGTGAACTCTCTGCTTGGCCACTAAGCCCAGTGGTGCTTAAGTATTGGCAAATTTCTCAAGAGGCAAAGTGGAGGAGAATGTTAAATTCACATTTGTGTGCTTCTCTTCTCTCTGTGATCTTGCCCCTTTAAGCATTGCTCTTGAGTGCCTTCAAATAGCTGATTTCTTTTATAGGATTTGACCCAGCTTCTTGGTGAGAGTGTTGGTCTGATACATAGTTGGGGGTGGATGTCCTCTAGATTACTTTAAGTCAGGTTAAAGCTAGAATATGCAGATTCTCTTACCTGGAAATTCAGTCTGATCAGAACTCGTAGGTGGTTGTTCATCTCCCTAGAATGTGCCATTACTAAGTTTTATTTCAGTGGGAAAATGGGTAAAGGACACTCATTAATATAAAAGTTAATATAAAAGAAATAATATAAAAGTGGCCAGGAAATCTATAAACAAATGTTCAATCTCAACAAATATTAAGAAAATGGAAATTGAAACAATGAGATGATTTTCCTTCATCAGATTAAAAAAATTATTTTCTTGCTGTTGGTGGGAATGTAAATCAACCCAATCTACATTAACAGTAATGATAACTGACATTTATTGAGAGCTTCCTATGTGTGTCATGAGCTGTTTTATAGGAAGGAAAAAACTCTCTACACCAACTGAAGAAAAACTATTTTTTCCTACTCACTGCATTCACACAGAATACTTCTGTGACCTGCTGTGTGGATTTTTTCCCACACTAACCAATTCTCTGACACCAGCTAGGTGTCCTACAATTCAGTTAGTTCTGACACTATTAACCTGAAGTTAGCATTGGATCCCACAGGTTAAAGGCTCAGTCCCACAAGACTGCCCCCACTTCAGACATCAATAGCAAGTCCCAGGTTCTCACCTCTAGTTCTGACCAATTGGCTATAAACTGGAGGTTCCCATGACCCCCTCCTTGGGTTTGATAGTTTCTAGAATGGCTCACAGAACTCAGGGAAATACTTATTTACATTTACCAGTTTATAATGAAAGATGTAATAAAGGATACAGATGAACGCCCAGATAAAGATATACATATGTGAGGTCCGGATAGATCTCAAGTACAGGAGCTTCTGTCCCCATGGAGTTGGGGTGTACAACCCTTCCCACACATGATGTGTTCATCAGCCCGGAAGCTCTTCAGACCCTGTGCTTTAGGGATTTTTATGGAGGTTTCATTATGTAGACATGATGGATAATACACTCAGTTTTCAGCTCCTGTCCCCTATCCAGAGAATGGAGAGTAGGACTAAAATATCCAAGCTTCTAATCATGTCGTGGCCCCATCCAGGAGCCCAACAGGAGTCACCTCGTGAGAACAAAAGAAGCTTCTATTACCCAGGAAATTCCAGAGGATTTAGGAGCTCTGTGTCAGCCACTCCTTTCACTCAGGAAATTACAAGGATTGTAGGAGCTCTGTGTCAGGAAATGGGGTCAAACACCAAATATAAGTATATAAATAGCAGGAACCAGGGACAGAGACCAATATATATATTTCTTATTGTTTCACAGCTATTCTAAATACTTTATATGTTATTTATTCTCACAATAATGTTATCAACTGAGTATGATTATTATTAATCCTATTTTCAGAAGACAAACTGATATTCTGAGCGCCCAAGATCACTCAGACTGTCAGTGACAGCACTGAAATTAGGACCCAAGGATGCGGACTGCAGTGTGCACACCCTTGGCCACTAATTTAGACTGCCTCTCAACCCTACTCCTAATGCTTTATTCTACTGACGTGGTCACACAAATGTACCAAGAGACATGTACAAAAAGTTCCCTTCTAATTTTGCTTGTAATAGTTAAAAACTGGGAACAAATGAAATACTCATCTATATGGGATTGTAGAAATAAAGTCATCCATGCAAAATATCCAAGCAATGGAATTATCCACATTAGTTAGTAAGAATAAGGTAGGTCTAAACTTACTGACATGGAAAAGTGTCCAAGATACAGTTTTAATAAAAAAAAGGTTAAAAAGCATTTTGGTAAAAAAAATTAAATATGTATATATATAGGTATATATGTAGAGAGAAATGTCCATATTGGTATACACACCAAATTGTTAATAGTGGTTTCCTCTGTGAGTAGGATTTATGGGTGGTGGTGAAGGAGGACTTCTGCATTTTAAATTATACATGTCATATTATTTGTACTTTTACATATTGAATATGTGTTATGTTTTTATTTCTTAGAACATTTTTATTTTAAAAGATTTAAACATACACAGAAGTAGAAGATAGAATAATGAATCTCCATATATGTACCATCTAGTATAGCCAACAATTATCAGGGTTTTACCTTACTTACTGCATGTATTCCCCACCTCTTTTTACTTTGCTAAAATGCCTTACAGCAAATCTCAGACAGCATACCATTTCACTCCTAACTCAGTATGCGTCAATAAGAATTATAGAAATTTTATTTCACAACCACAGCGCCATTATCATACCTCACAAATTGACAATAATTCCTTGGTATCATGTAACACCCGGGCCATAATCAAATTGTCCCATTTGTCTCAAAAATGTCTTTTTACAGTTGGTTTGTTTAAAACAGGATCCAAATTAGGTTCTCACATTATATTTAATTATTACATTGTTTTTGACTCTTTTAACTTGGAACACTGTCCCTCACTTATTTTTCTCACACCATTGACTTGTGATTTAGTAATTTTAAAAGAATTCAAACAGGGATTCCCACAGCTACTTAAATCAGGTGGCAACCCATGTCACACATTAAATCCTATGGAAATAAGACATTTTAATCCTATTTGTATTTCTTCCTCCCATCGTCCATCAATATTGATTGTACTTCTCAATTAACCAGTATTTGCTGAATGTCTAAGATGTCAAGCAAAAGACATTTTGAGAGAATAACAGTAGAGGAGAGGAGAAATACAAAAGGAAAAAAGACAAAGTCATCAAATTTTTAAGCTCATTAAACATAACAACTGGACTAATTTTAAAGTTCTGATAGTTTTGCTTTATATTAGAAATTGGGTTAGTCAATATCATAGTTAAAATGGCCATTAATGTATTTTGTGTTAAATTCCACTTTAATGTTCTTTGGTAAATCACACTTTTTTCTTCTCTCTCTTCCTCTCTCTTCTTCTGTGTCTCTGTCTCTCTCCTTCTCTCTGTCTCTCTTCTCTAGATATAATCAGAAGTCATGGATGTGGGTGCTGACATTTTCTTTAATATTCTAGTGAATTTTAAATACCTTACCTTTGAAAAGATCAGAAAGTTTGAGAACTTTCAAAGAAGGCCAAGTCAACATAATTACAATCTCAGGCAGAATTATTCAGGACAATTTAAAAGTATTCAATGCATAATAAATAAAGCTGTGCCTCATTGTCAACAGTATTTGAGAGAGAATGCCAAGATGGAACAGTATTATTCTCCCTGATCCAAGGGGATCTAATTAGCACTAATGTGGGGAAAATAGCAAATGAGAGCAGGAGCTCAATATTATTTCAGGGAAAATAACCTAATGGACAGATTGACCAGTTAATGGAAAATTCCCAAGAGAAATAATGTTAATGCAATTGAAATACATAATTAAGAGGGCAGAGAACACTGGAGGAGAAATAAATGTACTGTTTGTAGTTCTGTGTGCAACCCTGCACAGATCAGTTCCTGTTTAGAACATTCTGTCTTTATTTTGGAAAGAGAAAAACTAGCATTGCTGTATTCTTAGTGAAGGAATATCTAGAAGGGAACAGAATCATGAAAACTAGGTTTTGTTTTCATGTTTCTTGTTGATGTTAGAGTATGCCTTCTAGAAATTCCCAGAGGAGGCTCACATTCTGTTATTCACTCACTTCAATAACATAAAATTTGATTAATTATAATATTACTGTGATATTACAAAAATTCATTGAGCAGCACCATGCATTCAGTTTATAAGCCAGTTGAAAATAGTATACCATGTATTCAGTGCATTAGCAAGTTGAAAACAGTTGGAAAACTGAAGTCAAGTTGATGTCTGTTTATATTAAGAATATACTCCAGAAAGTTAAATCAGCATGTATTGATTTAACTTTGTTTCTTGATGGTAGAAATAAGTTTTTACAGCATCACTGTGCTTGCTGTAATTGATGTTGCCTAAGGAGAATGAGAAAAGTGAAACAAATTCTTTAAGAACTTTTTAGGAGTATGATCATCTAGGCTAGCCCAACTAATCATAGTCTCAAAATAATAGGTTATTTTGTATTACTAAATTCAGAATATAATTTTACTATTGTACTTTCTTTTTATATTATTTGGTGGAAAATCTGAAATTGTAGAATGAGCTGAGACTCCTCAACAACTTCACCAAAGCCCTTTTAATTAAGCTTGGGCATGTTAACCAGAGCTACAGTACATAATAATGCATAATTCTTTCCCGTTAGTATTAACTGAATTAAATATTTTACTTTTAGTGAAAGAGACAAATTTAGAACTAAATAGTGATTTTGCTTTCCTAGGTTAGCAATATAGATGGGAATTATTCGATCTACTGTATCCAGCTTAACTTCCCTAGATCTTCATTTTACTTTCTGTTGTGTAGATATAGGCAGAGCATATTCGAATTTAAATCAAGTTCCAGAAGCAGGGTTAAGTGCATAAAAAATAATAGCTTATTAATAAGAGTGAGGGTTATTTTGAAAGGTTACAAACTAATGATAGGGAAGTGCCTACCTAATTATAGTCACTATACTTGTACTGCACCCACTCTCTGCATTTGTTTACTTAAACTTGCTAACCACAATCTAGGACACATCTAAGTGAATGATGCAAAACAATTTCTTATTTGAGAAATGATCACACAGGCAGTTAATCTTGATTCTGGAATTTGCCAAAAAAAAAAAAAAAAAAGCCTGAAAATAGAATTTGAAGTCTATCACCAAGGTAATGAATCAACCTGGAAACAGCCTACAGATGTCAAAAGAAAGTCTAGAAGGAAACAGCAGGCTTCATATTTGACAAGAATAAATTCAAATTAAAGATAATTTAGGCCTAGTGAACAGATAATTTGCTACACAGTGTTATATTTTCCCTCTTTCTTTGTACCCAGACATGCACTGTGCTTGATCTCTTTTGTGTCAGTGTCTGATTCATAGGGTGTTCACAAATCACAACCATAATGCAGTACTCTTTATTCTTCCATGGGCATAAAGCCATATTCCCTATAAATTCAGTGTAATTATTTCTGCAGTTAGAGAGTTACATCTTATTCTTTAGCAATACTATGTCTGGTAAATTATGTTCATGACGCAATAGCAATGCTTGTTGATATCAAGATAATACTAAACTATGAGTCCCTTAAGACCTTATAATTGCTCTTGTATGCCTGGTATACATAGAAAGCCTGGCGCATAGTACAGTGAACAACCTGTAATATAGATTTGATAAAAGTGTTATCATCCTACTAAGTCAACGGATGTCTTTACCCACTGAATGGCTAGAATGCTAGGTACCTAATGGTGGTTTAACACCTCCAGAGGTTGCGGTTACTAGCAGGGCCCACTGAAATGCACTGTGTTCCATGCGTTGAAGCTAAAACTTCAGGGAAAGTGGACTCCTACTCCAGGATCCCTACATATAGTCCTTCTCAAATCAATTCAAGTCTTTCATGATAAAGAGTACTAATTTAACATTTCACTGCTTCAAAAAGAGTAGTAATTTAACTTTTTACTGTGTCACTGTGGTGCAAAATAAGACTATTAGTGACTTAAAGTGTTGTAATTCCAAATATCCATTTATTTCAGACTTTTGGTAAATGTCCATTTATTTGCAGACTGTTTAGAAGGTAGGAAGTTGATATGAATGTTAGTAATTCTTGCTGTTGGTGCCAAGTTTGAATCTTCAAGTGATATTTCCCATTCGATAATCTGGGGAAAGTATTTTTCGTGTGTTTTGTTTTTACGAGTATTATTGAGGTATAATTGTCATACAATAAATTGCATGTATATAAAGAGTAAAATGTGATGTTTTAGCTTATTTATACACCTCAGAAAATGTCACCACCATCATGAGAGCAAACACACGCATCATACCCAGAAGGTTACTTGTGCCCCTCATAATACCTATCCTCTCTCCCCTTTCTCCTCAAGAAATCACTGATTTCTTTTCTGTCACTCTAGATTAGTTTGGATGTTTTAGAATTTAATGTAAAAGGAATTGTGTAGTATGTATTCTTTTTCTGTCTATCCTCTTTCACTCAGCATAATTATTTTGGATTCATCTATGTTGTGTGTATCAATAGGTCATTCATTGTTATACTGAGTAATATTCCATTATATGGATTTACTACAATTTCTTTATTCATTAACCTGTTGATGGACATTTGGGTTGTTTCCAGTTTGGGCTATTACAGTAAAGCCACTGTGAACATTCTTATATAAATCTTTATATGGACATGTACTTTCGTTTCTCTAGGTAAATATTTAGGAGTGGAATAGTAGGATCATATGGTAAGTCTTTGTTCAGCTTTTCAAAACTTGCCAAACTGTTTTCCAATCCATTTTACATTCCTAATTACAGTTGGGTAGGAGGTGTAGGTGTCCTGCAAACATTTGGGATGGTCACTCTATTTTTTTTTTAACTTCTTTATTGGAGTATAATTGCTTTACAATGTTATGATAGTTTCTGCTGTGTAACAAAGTTAATTAGCTATATGTATACATATATCCCCATATCCCCTCCCTCTTGTGTCTCCCTCCCACCCTCCTTATCCTACACCTCTAAGTGGTCACAAAGCACCGAGTTGATCTCCCTGTGCTATACAGCTGCTTCCCACCAGCTATCTATTTTACAATTGGTAGTGTATATATGTCAATGCCACTCTCTCACTTCGCCCCAGCTTACCCTTCCCCCTCCCCCTGTCCTCAAGTGCATTCTCTACATGTGCGTCTTTATTCCTGTCATGCCCCTAGGTTTATCAGAACCATTTTTTGTTTTTTAGATTCCATATATATGTGTTAGCATACAGTATTTGTTTTTCTCTTTCTGACTTACTTCACTCTGTATGACAGACACTAGGTCCATCCATCTCACTACAAATAACTCAATTTCATTTCTTTTTATGGCTGAGTAAAATTCCATTGTATATATGTGCCACATCTTCTTTATCCATTCATCTGTTGATGGACACTTAGTTTGCTTCCATGTCCTGACTATTGTAAATAGTGCTGCAATGAACATTGTGGTACATGTCTCTTTTTGAATTATGGTTTTCTCGGGGTATACGCCCAGTAATGAGATTGCTTGGTCATATGGTAGTTCTATTTTTAGTTTTTAAAGGGACCTCCATACTCTCCTCCATAGTAGCTGTATCAATTTACACTCCCACCAACAGGGCAAGAGGGTTCCCTTTTCTCCACACCCTCTCCAGCATTTATTTTTTTTTAATTTATTTTTTAAGCAATCACTTTTGTTAATTATTTATTTATTTATTTGTTTATGGCTGTGTTGGGTCTTCGTTTCTGTGCGAGGGCTTTCTTTAGTTGAGGCAAGTGGGGGCCACTCTTCATCGCTGTGCGCGGGCCTCTCGTTATCGCCGCCTCTCCTGCTGTGGAGCACAGGCTCCAGATGCGCAGGCTCAGTAGTTGTGGCTCACGGGCCTAGTTGCTCCGCGGCATGTGGGATCCTCCCAGACCAGGGCTCGAACCCGTGTCCCCCACATTAGCAGGCAGATTCTCAACCACTGCACCACCAGGGAAGCCCTCCCGCATATATTGTTTGTAGATTTTTTGATGATGGCCATTCTGACCAGTGTGAGGTCATATGTCATTGTAGTTTTGATTTGCATTTCTCTAATGATTAGTGATGTTGAGCATCCTTTCTTGTGCTTGTTGGCCATCTGTATATCTCTTTGGAGAAATATGTATTTAGGTCTTCTGCCTATTTTTGGATTGGGTTGTATATGTTTTTTGATATTGAGCTTCATGAGCTGCTTATATATTTTAGAGATTAATCCTTTGTCAGTTGCTTCGTTTGCAAATATTTTCTCCCATTCTGAGGGTTGTCTTTTCGTCTTGTTTATGGTTTCCTTTGCTGTGCAAAAGCTTTTAAGTTTCATTAGGTCCCATTTGTTTATTTTTGTTTTTATTTCCATTACTCTAGGAGGTGAGTCAAAAAGGATCTTGCTGTGATTTATGTCATAGAGTGTTCTGCCTGTGTTTTCCTCTAAGAGTTTTATAGTGTCTGGCCTTACATTTAGGTCTTTAATCCATTTTTAGTTTATTTTTGTATATGGTGTAAGAGAGTGTTCTAATTTCATTCCTTTACATGTAGCTGTCCAGTTTTTCCAGCACCACTTACTGAAGAGGCTTTCTTTTCTCCACTGTATATTCTTGCCTCCTTTATCAAAGATAAGGTGACCATATGTGCATGGGTTTATCTCTGGGCTTTCTATCCTGTTCCATTGATCTATATTTCTGTTTTTGTTCCAGTACCATACTGTCTTGATTACTGTAGCTTTGTAGTATAGCTGAAGTCCAGGAGCCTGATTCCTCCAGCTCCATTTTTCGTTCTCAAGATTGCTTTGGCTATTCATGGTCTTTTGTGTTTCCATACAAATTGTGAAATTTTTTGTTCTAGTTCTGTGAAAAATGCCATTGGTAGTTTGATAGGGATTGCATTGAATCTGTAGATTGCTTTGGGTAGCATAGTCATTTTCACAAAGTTGATTCTTCCAATCCAAGATCATGGTATATCTCTCCATCTGTTTGTATCATCTTTAATTTATTTCATTAGTGTCTTATAGTTTTCTGCATACAGGTCTTTTGTCTCCTTAGGTGGGTTTATTCCTAGGTATTTAATTTTTTTTGTTGCAATGGTAAATGGGAGTGTTTCCTTAATTTCTCTTTCAGATTTTTTGTCGTTAGTGTATAGGAATGCAAGGGATTTCTGTGCATTCATTTTGTATCTTGCTACTTTATTCATTGATTAGCTCTAGTAGTTTTCTTGTAGCATCTTTAGGAGTCTCTGTGTATAGTATCATGTCATCTGCAAACAGTGACAGCTTTACTTCTTCTTTTCCGATTTGGATCCCTTTTATTTCTTTTTCTTCTCTGATTGCCATGGCTAAAACTTCCAAAACTATGTTGAATAATAGTGGTGAAAGTGGGCAACCTTGTCTTGTTCCTCATCTTAGTGGAAATGCTTTCAGTTTTTCACCATCGAGAATGATGTTGGCTGTGGGTTTGTCATATACGGCCTTTATTATGTTGAGGTAGGTTCCCTCTATGCCTACTTTCTGGAGAGTTTTTATCATAAATGGGTGTTGAATTTTGTTGAAAGCTTTTTCTGCATCTATTGAGATGATCATATGTTTTTATCTTTCAATTTGTTAATATGGTGTATCACATTGATTGATTTGCATATATTGAAGAATCCTTGCATTCCTGGGATAACCCCCACTTGTTTATGGTGTATGATCCTTTTAATGTGCTGTTGGATTCTGTTTGCTAGTACTTTGTTGAGGACTTTTACATCTATCTTCATCAGTGATATTGGCCTGTAGTTTTCTTTTTTTGTGACATCTTTGTCTGGTTTTGGAATCAGGATGATGGAGGCCTCGTAGAATGAGTTTGGGAGTGTTCCTCCCTCTGCTATATTTTGGAAGAGTTTGAGAAGGATAGATGTTAGCTCTTCTCTACATGTTTGATAGAATTCATCTGTGAAGACATCTGGTCCTGGGCTTTTGTTTGTTGGAAGATTTTTAGTCAGTGTTTCAATTTCAGTGCCTGTGATGGTCTGTCTATATTTTCTATTTCTTCCTGGTTCAGTCTCAGAAGATTGTGCTTTTCTAAGAATTTGTCCGTTTCTTCCAGGTTGTCCATTTTATTGACATACAGTTGCTTGTAGTAATCTCTCATGATCCTTTATATTTCTGCAGTGTCAGTTTTTACTTCTCCTTTTTCGTTTGTAATTCTCTTGATTTTAGTCTTCTCCCTTTTTTTCTTGATGAGTCTGGCTAATGGTTTATCAATTTTATTTACCTTCTCAAAGAACCAGGTTTTAGTTTTATTGACCTTAGCTGTTGTTTCCTTCATTTCTTTTTCATTTATTCCTGATCTGATCTTTATTAGTTCTTTCCTTCTGCTAACTTTGGGGTTTTTTGGTCTTCTTTCTCTAATTGCTTTAGGTGTAAGTTTGAGTTGTTTATTTGAGATTTTTCTTGTTTTTTGAGGTAGGATTGTATTGCTATGAACTGCCCTCCTCTTAGAACAGCTTTTGCTGCATCCCATAGGGTTTGGGGTCGTCGTGTTTTCATTGTCATTTGTTTCTAGGTATTTTTTGATTTCCTCTTTGATTTCTTCAGTGATCTCTTGGCTATTTAGTAGCATATTGTTTAGCCTCCATGTGTTTGTATTTTTTACAGATTTTTTCCTGTAATTGATATCTAGCCTCATAGTGTTGTGTTCAGAAAAGATACTTGATACGATTTCAATTTTCTTAAATTTACCAAGGTTTGAATTGTGACCCAAGATATGATCTATCCTGGAGAATGTTCCATGAGCACTTGAGAAGAATGTGTATTCTGTTGTTTTTGGATGGAATGTCCTAAAAATATCAATTAAGTCCAATTAAGTCCATCTTGTCTAATGTGTCATTTAAAGCTTGTGTTTCCTTATTTATTTTCATTTTGGATGATCTGTACATTGGTGAAAATGGGATGTTAAAGTCCCCTACTATTATTGTGTTACTGTCGATTTCCCTTTTTATGGCTGTTAGCATTTGCCTTATGTATTGAGGTGCTCCTATGTTGGGTGCATAGATATTTACAATTGTCTTATCTTCTTCTTGGATTGATCCTTTGATCATTATGTAGTGTCCTTCTTTGTCTCTTGTAATAGTCTTTACTTTAAAGTTTATTTTGTCTGATATGAGCATTGCTACTCCAGCTTTCTTTTGATTTCCTTTTGCATCGAATATATTTTTGCATCCCATCAGTTTCAGTCTGTACGTGTCCCTAGGTCTGAAGTGGGTCTCTTGTAGACAGCATATATATGGGTCTTGTTTTTGTATCCATTCAGCCAGTCTATGTGTTTTGGTTGGGGCATTTAAGCTGTTTACATTTAAGGTTATTATCGGTATGTATGTTCCTATTACCATTTCTTAATTGTTTTGGGTTTGTGATTGTAGGTCTTTTCCTTCTCTTGTGTTTCCTATCTAGAGAAGTTCCTTTAGCATTTGTTGTAAAGCTGGTTTGGTGGTGCTGAATTCTCTTAGCTTTTGCTTGTCTGTAAAGGTTTTAATTTCTCCATCGAATCTGAATGAGATCCTTGCTGGGGAGAGTAATCTTGGTTGTAGGTTTTTCCTTTCATCACTTTAAGTATATCATGCCACTTCCTTCTGGCTTGCAGATCTTCTGCTGAAAGATCAGCTGTTATCCTTATGGGGATTCCCTTGTATGTTATTTGTTGCTTTTCCCTTGCTGCTTTTAATATTTTTTCTTTGTATTTAATTTTTGGTAGTTTGATTAATATGTGTCTTGGCGTGTTTCTCCTTGGATTTATCCTGTATGGGACTCTCTGCAATTCCTGGACTTGACTGACTATTTCCTTTCCCATATTAGGGTCGTTTTCAACTATAAGCTCTTCAAATATTTTCTCAGTCCCTTTCTTTTTCTCTTCTTCTTTTGGTACCCCTGTAATTCAAATGTTGGTGTATTTATTATTGTCCCCGATGTCTCTGAGACTGTCCTCAATTCTTTTCATTCTTTTTTCTTTATTCAGCTCTGCAGTAGTTATTTCCACTATTTTATCTTCCAGGTCATTTATCCGTTCTTCTGCCTCAGTTATTCTGCTATTGATTCCTTCTAGAGAATTTTTAATTTTATTTATTGTGTTGTTCATCATTGTTTGTTTGCCCTTTAGTTCTTCTAGGTCGTTGTTAAATGCTTCTTGTATTTTCTCCATTCTATTTCCAAGATTTTGGATCATCTTTACTATCATTACTCTGAATTATTTTTCAGGTAGACTGCCTATTTCCTCTTCATTTGTTTGGTCTGGTGGGTTTTTACCTTGCTCCTTCGTCTGCTGTGTATTTCTCTGTCTTCTCATTTTGTTTAACTTTGTTTCAGGCTTCCATTTGCAGCCTGCAGGTTCGTACTTCCCATTGTTTTTGGTGTCTGTCCCCAGTGAGTGAGGTTGGTTCAGTGGCTTGTGTAGGCTTCCTGGTGGAGGGGACTGTCACCTGTGTTCTGGTTTGTGGGGCTGGATCTTGTCTTCCTGGTGGGCAGGGCCACGTCTGATGGTGTGTTTTGGCATGTCTGTGAACTTAGTATGATTTTTGGCAGCCTCTCTGCTAATGGGTGGGATTGTGTTCCTGTCTTGCTAGTTTTTTGGCATGGGGCATCCAGCACTGGAGCTTGCTGGCCGTTGGGTGGACCTGGGTGTTAACATTGTGATGGAGATCTCTGGGAGAGCTCTCGCCAATTGATATTACATGGTGTCGGGAGGTCTCTGGTGGTCCAATGTCCTGAACTCGGCTCTGCCACCTCAGAGGCTCAGGCCTGACACCAGGCTGGGGCACCAAGATCCTGTCAGCCAGAAGGCAAGCCTCCACTTCCAGCTTGACCCAGTGCTGGTCCTTTTCCCACAGCTGAGTCAGTGAAGCAAAACTGGTCAAGAGGTGCTGTTCTCACTCCAACTTTTCAGCTGTAGATGTTTTTTTGATGTATTTGTGGGGAGGAAGGTGATCTCTATGTCTTACTCCTCCGCCATCTTGAAGGTTGCCCTGCAGTAGGAGACTCCACTAAAGACACCAACCTCTGTAAGAGCTAGAGGTGCAGAGACATTTTTTTCAGAGGGTTTGCAGCTTGCGTTTTTTTTCTTTTCCTTTGTGCTTCGTCTAGTTGCTCTTGTTCACAGGGTGCTTCATGCAGAGGCCTCGCACCTGGCACTTCAGATCAGAGTGCTTAGTGCAAAATGGCTGCATTGACACCTCAGCTTGGTGGGCCGGGCCTTGTGTGGAAGTGCTTACCCTGACACTCGGTCAGTCTTTTGCATGTTAGCCACTCTAATAGTTGTGTAGTAGCATCTCATTGTAGTTTTTTTTTTTAAATTTTATTTATTTATTTATTTATGGCTGTGTTGGGTCTTCGTTTCTGTGCGAGGGCTTTCTCTAGTTGTGGCAAGTGGGGGCCACTCTTCATCACGGTGCATGGGCCTCTCACCATCGCGGCCTCTCTTGTTGCGGAACACAGGCTCCAGACGTGCAGGCTCAGCAACTGTGGCTCACGGGCCTAGTCGCTTCACAGCATGTGGGATCCTCCCAGACCAGGGCTCGAACCTGTGTCCCCTGCATTGGCAGGCAGACTGTCAACCACTGCGCCACCAAGGAAGCCCCTCATTATAGTTTTAATTTGCATTTTCCTAATGACTAAAATTGTTGACTATTTTTTATATACTTATTTGCCATACATATATCTTCTTTGGTGAAGTGTCTGTTCAAATATTCTGACCATTTTAAAATAATTATATTAGTTCTTATTACTGTTGAATTTTGAAAGTTTGAATTTTAATATTTTTTCCTAGTAGGTTGCTTTTTTTTCACTTAACCATGTCTTTTTAAGAGCAGAAGTTTTAAAATTTGACAAAGCCAATTTATCTTTTTTTGTTGTTGTCATTGATTGTGCTTTTAGTGGCATAGCTAAGAAATCTTTGCCTACCTGAAGGTCACAAATAGTTTCTCCTATGTCTTTGCCTAGAAGTTCTATAGTTTTAGATTTTACATTTAGACCTTTGGGGCATTTTAAATTAATTTGTATATATGGTTTGAGATATGGATTGAAGTTCAGTTTTTTTTGTATATTAATATCCATTTATTTCAGAACCATTTATTAAAAGACTGTTCTTTCTTATTGAATTGCCTGTGCACATCTGTTAAAAAATCAGCTGTCCGTATATGTATGGATCTACTTTTGGAATCTCTATTCTGCTCTATTAATCTATTTATCTACCTTGTACCAATATCACTGTCTTGATTTTAGATTTATCATAAATATTAAAATCAGGTAGTGTTAGTCCTCCAAGTTTGCTTTTCTTTTTCAAAGTTGTTTTGACTATTCTGAAGTCCTTTGCATTTCCATATAAATTTTAGAATCTTGTCAATGTCTATACAAAACCTCCTTTTTTTGATTGGAGCTCTTTTGAATCTATAGATCAATCAGGAAAACAGACATCTTAACAACACTGAAGTTTTCAACCTATGAACATGGTCTACCTCTCAATTTATTTAGGTCTTTCTTAATTTCTCTGAGCTATGTTTGATAGTTTTCAATATGTCATGCATATCTTTTGTCAGACTTATCCCTAAGTATTTCACTTTTTTATGCTATTGTAAATGGTATTCTCATTTCAATTTTAATTTCTGATTGTTGCTGGTATATAGAAATAAGGTAGATTTTTCTATGTCAATATTGTATCCCAAAACCTTGCGAAACTCACCTATTAGTTTTAGTAGCATTGTTTTGAGATTCCATGGGATTTTCTACATAAATAATTATGTATGTCTTCTCTGAATAAAGACAGATTTTTCTTTTC
This sequence comes from Balaenoptera borealis, assembly GCF_965194805.1. Taxonomy (NCBI): domain Eukaryota; kingdom Metazoa; phylum Chordata; class Mammalia; order Artiodactyla; family Balaenopteridae; genus Balaenoptera; species Balaenoptera borealis. Next base: position 50,741,412 of record NC_138877.1, read on the forward strand.
CAGTATTGAGGAGTTCATTTCTTTTTCTTGCCCTTTTGCACTGGCCAGAATCCCCAGTTTAATGTTGAATAAAGTCCTGAATGTAGACACCCTTGCCTTGATCATGATCTTAGCGAGAAGGTGTTTGGTCTTTCATCACTAAGTATTATGTTAGCTTTAGGGGTTTTTTTGCATTATATATAACAGTCATCTTGTGAGTCCATCTTTTAAGAGCATATTTATAAATAGATAAATATTCCTTGCGCTGATGTTCTAAATAATAGAGGCAAAGGGATTTTCCTAAATGATTGTGAGAAACTCACTTTACCTTCTACATTCTCAATTCACCAGACCATTGTTAGCCTTTTATCTCACGCTGGGTATATAACAATAATTGAGGATTGCTGCCAACTTTTACAGTTCTTTCTGAGCCCACTGGGAGCACCGCTAGAGTGTAAGCTGTATTTTCTTTCTAGGATTCAAGCACGTCTGGCTGGCTGGTTGAGTGGGCCTGCAAGAGATCTATTTACATGAATACATGAAGCTTCCTGGGAAAGAACTCACTCTTAAGAAGGAAAAGTCAGGCAGGGAAGACTTAGCTTAACAAGTGCCTCAGGCATCAAAGGGAGCCTTGATTTTATGTGTAGCACCTTGTCAGACTCTCAGCCAGTGTCCCTGATCCAGCTCCACATAGGTCTTACAGAAAATAGGAGTTGAGTATACAAGTGTCCACAACCTCACTCTAAGACAGGAGGACACTAAGTATCTCTAATTTGGTCTCTAGACACAAAGTCAAAAAGTAAGAGGTGCATTTTCCTTTTTATGGAGGGAACACAGCATGGCTTTGGCACATATAATTTTCTAGAGAGCTTGCCACATTTACCATCATGAAGGCTGGGTCCTGCAGATGCCAAGTCTCCATGCAGGTAGTGGAGGCAGAATGGAGCTGCTCCTGGGGACTCCCAGGTAAACCTGCAGGGATTTTGAGTGAATCTGGACATCCCAAAATTATGCTTAGGGGACAAAGTCAGAAGAAATATAGGTTGTTGCTATCAGTGCACCTTAATTCTATTCGCTAGGTGGGTGTTATATGGTGAAATATGGGCAACATATCTTGATTAGGTTAATTTAAAATACTTTTAATTTTGAGTCCAGTTTAATGAGATAAAAGAAAGAAAAAAAGATAATAAAATCAACTACTAATCAACATATCTTTATAAAAAAGGCCTCTTGTTTGGCACAATAATTATTTTCCTGCTATTCTTGACTATTTTTAAATGATGAAAACTTTGCTGTGATTTCTAAGTGCTAATTAATTCTAAAACTCTCTCAGGTCTGTAAATGGTAAAGAGTGCAGAGGACGTGATTTAGAAAAATATTGTCTACTTTAAGTTCTGTTGCTGTATAATTGATTATTTTTCTACTGCTATGCCTTTATCATTTGTTTTTGAGAAATAAGACAAAGCCAGTGACTTGAAAATGATAAACTAAAGAGATTTTGTATTAGAACATACTATTAAGGGTGGTAGCCTGTAAATGCTATTATCCATTTCTTTGTGAACAGATGCAATCTAATTGTCATAAACAGTGCTGGCGGTGCTCCAAGCATGTGCCACCTGGGGCAGGCATTGCTTTAGTGACACAGAACTCGACTTTCACAAATCTTCATTCTGGTGACTTTCACAGTGGCCTTTAGTGCCCAGAGCCAGTTAGAGTAACTAAAGAGGAAAATGGCATCTTAGATATATTTGGGTTGGCTAAGAGGGTACTTGCTCCAGACACCACGATCCCATACAAAATAAGATTTTGCATTGTTTGAGGATGAGAATATTTCTAAAATGGGTATAGTATTATATCAAAATCATAATAACAATAAGTGTGTCATAGTCATATCTTCTTAGAACTTTCAGATACTATTTTCCCTAGGTGACTTTATTATTTTGATATCAACTGCCATTTCCTTAAAACAGGTTTTTTATTAAAAAATTTCCTTATTTTTCAAACAGTCTTAAGATTTTTAAAATTTCTACTGGCATCTTAATTTTCACTGTTGAAAAAGAAAAATATCTCTCTTTCCTTCTAAGCTATTATTTTTCCTCTTATCATTTCTCTGTCATTCTCTTGAAAATATACTTTTTTTGCTTGTGTTGTGGAAAAGAAATGGAAGGGACCTAGTCTGGAATTGAGACAATATGAAGATTCTGGCAAGTAGATAAGGGTCTAAGGAAGTATTTAGCAACTAAAATCCTTGGAATTGCATCTAAGAAAAGTAACACGTTGCAATATTAAGAAAAAAAAAACCTTTCTGGCTCTTTTTAGCTTAATTGTAGGCTATACTAAACTATTAGATTACTCTTTCAGAAAGAGTTATCAAGAACTACAAAGGCCCAAACTTTTACCCTTTCTGCCAGCTAACAGGCAAGCCTGCCACAGTTTGATGGAGTCTGGTAGAAAACACGAAAATCCTGGGCCTGAGAGTAACAAAAATACAGCACAGCAAATAGTCTGAGCATCAGCACATACTTGTCTTTGTTCCCTTTGCCTCCAAGCTCCATGTAGGCAACACAGATAGGCTCAGATGGATGACTTCACGGAAGTGACTTGAGTTACAGGAGAGGAACCCTAAGCTTAGGGAACCTGAATTTTTTTTATAATGGGCAACAAGCATGCCTATAACCTTCAAGGCTGTTTGCTGTACTAAATCCTTGAAGAGATAGTTCAGAATGAATGACAGTGCCTTGTTTCACAAGAGGTGTAGAATCATGAGAGACTCATGGAAAATTGTCTCCCAACAAGTTTATATATAGGACCTAGCTCTTTCCCAAAGCCAGGAGTTGACCAGAATTTGTGTCTTTCTGAAAGCAAAACTGAGACCAATACTCACTGGTGTGCTGACAGATGTTTAACAACTGGTTCTCTGAAAAGAAAAAAAGCACTAATTTGTAGCATTTGCTGATTTCCATGGTGCAAACATTCCTACCATGGCTGATTTTAAACTACCAATAGGACCACTGAACATGGAGTTAGGAAGAGATGTACAGTAGCACGCATTTGTATAGTATTTCTACCATACACGTATAATAGACGTAAATAGTCTCAAGAGACTGGATAACACCAAAATTTAGTAAAATAATTAGGAAGTGATCAGTTTTGAGTATTTACCAACTTTCAATTTAATATAATATTTAATTGTAAGTTTATGTAATTAATTTTTAATAATAACCATCTTTAACAACTGGCCTGCAAAATTCCTGAAAATTGAACAATTGGCTCTTGCAAGCCAGTCTTAGCCAGCCCAAGCACCCCACTGTCAGGACTCCTCCCTGTCTAATTAATCAAGTTCCATTGGACATTCTTCAAAACCTAGTCTCTTTTGTGTTTGTTCTACTAGCTTATTTAAAAATCCTTTTTCTCGTTTTATTTAAAGCTAAAGTGATATTCATATAACCTGTTTATTTTTCAACACCATCTGGTTAACATAAATAAATCTGATCTACTGTATCCGAACTTAGAATATGTTAGAAATAACACAAATTATATAACTTTGGGGGTTCTCTTTTGGTTGTTTTCATTACTATGGAGTGAGTGTGAGTAGAAAACCTATTTGACTTTTTCTTGGAATTTGATATTTTTGAACCATCTTTTTTCAGAGGATTATATAATGAGTAAAGTCTGTAAAGTCTGTAAAGTCTGTAAAGTCTGTCACGAATTCTTGGGAAATTTCATAGGCTTTAAGCTGGACCAAAAGCAGTGCTCTCACAGATGGCTAAATCAGACTCATGCAAAAAACAGTAACTGAACACTTATGTGCCACATACCAGGCTAACTGAATTATTTCACATACTTTTTTCATTTAGTAATTAAAAAAACTATGAAGTAGGTATTCATTTCATTTTATGGATGGGGATGCTGAGGTTAGTCTTGGCTTCTTTATTTATATTTTGAGAAGGGAGTGTGATTATCATGCACCCCTCTCTTCTCATGATCAGTATATAGTCATTAATTATAAAACATTTCCGTGGCATTTTTAAGTAGGGAACCTTGACAAGACTGCCCTAAGGGCTCCAAGAGCGGAAAAAATATCTACATTCTGCTTGAATTGGTTATATATTTTTGGCCATAGTGATAATCCAGAATGAAATTGTGGGCCACACATTACTAAGATATGCAAGAACATTTCAAATGAAAGTAATCAAATAGTATGTTCATCAAACAGTAACTATAACTCAGTTTCAGGAAAAGTCACTGTCAATATCATTAAAAATGGTGCATGGAGCTATATAAATGCACTGATGAACTTTTTTTCAGGTGGTTTAAGCTCAGACTAACAAAAAATATCAAAGTTTTCATAGGTGATCATTTTATCTCAGTGAAATATCTTCTCTTTCAAGAAAGAGGAAAAGACCATAGTAAACTAATAAAGACTTTGGGTTAAGTATAGCTTCAGCGAGTTTTTCAAGAGAGAAAAATACTCTGACCACTTCATTTGATAAATCTAAAACAAATGAGAAAATCAGAGTTATTCACATCACTTGGTTTGTTGTACTACTATCACTTACCTTACCAAGGAGAAAATAAATTGCTCTCTTTCCACAAGTAATAAAAATGCTGCAATTGTATACTATAATTGCATAATATGAGTCTGGATATAGCTTAGCAAGCTTCTGTTTAATTTGTGAGTGTATAGAAATCACCATTTCAGTGGATTTATTTTGTGTCCATTTCATAACCACCATATCAGTGGGTATATTTTTAATGATTAATTGTCATCTGGGGATAGCAATTTAAAAACTGTAGAAGACATTTAGTATCTCATGTACACTATTTAAATTCTCAAGATAGAGCCTGTTGCTTAGCTTATTTTGTGGGTCTATATTGCTGGACAATCTGTTCCTTTGGGGAGATATCTACCTGCAGCTGGGGTGATGCGCTGGTATGGTAAGTTTCATAAAGTAGAGGGTGTGGATAGGGTAATTTCATTTAGAATGACCTAGGCAGATAGGCAGCATAAAGTAATTTTACCAAGGAAAGATTAGGCACCAGAAAACTATAAATGATTTGAAAAATATGTATTTTTCTTTTTGTGTTTCTCTATTTTCTAATTTTTCTTTAATGATTATGTATGATTTGGGAAATAAGGAAATAGTATCACTACAATGTGATTTTTACTTTTTCCTCTGTAGTTTTATAGTTTTGGTCTAATTCCATTTAGCAGAGAAATTTCAAATTCTAGCAATATGATGTTGCTTTAGAAAAGATAAAATATACTGGCAAAAAAAAAAAAAAAAGAAAGAAAGAAAGAAAGAGAGGAAGAGAAAGAGAGAGAAAATTTAAAATATATTTGTTTTTTAACCAATCAGAGCCGGTACCAGGTACCATTTTGAGTTGTTTAGGTTTATAACAAGGCATATGCTGGGGCTGTTGGAGCTGGAGAGATACAGAGATATGTACTGTAAGACAAGGCCTCTGACTTCAAGTTCAGTTCTGTAAATCTTTATTGAGCATTTTAATGTAGAATAGGGATCCAGAGGTGATAAGATACAATCACTGCCTTCTCAAAGAGCTAGCAATCCAGTTAATTATAGGAACAGGAAAATAAAATTAACAATGCAGGGAAATATATATGAAGGGTCCAGTGAATGACCTGAGAGTTCAGAGTGGTGGGAAATCAATTCAATGTGGGATAAATGAAAAAGATCTCATGAGAGCTGTGGGATTTGAATTGGTCTTATTGGATGAAGAAAGCTTGGGTAAATGGGGGTATGATAGAGGGCTTTGTTTGATTGGGGGAATTGCTGCAAAAGGTGTATAGGTAGGAAAACACAAGGCATGTTCGGGAGTCATGAATAAATCTGTTTTGTGGGCTCATGGTGGAGAGTGGTGGCAGATAAAGTTGGTTAAGTACGGATAAGATTTCACTGAAAGCTTTTCTAATATGCTTTCATAAAATGCTTTGGATATAGCATTTTTTTTTTTTTTTTTTTAAGTTTCAAGTTCATTTACTATTTAGACTACTTTGGGGCTGACCAGCCAGCCTGTGTCTGATAAGGAGAATAATGTGTTGTCCTGCATCTGCTTCTCAGCCATGTCTTGCCTATGAACCCAAAGCCTTAGAATTCTCTGTAATGAATGAGAGCCCAAAGATCGTCTTAATTTAACTATGACTTTATTATGTTGTCCTGGCCTTCTGATGTGGAATCGTTATTGGGAGTTTCCCTGTAAGCTAATAAATTAGCTTACAGAAAATGAATTTCATAGAATAGGCCCCAAGGGAAGTGTTATACTGATATCCATTTCATACACTTGTTTATAAAGTTGATGCACATTGTATTATGGTAGTAATTAAAAAACATAAAACCAGTTTTACAGATATTTTTAAACACTTTCCTCTTTCCACCTATTCTCCTTGTTAATCCTCATCAACTTCTACCATTTTCAAAAGATGATGGTGGTGGTGTTGACAATAATTATTCAAAATAAATATTTTAAAAGCAGCATAACTGTGTTGGAACTTGTTCACACAACACTAAATTATCCTGAGGAGATGGTCACTGGGTATGAGTGGGGTAGTGGGGAGAGAACACAGTCCATCAATGAAGCTAATGCTTTGGTCCATTTCTGCCTATCCCAGTCCCGTTCAGCTACAGATACAGAGGGTCTTCCCTACGCCAGGCTCCTCTCCTGCCTGGATTTTGAACTCATCCTGTCCAAGGCAACAATATATCACTGGAATCATACATACCTGATGATGGGATCTGGAGTGAATATAAATTGAGTAGCATATTCCTATGAACCACCCCCTCAACCACTGTCCTCCTCTCCCTCCATTGTGTTCAACACAGTCTTAAGAAAAAATTCTTACCATGACTTCCTTTTCTGTACTCCAGTATCACCTTCAGAATGGCTGTTATGCTTCTAACTTCAGCCTCTTGTCTGGGACCCTATGTTCTTCCTAAGCCTTTTCAACCCCTTTCCTGGGAATTCCTGCTAGAACCCTGAGAAGGGCATAAGACTGGTTCAGAACCACAAAGCTGATATGGCTGTGGCTCTAAGGAGGGCCACCTGAGTATCCATATCAGATTAATTGACCTGGAGTTTGTTACCTTTCTTTGAGGTGTTTGAAATGTTACTTCCTTCTTAATTCTGAGGGGTGTATAAGGAAATATACATAAGAACACATCTAGTGTAGTAACCATTTATTAAATTCTTAATGTGTAGACGAACAGGCAAGTATATGTTTAAGGAGTTAGATGTGCATTTCCTTCTTTTGGTTTGTAACACAAGAGCTGTTATTAATCTGAAAGCATCTGAGACCTAACTGATTCACAATTTATATCTGTAAACTGTATGTCTTTATAGTGGTTTTTAAATATCTGATAACTATATCTTTAAACCTTAGAGTGAATATTATATTTTCAAATGAGTACTAACTTTTTATATAAATCAGATTGGACCAGGTGCCCACCTAGATCATACTATTCTAGAGAATATTTGATGCTTCATGTAGTTCACCCACTAAGTCTACTGAACACCTACTATGTGCAAGTCAATATGCTATAAAAATGAGTAAATCATAGTCCTGGCCCTAGTGTGGAGGGATTAAGACAATGGCACATAGACATGGACACAGAACAGGGTAGCCAATACAACCTTTAAAGGACAAGAAAGCAGTTTTAATAATAATGACATGATCTTAGTTTTTTATCCTTGGCTAAGATAAAGAATAATTATATACTCAAGATGCAAATTATTCCTGGCTTAATTATCTCTATCAATTTGAAGGAACAGACACTCAGGTGTGCAGACAGATGCCATACTCCGTTGGGAGCACTTAATCTATGTCTTTTTATTGGGGCGGAGGTAGGGAGGATTCACTGATTTAAAATGATGTTACATTCTTTAAGAACAAGGTAGCAGAAGACCTTTTCTTAAACTGTATTTCACTATGCATGACCTTTGCCTGAATGTTCTTCGCAGCTACAAAGACAGCCTAGCTGATGGCAAAATCCACATTTTCATGTCAAGCTAATTTAGGGAACATTTCATCCCTTAGCTTCACAGTGTGAAGAACATTAATAATTCAGTGGTTTGTATACATTTCCATTCATTCTCCTTGAGAAGATGTTTACACTGCAAAACAATGGTGCAGGGATGGCGGAGTTGGGAAGACCTGCCTCTTGGGTTGGAGACATGCTCTTGTGGTGTCTTTTTTGCCACCCCGTCCCCATGCTTCCCCACAACCCCCGGCTCTTTTAGAATATCTGTGGCTTCAGCAACAGTGAACATTCAGTGGAGCTGAAGGAGTGGTAGGGTTTATTAGTGCCTTATGCCTTTAGCAACCCCTCATTGATACCCTTCATGCCATGTCTGTCTAGGTTGTTAAATAATTTTTTTTAAAGTTTCTTTTCTATACTTTGGTGCAAAATTGTTTACGCTGGGTCAAAACAAAGATTTTTTTTAAAATGTAGACTTTAAGGGAAGATTCCAGAGACTTGGTCCCTTGGGAATTACCCCTCTGTGAAAAAATTCTATTTCTTTTGTACTAGAGACCTGGCAATGGCAAAATGGACTGCCACTGTGAACCATTTATTCTGTCTCACTGGACAGAATAAATGGTTTCCTAATTGAAGCTATGTCATGACATGAACTGTAAGATGTGGTAGCAATAATTTACTCTCAGCTTAAAGAGATGACAGAAAATTCTCTGCTCTTTTTAAAAGCTTTTTTTCCCCAACTAGACTGTGAGATAATGTTTAAAAAAGGAATACTCTTTGCAGTACTATTTACACATTAATTTAAGCTACATATTTTGCAATATTTTAAAAGAACTAATTAAAAAGCATTGTGTGTGTGCTTTTGAATAGCATCATTTTTAGTAAGTACATCAGAGTTTCTTAACCATAATTTCATTTATGGTGAATTGTAAGTTCATTTATTATGTCCTATAGGCCATAGACATTATATTAAAACATGTATATATGTAACAACCTCCACACACACACACACACACACTTTGTTTATATTAACCACTAACACATGGAAATTTAGTATAATAACAATTGTGGGATTTCAGAAATAATAGGCAAAATAATTATTCCAAATGATGTGAAGATACTTGGTAATCTAGTTAGATCACTATACCACACCTTTCACAAAAATACATTCCAAATAGTTAAAGGTATAGACACTAAAAAAACCCTCAAACTAGAGGAATGCTAGAAGAAAAGGAATGAAACATAGGTTTATAATTGTGGGATGAGGAAGGGCTATCTCAGCATGATGTAAACCTAAAAACCATAAAGAAAATCAACATAATAAAAAATTTATTTGAAAAGATAAAAGTAAATGTAAAAGATAAGTGAGAGTTTGGGAGAAAAATATATGCAATGTATGTAAAGACAAAAGATTAATATCCAGATTATCTTACTAACATTCTACTAATAAATATGAAAAAGACAATCAGCCAAATAGAAAATTGACAAAGAACTCAGAGTTCCTTTAATGAAAGAAGGGGTATAAATGTCCAAAAACTTATGAAAAAATGACCCATTTCAATAATTATTAAATAAATGAAAATTAAACAATAACAAGATATATTTTTCACCCACTTGATTGGCAACATTTCAACAGATTGATAACATGTGTCTTTAGTGAGGGAAAATGGGCACTCTCATAATTGTATTGATGGGAGTGAATATAGGTATAGCTTTTTTTTTTTTAACATCTTTATTGGAGTATAATTGCTTTACAATGGTGTGTTAGTTTCTGCTTTATAACAAAGTGAATCACTTATACATATACATATGTCCCCATATCTCTTCCCTCTTGCATCTCCCTCCCTCCCACCCTCCCTATCCCACCCCTCTAGGTGGTCACAAAGCACCGAGCTGATCTCCCTGTGCTATGCAGCTGCTCCCCACTAGCTATCTATTTTACATTTGGTAGTGTATATATGTCCATGCCACTCTCTCACTTTGTCCCAGCTTACCCTTCCCCCTCCACATATCCTCAAGTCCATTCTCTAGTAGGTCTACATCTTTATTCCCATTTTGCCCCTAGTTTCTTCATGACCAATTTTTTTTTTTTTTTAGGTTCCATATGTATGTGTTAGCATACGGTATTTGTTTTTCTCTTTCTGACTTACTTCACTCTGAATGACAGTCTCTAGGTCCATCCACCTCACTACGAATAACTCAGTTTCGTTCCTTTTTATAGCTGAGTAATATTCCATTTTATATATGTGCCACATCTTCTTTATCCATTCATCTGTCGATAGACACTTAGGTTGCTTCCATGTCCTGGCTATTATAAATAGAGCTGCAATGAACATTTTGGTACATGACTCTTTTTGAATTATGGTTTTCTCAGGGTATATGCCCAGTAGTGGGATTGCTGGGTCGTATGGTAGTTCTATTTGTAGTTATTTAAGGAACTTCCATACTGTTCTCCATAGTGGCTGTATCAATTTACATTCCCACCAACAGTGCAAGAGGGTTCCCTTTTCTCCACACCCTCTCCAGCATTTATTCTTTGTAGATTTTTTGATGATGGCCATTGTGACCGGTGTGAGATGATACCTCATTGTAGTTTTGATTTGCATTTCTCTAATGATTAATGATGTTGAGAAATCTTTCATGTGTTTGTTAGCAACCTGTATCTCTTCTTTGGAGAAATGTCTATTTAGGTCTTCGCCCATTTTTGAACTGGGTTGTTTGTTTTTTTGATATTGAGCTGCATGAGCTGCTTGTGAATTTTGGAGATTAATCCTTTGTCAGTTGCTTCGTTTGCAAATATTTTCTCCCATTCTGAGGGTTGTCTTTTCATCTTGTTTATGGTTTCCTTTGCTGTGCAAAAGCTTTTAAGTTTCATTAGGTCCCATTTGTTTATTTTTGTTTTTATTTCCATTTCTTTAGGAGGTGGGTCAAAAAGGATCTTGCTGTGATTTATGTCATAGAGTGTTCTGCCTATGTTTTCCTCTAAGAGTTTGATGGTGTCTGGCCTTACATTTAGGTCTTTAATCCATTTTGAGTTTATTTTTGTGTATGGTGTTAGGGAGTGTTGTACTTTCATTTTTTTACATGTAGCTGTCCAGTTTTCTCAGCACCACTTATTGAAGAGGCTGTCTTTTCTCCACTGTATATTCTAGCCTCCTTTATCAAAGATAAGGTGACTATATGTGTGTGGGTTTATCTCTGGGCTTTCTATCCTGTTCCATTGATCTATATTTCTGTTTTGTGCCAGTACCATACTGTCCTGATTACTGTAGCTTTGTAGTATAGTCTGAAGTCAGGGAGACTGATTCCTCCAGCTCCATTTTTCTTTCTCAAGATTGCTTTGGCAGTTCGGGGTCTTTTGTGTATCCATACACATTGTGAAATTTTTTGTTCTAGTTCTCTGAAAAATGCCAGTGGTAGTTTCATAGGGATTGCATTGAATCTGTAGATTGCTTTGGGTAATAGAGTCATTTTCACAATGTTGATTCTTCCAATCCAAGAACATGGTATATCTCTCCATCTATTTATATCATCCTTAATTTCTTTCATCAGTGTCTTATAATTTTCGGCATACAAGTCTTTTGTCTCCTTAGGTAGGTTTATTCCTAGGTATTTTATTCTTTTTGTTGCAGTGGTAAATGGGAGTGTTTTCTTAATTTCACTTTCAGATTTTTCATCATTAGTGTATAGGAATGCAAGAGATTTGTGTGCATTAATTTTGTATCCTACTACTTTACCAATTCATTGATTAGCTCTAGTAGTTTTCTGGTAGCATCTTTAGGATTCTTTACGTATAGTACCATGTCATCTGCAAACAGTGACAGCTTTACTTCTTCTTTTCCAATTTGGACTCCTTTTATTTCTTTTTCTTCTCTGATTGCTGTGCCTAAAACTGCCAAAACTATGTTGAATAATAGTGGTGAGAGTGGGCAACCTTGTCTCGTTCCTGATCTTAGTGGAAATGGTTTCAGTTTTTCACCATTGAGGATGACGTTGGCTGTGGGTTTGTCATATATGGCCTTTATAATCTTGAGGAAAGTTCCCTCTATGCCTACTTTCTGGAGGGTTTTTATCATAAATGGGTGTTGAATTTTGTATAAAGCTTTCTCTGTATCTATTGAGATGATCATATGGTTTTTCTCCTTCAATTTGTTAATATGGTGTATCACATTGTTTGATTTGCGTATATCGAAGAATCCTTGCATTCCTGGGATAAACCCCACTTGATCATAGTGTATGATCCTTTTAATGTGCAGTTGGATTCTGTTTGCTAGTATTTTGTTGTGGATTTTTGTATCTATGTTCATCAGTGATACTGGCCTGTAGTTTTCTATCTTTGTGATGTCTTTGTCTGGTTTGGGTATCAGAGTGATGGTGGCCTTGTAGAATGAGTTTGGGAGTGTTCCTCCCTCTGCTGTATTCTGGAAGAGTTTGAGAAGGATAGGTGTTAGCTCTTCTGTAAATGTTTGATAGAATTCACCTGTGAAGCCATCTGGTCCTGGGCTTTTGTTTGTTGGAAGATTTTTAATCACAGTTTCAATTTCAGTGCTTGTGATTGGTCTGTTCATATTTCTATTTCTTCCTGGTTCAGTCTCAGAAGGTTGTACATTTCTAAGAATTTACATTTCTTCCAGGTTGTCCATTTTATTCGCATATAGTTGCTTGTAGTAATCTCTCATGATCCTTTGTATTTCTGCAGTGTCAGTTGTTACTTCTCCTTTTCCATTTCTAATTCTATTGATTTGAGTCTTCTCCCATTTTTTCTTGATAAGTCTGGATAATGGTCTATCAATTTTGTTTATCTTCTCAAAGAACCAGCTTTTAGTTTTATTGATCTTTGCTATCGTTTCCTTCATCTCTTTTTCATTTATTTCTGATCTGATCTTTATGATTTCTTTCCTTCTGCTAATTCTGGGGGTTTTTTATTCTTCTTTCTCTAATTGCTTTAGGTGTAAGGTTAGGTTGTTTATTTGAGATGTTTCTTGTTTCTTAAGGTAGGATTATATTGCTATAAACTTCCCTCTTAGAACTGCTTTTGCTGCATCCCGTAGATTTTGGGTCATTGTGTTTTCATTGTCATTTGTTTCTACGTATTTTTTGATTTCCTCTTTGATTTCTTCAGTGATCTCTTGGTTATTAAATAGTGTGTTGTTTAGCCTCCATGTGTTTGTATTTCTTACAGATTTTTTCCTGTAATTGATATCTAGTCTCATAGCGTTGTGGTCACAAAAGATACTTGATATGTTTTCAATTTTCTTAAATTTACCAAGGCTTGATTTGTGACCCAAGGTATGATCTATCCTGGAGAATATTCCATGAGCACTTGAGAAGAATGTGTGTTCTGTTGTTTTTGGATGGAATGTCCTATAAATATCAATTAAGTCCATCTTTTTTAATGTATCATTTAAAGCTTGTGTTTCCTTATTGATTTTCATTTTGGATGATCTGTCCATTGGTGAAAGCGCAGTGTTAAAGTCCCCTACTATGATTGTGTTACTGTCGATTTCCCCTTTTATGGCTTTCAGTATTTGCCTTATGTATTGAGGTGCTCCTATGTTGGGTGCATAAATACTTACAATTGTTATATCTTCTTCATGGATTGATCCCTTGATCATTATGTAGTGGCCTTCTTTGTCTCTTGTAATAGTCTTTGTTTTAAAGTCTATTTTGTCCGATATGAGAATGGCTACTCCAGCTTTCTTTTGATTTCCATTTGCATGGAATATCTTTTTCCATCCCTTCTCTTTCAGTCTGTATGTGTCCCTAGGTCTGAAGTGGGTCTCTTGTAGACAGCATATATACGGGTCTTGTTTTTGTATCCATTCAGCCAATCTATGTCTTTTGGTTGGAGCATTTATTCCATTTACATTTAAGGTAATTATCGATAGATATGTTCCTATTACCATTTTCTGAATTGTTTTGGGTTTATTATTGTAGGTCTTTTCCTTCTCTTGTGTTTCCTGCCTAGAGAAGTTCCTTTAGCATTTGTTGTAAAGCTGGTTTGGTGGTGCTGAATTCTCTTAGCTTTTGCTTGTCTGTAAAAGTTTTAATTTCTCCTTCGAATCTGAATGAGATCCTTGCTGGGTAGAGTAATCTTGGTTGTAGGTTTTTCTCCTTCATCACTTTAAATATGTCCTGCCACTCCCTTCTGGCTTGCAGAGTTTCTGCTGAAAGATCAGCTGCTAACCTCATGGGGATTCCCTTATGTGTTATTTGTTGTTTTTCCCTTGCTGCTTTTAATATTTGTTCTTTGTATTTAAGTTTTGATAGTTTGATTAGTATGTGTCTTGGCGTGTTTCTCCTTGGATTTATCCTGTATGGGACTCTCTGTGCTTCCTGGACTTGATTAACTGTTTCCTTTCTCATATTACGGAAGTTTTCAACTATAATCTCTTCATATATTTTCTCAGTCCCTTTCTTTTTCTCTTCTTCTTCTGGGACCCCTATAATTTGAATGTTGGAGCGTTTAATATTGTCCCAGAGGTCTCTGAGTCTGTCCTCAATTCTTTTCATTCTTTTTTCTTTACTCTGCTCTGCAGTAGATATTTCCACTATTTTATCTTCCAGGTCACTTATCCATTCTTCTGCCTCAGTTATTCTGCTATTGATCCCTTCTAGAGAATTTTAAATTTCATTTATTGTGTTGTTCATCACTGTTTGTTTGCTCTTTAGTTCTTCTAGGTCCTTGTTAAATGTTTCTTGTATTTTTGCCATTCTATTTCCAAGATTTGGGATCATCTTTACTATCATTATTCTGAATTATTTTCAGGTAGACTGCCTATTTCCTCTTCATTTGTTAGGTCTGGTGGGTTTTTGCCTTGCTCCTTCATCTGCTGTGTGTTTCTCTGTCTTCTCATTTTGCTTAACTTACTGTGTTTGGGGTCTCCTTTTCACAGGCTGCAGGTTCGTAGTTTCCATTGTTTTTGGTGTCTGTCCCCAGTGGCTAAGGTTGTTTCAGTGGGTTGTGTAAGCTTCCTGGTGGAGGGGAGTAGTGCCTGTGTTCTGGTGGATGAGCCTGGATCTTGTCTTTCTGGTGGGCAGGTCCACGTCTGGTGGTGTGTTTTGGGGTGTCTGTGGCCTTATTATGATTTTAGGCAACCTCTGTGCTAATGGATGGGTTTTTGTTCCTGTCTTGCTAGTTGTTTGGCATAGGGTGTCCTGCACTGTAGCTTGCTGGTCATTGAGTGGAGCTGTGTCTTGGCATTGAGATGGAAATCTCTGGGTGATTTTCGCCATTTGATATTACATGGAGCTGGGAGGTCTCTTGTGGACCAGTGTCCTGAACTTGGCTCTCCCACTTCAGAGGCACAGCCCTGATGCCTGGCTGGAGCACCAAGAGCCTGTCCTCCACATGCACGGCTCAGAATAAAAGGGAGGAAAAAAAAAGAAAGAAAGAAAGAAGAAGGCAAAATAAAATAAAATGAAATAAAATAAATTTATTAAAAAAATTTTAAGAGAAAATATTTTTTAAGTAATGTAAATAAAAAACAAACAAAAAACAGACAGACAGAACCTTAGGACAAATGGTAAAAGCAAAGCTATACAGACAAAATCACACACAGAAGCATACACATACACACTCACAAAAAAAGAAAAAGGGAAATATATATATATATACATCGTTGCTCCCAAAGTCCACCTCCTCAATTTGGGATGATTCGTTGTCTATTCAGGTATTCCACAGATGCAGGTACATCAAGTTGTTTGTGGAGCTTTAATCCGGTGCCTCTGAGGCTGCTGGGAGAGATTTCCCTTTCTCTTCTTTGTTCGCACAACTCCCAGGTTTCAGCTTTGGATTTGGACCCGCCTCTGTGTGTAGGTCGCCTAAGGGCATCTGTTCCCCGCCCAGACAGGACGGGGTTAAAGGAGCAGCTGCTTCGGGGGCTCTGGCTCACCCAGGCCGCGGGGAGGGAGGGGTACAGAGGAGGCCGGGCGAGCCTGCGGCGGCAGAGGCCAGCGTGACGTTGCACCAGCCTGAGGCGCCGTGCGTTCTTCCAGGGAAGTTGTCCCTGGATCACGGGACCCTGGCCGTGGTGGGCTGCACAGGCTCCCAGGAGGGGCGGTGTGGAGAGTGACCTGTGCTCACACACAGGCTTCTTGGTGGCGGCAGCAGCAGCTGTAGCGTCTCACGCCCGTCTCTGGGGTCCGCGCTGATAGCCGCAGCTTGAGCCCGTCTCTGGAGCTCCTTTAAGCGGCTCTCTGAATCCCCTCTCCTCACGCACCAGGAAACAATGGTTTCTTGCCTCTTCGGCAGCTGCAAACTTTTTCCCGGACTCCCTCCCGGCTAGCTGTGGCGCACTAGCCCCCTTCAGGCTGTGTTCACGCAGCCAACCCCAGTCCTCTCCCTGGGATCGACCTCCGAAGCCAGAGCCTCAGCTCCCAGCCCCCGCCCGCCCCGGCGGGTGAGCAGACAAGCCTCTCGGGTTGGTGAGTGCTGCTCGGCGCTGAGCCTCTGTGCGGGAGTCTCTCCGCTTTGCCCTCCGCACCCCTGTGGCTGTGCTCTCCTCTGTGGCTCCGAAGCTTCCCCCCTCCGCCACCTGCAGTCTCCGCCCGCGAAGGGCCTTCCTAGTGTGAGGAAACTTTTCCTCCTTCACAGCTCCCTCCCACTGGTGCAGGTCCCATCCCTATTCTTTTGTCTCTGTTTTTTCTTTTTTCTTTTGCCCTACCCAGGTACGTGGGGAGTTTCTTGCCTTTTGGGAAGTCTGAGGTCTTCTGCCAGCGTTCAGTAGGTGTTCTGTAGGAGTTGTTCCACATGTAGATGTAATTCTGATGTATTTGCGGGGAGGAAGGTGATCTCCATGTGTTACTCCTCCGCTGTCTTGAAGCTCCTCCACCAGGTATAGCTTTTTGTAAGGCAAATTAACATTAGCTATCAAAAGTAAAATATGCATGACATTTGACCCAGAAATTTTACTAGAAATTCTACTTCTAGGGGTCTATCCTACAGAAGTACTAGCTTAATTACACACAAAATAAATGTCCATGGATTGGAGTGTTGTTTATTAGCCAAAAACAAGCAGAATTCTCAATTAATAGGAAAATGTTTAAATCAATATAGAAGATTCATTAAAGGAAATTCATATAGCAATTAAAAAGAAATTTGTAGATTCATATGTATGGACTCGCAAAACTATTCATTATAAGTAAAACAAAAAGCACATTGCAAAACCATATTCATGACCTGATTCTATTTTCATTTGGGGAAAAAACCAACAAAAATATATATTCCTATAAGCATAGAATGAAATCTGGAAGAATATAAAATGATCTCTTGATGGTGGCTACAGAGCTGGGTGCTAAAGAGAAAGGAGAGAAGGAAGGAGTTTCACTTATTTCACATACATTAAAAGATAACAGTGGGATTATGAGTGATTTTCTTTTCTTATATTTAACATCTCTTCTATTACAGACATGTATTACATGTATTACTTTTGTATTCAAAAACCAAATGTAACCTTGAAAAGATAATTCTTGAAGGATGGAAAAGATGAGAGACCAGAGACAGGAAGATAATTTAGGAGACCTTGAATGACCTTGGGAAGGACGTGAGCACCTGGCCCAGTGCCGAGACAAACGGGTTGAGAATGAAGGGCTGAGGTGAGACTCTGGGAGATGGAACTTGAGTGGAGAGGTGGGGTCTGGCTCACAGGTGAGTTATTATATATCTCGAACTCCCAGTCAGGAGCTCTTTCCTGGAGCCATGAAAGGTCCCATTAACCACACTGGCGCCACACTGAGACCTTCAAGGATCAGAACATGGGCATGGGCACACCCAGAGCACACTTACAGCAGATAACGACACCCAGGTTGTCTTGTTCCTAAGTAGCCAACCATTTCAGTTCTGATTTCCCACTTACATGTTTCCACATGAGACCAGATGAAAGCAATACCATCTTTGCCAAGGGCCCCTTGGGCTGTTCTCTGCAGCTCAGTGATCTGAAGGTTATACATCATTACATCAGCCTCCTCTTCAGGGGCTGGCAAGCAGCTCTCAGGCTGTCTCCAGGGAAGCCAGCTTTCCTTCCTTCACTCTGCTTGACCCTGACGTTCGTTGTATGTAATCTGCTCAGCCTGTAGTAAAATCTTCTGGTTCCTTTTTACTAAGTCATGCTCATAAACACGAGACTTAACCCACCTGCAGTCTGCTCTGACCCCAGCATTGTCAGTTGCCCTACATAGTCATCGTGAACATTGTTGTCTGTGGCCAAAGCATGTCTCACCTTTGAGTTATTTCAGGCCTCTGGCCATACCTTCCAATATGCGTAAGTGACTGCTCAGCACAGAGTAAGCAATGTCACATGATGGAAACTAACTTCACGTGGGGAACCTCTCTGAAAGGCCTGCTCACTTGTTTGTTTACTCAGAAGCAGATGTTTAAACATCTGCTTAAATATTGTGAAATCTTTTCACCGATTGGACCTTTGGTTCTTGCAGCATAACAGGGAAAGCTCATGTTACAAGAGTAGAGGCAAATTGTATGTTGAAAAGGGGAATTTGGTAGAAAAGCTTTTCTAGCATTTCTATGAAAACAAGTACAATGTTAACAAAAGCTTTCATGTATTTGAATAGAAAATACCTTTGGTTGTTTCTTTAAAGCTCATTAGTGCACTATTACCTTGAATCTTTATTTATTTTATGGATATAGTACATGGAGTGCTACATATAAACATTTTACAGAAAATTTTGAATAAAATTTAAAATATATCTAAGAACTGAACAGGTATTGTAGAGAAAAAGCATTGTCCTTTTTTCTTCTCCAGTAAAAGGTTGGATAATCTTTCTGATTTTAAATTATTACATTTCCAGATCAACATCTCCAAGGAGCTGCATACTGACCTACGAACATGCAACAGCAGTCCTGCTGCTTTGCTTCTCTAATGCAATAGACAAACATCTAATCTGGTTACTTCACAGAGCTAATGTCTTATTTTGAATTTGAGTGATTTCTGTCTGATGTCACATGGAAGAAAATGTAATTTTTGCCCGTCTTTTAGCAGCAGATAATTTGTTGATTTTGTTGCTCAATGGCTTATCTTTAGAAGGAATTTTGAAATTGCACCTTGAGACTTGTACCATTTTACATATGAGATAGTTGAGGCTATATACTGGTAGCTTTTTTAAGCAGAAGCATGAAACTGGATGAAAATTTAATCAGTTGTTTGTCCTCCCTTATCTCAATCACTGGTTTTAACGGAAGTTTCTAGTTGCTTAGGCATCTTGGAGAGCAGTTTGGGAATGAAAAAAATTATTTCTAATTCAATCTCTCTGTTACCTTTCTGGACTCAGTTTTTCCGGTACACACACATGCATACACACACACACAAAATGAAATAACATAACTGGGAAATTTCAATCCATTTTAAAGAAAAATAAAAAGCAAGGATGAAATATTATTAAAACGTTTTCTGTTTGAGTAATATGCTGTGTCGAGGGTGAAGCTTAATTGGTAGCTTGAAGGTGGGTGACCTCCAATATGACAGTGCTTTATTGCAGGGGTACCCAACCCCCGGGCCGTGGACCGGTACCTGTCTGTGGCCTGTTAGGAACTGGAACACACAGCAAGAGGTGAGTAGTGGGTGAGTGAGTGAAGTTTCATCTGAATTTACAGCCGCTCCCCATCGCTCACAATACCGCTTGAGCTCTGCCTCACCGCCTGAGCTCTGCCTCTTGGCAGATCAGTGGTGGCATTAGATTCTCATAAGAGCTCAAACTGTACTGTGAAGTGGCATGCGAGGGATCTAGGTTGCGCACTCCTTATGAGAATCTAATGCCTGATGATCTGAGGTGGAGCTTAGGCGGTGATGCTAGCGCTGGGGAGTGGCTGAAAATACAGATCATCATCAGCAGAGAGGTTTGACTGCACAGAGACCATAATAAATCAATTGCTTGCAGACTCACATCAAAACCCTATCAGTGAGTGGCAAGTGACAATTAAGCTGCGTCTGGTGGCAGGCTTTATAGTGGCAAGTGAGTTGATATATTTCAATTGTACAGCTGCATCTGGTGGCAGGCTTTAAGTCAGAATCCCACACTTATTTTAGTCCACGCGTGGCCGGCGCATTATTTTATTTACCACTTCCGTCTGCGCCTCTTTCCCACCCTGCGCACTTGTCTCAGTCACAGTTTTGGTAAGCCCACAAGCTAACCCTAGCGAAGATGAGTGAAAAACAAACGTCACTGGAGAGCTTCTTTGAAAAAAGGGAAAGACCCTATGATGAGACAGCAGAAGACTCTAAGACTGCCAACAAAAAGAAAGCTGCATTTAAAAGAAAATACCAGGAGTCCTACTTAAATTACGGGTCCATTGCAACAGGTGATTCACATTCTCCAAGCCCGCTTTGTATAATATGTGGCGACCAGCTATCCAATGAAGCCATGAAACCTTCAAAACTGCTTCGCCACGTGGAGACCAAGCACCCTGCATTAAAAGACAAGCCTTTGGAATTTTTCAAAAGAAAAAACATGAACACGAAGAACAGAAGCAATTATTGACGGCCACCACTTCATCAAATGTGTCTGCACTGAGAGCATCATTCTTAGTGGCTGACCACATTGCTAAAGCTAAGAAGCCCTTTACTATTGGTGAAGAGTTGATCCTGCCTGCTGCTAAGGACATTTGTTGTGAACTTCCAGGAGAGGCTGCAGTTCAAAAGGTGGCACGTGTTCCTCTTTCAGATAGCACCATAACTAGACAAGTTGATGAAATAGAGGATATTGAGGCACAGTTGTTAGAGGGGATTAATGTGTCACTGTGGTATGCAATCCAGGTTGACGAGTCTACCGATGTTGACAACAAGGCAACAATGCTTGTTTTTGTGTGATATATTTTTCAGGAGTATGTGCATGAGGATATGTTACACGCACTTTTGTTGCCAACCAACACCACAGCTACAGAACTATTCAACTCTTTGAATGATTACATATCAGGAAAACCGAACTAGTCATTTTGTGGCAGTATATGCACAAATGGAGCGGCTACCATGACCGGACGTCTTTCTGGTTTCACGACTCGGGTCAAAGAGGTGGCTTCTGAATGTGAGTCTATGCACTGTGTCATCCGTAGAGAAATGCTGGCTAGACGAAAAATGACACCTGAACTTAACAATGTTTTGCAGGATGTGATTAAAATTATCAACCACTTTAAAGTACATGCCCTGAACTCACATCTGTTTGTGCAGCTCTGTGAGGAGATGGACACAGATCACACATGTCTTCTCTTATACACAGAAGTGAGATGGCTTTCTAAAGGCAGATCACTGGCCAGAGTTTTTGAGTTACGAGAGCTGCTCCAAAGATTTATTATAGAAAAAGTCACCACCGGCAGCACATTTCAGTGACACAGAATGGGTTGCAAAGCTTGCTTACTTGGACTTCCCTGGTGGTGCAGTGGTTAAGAATCTGCCTGCCAATCCAGGCGACACAGGTTCGATCCTTGGTCCAGGAAGATACCACATATCGCAGAACAACTAAGCCCGTATGCCACAACTACTGAGCTTGCACTCTAGAGCCCTCAAGCCACAACTACTGAGCCCGCGAGCCACAACTACTGAAGCCCTCGTGCCTAGAGCCTGTGCTCTGCAACAAGAGAAGCCATAGGAATGAGAAGCCCGCAGTCCACAATGAAGAGTAGCCCCCACTCGCCGCAACTAGAGAAAGCCTGCGTGCAGCAGCAAAGACCTAATGCAGCCAAAAAAATAAAAATTAAAAAAATAAAATAAAGTAAAAAATAAAAAACATGCTTACTTGTGTGACCTATTCAACCTGTTCAATGAGCTAGCTGCATTCAAAGCCAAACTGGAATTATGAGGGCGAAGAGTGAACACTGGGATATTTGATGTTTCAAACATTTGCAGAGATTTTGAAAGGGACTGAGCCAGGGCCTTCTTTCTCCTAGCTGGTGCATGATCACCTGTCTCAGCTTTCAGAGGAGTTTGAGCATTACTTCCCAACCACAAAAGACCCCGGAACTGGGAAGGAATGGATCTGCAACCCATTTCTGAATAAGCCAGGTGAATCGACTCTGTCCGTGCTAGAAGAGGATCAACTGCTTGAGATCGCAAATGATGGTGGCATTAAAAGTATGTGTGAGACAACTTCAAATCTCCATGTGTTCTGGATTAAAGTCAAGGTGGAATATCCTGAGATTGCCACAACAGCACTGAAAAGCCTGCTTCCATTTCCAACATCCTATCTTTGTGAAGCAGGGTTTTCTGCAGTGGCAGCAACCAGAACGAATTACGGAGTAGACTGGACCTAAGCAACGCACCTCGGGGGTCACTGTCTCCCATCACTCCCAGATGGGACCATCTAGTTGAAGGAAAACAAGCTCAGGGCTCCAACTGATTCTGCATTATGGTGAGTTGTATAATTATTTCATTATATAATATATTATAATATGTAATGTATATTACAATGTATTATTATATATTATGATGTATTATTATTATAACAGAAATAAAGTGCACAATAAATGTAATGCTCTTGAATCATCCCAAAACCATCCCCCCACCACTGGTCCTTGGAAAAATTGTCTTCCACAAAACCAGTTCCTGGTGCCCAAAAGTTTGGGGACCTAGGCTTTATTGTTCCTTCATGCAGATATCTGGTGGCCATGAGTCCTAGGTCAGCTCTTCAGCACTCATAGAAGATCATCACTAGTTTCAGTTGATTTGAAAGCCTATTGATCTGCCCTTAGTTAGAAACATAGCCTAGCCATACTCAGATTTCCTACTATAAAATTTTTAACCTTGAAGACCCTACTTCTCAATCATTTTCAAAAACTGCATTCAGAAGAACAAAATTAATAATGTGAATATCTAATATTTAAAACTGTCTAAAGGAATGATATCCACAGATATATGAATATCTAATATTCATAGGTATGCAATTGCCTGCAGGATATGCCATTTATCTCTCTTCATGGACACTGTAAGCCTCACCACTGGGGCAAATCAGGCCATGAGAGAGTTGGATCTTGCCCCTTGTGAGTGCTTCATACTTGGGTGTTGGGATATCAGCCTACCTTTTGAGACCTAAAGTTCTGTGATACTGCAAAGCTGCAAAAGAGTTCGGGCAACTTGGACTTCTGCCTGTATCTCTCAGCTTGCCTTTAGCAGATTCTGAGCAACTATGTTCAGGACTGATTGCCTATGTTCTTTTGGTTTTATATTCTCTAGCTTCCCTTGTAATTGGCATACCAGGTCTCAGGAAGAATACCTATCCATTAGTAAATGTGCCACACTTGTCCCTGAGGTCAGTGATGAGGTGATGAGTAACAAGTCAGAAAAATGAATGAATGAATGAATGACATTTTCTTATTCGGAGCTCACTAGAGAATGTAGTTTTTCCTGAAAAACGGTAGACTTCCTACTATGTGATAATGGAAATTACCTAGATTTTCCACATTATGTACCTGATTTAGAGAGGAAAAAAGCAAGTATTTGTGGTCTAAGCAGCTCAGATGATGCCTTTGATAAAAATAATTAGGTAATAGCTTAAATTTTGCATTTGTTTTGTCTGTAAAACCATGGTCTTCATCATGGGTCAAACTTTGGTTAGTGGTCAGGGGATATTTTGTTTTTAATAGGCCTTTAGTAGCATCTGTGGCCAAATTTGTTTTATTTTAGACATTCTTGAGTGAAATAAAGATGCCTTCCCCCACCCTAATTCCCAGACACCCAGTTCATTAACTATGAAATCTAATGAAAGTCATTCTCAGTTGGTTATAGAAAGCGGTAGATATGCTGTAGATATGTTTACTGGCTTTTTGTAACTAAGAGGACTAAAGGATATAGCTTGCAGTTATGCATGTGAAATGGGAAATTGGTGATGTTCTTGCTTTGTCTGAATAGAGTGATTCCTTCAGCTCATTTTCTAAACCCTTCTGCCAGAACAAGCTGGTTCTTCTGGGAAGACAGAACTGCCTACGGGCATATGCACCCATCTGTTCTTCTCTGCAAACATGCTTTGGTCTTTTCAACACACAGCCAGTGGGTGCTAGGGGTACCCAGTGCAGGTGGCCAAGCCAGGCATGTCTCAGCCAGGTAAGGGAGCATTTATAGTTAAATGTGTAATTATAAGAAAACAATTACAAAAAAGAGTTTGCCATAACAAAATTTCTCTGCCTCTGCCAATGGCTCACAGTCTTCTGCGGGCTCTATACTCTCAATGCTTCTTCTTCTTTTTTTTTTTTTTTAAGTTTTTAATTTTTGGCTGCATTGGATCTTCATTGCTGCACACAGTCTTTCTCTAGTTGCGGCGAGCGGGGGCTACTCTTCGTTGTGGTGCACGGGCTTCTCATTGTGGTGGCTTCTCTTGTTGCGGAACACGGGCTTTAGCCACGCGGGCTTCAGTAATTGCGGCACTTGGGCTCAGTAGCTGTGGCACACGGGCCTAGTTGCTCCTCAGCAGGCATGTGAGATCCTCCTGGACCAGGGATCGAACCCGTGTCCCCTGCACTGGCAGGCGGGTTCCCAACCACTGTGCTACCAGGGAAGTCCCTGACTGCTTCTTTATAAATGCTTTTCTTGGTCTTTGTCACACATGGTCAAAATAGCTTGTTTGTGTGCTGTTTGCATTGTAAAACTAATATCACACTCATATGTAGTTCTCGAATTCTTTTGTCAAAAATGTCAACTAACAACCATTCTTCTATTTTTGCTTTCTTGCCTCATTTATATTTCAACTCTTACTGGGAAAATATGCTTGAATTCCCAGAGTACGCACTACACAGGCAGCATCCAGGAGCTTGTAAGAAGACAGATTGGGATAGAAGGAAATTGATGTTCCTTCCTTTTTAATAAAGGGCTCCAAGACTTTCTTTTCCCTTAATAATCTATCTCTTTTGGCTGTTTAGTCTCTAGGTTCTATAGGAACAATAAGTGAATTCTAGTATTGAATTCCCATCTAACATTTTATTTTGACTAAAAATTGTAAAGCTTATATGAAAGTCACCACAATGTGATTTTACTATGTGGGTAATGAGGACACACAGACTTAAAATCATAGAACTCAAGAGTCAGAGTGATTGATGCAATCCCCTAATTCAATCCCTTCATTTTTCAGAGGAAGAAATTAAGGCTTAGAGCAGTTATATGAGCTGTTTATGGTTATTCATCTATTAAAGAGTTAAAACTGGGAAAAGAGGGACTTCCCTGACGGTCCAGTAGTTAAGACTTCACCTTCCAATGCAGGGGGTACAGGTTTGATCCCTGGTCGGGGAGCTAAGATCCCACATGCCTCATGGCCAAAAAACCAAAACATAAAACAGAAGCGATATTATAACAAATTTAATAAAGACTTTAAAAAAACTGGGAAAAGAACTCCTATTTGCTACTCTACCCAGTGATATAGAATATTGAATTTTGTCTATTTATTCATATATATGTATATAATAGTGACTGTTTTTTTAAAAAGTTCTGGTGATGTTTGGTATACATGTTATACTTTAAGGGTTTCAAAGTTATTCAGATGCCCACTTTTTAGTAGGTTTAACATTCTCTAGGTCATAGGTATATGATTTAATTTTATATTTAATAAGAAACTTAAAACTCTATAGTTGGTAAATAAATACTGGTAAAAAGATCAAAGAGATTCATAAAGTATGTTCACTTCCTATGGCTATAAGGTTGGACTTAATGAGGAAGAGAATGGATCAGGGAAATTGTAACAAAACAAAACAAAGCAACAACAAAAAAACCAAATTCACCATTTTTTTCCAAAACCAATATTGCTTTGGTTTTTACTTATTTGTGTTTGTTTTGTATTTGCATAACATCCCACCTAGAATACCTAACTGATCATGATTTCTGAATTAATTATTAAACTTTATGCTTCCTACAAAGATACAATTATTATATAAAGATCTCTGAAATTTAATGGTGTGATTTCTCAGCAGCTCTATTAAAAGTGATAAAGCTACATCAAATAGTGTTTTAAAAATGATATCTCTGTACAGTTAAATGCTTTTTAGGACATTGACCTGGAATGATTGCCAGAATTCATGGTCCGAATGGAATTAATTTTCAAATTTAGCAGACACATACTTTCCACATCTCCATCCCACTACATAAATTAAAAGTTAATTTACTGTGATAGAGAGCCTGATGGAAACTGAGAGTAATCTTTACTTCCGTATGGTTAGATCACACCTGAGCTTGACATGTCTTTCTACACACTGGCCCTCAGCCTGCCCAGCTGCCTTTCCTGGTACTTACTTCGTAGTAATTTCCCTTCTCCCCTTCCTCTTCTGTGCAGTCCCTGAGGCTGTCTTGGCCTCTTCACTTACCTCTATTACAGCATTACTAGCCCCAGAGCCTGCCCAAGTTTGTGGCAGGCTGACTAATGGTCCTCCAAAGATGTACACGCATAATTCCTAGGACCTATGAATATGTTACCTTACATGGTAAAAGAAACATAGCAGATATGATTAAATTAAAGATTTTGAGCTGGAGAGACTATAATGGCTTATCTGGGTGGGCCCAATGTAATCACAAGAATTTTTATAAGAGGGAGGTAGGAGGACCAAAATCAGAAAAAGGAGATGTGATGGCAGAACCAGAGGTCAGAGTGATGCCCTTTGCACATGGAGGAAGGAGCCAGAAGCCTAAGAATGCAGACGGCAAAGGGAAGAAAACAGACCCTCTCCTAAAGACTCCGTAAAGAACTGGTCCTGCCAACACCTTGATTTTAGACTTCTGCTTCTTGAACTGTAAGAGAATAAATTCATGTTGTTTTAAGCCACTATTTTGTTACAGCAATAGGAAACTAATATAATAATCACATATATTAAATCCCTCTCAAGATCATAACATGATAATAGGTATTATTCATTGCAAAAGATAATAATACCTTTAAATCCTTTTCCTTAGTACTGTATTTAAATAAATGTCTTTTTAAAGGTGTATTTCTAAGCTTGTTTCAAAATATTTTTGTAGATAAATCTTGTACCATTTCCATATTTTATAATTAATTAATAAATGTATTCACTCAGTTTATATTTATTAAATATGTACTGTCTGCAAAGGAGTGCACTGTAGAGGACATGAATGTTTATGACATGGACTTTGATTCCAAAGAATTTATAAGGTTAATATCTAGGAGCTAGTATATATGCATGAATAACTGTTGCCCAAGGTGGCATACTATATTTGTTTTCCAGGGCTGCCATAACAAAGTACCATAGACTGGGAAGCTTAAGCAAAGAAATTATTTTTTTACAGTTCTGGAGGCTAGAAGTCTGAGCTCAAGGTGTTGACAGAGTTTGTTTCTTCTGAGGCCTCTTTCCTTGGCTTACAGATGGCAGCCTTCTACCTGTGTCTTCACATGGCCTTCCTTCTCTGCATGCCTGCATTCTAATCTGTTCTAATAAGAACCCCAGTCATATTGAATTAAGGCCCACCCTAATGACTGCATTTTACCTTAATTAGCTCTTTAAAGACCATGTCTCCAAATACAGCCATAATTTGAGGTGCTAGAGATTTGGACTTCAACATATGAATTTTTTTTATTGACGTATAGTTAATTTACAATGTTGTATTAGTTTTCAAGTGTACAGCAAAGTGATTCTGCTATATATATATATATATATATATATATATATATATATATATATATATATATTATTTTCCAGATTCTTTTCCATAGTAGGTTATTGCAAGATATTGAGTATAGTTCCCTGTGCTATACAGTAAGTCCTTGTTGATTACCTATTTTATATATAGTAGTGTGCATTTGTTAATCCCAAACTCCTAATTTACTCCCCCACACACTCTGTTATCCCCTTTGGTAACCATAAGTTTGTGTTCTATATCCGTGAGTCTATTTTTGTTTTGTAAATAAGTTCATTTGTATCATTTTCTTAGATTTCACATATAGGTGATATCATATGATATTTGTCTTTCTGTGTCTGACTTACTTCACTTAATATGATAATCTCTAGGTCCATCCATGTTGCTACAAATGGCATTATTTCATTCTTTTTTAATGGCTGAGTAATATTCCATTATATATATATATATATATATACACACACACACACACACACACACACACACACACACATACATACACCATATCTTCTTTATCCATTCATCTGTTGATGGATATTTAGGTTGTTTCCATGTCTTGGCTATTGTAAATAGTGCTGCTATGAACATTGGGGTGCAAGTATCTTTTCAAATTAGAGTTTTCTCTGAATATATGCCCAGGAGTGGAATTGCTGGATCATATGGTAACTCTATTTTTAGTTTTTTAAGGAACCTCCATACTGTTCTCAATAGTGGCTGCACCAATTTACATTCCCACCAACAGTGTAGGAGTGTTCCCTTTTCTCCACACCCTCTCCAGCATTTATTGTTTGTAGACTTTTTGATGATGGCTATTCTGAGCAGTGTGAGATGATACCTCACTGTAGTTTTGATTTGCATTTCTCTAATAATTAGGGATATTGAGCATCGTTTCATGTGCCTATTGGCCATCTGCATCAACATATGAATTTTGAGGGAACATAATTCAGCCCACAACACATACTAAAGGTCATAAAAGAGATGCAAATAAATTGCTCTGGGAAAATTCAGAGCAGAGTGAGATAGTCCAGATACTGCAAATGAAATTCACTTAAAAATCAAATGATTAGCAAAGAACTCCTTGCCATGTATGATTACTTTTAAGACTGAGCCATCCCTCCCAGAGCACACAGAGGCAAATGGAGCAATCCTGACGAAGTAATATGGAAATGGTAAATAAAATTATAGAACATGTATGTGTCCTTTCATGAAAACACTCATAATTGTGCAGTTCCTGAATTCCATGCGCAGGTGACAAACAAAGCCAGCAGCTAGCAATGATGAATTGGCCCTTTAGAAGTAAACAAATTCTGTTGTGCTCTTAGGAACTATCGTGCCTAGGCTTACACATATGAATGCATCTTCGCTGAGATGAAAACAAGCCAACAAACAAACAAAAACAAAAAAGCCACAACAAAACATTTTGAAAAGCTTATTGTTCTCATAAGAGAACATGTTCCAGCAAAAAGAGGATGACATATTAACATGTTAGGTGAGTAAAGCACGCTATGTTCCTTGGAGTCCTAACTGATATGTTCCAAAGAAAAGGCCCACCCCAAAGTTAAAGTATAGTCAGCTGCAGCCAAGATGTAATCCTGTTATGAAAGCAGACAATGTTCATAGCAATATTTTCATTGCCTTATCAGCAGAGCGAAAATGCTCAGGTTGGTGGGAACTCACTGGAGCTGGTGATTTAATCAACCTAATTTGACCCATCATTATTCTAGTGCTGCATATGGAAAAATGTGGACACGGGATGGGGAAGGTCCCTGGTAAGGGAGATAAGATGTGCACACAAGATAACTCACTCATTAGAAGGTCATAATATATGATAAAACACTATGTAGAGAGCCTGAAGGAAAAATAGATATGAGCACCTTTGAATTTCTGGGCATAGAAAAAAAAATGAAGAAATTCCACTTTTAGGTTATTCATTTGCATAAGTATTTGCTGATTTTGTACCTTAAACTTTTCTGTATCTTATACATCACCATACTCTATCATTTCAGACAAATTGTGTACTAGAAATTTCAAAAACAATTTAGTTCTCAAATCCCAAATAATAGTAAGAGTGGGGCAAAATGAATGTTTTCCTGCAAAGAAATAAAGTGGGAGAATGGGAGGATGCTTAGTAATGACAGTTAAAAATGCTGTTTTTTCTAATATAGTTCTGTTTCCATTGTAAAGTACCTAAATTCAGTTGTCTAAAGAGTGTTTGCTAGCAGCACGTGAATTGACTTAATGATAGTGTACAATTTTTAGTGGGAGTTACTGGAAGTTTTCTAAGAATGTTGATTCATCTCAAATCACATTGTTTTCCAGATGGAGTCTGTTGGGTTTTAACAAAAACCCCGTGGCTAATTGCAGGTAGGCAATAGCTATATGCAGTAACTATTTCATTGATGGTGTTGGTTTTTGTCTTAGATCCAGTACAACAATGTGCTTCTTAGCAACACATTTCCTGTAGTCAAGGAGACATTGTCACACACTTAGAGGAAGAGATGGAAATGGATATCTAGGGCTATCCTGAAGGTAATGAGAGGATACTTGCATAGAAGTAACTGTTCTCTATTTTAATTAAATTCAAAGCAATTTAAACCACAACTTAAATGATTGAGATTGGAAAACAAAATTTTTTTTACAATAAAGATACATAAACTTGGTTAGAGATATTATAGTTGGAGAATGATTCACCTGAGTCTTAAGGCCCAAATTATTGTTTTAAGGGGTTAGAGTCAATTCTAAGATTCTATGCCAGAGAGGTGGGGAGGCTTTCTGAAGGAGGTCTTAAGGAAAAGTGAAGAAATGTGAAAAAAAGTAAAGAAAAGCCTGAAGGGCAAATTTTCTTGTTGCCTTACCCATATATCTCAGTAATCACATAAAAGTATCCAGCCAATGTTTGTGGATTTGCCCTGCTCTGCCCCAAGCCAACAGAAGAGCATATAAAACAGCAACAAAATGACCTTGTGCTTTCACCTAATTGCAGAGAAGCTTCAAGGAAAGTACACAGCTTTTTTATACTGCAGTGCAGGGGTTGGCAAAATACAGCCTGTGAGCCAAATCTGGCCTGCTGCCTGTTTTTGTATGGCCTGCGAGATAAGAACGTTTTCTATAGACGAACATTTGCAATTTATTTGATGATAGGCACACTAATTTTGACCCCCAACTCAGCAGTCATTGCCAAAATAATTCCATTCATCTCATTAGAAGACCTGTATTACAAAAAATTATACTCCATTATTATTATTATATTATATTATATATATATATATATATATTTTTTTTTGGTCACTCCACACGGCTCACAGCACCTTAAATCCCCCGACCAGGGACCGAAACTTGGGCCCTCAGCAGTGGAAACGCAGTTCTAACCACTGGACCGCCAGGGAATTCCCATACTTTGAATTCTGAATAAAAATTTTTATAAGTTTGTTTTCTCACTTATGTAATTTATATATAATATCCTTTGTGGCCTCTTGACTCACAAAGTCTAAAATATTTACTGTCTGAGACTTTGCACAAAATGTTTTATTGATTCCCTGGAAGAGTTTGTATAAGCTTGGTGCTATTTCTTTCTTAACTTTACTTGTTAGGCTGTTTGAACCTGGAGGTGTTTTTGTCTTTTGTTTTCTTGGAAGGGTTCTTAATTTGGGGTTCAATTTCTTTAATACATATAGGACTCTATTCTATTTCTTCTTGAATCAGTTTTGGTATATTGTGTTTTTGTAGGATTTGACCACTTCATGTAAATTTTCAAATTCATTGACAAAAGTTCTTAGTAATATCCTCTTATTATCTTATTAATGATGCTAGCATTTGTACTGATGTCCCCATTTTCATTCCTGTAGTGATTATTTGTGACTTTTTTCTCATTTTCTTAATTAGCTGTGCTAGAGGTTCACAAATTTTATTTTTTTCAAAGAAATGTTTGACTTTAAAAAAATTTTTATTAACCTCTGTCTTTAAAATATTTTTCCTTTTTATTTGTTTATTTTTTGTTATTTTTCTAAATTCTTGATATTGGTATAGGTATCATTGATTTTAGTCTTTTTTTCTAAATATGTATTTAAGGCTATAAAATTTCCTCTAATAATTGCTTTAATACATTTCACATATTTTTGATACATTTCATTTTAATTATCACGTAGTTTAACATATTATCTAATACTTACTGTGATTTCTTCCTTGACCCACTAGTTATTTAGAAGTTTTGGAGATAATAAATAGTTTAGGGTTGAATAGTTTTTTTTTTTATTCATTTCTTGCTTAATTCCACTGTAGTCAGAGAACATTACTGTGGTTTGCTATATGGCCCAGCATAGCATCAATTCTGCATGTTCAGTGTGCACTTCAAAAGCATGTATATTTTTACTTGTTGAATCCAATGCTTTAAATATGTCAGTTAGGTCAAATTTATTGTGTTGTTCAAATCTCCTCTGTCTCTATTAATACTTTCCCACAATTATTCTATTAGTAACTAAGAGAGTTGTGTTTAAGTATCACACTCTGTGGATTTGTTTTATTCTCCTTTTAGTTCTGCAAATTTCTGTTTCTATAGTTTGAAGCTGTTATTTGATACATACAAATTTAGCTTTTTTATATCTTTCTTGTCAATCGTCACTTTTAACAGTAGGAACTCTCTATCTCTAGGAATGCTTCTTGCCTTGAGGCCTATTTGTCTAATTATCATAGCTATTACAGTTTTTTTTTTTTATTGTTTTGTTTGTGATATCTTTCCCATTCTTTTAGTTTTAATATTTTTATGTCCGTATACTTAAGTTATAGCTCTTATTTTAAAAAATCCACTCTATCCTTTAATTAGTATATTTAGTCCATTTAACTCTAATGCAAATAGTGGCATATTTGAGCTTAAATTTACTACATTAGTATTGTTTTCTCATTTTCTCCCTGATCTAGCTTCCTTTTCCACTCTCTTTTTTTGTTGTTGTTGTTGACAAGAAATTACAATTCATTCACTCTTATTTATTCATTAATCAGCATTCTGTTCTCCCTCAGCTATTAGCTGTGTGCACGTTCTTTTTCATTCTTTTCAGTTACTCTAGAGGTTATAACATACATCCTTGACATATTAGAGCCTAACTTTTTTTTTTTTTTTTTTTTTTTGGCAAATGCTGTTATGTATTTAGGCTCCAGAAAATATTTTTAAATTATTCAGTATTAACTTAGATTTATCAACAAATTTCCCCTTTTTATGACTTTTTATTCTTCCCTGAATTTTCATACTTTTAATCTGGGATTATTTTTCTTATGCCTGAAGAACTTCCTTCAGTACTTCTTTTAGTGTGGTTTACTGGAAATTAAATCTTTCAGTTTTTGTTTGTCTGAAAATGAATTTTGGGATAACTTACAAAGAACATTTTCCCTGAAAAACAGAATTTTCTTTCAGTACTTTAAAGAGTGTCATTTGTGATGATTAACTTTATATGTCAATTTGCCTGGGCCATGAGATGCCCAGACATGGTCAAACATTATTTTGAGTGTGTATTGGGAGGATGATTCTGCAGGTCATTTGTTCTTGGGTAGACTTCCCTTTATATCTTCAGAACATTGGCATCTTGTACTCTCTTCCCAGTACCATGGAAAAAAACTTGCTTTGCTTCCAGTGGAAGGGTCCTTGTTTCAGGTACTGCTCTTTTTGTTTCTAATGGAATTAATTCCTTTATTTTCAGAATGAATTGATAGGTCTGGATCTATTTTTTTTTAAAACAGAGTAAAACTGCTTTAATGTGTGTATAGGATGTTTTAATAATTTTGATAATTGCCATTATATTTTTTGAAAATGAAACTTTGTTCTTGAATAGAATCAAACTTGGCCAGATTTTCTTAACAATTTGGCTGCAATATTATGCTACTGGCATATGTATTTTATCACTAGCTTTCACAAGAAAAGAGTAGGTATAGATTTAAAGCAAATCTATATTTTATTTCAGTAATCTGAAAAATTCATATATTATTCTGTGAAATGCTTGGGACACTGTAAGTCTTAACTGACTAATGTCTAAGGAGCTAAGCAGTTGGAAGACCAAATTATATAATAGTAAATAAAATGTAAACCATTTATCACTATACAATATCACTGAGCAGGTCAAATTTGTCTTTTGTAATTCAGAATATTTTGATTAATGAAAAAATTTTAAATTAAATAAATGTATTTAGTATTATGCAGGTATTTGGGGAAAAGTGGGTCATGCCTGCATTACTTTATGGCATAAAGAAAGCATAAATATATCTTATTGGGAAGTCAAGACTTACTTGAAAATGTTTTGAACATTGTTGGTCTTTTAGACTAGAAAAGTCTCTGTCAGCGTAACAAAGACTCACAAAGACTAAGAACTGTCTTAGCAGCAGATAACTCCTTAATAGTTGGCTACATTTTAGCCATAAGAATGAAGATATCTTTGTCAGAATCATATATTAATTTGTCAACAGTGCCTATCTTCATAAAGCCTAAGTGGAAATTGTTCTTTCAAGATTTATCATGTTTTCCAATTCAAAAACCTCCCATAGCCAAAATGGCACTGAGATCTGAAATATCAAATTCTTGCCTTCACTGCTTTGTCTGATTTGCCAGTTGCTCCCCTGAACCCTGGTAAATTTCAACAAGTCAAGTTGATGACTTCCTTAAATTTCTGATTCCAGTCCCATTAATTTACGTGGATGAAAAGTGTATTGTGAAGATGAAAAAATTATCTTCACTAAACTTATGGAAATCATTACCAGTTATTGCTCTGTATAATTTTATTAAAAGTAAAATTGAAAAAAATTAAGAATTTTGTGGGTAACTGTAAATTATGTGAGCGCTAGTTTTTCCTAAAGTTGCCCTTTACTAATTTCATTTTTGACAATTTCCATCACCAAGTCTATAGTACAACATTCTTTTCCTACATTTCAAAACAAATTTTAAAAAATAAGGAGTACTATGGAAAAATAATGGTTAACAATCTATTATTATTTAGCATAGGAACTCAAATGGTTGAAAAAAATGGAAGGTTTAAAACGATGATTTTGTAAATGGCAAGTCATGATTAAAGTCTCCAAAATTTCTTTTAAAATTTATACTTTAAGTTGACCTAAAATTGTATATTTATCAATGAAGTTCTTTTTGGTTTCAAAGTAACTTTTGGTTTTCTAGTATAAATTTTTTATTGTACATATTTTGGTTTTCTAGTGTTTAGCTTCTCTTTTCCTTTCTGATAAAATTCACTTACATTTTTCACTTTAAGGTTAA
Source organism: Balaenoptera borealis (assembly GCF_965194805.1). Taxonomy (NCBI): domain Eukaryota; kingdom Metazoa; phylum Chordata; class Mammalia; order Artiodactyla; family Balaenopteridae; genus Balaenoptera; species Balaenoptera borealis. The sequence continues at coordinate 50,776,199 of NC_138877.1, forward strand.
TTTTTTTCACACCACATTTCTCTTCCATGTTGTCTAATACCAGCCACACCTATTATTATCCTTTTCATTTCATTTGTGACTCCTTCTTTTATTTCCTCTGACCCTCTGGCTTGGAGCTTCTGTTGTGTATTTATCTGTGATTGCAGCAGGCTTTTTGCAATAATAATCAGGCCTTCCAGGGATTCACCCAAGATTTACTGAGCATCTAGTATGTGCCAATCAATGTGCTATATTTTGGAGATAAGATAAAGATAGTCCCTTTGAGCTCTTTAAGGTTAGGGGTTATGTCTTTTTCATCCTGTATGCCTAGTGCTTGACACATGCCTGACCCATAGCAGACCTTCCATAAAATTGTTATTGAAAGTATCCCCCAAAGCCCAGCTGCTCTGTGAAGTGTTCCATCTGTATTAACTGTTTCCTCTTAGTTCCAATAATGTTTGTTCAAATTTTGGGGACAATTCCATGTAGCAATCAGTAAAATATGGGGGAGCAAATATTGTTCTTAGGTTTCCAAATGACATTCACTACTACGGCAATAATTGCCCGAGTACCAGGAACACACACTGTGCAAACATTGCTTCAAGTACTTCATTGCTGCATTGAGCCGGCTTGTAATGCACATTTGGGTGAGTTGCTGACTTTCTGGTTAGAATGTCTGCTATAGATAAAGCAATCTGTGCAGTGCTAATAACTTCATGAGGCTGCACCTGAATTATACATTCTGTTTTGTGACCCAGAGACCAAAAAGTTGATGAATGTAGAATGTAAGATGAAATTAGGTTGTGTATTTTAAAAACGTACAGTATAATTATTTGTATTCATTACTGCAAATGAAGAGAATAACAAGTAGTAAGACATGTAAAATTAAGACATTTGTGAAATCAATTGGACTTTTATTTCTGAATAGAATAACACACAAATATTTTTAAACTTCAGAAGTGCATTCTAGAAAAATCTTAATCAGTATTTCCTGATCCTTCTTCTGTGGGTAATCAAAATGACATATTCACATTCAGTCATTCAATTATTCACTGCCTGACCTTGCAAACTTGGCTTAATATAATTTCTTTTCAGCCAGACTAGTTCCTAGAACTGTGAAACTACTGGATTTATACTTGAAAGAGTCAATTTGTGTATTGTATGGCATTGGGTCAACATGTCCTTCTGAAATCTCATTCTTTGTTTTGCCCCGTTTTCTTGTGAAGAGTGAATTGCTGACTAATTTTAACACCCCCTCCCCTTTTTTTCCAGATAATGTGTGAGTTAGTCTTCATGCTTTGCAGAATTTTGCCTTTTTCAAGATCAGACTTGTTCAATGCCATTTCCTTCCTTCCTTCCATTTGTTTCCTTTGTGAAGAAATTACCCTTTTCAGGAGCAAAGGAGTTGATAAAAGATAACTCTCACAATCAAGTCTGTTTTAGGTTTACCAAAAGAGAGTATGAAAGGAGTCCATCTCCAAGGGGAAGATTAAGTGACTGAGAAGAGAAAGGAAGAAAAAATAAATCTAACAACCCAAAGAACAAAGACGTGGAATTTGAAATAAAAAATATACTTACGTATACATTCCTGACATATTTAATCATAATTTTGACCAAAGTTCACTGTCCATAAGATTTCATGTAAGTTCAAAATATTGTTCCGTTAATTTTGACTTTCATCGAAACTAAATTTTGTCAATCATCTTTTGTTAAAATGTTTTAGAACCAAACCCACAACACAATTACATCTCGAGAAATGCCGTTACATTTTCTAAAGGAACATCAATCTACTTAGAAGTGTGAGATCCATATTTTTCAGCTTGTGTTTACATAGATGCTTTTTTTCCATAGGCAGCATGATGTAGTGGAAAGAATACGAGATTCTGGAATTAGAAAAACTGGGCATGAGTCCCAGACTCTGCACTACCAGCTGTGTGACCTTGGGTAAGTCACTTAATCCATCTGAGGCTCGTTTTTATTGCCTATCAAATGAAAAATAAAAGATACCAACCTTTTAGGTTGGCTGTGCAGATCAAATGTGTGAAAGTGCTTTATAAGTCATAAAGCATAATGCAAAGGCTACTTATTTTATTTCAGATTAATTCAAATATTGCTCTAAATTGGTATGTCCCCAAACAAAACAAATGACTGCTAATGCCCGTTGTACCCCTGGTTCTATCTTAAATTTTTTTTTCCTTTGGAGAAAATTTTTAATTAGCAAATTCTCCATGGGTTTAAAAATCTTTTTTAAAAGAATTATTATATACTTGAATCATTCAATTAGAAAAAATATATAAGCCTCCTTTAAGAGAACCCCCTTGAGACTGAATCATTTTACCCTTACCTCAAGTTTGGTTCTATCCCCACATTCTGAAACCAAACCTATCTTCCTTCAGAGAAGCCCCTTTAGGCTGTGGATTATATAAGTGAGAAAAATGTTTAAATGAGAGCACAGACACACAGGGACAGCTTACTCATTAGACAAAGTGGGCACAGTGCCAAGGGTCCACTCTACTTTTAAAGGTCAATGAAAATGTTTTACTCTCTTTTGAAACTGGCAGAAAGAAAAATGAACTTTTAGGTCAAAGAAAATGTTTTAGTATACAATATTAATATATTCATCTTTATACCAATGAGTCATAAATATAACTTTTAACATTTGTTGTAGCCCTGGGTAACCTCAGATGAATTATTTGAGTAGTCCAGTTATCTGCAGTTCAAGGCACACCAGGGCACTGCTCCAACCAAGGTGACGTTGCCAGGAATCACAGATGTGGAGCGATTAGTTCTATCTTGGGAAATAGGGAAGGCTTCACAGAGCTGATATTTAAATCAGCCTTTTGAAGATAAATATGTTTTCTACAGGTGAAGATGATAAGAAGGGCATTTCTAGGAGAAAAAGTAACGTGAACCAAGGGCTGTGGAGAGAGAGTGTTGGAACTTAGCAGTGGTCAGTAACCAATGATAGCTTCTTCGATATAAAATCATGGGGAAAAAGCCTGTTACTTATACTGCTAAATCTTACTCAAGTTGTTCTTGTCCAGTATCTTGCATCAGAATATTTTAGAGCTAAACCCCAAATTACATGAGCATCTGTAGAAATACCTAATGAGTAAGGAGTTGGTTGTTCAAAGAGCTAATGAGCTTAGAAAGAATTACTAGGGATATTGTGTCAGAAATAAGGCAAAGTATTTTATGTAGCAGTTATTCTTCTTTTTTTTTAAATTTTTATTTATTTATTTATTTATGGCTGTGTTGGGTCTTCGTTTCTGTGCGAGGGCTTTCTCTAGTTGCGGCAAGCGGGGGCCACTCTTCATCGCGGTGCGCGGGCCTTTCCTTATCGCGGCCTCTCTTGTTGCAGAGCACAGGCTCCAGACCCGCAGGCTCAGTAGCTGTGGCTCACGGGCCTAGTTGCTCCGCGGCATGTGGGATCTTCCCAGACCAGGGCTCGAACCCGCGTCCCCCGCATTAGCAGGCAGACCCTCAACCACTGCGCCACCAGGGAAGCCCTAGCAGTTATTCTTTGATTGCAAGCAATAGGAACTGATGCTATCTAATTCAAACAGAAGAGAAACAAAAGGAGGAAGGAGGAAAGGTTCCTGCTCCTACAAACACATATGATATTCATTTTGAAGTCTGAGTGGTTTTCTCCTTTCCCCACAGCTGAACCGAGTAATCTCCACCTGCAGGTTCTATTTAACCCCAGAGACCGCTGGACGAATCCCATCCTTTGTCAGTACCTCTAGGTCAATACTTGGGTTATCCAGCACCAAATATGCAAGTATCTGATCTGTGCTCAGCCTTTTTAGTAACACTTGTGCCTTGCTACAAGACTGATATGGGTTATGAGGTTAGCAAACTGTGCTCTATCCTATTCCTCAAAACAAGTCCTCACATTATAGCCTGTTCTGTGGTCCTCTTTCCTCTTCGATCTCTCTCTGCTCCTCATCAACCACATCTCTACTCCTCATCTCCACAGACCTATGAGCAGGGCTGTTATTTATGCCCTACACGATGCATTTCACTGGTAATATATACTGGTGTCTGTTCTTACCTATTGAGGCATCCTTCTGCTGGGTCATGATGTCTGTTCTGACTAATTGGTACTTATATGTACCAGTGGTTAGATATGTTCATGTCATTCCTGCCCATAATCTACATTTAATTTGACATCTGATAGCATCATTGGACTCTCATTATGAAGATAGTAAATGTAGATATTTTGTGTGATAAAACATTACTTCTCCTCTTCCTTTAAGGATCAGTCTAGAATTATTTGTCCACCAGAAAATGTTATTTTCAGAATTGGACTGTTTCTGTTACTTAAAAGGCCAGTCATGCATGACTCTAATCAGAACTGTTGACTGATTAGATTTTCAATATATGTTTGCCAAATATGCTCAGAGGCCAGATAACAGGGACAAAAGGATGAATTGGTCATGGACTGTGTCTGCAAGGAACTCACTATGTAGGGCTTCTATTCATGAATCTGCCACTTATTACTTTATTCAGAACCATTCAGTTTATATTTGTTAAATTTAAAATTATGGTAGATTTCTTATTGACTTTTTACAATGTATATGATTAATTAGATTTAGAAATATGTTTGAGAATATCACAATTCACTTGAAAGGTAATTGGATAGACCCTTGGAAAAATCCATTCAAGTAATGTCTCAAATGCTCATTTATCCATCCATCCATCCATCCATGCATCCATCCATCCATCCATCCAGTCATCTGATAGCTTGTTGGATTCACCTATCTTCCAGGAAATGTGCTTACAAATACAAAACAATTCCCAAGAAGCTTACAGTCTAGTGCAGAAATAAATACACCAATAAACAATTACAATGCCATTGTGAGGATAATTTCACATGTGGATGATCTCATACAAGTTCCAGGCAGTGTAGTGAAAATGATCCTAGATTCTAGAGGGACTGTAGATTGGGGTTTGAATTCTGGCTCTGCTCTTGGTTTTTTTTTTTTTTTTAATTTAATTTAATTTATTTTTTTATACAGCAGGTTCTTATTAGTTATCTATTTTATACATATTAGTGTATATATGTCAATCCCAATCTCCCAATTCATCCCACCACCACCACCACCCCCGCCACTTTCCCCCCTTGGTGTCCATACATTTGTGTGTAACCTAGAAAAATGGTACAGATGAACCAGTTTGCAGGGCAGAAATAGAGACACAGAGGTAGGGAAACAAACGTATGGCTCTGCTCTTGTTAAAGCTATGGCTTTGAGTGACTTAATTAACATCTTTATGTCTCAGCCTCCTCATCTCTTATATATGCATAATGTCATTTGTCTGACACACAATAGGTGCCCACCATATTAGTTACCTTCTATCTATCTATCTCCCCCTCTTTCCTGTCAGTCGTCTCTAAACTTTGGTTTCTTTATCTCAAAAAGGAGAGGGTTTATGATTTAGGAATGATCCCCTAAATCTTGAAAGAAGTGTGTTCATTACTTATGGTCAAATACGCAGTATGTTTTGTAAATACAGTAAAGCTTTATGAACAGCACAGATTAGTGTCTAACACACCCTGCTCTTTCTCACCTTCAGGACTTGGCACATCCTGTACCTGCAGATCTCTTTCTCTTCTGTGCTTACCCACCTAACTCCTGCTCATCCTTCAGGTCTCAGCCTAGAAGTCACTTCCCCCAGACTGATTCCACAGGTGATCTCCAGGGGGCTGATCTGTGAATGTCTCTGGACTCTACTCATCCTGTCAAAATAGCCACGACAATACAGCAATCCCCTACTCACACATAAATGCCAAAATTTGAGATCTCTAATCGTCTAATATGTTTCCCTTAAAAAAGTCAGTGATAATGACTCTTCCAGTAGACCCTTCTGGGAGCAACGTTATGGTTTACTGCAGAGAAAGAGAATCTATTTATATTTCATCCTCTCAATGCAAAATGTGGATACAAATTGTTAATGGCTAACATGTATAAGTCATTCAGTACATGCCAGGCACAATGCCAGGTACCCTATATGCATTATCATTTATTTCTCATATTGACTTTAAGGAACAGGTTTATGAGTAAAATAGGTTTACAGATGAAGAAACAGTGACTTAAGGAGTTTAAATAAATTGCTTACCGTTACACAAATTACTATTTCCTAAATGTTAAGACACTATAGGTTGTAAAAATAAAACAAAGCAAGGCCAAGAAAGCCCCAAACACCAAAAACTCAAAACAAAAGCCAAAACACTATTGGTTGAACAATAGCTTTTCAGGGAGAGAAAGAAATATGGCCTTATATACACACAGTAATTCTAAGATGATCCTGATGTCAGATGCATTTGAATTGAGGAGTGTCAGAGGCAAGTTTGAACTCAGGACTGTATGGCTTCAGAACCAATACTTTTACTATTATTCTTTGCTCTTACAATTCAGAAAATCAGTCCTCAACTACCAAGATACTTGTGAAAGCCTCATGAGGTAAATAAAAATTTTATTGAAAATTGTGAAAATGGGAAAAATATAAAACCAAAGGAAAATATAAAAAATCTCTCCCATCCACAATTTACAAAGAGCTCATGGGGCTTAATATCATCAAAACAAGCAACCCAATCAAAAAATAGGCAGAAGACCTAAATTTCTCCAAAGGAGACAAATAGATGGCCAAGAGGCACCTAAAAAGATATTCAACATTGCTAATTATTAGAGAAATGCAAATCAAAACTACGATGAGATATCATCTCACACCAGTCAAAATGGCTATCATCAAAAAATCCACAAACAACAAAGGCTGGAGAGGGTGTGGAGAGAAGGGAACCCTCCTACACTGTTGGTGGGAATGTAAATTGGTATAGCCGCTATGGAGAACAGTATGGAGGTTCCTTAAAAAACTAAAAATAGAGCTACCATGTGATCCTGCAATCCCACTCCTGGGCACATATCCGGAGAAAAACATGGTCCAAAAGTATACATGCACCCCAACGTTCATTGCAGCACTGTTTACAGTAACCAAGACATGGGAGCAACCTAAATGTCTATAGACAGAGGAATGTATAAAGAAGATGTGGTACATATATACAATGGAATATTACTCAGCCATTAAAAAGAATGAAATAATGCCATTTGCATCAACATGGATGGACCTAGAGATTGTCATACTGAGTGAAGTAAGTCAGACAGAGAAAGAGAAATATCATATGGTATTTCTTATATGCGGGATCTAAAAAGAAATGATACAAATGAAATTATTTACAAAACAGAAACAGACTACCGGGGAAAAGGGTGAGGGGAAGGGATAGTTAGGGAGTTCGTGATTGACATGTACACACTGCTATATTTAAAATGGATAACCAACAAGGGCCTACTGTATAACACAGGGAACTCTGCTCAGTATTATGTAACAACCTAAATGGGAAAATAATTTGAAAAAGAATAGATGCATGTATATGTATAACTGAATCACTTTGCTGTACACCTGAAACTATCACAACATTGTTAATCAACTATACTCCAATATAGAATAAAAAGTAAAAAAAAAAAAATCCCTCCCAAAATCAAAACACAATACCACCCATTAAATTCAAACTTGCCAGCAACATTAGATTTATAAACTTTAAAATAAATGCATAAAATATAAAATCCAGTCATTTTATATGATTTATCTCATTTAATCTTCTTAACAATTCTATAACAATTCTATATTATTATAATCCGTACTTAACAAGTGAGGAACTGAGGCACAGAACATGCCCAGTTCATACACTAATAAAGAATGGAGTTTGTATTAGACCTAGAGAGTCCACAGATTTTGAACTGGTAGGAAATTCTATAGTTTCCCAAATCACAAGGATGCAGTAATTTTTTCTGAATAATTGGAGAAAATTAGTCAAGAGAAATGCTTGCTGTTGAAGCAAGATTTTTAACATGGGGGAATCTGGTTTGCTGTGGAAATGAGCTCTTCCCTTCCATATTCCCTGTTTTCTGCCACATGTTATTTTGCCAGCTTCAGTTTTGATAGTCATGGTAATTTTAGGAACATAATCCCACAAAAGCCTAAAAGTAACTATGCGTTGTAATCTTTGGGTACCTGTCTCCATGTACCTAGACTAAAAGCTCCTTGTGGTCAGGTGTTATGGTTTGTTCCTGGGTATATCAGTGTCTGAAACAGCTAAGGAACTGTTGAATGAATGAACCACATACGAAATTGAGCACTAGCAATTTTAGAGTTAAACAAAGAAAATGCGTATCATGAAGAATGTGATCTTTCCACCAGATGACAACCAGGCTCTACAGGGCCTTTTACAAATTAGAAAGAGTGATCCCTCTGGTTGGGTAAATTAGAAAAAGACATCCACTGGGTAGATGTGCTCTTCCTGACTTGCAACCCCCCCATCCCCGCCATGGAGAACCTCCCCTGGAGAGCCATGGAGTCCAGCTAGGCAAACAGAGCTTAGATTTCCAAACTCATTTCCCCCCTCCTTGGTCATGTGTGTTTAAGCAGTGCACAAAATATACAACTGTATGGGATGCTCTAGTTTATCTCATCTTCTCTTTGATTTGTTTTGGTGGGGAGGGCAAGCGTCCTTTTGTATTTCTTAATTGAGAAAGTACTAGTCTGCCTAGTTTGAAAAGATGTAAAATGATTACATTCTATTGATTTATACCTTATTAAACATCCACGTCATTCTTTATTTTTCAAGGAAAGTGCATTAGGTAGATTAGTTCCTTCCCTTCTAATGTTGTAATCTATAAATAATTTTAATAAGATATTTTGAGATTTTGAAAACCAAAAACATTGAGCCCTGAACCTGGATATTTTAGTAATGGAACATTCAATGAATTTTCTGATTTTCTTGTGCATTCTTCTTATTTTGTGTTAGATGAGCCACTAGAAAAAAGAAAAATTAGCTAAAGCCATAGTCTAAAAAACTTAAAATCATTTTTTCTCTCTTCCAGACACATACACACAGCTTTTCTGTGCTAGGTAGGATTTAGGGGCAACCTGAGTCATGGCAAGAAACACAGGAATTCTGCTGGAATTAGTGGCTCTCTAAACAGCTCCAGTTAATTGCAAGTGACCATCATAGTGATAGTTCCTCAAGAGGAATTTATTAAAGCCGAAGTCTTAAAACTCCATTTCATCTCACTTAGACATACGCACACTCCAAAAATTAAGGAATTAAAACCAACATTCCTTTCTTGACCAAAGGAAAAGCCAATTAAAGCCCTTTTGGCCTTGATTATAGCTCTGCTATAGCATGCCTTTTAAGAGTGATATTTGTATTTACTTTTAATAAGGACTACAGAATCATTCTTCAGTTTTAGACATTGTGAGGGGAAGAGAATGTTTCAATTCAGTTTGCAAGTCTTCAGGTTAGAATATTGATTTCCTGTCCCCAAATACATTTAGAAATGTGATCTCTGTGGATGGATCTTAGTATCTGTTGCTGCCCTTTTAATCCTCATCTTCTCCTTTAAGTTTCTCATTCATTAAGCTGAAGCAACAAAGTGGGAAAAATCTTGATAATGATGAAGAGAACTTCACCACCCCTGAGGGTGATTCACTCTTGTGTGGGCAGTGTCTGGATAGAAGTAGGCTCTGCTTTCCCCATTGGTAAGCAGGGCAGAGCCAACTCGGTCAGGAGAACCCTTGTGAGCATTAAGGAAGAACATAGATAAGTGTTTGGAAGAAAAGCTAATCCTGGTGTAAGGATTGCTACTGCCTACCAATACTGGTTACCTCCTGCTTTAATAGAAACATTCATTTGTAGCACATTTAAAATGATGTGGTTTCCTGATGTCAAAGCACTTTCTTTTCTGGTTCATGTTGGTTTTACCATTGGCTTTACCATTAAGAAAGTGCACACCCTAGACTGGCCTCTAAGTGAGCCAGCAGGCCTGGAAAACAGAGGGTTTGGATCAGCTGGAACGCAGTTTTGAGTGGTAAAGAGCAAGGATTTTAGAGACATGGCTTTGAATCCCATCTTACATCTTACTCAATGAGCTTGGGCAAAGTGTTTAACCTCTAAAAGGCTTTGTTTTCTTCCTTTGCAACGGCCACTACCTTAAACGATTCTTGTAGGATTAAGTTAGATAATATAGGTAAAGCACTTAGCACAGTACCTGGCACTTAGTTCTTAGTTAGTGACAGCTTTTTCTGCAGTTGATGTATGATCCTGGAGAATCTCTTTTGGTGTGAAATTTCCTTCTCAGAGGTTGAATTATAAGTCCTAGGAATAGCTAAAATAAAATAAAATTTTGGAGACTTTTAAATTTGTGCAAAATAAAATATATTGCCAAGAGTAGCTACCAAATTAGCAGTAATATGCCTTAAATTGTTGCCAATGAACTTGACTAGATATATACTATAAATAAAAATAATAATGATAAAGCTTGTAAAGATAATAACATTAAAGATTTCTATTTGTTCAATGCAAACTTTATTTTCCAGGGACTTTAAATATACAATTTTAAGTACTTATAACAATGGCACAAATTAAGTATCATTTTTCATATTTTATAGATAAATCAGAGGCTCAGAGAGATTAAAGAATATCTCAAAGGCTGCACAACTAGTAAACAGAAGACCTGGGATTCAAAACCAGGTTTGTTTTACTCCAGAGCCTTTGTTCTTTCTACTACACCTGCTGTATGCTCAGAGAATATGCCAAAAGGTCTGGGAAATTTGTCCTTCCAATTACAGCGAGCGATAATCAGCAGGTGGTTTTGTCTCCTTTGTGAATACTAAATATTTTGCTGCCAATTTCACAATCTCTGAGGGAATCCTACATCCTCTTCTTTGCTAGAATCCAGAATCCCTTTAGCTGATTAAATTATTTCCATTGATGTGGATTTCAATTCAGTCTAATAGCAACAAGGCCCCCTCTTGACAAAGGATGTGCTGTTGTTAGGGGTTTTTCTGAGATGCAATTCTTTCATAACGTTTTCAGTCAGATGAATCTGAGGACAACATTACTCATATCTGTCCAGTTCATGGCGGAGAAAAATTCTATTGTAGGGAATAGTTTTACTTCTAGTGGATCTTATCATGAGATTTGAAAAATGATGTAAAAGAAAGAAGAATCAATACAGAGAACAGATCACAGTGTTAGGAGGACAGATTGAAGATGAATAAGACATAGACTGCTTATAAGAAAGAGACAGAGCTAACAATAAGATTAAAGGTACCAGGAGAGAGAAATATGTACAATATAGTAGGGGCAACAAGGAGGGTAATGGTCCCACTTATGGAATTCAGGAAAATCTTCAAAGAGTTAAAAAGCACTTAACTGAGTATTGAACAGTGAGTGTGTGCTTCCAAATGATGGAGGAGAAGAAAGGAGTGTGCAGACGAGTTAAACCTCATATGTCAAAGTAAAGTGTCAGGCAGCTTGGAAATAGAGCAATAGAAATCATCCAAGAGGGACAGAAAACAGAAAATAAACAAAATGTAGACCTACGTCCAACAGTATCAGCAATTACTTTAAATGTTAATGAACTAAACATGTGCAGTTTAATATGGCTGCCACTGCCATATGTGGCCAATTTTAAATTAATTAAATTAAATTAAATATAATTAAAAATTCAGTTTCTCAGTGTATTAGCCAGATCTTAAGTGCTCAATAGCTACACGTGGATAGTGGCTACCATATTGTATACTGCAGAGGTAGAGCATTTCTAGAAAGTTCTACTAGACAATGTTGGAAACGGAGACGGTCAAAATGAATTTTAAAAAATTACATCTTGTCTACAAGAGATACTATTCATTTATTTATTTATATTGAAATATAGTTGATTTACAATGCTGTGTTAATTTCTGCTGTACAGCAAAGTGATTCAGTTATACGTAAACATTCTTTTATATATATGTATAAAAACTCTTTTATATATAAATATTCTTTTCCATTATGGTTTATCACAGGATATTGAATATAGTTCCCTGTGCTATACAGTAGGACCTTGTTGTTTATCCATTCTATATATACTAGTTTGCATCTGCTAACTCCAGACTCCCACTCCATCCCTCCCCCTTGGCAACCACAAGTCTGTTTTCTATGTCTGTGAGACTGTTTCTGTTTCATGGTTAAGTTCATCTGTGTCAGATTGTAGATTCCACCTGTAAGTGATATCATATATTTGTCTTTCTCTTTCTGACTTACTTCACTTAATCTGATAATTTCTAGGTCCATTCATGTTGCTGCAAATGGCATTATTTCATTCTTTTTTTATGGCTGAGTAGTATTCCATTGTATATATGTACCACATCTTCTTTATCCATTCATCTGTCAGTGGATATTTAGGTTGTTTACATGTCTTGGCTATTGTGAATAGTGCTGCTATGAACATAGGGGTGCATGTATCTTTTTGAATTATAGTTTTGTCTGGATATATGCCCAGGAGTGGGATTGATGGATCATATGGCAACTCTCTTTTTAGTTTTTTAAAGAACCTCCATACTGTTTTCCATAGTGGCTGCACCAGCTTACATTCCCACCAACAGTGCAAGAGGGTTCCCTTTTCTCCACACCCTCTCCAGCATTTGTTATTTGTAGACGTTTTAATGATGGTCATTCCGACCAGTGTGAGGTGGTATCTCACTGTAGTTATGATTTGCATTTTACAAGAGATACACATTAAATGTAAAGATACAAAAATATATACTATACAAATGTCGGATAAACATGCTTCAAGATGAAGAGTTTTATTAGAGACACATGGGAATATTTCATAATGATAAAGGGATCAATTCATCAGGAAACCATAACAGTCATAAATGTTTATGTGCCTATGTGTTTTTTTTCTTGAAACCAACCTATTCTCTTATTCTCTGACACCAACTATGTGTCCTACGGTTCAATTCAATCGATTCAGTTCTGATGCTAACTACCCAGACTTGGTGCAAACCATACAAGTGAAGGGCTCAATCCTAGAAGACTGGCCCCACTTTCGACGCCAGCCACAAATGGAGTTCCCAGGAGACTTATACTTCTGCCGGACTGATCACAAATTTAAAGGTTCTCATGACCCCCCCTCAGAATCAATAATTTGCTAAAATGAATCACAGAACTCAGGAAAGCACTCTACTTACAATTACTGGTTTATTATAAAGACTACAACTCAGAACAGGCAAATGGAAAACACGTATCGGGCAGGGCATAGGGGGAAGGGGTGCAGAGCATCCCTGTTCATTCTGAGTACATCACCCTCCGAGCACATTAGTGTGTTCACCAGCCCAGGAGCTCCCCTAACCTGGTCTTTTAGGTTGTTTTTTTTTAATGAAAGTTTTACTATGTAGATACCATTCATTAAATCGCTGGTTTATTGATGACTGAACTCAATCTCCAGTTGTCTCCTCTCCCTGAGGTCTAATTCCTTTAATCATTTGGTTTTTCTGGTGGCGCACCCCCATCCTAAAACTACGTAGGGCCCTCCCATGAGTTATCTCATTAGCATACAAAAGACAGTAAATTCCAGGGGTTCTAGGAGCTCTGAGCTAGGAACCAGGGACAAAAACCAAATATTTCTTTTTTATTATACCACAATGGTTAATAACTGTGTCTCCAAATACATGAAGCAAAATTAAGAGAATTAATGGGAGAAATTGACAATTCCCAATCATATTTTGAGTTTTAAATATTCCTCTCTCATTAATTCATAGACTAGACAAAGGAATCAGTAGGGACATAGATAAAATGGGCAACACTATCAACCATCATAATCTAACTGATATTTATAGGACACTACACCCAACAACTGCAAAATACATAGTCTTTAAAAATGTATATGATACACTATGCTAGGCAATGAAACGAACCTCAATAAATTTGAAAGGATTAAAATTGTTGACCTAAAACAAATAGACTGCCAGTTATTTCTACAGCAAAACAGGGTTTCCTTGGGATCATTAAAGAATGGGACTTCAGGGTCTGCAATCATGGTGAGCCATGGTGCAAGTCCCCAAACACCAAGGGAAGGAGACATCTTTTATAGAGGGGAAAAGGAAGTTATGAGAGGGCTACAGTGAACAAAGACTCCGTTGGAGGAACTGAGAGTTCAAAGCATAGTGGCTTTTCCCTGGCTAAATTGTGACAGTCTCTCATTGGCTGAGCTCCTGCCAGGTAAGAAGAGGAAGTCTTCCTTTTTCCTGTTGGGGTTTGCTGTCATCGTAGGGTGTGAGGGCTCCCCCTTCTGGCCTCACGACTGTATTTTATTTAATTGAGGTTTCTGTTTTTTAATTTTCACAAAAAGAGTATGATTTTGAACCACGACAATTAAATTAGGAATCAATAATGACATGTCAAGGAAAATCCCAAATTTTTGGTATTTTGGACTTCTAAATAACTTATGGATCAAAAACGTAATAAGAGAAATTAGGAAATATTTCAAACTGAATGATAACAAAATGACAATGTATCAAAATGTGTGGAATGAAGCAAAGGCAGCACTTAACAGAGAAATTTAAAATTTCTTTGAGGATATTTATTGGCACATTATTTATAATAACAAAAAATAACAGTAATCACTAATAGTCCACTAACAGTGGATGGTTAATAAATGATAATAGATCCATACAGAGGAATACTGTGAAGTGAAATGAGTAAAGTTCTGTAAATATGAATATGGCAAGATCTTCAAGAAACATCATAAAAAGAAGAGTATTTAGAGTTTTTCTTTTAGTTATGGAGTAGGAATGGATTTTTTTGTTCGTTTGTTGGTTTTTTACATCTTTATTGGAGTATAATTGCTTTACAATGCTGCGTTAGTTTCTACTGAATAATAAAGTGAATCAGCTCTATGTATACATATATCCCCATATCCCCTCCCTCTTGCGTCTCCCTCCCACCCTCCCTATCCCACCCCTCTAGGTGGTCACAAAGCACCGAGCTGATCTCCCTGTGCTATACAGCTGCTTCCCACTAGCTATCTATTTTACATTTGGTTGTATATATATGTCAATGCTATGCTCTCACTTCGTCCCAGCTTCCCACCACCATATCCTCAAGTCCATTCTCTACATCTGCATCTTTATTCCTGTCCTGCCACTAGGTTCATCAGAACCATTTTTTTTTTTTTTTTTAGATTCCATATATATATATGTATTAGCATACAGTATTTGTTTTTCTCTTCCTGACTTACTTCACTCTGTAAGACAGACTCTAGGTCCATTCACCTCACTACAAATAACTCAATTTTGTTTCTTTTTATGACTGAGTAATATTCCATTGTATATATGTGCCACATCTTCTTTATCCATTCATCTGTCGATGGACACTTAGGTTGCTTCCATGTCCTGGCTATTGTAAATAGTGCTGCAGTGAACATTGTGGTACATGTTTCTTTTTGAATTATGGTTTTCTCAGGGTATATGCTCAGTAGTGGGATTGCTGGGTTGTATGGTAGTTCTATTTTTAGTTTTTTAAGGAACCTCCATACTGTTCTCCATAGTGGCTGTATCAGTTTACATTCCCACCAACAGTGCAAGGGTTCCCTTTTCTCCACACCCTCTCCAGCATTTATTGTTTGTAGATTTTTTGATGATGGCCATTCTGACCAGTGTGAGGTGATACCTCACTGTGGTTTTGACTTGCATTTCTCTGATGATTAGTGATGTTGAGCTTCCTTTCATGTGTTTGTTGGCAATCTGTGTATCTTCTTTGGAGAAATGTCTATTTAGGTCTTCTGCCCATTTTTGGATTGGGTTGTTTGTTTTTTTGATATTGAGCTGCATGAGCTGCTTGCATATTTTAGAGATTAATCCTTTGTCAGTTGCTTCGTTTGCAAATATTTTCTCCCATTCTGAGGGTTGTCTTTTCGTCTTGTTTATGGTTTCCTTTGCTGTGCAGAAGCTTTTAAGTCTCATTAGGTCCCATTTGTTTATTTTTGTTTTTATTTCCATTACTCTAGGAGGTGGGTCAAAAAGGATCTTGCTGTGATTTATGCCACAGAGTGTTGAGAAATTTAAAATTTTAAATGTTTATTGTAGGGAAGAAGAAAGGTCTAAAATCAATGATCTAAAGTTCCATCTTAAGAAGGTTGGAAATGAACAGCAAAGCAATGTAAAGTGAAAATACATAGAAGGAAAGAAATAACAAAGATAAGAGCAGAAATCAATGAAATTGAAAAAAAAACAGTATAGAAATTTAACAAAGCCAAAGTTCAGAGGGAAAGAAGCTAAGTGGTCTGGGGATGCCAACTGTGAGGATGAGGGGTCTGAAAGGGGAGATTGCCCCACAGTGTTATCAAGTCTTTGTAGAATCACCCGGTCACGTGAGGGGTCTTGCTGACACCATCGTTTTGCCTGAGTTCAAATAGTGTTGGGAAGCAGGTATTATTTTTAACAGCATTTTGAAATTTAAAATGTTAGCATCATCTTATGTTCAAAATGAAGGCAGTGCCTGCCACTTTCCTGTGCTTCCAGTTTCTGCCATTCAGCACGGTTGACAAGAACCTCTTTATTTCTCACACCATTGCCTTTGCTTGCTGGAAGCAATATACAGACCTGTGGAGATTTCATTCAAGACACAGTGCCTGTAGGGCTGGGTCTCCAGGAGAACAACCTCTGGAAGAGAGAGCTACCTGTTTTTGCTTCAGTTTAACTGGTTGTTGAAATTTGCAAATGCTATGCGCATTTGTAAGAATGTAAGTTACAATTTAGTTTATAGGAAATGTTCATTCAATCGATAAATTTTTGCTGTTAATTTCCATTTGAATTTGGATTTTTTGTTTACTTTTGTTTCTTAAATGACATTCATAAAGCAATAAAAGTTTAAATAGGTTATGCATAAGCAATAGCATTTTATTCTTATGCTATTTGACCATAACATTCTTTTGCTCCATTGTGCCTTTCCGTTCTTTCTTTTTTTTTCTCCATGCAAGTAGAATAAGAAAAAAATACATAGTTTAAATGAGAGGTGTGGCCTCTAATGAAAACTAAAAAATAGGGGAGAACTTTGTTATAGAGCAATTTGTGATGTATACAGATTTGGCCACACCATAGGTCAAATATTATCCTCTAAAAATAACTATATTCAATTAAAAAATTCTAATCTAAGATAGTATTTATTCAATCCATAAATACCAACATTATCTAAAGGCTTCACTTTGTAGGAGGTGGGAAGGTAAAGCAGAAAGAACATGCGTTTGAGTTAGACAAACCTGATTTCAAGTACTAGCTGTGCCACCTAGTTTTTCTGTAATCTTGATTATGTCCCTTAACGGGTTTGAATGTCAGTATTCTTACTTCACAACGTTGCAGTGTGCTTTCGAGGAGGTAATGTATGGAAAGTGCCTGGAACACAGGGGGTCCTCTGTTTTCTTACCTCCTTGACCCACATTATATACCTGTACTGCTAAGAAATCGTAGCTTTCTGCATTTTCAGAGAGCAAGTATGGCAGAGTGGAACAAGCAGGGCCTTTGAAGTTGCACAAAACCATCTTTATTCTCCTTTGTCACTCTTTGACCACAAGCGACTTTAAGAAAATTATTTAACCTCGTTGAGCTTCTGTTTCCCCATGTATTAAAAGAAAAAGACTGCATCTGCAGATACATGAAAATTAAATGAGTTATGATCTGTAAACATCTAGCATTGTGCTTGGCATAATAAATGCTCAATTATGAGTAGCTTCAGCTATATTATTTTTGTGCTATTAAGATTTTTTATTGCTTTTTTTTTAAGACACTTTCTATTTTAAAGATCAAAGCCCTCAGGATTACAATCAGCAATGCTAGAGCTCAGATCAATTTCTGGGTCAGATACTGGATATTTAAGTTGCTCTCTGCCTCTGTTTATGGGGACTAGAGAAGAAATCTCATTGTCCCACATGCTGCAGAGTAGAAAGATGCTCATGGGCTCAGTGGAGGTTATTTTTTATGGCTCCAAGAACCGAATCTTTATGATTGATGCTTGCTGTTTTTAAGATTTTTTTAAAGTTCCCTCCAAAAAATTCATATCTCAGATTATTGATTTCTACTGAACTTGCCTACTTTTCAGGGCAACGTGGTATATGATCAGGGAGGTAAAGAGCAGTATTTACTTGATTAAAATTTCTTCAGTTTGATTTTCTTGTTGCTAGTGGCAACCAACAAAAGAATAGATCTAAAATGACAGGCAGCAACCACAATGATTAGAGTCCGTGTTTTTATCTTTCCCCAGCTGTAATTTTATAATAGCCTCTCTAGTGCTTGTGGTCATAAAAATGATTACTATATACACCACTTTAGACATATTGACAAACCACCCACCTAAACAACCCTATTGCAGTAATGAACCTTTTCCCAGGGCTTGGAGAATCAACTTCAGGTCACATGTGCTGTTGCTACCCTAACAGCTGTAAGGAAGATGGTACTGTGTATTTTACAGAAATTATTTTCCAAGGTGAATTTTCTATTAACTGGTATGTCTTAGATCAGCATAACATTATGTGTAGCAGCAGAATTTATACCTTTTTGAAAATAGTATCACTTCCTAAACACACACACACACACACACACACACACACACACACACATATGCACACACACACACACACACACACATGCAAACTGTATGTAATCTATTTAAGAATATGATGGTTCCGGTATAGATATATACTAAAGCCTCTAAAGGAAACTAAAAATACACCCTTGGCCGAGCTGTTCATTGTCGTGGTCCTTTGCCCTTGAAGCACCATTGTCCTTGGAGCACCACATTCATAATACAGTTAAATTCTATTAGATTACTTTCCAAGGACAGAAGAACATCGTTGTAAGAAGGAAAATAATTTTACAGAAGCATGACTCACCTTTGGGATGTTTGTTGGATATTCCAAAATTGAACCTGATATACAGGAACACACTAGAACTGCATGTGACGTAGGAATAAGGTTCACTCTCTTCCTCTCTCATCTTGTTCATTTGCCAGCCAATAGAACCTTTTAGTGCAGGGTTTGATCTCTGCATGCTGTGATGCTATTTGTCTGACTCCTGGAGTGTTATATTCACATGGACAGGACTTCCTGAGGGGTGTCCATTATCAAACTTACAATAAGACTTCAGCTGGATGAGAAGCCTTTTTGATGAATATCATGTGTGCTAAGCTGCATTTCTTGAGGCCAAAGAAATGTTTCCATACACTCCGTGTTAAAGGGTAGGATTTCTTAGGAGGCATACCTTAGGCTGCTAACAGCACAGTTGGGGATGGAGCTGGGGAGCAAAATATTTTCTAGTCAGCTGGGAATTAATGGAGCCGGTACTCCCAATGAGGGAAGGCCCTTAGCAGCCAGATTTGATACCAGAAGCCAGTGCAGGGAGAGCCCCTCTCAGCTGAGCAAGGCGAGGGGGCAGCGAAGCCAAGACGAGGCTCAAGAGGATCAGACATATTTTGTCCACTTCATAAAACTTCTTTGGGCTGGCACTCAAACCATTTTCTAATTTAAAAAAAAAAAGTGCTCTTAAAAAAGTTTAGTCTAGCCAAAGTCACGAGATTCAAGAAGCAGTTCCCCATTTGCTTTTCTTCCAATCTGTACAACACTGCAACTTTCCGCTCATCTCCTTGCTTAAAATTGCCACAGGCCTGAAGGGCTGACCTTCCTGGCTCTGAGTTGGAGTTGGCTCTGAGTGAGCATTGCCAGGGCCCAGGTTGGTAAACTAAAGAAGAAATGACTAAACTATTAACCAGATGCTTAACTCTGCTAGCCTTCTCCATCAGCATTCAAACCGGAAATGGATTAGAGCGCTCCTATTCTCTAGGGCTCCCAGTGGATATACTATTTATTAAACCAGAAGACAGGTTTGTCTCTGGGAAGAAGAATTTGGCTCCAGCCCTGACCATCAGGCATTCATTCATTTATTAAGCATGTACACTCTGTAGCACTCTCCACTGCACTGGGGTATCCTGTGAATGTAGCAAAATTCCGGCTACACTGAGGGCATGTGAGAATATGTTCTCTAAATTCAGTCATTCCCATCCATGATGTTCAATAAAATTCAGTCACTTTTCTTACATTCATTTAAAATACTTTCCATTTTCTTTGGGCTTGGAGCATCCATTCTCACTGTATTGCCTGGGTTTTCTCAACTTGTTTCAACCACTTGGGGGTGATGGAAACTCTAGAGCTAGAGGCAGAGGATTCCCTTGAGGACTTGGTAGACTGTGGAGCTTGATCCATTTTTTTTTTCTTTTAAATAGAGTATGAAAAATGCTCTTTAAAATAACTTGGCTCCATTGGCACAAGCTGGGAAGTAGGTAAATCCTGGCTTCAAATAATCCAGATTCTTGAGAATATAAAAACCTGACAAAATGAAATAGTAATTTATGAAATTAAAGCTGTATCTCCCTGGGAAACTGATGTCACAGATGCTTAAAGGTTGGAGGGTATTTGTAGGCGGAGGAATTTTTGAAGCTCTATGTCAGCAGGGACTGTATTTTTCTTATTACTTTTTCACATGGCACAAAATTGGCGCTGAACAAATATGTTGAATGAATGAATGAATGACTTTTTATTTTGTATTGCTCTCTCTCTTTCTCTCTAGATCCTACTTCTCTAGAGCCTATATTTATTTATGAAGCAAATACTTATTAAGAGCCAGCTTCACTTTATAAGTGCCACTGGCACTTATTAAGTGCCGGTGTTAGGTACTATGGTAGGGTAAGAGTATAGAAAAATGAATAAGACTTGAGGCATGTCCCCAAAGAGATCTCAGTCCACTATTGCAATGCTTAGATCTATTGAGCAATGCCGTTTATCTGTACCCATTTTTTATCTCATTCCTGTTAAATTTTAAAAATTTAATTTGTTTTATTTTATATTGGAGTATACTTGATTTACAGTGTTGTGTTAGTTTCAGGTGTATAGCAAAGTGATTCAATTATACATATACATATATCCATTCTTTATCAGATTCTTTTCCCCTATAGGTTATTACAGACTATTGAGTAGAGTACCCTGTGATATACAATAGGTCCTTGTTGATTATCTATTTTATTTATAGCAGTGTGTATGTGTTAATCCCAAACTCCTAATTTATCCCTCCCCTCAACCTTTCCCCTTTGGTAACCATAAATTTGTTTTCGAAGTCTGTGAGTCTGTTTTGTAAATAAGTTCAATTTTTAGATCCGACAAATTTTTTTTAAACTTTTTTTTCAGTTTTAAAAATTTTAATTACTTACTGGGCTTCCTAACATTTCTCCTCTCAGTAGCCCATTTCTTCAAAATGCCGTAGGCTTTGAATTTTGAGCAACCCTAGTGTTTTTGTGAAGTTGCTAAATTAGATTTACTTCTTTCCTTCCTTCCCTCCCTCCCTTCCTTCCTTCCTCCCTTCCTTCCTTCCTTCTTTCCTTCCACATTGATTTCCTCTAGGTATAACTTGTGCACTAATTCTTTCAACATTTTTTTATTATGGTGTGATTATCAAGCGTTAGGGCCAGAGCTTTGAGGGCTTAATGACCTTGTATTAGGTTCTTACTGTTGCTGAAAGAAATGACCACAAATATAGTGACTTAAAACAATATAATTTTATTATTTGCATTTCTGGAGGTGAGAAGTATGGAATGGGCCTCATGGGGCTAAAATCAAGGTCTCATCAGGGCTGTGTTCATTTTAGAAACTCTGGGAGAGAACTCTTCCTTTTGCCTTTTCCTGCTTCTAGAGACTGCCTGCATTCCTTCAATGGTGGCTCTTCCATCTTCAAAGCCAACGATGGCCAATCAAGTCTTTCTCATGCTCATCACTCTGACTTTGTTTCCCTCACCATATCTCCTTCTCTGACTCTTAAACTCTTGTTTCCTTCTTTCACTTATAAGCACACTTGTGATTACATTAGACTCGCCTGGATAATCCAGGATTATCTCCCCAGCTCAAGATCCTTAATTTAATCACATTTTCTAAATCTCTTTTGCCATGTAAGACAATATATTCACTGACCCCAGGATGAAGACATGGATATAATTGAAGGGGTCATTCTTCTGCTTACCACACATCTAATGGGCTCTTAAAAAGTAAGGTTCTTTATCCTTTCTGGTTGAAAGCGTAGCTGCATCTAACCCAGATTCTGACTCTAAGTCTTGGCCCAAGTGCTTGGCATATCTTCTCTGCCTTAAGTCCAGTAGAAGAACACCCGATGTAATACTTTTGTGGACGAGTATATTACATTATAGACCAGAATGAATTTTTTATGTGTGTATGTAGGTAGGTAATGTACATTTTAGGGTGCTAAAAATGAGCTTGACTCTGGAAAAAGTCACTTTATATTTTGGCATTTTTACTACTTGTTTCACACAACTGTATGATTTTAGTAATGGCGTATGAATGCTATTTTGTGTACTATAATCCTTTCCAACTTTTGTCCCTATGTCTTTGTACCTCTTTTTCTTTTTCCCAGGGAAAGTAGAGGAACATTTTACAATATTCTCTTTGGAATAGAAGATATGGATTTTAATCACTGAGATGATGTAATTACCATTATTCTGTTGATGTGAATTTTAGACCAGAATGGTTTATAAGCTACAGTAAATCATCAGTAAACATCATTTAGTCTGCCAGTCCCTGTGTGTTCATAGGAATAAAATGTTACTCCTGTCCTTGAGGAAACCATAGTTTATAAGAAAGAGAGCACACACAGAAGAGAGACTTAGCAATCTGTGGGGTCAAGACTCCCATCAGAAAATTAAATAACGGTGACCCAAGTTTTGTTAGTAGATGACATTCAGACTTTAAACATGCAAGCAAAGATATTTCCTCAGGAGCTGGAGGTAAATGTCACTTGCTTAAGTTCATATTTGGAACAGAGGAGGTTGACAATTATAATACATGTCAAAATAAAATTTCTAATTTGAAAAAATTTTTAATTGCTTACATATTTCTTCTTAATGTCATATTAAATTGGTGCTATTAATGAATGGAACATTAAAACTGGTATTTCAGAGATTAGAAAAGAAGTAAAAACAATTGAAATATTTTTTTTGACTTAGGGGATTTTTGTTTATAAAATACCTTTGAGTGTTTATACTCCAAAAGAGTGTGGAAGACATAGGTCAGTGGGGAAAGAAAAAAATCAAAGTTCTCACTCTTGATGAAGAGAGATGACAGGCAGGTCCATAACAATTAATCATGGTACAAAAATAATGTAAGTGATTAAATCTCAGAGATACATAGACAGTTACCTATAGTTGTAAGGTGCGAATTACATTAAGACTTAGTTATTGGGAAAGAGG
This sequence comes from Balaenoptera borealis, assembly GCF_965194805.1. Taxonomy (NCBI): domain Eukaryota; kingdom Metazoa; phylum Chordata; class Mammalia; order Artiodactyla; family Balaenopteridae; genus Balaenoptera; species Balaenoptera borealis. The sequence goes on from NC_138877.1 coordinate 50,799,351, forward strand.
GAAGAGTAAGAGACTTAAGAGTGCTTCTTGAGTGACTGCTAAGAAATTCCCATTTTAAGAAAAATTCTCCTTTAAACATATGTTGTAATCATGAACAATTTTGATGGAGTTGACTCAGGTAGCTTTAGTCAAGTCCTTCAGTAGAAGATGTGATTAGATTTGTGACAAGGCTTTGTGACCATCTCTTGCTTTCGTCTGCCCAAGACAAGTTGACTTAGATTGTAGCTATGGGAAAAATCTTATCATTCGATCAATATAGAGTTGCTATTTCTTCACCTCAAAGGATTAAAAATTACTTTGTGTGTATGTGATTGAGGTTGGGTTGGGATTCTAATGGCTGGAGCCAGGGCAGAAATGAGGATATTTGAGAACCACTACCTTGGGTCATGAGACCTGCATCCACTTGCTGCTCTTAACCAAACCATGCTTAATTCCACTTGAAAGTGTGCTTGGTGGTTTTGGGTGGACAATAAAATTTAATTATGGTAATTCTAATCTTGTTGGGAGATGGTCAGCCTTTAAAATTGTATCCGTATGACACCAAAATAACTGCCTATTTGCTTTTTACTCGCCTGGATTTGTTATTTTGGCTACATAAAGTCTTGGTAGTCAAATCCATGTTGAAAATTAGCCAACATTAAAGGCTGAAAAGAACTTTAAGGAAAATTTAAGCCAAACTTTTCATCTTGGAAATGACTATTGTGATGAACTGAAGAGACCATGGAATACTGTTCTGTGGCTGCGAGTCCTGCTGGAGCCCTGTAGTGACAAACAGAAGCAGGAAGACTGATTGGCTGGCATAACTAAATCTTTGATTTGCTTAGGACATGAATGTCTGAACTACATGAACCCAGTAATACAAAATACCATTCTTTAGGAAAAGAAGTAGGCTAAGTCTTTTGAAATTTGGATAATAGACTATTGCTTGGACAAGCTAAGTCAAAAGTTTTATCCTTAAAAAAATTTGGGGGGGTTAATGTGATTTCCAAGCAAGAAACAATTTTTTGCTTTTAAAATAACCTCAAAAAAATAGCCTCATTTGTTAAGTTGATCTTTTTTCATTCCAGAAACTTATTTCTAAGGCAATGTCTTATGTTTACTATTACATGTGTCTCAAAGAATTAAAGGCCATGAAGGACAGTAAGACTGAGAACATATGGCTGACATGAAGAGGGCAGCTGAGGCAGTACAGAGTTCCTACTTGCAAGAAAGTTGTTTTGGCCTAAATTTTCCAAATTAGTTGTTTTATTTACTAGATTATTGTTCATGTTCCTCTTTGTTTTGACTGGGTCCACTCACAGGATGGCAGAACTGGAGAGGCTAAAACTCTGACCAGTGATTTATTGAGGCCAGTCTATAAACTCAATGAATGGCAGGAGCCTGGGAGTATTAGTACCTATGCCAAGCAAGGTGAACTTTATCTTTGCTGTAGCTAAATCCTATGAACTCTGGTCATATCTCATTATACTTGTTAATATACAGCCACGCTTAGACATCAGATTTTCATTGGAAGTGATTGTATAGTCATAGATTCTTAATTAAATTGGAGCTTTTATGTGTATGGTGTCAAAATTTAATGCATAATACTATCCATTGTTAAGAGAAAATTGACATGTTAGGAAGCAAAAGTGAATGCTAAATTAGCAATGTGGTTGTAAATTTAAAACATACTGTTTTAAGTGTCATAAGGAGTTAGTGCAAGAGTTTTGTATAAGTGTTTTGTTTTTGCTTTTTAAGAGGGACCTGGGGTAATTGATTTGCTTCAGTAACCTGTGTTTTTCCGTGTACTTACCTCCCCCTCTGCTTGGTTCTGCATCCTTTCAGTACTTCTGCACTTCAGGTGGGCTTGTTGATATGCTACTTCTTACGTGTTTCTATGTTAACAGTAATTAGATTGGAGTTGGGGTTTTGCAAGATATTTAGTTTCTCCTTTTCATTTAATTTTTTTTTGGGAAAATTAAGATAATAATATTTGCCTTGCAGATTTATTTAATGATGTACATAAATGTATGTAAAGTTTCTACTGCTCAATAAGTCCTCAGGAAACTAAGTAGAATGTATGTTCATCCAGGGAAATGTCTGTGGTTTCTCTTTGTTTCGCTTTAGGGTGGATATTCTAGAAGTGTTGCCAAATAAGACCTACTCAGATGCAAACACAAGAGCAAATGCTGAAACTGGCTTATAAATGCAAGCCAGCTGGCTGCTCTAGACAAAGTCTTAGGAAGAAAGCTTTCTTCATCTAATTCATAAATGGAATTGCCAGGCTTAACTGGCTTTTTAAAAAAAAATTATTTTTGAACTCTGCATTGCTGTATAACTGTGACAACATTAAGAAGAGCATATAAGAGTAAAATAAGGGGGTGACAGTTCACAAAGCAGTGTTATAACCATCTCTGTGGAAGAGCCTAGAGATGGTTCCATGTAGGAAGCCATCTGTATGGATGATGTGACCTCAGGCTAGCACAGTTGATAAGCGAGAAAGGGAAACCCTTTACCTGAGGTAGGAGATAGATGGGCCCCTGGGCTGGACAGCTGGTGTTTGCAAGTGGAGTAAAACTGAAGCTTTGTTTTCTCCCAGACACTCCAAGGACAAAGCTAGTGGCAGAAGCTGAGCTCTGCTGGAATAAAGAGATAAGATGACCACTCCTGAGGTCAAGGAAACTTCCCCGACTTCACAGAAAGACCCTTCGGGGGTCAAAGGGAGAGGGTGCCACCCCATAATAGGTGATGCCAAGACCCCCACAGACCTCTGCGGTGGAATCCATCTTAGCAAAAAGTTGCGCACGCATGTCGGAGAGGGTCCTAGGGCAGGTCAGTTGTGAAAAAAGAAGATTAATTGGCCAAAGGTAAACAGAGACCCGGAAGAACTGTCCTATATAAGTGATTTAAATCACCTCTTTACTGCACTCCTCCTCATTAGGGGGGACGTCCACATCCTTTCTCTCCACATCCTTTCTCTCCGGGTGTGTATCTCTGCCTTGCTTCAGTCTCAAATAAACAAGCTGTTTCTCTGTGTGCTCTCCCACTTGTTGTGCTGTGTCTCTAATAATAATAAACTTCGTACCTGTTTTTACAGGTTTTGCCTCCTTGAAATATTTCTTGCTTTCAAATGGGGGTAAGAGCCAGGGCCATTTTGCTTCTAGCCTCTAGCCCCTGGTGGTGGTGTAGTGTCTAGGATTCCTGGTTTTCATCCAGACTACCCAGGTCCAATTCCTGGGCAGGGAACTAAGATCTCTCTTCAGGACCGCTCACTGCTGTGTCTCCGAGATCATACATACCCAACTTGGCAGATGTGTGTGTGTGTGTGTGTGTGTGTGTGTGTGTGTGTGTGTGTGTGTGTGATGAATATATTCTATATTATGACTCTCTCCCTCCAAGTATATATATATATATATATATATATATATATATATATATATATATATATATACATAAAGTCAGCATTTATTTCCACACTTTTATGCTCTCCCTTGTATCACAGGACTGGAAGCCTGAGAATCTTATTTCCCAGACTCCTTTGCTTTTGCTGTTGTGGGTGTAATTTATATTGTCAATGAAATGAACTCATGCAAGATTTCAAAGGCTGAATCGAGGCTTAGTGAGTCCATATATGAAAAACATAAAAATTCCTTTGCGATATAAATATAATTTCCCTAATTTATTGATTTTATACATTTGGAAGTATGAAAAGTTGCTTTCCACCCCCATGCCCCGACTTAAAACAAAAAATACCTGTTAAACGTTCAGCATTTGCTGCGAAGATTGAATCCTTTGTTAGACAAAAAAGTACATGACTTTTCTTTGCCTTTAGCTTGCTTTTTATGTGACATTGTTTGAGAGACAGAGCACAGTATTTTTAAACAGATGACAAGATGTCAGCTTTGAGTGACACAAATTTAGAAGCAACAGTGGAGTGTTTTATTACGATTTCTTTATAGTATGAAAAAAATCCCAAAGTTATTCCTCTGTGCCTTCGTGATAAAATCACACCGAGAGGCAACATTAGGACACTTGTTGGGAGGAAGGGTGAGCGTGAGGAGGGCAGGACTGTAATTTTCATCTAAGGAAACAGCACTAGACTTGCGAGAAGGGGATTGCATGTATTACTGAGCAATGTGATGGTTCTCCCAGATGAATAGTTCATCTCCAAGAAGCATTCGATCAGGCGAGCTATCAACAAGATCTGGCCTTTGATAAACACATCCACTTTAATAGCAGTTCCTGAGATGAAAGGTTTGGATACTTTCAACTTCATGGCACTCAATCTCTGCAGCCTGAAAATATGATATAACTTCCTAGTGTGCTGCCTTGAAAACCATCAAAGTAAGCTAGAATCATCCTTTTAGACATAAAAGGAGACATAGGATGTTACTAATTAACTCATCTCCCTTGTTATTCCTAAAATGATTTAAGGCAACGGGCTATATGATATAATGGGAAAATACTCCTTCTTGGCCTGATGTAAAATGATGAATTGTCCAAGATAATCTCTAGGTGTCTTCCATATTACACGTTTTATGAGAAAATTTGGGGAGCCATTCATTTAAAACTTCATTGCAAGGGACCATATTAAAGTGAAGTCTTAATAATAAACCTCCCAATGTGGGGTTTAGGATAGACCTAAATTCATCCTAAAATCTACTTGGTATTTGGACTGTTTTGATTCTGAAGCTTACATGTATCCACAGAGTTGATGTCAACCCATTTCCCTGGAAAATTGGAAGACAAGGATTTTTTTTCTCTGTTCTTGTTACTATCTTGGTGAATTTGGCAAATGATTGTCTTTTCAGTGGCACAAATTTAGTAACAATAGGAGGATGTTTTATTACAATGTCTATACCACATGAATTCTAAAACTGTTTGGTGATCTGGAGGGAAGTTGGTTAAGAGGATAGTATACTTTTCATCTAATGAAACAACCCTTAACTTGAGGGAAGGTGATTGATTGTAGGATTACTGAATAACTGAATAGGTTTTCACTTGAAGCATAGGGTGTCAGTTTTCTCTTGTTGAGAAATTTTTCTAGCCAGTATTTTACAAGAAATGTTTCCCTTTACAAGACGTTTTTTAAAAAGTGTTTAAACAGCATAATTCATGATAGCCAAAAAATGGAAGCACCCCAAGTGCACATAGACGGATAAATGGTTGAAGGAAATGTGGTGTATACATACAGTGGACTATTAGTCAGCCTTAGAAAGGAACGGAATTCTGACACATGCTACGACATAGATGAATGTTGAGGATATTATGCTAAGTGGAATAAGCCAGTCACAAAAGGACAAATATTGTATGATTCCACTTGTATGGGGTACCTAGAATAGTTCAGTTCACAGAGACGTAAAGTAGAATAGTGATTGCTAGGGGCTGGGGGAGTGGGGGATGGGAGTTAGTGTTTAATGGGTACAGAGTTTCAGTTTGGGAAGATAAAAAAGTGCTGGAGATGGATAAAGGAGATAATCGCATAACAACATGAATGTACTTTAAAGTCACAGAACTATGCACTTAAAATGGCAACTTTTATGTTATGTATATTTTATCACAATTTAAAAAACAAATTTAAAAAGAAAAAAAGAGTTTAAAATGACTCTAGCTGCATCTCCATGTTTATCCCTTTTCCTAGTTTAAGAGGGGTATAAGTTACACTTCTCTAAAATTCTGTGTCTCTCCTGATTTAAGGCTGAATAAAATGTCACCAGCAGTTCTTTTGCCTCTTTTAATATGTATCTCCTGGTAGGCCACCAGCTCTGAGACATATCTATGTGGCTCTGACTTCAGATAAAATAAAGTTGCATCTAGCATTTATTTTACAATTACAAATATGGAAGGAAAATTAAGAAAAATAATGTTGTTGTCTTAGAAAATTGCTTTTTTGGAGATAGTGTACATGACGGTTAACATTAAAGATGTGATATTATCATGTCTTTTTACTATCGAACATATTTAAAATGTACATTTGGGCATCAAGTTAAAGATATTTATAAAATACTTTCTTATTTGCGAAAGTTAACCCCACCTATTGATGATATTCTTCTCGTTCCCTTATGAATATTTGACTGAATCTTACTGTTCTTTTATTTTTTTGAAGTAGGCTAATAGAAGGCTTTTTAAAAGTAGGCTAATAGGCTAAAGTAGCCTACTTACTTAAAGTAGGCTAGCGATGCCTTCAAAAGTTGTTTATTTTCTGACATAATAACTATTGTAAATACCTTTATGTGTCAAAGATTCATGCCAGTAACACTATAGTGAGAATGATTTTTCCATTTTTTAAAGTAGAGTCACAGTAATTTATCAGGTGTTTTAAAATTCAGATTTTCATCCAAAAACTTGCATGAGGTTTATTTTAGAAGAGTTGTTTTCCCTCACAGGATGGTGGTAAAAGTCAAGAAGACATGACTCCAAGAACCTAGACATATTTTGACAGAATATAAAGCATCTTGAATTTCCCCCCTTAATTAGTCCATTTTTATTATAAGTCTATTGTTAAGTTTCGACAGAAAAATTTCATAAATGCTTAATTCTTTTATGGATAAAATAATTTAAAATAAAACAGTCATTACAAAGAATAATCAATAACGTGTAGCATTGTATTGAATTTAAAGGTGAAAGCATTTATAATGCAAGCACAAACACACTTGGAAGTTTCAGGAAAGTTATTAGCATAGAAGGCGAATAAGCCAGGAGTGGGGGCAAGGGCAGGGATGGGTGAGGCAGAACTTTTATTGTTTTTTTAATTTATTTTTTATTTAAAAATTTTTTAATTTGTTTTTTTAATTTTTATTGGAGTATAGTTGATTTACAATGTTGTGTTAGTTTCAGGTGTACAGCCATAAAAAAGAACGAAATAACGCCATTTGCAGCAACATGGATGGACCTAGAGATTATCATACTGAGTGAAGTAGGTCAGACAGAGAAAGACAAATAGCATATGATATCACTTATATGTGAAATCTAAAAAAGGGGAACAAATGAACTTATTTACAAAACAGAAACAGAGTTACAGATGTAGAAAATAAATTTATGGTTACCAGGGGGTAAAGGGAGGGAGGGATAAATTGGAAGATTGGGATTGATATATACACACTACTATATATTAAATAGATAACTAGTAAGGACCTACTGTATAGCACAGGGAACTCTACTCAATACTCTGTAATGGCCTATATGAGAAAAGAATCTAAAAAAGAGTGGTTATATGTATATGCAGAACTTTTATTGTTAAATGCTTCTCAGGCAACGTTGATCCTGGCTTTGGACAGATTTTTTAATTATTTTTTCCTCCCAAATCATCTGTTGCAAAATGGAGAGTTTCAAGTGCTCCCAGGAGGTGGTTAGTTCAGTGAGAGTGAATTTCATGGTGGAAAGTCCATGTAACTGGAGTCCACTGAGAGTCAGTTATTTCCTTGTGAGTCGTTTGAATTTATTTTGGGTCGGTCTGAGTAAATGTCAAGTGTTTTATCACATGGGTAAAGTGAGCTCTTCTGTGGCACCTCTTATGAAAGCCAGATATTGTGGCAGGGATGGGGCAACTCCTCAATCCTTTATAGGCAATTCGCAATCCAAACTCTTCTGAAAACTCAAAGACTTTGTTTTCATAGCTTCACTGGTGATAAATTTGGACCTGACTTGATGTGGGGCTATTCGTAGTTTTAATTGGTTCTACTTATTATAAATATTTGTACATTTAGCTGTGGAAATATTAGTGTTTGATTACAGTTGCTACCCCAGATCCTGCCGGGATTCTTCCATAATGTAGTATGTGCACCATGTTACTCCAAAAATCAGAAAATCATTTCTGAATTCCCAGACATTTCTGGCTCAAAGGCTTTCAAAAAAGTGATTTAGGTCTATACTACTATAAACATTTTTATTACTACTACTAAGTAATGATAATCTTTTATGAAATAAATATTTATTGTATGCACATTATGTGTCAAGCACTGTGCTAAGTGCAGGATATATAATAGCAAGGAAAACATATATAGTCCCTGATGTCTAGTTGAGGAGACAATCACATGTACAGCCATATAATTACAGATACATATATATGTATGTGTATACTGATATATAATTATATCAGATATATAATTACATATATGTAATTTTACATATATAAAAATATAAATAAATATATAATTATATATAATTACATATAATATTGCATATATCAATATTAAATATATTAATTTATATTATAGATAATTATAGGTAACTATTATAGATAATCACATGTACAGCTAAATAATTCCCAATTGTGCTAAATAGAGTTCAGGAAAAACTGGGGGAAGTTCTAGTTTAGATTGGTGAATCAAGAAAATATTTGAATGGAAATCTGCACTGTTACTCAGAGGAGGCAGGTAAAGGGGATGGGAAAAACATTCTATCCAGAAGAAACGGGTTGTGCGAAGTTGCAGTGGTAGGAAGCATCTTGGCAAATGTAAAGAGTGGAAGAATACCATGTACTTGGTTCATGGCAAGGGATGAGAAACTGAGATGAGATGAAGCTTTAGAAGTAGGCAGAGGCTGGATTATTTGAATGGGCCATGGAAAAGACAAATTTTATTCTATATGCTGGTGAGTGATATGATCAAATTTAATTTTTAAATTATCATTCTAGGATATCATAGGAATTCTCAGAATGAATTGAAGATGCACAAAATTTTAAGGAAAAAAAATCCAGATGACAGATGTTGGAGGTAAGACCAGCATAAAGGAAGTAGAGGTGAAGAGAAAAAGAGTCAAAATTTAATTTGTAGAGAAGATTGGCAGGGCTTAGTAATGAATTGGCCATTACTTGGTTGAGGAAGAGACTTGCTCTTTTCTGAGTGAATGGAGGTCTCATTTGCCAAGATGGAGAAGACCGGAAGAAGAGTGTGTTGGCTACGACTGGGGTGAGGGGAGGGCAAGAGTTCTGTTTTGGACATGTTAAGTTTGTGATGTCTGCAGGATATCCAAGTGGACATGTCAAGGAGACATTTGGCTACACAGATCTGGAGCTGAGATCTGCATTTGGAGGCTATTTGTTTGAAAGTTGGAATATAGATGGATTTAAAACATAGGAATGGATAAAAATATTTAAAGAATGAAGATAGAGAAGAAGGTCAAAGGCTGATCTTCTGCACTGTTGAGGAATTTCCACATTTAAAAATCAGGTACAAGAGGAAAAGCGAACAATGGGGAGTGAGAAGGAGTGGCCTGGCCATTGGGAGAGGAGCTTGGTGAGTGTGATGTCAAAAAAGCTGGGAGAAAGGAGGTTTCAAGAAGCAAACGCTTAAGAATTTTGAATGCTGCAAAGCGGTAGTAGGGAAGGGTCTAAACAAGCTCCTTGTTTGTGACAGCATGGGGTTATTGGTGGTCTCAGCAAGAGCACTTATGTACCTGGATTGTGGTAGGCCAACCAGTGATGGGGTGGGGAGTTCTTTTCAGAAGCAGAAACAAAATGACAGAGATAGAGGCAGGGACAGAGATGATTTAGAAGATGGAGCTATGGGAGCTTGAGATGGTAGATCTTAATCGGGAATTTATGATGACCGCTTAAGCAAATAGTAAAAAAGGGTTTGGCTTGAGCTGGAGAGTCTGGAGATGGTGATGACTTCAGGCATGGAATGACCCGCATCAGGGGTCGGCAAACTCTGGCCCTCAGGCCAAATCTGTTCTTGTAAATGCACATTACCGGAATACAACCACAGACATTTAAAAAAAAAAAAAAAAGAAGAAGATGGAGCTATGAGTGCACGTTTGAAGAAGTAAAGCAGATGCAGAAGATGCCTGGGAGAGGAGAAATCCAAGGAACTGAGGCTACTACTTATTCTGTATAAGGGTACTAAGGGTTTTATACACTTCAATCCATTTTAATCCTCACAACACCACTAGGAATAAGTATCACAATTGTAACAACTTGTTACATTCCAAATGGCTAGGAAGTCTAATAAGAATGGTCCCAGGCCTAGTCATATCTGTTAGAAATATCCCTGAGTACAAAATAAAGTGAGATGCTCCTCTGCTGCTGCCTTTGCTTGCCTTCCAGTCACTGCCAAGTTCGCTATCAGCAGGGTTCACACAGTCTCAGCCTCATTTCCACCTGGTCCTCTGCCCTGCCCCTCAGTCCTGACTTCATGTCACTGTGCTACTTTACTTACCTTAGTTAAGTTCTCTTTGTATTGTATTTTCCCATTCTTGGGAAGCACCCATAAGACCAACAAAAGCTAATGTTGATCACTTCTCACAGCACATCTTGGATTTATTCACTTAATTATTAAGTGACTACTGTGTGCTAGGTACTATACTATTGATATATAGTGGTGAACAAGCAGACATGGAGATTATGTTCTAATATATACGTATGGATGGGGGGCGCAAATGGCTGGCAAGTGAACCAATACGTTTTTTTTAAAAAAGATAATTTCGGGTAATGATGAATTCTATGAAAAAAATAAATCAGGGCATTGTAATAGAGAACTGAATGTTTCCTTTAAATTAGAAAGTCAGGAAAGTTCTCAATATTATGCTAAAAGACCCCTCTCTACTGAGGGTGAAGATGGAAGTAAAGAGAGCCCGCCTTGCCCCACGGGATGAAATGAGAAAAGTCTAAGTGAAATGGTGCACCTTAGATTGGAACTTGAACCTACGCGTGGGGACTCAACCCAGCTAAAACCCAGATTGGGACTTGAACCCAGGGTCTTTTAATTAGAATCATTCACCTGGTGTCTGGACTACTGAGGTTCAGATTCTTTGTGTCTCAGCGCAGAAGGAATTCAGCGAGAGGCAAGATGGTAGGCAAGAAGTAGATTTATTAATATAGGACGCTTGTGAGGAATACAAGCGGGCAGGCGAGGGGCCTGTCCCGAGAACTAGCAGGCTCTGTTCTGATAATCAGAGGAAAGTGGGGAGGGGGGAAAAGACCACCTTCTTCTTCATTCTTTTTTTTTTTTTTTTTTTTAATTTATGACTGTGTTGGGTCTTAGTTCCTGTGCGAGGGTCTTCATCGCGGTGCGCGGGCCTCCCACTATCGCAGCCTCTCTTGTTGCGGAGCACAGGCTCCAGACGCGCAGGCTCAGTACTTGTGGCTCACGGGCCTAGTTGCTCCGCGGCATGTGGGATCTTCCCAGACCAGGGCTCGAACCCGTGTCCCCTGCATTGGCAGGCAGATTCTCAACCACTGCGCCACCAGGGAAGCTTCCTCATTCTTTGAGTAGACATCAGGCTAATATTACTGGCTACTCCTTCACATCGGGCAGGAGAGTGTTTGACCCTGCGAAGTCAAACTAAGACTGTCATGATGCTTATTCAAATCAGCAGAAGGGTGGTAACATATACTAAAATACGTTAAATCATCTCAGGTTTCAGTATAATGAGGATCTCCTACTTTGGAATGTTACCTTTCCCTTATATTCCTGTCCTTGGTTCTAAGGATCATTATCTTGCTGAACTTGCCCAGCAGGATGCAAGCCTCATTTTTTTCACTTAATGACCTGGGGCATATCTCATGCTTTTATTGATGGCTTTATAGTTAAGTAAGCCTGCTTCCTTCCATGATGTTCCAATAGCTTTCTTGAGCGATCATTAACTTACAGTGGTCTCCACAAGTTCCCTAAATTTCCGTCTCTATCTATAATCCCCTAGTGGGACTTCTAAAACCACCTGTGCAACTATCCTACTCTATTCCTAGCAAAAGGAGTGAAGGGGAAAGGAACCTGGTCCAGGTACTACTCCCATTTCAGAGATAAAGATCCAGAGGGCAGAGTTACCTAGGCTACTCAAGCACATTTGACTCAAAAGGGATAACATTAAGATTCCAGCCTCTTTTCTAGTTATTCTTTGAACAAAAGCACTAGTTCTAGGCCTACAGTAGTCTCTTGGAAGCCTTGGACAAAGTAATCTACCTGGCTCTGCAAGTGAGGCTATTACTAGCCCTATTATCTTAGAACTAAGTGATGTATGTGCAAAGGCGCTGTGAATGGTTTGAAGACAGTGGGCAATATCCTATCAAAATTTTCATGACCCTACCATGTCATCATTGTGAAATGTCATTTTTTTAGACAGTTAGGTTTAAAAGTCTGCCAAAGTTCACATATTCCCTCCCTTCTTTTCTAGGAAGGAATGTGCCTAAATTTTCCCAGGAAGATGGGGGTTCCCTTCAGAGAACTAGATTGCTCAACCTTGTTTAGTGGCAGCCAGCTCCAGAGAATCACAAAAATGAGGGCAGGATTTTTTTTTTTTTCACGTCTTACCAAAAGTACTGCATAGAAATTGAAGGCTCTGCACAATGGTCTGTGCTTCACTGTGGCAGAAAAGGATCCAGAAATTGCTATTGCTTGATTGGTGTGACAGTCCCCTCAAGATTCTGACAAGATACCTGGGGTGTACCTTGACCTGTAACTATGGAGCATGGCTTGGGAAAGTATGGGGAGGTACTTCTCCTGATTAGTCTTTCAGCTTGTATCCAGTTTAGGGGACTATACTTGACATTGTCTATACAAAACCAGGAAATAGACTATCTATTTTAAAAGAGAGCTAAGGGAACAAAATGACGATTAAATGGTTAGAAAATAAGATTTATGAGGGAAAATTGAAGAAGATGGGGAGTGATGATGAGAAGGCTGAAGGGATCAGATCCAAGACTGGTACTTGTTTCTGTTTTCTCCTCATCCCCGGGCAGGACCTCAAGGTCCCTTTGAAAATCCTCTGGAATGTCTCAAGGAATCTCTCCAAGCCCTGCTTCCTACTCCCATCCTGAACCTGCTTCTTCTTGTCTTCGTCCTCCCTTTCTCCCCCATTTCTTCACACCTGGTTTGTTTCTCCCTACTCAAGCCTTTAGTTAATTGTTTTATTAAGCTGTGCATTTTCTGGGTCTCCACCCTTTTTGTTAAGAACTATTTACCACTCCCATCTAGTGATTAACCAAAGGAAGACTTCCTGTTGGTTTCTGGCACATAGCTTTGCTTACTAAATGTTTTTTTGAATTGAGTATTCACAGTAGCTTTGCCAGGGCTATCTTATGTTAGTCTGGAGCTTTGTGAACGAGTGACAGGAAAAGGGAGAAAACAGTAGGTCTCTGTATTCACACCAGTTCCTAGCAGCTTGGTATCCCATTTCAGCTCACGCTGATGAAGATCTATAGAAGAACATTAACTTTCTCAGACTGGCATATTAGTTGGGACAGGCCAACTGCTCTAAGACAGAACTTTAAAGTTTCAAAGTTTCAAATATGGATTAGAAATCCAAAATAAAGTTTACTTGTCACACATATTACAGCCTTCACCTGGTTGGCTGGCTCTACTGGGCAGCTTTACTCCAAGCAGCAATGTAGGCTCTAGATCCTTTTCTTTATTCTTAGACTTCTCCATTCAATGGGTGCAAGGGGGGAAAAGAGAGAGTATTGTGTGTGTGAGCCCTGGAAGACATATACGTTACTATTCATACACTGTTTGTTCTATTCATATTCCATTGACCAACACCCAGTCGCAGGGCTACATCCAGTGGCAAAGCCAGCTATGACATGTTGCCCAAAAGTGTGCTTGGGGAGAAAGAAAAATTCATTTGGTGAACAACTAACTAGTTGTTAGCACAGATGCTGTGAGTGAGTCTGTTTCTAGTAATTACAAATGGCTCTAACTAAAAGCTAAGAAAAAATACTGCGGCCTCAAAGGGTATATACAAAGTTCTCAAAGATTCTTTCAGTTGGGAAACCATTATACTTTGACATATTGAGTTATGGAAATGGAGTTAAATATATGAAAGTATATTGAAGGTTATAATATATATGGTTGACATAACAGAATTGTAACTCTGCCAATATATTCCATTTTCCCCATGGCAAAACAATGATCAGTATTTTAGTGTACACTGAAGACAGTTCAGTCACACTTTGCCATTTTTGCAGGGTGTTTGACCCCTTCCCATTTGTCTCATTTTTCATATTTTCAAAAGACGAAAAGCTCCTTTGTTTTATCTGCTTACGTGTGTGACCATGAAAGAATGAATGAACAAATGAAAGAGAGAGGAAGGGGGAAGGGAGAATTTTCCTTACGTACTAAACGGGAAAATCATGCTTAGTGTATAAACATCCCCACACTTATTTTATATGACCATTTCCTGTGCCGTTTTGTTAAACAATTGATCCCGTTAAATTTTGAGATTTTCCTGCCAACTGTGAAAAACAGGCAGAAGTTTATTTCAGTGTTTGTTTTGGCACTGGTTTAATAATTTTTCTTTTCTTCTGGTTATACCAGATTATCCCTACATCTATCAGCATTCAGTCCTAATACAGGAGTGCTATGAGCTTCTGGGTAGAGTACATATTAAAAATAATGAAAGTGCAAGCAATTTCACAAACACAATAACCTGGAGGAGATTTGGGAAGAAAAGCAGAGCCTGGAGAGAATAAGTAGAAATATAGCTACAAACCAGGTAAAAGATCAAAGAGTCCAACTTTTTCCTAAAACATCCAACTTTATAAAACTATCCTCATGGGAGCTACATGGCCCATTCCAGTGGCATTACCGAGTGTGAAGATGGAAGAGACAGGAAGGGCTTCAGAGTAGAACAACAAGTGGTCTGCACTAGCTCCGGCAGATTAGGTTTTGAAAATTCTGTATATATTCAAGAAACTAGAGCTTAATGTCTTTCCATATAGTCATTCTTTCCTTCGTTTCTCTTGTAGAGAGTACCTCCAATATGAGAGATGCTGTGCTAGATATGACCCAGTCCATACATCCTTTGGAGGAGTATCAGTTAATATTGTCCAGCAGCTCAAGAACCAGGAGGTTGACTATCATTGGTGCAGAGGTTGAATAAGTCATGCTTCAAGACGCCATAGCCTGAGGCAGCACCAACACCTGTGAACAAGGTGGAGACCATGTCTGGAAACTCTGGGTCTTGCCTCTGGATGGAGGTTTAAATTGCACTAGAAGCGAAGCGGCCAGGGAAGTGTGTTGGGTGAGTCCCATCCCTTGCTTACCTTCTGTCTTTGCAATCTCATTCATCGGGTCAACATTCATTGAACTACAAATGTGCAAGACAGTCTGGACAATTGAGCGGTGCATGAGACACCACTTGGCGTTTTAGGACTTTACAGTCCTAAATGCACAGGGCCATCTGAAAGATACAGTTAGAAACTACAGGGTTGCATATCTCTCCTGGTGAGATTAAAGAAGCTTCAGAGAGGAATCTCTAGAATCTATTCCACTGCATTTTAACTGGGTGCCCCAAGTCTCAAACTTGCAGGCACTTCAGGATCCGAACTTTTACCCTTACATATGACTAATTTATTTTACAACCTGCCCTGAAATTTACATAGTGTAGGCTATATTCTTTGCCTGCAGTAGAACCTGATATACAAAACCCCTTTGGTGCTAAGAACCCGTGTAGCTTATGAAGGCCTCTTCAGGAATCTTAGGAATCACTAACTCCAGATTCCCCTGTCTCTTACAGTAAGTAGAATGACTCCAGTGATTCCAAGTGGCCAAATATTTAAGGCATGCCTGATTCTACTGCTCCCTTGCAAATCTGCTCTGCAAAAGGAAAAGGAAAGGCAAACCCAAGGTCACATAGATAGAGAGGAGTTTAGAATAAAATACAGTCAGAAGAATCATTGTAAAATGGTTTACATTCGACCAAATGATTTGCTTTTCTATGCATTCATATGAAAAATACATATTTCCTGACAAAAATATAAGTAAACATGTTCAATGTATGAATTACAGCTATGTTTTAGACAAATGGTTAGAGAAACTGTCTTAGACCTATCACACTTATTCCTTTTTACTGCCAACAAGTTAGGATTAGTCATCTCACCCTGAAAGAACAAGGATGAGGTTATTTCCCATTGTCTCAGTTGAAGTGCCTAAAACTTTTTCCCTCAAGGAGCCAGGGTGCTGTTCAGGGAAGTCCCAACACCGGCTGGCTGAGCTCTGCTTGAGGAAATCAAATGTGTTCTGTCCTTATTCATTACATTCATGCCTAGAATCCCTAAAGACAGTTTAGTTACTTTTAACCTTTGCAAACTGTATTTATAACCACAGTTCCATGGTCAATTGAACAGAAGCTGATTTGGGAAAAACCTCTTGCATGAGATATCACGGTATACAGATTTTTTTTGTACTTTAAAATGGCTAAGAGAAAAATTATAGACTGGAAGTAAAGGAAAATATTCTATGCTGAGGACCTTAAAATACTTTTTATCTGTAACGTCTAGGATTCTACATAATGCTTAGAATTAATTCCTGTTCATATCCTCCCCACTCCTAGCCCAATTCTCCTTTTGGAAAGATTTTTAAAGAATAAGAACTGAGTGCTTCAGTGTCTGTCACCATTTTATCTGCATTTTCACAAGCATTTTAGCAATTTTGTGAGTCATTTTTTCCTCACCTCCCACAAATAGTGTGGGCTAAATGGAGCTATAGGAATTTTTTTTTTAAAGTAATAATTCTGACTTCAGAATCTAAAAAGACATCACTTACATTAAAAACACACATAGACAGCAAATGATCCACCAATACAGCTGCCTCTGATTGTTCCATAAGGCTGATGCCAGTGACTTCGGTTTTGGTGTGTTATCCTTGATCTCTTGCTGTTTTGGAAGCAGTGTTAAATCAGAGGGTATTGGGGGACTGACCTCATTGCATCATATGTGCTGATTCACTGTCCTACAACTGTTGTCCCTAAGGCACAGGGCAGACTTCAAACTGTTGTCACACTGCCGTGGAAATGTGTGCCAGTAAAAATCCTTGCAGGCTTGTATGATATTTGTATTGCTGTTTCCCGTTAATGTTACATTAATGCAATCAAGGAGACACTTTGTTCTCTCCCCACCCCCGCTAAACAATCAAATGCTTTTAAAATCCTGCAAAACAGCTTTCATTGTAAGGTTCTGATCCAGGGACTTGCCTTGCTGGATCAAGGCACTGATCCACTGGTAAAACATTACCCAGTGTTTTTACTGTCCCCTAGTGGCTGCTTTGAATATCTTTCAAAAAGAGAATTTGTCTTGCTTCTTTACAGTGTCTCAGATAAAAACCTGTGTGCTGGGTGCTGTCCTTGAAGAATGCGATGCTTTCCTCTTTGAAAAGAACAAAAGAATATAGGATGAATTTTAATCTCTATTTTGCCTTACCTTTGCTGCAGTTTGAAAACCCCAAACCTCTGAAGTGTTAAGTAAATTAACCCATGTCTGTGCAGCTTCCATCAGTGAATGCAATAGTTTAAGAATAGTCATTCTTTGACGAACAAACTGCTTTTGTCTGTGCCACTCAGTTTAAGGGAAAACTACTTTTGGAATCCCATCCAAGCTCTTCATACTCTAAATGATTTCTGCTGTCCCTCTAATTATCAGCCAGGATGCTTATTTGTAATCACCAGCTTTCAATAATTTAAATAGGTAGTTTTTCAGCCAACTATTTTTATTCAAAATGGGACAAAAGCTAAAATTGCATGTTGAATTTTATCCAGAAGCTGTCTTCTCTTAGTTCGTGCCAACTGATGCAGAGCAATTGTTCATTTTCTTATGACATGTCAGAAGCACATTTTTACTTTATGAATCTAACCAACAATCCAATGCAAAGTCTATAATTTATGTATCAGTTCAGTTGCTTACCAGAACGAGCGACAGGGCATTTTAAGATTTAATTCAGCATACCGAATCGCCAAACGTAACCACACCCAAGCTCTGTTATTTTTCAGAGACTTTAAATATTAGCTTTTCACTGTCCATTTGAATTTCAGCGAGGATCATCTTGGTAGTTACGTTTTTCACCAATTATAATAAAGATCATTTTGAATAATTAGTCAACATGAATAACACTACTACTTAGTATTTTTGTAAGGACCCTAAAAGTCTTTGGTCTAAATTTTCTTTTATACTTTTGTGTACAAAGTGGACCCATTTCTTAATCTCAAAAAGAACTTAATCAGACAGAATCCAGATGCCTTAAGAAAAAAAATCTCTTGTTTCAAACTTCCTTTTTTGGTCCAATAATGTTTGCCCTCTGGGCCAGCAAAAGAGGTCATTCTGAAAAGTCCCAAAGCTGCAAAATTGCAAAATTGAGAAGCTAGGTTAAAGGTCTTCTGTTTTGTGAAATTTGCTAGATTTTGCCAAGTCCCTGGTTTTGTATTGAAAAAGTTTCAGAGAAAGCTGTGTTTTCCTTTGTCTGGGTCCTTGTTCAGAACACGTCTATGAAGTGGGTAATTGCTATTAGCAAATGCAAATAGAAAATAGAAACAGTTGCCTCCATGCAGCTCAGCTGTCCTTTTGCCAGTTCCCAGGAGGCCCCTCTACCCACTTCCCTACTGTGGTTTTTCCAAGTCTTCATCGCTCTCTTCAAATCCTCCCCCAAACTCCCTATTCACCATCAGCAGGTTACCTTGGCTGTTACCTCACAGAAGAAATAGACTCTATTTACAGTAACTCCTTCAAGTCCCTTCCACTGAACAAAGACACCTACCTCTGCTGTCTCAGGAGTGAGGCTGGGGAGAAGGGCAAGGAAACTCCCCTGGTTTTCCAAGACGCATCCCTCCACCTCACTCCTGTCTCCTCGGGGCTCTTGTTCCTTCCTGGTCTCTTCTCTCCCATGTATCTTCACTCTCCTACTCGTCACTGACTCAATTCTCTCAGCATATAAACCTGACACGATCTCTTCCAGAGTATTGACTTAGGGTCCATGAGAGTCCAAGCGACAGCTCCCAGCTCCCTCCTGAACACAGAGGCCACAGGTGGCTCCTGTGACAGAAGCTGCCATGTTTTCAGCTCCGTGGCCCTGCCACCCTGGCCTCAGGGGACTGCATTATGATGGGGGCTATAGCCAAAGGCATCTCTGATGTGAGAGCCAAAACTACATGGTGTCTGAGTCCTGTGCGAATTCCTGTTGGCACGCAAGAGAAAACGATGCTGCCTAATTTAACCTCAGCAGGTTGCTCACTGGAAGGATGTCTGTGGCTCACGTCTCTATAGGGGCCTAGAGGACCTGGGTTAGAAAAGAGACAAAAGCCCAGGTGCTCTGAAGAGCTCTGCTGTGAGGAGCGCAGCAAGTGATACAGGAAGAGCAGGGTGGCCACTCAGCAGCTTCTGCTGCCGCTCCTTTGCGGGGGTGGTCTGCAGCCGTGCCTACATTCTTCTGACTGGTTTAGGCCGAGGACAGGCTTGCTCCATAACTGGGCTGGGTGGGGAGAGAGTGCATTGGCTCATTGGCTACTGTGTGGGAAGTGGGTTCCATCCCTACAGCTCCACACAGTAGGAGATTTCCCCCAAAAGCAGATTGGATTGCTCCCAGGAGTCTGGTGCTGGACAGCCAAAACCAACAACTGGCGACTAGAGATGGTTCTCCCACACAGTTGTTACCGAGTCCAAGCTTGAACTGCTCACTGCATAACAGGCCAATAAACTGAGAGATGACGTCGTTGGGGCAAGGACTAGGACTTTCTTCGGAAAATAAAGACGGAGAAGATGGTGGACTAGTGTCCCAAAGAACCGTCTTACATGAGTTGGGATTCAGGCTTCTTTTATACTAAAAGGGGTGGGAGTGTGGCTGCTTGCTGCAGACTTCTTGGTGCCGGAATCCTTTGTTCTTGCAGCCGTCCACGTAGGTCTGGTCACAGTGTTTCTATAAACCTCCAACAAGACAAATGCTATTCTCTGTTCTGCAATATTTTTCTCTCTCTATGAATGGAAAAGTGTTATACCTTTAAGGGTCAGAGCCCTGAAAATGGGCTATGCTGTATACTTCAGGCTAGAGGCAACTTCTTTTACAAAGGTGCAGAGCCAGTGTGACTAAGCACAGGCAACAGAGCACAGAAGTTACAGCTAAAGGAATAGATCCAATATGGAGTCACGTTTGTTCTTTTCTGTTACACAATGAGTTGCTCTCCTGAAGAGCATGAATAAGAGACACAGAAAACAGAGAAGCAGAAAGCAGTAGAAAGAGAGAAGCAATAGCAGAGAGAAGCAAAGATGAGATAGACTCAAAGAGCTGGTGGGGCATAGAGAAGTCGTATCATGAAAATGGTAGACTCACGAGGGTAGATGGGATAGATTGGTGTCCACTCTCAGGAGGTGGTGAGACAACTGGTGACCATAGGTCCTGGGTGGCTTGGGACACTGGAACTGGCTCGATTCTGGAAAAGCATGTAGTGTTTCCTAGCTCTTAGGCTTTGGAGTCAGAGAATCATGGGTGTCCCTGAGATTCAAATCCCAGCTTCACCACTGGGTGACCTTGGACATGTTTTTTAATCACTGTATCCTCACTTTCCTCATTGGTAAAAATTGTACCTACATCATTTAGTTGAAATAACAATAAAATGACAATTCATATAATGACAATGCATATGCTTAGCATAGTTCATGGTACATTATATGTTAGCTGTTGTTATTACTATTTTATATCTCCCATGATTTTTCAAATGCAATTCTATTCCTATATCTTCATAGGAAATTCCAACTCACCTTTCAAGATCCAGCTCAGATGTTACCTTCTGAGGTAAGGTAGATGTTACCTTCTCTGCAAATCCATCCATGAATTTTCCCCTTGCCCCACGTGGAACTAATAATTCAGGTCAACACTTATTGTATGACTTCTATATGCAAGATATAGTATTTTTCTAGATGCTAGAAATATCAAAGATGTCAAAGACATAGTCTGGTTGCTCAACATCCTATAATCTAAAGGGAGAATCAAAGAAGTAAACACACAATTTTAATATTGATATATTCCAATAAAAACCATGATAGCACTTTGCTTTGCATTTTCTTCCACCTAAATCATATGTCTATTGCAGCAATTTTGCCATTGTAATCTAGTTATTTGCATGTCTACCTCTCTTAGTAGGCTATGTACTTTTTAAGCTCAAGAATATATCTTTTTCGTCTTTTTATCCCTAGAATATTAGGCACTCAATATGTTTGTTGAATAAAGTATGATTCCATTATGTTTTCACCAAAAAACTTAATTATTGATTTTCAGAGATGTCATTCCCAATGAGTAATTACTATTTAAGAGTAAAAGTTTTATTCTGAAATTCCACAACTTACTTCCTTACCAAAAATGAAGGTTCAGTCACTGTTCAATGTATCACTTCTAATCTGGTTGAAATTTGAATGAGGGGAGGGAAATGTGTCTGGGGATTACTAGGTTGAAGCTTGGGATAAAGCACGCATTCCAAGATAAAGCTCCGGGTTCGGGGAGCCATGAGGCGGAGAAGTAGGGCCAGAGAAGCAGGTGAGACAGAGATGGAGCTGGAGAGACATATGATGGGTGGGAGTAGTCCAGGGAGGAGGATGGAGGAAGGGGAGGACACTCGGAGGCATCCGCCATGTGTGAGGGGGAAGAGAGTCCAGTGTGACTGGAGCAGAACAAGGGACAGAGCAGAGGCTAGAAAGGCAATGAGGATGAGGGAGAAAGATTTTGATAATTTATTTATTTGGGGAGTTTTGTGAAACATTGGTATGTCTAACAAATGCTTGGGGAAGGTTGGATGAATTATGTAATTGTAACAAGGAGGGATGAATGGGAGCGTCAGAATAGTGGTCGCTGGTGTCAGGTGGGAGAGTCATCATCCCAGCTCCAGGTGAGGCAGGACGAGTGGAATAGAGCAAGGACAAGGACCCAAGAAGTAGGGCTCAATCCGAATTGTGTCATCCCTTGCCTATGTGAAACCCATACCAAAAATACGTGTGGCTCATCCAGTCACTCATGGGATCATTCATTCACCCATTTAAAATGTCACTTTCTCTGCTTTTGACTTGTTGGATCCATTTTGTCAATGACAATTTCTTTCATCTCTGGGTCTCTGGGTCTTTTTAAGTACAATTTTTGTTTATGGCCAAACATTGTTTGAAAACATAATAAAGCATTATGAGAATGCCAAATAACCAGATTATTTTTTGCTTAGACCTGGCAATTTTACAATTTTGTTTTATCATCTTTGGCTGATTACCTTGATTAATCAAGCCAAATGGAAACAGAGCCCATTTTAAGTGGGAGCAGAGCATGGGCAAATGGACTTTGCCAAGGAGAGCTGACAATCTTTTAGGGCTGGAAAGAACATTGCTCAATTTCTTCATTTTGCAAATGTGGAAACTGAACTTAAAGAGGCCAAATGACTTGCCAAGGCCATGATGTGGGAATAGCAATAGGAGGCCATATTTCCTCCCCTTAGTTAAATCATTATACAAGCATTGATATCTGGTAGAGACAGTTGAAAAACTCTATTCTCTAGCACTGGGTAAGTGGAGGAGGAATTTTTAAAAAGTTTAAATCAGATTTTATTTACCTGTTCTTCATGTATAATCTCCATTCCAAGAGATGTAGGGCCTATTTTGAGGGTCAATGAGGAATTTGAGGCAGACAATGAAATGATCAGATTTATACTTTAGGAAGTTATTCTAGCAGGAGCATTCTTCAGTACTATAAGTGACTTAAAACACTGTATCTATAAAACCCTTTTCACTGTTGTTGTTTTTTTTTTAATTAATTCAAGCCAGTTCTTTTGGCATGATTCACATTTTGGATGTGTACAAGAAATATATTTCCTTTTCTACTATCATATTATTTCCAGATATGGCCATATGTTTCTCCTTGAGTTGACTTGATTTAGATAGTTGAAACTTTTGAGTTACTTATAATAGTGATGACCTGTTTGGTATCATTCATGCTCAGTGCTCTTTTAGAGCCCTATATAATATGTACTAATTAATGTACCTGTCACTTTGTAGTCATCAGAGGAGGCTCTCTAGGAATCTCCTTCAAAGTTAGAGTGTGATATACCCTGTACTTACATAGTCTTTGACTTACTGCTATAGAATGAAACATTGCTATTTTGATTTATGAGGTCTGGGATATTAGTTCATTTATTAACTGTGTATGTGTGGGTAAAGCTGTGGGAATAACCATGGGACAGTGTAATAACAGTGTGGGAGAGTTTGGTAGCAAAAAATCACAAACTCAAAGTTCTTAACTCTCAGCTCAAGGCACCACTGAAAACCAGTCACTTTCTAAAGTAGTGCTAAATGAATAATCTCTGTCAGCCACAGTTGAAATGTGCACTCAAAGATTTAGCCTCCAAGTTGCTTACATCAATTTTATAACCTTCCCTTGTCTCTTATGTAGAAATTCCACCTTCAACTAACATAGGAGACTAAGCAGAGGTCCCAACATTTGGTGGAGACCTGTGAGAGGAGCTGTGTTGCTCAGCATTCAAGCCGTTAATGCCACTGCAAATCCATTCTGACCCTACCAGTGTGAGCATGCCCCAGGGGCTTTTGCAAAGACAATGTAAAAGAATTGCAAGATTTTATTCACTTATATTTGCAAAAATCTGGCTGATACACATGGGACTGAATTCCGAGGACTGTTAACCAAGGATGGAGGAACACGATTTCGATGAAGCAGAATGTTTCACAGTTTGTGCATGCACCTATGTGCAATTCTATATTCAGCTGGCAGTGATTAAAGTTGCTTTAGTGATGAAATTTGGGCTCAAAGGTAGCCTAGACATTCCTGGTATAATATAAAGAAGAAGAAATTAAGACTTAGAGATTGGAGAGAGTTTCCTGTATGCAATCCATTCCCATAACTCCCAGCTGTGGCCCCAAGTCCTTTCCACGGAGCCATGCGTTGAGAAATTCATCCAAGCCTTTAAGAAAATCGCTATAGAGGCTGTTCTTTGTGGACCTAGAATGCAGTGAGAGGAGACACAGTTGAAATGAGCTCTCTGATTTTACTTTGATACCAGAATCCCAGAGTGGCAGAAGCCATGTAGCAGCCATGGAGGCAGCTGGGGTTTGGATAGCTGGGGGAGGAAGGAGAGGCTGAGGCAATGTGGTAATCAGGGTGGTCCTATCCCCAGAGATCTCTGGCATTTGCTAAACACTCATGGGCATTCTAGAAATGAACTATACGTACAGCACACCGAGAGAGTATTTGATTTGTAAAATAATACCTACATCAACTAAACCCCCAACACTCTAGGTACAGTAATCAGAGGTCCAACTTGAACTACCACATAAGAAAGTGTTGGCCTTTTTACCCAATTTCCAAACTTAAATTCTCGGTACTGAAAGGAAGGCTATGTAGTCTTGAAAAAGAATTCACTTTTTCAAGTGTGTATCTCTCCCAACGTCTTCTGCAAAGGGACCTTCAGCTATTGGGATGACTGGACATCGGGAAAGGGAAATGCCTAGACCTTTCAGGTTTAGTACCACAGTTGCTCTGAGCAACTAGTTCCTGAGGGTCCAGAACCCTGCTGTGACCTATCGGTCAGTGTGAGGGTTTATGGGGATCAGGTAATAAATGGAGTTTTGAGCTGAATCTACATCAGTAGAACCTGGACTCATCTCTGTTACTTTGCTCTGTTCCTGATTTTATGATTGGAATGAAAACCCTCAGCAACTACAAAATCCCTTTTTTGACCCTGACACATGGAAAACAGGTTAATATGATAAAAAGAGGCCAGTGGAAGCCCCTGGAATTCTTCCTAATGGTTTTCAAAAAGTACTTAATTCACTCATTAAACAATTTGTACTGATTGCCTACTCTATGTCAGACACTATGCAGTGGTCATTAGTGAACAAAACAAACAAAAATTTCTGCCTTGATGGAGTAAAAGTCCTGGAGGAAGAACACAAATTAATAAGTGAAATATATGATATGTCAGGTAGTGCCATGGAAAAAATAAATTGGGTTTGGGGTCGGGGGGGAGGGATTGCTTCATTTCTCACAGAGACAATTAGGGTTAGAATTGAGGGATTAGGAACTATTGTGGAGGTCCTGGCCCTCTTGAGGTGACCAGTGTAAACACAGATTGAGAGAATAATGAAATAATACATGATACAAAATCCAAAAAACAATAAATAAAAAAAACAATTTCACATGGTGGAAGGAATCACAAAATCACCAGCAGGGACTTGAAAGATGCAAGGGTGATGATTCCCTATCCCATCTCCATGTTAAATGTGTCATTGTGGCAGATGCAGGTGGAAGATTGGTGTTGGAGGAAAAAGTATGTTTCTCTAACAGGATTTAAGCTAAGAATGCAACATAGCGAATCCAGCTCATCGTGGGTGATCAGCCAATACCATATTATATCTTTGAGTTATCATCCTGCTTGATACTGTGAACGTTTGCATTGATACATTTGCTATTAATCTTTTTTTAACATCTTTATTGGAGTATAGTTGCTTTACAGTGGTGTGTTAGTTTCTGCTTTATAAGAGTTAAAGTGTTTGGCAGCTCAGCTGGTCTCCATGGAGTGGTGCTAGAGAGTCAAGTATAATATTTGACAGTGTTTGAATACTATCAGCCATAGCTTGATTGATTGTTATATTGTTTCATGAATGGCTTCCTTTTCCACTGTTTTATCATCATTAATCAGTGGGGTAACCTGCTGGGTGTTGCTGTCTAAACTGAAATTAAAATCTGTTTGTTCAGGATGGTTTCATGGAAGCTTAGTACAGTAAGAGAAGAATGATTTATGCAGAGGTTTATCTTTCAGCACATTCATTTTCAGAACCCACTCAGTTTGATTATATAGAGTGAAACTTTTGTCCTTGAGCTGGGTAACTTTGGAGTTGACCCCAAACATCAAAGTACAAAGAGAAGATTTCCTCCTCTTTAATGTATTTCTTTGCTAACAACATTAAGAAAAATAATGTCAGTTCACTTTTCTGCAGAGTATGACTTGGCTGACTTAAATTATCTATGCTAGTTTTATTTTTGTTATAGAAAGTTTTTTCTTCTGTTATAAAATAAATATATTTATTTTAAAAAATCTGGAAAATTCAGAAAAGTGGGAAGGAAATGTACTCATTTTCTATCGAAAATTTAATTGCATGACAATTTACCACAAGCTTAGTAGCTTGAAACAACATACATTTATTATCTCACAGTTTCTGTGGGTCAGGAGTCTGGGCACAGCTCAGCTGGGTCTTCTGCTCAGAGGCTGCCTTCATGGTGTCACTAGGGACTGTAGTCTCATCTGAGGTTTATGGTATGATTCCAAACCCAAGTGGTTGTTGGCAAAAATTCATTTTCTGCAGCTGTAGAACTCATTGTAGCTTACTTCTTTAAGCCCCAGGAGTTTCTCCTTTCAGGGAAGATCTGGGCCGGCTTTCAAAGGGCTCACCTGATTAGACCAGGCCCACCCAGGATCATCTTCCTTTTGATGAACTCAACTCACTGGTAAGGGGCTTTGATTATCACTGCAAAATCTCTTCACCTTTGCCATATGATGTAACTTAATCATGAGTGAGGTATCCCATCATATTCACAGGTCCAGCTAACACTCAAGGGGAGACGACTAAAATCACGGGTCATCTTAGAATTCTGCCAACCACAGCAAAAATATTCAAACAATCTATAATAACAAACTCAAAATTTTAAGGTATTTCTTTCCTGTGTTTTCTGTGTGTGTGTGTGTAAAGTGTTCTTTACATAAGTGGTATTAAATTTTGCATAACATTTTTCTAAGCTTTATATTATTGAAAGTTTCAAATATTCACAAAAGTATAATAAAAAGAAGACTAAATTCCTATGAACCCATCACCCAGCTTCAACATTATCATCATTCTGCAGTGCATAACATTTTGAAGTTTGCTCCTTTATCATTAGTATATCGTAATAGCAATTTTCTCGATTTAGTGAAAAATCTTCAAAACATCATTCATCTATTTATGGAGTTAGTGTATTTATTGAATGTTGACTATATACTAGGGTAGACTACTAAACAAAAGAGATAAGGCCCTGACTTCAAACAGCTTATTGTCAAAAAGTGTCTTGCCGGGAAAAAGGCAATTTCAATATAGTATGATGTATATAACTTGTAGTATGAACTGAGATTGCTAAGGGAGGGATAGATACCAAACCCAGTTTTGAGGAGTCATAGGAGGTTTCCTAAAGGAGAACTATATGGCATATCATATGCCATATATATTACTCTAAAATTTTTTTGTTGGCTGTTTCCTTATCTAGAACTTAAGCTTCACGGATTCATGGATTTTTGTCTGTTTTTTTTTTTTGCTGCTGTACATGCAGTGTCTAGATGGTTGTCTGGCACATGGTAGGCAATCAATAAATATTTGAAGGATAAGTAAGAACCACAGTAATTAGACAAAGGAGAGGAAGCCATAGGGACAGGGAACTGGAGTGCCAGAGATGGTGTTTTCTGAAAAGTACAGAGTATGAGCAAAATGTTAGCGACAGGAGAGCAGAGCTATTATTATTATTATTATTAGCATTAGCATTTTTCCTCCGTACTGAATGAATGTCCTATAATTAATTAGTCCCCATTGTTGATTATTTAGTTTAAAATTTCTATTATACAACTATGCATACTTTTGCTTATAAATCTTATACTTCTTAAGTATTATTTAAATAGACTGGAGTCCAGAAGTGGAATGATTGGTACAATAATATGAGCATTTTAGAGACATTTGATGAGTGTATCTGAACCAGGGTTCAGTCAGAGAACAGAACCACAGAGAATAGTGAAAAAGGTTTATAATAAGAAATTAAAAGGCTTACAGAATTTGTGGGGAGAGTCTACATTGAGCTTCCGGGAATAATTCTCAATTCCACACTCAGAACCAGGCTAGCAAGGGGACTGATGCCTCTTCTAGGAACGGCCAGGAAGCTACCACAGTTGCCATAAGCAAAACCACACTGCGCCAGCTGAAACCCAAGCCAGCAAATGGATGCCCCATATTTGACACCCGTAAATGAAGTGAAGGAACACTAGCAATTCTCTTCATGCTGTCACATTTGTAAACCCAAATGCCTCCACATCTATGCTTGCCAAAAGAAATGCGGAAGCAACCTAAATGTCCATTGAAAGATGAATGGATAAATAAGATGTGGTGCATATATACAATGGAGTACTACTCAGCCATAAAAAGCATGAAATAACGCCATCTACAGCAACATAGATGGACCTCGTGATTATCATACCAAGCAAAAGAAAGACAAATACCATATGCTATCACTTGTACATGGAATCTAAAAAAAAAAAAAAAAGATACAAAAGAACTTATTTACAAAATAGAAGTAGACCCACAGACATAGAAAACAAACTTATGGTTACCAAAGGGAAAGCAGGGGGAGGGATAAACTAGGAGGTTGGGATTAACATATACACACTGCTATATACAAAATAGGTAACCAACAAGGACCTACTGTATAGCACAAGGAATTATACTCAGTATTTTGTAATAACCTATAAGGGAAAAGAATCTGAAAAAAAAAATATATATATATATGTATAACTGAATCACTGTGCTGTACACCTGAAACTAACACAACATTGTAAGTCAATTATACTTCAATCAAAAAAACAAAAATGCTGAAGCAGCCAAGGATGGCCACTGCCTCATGTCTGCTTTCCAAATCTTACCAAGGGCATAGACTTGTACCAACTTAAATAATATTAGAATCACAGCTATGAGGGAATCTGGAAAATGAATTTTCAGTTTTCTGGCTTTGGCAGTTTAGCAGGTTATGAAGCCATTTTAGTGAAGGAGGTAGGAGTGGCTGCTGAGCACCAATCCACCACACCCACCAAAGTACAGGTCGTCAAATTGCTTCTAAAAGAATTATACAGGTCGTGGTCCTGTCAGGAAGGGACCCGATATGGGAAAGTCCTGGTTTCATAGCACTGTACCCATAGTTGTGTATGGTTTCCTAAAAGCCTCTGTACGAGGTAAAATTTTGGATGAACTATAGTAGTACCATACTGCTTTTGGCATCGTTTGATTACTCATGAGGTTGATCACTTTCCCAAATATTTGATAACAAGTGCTGTTTTGTTTTTTGAAGTGCCTAGTCATCTCTTTGCCATGAATCTATTAGGTTCTCAAAATATTTTTCCTAGTGAATTTGCATATGTACAGGCATACCTCAGAGATATTGTGGGTTTGGTTCTAGACCATTATTGCTTTATTTGTTCACAATAAAGTGAATATCACAATAAAGCAAATCACATGTATTTTGGGGTTTCCCAGCGCGTATAAAAGTTATAAAAGTCTACACTCTACTGTAGTCTATTAAGTGTGCAATAGCATTGTCTAAAGAAACTCATGTATATACCTTAATTTAAAAATACTTTATTGCTAAAAAATGCTAAACATCATCTGAGCCTTCAGCAAGTTGTAATCTTTTTGCTGGTAGAGGATCTTGCCTGATCCTGATGGCTGCGGATGATCAGGGTGGTGGTTACTGAAGGTTGGGGTGTCTGTGGCAATTTCTTGAAATAAGACAGCAATGAACTATACACATCGATTGACTCTTTCATGAACAATCTCTCTGTCACATGCAATGCTGTTTGATAGCAGTTTACCCACAGTAGAACTTCTTTCAATATTGGAGTCAATCCTCTCAAACCCTGCCACTGCTTTAGCAACTAAGTTTATGTAATATTCTAAATCCTTTGTTGTCATTTCAACAGTCTTCACAGCATCTTCACCAGAAGTAGATTTCATCACAAGAAACCACTTTCTTTGCTCATCCATAGGAAGTTCTCCTCAGCCATTAAAGTTTTACCAGCGAATAAGATCGTCTATATACATTTTTTCAGAATTCCATATATATGTGTTAATAGTGACCTAAATGGGAAGGAAATCCAAAAAAGAGGGGATATATCTATACGTATGGCTGATTCACTTTGCTGTACAGTAGAAACTAACACAACATTGTAAAGCAAATATACTCAAATAAAAAAAATTTTTTTTAAGTAAAAGGAAATTTAAAAAAAAGTTTTATCAGCGATGGCAGCAATTCAGTCCCATCTTCAGGGTCCACTTCTAATTCTAGTTCTCTTGCTATTTCCACCACATCTGCAGTTACTTCCTCCACTGAAGTCTTGAGCCCCTCAAAGTCATCCATGAGGGTTGGACTAAACTTCTTCCGAACTCCCATAAATGTGGATATTTTGACCTCTTTCCATGAATCATGAAATGTTCTTCATGGCATCTAGAATGGTGAATCCTTTCCAGGAGCTTTTCAATTTATTTTCCTAGATCCATCAGAGAAATCACTATATATTGCAGCTGTAGCCTTATGAAATGTATTTCTTAAATAATAAGACTTGAAAGTAAAAATTACTCCTTGATCCTTGGGCTACAGAATGGATGTTGTGTTAGCAGACATGAAAACAACATTAATCTCATTGTACATGTCCATCAGAGCTCTTGGGTAAGCAGGTGCCTTGTCAATGAGCAGTAGTATTTTGAAAGGAATCTTTTCTTCTGAGTAGTCGGTCTCAACAGTGAGCTTAAAATATTCAATAAACCATGTTGAAAACAGGTGTGCTGTCATCCAGACTTTATTGTTCCATTTATATAGCACAAGCAGAGTAGATTTAGCATAAATCTAAGGGCCCTAGGATTTTCAGAATGGGAAATGAGCATTGGCTTCAACTTCAAGTCATCAGCTGCATTAGTCCCTAACAAGAGAGTCAGCCTGTCCTTGGAAGCTTTGAAGCCAGGCATTGACTTCTCCCCTCTAGCTATGAAAGTCCTAGATGGCATCTTCTGATAGAAGGCTGTTTCATCTACATTGAAAATCTGTCATTAATTATCTTCATTAGTTATCTTAGCTAGCAATTCTGGATAACTCGCTGCAGCTTCTACACCAGCCCTTGCTGCTTCATCTTGCAATTTGATGTTATGAAGATGGCTTCTTTCCTTAAACCTCATGAACCAACTTTTGCTGGCTTCAAATTTCCTCCTGCAGCTTCCTCACCTCTCTCAGTCTACATAGATCTGAACACTTAGGGCCTTGCGCTGGATTAAGCTTTGGCTTAAGGGAATGTTGTGGCTGGTTTGATCTTCTACCCAGGCCATTAAAACTCTCTCTGTATCAGCAATAGGCTGTTTGTTATCATTTGTGTGTTCATTGGAGTAGCACATTTAATTTCCTTCAAGAACTTTTCCTTTGCTTTCACAACTTGGCTAACTGACATAAAAGGCCTAGCTTTTGTCCTATTTTGGCTTCTGACATGCCTTCCTCACTAAGCTTAATCATCTAGCCTTTTTTTTTTTTAATTTTTTAAAAATAAATTTATTTTATTTATTTACTTCTGGCTGCCTTGGGTCTTTGTTGCTGCACGCAGCCCTTCTCTAGTTGCAGCGAGCGGGGGCTACTCTTTGTTGTGGTGCGTGGGCTTCTCATTGCGGTGGCTTCTCTTGTTGCAGAGCATGGGCTCTAGGCACGCGGCCTTCAGTAGTTGCGGCACGAGGGCTCAGTAGTTGTGGCTCGCAGGCTCTAGAGCACAGGCTCAGTAGTTGTGGTGCAAAGGCTTAGTTGCTCCACAGCATGTGAGATCTTCCCGGACCAGGGCTCGAACCTGTGTCCCCTGCATTGGCAGGCGGATTCTTAACCACTGTGCCACCAGGGAAGCCCAATCATCTAGCTTTTGATTTAAAGTGAGTGACATGCAACTCTTCCTTTCACTTGAACACTTAGAGGCCACTGTAGGGTTATCAATTGCTCTCATTTCAATGTTGTTTTGTCTCAGGGAATAGGGAGGCCTGAGGAGAGGGAGAAAGATGGGGAATGGCTGGTCGATGGAGCAGTCAGAACACACATTTATCGATTAAGTTTGCCGTCTTATATGGGTGCAGTTCGTGGTGCCCTCCAAACAGTTAGAATGTTAACATCAAAGATCACTGATCACAGATCACCACACAAATATAATAATAATAAAAAAGTTTGAAATATTGCAAGAATTACCAAAGAGTGAGCAAATGCTGTTTGAAAAATGGCACCAGTATACTTGCTCTACACAGGTTCTCTTTACCTCAAACAAGAAATACACAGTAGTATAAATTTTAGTACCTTTAGGTACTATATTTACAAAGTACCGAAATGAGTAGTATTATTTTATTTAGGAATGTCTCATTTACAAGGAACAGATGCACTAAGCTGTCCTACGTAAGGACATACTCAGGGATTTCATGGGAGTCTGAGAGGAGGAGTAAACTGTAGCTGGGAGCTGGATGCCTCTTGTGCATCACATGCTCTCTCTCCACTCCTGTTTCCAAGTCTTTGTCTCTTGTGACTTTCTGCTTCCCTTTGCATGTGTGTTGCCATTTATTATCTTCTCTATGTCTGTACACTAAGCTGCCTTTATGTGAAATCAAATTTGGCTGCAAGGCCACATGGCCTGGGTTTCAGTCTTGCTCTCCCAGCTAGTAGTCTCACTAGTATGTGATCTTGGACAAGTTTCTTAATTCCTGTGAGCCTTGGTATTCTCATCAGTAAAATGGTGGTGGTGGGGAATTGTTAACCACAGTAATAACTTCATAGGGTAAATAAACTAAGAGTATGCAACACATAGTAAGTACCATATAAACGGTGGCTCTTATTATTTATACATTTGATCTTCATTTCCTCAGAACTTCAGCTTGCCAGTGAACCGTCATGGCTGTCCTGATACTTTCTACAAGATAGCTCTGACCCTGCTGCTAACTCAGTCCCACATTCTCAAGGGAGGAATCTCTTTGGCTCGGTTCATCTTTTTAAGCGGGGCCACATTGGCATTGGTTCCTAGCAGGCCAGTAGATTGGCTGCCTTTCAGGCAAATGCCTTGCTCTGGTCCAATCCCATGTACAGGGGATGGGGGTGGAATCCATGTACACAATATGGCTGCTGTCTCTCACCAGGTATGGTCAATCAGTTTTCCAGTTTCCAACAGAAGAGAGGGTGGGCAATGGACACCATAAAACTTGCATTGGCCAAAGATGTAAGTGAATGTGTTTATGGAAACATTGCTTGAATTTTTAGTGAGTTTTTAGAAATTGAATCATGATTTTCATTGACTCTATATTAACGATATAACTCATGGACTTCATCTTACCATTATAACATGGACCCTTTAATTCTAGTAAAGGCATGACACCACAGTGTTATAGAAGGAGCACAAAATTTGGAGTCAGGAGATCTGAATGAGTTCTGGTTCCTGCCCTCACCCACTGGTTAGTCCTGGGAAATGCACGATATCTCCCTGAGCATCACTTTCTTCATCTGCAAACAGGGACCAAAAAATCCACCTCACAGAATGTAAAATATCAATTATTGTTATAAATATACCACTTTACAAGGAGTAGCTTCTGTTGATAATGCCTTTCTGAAAGACTCAGCATCAGAACTCAGAAATATAAAGTATGTCATGATCACAATAGATAAAAAATCTTTTTTAATGTCTGTATTTGTCAGATTCAAAAGGCTAGAAGCACAGAGGAAAAAAATCAGTGGTAGAGTAAAGAAAATAATGAAATATAAATGATATGGAAGAATAGCAGCTCAATACTAAGCAGGAAATAATAAAATTCCAGAAGTTTCCTTAGATCAAAAACTTGGGCCTCATAAAAGAGAAAAGGAAACCATTTTGAAAGTTTTGAATATATTATTGGCTCAGGTATAGCAGGGATCTCTCTTACCAATCTCATTTTTAAAATTGCAAAATTAACTTACTTTCTCATGTTCATATTGTATGTTAGTAGCTCAAGCATAGTCACATGTAGGATTCTGATGGAAGACCAGCTTGTACGAACTGGTTGAGTGTCCAAAGAGAGTGATTTGGGTGATACAAATAGCCCCCTTCCCAAAATACTCTTCCAATAGACTGATCAGTTCTGTATTATTGATTTTCCTTGAGAAGACACATTTTAGCTAGGCTAAGGAGTGACGTTTTGTGGAAGACGTAATTATCTGAGAAATGCCAACAATTTTCATTTCACAAATATTCCTGAGGAAATGGAATATATTTGTAGAACAAATTCACATTGAGCCAGACTGCCTGTGTTTGGATTCCAGCTCCAAAATTTACTAGGTCAGCAACTCACACTTTCATCTTTAAAATGGGGATAATAAGGGTACCTTGTAACCACGTACTTCATAGGTTTGAATGAGCAAATATATAAAAAAACTGTATAAGTATCAACTCCTATTATGTTAATGAGATGAGAGAAAAGGTGTGGAAAATGGAATCATATCTTAGTAAGGATGTGTGTGTGTCTGTGTGTGTGTGTGTCTGTGTGTAGGGAGCATCCAAAAGATATCATAAGAACATTGCACTGAAAATAGTGAAAGGGTTAGAAAATAATATGAAGAGACCACCCAGAAGGGTGCTGGGTGTCAATTATTAATTTTCCTTCTCTCACAACTTTTCAGAGAATCATCCAGTCACTGATTAAAGCACCTTTACCACTGTGGCTGCCAAAGAGAGACTAGTATAAACTTTCTCTCTCATCTTATGGTCCAGTAACGCTTTTGTTTGTCAGTAGGGGAGTTTTCTGGTTCCTAGTTATTTATTTTCCTATTTCAGTTCCACTAACGTAACAAAACATTTTGCACTAAGCAATAGGAGTATGCAGGTTGTTCAATGTCTATCTTATGTCTATGTAAGAAAATCTGGTGACTGTGGAAGTTTCGCAAAGAAATAGTGACGGAAGTAATCTGGGAATGTTAATTTCACCACTCAACTTGTATATTCCGTGAGGCAGAATGTTAAATGGCTGAAACAGATCATCTGACAACTGATTTCCCACAGGTTTCCCCCTCATTTCTACCATTTTATATGTTGATAGTCACTGTAACCACTTAGCATTAGTACTTTTTTCTTGATGTGACTTTTACAGAGATGACAGCAACAAAGCAAATTACTTAGAGTTGGGTTTGGTTTCTACTGTCAATCAAACTCAAGTGCTTTAATAAAGAAAGTTCATTTCTCTCTCCCATTAATGCCTGGATGTAGGCATTCCATGGCTGTGATGGCAGGCTCTCTGCTTCTTGAAGTGCCCAAGGACCCAGGCTCCTATCTTGATGCTCCTCCATCCAGGGTCTCCATTTCTCAAGTCATGCCACCATGTCCCCACCCAGACACTGGGGATGAGGAATTGGAGAAGGGCATGTTCCCATCATTTAAGGACACTTCCTGGTGCTTCGTAAAGTATTCTGCTCACATCCCATTGGCCAGACTTAGTCACAGGGCTACGCCTATCTGTAAGGGAAACTGAGAGCTACACTCTTTATTCTGTAGAGTGATGTGCCCAGGAAGAAGGGTGACCAGTTATTTTGGGACAAATAGCAGCCTTTGCCATCCTTGGTCTAGGCTGACTATGAGTCAACCTGTAAAATAAGATACAATGTAACATGCACTTAAATGTTCATCTGAGTATTTCAGAGACATCTCCAATTGCTCAGTTTCTT
Source organism: Balaenoptera borealis (assembly GCF_965194805.1). NCBI lineage: Eukaryota > Metazoa > Chordata > Mammalia > Artiodactyla > Balaenopteridae > Balaenoptera > Balaenoptera borealis. Next base: position 50,834,534 of record NC_138877.1, read on the forward strand.
AAAATATAGTATTTAATTAATTATCGTGAAAGAAGCTCTTTTATTTCAATCAGTGAATTAGAAATTCAAGCAAAGAAGATATAATTTTAATGATCTACTTGGTTTCCTAAACCCATATTTGTTAATTCCCATAGTGGATTCCCCACAGGATCAGGCGTGTGCCTGACTGAGGATTAATTTCATTCTGAGCTAGAAGAAAATTAGGGAAGAAAATTAGGGAAATGGCATGGACACTCAGTATCAGGTCACATGCTGTGACTTTCCCTCTTAGACCTTTACTTGATTCTAAACTGTGACTTTTTTAAAAAAGGAACAAGCCCTTGCCTTGAGCTTCACTAAGTGGGTCCTGTAGGACCAAAGTTCTCATCATTCCTTTGGGGGGCAGTTGCCCTAAGCCTTTCTCTGAGGTCGTATCAGCATCTGTCCCCAGTGTCAACCACATCCAGCTCTGTGTTCACTAGAGTTCCCAGTACTGTGGGCCTGGTGCTGAGACACTCACTGGCGAACCATTATGCCACTCTGGGCTTCTGGGCACTGCCCGGAGCTTTCTGGACTGCTTTTCCCACTGGGGTGTCTTTATCCTATAGGTTTCTGCTTCCTTATTCTAGCCCCTTCCAGAAAGCCTATGTCTTCATATGCCTAATGATCCAGATGGAAAGTGAAAGGCTTCATGACTCGTTCTAAAGTCCTATTTGCATGATGTAAAAACAAAACAAAACTTAAGTATTTATATACTTGTCATTGTAGAGACACAGGCCAAGATGGAAGAGTTAGCAGTGAGAGGACACTGCTTAGGGTAGCTGCAGCTACACATTAAATTTGGAGCTGAGAGATGCACAGTGTAAAAGAATTCCCCACAGGAGCAAACATGGACACTGCCAGAATCCATCATCATGTAAATGAAAATCAGGTACACTTAAGATTATTGGTGATCCAGACCAGGACAAGCAGCATCACTTCCCCCAACAAGCCAGAAATGCCTTCTTGGCTTGACAATGGCTTATGAAAAGAATCCTCTAACTTGCTCTTTACAAATATTCAAAAGAAAATGTACTCCTTTCTTTCAGAAAATGATCTCTCAGGGCATAGTGAATAAGAGCTTTGGCTTTGCATTCTGGCAGATCTCAGGGAATCCTGACTCTCTCAGTAGCCAGCTATGTTACTTTGGGAAACCTGCATTATCTCCTCAAACCTCAATTTTCTCATCTCTAAAATGGGTATAATAGTAGTACTTATGCAATTATTGTGTAGAGAAAGGAAATAATTCATTTAAATATTTAATATACTATCTAGGCATTGTATGCCTTTAATAAATATCAGCTTAAAAAACCAGGAAAGATCCCACTGTAACTTCATTGCTGTCTTTAAAATGAGCAGGTGGGGAACCACACATTAAATTTAAAGAAATAGTATGATCCTTCATCGCACTCTAAGATGACATGGAAAATCATAATTCTCCCCCCCCCCAAGTTTTATCGAGATATAATTGACATACACCTCTGTATAAGTTTAGAGTGTACAGCATAATGATTTGACTTATATATATCATGAAACCATTACCACAATAAGTTTAGTTAACATCCATAATCTCATATAGATACAAAGAAATAAAAGAAAAAGAAAAAAAATTTTTTTCTTGTGATGAGAACTCTTAGGATCTACTCTCTTAACTTTCATATGTAACGTTAAGCAGTGTTAACTATAGTTATCATGTTGTACATGACATCCCTGGTACTAATTTATCTTGTAACTGGAACTTCGTACATTTTGACTACCTTCCTCCAATTCCTTCTCCTCTGAACCCCTGCCTCTGGTAACCACAAATCTGATCCCTTGGAAATATGATTCTTAGCATGTTCTACCATTATACTGTACTAAACTCCAATACTGTGGTGTTTATATTCTAGCTTTATGAGTGGTGAGAAGTTGAGGGAATACACCAGGTTCAATAAAGAAACCGGAGGGAGGTGTTCTGGAATATTTGCATAATTATTATTCCACCTAAACCCCAGTTCTAATCTCCAAAATCTTGCTTTAAGCCTGTTGTGATTGCTTTGATTTCTGGTACAACTGGCTATTACCATACCTGTTTCAAGCTGGTGAAACCTGAAAAGGTCTTGCTTCATTTGACAAAGCAGAGAGATGTAGTTCTTACCTGGTATTTCAAACAGGTATCAGGTAAAGCATTGCCATGCACAGAGCAGTCTGTGGACCCATAGATCTGCATCCTCCAAGACTTTAGAAATGCTGAGTCTTCAGCCCCACCCCAAGCCAGCTGACTTAGAATCTGCTTTCTTTCTTTTTTCTTTTTTTTAATTGAAGTATAGTTGATTCACAGTATTGTGTTGGTTTCAGGTATACAGCAAAGTGATTCAGTTATATATATATATATTTTTTCAGTCTATTTTCCATTCCAGGTTATTACAAGATACTGAATACCATTCCCTGTTTTATATAGTAAATCCTTGTTGCTTATCTATTTTATGTATAGTAGTTTATATCTGTTAATCCCATAGTCCTAATTTATCCCTCTCCCTTCTTTTCCCCTTTGGTAACCATAAGTTTGTCTTCTATGTCTGTGAGTCTGTTTCTGTTTTGTATATAGATTTATTTGTATTATTTTTTAGATTCCACACATAAATGATATATAATATTTGTCTTTCTCTATCTGACTTACTTCACTTAGTATGATATTCTCTAGGTCCACCCATGCTGCTGCAAAATCCCCAGAGGCATTGAGGTGAAGAATATTTATCATCATGCATTTCGTTTACATTTTAGAAATAGTTATACCAGAGTGATGGACTTCACTATCTCTTTCAACTAATTTGTTAAAAATTGTGTGTTCCCTAATTCTGCCTTCTCTCCCATTCATTAGTCATGAACTTTTGTCTTGGCTTTAGTGAGAAAGTAAAATCACTGTTTAAATTACTATTCCCCATACTTTGCCCCTCATCTTGGCTTGAGCTGGAATAGAAGTAAAGCCCACAAACCTTGGGTTCAGAGAGATGGAGATTAAGTTCCGTCTTCGCCAACTTACCTCTGTGAAAACTAGAGTAAACCAGTTTTCTCATCTATAATGGGCATAATATTAAATGGTTCTTTCCCCATTTCATCTGTCAATGACTGTCACAGCTTTGGTGTCAGATACAAGGCTCTGTGTGATCAGTACATTTCCTAAGGAACCCTGAGCGGCTAGCTCAGGTTAGCCTATACGTGAGTCAGAATATTTAGAATTTATGCAATTTAAACTCTCCTGTTGATTTCAGTTTCTAAGATGAAGGCAAAATTTTCAATTTTCATTGCTCAAACCCAAGTTATATTGATTCAACCAAGACTGAGTGCCCTGCATGTACTCAGCCCTTCCCTAGTGACAAGGACACCATACTGGGCAAGGCAATGGCAGCCACTACTCTCATGGAGCTTACAGTCTAGACATAACTGCAAACTGTAAATGTGTTTGCAAGATTTTATTATGACATTCACTTTCCCTTTCTGTTTCAGACAAATTTCCATAAGGCATGGCTCCCTGCATTTCTACAACTTTTATTTGAGCATCACAAAACACTAAACTTGAAGATAAAAAGATTAAAAAATGCTGCCATTGTTATTATTATTATTATCATCATCATCCATAGGATTTATGAGAGCTGTTAAGTTTTGAAACTCAGGGATAAATAAAACACAAGTGTAATGTTACTTTTTCAAGGTCATTCTATTACTATATGGAACAATTTAGAGGCATCAAACACTATTGAACTTATACTCCCCCAGATTTTAAGGACCCGGAAAAGACTGACTAAATTTATACTCATTCAGCCCTGCAAATAAAAACCAAACGTTCACCAGCACTTGAAGTACATATATTTGGTTTTCACAAAGATTATTCAAATACGTAAAAAAATTGGCATTTATCACTTTGTTTTTTCTATTCTAACAATGGCTGGCTCATAACTATAATACACACACATTACATGTATACATTTAAAAATCAAGTATTACTTCACCAATTACTTTGAGTAAATTTACTGGTACCCAATGTTTGAAGTTTTGTTGGAAGAGGCCAGTTACAAGTTCAAGTTCAAACATTATCATTATATCTCAATATCAAACTAATTCTAAAATTTTTCCATATGTAAAACATGATTATAACTGATCACTGGGGTAGCACTTAGAAGATGAGGCTTCCTTCACCTGAAATTTTGCTCCATTTGAAGATGGAGGTGGACAGCATGGAAGGGTTCAAGCCTGGGAACTCCCAAAAGGGCTTAATGACACTTGTTATTATCAACAATGAAAATCCCAGACACATTTTCTTTATGGGAAGATGGTGATGAAGCGTATGCACTAAATTGTAATACTTCTTTCTCTTTGTTTCTGAAAGCCATGACCTTCCTATTGGTGTACTTGAAATCCAAGTCAGAAATGGGTTGTTGCCTCCTGTCCTTAATAACACTGGAAAATGTGCTACTACATGTAATTTGGGAAGTAATTTCCTGAAAAGAATTTAAGTAGGTCTTGAATAATAAGCTTGTTATTCTCGAACTTTCTTGAACCTGACTTAGAGCTTCCCTTTTTTTTTCTGCCTTCATGGGAGTTAATGGATCTTCTGAGGTTCAGCTGTAGATTTATTCCTGAGAAGTAGGATTGAAATATTGTGAAATAAAATCCAAACCAGTATATTTTGAAACCAGGCCACTATATGCAAACTTTTTTTTCTCCTAAAGTAGCAGAAGAATGCATTAATAAAATGAAGTGTTTTTAATTGCTTAATTAGACCTTATCATTTTTCTTACTTTGTCTCTCTCTAGTGCCCAAAGTGAAAAGTGCAGGGGGATTTTTCTAGGAAGATATCCAACTCAAAGGAATTTGTTCAATTAAAAAGGAATTGGTACAGGACTGGGGGAAACAGAGACTCCACTCTTGGAGGGTACACACAAAGTAGTGTGCACATCGGGACCCAGGGGAAGGAGCAGTGACCCCAGGGGAGACTGAACCTGCTAGTGTTGAAGGGTCTCCTGCAGAGGCGGGCAGTGGCTGTGGCTCACCGTGGGGACACGGACACTGGCAGCAGAAGTTCTGGGAAGTACTACTTGGCGTGAGCCCTCCCAGAGTCTGCCATTAGCCCCACCAAAGAGCGCAGGTAGGCTCCAGTGTTGGGTTGCCTCAGGCCAAACAACCAACAGGGAGGGAACCCAGCCCCACCCATCAGCAGTCAAGCGGATTAAAGTTTTACAGAGCTCTGCCCACCAGAGCAACAGTCAGCTCTACCCACCACCAGTCCCTCCCATCAGGGAACTTGCACAAGCCTCTTAGATAGCCTCATCCACCAGAGGGCAGACAGCAGAAGCAAGAAGAACTACAATCCTGCAGCCTGTGGAACAAAAACCACATTCACAGAAAGATAGACAAGATGAAAAGGCAGAGGGCTATACACCAGATGAAGGAACAAGATAAAACGCTAGAAAAACAACTGAATGAAGTGGAGATAGGCAACCTTCCAGAAAAAGAATTTAGAATAATGATAGTGAAGATGATCCAGGACCTCTGAAAAAGAATGGAGGCAAAGATCGAAAAGATGCAAGAAATGTTTAACAAAGACCTAGAAGAATTAAAGAACAAACAAACAGAGATGGACAAAACAATAACTGAAATGAAAACTACACTAGAAGGAATCAATAGCAGAATAACTGAAACAGAAGAACGGATAAGTGACCTGGAAGACAGAATGGTGGAATTCACTGCTGCGGAACAGAATAAAGAAAAAAGAATGAAAAGAAATGAAGACAACCTAAGAGACCTCTGGGACAACATTAAATGCAACAACATTCGCATTATAGGGGTCCCAGAGGGAGAAGAGAGAGAGGAAGGACCCGAGAAAATATTTGAAGAGATTATAGTCGAAAACTTCCCTAACATGGGAAAGGAAATAGCCACCCAAGTCCAGGAAGCACAGTATGTCCCATACAGGATAAACCCAAGGAGAAACACACCAAGACACATAGTAATCAAACTGGCAAAAATTAAAGACAAAGAAAAATTATTGAAAGCAGCAAGGGAAAAACGACAAATAACACACAACGGAACTCCCATAAGGTTAACAACTGATTTCTTAGCAGAAACTCTAGAACCAGAAGGGAGTGGCATGATACACTTAAAATGATGAAAGGGAAGAACATACAACCAAGATTACTCTACCCGGCAAGGATCTCATTCAGATTCGATGCAGAAATCAAAAGCTTTACAGACAAGCAAAAGCTAAGAGAATTCAGCACCACCAAACCAGCTCTACAACAAATGCTAAAGGAACTTCTCTAAGTGGGAAACACAAGAGAAGAAAAGGACCTACAAAAACAAACCCGAAACAATTAAGAAAATGGACACAGGAACATACATATTGATAATTACCTTAAATGTGAATGGATTAAATGCTCCAACCAAAAGACGCAGTCTTGCTGAATGCATACAAAAACAAGACAAATCTATATACTGTCTACAAGAGACCCACTTCAGACCTAGGGACACATACAGACTGAAAGTGAGGGCATGGAAAAAGATATTCCATGCAAATGGAAATCAAAAGGAAGCTGGAGTAGCAATACTCATATCAGATAAAATAGACTTTAAAATAAAGAATGTTACAGGAGACAAGGAAGAACACTACATAATGATCAAGGGAGCAATCCAAGAAGAAGATACAACAATTATAAATATATATGCACCCAACATAGGAGCACCTCAATACATAAGGCAACTGCTAACAGCTATAAAAGAGGAAATCGACAGTAAAACAATAATAGTGGGGGACTTTAACACCTCACTTACACCAATGGACAGATCATCCAAAATGAAAATAAATAAGGGAACAGAAGCTTTAAATGACACAATAGACCAGATAGATTTAATTGATATTTATAGGACATTCCATCCAGAAACAGCAGATTACACTTTCTTCTCAAGTGTGCACAGAACATTCTCCAGGATAGATCACATCTTGGGTCACAAATCAAGCCACAGTAACTTTAAGAAAATTGAGATCATTTCAAGCATCTTTTCTGACCACAGTGCTATGAGAATAGAAATGAATTACAGGGAAAAAACCGTAAAAAACACAAACACTTGGAGGCTAAACAATACGTTACTAAATATCCAAGAGATCACTGAAGAAATCAAAGAGGAAATCAGAAAAAACCCAGGACAAATGACAATGAAAACACGACAATCCAAAACCTATGGGATGCAGCAAAAGCAGTTCTAAGAGGGATGTTTATAGCTATACAAGCCTACTTGAAGAAACAAGAAAAATCTCAAATAAACAATCTAACCTTACACCTAAAGGAACTAGAGAAAGAAGAACAAACAAAACCCAAAGTTAACAGAAGGAAAGAAATCTTAAAGATCAGAGCAGAAATAAATGAAATAGAAACAAAGAAAACAATAGCAAGGATCAATAAAACTAAAAGCTGGTTCTTTGAGAAGATAAACAAAATTGATAAACCATTAGCCAGACTCATCAAGAAAAAGCGGGAGAGGACTCAAATCAATAAAATCAGAAATGAAAAAGGAGAAGTTACAACAGACACCGCAGAAATACAAAGCATCCTAAGAGACTACTACAAGCAACTCTATGCCAATAAAATGGACAACCTGGAAGAAATGGACAAATTCTTAGAAAGGTATACCTTCCAAGACTGAACCAGGAAGAAATAAAAAATATGCACAGACCAATCACAAGTAATGAAATTGAAACTGTGATTAAAAATCTTCCAACAAACAAAAGTCCAGGACCAGATGGCTTCACAGGCGAATTCTATCAAACATTTAGAGAAGAGCTAACACCCATCCTTCTCAAACTCTTCCAAAAAATTTCAGAGGAAGGAACACTCCGAAACTCATTCTATGAGGCCACCATCATCCTGATACCAAAACCAGACAAAGATACTACAAAAAAAGAAAATTACAGACCAATATCACTGATGAATATAGATGCAAAAATCCTCAACAAAATACTAGCAAACAGAATCCAACAACACATTAAAAGTATCATACATCATGATCAAGTGGGATTTATCCCAGGGATGCAAGGATTCTTCAATATACATAAATCAAACAATGTGATACACCATATTAACAAATTGAAGAATAAAAACCATATGATCATCTCAATAGATGCAGAAAAAGCTTTTGACAAAATTCAACACCCATTTATGATAAAAACTCTCCAGAAAGTGGGCATGGGGGAACCTACCTCAACATAATAAAGGCCATATACGACAAGCCCACAGCAAACATCATTGTCAATGGTGAAAAATTGAAAGCATTTCCTCTAAGATCAGGAACAAGACAAGGATGTCCACCCTCACCACTATTATCCAACATAGTTTTGGAAGTCCTAGCCATGGCAATCAGAGAAGAAAAAGAAATAAAAGGAATACAAATTGGAAAAGAAGTAAAACTATCACTGTTTGCAGATGACATGACACTATACATAGAGAATCCTAAAGATGCCACCAGAAAACTACTAGAACTACTCAATGAATTTGGTAAAGTAGCAGGATACAAAATTAATGCACACCAATCTCTTGCATTACTATACACTAATGATGAAAAATCTGAAAGAGAAATTAAGGAAACACTCCCATTTACCATTGCAACAAAAAGAATAAAATACCTAGGTATAAACCTACCTAGGGAGACAAAAGACCTGTATGCAGAAAACTATAAGACACTGATGAAAGAAATTAAAGATGATACCAACAGATGGAGAGATATACCATGTTCTTGGTTTGGAAGAATGAATATTGTGAAAATGACTATACTACCAAGAGTAATCTACAGATTCCATGCAATCCCTATCAAATTACCAATGGCATTTTTTACAGAACTAGAACAAAAAATCTTAAAATTTGTTTGGAGACACAAAAGACCCGAATAGCCAAAGCAGGTTTGAGGGAAACAAATGGAGCTGGAGGAATCAGACTCCCTGACTTCAGACTATACTACAAAGCTACAGTAATCAAGACAGTATGGTACTGGCACAAAAACAGAAATATATGGAACAGGGTAGAAAGGAACAGGATAGAAAGCCCAGGGATAAACCCACGCACCTATGGTCAACTAATCTATGACAAAGGAGGCAAGGATATGCAATGGAGAAAAGACAGTCTCTTCAATAAGTGGTGCTGGGAAAACTGGACACCTACATGTAAAAGAATGAGGTTAGAACACTCCCTAACACCATACACAAAAATAAACCCAAAATGGATTAGAGACCTAAATGTAAGACCGGACACTATCAAACTCTTAGAGGAAAACATAGGAAGAACACTCTTTGACCTAAATCACAGCAAGGTCTTTTTTGATCCACCTCCTAGAGTAATGGAAATAAAAACAAAAATATACCAATGGGACCTAATGAAACTTCAAAGCTTTTGTACAGCAAACGAAACCATAAACCAGACAAAAAGACAACCCTCAGAATGGGAGAAAATATTTGCAAACAAAGCAACTGACAAAGGATTAATCTCCAAAATTTACAAGCAGCTCATGCAGCTCAATATCAAAAAAGCAAACAACCCAATCCAAAAATGGGCAGAAGACCTAAATAGACATTTCTTCAAAGAAGATATACAGATGGCCAACAAACACATGAAACAATGCTCAACACCATTAATAATTAGAGAAATGCAAATCAAAACTACAATGAGATATCACCTCACACCGGTCAAAATGGCCATCATTAAAAAATCTACAAACAATAATTGCTGGAGAGGGTGTGTAGCAAAGGCACCCCTCTTGCACTGTTGGTGGGAATGTAAAATGATACAGCCACTATGGTGAACAGTATGGAGGTTCCTTAAAAAACTAAATACAGAACTACCATATGACCCAGCAATCCCACTACTGGGCATATACCCTGAGAAAACCATAATTCAAAAAGATTCATGTACCACAATGTTCATTGCAGCTCTATTTACAATAGCCAGGACATGGAAGCAACCTAAGTGTCCATCGACAGATGAATGGGTAAAGAAGATGTGGCACATATATACAATGGACTATTAGCCATAAAAAAAGAAATGAAATTGAGTTATTTGTAGTGAGGTGGATGGACCTAGAGTCAATCATACAGAGTGAAGTAAGTCAGAAAGAGAAAAACAAATACCGTATGCTAACACATATATTTGGAATGTAAAAAAAAAAAAAAAAAAGGTCATGAGAACCTAGGGGCAACACGGGAATAAAGATGCAGACCTAATAAGAGAATGGACTTGAGGACACGGGGGGGTGGAAGGGTAAGCTGGGACAAAGTGAGAGAGTGGCATGGACATATATACACTACCAAATGCAAAATAGATAGCTAGTGGGAAGCAGCCGCATAGCACAAGGAGATCAGCTCTGTGCTTTGTGGTCACCTAGAGGGGTGGGATAGGGAGGGTGGGAGGGAGGGAGATGCAAGAGGGAAGAATTATGGGGATATATGTATATGTATAACTGATTCACTTCGTTAGAAAGCAAAAACTAACACACGATGGTAAAGCAATTATACTCCAATAAGGATGTTAAAAAAAAAAAAAGGAATTGGGAAGATGGACTCTCATGGTTTCTTTTAAAAGTTAGGTGCTATTGCCACTTTTAGGTTGATGTGTGGACCATAGCCTTTGTTTTTGAAAGTTACTTTTTTTCCCCTGTTGGTATTTTATTTATTTAATTATTTTTAAATTTAATTTTATTTTTGGCTGTGTTGGGTCTTTGTTGCTGCGCGTGCGCTTTCTCTATTTTTGGCGAGCAGAGGCTACTCTTCGTTGCGGTGCGCGGGCTTCTCATTGCGGTGGCTTCTCTTGTTGTGGAGCACGGGCTCTAGGTGTGCGGGCTTCAGTAGTTGCAGCATGCCGGCTAGGGTGTGCGGGCTTCAGGAGTTGTGGTGTGCAGGCTCAGTAGTTGTGGCTCACGGGCCTAGTTGCTCTGCGGCATGTGGGATCTTCCCAGGTGAGTGACTGAACCCCTGTCCCCTGCATTGGCAGGCGGATTCTTAACCACTGTGCCACCAGGGAAGTCCCTGGACCATAGTCTTGAATTCCCTCTATTTCCCTAACTCACCAACTACTGAACACCTGTTGTCCTGCTAATACTCAGGTTTCAAGAGATCAAACATATGATTATGTTTGTTTCTACATCTTCTACCTGGTGCTGGTATTTTGTCTGAATTTGGTAATGTTACAAATTATAATGATGTGCAGGTATTAAGCTCAAGTTGGAACAATTTTTATCTTATAGGTTAATAAAATCAAATTACTTTATAGCCTTAATACAGTCAAATTTTCACTTTATAATGCTATAACATTATAGTAATTTTTTAAAAGGGGAATTGGATTAATATTTGGATTCCAGACATCAAGTACTCCATTTTTGACCCAAAGACAACTATCCTTGTCATATTTCTGATCATTCTTGAGCATCTGAGGTAATAGATGTCTGTCTTTCCCCCTGTCTTAAAAAAGAGAAAAATGATCAGTACCATGAGCTTGTCAAACCCCCGACTTTTGTGGTCTCACATATATATGGCCAGATGCCTCAACTTCATTCTCCTTGCCTCTTCTCCAGCAGATGATAAAATCAGGTGAAACAAAATGGCATCGCTCAGATTTCAGCCAATCAGTCCACTAATATGTTTTTAAAGGTCAAGGTAGAACTGTGGTGCTGTAAGCAACATCCTGGGTATTTAGAATTAGAACAGGGGAGATTAAGATGAAGTAAACCTGGATGAGAAGTTTTCATTGGCTTTATCTTAAAGACACTTGGCAATAATCTTCAAGGAGGGTGTGTGTTTATGTGTTTTGGCATGGCTTTTGTTTTACTTCTTCTGGAGCCCCACCTTTTATTTTGGGTAATATTTAATCTGATATCCCTGACAGCTATGCTGAGGCTGCTCACAGTTCCAAATTATCTAGGCAATTTAGGGAAAAAATTGGGTAATTTGAATTTTTGGCATCAGTTAGAAAAATAATATCCAAATTATTGCCTTGCCGTTCAAAATGTTGGTTGTTATGTTGAGACAACCATAAAACAATCTGAACACTGCAAAATTTTGGTTAACCCATTTGTGCAGAACTCAGTGAAGTGAGACTTTAAAAATAAAATCAAATAACAATGAATATTTTATTTTACATAAAAATATTTCAATTCTCTTACCCATTACCACCAACTTCACTTTTTACATGAAAGAACAAGTATGAAAGGCAATAATTTAGTATCTTCAACTATCACTTGAGTATAAACCCAAAATTTAATATGGAAGTATTCAAGATAAGCTAATTCTTAATGTAAAAATATAGCAGCCAAGTGCATGAGGTTTGTTTTTTTTTAATATTTAGTTGTTTATTTGGCTGCGCAGGGTCTTAGTTGTGGCACACAGGATCTTTTAGTTGCAGTCCAGTGGCTGAGTCCACAGTTCCAATACAGGGGGTCCCGGTTCGATCCCTGGTCAGGGAACTAGATCCCACATGCTGCAACTAAGAGTTTGCATGCCACAACTAAAGATCCTGCATGCTGCAACTAAAGACCCCGCATGCCACAACTAAGGTGCATGAGTTTTGGAAGTACACAAGACTGAAGCTGAAACCATGCTCTACCATGTACTAGCTGAGAGAACTCTCTGAGGCTAAAGACTACGAAATTAAGTTTTTCTTTCTTTTATGCCATTCTGCCTTTCATGTCTAGCAAATGGCCTGACACATAGTAAAATTTCAAATATATTTTGTGACTACTTAGGTGTTAAGGTTTTTAAATTTTTTTTCTGTGCATGAAAATTCTTTCCAACTTAGTGGCCCTTTGCTCTTTTCTGAAGATCATTTGGGTTCTGCAGTGTATTGTATGCTTGAGAAGATGAAGCATCCCTCAGAAATCCGACATCCCTTGCTTTCTGTTTCCTGTGCGCATGCTCATTGTTGAATGTGCCAATGAAATTGCTTCTGAACCTACTTTCTTACTGATTGGTTAAATGGGGTCAGAAATATATCTAATATTAAAAGTTCTATAACATTTAATAAATGGAGGCACTCTCAGCATTCAGAGCCTATAAAGGGAAGAATCATTGAAGCTAAGGACCGGTGTGTGTGTGTGAGAGAGAGAGAGGGAGAGAGAGAGAATTATTGGCAAAGCACTAGTATTTCTTTTAAAATTGACTGTGTTCTCTTTATTCTTTTCATTTCTTCACCACCCCATAAAGAAAAATAAGCAGTTGCACCTTAAATGCATATTACTAAGTGAAAGAAGCCAGTTTGAAAAGGCTATATTCTATGATTCCAACTATATGCCACTCTGAAAGAGGCAAAGCTACAGGGAAAATAAAAAAATCAATGTTTGCCAGGGGTTTGGCCAGGAGAGGGAGAGTAAAGAGGTGGTGCACAGGGGATTTTTAGGAGAGTGAAACTATTCTTTCTGATGTGTAATGGTAGATGTAAGACATTATGCATTTGTCCAAATCCATAGAGTGGTACAACACAAAGAGTGTACCCTAATGTAAAGTATGAACTTTAGTTAATAATAATCAGTATTAGCTCATCAGCTGTAGCAAATGTACCACACTAATGCAAGAGGTTAGTAATAGAGGAGACCCAGGAGGAGGAAAAGGGGGCATATAGGAACTCTGTATTTTCTGCCTAATTTTTCTGTAAAACTAAAACCTCTCTAAAAAACAAAGTCTATTAATTAAAAAATAGCAAGTTTCAAATCTAGAAAAACTCAACTAAAGAAACAGAGAACCTATATTATTGTGAGCTTTAAAACACACCCAGCACAGTCAATTAATTTATCACCCAAGAAGCTGACCTAAATATTGGCAAAGGTTTTTTGTTGTTGTTTTTGATCATTTGTTTTTGTTTTTTAGGAGTTGTAATACATTTGGAGATCTTTTAAAGGTAGAAATTATATTTTATTTAGGCTTTCAACGAGTGATCTTTGAGCCAACTTTAAAATAAACTCTCATAGTTGTGCTAAGGCAGACCCTATTGGAATTACCTAGTTTCCTTCTGCACTGTGCACCCCCCTGGCAGTTACAAGGCTGAGAAGATTTCCTGGACTGTCCTCAGTGGCCAGCCCACTGAAACTGAGCTGTGTCTAGCCGGCTCCTAAGTTGCGCTTTCGTGGTGGAGGCTGCTCTTCCTGAGCCTCCTGGCTTTCTAACTGTGGAGTAACAGCCACACTCCTGGCCCTGACAACTGGGAAGACACAGAAAATACTGCTCGGGGAGCACACTTGCATTGCTCTGACACTTAGGTCATGTTTTCTATCAGGGCAAAGGATTCACTTTCTCTGCCTCTTTAGGACAGTGATCTTGATCCCCTACATTAAGTTGAAGTCCATTTGCTCTAAGGTCCTCAGCCAAATTCTTGTGCCAGTTACTCATCACTTGGAGAATGACCTCTCTCATTCTGAGTACAGCCGTACAGCTGTGCTCTGGGGCTGCCTGTCCTGTTTGCTTAGCTGCCTCGATGTTCTGCTCTTAGTTTCTCTCAGCTTTGAATGGAAGAGAGTAGCAGCCTAGATGGACTGGCTTTGATGGGAAGGATGGTTTCCAGGTTGGTCCTCTTGTAGTCCTATGATTCACAGCATTTCCCTGGCAACCATTTCTGGTAACAGCAGCATAACCTTTTCATGTTGGCCATTTTATAGATTTCATGAATCTAAAGGAATATTATTTAGCTAATAATAATGGCAGGCGTGTGGAATGTTGTCAATAAAATAAACGCTAATATGTGATAATCCCCCAAAAGAGCAAAACGCAGGATTGAGTCACACATTTGTGGCAATCATGTGACACTTAATCTTGTAATCATAAGATCAGAAGAGTATTTGCTGAGAGAGTTTAGAATTGAATAATGTTTATCAGTTTTCTTTTTTCTGTAATAATGCCAAAGTAGCTGCACGGAAGTCATTCCACTGAAGGTGTTAGCGTGTTTCGGGCTGTACTGTGCTCTCATGCAAACCTGGAAATATGGAGGAGAGGGGTGAAGTGGAGAGTCTGGTCTGGAGACTGTATTAGTTAGCTGGGCTGCCATAAAAAAGGACCACAGATTGGGTGGCTTAATACATACAACTCTGTTGTATATCAAAGTTAAACATTTGTGTGGGTTTCCTTCTTTGGTATTTGTCTGCTTAATCAATTAATCAATTTATCTATTCCTATACAGCACTGGATTAATCACTTCAGCTCTATAACAAGTTCTTATATCTGGTGAGACAAGTTCTGCACCCCACCACAGCCTTCTTTTACAGAAAGTTCTTGGGTAGTCTCCTTCATCTATGTATTGATAAGTTCTAGAATCAACTCACTGACTTCCATGGAGAGCTCTGTTGATGTTTTGATTGGAACTACATTAAATCTATAGCCTATTTGGGGGTAAATTACTGTCTTTATAATATTAAATCTTCCTACCCGAGAACACAAGATCTGTCTCCATTTTATTTAGATATTATTTAACATCCTTTCAGAAAGTTTCTTAATTTTCTGCTTATCATAATTTTCTTGCATATCACAATATAGTAAGTGTGGCTAATCAGGTGCATCTTCCTTACTAACCTATATATTTTTGTGAGCTATCATTTTTTTTAGCTCTTATAGCTATTAAAACTAAATATTGAAATAAAATAACTGTAGATCCAGACATTCAAATTATATGCCAATTAATTGAAAAGAATTACAGACTAATATTTTTATTGAAAAAAGTTTTAAATTTATTTATAAAATAAAATAATTAAAATAGTATTTATGTTACTCTTTTTTAATTTCTATTATGTATGTTATGCTTTATAAGGCATATGTGTCAGTTAAATTTCAGCTAAGGAAACAGAAAGGCTGGGAGGATTAAGCTTAAGCAAAGCTGCTAATGGCTTTCAGGAAATCAGGAATTACAGGAAATGGCTGACCATGATTCAGCTACCTGTTCACTGAAATGAAATAATTCACAGGAGGAATACCAGAAGCTTCTGGAAACATCTTTTTTTTTTTTTAAATAAATTTATTTATTTATTTTTGGCTATGTTGTGTCTTTTGTTGCTGCTCGTAGGCTTTCTCTAGTTGCCGCGAGAGGGGGCTACTCTTTGTTGCTGTGCCCGGGCTTCTCATTGCAGTGGCTTCTCTTGTTATAGAGTACAGGCTCTAGGCACGTGGGCTTCAGCAGTTGTGGCATGTGGGCTCAGTAGTTGTGGCTCGCGGGCTCTAGAGCGCAGGCTCAGTAGTTGTGGCGGACAGGCTTAGTTGCTCCACAGCATGTGGGATCTTCCTGGACCCGGGCTCGAACCCATGTCCTCTGCATTAGCAGGCGGATTTTTAACCACTGCGCCACCAGGGAAGTCCGCTTCTGGAAACATCTTTAATTAGCCATCTGCCAAAGCCCATGACATGCCTGCTGGTGGCACAGGAACAATAGATTGGTTTCTGCTTCTCTCCCACCTTCCAAGGCTCATGTGCGTATCTCTCACAGGCTAATACGATGCAAAACCCTGCTAACAAGGATTCTGAGAAATGTAGTTCCTAGTCTTCTAGCCCTTGTGAATAAGAGATCTTGGAAGGTGAATAGTGCTGTGTTACCCACAGATAATCCGCACAACACAAGATACACAAAAGTAAAAAGAAGAAGTCAATATATGTGGTATGTGCTCAAAATACATTTTTCCTGGTAGGGGTATGAGATCAGTTTTTTTGGATAGTACTTCTCTAGTGCCCATCAATTCTAGCGAGTCTCTCACTCTTATCTTCCATTTACTGTCTCTCTAATTCACAGTCCTTCTCCCCGCCATCTTGCTTTTTGATCACCTCCTTCCTCACCATCCAGTAGACTTTTAAGACACACCGATTTCCTTCTCTTCCATCTTGTGCAGGTCCTATGGTGTATAGTTTTTCTTTGACTATGAGTACTTTCCTCCTTAAGATTGACCTAGAAAACATGGGCCATAGAGGGTACAGCTGAATGGGCAAAATGTTCTAATAGGGGCTGGGGAGAGGGAAAGGCTATAAACCATTATTCATTAATAATTCTTGCTCTAGCACACACAAGAAGAAATGATCAAAGACAGCACAGCTTTCTGTCCTGAGGTAACTCTGGTTTAGTCCCAAAGGGCTGATAACATCCCACAGACATTTGGTATGATGTTTTTCTCCCAGCATCCTTCTTGTTTTTTAGTTTGTCTTTCTGGCCTCTAGGAACTGGCCTATTATTTCATCTACCCTTTCCCATGGACAAGTCAGAGAGTCTTCCTTATTGCAAAAAACTAAATAACAACAACAAAAAACCCTTCAGTGCTCCACCCACTCAATGCTGGCATTCAGGAGGTTCATGCCTAGTTCACAAATGATTCACAGGGCTGTGAAAACTGACTCTCATTGAGAAACAACAAGAGACTCAACCCTCAGCCCAGGGTGACAGCTCAGCTCACCTCTGCAGTTTCCCCTGATTCTCCCACTCAGCATAAGATTCCTCCCCTCCAACAGAGAAGTAGTTTTACCCCTTTGCAAGCCAACAGAATAACAAAACCTTTACCACCGAATATTGTACTCTGTCCAAAGCAAGCAGAGCCACCCATCAAAAATAGGAAGATGCTGACCTCAGGTTGGGTCTAGTAGGAATCCTTGAGATAAAAAGGTGGGAGCTGGAACCTCATTCCTCTCAAGCCTTTGACTTTTCCCATGATGGATGTGGCCTGTGGAAACAAGGTTATAGTAAAAAGGATATTAGTATTTCTCTGCATGTGCAGTGCCCTTTGGGACTGAAAAAGGACCCTATGCAGGGCTGGTTCTGGGTCCGAGGCCTGTCATCCCTCCTGGGATGTATGAGATATTAGAGTCTCCCTTACTGGGTTCCCAGAATCTACCATGAATGTCAGGAGCTGTTTCAGTGGTATTCCATGGAAGGAAGGAGGGGAGAAAATAGAAAAGTAGAAATGGTATTTGTGCGTAGCATCCTGTATTAGTTCCATTCTTCACTTGGTTCAGTGCAAGTAACATTTGCCAGGGTAAGTTTTGTTTTGTTATGTTTTAATATTTTAAAAGTATCAGTAGCAGAAGAAGGCTACAGGCATTGTAATGTCAATGTGGACTTCTAGATAAAGACAATTTAGTAGTAGGATTTCTTCTAGGGAGGCTGTAGCTAACCCCATGCCCCTGGCTGAGGATCTTGTTCTTTATGGTGTGCCTCATGAGGAAGACACAGCTGCCAAATTCCTCTGCACAATCCCCAAAGAATGTCCTTGCTTTTGAGAGTGTATTTACTGGGACCTTGTCAGATTTGGCTGTGAAGGGTGGGTCAGCACACGGGCGGGCTGCATACCTTTCCTGGGAGATCTAGGAAGCTGCTCAGCCACTCACATGGCAGTGGGAACTTGACGTGCAACATTAGAATTTTCTTCTGTGGTTAGGCGTTTGCCCAGAAATATCTGAAGTGCTTCAGTGAGATCCTCTCCACGGTAATTTTTTGTTGTTATTTTTAAGTAACTCTGGTTACCTTCACTAAATGACGTCAATGACATAATTCTTAACATTTCTTGATATGCCTCTGCCATGCTGGCAAATCACACAGTTATGTGAAATATGTTGGCTTTCTTTCCTTCTAATCTTTGTAGTCAACTCAGGAGGTCCCCGAAAGAAGAAACCCTCCCCCATCCCCGCACACTGTTTCTCTCAGCCATGGACTCTGCAGAGTGAGTGAAAGGGAGAGAAGGGTGTTTAATGCTGCTCTTTTATAATATGACCCATCGCTTTACTACTCCAGTCTTTTACTTCACTGGAGACCCCTATGGGCTGCCTTACAAATTTAACCCCAGTGCTCCGTTCTGTTTTGCTTTCCCTTACTGTTGGAGAAATAAGGATTTGGATGAAAGAGTAAAAGACAGTAGACTATCAAGTAGCTTCATTAGAAACCCACTAGGAATTACTCTTGCTGCAAGACAGAAGTTCACTCCCATTTAGTTTTTTCATTTGAACCTACCTATTTTAGCAGAGGCAAAATGGGGCTTGATTGGGAGGAAAGGCAGAGAGGGAGTATATGCTTATAGGTTTCAGTCATCAGAGGATAATGCATTTTATATGTGCCCCTTTCTAGAGTCTGGGATGAAAATAAAAGTACGTAGACCACATAACTTCTCCTTAAGTACCTGGATAAGTAACAGTGGCCCCCATTCATGCAGAGGACACATGAAGAATATTTGATTCTGTAACATGAACACATCAACTCATAAAACCTTTTCTTTTCAGCTCCTATCTTGCCATTTGGCTTGTGATGGCTTTTATTTGGTGGAGGCTTTAGATGTGACGCTTGCCAAATGTTCATAAGGAAATCCATTTATTCAGAAAAGAAGTGTGCACTGAATATCTCTTTATTCCTTCCTACATTTTCGGTACCTACTTGTTCGACAGGGCTTTTGGAAAAACAAAGTAGGCAAAGTGGGCGATGCTTAGGGTGATGTTAGGGTGCCAGGAAAGCCCAACTTTCCAAGAGATTCACACATTTTCACTGTGAAATGAAAGGGAACCCCAGTCTGGGTTTTCAGGGGGCCTTCCATGGACTCCCAGTGGCTGTGAACAGGGGAATGATCCCCAGAGCTGCTCCAGGCTTCTAACAGAGTAGGAGGGATACTTCTGTGGGTTTTCTCAAGTTGGGATTGTGCAAACAAAGATCAAGCACTGACATTCTCAGCCTTTCTACATGGGGTTGGCCACAGGCCTGTAAACTTCAGGCCCACTCCCTGTTTCTGTGTTGCAGAATTATAGTTATACTGGATAGGCAAGTCTGGTTGTGTGAGTTGTTTCTGAGGGGAAAAAATTCCTGACCAGCTTGAGTCAGAGGCGATGGTGGAAAGTCTGGTGTTGGCTTCCAAGAACAGAAAATACATGCACTCAAATGAAACGGCTTCTTCTCGAGAGCATCATGGAACAGTATGCAGTGGAAAATGGAGTGGGGGGCATGTTGCAGCAGCAGGAGTAACAGCAGCAAGGAGCAGAGGGTTAAAAACCCTGGCTCTTCCCTGTACCATTGTTTGCTGTGAAACTCTAAGCATGTTGCTTAACGTCTCTGAATCTCAGTTTCTTCATCTGTGAAATGAAGATGATAATAGTACTTTAGAAAGTTGTTCCGAGGGTGAAGTCAGATAAGGTGTAAGTGCTTCGAAGCTTCCCTGACATAGTAGGTTGTCAAGAAGTGTTCCATTATTTTGGATGGGCCCTGGTCTCACTTCCACGTAAATGAAGTTGTTGGATCTTTGGCAAGTCACCTGACCATTCAGAACCTCAGTATTCTTGTGTTGAAAATGAGGCTTTGACTAAGCGTTTATGATCTTTTTCTCATTTAGGATTCCCCCTCCACAGGGAGAGGACGAAAAAGAAAAGGCATGCTTTTCCCATAGCGCTGGCTAGCAGGGAGCAGAGGGGGGCCCAGCACTGACAGTTCTGGCTGCTACAGACCATTCTGCCCATGCCTGTTCCTTGGCCATATTGTCTACAGCTGCCTTCTGCTGCCACAGCAGAGCTGAGATTTGGGGTGTGGCCCACGAAGCCTAAAATAAAAGATTTACTATCTGGCTCTTTAAGAAAAAGATGGCTGACCTCTGGCCATAGACCAAGAGCAATAAGGAGGGCTGATTCTGAGTTGTGTCAGTTACATTAAGAGTAAAAGCTGTCATAACATTTTTATTTTGTTTGATGACTTCATACCAGACTTTGTCTCTATCTGTACTTAAAGCCAAGAAGTATCATATTTTATTTGCTAATGCAAGGTTTGTGAACAAGAATCTGCTGGTTTCTTGGAAATTTCCCCTGATTGAGAAGAAATGTTTCATAAGATGTACTTTTTTTTGGTAAGTGTCATAATTTAAACAGATAATAACTTTGGAATCATAGATCAGTATTGTGCATTTTACATATAAAAATGCATTTAATCAAGTCTTTAGATTACTTTTTAGCCTGCCTTGGGAATTTGGTTGGTTTGTTAGTTTAAAATTCCCTCACTTTCTTTACTCTTCTTTGGCTATTAGTAGTAGAATTGACAAAGTCTAGATTTGTTTTTATGGAAGACATCTGAATGAATAGACATATATAATTTCTTTCTTCCTAAAAGAACTGAATACTAAGTAGAGAAAATGGAAAATAAAAAGGAAGCCAACAGGAAAAAAAAATTTAAAAGAGCGTGAAATGCATGAAATAAAAAAGCACCTAGAGGTGACCACCTGGAGGGGTGGGATAGGGAGGGTGGGAGGGAGATGCAAGAGGGAGGAGATATGGGGATATATGTATACGTATAGCTGATTCACTTTGTTATACAACAGAAACTAACATGACATTGTAAAGCAATTATACTCCAATAAAGATGTTTTTTAAAAAGTAAGAAATGCGAACCTTATTAAAAATAAAAAAACTAAAAAAGTCAAATCACAACTATCAAACTTATTGGTCTCTCCCAGTCCTAAGATTCAATTAACCCAAGCATTTGAGAAATTTTCTCTTTTGGAACTAAGTAATGTAGGAGGATTCAAATCAGTTTTCAATCTAAAGAAAATATATGTTTTCTCAACTTCAATTCAATTAACATTTCTTGAGGACTGAGGTGTGTAAGTGACAGTAGTAAGAACTGAAGGAGATACAGACCATAGTGAGGAGCATATAATTTAATGGGAGAGGCAGGAGCATGTCTCAACAACTTCTATCTAAAGCAGAAATGGGAGGATTAGAATAGGGTGACCAAGAAAGAACTCTGGAAATATTTGAGAAACTATAACAGTTCCATTTCCTTGTTTGCTTACAACAGAAACTTGAATCAATAAGATGGAAAATTTATTGAGGGAAACTGGATGGTTCTCAGAATGGAAGGAAGAGTTGATAATGACAAGGTCTTGGAAAGACAGAAATAGAATATCTTTAAGATTCTGCTTCTGGAATAACTGAAGACTCAAGAGCTCACAACTGAACAGCCTTCTGCCCTATGACTCAAATTTGCATTCTCAGCAGAGAGCCTTTTTGCTTGGCTTGGATCACATGTCTAACTTTGGTGCTTGTGTGTAGTGGTGATATAGAGCTTGGGAGGGCATAGAGAGGGAAAAGTGGGCATTGCATTTTACTTTCCCACTAAAACCATTTGGCAAAGTTTATTGATACCATAAGAAGAAAGAAAGGATACTAAACAGGTAAAAGCTACTGTTGTCCTCTGTAGACATTTGCTAAAAGGAACTGGGGAGGATTTTGGAAGAGAAAGGGCTCAAGTTAGGCCTTGATGAATGAATAGGACTTTTAAAAGTAGATTTGGGGGACTAGGAAAAAGAGGGCATTCCAATCAGAGGGAACAGCTTGAGCAAAGGTATGGAACAAGAAAGAGTCCAAGTATAAATCATGATCTGAGAATGGGGAGAAGTCCAGTATGTTTGGTGTGTAAGGACATATAGTGAGTAATATGGGGAGGATGATGGAGAAGGCATAAAATCAGAGTTCCAACTTATGTACAGGGTTGCAAAGATGATTGGTTGAGATAATGGATATGAAAGTGTTTTGTAAACTACAAAGTGCCTTGAAAACTATAAGGATTTTCACATCTATGAATTGTTCAAATTAAAAAAAAAATTCCTCAGTAAATAGACTTTTTCAAACTAAAAAAAAAAAAGCAAATTACCTCATAGTATTCTCAATCACCTAAAACCTCAAGTTTTCTCTCTCCCTCTCCCTCACACACACACACACATTCCCAAATTATTGAGACCAACTATTTTTAATAACTTTTAATTTAAATGACTTGGGGTTAGGAGAAGAATGGGGTCTTGGCAGGGGGTACTGTAAAATCAAAGCAATAAGAAGCACCAATTCCAAAATATTTGAGAATCACTGTTTTCTAGAGACATCATTTTACACTATCAAAAATTTTGTTTCAGTGATAGATAACCCACTAGTTTACAAAAATATTTGGAAATTAAATTTTTTCTAGGATTCTCTGCTCTTTTCTGCAGGATTTATCCTTTGGTTATGTACAGTCAAGGAAGTGGGAGATAATTTAAAGCTGAATTGTGAGGAGGAAGGAGAGGAGGAGGACGTGAGTAGGAGAGGCTGAAGTATGGTAAGTGGGGGTCTTTCAGATATTGTGTGTAGGGAGGGAACAAAGACACAATTTGGGAAAACCAGGTGGTTTGAGAGACTCAGTCAATCAGAATGTGTAAGAGGAAAATAGCAACAGAAACATAAGCATGACTGACGAAAACACTTTGAACCACATTTCTCTAGTCTAGTCTATTGAAGGCTGAGTTACTGAGAAGGAAGACCCAGGAGAAAAGAGGGTCTGGGGATTTCATTTTTTTCTCAGGCAGCTTCTATTCCATTTTCCCATGTGTCACATGGCAATGCAAATATATTCAATTAAGAAACAATCGCTAAGAACTGTCTAGGTCAGGCTCACTGTGGACACTAAGGATTCAAAGATAAATAAGCTTGGGCTCCTACCCTCAAGATCCTTCATTCTAGTAGGAAAGACAAACACAGGTAGAGTTATTGACGTGTATGTGTGTGTGTGTAAATATGCATAAACCTAATATATAAGTGCTGTACATTTATAAATCTAATATATATGAGCTACATGTACAACTATAATATATGAATCATATGTGTGTAAATATGAATATATGGAGGTATGTATGTGTGTTTGCATAGGTAATATATACAGCTTACACATGTTTTTCTCAAAGATTCAGCTGGGAACAGATTTCACATGATCATTGCAGCCAACACTCAAGCATCTAGTGATTATTTGAAAACATGCCTAAGTTAACATTGTTTATGTTACTCATGAGTGGAACGTAGAAAATGACTGTTTAAAAAATTGCATGTGTTTCTGGTGTTTGTTTACAAAATTTTTAAATATAAAATTTTTGATGCAATCCTAAAGATATCACCAATTTTTAAGAGTATAGATTTTTGGGTATTTATCTACTAAATCAAATAACTGTATGCATTTGAACTTTTGTTTGCTGAATAAAATTTTTAGTTTTTTAAAATTGTAAAAATATATGAAATTATAGAGAACCTTGAGAAAGTGCAAAAATATGATAGTTGTGGTAGACTGAATGATGTTCCTGCAAAGGCATCCACGTTCTAATCCCCGGAGCCGGTGAATATGTTACCTTGCATGGCAAAAGGAACTTTGCCGATATGATTAAATTAAGGGTCTTGAGATGGGGAGATTATCCTAGATTATCTGGGTGGGATCAATGTAATCATGGGTCCTTATGAAACAGAGACAGAGGATCAGAGTCAGACATAGGAGATGGAATGACAGAGCAAGAGGTTAGAATGATGCAAGGAAGGAGTCGTGAACCAAGGGGTGCAGGCAGCCTCTAGAATCTGAAAAAGGTGGACATGGATTCTTCCCTTTTATACTCCAAAAGGAACCAACCCTGCTAACACACTGACTTTAGACTTCTGATCTCCAGAACTGGAAAGTAATAAATTATGTTGTTTTTAAGCCACTAAATTTGTGGTAATTTGTTATAGCAGCAATAGGAAACTAATACAATAGTAAATTATTAGAGGAAAGATAAAATAGATTTCAAAAAAGAAATGAAACTCTGCCATGATGGATATGGGATACTGAGGAAAGAGAAGAAAAATGAGGACAAAAAGAGAGAAATGCCAAGCCAATCAAATACAAGAGCAAGTTGTCATCTAAGAGAAGGGAATTACGGAATGCTACACTGAACACTGCACAAATGAGGAAACTGAGACAAGAGGAGCTAAATGACTCGCACCAGGTTACACAAGTAGTTGCTGGCAGAGTCTGTCTGACACCTGAGACTGTGCTCTTAAGCACTAGCCGTACTGCCTCTGCTACTGAGGTCTCCTAGGGGTGTATGTGGTATGCCGGGTACACGTAGTTTATCATATAATGTGTTTAAGTACTGTAATGAAGGCATATACAGAGTTCCCTTGCAGCAGAGAGGAAAGAGGGAGCCTGCCTGTGTTTAGGGAGTGGGGTGGTAGGAAAATCTTCACAGAGCAGGTTAGGTATTTGCTGGGCCTTTAAAGGTGAATAAACATTACCAGATACACAAGAAGCAAGGATATTTCTGGTCACAGGAATGGAATTAGGACAAATGTTAAAGGCCTGAAATATACAGTATGTTTGGGCAAAGCAAGGATTTTGATGAGGTTAGAGCTTAGGGTGCATGGGGGCAAGTGTTGGGAGAGGAAGTCACTTAAAAAAGGCATCTAGACCAACTTTCTGCTTGTGCTATCTGCCCAGGCCAATATGGTACTTCAAATGTGTCTAGTGCAACTGAAGAACCTAATTTTAAATTTTATTTAATTTGATTAATTTAAATTTAAATAACCACACATGGCTAGCGGCTGCTGCATTGGACAACACCGTCTTATATGAATCTAAGGTACTAATTCAAATGATGGGACATGGGGAACTTATGATGGGTTTGAAGCTGGAGAGTGACATGATTGCATCTGTTCTGAAGAATAATGTTAAGGGATGATGTATCTTTACTGGGGAGAAAGTTCTGACTTGCTGCGTGCTCCGCCTGTAGCCCACTTCCGAGTAGTTACAAGGCCTAGGGGAGCAGTGCCTTGTTCCGTGCAGTGATATTGCTTTGGTCACAGCTGATTGAGATGGGGTAGGTGTCTGTGCAAAACTGTCCTCGTCTGGCTCACCGGAAGCCACAGGATGGCCTGGTGCAAGAGCTCTACCTATAGGAACTCAGCATGGCTCCGCGGCCCATTAGGAACCTGGCTGCACATCAGGAGGCAGGCGGCAGGTGAGCGAGCAAAGCTTCCTCTGCCCCTCCCCCATCGCTGGCGTTACTGCCTGAGCCACCCCCCCGCCCCCGTCCCGGTCCGTGGAAAAATTGTCTTCCACCAAACCGGTCCCTGGTGCCAAAAAGACTGGGGACCACTGACGTAGACGGTAAAAGCGTCAGTGGTTTCCAGGGGTTGTGGGGAAGGAGGGATGATTAGGTCGAGAACAGAGGATTTTTAGGGCAGTGAAACTATTCTGTATGATAATAATGGTGGCTACATGTCATTATACATTCATCAAAACCCATAAAATGTTCAGCACCAAGAGTGATGTGCTAATGTAAATTACAGACTTTGAGTGATGATGATGTGTCAGTGTAGGTTCCTCGATTGTAAAAAAGGTACCACACTGGTGAGGGATGTTGATAAACAGGGGAAGCTATGTATCTGGGGGAAGGGGGTATATGGTATTTTCCTGTACCTTGCTCTCCATTTTGCTGTGACCCTAAAACTGCTCTAAAAGTAGTCTATTTGAAAGGAAAAAAGAAAAGACAACTGGTGAGTTAGATTTACACCATCATTAAAGGACCTAGATTCTGTAGCAACTGCTGGCCATTCTCCTGTCTGATATTTTGATCTAACACATGTGGGCTGTGGTTTATTCTTTTTGATGCTATGAGTGATACAAGCGCCTACATACATGCGTATATATACACATTTCCTGCTAAAAGCCATTGTACTTTTCTGTCACCTGTTATTCAGGGCTCAGACCTGCCGTAAATTTAGCTCACCCTGTAATCCAGCCATGGTCTCTTGGGTAAAGTGCCCATCTCCTTTCTGGCACTTTGGAGAGACAGTGGACCTTCATATTCAAGAATGTGGGCTCTGCAGTCAGCCTGCCTATATTGGAATTCTGGACATGTCTAATTCCCAACTGTGTGATCTTGGGCTTCTGTTTTCTGCTCTCTATCATGACCTAACAGCAGTTTCTATGGTTCCTATAGTGTAAGGTTTTTGTGAGGATTAAATGAAATAACATACGTAAAGCACTAAGCAATGACTGGCCCACACTTAAACTACTGTCGTTGTTGCTTTTATCATCATCATTATAATCATCATCAGCCTTGCCTAATCTCTTCTGGTTTCTCTGGGCAAGGGTAGTTGCCTGTTGGAGCATGAAGAAGAGTCAGAAAGCCTCAGGAACTCAGGGCTGAGCCCTCCTGGTGCCTCATGACGTTGTCTATAGAGTGCAGGTATGGAGTCCTGATCTCTTCACTGTGACCTGTCCAGGTGGTAAAGAGGCTGATCCCATCCATCTCCCTGCAGCAAGAAAGACGTGGACCTGAGGATGAAGTGATTGCCTATAGTGAATAGTGGATCTGCAGAGATGATGGAACACAGGCTCCCGTGGGGTCTCTCCTGGGCTCTCTGTGGGTCTGCATCATGCTGGCACCATCAGTGCATATTAAGCAATGTACCCGCTCTTGCAGCACTGGCACTAAGGCAGTAATTCATTAATTCTGGCATCTGTCTACTCCCAGCCAAAGAGAAATTGGCTCTGTAATTATCACTCTACTGTTACCGCTTTTGTTTCAACATGTACATAACATTTATTTTCTCCATCTGGGAGGAAAGTGGGGAGCCCTCTATCTTTCAACCTCTCAAAGTCCCTGCATGACAGATTAGAGAGCTTTGAGATGCTGATTTGTCCTGTTTGTATTTTTTTGCATTTTCAGCGTCACTTTTTGAATCTCTCTGGGATGAGGAGGTATCTTAGTCTGTTTAGGCTGCTATAATAAAATTACACAGACTGGGCAGTTTATAAACAACAGGAATTTGATTCTCCCAGTTCTGGAGGCTGGGAAGTCTGAGATTAGGCTGCCAGCATGGTTGGGTGAGGCTCCTCTTCCTGGTTCATAGCCTGCGTCTTCTCACTGTGTCCTTACGTGGTGGAAGGAGCTAGAAAGCTCTGGGGGGTGGGTCTCTTTTATAAGAACAATAATCCCATTTATGAAGGCTCCACACTCATGACCTAAGCACTTCCCAAAGGCCCCACTTCCCAACACCATCATTTTTCTTTGCAGGTTAGGATTTCACATAACAGTCTTGAGGGGACACAAACATTCCGACTGTATAACAGGAAGTGACAGTCTTTTAATAGCAATTCTTAAATGAATGTATGACAAGTTCTTAGAACAATGCCTGGCACATGAACAGTGCTATATAAGTATTTGCTATTTTCATTATTATGTGGTGATAAGTGCTCGTTTCTGGCTGGTTGTTTCATTGGATATAACACAGAGAAAAAGCACTGTGCTGTTTTGGGAGATAGGTTCAGCAAACCCTCCCCCCATCTGAGACCTGTGGCAGACATTGCTAATCAATCGTGGCTCTCTCCTGTGCAAGTTCAAAGTTGCCTTACAAACCTCATCATATCCCCCCAGGCAGCCAGTGTCAAGCAGTCGCATTGGCACCCACGATAAAACATTTGCCATCACAGCCTAGGAGCTTACATTCTAGAGAGACCTCAAGAACTCCGCCACTCACAGTGAAATAGGCGTGGTAAAGCCAAATTATTCTAAGCATGCTCAAGGCTCCCCAGCTCAAGGCCTGAGTGAAACTAAGGCCAAACCTATTTGGCCACCTCCACCCCCGTGCACATTCTTGACTGACCTCTTTGAACTTTGAGATTCTTAATTTTCAGCAGTCTTTGGGCTGAATGTCTGTTCAGCAATGAGGAAGTCTGAATTTTGCCCAAGTGTTTAGAATTAGCCCTTTTCTGAATCAAAGATTTAGTTCCAAATGGAAAGACACTGACGTGGCTTAGTGGTATGGGTTCCAGTATATAAAATAAAAGAAACCCTCAATTCCACGCAGAAATAATTGTTTGGAAGCTCAAAAGGTTTAAATGTATTTTGGGCAGTATATTTTTCTTCATTGCGAAGCAGAAAATTATTTTCTGGTTCTATATTTTATGAAGGATGAAAACATACATCTAAGCATTCTATAATATAAGTTTAATATAAGTTACTACTTGTCCCTACAAGCTAGCTCTGAAACTGTTTTAGCCCTTCATTCAGCTAAATGAATGCTGAATGATCCTGAATATAATACTTCTAATTTACTTATTTTTTTGAGATGAGACAAGTCACATCTTGGTTTTTCAACTTTCTCATCTGTAATATTAATATCCAACCTCAGTCCAACCAACATTTATGGGCATCACAGAAATTTAAAACGTATTTCTAAAATATCTCGCACACATATAATTCTATGAAAGCACTGAATAAACATATATATATATATATATATATATATATATATATATATGTATACTACTTTTAGAGAACATTTTCCATTTTAGATTTTCAAATTCCTCAGCCCAGAATAAGGGCACATTAAGAAAGGGATGTCCCAGTCCATGACTGCGTCCTGCAGTTGCCTGAACCTTCTAATCTGAATGTTTCTACGTCTTCTTATGGTCCCTTCTGTGACTGTAGCTCAGCTGGACTGTGGTTTTTCAGAAGCTGTCTTGAAATGGGGAGGATTTGGTTAATTATTGGTGTAACAGATGAATAAAGATGACCCAGGAAATTCTAATGACTCACTCCTCTCAGCAATGTTCCAGATTCGCTAAGCTTCTTTAAAGCCTCCCTGGCTGCCACGGAAGGTACATTTCAGAACCTGTAATAGGAACCTGCACGTAGCGTGGCTCTTCTACACTGTTCCTTCCTCACCAGAAGCAGGTGTTGACACTGGAGTCTACTGCTGCCCTCAGATGTGAAAGAAGTTTCCAGCATCCTTTTCACATTTTTATAGGTGATGAAATCACAAAAAGCTCAAAATTCTTATATTTCAGGATGTACTTTTCCTTTGATAGTTTTACCAAAATTCCATGTGTAGAATTTGTGTAATAGATTCCTTTCATATTTCCTGATCTCAGGGCTCCAAAGGACTTTTCTCTCCTAAGGATCTTGATTCCTACCAGCAGTACATTTCCTGTGTGTGTATCTGGGCCCCAGCCTTCCAGGTACCATGGGCCAGATAGAGATTCCTCCTACTTTAAGTTTTGTGTTTTGTTTTTTTTTTAAAAGGAATTCCTTTATTTTTATTTTTTATTTACTTATTTATTTACTTATTTATTTATTTATTTTTGGCTGTGTTGGGTCTTCGTTTCTGTGCGAGGGCTTTCTCTAGTTGCGGCAAGCGGGGGCCGCTCTTCATCGCGGTGCG
Organism: Balaenoptera borealis; assembly: GCF_965194805.1. Taxonomy (NCBI): domain Eukaryota; kingdom Metazoa; phylum Chordata; class Mammalia; order Artiodactyla; family Balaenopteridae; genus Balaenoptera; species Balaenoptera borealis. The sequence continues at coordinate 50,864,529 of NC_138877.1, forward strand.
CGGCCCTCTCACTGTCGCGGCCTCTCCCGTTGCGGAGCACAGGCTCCAGACGCGCAGGCTCAGTAATTGTGGCTCACGGGCCCAGTTGCTCCGTGGCATGTGGGATCTTCCCAGACCAGGGCTCGAACCCGTGTGCCCTGCATTGGCAGGCAGATTCTCAACCACTGCGCCACCAGGGAAGCCCTGTGTTTTGTTTTTTAAAAGAGAATCCAAAATAGATTGGATACTGTGGCACCTCGTGAGGGATAGAGTTGTGGGTATTGTTGATGTCAGTTAAAAAGGTGATAACAGGAGTACATATTTTTGGTCTACCAAGGCCATAAATTACACGAAGAATTCACCAAAGACAGCAGGTCCATGAGTGAGCTGTTTCAATTGAATTGGTACTTGTACAAGGTGACACCCTCTTTCACACCACCCATCTCCTCCCTGTGTGACTCAGCCACTGAGGGAGAAGCCTCTGATCTGTTCATTAACACAGGCAGGTGGAGGTGGAAACTGCACTCAGTAAACTCCAGGTACCCATTAGTTTCAGCTGGATCCACCTGGGGAATCACTGCAGGCTGTTTAGACAAGAAGTCCCGGTTTATCCGCTCAAGAAAGGTAGGTTGAATTATATTTGCAAATGTAAATATCTCTGCTTTATTGCATAACTTTCCCTGTTTTCTTTGCAAGTGATTAAAATTAGAACTTACTCTCTTAACTTTGTCTTTTTCCCAGTGAAATTTTAACAGCTTCCAACGGGCTGTTCTACTTGTTGACAGTTCTGCTGCTCTTTGTTGTGATTTTAGATGGCATTGCTTTTAAATTCTCCGCAATTTTACCCTTTTCCAGGCAGCAGAGAAATGAAAGCCTATTTGAGTTTCCACGTAGGAGCTGTCAGCTGGTGAATCTGGTCACACATAAGGATAGCAAATTCTTTAAGTTGAGAGACCAGCACTCACTGGTCTACTTTCTCAAGTGACTATAAAAACATTTTTTAAAAGGAGCTCCCTGTCTTCACAGATGATGCTTTTACTGAAATGGTGAACTCTACTCTTTTATAGATAAGAAGTCTTTGTTTTTCTTGACTGCTGCAAGCATTGCAAGTCACTGAGCTGTGAGACAGAGATGCCCAGTCCCCCACCCTATCTTCCCCAAATAAGAAAATCACATTTCTTGAGTGAATATACCAAGGAATAAAGCAGGGCAGGGCTAACTGAGCGTGCGCAGTTTCCCACAGGGATTCGTGTGCATTTGGCCAACTTTGCTATATTATATCCTGAGTTCTAACCTACATATTGATTAATGTACATAGGGGCAATTTTCAACCTCTATTCATATCCTAGTCCTGAAAAGCCAGTTTTGGAAGCCCTTTGATAAGAACAGAAAAGTTATTTTAACCAGGCTTTCCTTTATGATTAATAGCTAAGCTGACTTGTCTGACCTGTGTTTTTTCTCTACCATTTGCATCTGAGATGCAGAGCTGTGGGAATCAAACCCAGGAGCTACTCACACTTGCAACCAGCGCTCTCTGTCCTCCAGAAAGGCGCTTCCCACAGTGTACCTGGCTCTGCTTTCAATTCTAGAGCTTTCATTGCTTCCCATTGCTGAGCAGGTCATGTGCTGTCTCGGAGGCTTTTAGAGCTCAGTTCCCAAAGGTTACTGAGGAATTTTATAATAATTTGGCTTTCAAACATTTATAGTAATCAGAAAGCTAAATTATACCATTTGTGGATTATTATTTTACATGTCGTAAAATGTGATCAAATTTAAAACCAGTTTTCTCTTCCACAGTTTATAATGCAGAAATGGTCTTTCTGATATTTGCTGTATTCCAGAATTAAAGTATTAGGAAAATCAATTTGAGAAAACTGTGATATTACATCAGTAAAATTTTTAGTAAAACATTTGCTTGATTCTAAATGTCAGGTAGACAGAGAATGCAGATAAAAGGCCAGGATTTTTATTAAACTTTTAGCTTCATGTAAATCTTAGATTCAACTGACCTAAATTTTCAATTGGAATGGAGCGTAGACTTATGTAGTCTAACTCACTAATTTTCTAGGTGAGGACAACAAAATGTATACATGTTAAGCAACTTGCCAGGATGATAGTTAGAACCAGATGAGGAGCCAGATCACCTGATTTTGGTCTTACTGAATTTTCTCAATGATTCTTCAAATTTCTTTCACATAAAATATGTGGTAGCAATAAATGAGGTTCCCTCTGGCTTTACAAAAGAACTAGAAATGATCCGGAAATAAGAATTTCCTTATCCAGTAATACTTGAGAATGTTATTACAGTGCGTATAGAATGACTATGATGTGAAGAGATACATTTTAAATTTGTGGTTTGTGGAGTCAGTCTTGTTATTTATTATATTCCTAGTTTTTAACCTCAGGAGCAGTCAGCCCCTTTGTAGGAAGGCGAGGTGGTGTGTGTGTAGGTTGTAGATTGTAGGGTGTGAGACATTCAATTGGAAACAGCCTCACCTTGGCTACCAATCCATAGAGGCTGCTTACCGGCTGTCTCCTCTAACCACTGGAATCTTGACTGAAACAGCTGAGAGATTCATTTTCCTGGAGACTTTGCAAACAAAGCAAAGAGGAGATGTTTTGAACAACGAAACTCAGACTGTGGAATGAGCTGCATATAATTCACTAAGCAGTCAACTTAAGCAAACATGATTTAACTGATAGTGTCCCTATGATTCGGGCGTTAACTCTAAGCATTCTTTAAGAGTGATGTGATAGAATCCTTGGCCAGCCAGTGGTCCAGGGGAAAGCTTTGTTGGTCCCACACAGTTTGTCTTCTGACATTATCCTGTTCCTAGGCTATTTGTTGATCATGTTTCCTTTTCTCTTGCTGAGAACTTTGAAATAAGGGTTTTATGTATTAATTACTGGATATTTGTCTGCAGTTGCTTGAACTTTACTTTTTAATCAAAAGTCTTTATCAAATATATTTCTTAAGGGTTTCTAGTTTACCATTGCAAAAATCCATGTGATTGTGAATTTGGGAAAGGCCCTTCCTCAAATGCATGCTTTGTCAAATGACAGCTAAATTTATTAGATTTGCATTTTATGTTGCTAAATTTTTTAAGGATATGAAGCATCCTTTTATTGTGATTATTAATTGGAAGAGTGCTTTTTATAGGTATCCATTAAACAACACGTGGCTTACTTCTAGTTCTGAATACTCATTGTAATTGTATACTTGAGAGCTCTAAGCATCTAAATAATTCATTCTGTGTTTCTAGACCCAAGTTTCCCTGACCTAAAATGTGATTGTTTCCTTTGTATGGAACCTTCTGGGAGAAAGTAATGAGCTATATAGACCATGCTTTTTTAACTAAAATACACACATCCCAGGAGACTGTGGCAGTATTCCAGAGAACACTCAGAAGCCACAGGATATGCATGGTACCTCTACATTGAGAGTTAATTTTAAATATTTCAGAGAAAACTGCCCCCCTACAGCCTACCCTCCTCTGCCCTCCTTCCCAGTGTGCTCCTTTTTGTCATTAGGTAAATATTTGAAAGGAATCCATACAGAAAAAACCATAGGAGGCTGGAATCCAGATAGACTTGGATATAATTATGACCCCCAATTTGACCAAATGTCACTTGTATGATCATACTTATCTCACAGAACCAGCAAATAAAAAGAAAATTTAGGATTCCTACTGAATTATACATATATATATATAACATAATATGACATATATTACCATTTCTTTTACAATAGTGCAAAGAGATGTACAACATCAAGAAAAAAATTTCCATAAGAAAAATGTGGGACCTAGATTAAGAAAATCACAGATGTTTACTGTAAGACCTAAAGACTTTCTTGAGTAAAATCTTCTTTGAGTACTATTCCTAGATGGACAGATTGAATATCATCCATGTCAGCTCTTCCCAAACTATTTTATAGTATTCATGCAATTCCAATCAAAAGTTCTAATAGAATATTTGTTTTGAAACCAGAGAAAATAATTTTAAAGTTTATCTTAAAGAAATGAGTAAGTTAGAATAGCTGATAGAATTTCTACAAGAGAAATTAATGAAGGGTGCTTTCATTAGATATTAAAATGTATTAGAAAAAGACAATAACTAAAATAGTTTGTTTCTAGTGCAAGAAACTAAAGGCAGATCTATGGAACAGAAGAGACAGCCATGAAGCACATTCTAGAATATATAAGATTTCTTTATGTGACAAAGGAAAAATCATATATCAATGGGAAAGGGATTCCACCATTACTAAAGTAAATCCATATGGATTAGAGTTTCCATGTAACAATAAAATACATTTTTTAAACTTAGAAGAAAACATGTAAATATTTATTAATCTCATTTGTCCAACAAATGTTCCTCTAGAGCTTATTATGTGGTAGATATAATAATAATATTTGGAAATACAACTGTAGAGAAGACGGTCTTGGTTACAACCCTCAAGATTTACAATGTGTCTGTGTCTGTGTGTGTGTGTTGGGGATGGAGAAAAACTTCAGCCACACAAAAGGCAGTTTGTATTGTACAGTTGTTATGGAGAGGTACTCTTTGCTATCTGAACACTTCATAGGGCTCAGCCTGGGGAGGTGGAGGTGAAGACAGGTTGTGATGGTATCACTGAATGCATCCAGGAGGATATGTAATGAGTGACCTGAAAAATGCATGTAAGTTTTTCCTGAAGGGAGAGTAAGGGTGAGAGGAGGCTCAGAAAGAAGAATGCTTTAGGCATAAAGCGCAGAGTGAGCAACAGCCTAAAGGTGATGAAAAGGATGGAGCCCTCAGGAATTGGAATGACTTAGTCTAGCTGAAGCTAGAGTTTGAGTGAGGCATGGGGAGTTGGGAGAAAGGAGGCAGACGGGTATGGACTTGTAAGTTTTGATAACAATTTGGATTTTATCCTGACAGAAATGAAGGGCCATTGAAGAGTTTTAAGCAAGGTGGTGACTACTTTGGCACTCGTGAGAATGGATTAGGAGAGTAAGTCTAGAGCTTGGGAATATAGGTAGGAAGCTGTTAAAATAGTAAGCAGATTATGGCAGCTTGAATTGGTAGTTTGAATATGGACAGAAAGACAATCAAGAGTGATGTAGGGGGTTTCCCTGGTGGCGCAGTGGTTGGGAGTCTGCCTGCCGATGCAGGGGACACGGGTTCGAGCCCTGGTCTGGGAGGATCCCACATGCCGCGGAGCAACTGGGCCCGTGAGCTACAATTACTGAGCCTGCGCTTCTGGAGCCTGAGCTCCGCAACAAGAGAGGCCGCGATAGTGAGAGGCCCGTGCACTGCGATGAAGAGTGGTCCCCACTTGCCGCAACTAGAGAAAGCCCTCGCACAGAAACGAAGACCCAACACAGCCATAAATAAATAAATAAATAAATAAATAAATAAATAAATAAAAAAGTAACCCGGAAGGAGTGCAATGTAGCATCTCTAACTGTTGAAAAAAAAAAAAAGAGTGATGTAGGAGCAGAGTTGTAGGACTTGGTGATTGCTTGGATTTTGAGGTCAGAAAGAAGTTTCATGGATGGTCTACATGGATTTCTAACGAGTGAAAGAATTAATAAGGGGAAAGAAAGAGAATTACAAAATTGGAAGCTGCTGATCAAAAAAAAATCAGAGTCAGACGCTAAGTGAAAACTGGGAAAGTAAAAATAAATATTTCTGATATATAAAGTAAGAAAACAATAAGAAATCCATAATATTAATCAATGGATAATTCACGAAATAAGAAATAAAATAACCAATAAAATTATAAAACTATGCATTTGAGCCAAAATGATTCCACTTTCATAATATAAGGAGAAAGATTTTACTGTGTAAAATTGGGATAAAGAGTGACATGACATGAGCTGCAGCGAATATGATAAAGAACTTAAGGTAACAGAGTTTTGGTTCATAAGTCGTGGTCAAAATTTGGACTTCTACTCATTTAACAAATGTTTTCAGCTAGAACTAAAAATAGTCCATGAGAGGTTCAAGCAATAGATAATTTTTATTACATAGCATTTTTATTAATGAATATTAGACCAGTGTCTTTAATAAAATGAAATTGATCATTGTCCCAGAGAGTACGACTCTTCATGCTAAAACTTGACATTATCTATCATTCTGCAGAAAAGATTTGTGGTGGAAACAAGGGCAAGTGAGGGCTCATGCTAAAACCGAGAACAAACAGTAAGAACATTTTATGATCGATGGTTATTGGACTCAAAATTCATAGCATATAGACAACTGTCTGGCTACAAGATTTTATTTGTGCTACATTATAAACTGTTTCACCATCAGTAAGCAAGTTTTCTAATGCTAAATGGAGACTGGGAGGCTGTGTGACTAAAGAAATAACAAATTTCTAACCATCACAGCAGGATAGGTGAGTCTTTTCCAGCCCAATAATTATTGGATTTCCTTATACACTGTGTGTGAAGGCTGAAAATAGTCCATTAATTTAAATGCATTTGTTAATGTTTACACTTTGTGAAGCCCTGTTTATTTTATCCTTACATAATATTTCATGTTCTTTTAGGTGATAATTGTTTGGTGGTTTGTTGTATTTACCTTACAGAAGATAATGCTGCTGTTTATTGACTTGTGATTATAGAGCCTCTCTTATTCTTCTGTTGAAAATGGTTTAATAGCATTTGTCCATTTTCAGTTTCTAGGATTTTTCCCCTGTTACCAGTGATTTCTGGGAAACAAGTACTAGTAGGTATTATCGAGCCATGAAGACGCTTTCATATACGAAAGTGAATACCACCAAGCTACATATGTCATTCTAGACATTTTTGCTGTATTTATTTCCTTATTCTATGTTTGCTTTTTTATACTTTCTATCACTGTAGAGGTTTCTCTTAGGTAACTATTCATATTTGGTCTTTTCCATAAAGATATCAATTTAGATAAGTCTATTAGAAGCTTGATAAATTAACTGGGAGATTTTGGAGCCATTAAAGTATCCAACTATCACTCTGTGCTGATCTCATGATACTCTGGTAAAATGATCTGAGAAAGTCTGCTCCAAATCTCACTCTTGATTGAGGTCCATCACAGATTTCTACTGCAAAGGAAATGTCATTCTTCTCACCCTTTCTTTTAACCTGGTAACTTTCTACCTGTTGAACCCTTTTTGTTTCCTGGGCTTCTGGGGCAGGAACTTTGATGTCAGGTCGATTTGGGCTGGACTCCCAACTGTGCACTGGCTGTGTAGCCTTAGGCAAACTACTCATCCTAAAACCTCTTTCCAGAAAGAACTAATTTTACCCACTGTCCACATTTCCAACTCCTGCCCTACCTTCTGAAAAAGGACTCTGACTTCATTGAAATCATTCATTATAAAGTTTCACTTAGGTATAGAAGGAGGATAATCATAGTATCAGCCTTAAGGCATTATGTGGGTCTTAAATGTGATAATACATGTAAAATCTAAGCTCAATATGGCTAACACTATCACACGACCAAATACCAGCAGTGAATTCTTTTCGCTGGTTTTTTCTCTTTTTTTCTCTCATCCTCTATTTTGTTATCCTATTTTCTGCTCTGCATTTTTTTCTCTTCTGTCTTACTCTTCCTATTCTCTTTCATCTCTGCACCACCTCATTCCAGTTTCTTTGCTCACACAATCTTTCTTAAGGAGAGTTAGCAGTGAGTGGTAATAATGTAGCACTTATTAGGTAAGTCGAGAGGCATTTTGTCCTTGGGTGGGAAGGGGAAGAGAGATCCACAAAGACCTTTTTTTTTTAAAATTTTTATTGAAGTATAGTTGAGTTACAATGATGTGTTAGTTTCTGGTATACAGCAAAGTGATTCAGTTATACACACACACACACACACACACACATATATATACATATTCTTTTTCATATTCTTTTCCATTATGATTTATTACAACATATTGAATATAGTTCCATGTGCTAAACATAGGACCTTGTAAAAAATAAAATAGATAAACAAGGTCCACAAAATCTTTTTGTCAAGAGGACCCAAAAGATGGGGAAGACTGTAGCTTAGTTGGAAGGTGGTCTTGGAGTTGGGACAGGAAGAGCTGGGGCTGACTGGCTAGGGGAGCAGATTACCTAGTGGACCTAAATGCTCTTGGGGAAGTGCTATTATTCAAAATAGAAATTGAGAAGGACAGAGGGAGATGAAGAGGATCTGAACAGGGATACATTTAAGAAATAGGAGATGTTTGATAGTTTCAAATGCATCCAAAGAAAACCATGAAACTTGACTGGTTTTGTGATTCAGAATTTAAGGAGAGTAATTTCATCTAAAACCTAAAGACATGTCTTTGGGCAGAGGCTGTAGGCATTGGGTAAACACTAGCACTTTCTAGTGTTTGGCCACAAAGAGGAAATGAAAGAGGGGCCAGAAGTTGAAAAGGTTTTTTTTTTTCCTGTTTCCATACTGACTTCTGACATCATGATTTCACATCAGAGTTTTCAACTTATGAATTTGGTGCTTTAAAAAGGAAAGGTTTTGTAGTTCCCAGCATAATAGGGACACATCTTTTTATACATCTTTCCCTACAGTATTATACATTTAAAATACAATTGCTGGAAAAAAATATAGTTGCTTGTGTCTGCCATTATTTGGTATATGTACCAGTAACAGCATTTTGAGGAGCCGAGATGAGAGTTTCATCTTTCTCGTGAGAAGTTTAAAACTTGATTGGAAGGAAACTGAAGGACAGCACTTAGAAATAAATCTAATTGGCTGAACTGAAGCTATTAAAGTGTCATTATTTGGGTGTTGAGTAGATATGAAACTGAGGATAACCTCAGTCCCTGAAATAAGTAATTTCTTTAAAAAATAATATAAAACTGAGATTTTGCTGCATGTATTTTGTGACATTACCAATTTGAAAGGTTTCTAATCTCTAATCCACTCTACAGAAGGGTATTTGTTAACAAGAGCATTATTCACAGGGACATATATTGTTGATCCATTTTTATTAACAGTATAGAAAATATCCATATATAAAAAAAGTTGGTTTATATTCTGGTCAGGATGGCAAGTGTTCCATTGCAGTAAAATTTCGGTGGAATTAGAGGTTGATGAGAGTGGGGCTTGCACCTTAAATGTTTTAGATTGGAGTTTCTGGAAATGGTTCTGGGACCACCAAATGGGCTGACATATGGAGATGGTTAGGGTGACATGGCCAATGGGTCCTAAGAAAAAAAAAGGAGCAGGTGTGCTGAGGGAGGTTGTGCAGGAGATGGAAGTGAAACCTGTAGATTTGGTGAAAAAATTTTATTTTCCCACACTATTAGTCATTTTCATTAAAAAAAAAAAAACTCCTGCATACTTATTAAACTATTATAATTTGAAAATAGAATACATTATATTTTGCTGTCTCATTTACCTTGTGCCAGTGTACAGCATGGAGCTAGGAAAGAGTATAAAACATTATCAAGCCATCTAGTAGGGAGATAGATCCAGAGAAGGAGTCCGGTAGGAGTAGTGCCAGGCCACTCATGGCTTCAGTGTGGCCACGGGAGGGGTGAGGCTCGAGGCTGAGCTGCCCAGGGGTGATGGAGCAGCTGTTTATTACTTCTTCTTCTCCTTCAAGCTCCTCTCCCATTATCTTCCATCTCTCGGAACTCCCGGGCTTTTCCCTGCATGTCTGGAGTTGGCTATATCACATGGTACTTTGACCAACATGTAGTATCGTTTGCTGAAAAGACCCTGGCATTGCCGTCATATAGACCTAATTGCAGTTCCTGACTGTCACTCCCTGTGTGACCTTAGCCGGGTTATTTAACCTGAGTTTTGAGTTCCTATAATTAGAGATAATAATACTCACCTGGAAGGATTAAATAAGCTAATGAGCACTAAGCTTGTGGCATGATGTGAAGCAATAGTAGGAACTAAACACATGATCCTTCTTGATAGGAACATTGAACACACAGGCATGTTGCAAGAAATAGTGTTTTACTAATAAAAAAGTCACTAGTATCTTATATTTTGTAGACCACCATGGGCTTTTAGACCTTCTGTTTGCTCCACGATGATCTTGTAACAGGTAGGAAGAGTATTAAGCTTGAGTAACAAAAATATGAAAGAGTAATCTCATGAAGAAACTAGGTTTATTTTCCTCTTGCCAAAAGTTAAGAGATAGATCATCTCAACTTTTTGGCAGCTATTTGGGGCTATTTGGCAGCTCCACGAGGAACCAGGCTCCTTCTAACTTCCTGCTTTGCCATTCTTAGTGTGTGACTTTAGTCCCAAGGTTAGTTCATGGTCCAAAGATGGCTGCTCTTACCTTCTGCCTGGCAGCCTACTTTCAGAGGTGGAAAGGGTGAAGCACAAAAAACCTGGTTCTTCCCAGGGACTTTCATGAAAGAGGCAACAAGATAAAGCTTGGGTGTCCCAGAGAAAGCAAGTGAGTTCACTGGCAACTATCCCTAGAAAGTATCCCAGAGACACTGGAGTGGAGCCAGTGAGGTGTTTATAGGATACCTGAGGCTAGGTATTGGCGGGGAGAAAGCGGTAAGGGCCCTGAGCTTGTTTGGATGTCTTATCTTATGACTCCTTCTGGAGAATACCCGGCTACCAAAGGCATGAAAATATCGGACCCTTTAGCAGGGTGCTGGATCTGATTAGAGCCAGCCCAAATTATAAGGTAAAGAAGAGATACCTGCTTTTCTCTCTACAACTGCAGGAAGTGCTATCAATCTGGGAGTCCCTGGCAGGAGGAAAAGACGATGAGCCTTGAGCTAGAAAGCCTCAGGTGGAGTACCAACTTTCCCACTCAGCTGCTTCTCGAGCCATGTCTCTGCTAAGTAGGGATTATACTCTTAGAACATAGCCTTGGAAATGAAATGAGATGTATTATACTTACTATAAAATCATCTAAGGAGTTATTATTGTCTGAGCTCTCCTCCTTACCCAACAGAGCCTAAAGGGGCAGCAGAAGCCTGGCTTGGGAGGAGTATTGAGGATACCAAGGAAAATCTAAAAGACAGCGTCCATATAGAATCCTAAATATGTCATCTTTTATGTCTGGCTTCTTTCACTTAGCATGTTTCAAGCTTCATCCATGTTGTAATATGTATCAATGCTTCATTCTTATTTATTGCCAAGTAATATTCCATTGTATGGATCTGCCACGTGTTGTGTGTCCATTCATCCACTGATGGACATTTGGGTTGTTTCCACTTTTTGGCTATTTTGAATAACGCTGCTATGACCGTTCGTGTATCCCTTTTTGTATGGACATACATTTATAAGCAAGGCAATATCAGGAAATACACAGAGAAGGCTGCTCTGTGAGGGTTTGTCTGCTTCAATGACTCCTTGAGAAGTTGTCCTGGTTCTCCTGCTGCCAGGCAGTGGGGACAGAGCTCATGGGACTTCCAGAGATGTCGAGTCAGGCAGACCCTGCTGTGTACCTTCCCTCTTTCACTCTAATGCCAGGTTACCGGTCCCGTCTTACAGTGACTCATGACAAACATTACTGCTGGTTGTTGAGGAACGAGTTGGCTTTGGTTTAGAAGCCAGATTCTGCTTGTTGCCACTTTGGCAGGTTACATCCTCTCCCTGAGCTTCAGTCAGGTGTCTTATCTGGGAGATGGAGGTAATAGCTGCTGTGCAGAGTTTATGTGAGGATGAGATAATGCCTGTGAGGTATCCTGTTGGGAGCAGGTACTACGGCTATTGGCAATTGCCCCGGGCAGTAGGGCAATTAAAGACACAAAGGGCACAGGTCAGAGACAGGGTAACACAAAGCTCTTTGAATGACTTAACTATTTTAGAAATGTTTAAACCACTTTTCCCATAAGCACTCTATTAGTTTGCTAGGGCTGCCAAAGCAAAGGACCACGGGCTGATTGACTTCAATAACAGAAATTTGTTGTCTCATAGGTCTGGAGGCTGGAAGTCTAAGATCAAGGTGTCATGAGTTTTGTTTTCTCCTGAGGCCTCTCTCCTCAGTTAGCAGATGGCTACCTTCTTTCTCTCTGCGTCCTCTCATGTCCTTTCCTCTATGCAGACATATCCCTGGTGTCTCTGTGTGTCCAAATTCCTCTTCTTATAAGGTCATGGGACAGATTGGATTAGACCTCACCCTAATGGCCTCATTTTAACTTAATCACTTCTTTAAAAGCCTTGCCTCCAACTATAGTCACATTCTGAGGTACTGAGGTGTTAGGAATTTTGAGAGGGACCTAATTCGGCACATAGTAAGCACCTAGGGAGCATCTACTCTGTCCCACACACTGGAAATAGAGAAGGGACAGTCTTAGGTCTGGCTCACAGGACACTCGGTCTTTTGTGAGAGACAAATAAGCAGATAATTGCAAAATGACTTTTCTCCATTGACCCTTCCCTGTGTTTCACGACTGAGTTTGCAATCTCTGCAAGTGTATCACCAGATATACACTCAGCATTCTGCCCACCTCAGAATCCCAGTTAAATCAGCTACGAACCTTCCAGGTCTTCACCAGTTCAGGAAAAGAGTTTATCAGAGTCCATTTAGAAACAGGAAGTAGGTCAGCCAAGAACCCAGAGAATCAAGGCCAGACTGAGGTGAAATGAACAAGTAGTTCAGAAGTTTGCATGCCTCTTTTCCTCCCATTTTTGCCAAAGTTTTAGGGACCTCCAAATACAGTGAGACAGTGGCTACCCCACACTCCCTGCGTGCCCAGGGCGCAAATGCAAGGCTGTTCCATCTCCTCCCCACACCTGACCACACCTCATCTTTACACTTAACTCTTTCCAAGGTGATAGAAGCATGAAGTTAAGAATTATTGAGCACTTACTCTGTGTTGGGCAATAATCAGACACTTTACATATGTCATCGAACTTGACCCTCAAAACAGTCCCAATTCACCTCATTTTACAGATAAGGGAGCTGAACTGTAGCATCCCCAAGGTGACACAGTCAGTAAATAGCACACTTTACATGCAGGTCTTTCTAATTTCACTAAGAACTTCAGACTCAGTGAAGCGAAGAGCGGCTGGTCTTAGGCTGGTTGTTAGTCTTAGGCTGGGTCCCCTAGAAGCAGTGCCTGGGAGGACTTTGGGTGCCTGTGACGTATGAAGGGTATTCACTCAGAAGAAAGGAGAAAGGGAAGCAGGGAGGGGAGGAGGGGAAGGAGCTGAGCAACGATGCGCCCCCTGCTAGCCTAGCTTCTGCCATGGTGAGTGCTGAAGCACCAGTCACCTGCAGAACTGGCTCTACGTTCCAGGTCACTCACTCGCTGGCTGCAGGTTTAGTGGATGAGGAGGGTGTGTAACTGGCAGCCCCACCAAGTAAGGGCAATTCCCCAGATGAGGTGCAGCCGTGAGCCCATAGTGCCGAGCACCAGGCTGGTAAAGTCACCAGCAGCTGCCACTTCTCACCGACTCTAGGAGCATTGATATTCTAAATGAAGATCCTAGGGAAACCACGCCTTGATCCAGAGGAATGCATCTTTACCACTTCAAGTCCTATGGCAAGTTACTGTAGGAGACACTTTTGGACCAGAGGGTGGGAGATGGGGGCTTTAGAATCTCCACGTTATACCTATAAACTGCTGTCTGATGATACAGCTGTAAGTCTCAACAGCATTTATAGTTTAACAAAGTGATTTTTGTGTACATTATTCATTTGATCATCACAACCTTATGAAGTAGATGGCAGGTTTCATTAGCCCATTTTACAGAGAGATTAAGTGGTTCAATCACAGAACTTTGATGTCATAAAGCTGGACCAAGGGCTTGCTTCTGACTTGAGATGGAGGGCCCCTCCAACATTCCGTACACTGTCTGGTGGGGTGAAATCTGCAAACAACATAATGCTCCACCTAGGGTGACCAGCCCAGTCCTGTTTGCCCAGGACTTTTCCAGTTTAAAAACTGAAAGTCCCACATTCAGGGAAACTCAGGGCTGACTTATCTGTTAAACAGAAAAGGCCACACCTAGGACCCACAATACTTTTAGGGGCCCACAAAAGGGTCCTAATTTTAATTCCTTTTAACAGCAGAAGAAAAAAACGAATACTATAACAATAATGAATATGTATTAACAAAGCCAGCCTGGATTGTTATTCATCGTTATACTAACACAGTCATAAAATATAATTTTTAATTTTGTATGTGTATGCATGTGTGTGCACGTGCTTGTGTGTGAAGGAAGTGGCCATTGACAGCAAAAGTGCCTAAGACTCAATGTCATAATGCAGCCCTGAATGCACCATCATCCCAGGAAGACTGGGACTGAGAATCACCTCAGTCCCTTAGCAGCTTGGCAGTAGCAGTTCGTCACAGCTGAGAATCTTAGGGCTTTCCCACACAGGGATTACCTAAAACCACCAGTGCTTCCCAAGATCTGTGATTTCCATGCTCTGGCTGCTTCCCTTCTAAACACATATCAGTTGCCTGGGTTCACTTTGGCTTCCCCAAAGAAGGAGCTGATAAGCCCTTCTGCATATTGTGCTGTAAACTCCATGTCTCTGTCTCCCTGTTGACCTGACCCGATACTCGTCTTATCTTTTTTTGTCTCCAGCTCCTGGCTCAGTGTCAAGCACTCAGTGCATATTTTTTTCACTGAATAAATGAGTTAATTGATGACCTGATTCAACCAATTGCTTGTCCTATAACACAGGGGACACTAAATACTCCTGGCTTCAGTTTCCTCATCTGTAAAATAAATGCATTGGAATAGATGAACTCTCAGGTTCTTAGGGGTCACTTTATATCATGTATTCATTATACCAGATTATGTGGCCGCCAATGTCATTGAAAAATGTGTCTCATTAGCAATGAATGAGTCCCTTGTTGATTCTTTGTCGAGTCATTACTGTGTTTTCCCCATCCACATTTTTCTTTTAGATCCTTACTGGAAGGCAGCATGTCCGATCTTACCTTGAGAAAAACATCTCCCACAGGAAATGGTAATGTAGATGATGTTTCCCTTACTCAGAGAACTTAAAAATCTGGGAAAAACAACTCACAGGTCTTATTTTTTTTCATGTAGCTATGAAATTCTTAGAAGCAACAGTCTAATTTAATTAACATGGCCAAAGTTAGGCTTAAGAAAAAAGTAAGAGTGCTGTAGATTTTACTCATCTAATTACAATTCAAAGATTTCTTTTAAAAATCAAGTGTGTGTGACCTTCTGTGCTTCTGGCTCCCAGTGAGATCAAAGAATTAAGTTATTTATATTCAGAAGCACCAGGACTTACTGACTGTTGTTCACTAGGTACTTCTAAAACAGTCTCGTGTGTCCTTCTGAGGCACATTTCTTTTTGAGCCAAATGGCCAACCCACTAAACCCGGTATTGGTTTTTCCCAGGCCTGTGGTTCTACATTCCCAGGTGTGGGGCAGGGCTTCATGATGTGCACGAGCAGTTTCAGTTGGCACCTGAGCAGTTTTATAAGTTATCTTTGATGATGGGGTGTGGGATTTGTTCTTTCTTGCCGGTGCATCCTACTTTGAAACAGTACTGGATTTGCCAGCCTAGAAGATTGATGCTGTCCAATCAGATGCTCCTCTCAAGATTTCCAAGTTAATAAACACACACTCAACTCCATGCAACCACATCTCTTGCTGTTTCACTTTTCTGTTGATAGATATGAAGAGTACCGCCCAGGGGACTACACTGAAGCAACAGGGTTTTCACGAGGTGAACAAAAGAAGGACTTTCTTACAGGATAACAGCTGGATAAAGGAACGTCCTGAAGAAGAAAAGTAAGAGGGTGTGGGGAGGCTGGGTGGGTGGGTGAGTAGAAAGAGCCATTCTCCATTTGGGAAACTAATGGCCATGTGGAAATTTAGAAACTTTCCTTCTAAAACACTTTGTTGCTTGGCCTCATGTTTGGTAAGATTTAGTAAGCATAAATTGGTTACATCAGATTTTTAAGAATATCTCTACCATTTTTAATATTCATATACCTAAAAGAATATGAATTATTAGTGAGAAAAAAGTAGGATTTTGCTGTTATAAATAGCATAGACATTGGTGCCTACTTGATAATCTGAAAAAAAAAAGACATTCCAGATTTCAAAAAGGTAATATTTAATCCATGGTAGTGAGATTCCTGGTGCCTGCTGTCAGTTGAAACAAACACAAGTATGATTCCAAGTTTACAAATTTAATAATAATTTATCTAAAATTTCCTTATGTGCAAGTAAAACCGATCAATTCTCAACTCATTTTAGTCCCCACTGGTCATATACCTCTAGGTGTGGAAAGGTGGTAAATGCAGTATCACTTTGTAAGAGAAAACACTTAACCATCAAGAAAGTATTGTCTGCTTTAAGCATTGTTTCTATTAGCTATATGTTTAAAGATCTGAAGACTATTACCCTAAGCATATCACCTCATTGCCAACATAGATTTATAATAGGCATTTGTCCAGCCCAGATATATTTATTATAAATTGTGTATATATATGTATATACACATATACACATATGCATATGTCTTTGATTCCCTCTTATGTGTCCGGCTAGATACTAGGTACTTTACGTATAAAGCATCACTAAATCTCATAACAATCACACGAGGTAGGTATTACATCCTCATTTTTACAGAGGAGGAATTTGAGACTCAGAGAAGTTAGGTAACATGTTCAAGAGCACACAGCTATTAAGAGGTGGAGCTGAGAGTAACATGACCCATTATCTTTCCATTACACCAATGGTCCTCAGTCAGGGACAATTTTGTTCCCAGGGGATGTTTGGCAAGGTCAGGAGACATTTTTAAATGTCAAAATTGGGGGTGTACTCCTGACATCTAGTCAGTAGAGACCAGGAATGCCGCTAAACAACCTACAAGGCAGAGGACACTCCTCACAACGAAAAATGATCAAACCTGTAATGTCAACAGCACTGAAGTTGGGAATCCCTGCATTACAGGATACTTTCTCTAAGCTTTCTACTAAACTGTCCATACATGGTTGTTTGAGGAGTGTACTTGTAACTGTTAAACAAAAATGTCCATTAAATTCTGTTATTAAATCTTATTATTTTAAGGAACTATAGGGTTATTTGGAGACTCACACTAAGTTTTGGAGTTAGCATTCTTAGAAAACAATCATTTCCTTCTATAAAGCAACATTTACTGCTTCTGTTGGAAGCTAATATGGCATTTCTATTTTTCCATGGTGGTAGAATGATATCAAAGGTAGATCACAAATTTTGGGTTGCACAGATTTGCACAGATGTGGGGCGATAGAGATGTCTAAGACAATTTATAGTCAGTAGGAGTGATGGTTTTATGCCAGACATGCTTCCTTAAAAAGGCCCGGGGAAGCCAGCTTGGCTGGCATGACAGCTGCTGAGTGAAGGGGAAATTGGCTCTGATGCTTTCCCCACGCCTGCTGGCCCAGTAGTGGGCTACGTGCTATGTGTTTTTCTTCAGGCAAAAATGCATCTGGTGTCTGCTACTCTCCCACAAGTTTAGGGAGGGGATCCCAGGGAGATGGAGAAGTTCTCTTGGCATCTTCGAGGGTATATATTCACTGGAATTGTTTCAGTTTCACTGTTCATCTTTCTTTAATTATCTACTGCAGTTCTTTTATAGCTTTATTGTAAGTGGTTCCAGAGTGTTGAGTAATCAGAACCAGGAGAAATGTGGTATTTCAGGTTTGGTTGGGTTGACATGAAAAGGTTCTGATACTTACTCTCTGCTTTGGCTCAAGGCCAAAGTCTCTACTACATGTTTTGACATTTCCTAAAATTGCCTGCACTTTCAGGTCCACTATACAAAGTAAGGAAGACATAGCTTCAGGATCTTATGTACGAAGTTCTATTGCAGGGTTGACCAGTAGGAAAAGGAAAAGTTTGGAATAAAAATATCACCCTTGTCACTTGTTAACTTTTTAGCCTTAGGAAAGCCACAGAATCCCTGATCAATTTTCTCATCTGTGAACTGGATATGAGTGCATCCCCTGCCTAATTTATAGGGTTATTTTAAGGACCAGACAGAGCAAACTATATAATCTCATGGTTCAAAAATAGACTAAATCTGTGAAAAATCAACCTTCTTAACCACAAATATTGGTACTTATTTTCCTACATTTCATCAAGGGAAACTATCAAGACCAACAAGTGGAAAAATTTCAGATATAATGGGCTTAATTAAATTTAATAACTTTATTGGAGTATAATTGCTTTACAATGGTGTGTTAGTTTCTGCTGTATCACAAAGTGAATCAGCTATAAGTATACATATATCCCCATATCCCCTCCCTCTTGCATCTCCCTCCCACCCTCCCTATCCCGCCCCTCTAGGTGGTCACAAAGCACCACGCTAATCTCCCTATGCTATGCGGCTGCTTCCCACTAGCTATCTATTTTGCATTTGGTACTGTATATATGTCAGTGCCACTCTCTCACTTCGTCCCAGCTTACCCTTCCCCATCCCCATGTCCTCAAGTACGTTCTCTAGTAGGTCTGCGTCTTTATTCCCGTCCTGCCCATAGGTTCTTCATGACCTTTTTTTTTTTTTTTTAGATTCCATATGTATGTGTTAGGAAATGGTATATGTTTTTCTCTTTCTGATTTACTTCACTCTGTATGACTGACTCTAGGTCCATCCACCTCACTACCAATAACTCAATTTTGTTTCTTTTTAAGGCTGAGTAATATTCCATTGTATGTATGTGCCACATCTTCTTTATCCATTCATCTGTCAATGGACACTTAGGTTGCTTCCATGTCCTGCCTATTGTAAATAGAGCTGCAATGAACATTGTGGTACATGACTCTTTTTGAATTATGCTTTTCTCAGGGTATATGCCCAGTATGGGATTGCTGGGTCGTATGGTAGTTCTATTTTTAGTTTTTTAGGAACCTCCATACTGTTTTCCAGAGTGGCTGTATCAATTTACATTCCCACCAACAGTGCATGAGTGTGCCCTTTTCTCCACACCCTCTCCAGCATTTATTGTTTGTAGATTTTGTGATGATGCCCATTCTGACCGGTGTGAGGTGATAACACATTGTAGCTTTGATTTGCATTTCTCTAATGGTTAGTGATGTTGAACATCCTTTCATGTGTTTGTTGGCAATCTGTATATCTTCTCTGGAGAAATGTCTATTTAGGTCTTCTGTCCATTTTTGGATTAGGTTGTTTGCTTTTTTGATATTGAGCTGCATGAGCTGCTTGTAAATTTTGGAGATTAATCCTTTGTCAGTTGCTTCATTGGCAAATATTTTCTCCCATTCTGAGGGTTGTCTTTTCGTCTTGTTTATGGTTTCCTTTGCTGTGCAAAAGCTTCTAAGTTTCATTAGGTCCCATTTGTTTATTTTTGTTTTTATTTCCCTCTCTCTAGGATGTGGGTCAAAAATGATCTTGCTGTGATTTATGACATAGAGTGTTCTGCCTATGTTTTCTCTAAGAGTTTGATAGTGTCTGGTCTTACATTTAGGTCTCTAATCCATTTTGAGTTTATTTTTGTGTACAGTGTTAGGGAGTGTTCTAATTTCATTCTTTTACATGTAGCTGTCCAGTTTTCCCAGTCACTTATTGAAGAGGCTGTCTTTTCTCCATTGTATACTCTTGCCTCCTTTATCTAAAATAAAGTGACCATATGTGCATGGGTTTACCTCTGGGCTTTCTATCCTGTTCCATTGATCTATATTTCTGTTTTTGTGCCAGTACCATACTGTCTTGACTACTGTAGCTTTGTAGTATAGTCTGAGGTCAGGGAGCTTGATTCCTCCAGCTCCGTTTTCCTTTCTCAAGATTGCTTTGACTATTCATGGTCTTTTGTGTTTCCATACAAACTGTGAAATTTTTTGTTCTAGTTCTGTGAAAAATTCCAGTGGTAGTTTGATAGGGATTGCATTGAATCTGTAGATTGCTTTGGGTAGTAGAGTCGTTTTCACAATGTTGGCTCTTCCAGTCCAGAAACATGGTATATCTCTCCATCTGTTTGTATCATCTTTAATTTCTTTCATCAGTGTCTTATAGTTTTCTGCATACAGGTCTTTTGTCTCCTTAGGTAGGTTTATTCCTAGATATTTTATTTTTTTTGTTGCAATGGTAAATGGGAGTGTTTCCTTAATTTCTCTTTCAGATTTTTCATCATTAGTGTTTAGGAATGCAAAAGATTTGTTTGCATTAATTTTGTGTCCTGCTACTTTACCAAATTCATTGATTAGCTCTAGTAGTTTTCTTGTAGCATCTTTACGATTCTCTATGTGTAGTATGTAGTCTGCAAACAGTGGCAGTTTTACTTCTTTTCCAATTTGGATTCCTTTTATTTCTTTTTCTTCTCTGATTGCTGTGGCTAAAACTTCCAAAACTATGTTGAATAATAGTGGTGAGAGTGGGCAACCTTGTCTTGTTCCTGATCTTAGTGGAAATGGTTTCAGTTTTTCACCACTGAGAATGAAGTTGGCTGTGGGTTTGTCATATATGGCCTTTATTATGTTGAGGTAAGTTCCCTCTGTGCCTACTTTCTCGTTGGCTTTTATCATAAATGGATGTTGAATTTTGTCAAAAGCTTTTTCTGCCTCTATTGAGATGATCATATGGTTTTTATTCTTCAGTTTATTAATATTGTTTATCACATTGATTGATTTGCATATATTGAAGAATCCTTGCATTCCTGGGATAAACCCCACTTGATCATGGTATATGATCCTTTTAATGTGCTGTTGCATTCTGTTTGCTAGTATTTTGTTGAGGATTTTTGCATCTATGTTCATCAGTGATATTGACCTGTAGTTTTCTTTTTCTTGTGACATATTTGTCTGGTCTTGGTATCAGGGTGATGGTGGCCTCGTAGAATGAGTTTGGGAGTGTTCCTCCCTCTGCTATATATTGGAAGAGTTTGAGAAGGATTGGTGTTAGCTCTTCTCTAAGTGTTTGATAGAATTCGCCTGTGAACCCATCTGGTCCTGGGCTTTTGTTTGTTGGAAGATTTTTAACCACAGTTTCAATATCAGTGCTTGTGAATGGTCTGTTTATATATTCTATTTCTTCCTGGTTCAGTCTCGGAAGGTTGTGCTTTTCTAAGAATTTGTCCATTTCTTCCAGGTTGTCCATTTTTTTGGCATATAGTTGCTTGTAGTAATCTCTCATGATCCTTTGTATTTCTGCAGTGTCAGTTGTTCTCGTTTTTCATTTCTAATTCTGTTGATTTGAATCTTCTCCCTTTTTTTCTTGATGAGTCTGGCTAATGGTTTATCAATTTTGTTTATCTTTCAAAGAACCAGCTTTTAGTTTTATTGATCTTTGCTATTGTTTTCTTCATTTCTTTTTCATTTATTTCTGATCTGCTCTCTATGATTTCTTTCCTTCTGCTAACTTTGGGTTTGTTTTGTTCTTCTTTCTCTAATTGCTTTAGGTGTAAGGTTAGGTTGTTTATTTGAGATGTTTCTTGTTTCTTGAGGTAGGATTGTATTGCTATAAACATCCCTCTTACAACTCCTTATGCTGCATCCCATAGATTTTGGTTCGTTGTGTTTTCATTGTCATTTGTTTCAAGGTATTTTTTGTTTTCCTATTTGATTTCTTCAGTGATCTCTTGGTTATTTAGTAGTGTAGTGTTTAGCCTCCATGTGTTTGTATTTTTTACAGTTTTTTTCCTGTAAGTGATATCTAGTCTTATAGCATTGTGGTCAGAACCGATTTTGGATAGGATTTCAATTTTCTTAAATTTACCAAGGCTTGATTTGTGACCCAAGATATGATCTATCCTGGAAAATGATCCATGAGCACTTGAGAAGAAAGTGTATTCTGTTGTTTTTGGATGTAATGTCCTAAAAATATAAATTAAGTCCATCTTGTCTAATGTGTCATTTAAAGCTTGTGTTTCCTTATTTATTTTCATTTTGGATGATCTGTCCATTGGTGAAAGTGGGGTATTAAACTCCCCTACTATGATTGTGTTACTGTCAATTTCCCCTTTTATGGCTGTTAGCATTTGCATTATGTATTGAGGTGTTCCTATGTTGGGTGCATAAATATTTACAATTGTTATATCTTCTTGTTGGATTGATCCCTTGATCATTATGTAGTGTCCTTCTTTGTCTCTTGTAATAGTCTTTATTTTAAAGTCTCTTTTGCCTACTATGAGAATTGCTACTCCAGCTTTCTTTAGATTTCCATTTGCATGGAATATCTTTTTCCATGCCCTCACTTTCAGTTTGTATGTGTCCATAGGTCTGAATTGGGTCTCTTGTAGACAGCATATATACAGGTCTTGTTTTTGTATCCATTCAGCCAGTGTATGTCTTTTGGTTGGAGCATTTTATCCATTTACATTTAAGGTAATTATTGATATGTATGTTCCTATTACCATTTTCATAGTTGTTTTGGGTTTGTTATTGTAGGTCTTTTCCTCCTCTTGTGTTTCATGCCTAGAGAAGTTCCTTTAGTATTTGTTTTAAAGCTGGTTTGGTGGTGCTGAATTCTCTTAGCTTTTGCTTGTCTGTGAAGGTTTTAATTTCTCCATCGAATCTGAATGAGATCTGCTGGGTAGAGTAATCTTGTTTGTAGGTTTTTCCCTTTCATCACTTTAAATATGTCCTGCCACACCCTTCTGGGTTGCAGCGTTTCTGCTGAAAGATCAGCTGTTAACCTTATGGGGATTCTCTTGTATGTTATTTGTTGCTTTACCCTTTCTGCTTTTAATATTTTTTCTTTGTATTTAATTTTTGATAGTTTGATTAATATGTGTCTTGGTGTCTTTCTCCTAGGATTTATCCTGTATGGGACTCTCTGCACTTCCTGGACTTGATTAACTCTTTCCTTTCCCATATTAAGGAAGTTTTCAACTATAATCTCTTCAAATATTTTCTCAGTCCCTTTCTTTTTCTCTTCTTCTTCTGGGGCCTCTATAATTCAAATGTTGGTGCATTTAATGTTGTTCCAGAGGTCTCTGAGACTGTCCTCAAATCTTTTCATTCTTTTTTCTTTATTCTCCTCTGCAGTAGTTATTTCCACTATTTTATCTTCCAGGTCACTTATCCTTTCTTCTGCCTCATTTATTCTGCTATTGATTCCTTCTAGAGAATTTTAAATTTCATTTATTGTGTTGTTTGTCATTTTTTGTTTGCTCTTTAGTTCTTCTAGGTCCTTGTTAAACACTTGTTGTATTTTGTCCATTCTATTTCCAAGATTTTGGATCATCTTTACTATCATTACTCTGAAATCTTTTTCAGGTAGACTGTCTATTTCCTCTTTACTTGTTTGGTCTGATGGGTTTTTACCTTTCTCCTTCATCTGCTGCATATTTCTCTGTCTTCACATTTTGCTTAACTTACTGTTTTTGTGGTCTCCTTTTCACAGGCTGCAGGTTCGTAGTTCCTGTTGTTTTTGGTGTCTGCCCCCAGTGGGTAAGGTTGGTTCAGTGTGTTGTGTAGGCTTCCTGGTGCAGGGGACTGGTGCCTGTATTCTGATGGATGAGGCTGGCTCTTGTCCTTCTGGTGGACAGGACCATGTCTGGTGGTGTGTTTTGCGGTGTCTGTGACCTTATTATGATTTAGGCAGCCTCTCTGCTAATGGGTGGGGTTGTATTCCTGTCTTGCTAGTTGTTTGGTATGGGGTGTCCAGCACTGGAGCTTGGTGATCGTTGAGTGGAGCTGGGTCTTAGCGTTGAGATGGAGATCTCTTGGAGAACTCTTGCCAATTGATATTACGAGGGGCCGGGAGGTCTCTGGTGTACCAGTATCCTGAGGTCAGCTCTCCCGCTTCAGAGGCTCAGGCCTGACACCTGACCAGAACATCCCGACCCTGCTCGTGTTGGTCTCCTGCAGAGGTGGGGGGCACCTGTGGCTCACCATGGGGACAAGGACACTGACAGCAGAAGATCTGGGAAGCAGTCTTTGTCATGAGCCCTCCCAGAGTCCTCCAATAGCCCCACCAAAGATCCTGTAGCCTGGGCTTAATTAAATTTAAAACATGTTGAAAAAACGTTTGCCTTCCTGCAGAAAAGGACTTTTCTAATATATGCAAAGTAGATGGCTGCATGTTCCCACACTGCTGAAGAAAACCCAAAACCAAAAAACCAAATAAGAAACATTCATGCCATTGTTGAATCACATGGAAATGTCATGGGGTAAATTGGAATAATGATTGTTTGTACTGACAAACTTTTTTGTTTTCACCATGCTCTTTCAAGTGGTGACTGGTTAAAATAAATGCATAGTTGTGTTTTTATGCCCAAAGTAAAATGAATTAACCTTGCCAAACATTGTGAGCTCTTTCATGTCTGCCTTATGTAATGCTTACTAAATACTGTGATAACTTCTCATGTGACTTGATTTTGTTCTTTCTCTGCAGAGATGAAAATTATGCTAGGGTGGTACTTCATAGACGTAACTCCCATGATGCCTCGGACAGGTGGGTGTTTCAGATGAGTTACTCATTAGCAGAAACACAAAGACAGTCATTTTTGAAAGTAGACTTGTTCAAGACAGGCTGAATATTTGTGGCTAGCCTCAGGCTTTCCCTCACATTCTGGGCACGTGAATGAGAATCTGTGATATCATCAGGGGTATTTACAGGGCAAACTGTGCTTTTCCAGCTTTATGCTTCCAGAATACAGCTTGGAGGTGTAAAATAATCAATCCACTGCCTACCCTACCAAGGTGGCCCTCCTGACAGGAAAGGGAAAGGGCTCCCACAGAAACATAGGATATTTCTGAGCCTTAGAGAAAGGAACCCTAAAAGCAAAACAACAGCGAAGTTCACTTGCTTTATGGAACAGTACATTTCTTTTCAAAAACTCCTAGGCTTGTGGAAAACCACTAAATGATACTCAGTGGCAAATAGACTGACTAATGCAAATTAGTAGGAAAATTCAAACAAAACTCGCAAGCGCAATGATGTAAATAATCTAATATTGATGAAATAAATAGATAATATTCTTACTAAAGTACATTTACAGTCACACACATACAAACAACCACACCCATCAGAAGAACTTAACTATTTCTCAGACACAAGTTTTATCTGGTCCAGTAGCCAGTGTCTTCCACCAAGACATACTTAGTGATTGTCTTTCATGGTGGGGACTTTAAAAAGTTAAGTAGACACTTTAAATATGTCTATTTTGGAATTTTTATCTGTGAATTTTTCTGAACCGTTTAAAAATTGTTCATAATTTTGATGTGTTCTCAGGGTCCTGAGTTTACCCCCCTCTACACAAAGTATCTGATTGGTTTTTGGGTTTCCAGCCTTAGCTCATCCAATTGACTGTTCTGTGATTTGGCAGGCTCTCTCCATGCCCTCTCCTTGGTCTTCATGATTTTGAAGCTTACATCCTTGTTCTCTGTTGGCCCTCAACTCACCAAACAAAGGGAACCTAATCATCTGAATCCAGGCACCAGTGAAAAATGCCCCCTCCATTTTATTTGCCTTTCTCTGCAACTATTAAAGAACAAACATGCTTGTTGTGAAGTGTGACCAGGCAAACTAAGCTTCGTGCTCTTTGTGTGTTTCAGAATAACGGGACCTTAATGCCGTCTATGCTTACTTTATATTTTAAACTCTATTGGTTACCTGAACCCTTCCTGTTACTGGACAGCATTTTGGCTAAAGCACATCGAGCCTTTATCCTAAGTAACAAAAATCTGCAAGCCTGAGACATTTCCCCTTTGACCCCTTGACTTGCGTCTCAAATGACATCTTCCTAAAAGGTAGTGTAGGTTATTTTTCTCCTTGCATTTGCTCAAATGGATGCCCATGTGACACTTTTCTACCCTTTTGCAGAGGCTGTATCCACTTTGATGTTCACCCAATACCACGTTGGAGCACCTACTGTGTGCTGACATTGTGCCAGGTGCTGGGAACACAAAGATACATAAGACACCAGCCTTGACCTTAAGGAACTCTGACATTTCATGGAAACAGATGAATACATAAGCACAAATACTCAAATTTACCGTGGAAAGTGCTTGTGGAAGTGTGTGCCAGTGCTATGGGAAGAAGTGGAGGGAGTGGCTAACTTTGCCTGAATGAGTGGGAGACCTCACTGAGGAAGTGGTCGTTAAGAGGCGCTTCCAGCAGAAGCAATAATATGTCCAAGAGTTCCACACGAGCAGAGACTGAAAATACAGGAAAAGGAAAATAAATAATAGTCTCATCACCCTAGAAAACAAGCTTCCTAGCGTGCACAAACTAGGACATTTTACTGTCCTTCCTCTGCCTGATCATTAAAACATGTCACATGAGGCAGAAGGCAAAAATAGTACCTGTGGAGATGCCCTATGTGAGCCAGTCACTATTCTAAAGTCTGGGGACAAAACAAAATCCCTGCTTTCCTAGAACTTGCTTCCTGGTTGAAGGTGGAGGAGGGAGAGACTGAAAATAAACAAACCCAATATAATATGTCATGTGGTGATAAGTGCCTGGAAGAATAAAGCCACTAATGAGACATAAAACAATAACATCTGCAAAAGGGGCTGTTTTCTGGAAGGGGGTCACATGGCCCTGCAGCACCTATCTGCACTCATGTATTACACCTGCTGGTGAACCACACTATGATTTCACTCTAAGTTTCTTTAAAAATGTGGGGAATTGCATTAGGCTTTTTTTTAACCTTATTCTTGCTTTAACCGACACTATTCCTTCTACCTCTGTTTGTTCATGTCTATTTATCCTCCAAGATCCAGCTCGACCTGCACCTCATCCAGAAAGCCTTCTGTGATCCCCACCTCTACAAATAAGCTTTCTCAGCTTCAAACTTCCTTGCACTTGACCTGAACCTTTTCTACGACATTGACCTCTTGTTGCACTTGGATATATGTCTGATTTGTCCCTCTAGCTCTGTGTGTGTAGGGTTTATAGATAATTCATTCTCAACTCCCTCACAGTCATCAGCACAGTATATCGTTTACCTCCAAATATTTGCTTAATAAAGATATACTACATCAAGTTAAAAATTACATGTTAAATAGTATACTGTTTTAGTATTTTTTCTGATTCAGTATGTTTGATCTGTCAGCTTCAAGTGATGCTTTGAAATGCAAACTGTAAATCATGGTATAATTCTCCAAAGAGCTTGCTTTCCCTGTATCACAGGGTTATATAAAGCATTAAACAGACTTTTTTTTTTTGCTGATTGATCAGTCTGATCAAGATATCTCCACTGCTTTGATGATCATCGTTCCTACTATTGGGCCTTCTATCTTCTTTTCCCTTATTTTCTTGTCTTCTCCCCACTCCCTTTTTTTCCCTACTTATCTGTCCGCCTTAACTCTCTGCCTCTGTCTCTCCTCTCCCTTCTTCTCCCGGTCTCCCCTCTCTTCTCCTGTCCTTCCCATCCATCCTTTCTCTATTCCCCCACTGTCTTCTTTTCATTTCTTTCCAGTGCCTCCTGTTTCTCTCTTTTCCTTTTTTTCTTCTCTCTCCCTCCCTCTTTTCTGCCAGCAAGGTCTCTTCTCTCAACCCTGTCCACGGTGCTGAACTTATAATAAAGCAACTTGTATGTAGCTGTTGTGCTGGCTTATGGCTCTGCTGAAACTCTGCAAACAAAATATAGCTGATTATAAGGGACTGAGTTCCTATTACGTAAAAATCAACAACATTGAAAACACTACATATTAGTTATTCACCATTTTTCATGTTGTGTTGCTTGTTTTACATATCCTTATCACCAATTTGAATGTGTTACATTTTAATTAGAATAATTGGACCTAGAGAAGAATTCTTTTATTAGCATGGGGAATTGGGTTTGCTATATTTCATCCTAGCCAAGTCAAAGCCTGGGAAGATTTCGGTACTCCAAATCTGTAACATGTACATCTCCTACCCGAATAGGACAAAATTTTACCAAATCCATGATAAGTTTTATAAACTATTTTTTGTAATTTATTTGATCTTTCTATAATTATTTTTTGCTACAGGAAAACAAACGAGAGGGATGAGCCAAAAGCCACAATCAGTTGGTACAGATCTGATGGCACTTTGGACAGGTAAGGTGTTTTGAACCACGCAAGCGGGATGCGTTACATATGTTAAATCCAGTTTCTTATAAAACATGAGACATTTAAATGTTTACCAAAGTAAGTTTTGAACCATGATATTTTATCTCCAGGGACAGAAGGACTATAAAGATTGAATTATCTTCTTCTTCAAAACTCACAAAATCTTGACCTGATATGCCATTTTCCTAAAATCTTGCTAGTAGTAGATCAATAGGAAAAATTCGGAAGAAACTGGTTTGAATATAGGTGGAGTGGGCACTGCATGTGGTCTGTTCAGCTTTAAATGGAGAATATAGTTTTTTTGTGTGTGAGTAGCCAGTTCTTGTTCTAACTTTGGTCTTTCCATCCCAGAGGCAGAGAAACAGCAGTTTCTGTATAATTACATTATGGAGAGACTGTACATTTTAATAATACCGTAGTTTTGATCTGCTCTAGGATAAAGACATTAGCTCTTTACTTTAGAAAGTGAAACTACTCTTTCGGCAGTGGAGTCACCATATGGCTATGGAATGAGTCATTGTGTTATGCCTGTTATTGGCTCAGTCAGACAGAGGGAAAAGAAGGGCTCATCCCTATATAGAAAATTGAGGAATATCTATTCAAGTTGAAGTGTAAATGCTACAAGTCACATTTTAATTTTATATTTGGTAGAGGTGCTTATTATGCATAAGTAAAGAACAAAGTTAACATGTTATTTGGAATCTAGACATAGTGAATACCTGAGGCCATTTATAGTTGCAGCCACTCCCTGTAGCTAAAGATGTGCTGCTTTTGGTGACAAACATGCCACCCACTACAACTGAAGCACATATGCTGAAACTTATGGCATCTAATAGATTCTATATTCACACCATGCCTGTGCCAATTAATACAGCAAATGCATGCACTTCTGCATTCTTCATAGCTTTTTAAAAAAAATAATTTAATTGATTTATTTAAATCCAACAAAATTAATAGTCTCTACTTTTTGAAAGATACTGTTAAGAGATAAAAATCAAACCAAAGACAAGGAGAAAATATTTGCAAATCATATATATGATTAAGAAAAACCACACTTGTATCCAGAGTTTATAAAGAACTCTGCAAATAAGAGAGAAGCACTTCTAAACGGCAGAGTAAGGACCTCCAAAAATCCACTCCTCCAGAAAAGTATTAACACTGGAAAAAACTGTCAAAATCAACTTTTTCAGAACTCTGGAAATTAACCAAAGGCTTGAAACAATTTGCTAAGTGTTTATTCAAGAAAAAGAGTTGGCTGTCAGTAAGAACGGCAAGAATTGCCACATTTTAAAGCTTCCTATTCACCTATTCCTCTCCCCAGCTCCATGGGAGCCTTGAAAACCAGCAGTCTTGGAACAACAGTAGTTCTTCATAGCTTTTTAAGTCAATCTCCTGAATAGCAGACAATCAGCCCTGGTATCCCTGAGGAGGTGACTTCTCTCTTGTAATTAACAACCTTGACAAAAATCAGTTTGTGAGAGGAGTCATAGTACCTCTGCCCATTCACCTTGGCCTTGCAGGCTGTCCTATTACACTGCTAATTGAGGATGGAAACCCTACTTCTAGGAATGTATTTGCAAGTGAGATAATTATGTCTCAAGAAAGGTAAATATGTGGGAGACCTAAGGCTTTGTAGGCTGTGTGTCTGAAAGCTTTTTCAGGCCAGTCAAGATAGAGCCTTGGAACTTAGCGATACACTAGACCAGGCCTCACAGGCAAGCTAATTGAGTCATTCTCAGCCTCAGTGACAAATTAGAATTTCCTAGAGAGCTTTTTAACTCTGCTGATAACTTGGTCCCACTAGCTCTCATCCCCCAAATTCTAATTTAATTAGCCTGAGGTAGGACTCGGACATTTTTTAAAGCTTAGGAAGTGATTCTGATGTGCAGCCAAAATTCAGAGCCACCAACCTAGCCCAAACCTTCATTTTGTAAACTAGAAAATGAGGCCAGAGATTCCCTGCTTTATTTACACAGAGGTTTAACGGCGCGTGTTTGGAAGAAGTATCCTGTCAGCTCCTTCCACAGGTAGTGTCTGTCTCCCAAGAGTGAGCTACATCTCTGTAAGTGTGGAAACAGATGTGAGGGAGAGAACACAGGAGTCAGTAAAGAAAGGCAAGTCCTCATAACAGGAGTCAGACTCCTATCATGCAGGCCACTCCAAGTGCAAGAGGTGAAATAATTTGGGGAGGTAGATGATCAAATGTATCAGGTGTGTGAGGATGTGTGCCATTTCAATACTAACGCATATAATAAATGAGTAGGAGAAAAGTACTCACTTTACATTTGAAGAGTTCCCTTTTAAAATATACATCTGTTGGTAAAAATATGAAGTGTTCTAAAGAAATATAAGTAAATAATTGTGTACATGCATACACTATGGCGCAAACCCTGAAGGTGGTTTCTTGACTAATTTGGAAAACCTAGGTTAAGGAGCCCTCTAGTGTTCCGTTATGGAAGTGTAACTTTTCCTTTGGTTGTTTGGATCCTGCTGCTAGTTATATTGTTTAGGTATTTCCTGTCTCTAAGACTGACTCCTATTAATCTCATATCACAACTTGGCAGAAAATTAGTTTCTAAGAGAAGTACAAAGTTAATCTCCCTAAGTAATAAGAAATTGATGAATGCATTGGAATGATGGTTTAGAGTTCTCTCCAATATTGTTTATACACTGATTCCCCTAGTGGAGTGAAAGAGATAGTGGAGGTGAAAAATAACAACTGAAGAAAGACATGTTGATCATGAGTGTTGGAACAATTACACTACAGAACCAGGTGTATGACATTGGGGCCTACTGGGAAGACTTTGGAGATAGACTACTTCCTGGCTGTGTGGCCAAGAGAAAGCCACCCACCTTCTCTGAGACTCCATTTCTTCATCTATAAAGCGAAAATAATTACACCTACCTTGTAGGGATGTTCTGAAGAGTAGAGGAAATTGTATAAGATGAGTGGCAAAGAGTAGTAAGTAGCTATTTTTATTATTACATGCAGTATTGCCCACATAGATCAACACAGTAGAATTTTTATTAACTTCATTTAATTGTAACCTCAGAACTCTCCTTTATTTAAACCTTGAAGGTGTTTGAAATTAACGCTCTGTTTTCTTTAGACAGATTGTCATTTTCCCTGTACCAGAGTAGCAGTTTCCCAAGATTATTTTTATTTTATATGAGGATCTCACAGACAGCTGTAAATGTTGAGTAGTTTCCACAGAACATTTAAGGTTTAGGATTACCTGACATCTTATGGTATTCACAGTGGTTTACTGCAGAGCCCTTTAAATATAAACACATCAGAGGTTCAGTAGCAATTAGTGCAGGGAATATACTTATAGTCTTTGGCCTAATGATCACCTGAGAGATCATCATGAGTTTTTAATACTTGGATTCATTCTGTACAAGTTAATACCTGTATTGTGAACAGTCTATTGAGAATATGGAGCTCTGGAGGATTCCAACCTTTCTTCCTTTTTACATTCAAGAATTATCAGTTTGTGGCATTACATGCCATAAACAGAAACTATTTGGGGTTGACTCGTAGAATTTTAACGATTAGAGTTATTTACCCAATGTTTTAGTTACACATGTCAAAGTGACATCTAGGAATTGAAATCATTTTAAAGCTATGACAATTAAGCTATATTTTTCTATCATGATTTTTTTTTTTAGAACAAGGCAAGGTTAGTGTCCTTCTTCCCAGGAACAGTTTATAAAGCCCTGTACTAAAGTGGATGATAAAAGTGAAAGTTTAGAGAAAGTTATAGTAGACCCATAGTATGGGATCAACAGAAGAATCTTGCTGATCTTTTGTTTTCTGGAGCCTAATTTTGCCACATCCTAGCTTTGTGCAAGCCTGCAGAATGCTCCAGAAGACAGCCCCACATCTCAGGAAGAGCTTTCCTATCTGGTGTGTTCTTCCTGGCGGGAAGGGACAGAACAGGGGTTGCAGTTGTGAGATCCCACCACTGGCATGCAGACTACAGGATTCCTAATTTGTCTTATGACCCAAAGGACAGACAAACACACCTTTTCCAGAACTACCTTCCTGTGGAGACCTGAGTTTAGAGGGTTTAAAACCTCTGATGGTCCGCAGGGCCTATTAACAAAATGTGTTAGTCAGTGTAAACAACTTTGCCCGGGTAGAGCAACTCTTGTAACAAGTTCCTTCTCCTGCCTCCAAATCTTGGTCCGTTAGCCCAATAGAAGATTACTGCTCACTCTCCTCAGATTGGCTGGAAAATTAGGGGATGACCCTGTTCCCTGGAATGACTCAGGGACCTAGGTTCTTTCCTAGGTTTTAATGCTGCCATCTTCAACCCATGGGCGTCAAAGCCATAGCAGATGGGGAAGAAAGAGCATGGAGGATCACACAAGAGGTTTTATGATGGGTTTGGGAGTCATGAATAATATTTCTGCCCACATTTTTTAGTTTAGAACACAATCATATGGTCCCAACTTAATTGTAATGAAGATTGGGAAAGATTGTCTTCCTGTGTGCTCAGAAGGAAAATAGAGTTTGACAGGCATATAGCATTGTCTATGCCACAAAACATTTTTTAAAAATTGCTTAAGTTTTCCATTGGTTCCTTTTAGCGACATAGGAAGTACTGTCATTGGCTAGATATATTATTAAACAATAATGAATATGAAATAGTTAATGAGTTAAATGTTCAAATGAGTCAGAAAGGCTAGTTGAAAAACATAAACTTTAAAAGTTGCAAACTGTATCAAAATTGCCTCATAAATAGATTTTGTTGTAAGTAGCTATTTTTTTAATTGCAAAATTTTCTAACATGTAACACCTGAAAAGCAATTGTTTTTACCAGAGAAAGTTTCTGTTGTGAAGTGATTATAGCATGAACGAGGTCTGAAGGGAGTTTAATAATCTATATGTTCATCCAGACTTTTGTCTTATTTCTTTATAAAGGACCTCAGACAGAAATGATGCTGCTAAAACATATAAGGCCAATACCCTGGATAACCGACTAACCAATAGGTACCAGTATCTACTAACTCTGGGAAAGGTTCAAGTAATACAATATTTTTCTAAGCATTACTTATTTACTTGCTATTAAGTAAGATTCTTCAATCCTGCTTGCTATCTTTCTGTAAATTCTCATCCTCTATTTTTTTTTCACACAAATAATTCTGGCATAAAAACGTTACTCCTGCTCACGGTTAAAGAAAAATAAAATCTTACTTCTGGCTTCAAAGTCAAGAGAGTTCATTGCTTCAGGCCATCATTCTTACCGCATTTATGTTTCTGTTTAAGTTATCCTGGTGGCAAGATTATGAAATACATGTAAACATCAATTTGACATTCCTATTGTTAAAGAAAATTACTCAACCCAGCAAACAAAAACACGGGGCTTAAAAGATAATGAATTTTCTAAAGAAAAAAAAAATTTCTTTTGGAATCTAATACACAAAAGGTAAAAAAATCATGAAATCAACTTTTCAAATTTATTCAAATACTGATGCTTTCTCTTTCTTTCTCGCAAATAATGTTAACTTTTAATAATAATAACTCTAAATTCATGGACAATTGCAAATTGATGCAAGAATTCATTCTTTGTTGCTGCTCAAACTTTGCCTTCTTTTTTTCTTACCAGAAACACGTCCACGTTTCGATCACCAGAAGAGACAAAGTTGTATGTACTTTTCTAACTGACATTACATTTTAAGAATAAAGTGTATTTCTTCCTATGTGTCCAAGAAAAATCAGGATATACTGCCCTCAGACCAAAGTTTCATTGTAGTTCAGCTATGCCCCCATAGCTTTGGCAGAGTTGAATAGTAGAAATATTGAAATGCTCCACAAAATTTCAAGTGTTTTCTGTCTGGACTTTTACACAGAAGGACTTCTCCTCTAACCGAACACCAAAGCTTAAGTCATTCTTTTTCTTCTTTTCTTTTTTTAAAATCCAGAACCTTTTAATTTTTTCCCTATTCCTATGGCAACTCTTTCTTCTTGCACATTTCACTTTCTCCCAAAACACCCATCGTATCTACAATACAACTTAGTCATGAAATCATGGCTTTGCTAACAATCTATGTAGACAAAATACATTTTCCCTGTACTAACAGTGGTTATAAACTACC
Source organism: Balaenoptera borealis (assembly GCF_965194805.1). NCBI lineage: Eukaryota > Metazoa > Chordata > Mammalia > Artiodactyla > Balaenopteridae > Balaenoptera > Balaenoptera borealis. Next base: position 50,898,486 of record NC_138877.1, read on the forward strand.
AAACTAGGTAGATTTTTGAAAACTTAGTTAGTTTTTAAATTTGTATTTACAAATAAAGTAATTTTCACACTGGACTGAACCTCCAGTAGTTGAAAAAGGCCTGAGTGACTTCCATTTTTTTTTGAGGGTCTGCATATATTAATAAATGCTAAATAGAGATTTAAAACGGTGTGATTTTTAAATGTTTTCTTAAACAAACTAATGCTTTTAATGCAAAAAATTGCAATATGATTCTGTTAGTCACAACATATACAGGATCAAAAAATATATGTAGGAATCCATAGGACATTGGAATTGATTGGTCTGGGTTTCAGACACACCATGTCATATAATGAATGACTTCTTCATTCAGTTCCTTCGGTTTTAATTATTTGGATGATAGCCTGGCAATTTGTAAAATGGTAAACTAAGGAAGAACTTTTTCTGTTGTTGCTCTTTCATGCTCAAGTGAAATATTTTGTGATGGATTCAGAGCAGGTGGGAATACGAGTAGATTATAAGACCTTTCAAAGTTGCGGTAGAGTGGAAAAGTGTCAGGAATGTGATCATTGTTTGTTCTTGTGATGAAACAGGCAACCTGGAGGTCTGTTCAGTGCAAATGCCACCAACACCCCAGCTTCCAACTCTGCTACTACTCCTGTAAAGAAAAAAAGGTATGATGGGCTCGTTGGGACTACCTCTTGCTGCAGTTCCGTAAGGGATTATTCTTTATTAATTTCTGAACCAAATCATCCACCAAGGCCCCCAGGCAGCGTCCAGAAGTTGCTCTACCCTTCCTCATTATTCCCTCCTCCCCTTCCCAGGGATCCAGTGCCTACTGGTGACTCCTGTCCTCAAACCTCAGTCCTTTCCCTACCACCCACCATCTCCCTTTCAAATATGCCAGCTTTTTTCCCCCGATTTTATTGAGAAATAACTGACATACAACACTGTGTATGTTTAAGGTGTACAGTGTGATGGTTTGATTTACACATATTGTGAAGTGATCACCCCAATAGGTTTAACTGATATCCACCTATCATCTCATATAACATCCTTATGTCAATAAAAAGAAAAGAAAAAAATTCTCCTTTTGATGAGAACTCTTAGGATCTATCCTCTTAACAACTTTCCTATATATCATACAGGAGTGTTAACTATAGTCATCATGTTATACTTTACATCCCTAGAACTTATTTATCTTATAACTCCATTGTCCTTTGTTGAATGATATTTTAAATGGATATAAAATAAATGGGTCTAAAGGGCAAAAAACCCAAAAAGGTAAGTTTGTACCTTTTGCCCACCTTCCTCCAATCCACCTGATTCCCCTGCCTCTGGTGACCACAAATCTGATCTCTTTTTCAAGTATGCTGTCTTAGGGTCTTGAATAACTAGGTAATGTTTTGATGACGGAGCTCAGATATTAAAGGGCAAGCTACTTCATGTAATACATTTTAACAGAGTGCTACTACAGGGAGTTCCTGCCCTGTGTGTCATAACTGCAGTGTGGCCACGTGTCACCATGCTCCTGAAACCAGCCTGCGTCTTGGATGCCTCCGCTGCTCTGTGCATTGTGCTACTTCCAAGTACAGAGTCAAAGGCCACGTCTTGAGGCCTCAGTCTGTGTTCTTGTGGTCATTCCTCTTTCAGCTTCCCCTGCGTGGCCTCCCATTTTTGCCTGTGCTAATAAGTTCCACTTATCTAGTAGGCATGGAGGAGGAGCTAGACCTTTGGTGGTGCAATATTCTTCATGTGACAAAATGTGATGGTGGAAGTGAGTTTTGCATGTTGAAGAGAACACTGTGCCGGTGAATCACGATGCAGATGGAAAACAAGCATTCCTGAACCTCAGTGCTTTTGAAATTTTCTTATTTTCTTTGCCTGCTCCTAGGACTATGCTTGGTATAGGGTAGCTGCTCAGTGTTTGTTGATGGGCTGTCTGACGGTCATGGTGCTGCTATAGTCCTCCTGGAGAGAAATGACTGATTCTCTCTATTTTCTCCTGCAGTCGGAATTTTGGTTGCATCTACAGTCTCAGAAACTACGATCACCTTTCTCTTAGACCCAAATTTCATATCCCCGCCCCACCCGATTCTTTGTCTGTTGAGAAAGGTTGGAAGGGAAACTTAAGGTCAGTTAGTTCAATCTCCTACCCAGTGCAAGAATCTTTCCTCTGACAGGTTAGGCATAATTCAGGACCACTGAAGCCAGCAATATGACTCTCACTTTTGTGATATGCCTTGACTAGCTCTCAGGGATTGCAATGAGCTGAAATCTGCTTTGATTTACTCCCATCCCACCTTAGTTCAGTCCTGTGATGCCTCAGAGAATAGATCAGCTTCAAGAATTTAAAGGACTCTCCTGTCCTTATCCCTTACTTTCCTTCTCTAGGCTATATTACTCTCCTCTGAACAGCTTCATTTTTGATCCTTAACTTAGTCTTTTTGACAGAGTCCTTAGCTATCTCTACCAATTAAAATTATGTCCTGGTAATGTGAAGACATCTTTCTAATTGGATATATATGTGTGTGTATATATATATACACACACACACACACACACACACACATATATATATATATGCATCTATATAAAATTGAGGTTAGCATTGCTGTTCATTTATATTTTCAATATTCTTACTTGTCAGAGTGTCCTATCATACAGTTTTTCTTTAAAACCGTATTTTGAGTAGAGCATAAGATTGTTGTTATTTTTATTATGAAATGTTTCAGAAATGCAGAAAAATAAAGACAAAGAGAGGTGTTTTGATGATAAGCAACCATGAAGTTACCATCTAGATTCAACAAAAGTTATTATTTTCCAGATTTCCTTCAGACTTTTTTTTTTTAACATCTTTATTGGAGTATAATTGCTTTACAATGGTGTGTTTGTTTCTGCTTTATAACAAAGTGAATCAGCTATACATATACATATATCCCCATATCTCTTCCCTCTTGCGTCTCCCTCCTTCCCACCCTCCCTATCCCACCCCTCTAGGTGGTCACAAAGCACCGAGCTGATCTCCCTGTGCTATGCGGCTGCTTCCCACTAGCTATCGGTTTTACACTGGGTAGTGTATACATGTCCATGCCACTTTCTCACTTTGTCCCAGCTTACCCTTCCCCCTCCCCATGTCCTCAAGTCCATTCTCTAGTAGGTCTGCGTCTTTATTCCCGTCCTGTCCATAGGTTCTTCATGACCATCTTTTTTTTTGATTCCATATATATGTGTTAGCATATGGTATATATTTTTGTCTTTCTGACTTAACTTCACTCTGTATGACTGACTCTAGGTCCATCCACCTCACTACAAATAACTCAATTTTGTTTCTTTTTATGGCTGAGTAATACTCCATTGTATATATGTGCCACATCTTCTTTATCCATTCATCTGTCGATGGACACTTAGGTTGCTTCCATGTCCTGGCTATTGTAAATAGAGCTGCAATGAACATTGTGGTACATGATTCTTTTTGAATTATGGTTTTCTCAGGGTATATGCCCAGTAGTGGGATTGCTGGGTCATATGGTAGTTCTATTTTTAGTTTTTTAAGGAACCTCCATACTGTTCTCATAGTGGCTGTATCAATTTACATTCTCACCAACAGTGCAAGAGGGTTCCCTTTTCTCCACACCCTCTCCAGCATGTATTGTTTGTACATTTTTTGATGATGGCCATTCTGACTGGTGTGAGATGATATCTCATTGTAGTTTTGATTTGCATTTCTCTAATGATTAATGATGTTGAGCATTCTTTCATGTGTTTGTTGGCAATCTGTATATCTTCTCTGGAGAAATGTCTATTTAGGTCTTCTGCCCATTTTTGGATTTGGTTGTTTTTTTGATGTTGAGTTGCATGAGCTGCTTGTAAATTTTGGATATTAATCCTTTGTCAGTTGCTTCATTGGCAAATATTTTCTCCCATTCTGAGGGTTGTCTTTTGGTCTTGTTTATGGTTTCCTTTGCTGTGCGAAAGCTTTTAAGTTTCATTAGGTCCCATTTGTTTATTTTTGTTTTAATTTCCATTTCTCTAGGAGGTGGGTCAAGAAGGATCTTGCTGTGATTTATGTCATAAAGTGTCTGCCTATGTTTTCCTCTAAGAGTTTTATAGTGTCTGGCCTTACATTTAGGTCTTTATTCCATTTTGAGTTTATTTTTGTGTATGGTGTTAAGGAGTGTTCTAATTGCATTCTTTTACATGTAGCTGTCCAGTTTTCCCAGCACCACTTATTGAAGAGGCTGTCTTTTCTCCATTGTGTATTCTTGCCTCCTTTACCAAAAATTAGGTGACCATATGTGCGTGGGTTTATCTCTGGGCTTTCTATCTGGTTCCATTGATTTATATTTCTGTTCTTGTGCTGGTACCGTACTGTCTTGATTACTGTAGCTTTGTAGTATAGCTGAAGTTCAGGAGCCTGATTCCTCCAGCTCCGTTTTTCTTTCTCAAGGTTGCTTTGACTATTCGGAGTCTTTTGTGTTTCCATACAAATTGTGAAATTTTTTGTTCTAGGTTTGTTCTAGGTCTGAAAAATGCCATTGGTAGTTTGATAGGGATTGCATTGAATCTGTAGATTGCTTTGGGTAGTAGAGTCATTTTCACAATGTTGATTCTTCCAGTTCAGAAACATGGTATATCTCTCCATCTGTTTGTATCATCTTTAATTTCTTTCATCAGTGTCTTATAGTTTTCTGCATACAGGTCTTTTGTCTCCTTAGGTAGGTTTATTCCTAGGTATTTTATTCTTTTTGTTGCAATGGTAAATGGGAGTGTTTCCTTAATTTCACTTTCAGATTTTTCATCATTAGTGTATAGGAATGCAAGAGATTTGTGTGCATTAACTTTGTATCCTGCTACTTTACCAAATTCATTGATTAGCTCTAATAGTTTTCTTGTAGCATCTTTAGGATTCTCTATGTATAGTATCATGTCATCTGCAAACAGTGACTGCTTTACTTCTTCTTTTCTGATATGGGTTCCTTTTATTTCTTTGTCTTCTCTGATTGCTGTGGCTAACACTTCCAAAACTATGTTGAATAATAGTGGTGAGAGTGGGCAACCTTGTCTTGTTCCTGATCTTAGTGGAAATACTTTCAGTTTTTTACCATTGAGGAGGTGTTGGCTGTGAGTTTCTCATATATGACCTTTATTATGTTGAGGTAAGTTCCCTCTATGCCTACTTTCTGGAGGGTTTTTATCATAAATGGGTGTTGAATTTTGTCAGAAGCTTTTTCTGCCTCTATTGAGATGATCATATGGTTTTTATTCTGCAGTTTATTAATATTGTTTATCACATTGATTGATTTGCATATATTGAAGAATCCTTGCATTCCTGGGATAAACCCCACTTGATCATGGTGTATGATCCTTTTAATGTGCTATTGCGTTCTGTTTGCGAGTATTTTGTTGAGGATTTTTGCATCCATGTTCCTCAGTGATACTGACCTGTAGTTTTCTTTCTTTGCGACATCTTTGTGTTGTTTTGGTATCAGGGTGATGGTGGCCTCGTAGAATGAGTTTAGGAATGTTCCTCCCTCTGCTATATTTTGGAAGAGTTTGAGAAGGATAGGTGTTAGCTCTTCTGTAAATGTTTGATAGAATTCTCCTGTGAAGCCATCTGGTCCTGGGCTTTTGTTTGTTGGAAGATTTTTAATCAGTTTCAATTTCAGTGCTTGTGACTGGTCTGTTTATATATTCTATTTCTTCCTGGTTCAGTCTTGGAAGGTTGTGCTTTTCTAAGAATTTGTCCATTTCTTCCAGGTTGTCCATTTTATTGGCATATAGTTGCTTGTAGTAATCTCTCATGATCCTTTGTATTTCTGCAGTGTCAGTTGTTACTTCTCCTTTTTCATGTCTAATTCTGTTGATTTGAGTCTTCTCCCTTTTTTTCTTGATGAGTGTGGCTAATAGGTTATCAATTTTGTTTATCTTCTCAAAGAACCAGCTTTTAGTTTTATTGATCTTTGCTACTGTTTCCTTCATTTCTTTTTCATTTTTTTCTCATCTGATCTTTATGATTTCTTTCCTTCTGCTAACTTTGGGGATTTTTGGTCTTCTTTCTCTAATTGCTTTAAGTGTACAGTTAGGTTGTTTATTTGAGAAGTTTCTTAAGGTAGGATTGTATTGCTATAAACTTCCTTCTTAGAACTGCTTTTGCTGCATCCCATAGGTTTTGGGTCGCTGTGTTTTCATTGTCATTTGTTTCTAGGTATTTTTTGATATCCTCTTTGATTTCTTCAGTGATCTTGGTTATTTAGTAGTGTAGTGTTTAGCCTCCATGTGTTTGTATTTTTTACAGATTTGTTCCTGTAACTGATATCTAGTCTCACAACATTGTGGTCGGAAAAGATAATTGATACGATTTCAATTTTCTTAAATTTGCCAAGGCTTGATTTGTGACCCAAGATATGATCTATCCTGGAGAATGTTCCATGAGCACTTGAGAAGAAATTGTATTCTGTTGTATTTGGATGGATTGTCCTATAAATAACAATTAAGTCCATCTTGTCTAATGTGTCATTTAAAGCTTGTGTTTCCTTATTTATTTTCATTTTGGATGATCTGTCCATTGGTGAAAGTGGGGTGTTAAGTCCCCTACTATGATTGTGTTACTGTCGATTTCTCCTTTTATGACTGTTAGCATTTGCCTTATGTATTGAGGTGCTCCTATGTTGGGTGCCTAAATATTTACAGTCGTTATATCTTCTTCTTGGATCGATCCCTTGATCATTATGTAGTGTCCTTCTTTGTCTCTTGTAATAGTCTTTATTTTAAAGTCTATTTTGTCTGATATGAGAATTGCTACTCCAGCTTTCTTTTGATTTCCATTTGCATGGAATATCTTTTTCCATCCCCTCACTTTCAGTCTGTATGTGTCCCTAAGTTTGAAGTGGGTCTCTTGTAGACAGCATATATACTGGTCTTGTTTTTGTATCCATTCAGCCAGTGTATGTCTTTTGGCTGGAGCATTTAAACCATTTACATTTAAGGTAATTATCGATATGTATGTTCCTATTACCATTTTCTTAATTGTTTTTGGTTTTTATTGTAGGTAAAAATTTTCCTTCTCTTGTGTTTCTTGCCTGAAGAAGTTCCTTTAGCATTTGTTGTAAAGCTGGTTTGGTGGTGCTGAATTCTCTTAACTTTTGCTTGTCTGCAAAGCTTTTAATTTCTCTGTGGAATCTGAATGAGATCCTTGCTGTGTAGGGTAATCTTGGTTCTTCCCTTTCATCACTTTAAATATGTCCTGCCACACCCTTCTGGCTTGCAGATTTTCTGCTGAAAGATCAGCTGTTAACCTTATGGGGATTCTCTTGTATGTTATTTGTTGTTTTTCCCTTGCTGCTTTTAATATTTTTTCTTTGTATTTAATTTTTGGTAATTTGATTAATATGTGTCTTGGCATGTTTCTCCTTGGATTTATCCTGTATGGGACTCTCTGTGCTTCCTGGACTTGATTAACTCTTTCCTTTCCCATATTAAGGAAGTTTTCAACTATAATCTCTTCAAATATTTTCTCAGTCCCTTTCTTTTTCTCTTCTTCTTCTGGGACCCCTATAATTCCAATGTTGGTTCATTTAATATTGTCCCAGAAGTCTCTGAGACTGTCCTCAATTCTTTTCATTCTTTTTTCTTTATTCTGCTCTGCAGTAGTTATTTCCACTATTTTATCTTCCAGGTCACTTATCCGTTCTTCTGCCTCAGTTATTCTGCTATTGATTCCTTCTAGAGAATTTTTAATTTCATTTATTATGTTGTTCATCATTGTTTGTTTCCTCTTTGGTTCTTCTAGGTCCTTGTTAAACGTTTCTTGTATTTTCTCCATTCTATTTCCAAGATTTTGGATCATCTTTACTATCATTATTCTGAATTCTTTTTCAGGTGGACTGCCTATTTCCTCTTCATTTGTTTGGTGTGGTGGGTTTTTACCTTACTCCTTCATCTGCTGTGTGCTTCTCTGTCTTCTTATTTTGCTTAACTTACTGTGTTTGGGGTCTCCTTTTCACAGGCTGCAGGTTCGTAGTTCCCATTGTTTTTCATGTCTGCCCCAAGTGGCTAAGGTTGGTTCAGTGGGTTGTGTAGGTTTCCTGTTGGAGGGGACTAGTGCCTGTGGTCTGGTGGATGAGGCTGGATCTTGTCTTTCTGGTGGGCAGGTCCGCATCTGGTGTTGTGTTTTGGGGTGTCTGTGACCTTATTATGATTTTAGGCAGCCTCTCTGCTAATGGATGGGGTTGTGTTCCTGTCTTGCTAGTTGTTTGGCATGGGGTGTCCAGCACTGTAGCTTGCTGGTCGTTGAGTGGAGCTGGGTCTTGGTGTTGAGATGGAGATTTATGGGAGATTTTCACTTTTTGATATTACATGGAGCTGGGGGGGGGTCTCTGGTGGACCAGTGTCCTGAAGTTGGCTCTCCCACCTCAGAGGCACAGACCTGACACCCATTTGGAGCACCAAGACCCTGTCATCCACATGGCAAAAGAGAAAAAGGGAAAAAAATATATATATATCGTTGCTCCCAAAGTTCACCATCTCAATTTGGGATGATTCGTTGTCTATTCAGGTATTCCACAGTTGCAGGGTACATCAAGTTGATTGTGGATATTTAATCCACTGCTCCTGAGGCTGCTGGGAGAGATTTCCCTTTCTCTTCTTTGTTCGCACAGCTCCTGGGGTTCAGCTTTGGATTTCAGCCCGCTCCTGCGTGTAGGTCGCCTGAGGGTACCTGTTCCCTACTCAGAGAGGACGGGGTTAAAGTAGCATCTGATTAGGGGGCTCTGGCTCACTCAGGCTGGGGGGAGGGAGAGGTACAGAATACGGAGAAAGCCTGCGTGGCAGAGGCCGGTGTGACACTGCACCAGCCTGAGGCGCACCGTGTGTTCTCCTGGG